>NC_091290.1:127127280-128421267 GCF_032444005.1 Ranitomeya imitator
TCCGGGCAGAAACTAGCGGTGTTTGAGCCCAGGGTCAGCAGGAGGAGTAGAGGAGCAGAGTGTAGGCCGAAGCCTAGTTGAACCAATTTCAAAGGTTACCTTTAACCCCCCCTCAGGTGTTGAAAGGTACAAGAGCCACACCTTGTGCAGCATTAATGCTGCACAAGTAAAAGGTTGCTCTATTTAATTTGCTCCTTGCACACGCTGAATAAAACACGTACACTATTTAGCCCATTATACTGTCAAACAGTAGTGGAGGCGTGACTTGTCTTTTTAAGGAGATGCAGCACAGGTGTCAAAATTTACACCTAGCTGCTGTGCGCAGATTCCTGAGCGTTGTTATTTGCTGTACAGGAGTCTGCGCTATTGTGATCCCTTGGCCATGCGCTGTGAGCGCTTCCTGTCTTCTGACCTCATTTCATGTCGGCCGTTACGGTTAGCGATGGACATGAATCCCAGACCCACAGTGTGTTTTCAAAAAATCACACTGCGTGGCTGAGATTCGTGGCCTTGTTCAGTAAATATGTTTGACGCTCACACATGTCCTTACACCTGCTTCTGACTGGGCGGCCTCAGCTGATCCCTTATCGCCTGCCGCGGCCATGAGGACACCCAGTCTGAAGAAGGCGGAAGGAGATGAGTGAACACAGGCAAACATATGCACTGCACATGCCCATCAATCACACCCTCGCTGTCCAAAAAAATAAGACACCGAGGGGTGTTGTTTCGAGCAGGGCAGACGCACAGGCGCAGCCAGCTAACCAATGATGTCAAAAGACGGGCAGCGCTAACAAGGGTGGTGCTGCGTATCATTAGAAAGGAAAGTCGCACCTCAGGGACAGTGGAATGGTCTCAATGAGACACATTTAGTACGTGTTTAATTAAACGTGGGCAAGGAGAAAAAGTCAGCCACCTTGTACAAATGCAGCAGTACTGCTGTACAAGGTGGCTATTATACATAGAAACACCTGGGGGTGGGGGGCAGGCTCCCTTCAATTTCAGTTCATGTGCCTGCGTGGCGTTTGCAGGTCACGTTGCCGGCTACACAGCAGGGGAACAGCTGGCGGTGCTGAACCCCACTAACACATTGGCTGGTGTTTTTCTCTGTGCAGCTAGCACTTCCGGGCAGAAACTGGCGGTGTTTGAGCCCGGGGTCAGCAGGAGGAGGAGAGGAGCAGAGTGTAGGCCGAAGCCTGCACTGGTGGCAGCTTTTGTTCTGTTGTGCCAGCGTGGCTTGTGCTGGACACGTTGCCGACTACACAGCAGGGGAACAGCTGGCGGTGCTGAACCCCACTGACACATCACCTAGTGTTTTTTCTGTGTAGACAACACTTCCAGGTGGCAACTGACAGTGTTGAAACCCAGGGAATCAAAGAGGAGCAGAGTGTAGGCCGAAGCCTGCAGTGGAGCAAGTTGAAAGGGAACCTTTAACCCCCCCCCAGGCATTTGTTGCTGAAAGAGCCATCTTGTACAGCAGTAATACTGCACATGGAAAATGGTGGCTCCGAAAATTATGCTCCTTGCAAACACTGAAGTACACACTCATATAATGTGTCCCCTCACACCGTCAAACCATCCCGGAAGTGGGACTTTCCTTTGTAATGTGACACAGCACAGCCGTCATTCCAACCCCCTTGGTGCCAGGCGCCACCTCCTCAACGTTGTTTGGTTCTGTCACGGAGCCCGCGCTGTAATGTTATCCCTTGGCCATGCACAGTTAGCGGTGCCCGTCTTCTGACATCATGTAGGTGTCAGGCTGGCAGTGCCTGTGCGTCCAAGCTGCCCGAGATCCAACCTTGCAGTGTCATCTAATGTAGTCCCCACTGCGGGCCAGGGATCCATGGGCATGCGCAGTGCATATCATCGCCTCTCACTCACCTCCTTCCTGCTTCTTCAGACTGTGCGGCGTCACGGCCGTGGCATGCTATTAGGGATCAGCTGACGCCGCCTAGTCTGAAGAAGCGTGAAGAAGGGGAGTGAGAGGCTAGTATATGCACTGCGCATGGCCATGGATACCAGGCCCACTGTGGGATCACATTAGACGACACTGCAAGGTGTGATTTCGGGCAGCGTGGACGCACAGGCGCAGCCAGGACGACAACAAATGATGTCAGAGGACGGGCAGCGCAAACTGTGCATGGCCAAGGGATAACATAACAGCGCAGGGTCCATGACGGAATCAAACAACGCTAAGGAGGCAGCGCACGGTGCCAAGGGGGTAGCAATGACGGCTGTGCTGCGTCACATTACAAAGGAAAGTCCCACCTCCGGGACGGTTGGACGGTGTGAGGGGACACATTACATGAGTGTGTAGTTCAGCGTTTGCAAGGAGCATAATTTCAAGAGCGACCTTTCCCTTGTGCAGTATTAGTGCTGCACATGGTGGCTCTTTCAGTAACAAACGCCTAGGGGGGGGGGGACAGGTCCCCTTACATTTTAGTTGTGCCAGCGTGGCGGTCGCATGACACGTTGCCGGATACACAGCTGGGGATCAGCTGACGTTACTGAACCCCAATAACAGAGGAACGACTGTTGACTGTGCACACAGCACTTCCAGGCACCAACTGGCGGTGTTAGAGCCCAGGGACAGCAGGAGGAGCAGATTGGAGGTATTGCCGCACACACAGCTGGGGATCAGCTGACGTTACTGAACCCCAATAACAGAGGAGCGACTGTTGACTGTGCACACAGCACTTCCAGGCACAAACTGGCGTTTTTAGAGCCCAGGGACAGCAGGAGGAGCAGATTGGAGGTATTGCCGCACACACAGCTGGGGATCAGCTGACGTTACTGAACCCCAATAACAGAGGAGCGACTGTTGACTGTGCACACAGCACTTCCAGGCACTAACTGGCGGTGTTAGAGCCCAGGGACAGCAGGAGGAGCAGAGGAACAGAGTGTAGGCCGAAGCCTGATTGGAGCAAGTTGAAAGGGAACCTTTAACCCCCCCCCCCCCCACAAGACGTTTGTAGCTGAAAGAGCCATCTTGTGCAGCACTAAGGATGCAAAAGGAAAAGGTTGCTCTTTTAATTATGCTCCTTGCAAACACCGAAGTAAACACTAAAAATGTGTCCCTTTATACCGTTAAACCGTTCCGGAGGTGCGAATTTCCTTCGTAATGGGACACAGCACAGCTGTCATTCCTATTCCCTTGATGCCGTGCGCTGCCTCCTCAGCGTTGTTTTAAGCTGTCACGGAGCCTGCGCTGTTCTGTTAGCCCTTGGCCATGCCCAATTAGCGCTGCCTGTCTTCTGACATAATTTGGTGTCAGGCTGTCAGTGCCTGTGCGTCCACGCTGCTCCAGATCCCACCTCGCAGTCTCGTCTAACGTAATCCCACTGCGGGCCTTGGAACCATGGGCATGCACAGTGCATAACCTCGACTCTCACTCCCCTCCTTCCCTCTTCTTCAGACTGTGCGGTGTCACGGCCGTGGCATGCTAGGGATCAGCTGACGGCGCACAGTCTAAAGAAGGCGGAGGTAAATGAGCGAGAGCCCGAGGGGAAGATATGCACTGCGCATGCCCATGGATCCCAGGCCCGCAGTGTGACTCAATCAGAAGACACTGCGAGGCGGGATCTCGGGCAGCGCGGCCGCACAGGCGCAGCCAGCCTGACACCAAATTATGTCAGAAGACAGGCAGCGCAAATAGGGCATGCCCAAGGGATAACAGAACAGCGCAGGCTCCGTGACAGCTTAAAACAACGCTAAGGAGGCAGCGCATGGCACCAAGGGGGTAGGAATGACGGCTGTGCTGCGTCACATTACGAAGGAAAGTCCCAGCTCCGGGACGGTATAACGGTATCAGTGAACACATTTTATAAGTGTTAAGTTCTGCGTGTGCAAGGAGCTAAAAAAAAAGAGCTACCTTTTCCTTGTGCAGCATTACTGCTGCACAAGATGGCTCTTTCAGTAACAAACGACGGGGGGGGGGGGTACAGGTTCCCTTACATTTAGGTTGTTGTGCCAGCGTGGAGGTCGCAGGACACATTGCCGGCTACACAGCTGGGGATCAGCTGACGTTACTGAAACCCAATAACACTGGGTCGTATGTTTTTACTGTGCAGCCTGCACTTCTGAGCCGCAACTGGCGGTGTTGGAGCCCAGGAATAGCAGTTCAGGTGGTAGAAAGATGAACACAGCAGGAGACCTGGATGACACCCAATTACTTAATCAGGCAGAGGAGTGGCAAATTCCTGCGAGATCCAGGCCTGGTTCATTTTCAGGAAAGTAAGCCGGTCAACGTTATCGGAGGATAGTCGCATGCGACGGTCTGTTAGTACACCACCTGCGGCACTAAAGACACGTTCCGATAAGACACTAGCCGCAGGGCAAGCCAGCACCTCCAATGCATACTGGCTTAGCTCTGGCCATGTATCCAGCTTAGAGACCCAAAACTTGAACGGGGAAGAGCCGTCTGGGAGTACAGTAAGAGGGCAAGCCATGTAGTCTGTCACCATCTGACGGAACCGTTGCCTCCTGCTGACTGGAGCCGCCGGTGATGGTGTAGACATTTGGGGCGGGCACACAAAAGTGTGCCAGAGTTGTGCCATACTGGGCTTGCCTTGGGCAGAGGCACTGCTTCTGCTCCCCTCTTTGGGCAGAGCCTCCCCCACTGCCTCGACGCACTGAGCTGCTTTGTAAAGCACTATCAGCACTCCTCTCAGTTGGACAGGAGAAGATGATGGAATTCACCAGTGTGTCGTGGTACTCCCGCAATTTACGCTCCCGGGTCAACGCAGGGATGAGGTTTTGGACGTTGTCCCGGTAGCGAGGATCGAGGAGGGTGAACACCCAATAATCAGGCATGTTGAGAATGTGGTCGATGCGGCGGTCGTTTCTCAGGCACTGCAGCATGAAATCCACCATGTGCTGCAGAGTGCCAACTGGCCCAGAAACGCTGTCCCCTGCTTGAGACATGATCTCTGCCCGCTCGTCATCACCCCACCCTCGCTGTACACACTGACCACTGGACAATTGTGTCGCTCCCTCCTCTGGACGGAGCTCTTCCTCCTCCATTGACTCCTCCTCATCCTCCTCACAAATTGGCCCCTGCGTACCCCTTTGTGAGGAACCACGTGGCGCTGACTCTCCAGAAGCTGATGGAAAAGGTGACTCCTCATCCTCCACCTCTTCCACCACATCATCCCTTAACCCTTGCAAAGTTTGCTGAAGCAGGCAGATAAGGGGGACAGTCATGCTGACTAGTGCATCATCTGCACTTGCCATCCGCGTGGAATAATCAAAAGGACGCAAAACCTGGCAGACGTCCTTCATAGTGGCCCACTCTGTGGTTGTGAAGTCTGATCGGCGCTGACTGCGACTTCTTTGCGCCTGATGCAGCTGGTACTCCATAACTGCTTGCTGCTGCTCACACAACCGCTCCAACATATGTAACGTGGAATTCCACCGGGTAGGTAGGTCACATATGATGCGGTGTTCCAGAAGGCGGAATCGGCGCTGCAGAGCAGCAATGCGGGATCTGGCCAAGCTGGAACGCCGCAAGTGAGCACACTCTAGGCGGACCTTGTGCAGCAGGGCATCAAGATCCGGATAGTCCCTCAGAAAACTCTGCACAACCAAATTGAGCACATGTGCCAGACATGGGTTGTAAGTGAGGTTGCCAAGGGCCAAAGCTGCCACCAGATTTCGGCCATTGTCACACACTACCATGCCTGGCTGGAGATTCGCTGGCAGTAACCACACATCGCTCTCCTGCTTGATGGCATTCCAGAGCTCCTGCGCTGTGTGGCTTCGATGCCCCAATGAAACTAGTTTCAAGACGGCCTGCTGACGTTTGGCCACGGCTGTGCTCATGTCGGTCATAGGTAAACGTTCATGGGTCCATGTGGAGGTGGACTGTGACGGATCCTGCAGAGAGGAATCAGAGGAACTGGTGTAAGAGGAGGAGTCGATGCGTACAGACTGGATTCCTGCAATCCTTGGAGTGGGCAGGACACGTCCTGCGCCACTCGCACGATCTGTACCTGGCTCAACAACATTAACCCAATGGGCAGTGAGGGAAACATATCGCCCCTGTCCATGCTGACTGGTCCACGCATCGGTGGTGGGGTGGACCTTGCTACTGACGGCGTTCAGTAGCGCATGTTTTATGTTTGCCTCAACATGCCTGTGCAGGGCAGGGACAGCCTGCCTGCTGAAGTAAAAGCGGCTGGGCACCTTGTACTGTGGGACTGCCAATGCCATCAAGTCACGGAAGCTGTCAGTCTCCACCAGCCTGAACGAGAGCATTTCCAGGGACAACAGTTTGGCAATGCCTGCATTCAGAGCCTGTGCTCGGGGGTGGTTGGCCGAGAATGCCCGCCTTTTCTCCCATGCCTGGACTACCGATGGCTGTAGAGTAGACTGGGAGTGTGAGGATGACTGGGAAGGTGGTGCTGTGGGTGGAATTACACTAGGTCTCTGGACAACAGTGGAGGAAGAGGCAACACGAGCTGAAGAGGTGGTAGCTGCCGCTGTTGGTTGGCCTACGTCTTCACTGTGTTTCTGTAACTCCACCGCGTGCCTGTTCCGCACATGTTTCCACATATTTGTGGTATTGAGGTTGCTGACACTTTTACCTCTTTTTACTTTCTGATGACACAGCTTGCATTTGACAAAACAAATGTCATCTGCAACTGTGTCAAAAAAGGACCAGGCACTGCAAGTCTTGGGAGCGCCCTTTTTGGCTTTGGAAAGAGACAGGCTCCTAACGGGTGCCAAAGTGGAGGCTACAGGCTCCGCAGTCTTCCCCCTCCCTCTCCCTCTTTGGCCCGTAAGGGGAAGCTCTTCCTCAGAGCTGCTCCCACCACCTTCCTGTTCCTCACGCCACGATGGGTCAAGGACCTCATCATCTCCACTACCCTCTGCCACCAACTGCTCCTCCTGGGTAGTCTCGGCAGCACAGTACGCATCAGAAAGCGGCACCTGAGTTTCATCATCAGATGCGTACTGCGCTGTGGTCACCGGAGGCACTGGCCCACCTGCCTCTTCAGAGTCAGAGAGAAAAAGCTGTTGGGCATCACTGCACACTGCCTCTTCTTCCATTTCTCCAATGCTGCTTGGCTGGCCCCCTGTTTCCAAGCCAAGAGATTCAGAAAACAGAAGTAGAGACGGCTCCTGTCCTGGGCTCTCTGACTGCCTGGCCAATTTGGCAGGTGGTGAAGAGACAGATGGCTGCTCTCCAGTGCTCTGTGCCTGAGAGGATGTGGCACTAACTGAAGTCGATGCCGAGGCGTTAGCTGCCATCCACCCGACAACGGCTTCAATTTGGTCTTCACGCAGCAGCGGTGCACGGCGCTCTCCGACAAAGCTGCGCATGAAGGACTGTTCCCTGCTGAAACTGAGTGACGACGAGTCACCGGCGCCCGCAGAAGGCACAGAATCACCACGTCCTCTCCCTGCTCCGTGCCCACGCCCACGTGCCTTACTCCCTGCCCTCTTCATCTTGGTTGACAGATAAAGATAAGCAGAAAAGTACTAAGGCCTTAGTGTGCTTATTCCTGAAATGCTCCTCCTAACAGGTGTAAGAAACACTAATGTTGTAAATTGTGGACTAAACTTTATTATTTTTCAAATGTGGCCTACACAAGTGTTAAGTTGTGTTTGGTGAACTTAACTTTTTTTTTGGTGCAGATCGGGCTACAGAGCTAGTTTAAATCACACGGAGACCGTGCAGACAGCCGTAAACGGCGCTGCAAGGCCAAAAAACCCTCCTCTAGGTTATCCTATATAGTGTTTTTCCACTATTTAGCTGGATACGAGTGGAAAGACACTAATAGGAATTTTTTTTTTCAAATTTTAAACTGGCTGCACTATTTGAAAAAAAGGAAATTGTTTTTCAAGGTATGAGGCAGTAACGCACCCTGAGCTGAATCCAACCGGCTATGGCTGCACACAGACTACAGGGCGAGCTGCGCTCACACAGAGACCATGCAGACAGCCGTAAACGGCGCTGCAAGGCCAAAAAACCCTCCTCTAGGTTATCCTATATAGTGTTTTTCCACTATTTAGCTGGATACGAGTGGAAAGACACTAATAGGAAATTTTTTTTTCAAATTTTAAACAGGCTGCACTATTTGAAAAAAAGGAAATTGTTTTTCAAGGTATGAGGCAGTAACGCACCCTGAGCTGAATCCAACCGGCTATGGCTGCACACAGACTACAGGGCGAGCTGCGCTCACACAGAGACCGTGCAGACAGCCGTAAACGGCGCTGCAAGGCCAAAAAACCCTCCTCTAGGTTATCCTATATAGTGTTTTTCCACTATTTAGCTGGATACGAGTGGAAAGACACTAATAGGAATTTTTTTTTTTCAAATTTTAAACAGGCTGCACTATTTGAAAAAAGTAAAATTTTTCTCTAGGTATGAGCCAGTAACGAACCCTGAGCTGAATGCAACCGGCTATGGCTGCACACAGACTACAGGGCGAGCTGGGATCACACGGAGACCGTGCAGACAGCCGTAAACGACGCTGCAAGGCCAAAAAACCATCCTCTAGGTTATCCTATATAGTGTTTTTCCACTATTTAGCTGGATACGAGTGGAAAGACACTAATAGGAATTTTTTTTTTCAAATTTTAAACAGGCTGCACTATTTGAAAAAAAGGAAAATTTTTCTCAAGGTATGAGCCAGTAACGAACCCTGAGCTGAATCCAACCGGCTATGGCTGCACACAGACTACAGGGCGAGCTGGGCTCACACGGAGACCGTGCAGACAGCCGTAAACGGCGCTGCAAGGCCCAAAAACCCCCTCTAGGTTATCCTATGTAGTGTTTTTCCACAATAGAGCTGGAGACTGGTGGAAAAACACTAATAGGAAATTTGAGAAAAAATGTGCAGCAGGCTGCACTAAGAGCAAAAAAGGACAACTGTGTGAGGCAGTGTGAACCCCCCTGAGCTGAATACAACCGGGTATATGGCTGCACACAGACTACAGAGTGAGCTGCACACACACACACACACAGAGACCTTGCAGAACGCTGTTAAAACAGCGCTGCAAGGCAAGAGCAAGGTGAACAGTGAAGAACACACAGCGTTTTGCTAATTTAGCCTTTGGAAAGGAAAATAAAGCAATTAGCTAGCTCGACTGGCCCTCAGTTAGAACACAGCGTCCTGTCCCTAACTGAAATCACAGCAGAGTGAGCGCAAAATGGCGGCAGCGTTTTTTATAGTGCAGAGTGACATCATTTCAGCAGCCAATCCCAGCCTTGCCAGTACTTACATGCCCACCATGCTAAACAGGATGTGCCCACACTTCCAATCATTCCTCATTGGCTGCTGCGTTCAGTTTGAATTCTGGGAACTTCCGATTCCGGTATCCGATACGCGGGAAGTATCGGAATTCGGTATCGGAATTCCGATACCGCAAATATCGGCCGATACCCGATACTTGCGGTATCGGAATGCTCAACACTATTGTTAACACAATGGGTGGGCTACATAAGACAGGTTATCAAACTTGGGGTCATTCAGCTTGCAGAATGAAAGGCTTAGAGGCAATCTTATTGAAATGTACAAATATTTGATGGGAAAGTATAAAGATCTTTTTATTGATTTTATTATACATAGGCCTGCAACAAAGACCAGGGACCATTCTCTACATCTAGAGGAAAGAAGGTTTTGTCATAATTACAGCTGTATATTCTTTACTGTATGAGCAGTGAGATTATGGATTCTTTACTGTAAACATTTAGGTTGAGCTCGATGGACTCGTGTTTTCTTTCGACCTGAAAACTATAAAAACTAGATTGAGCCATGGAGTCTAAGGAATATCCAGATTCTTCCCCTTTAACTTCACTGTAGTCAGATTACCAGGTTGTGGTCTCCAGAGAAGAGATTATTAGTGTCGGGACTCTGTTGTCCTGGGACCAGGGGCTCCTTCCTTGTCCCTAATGCTAGGGGCGCCCTAGCTCAGCTTTCCTGTTCCCCAAATTACTTCAGATGGTGAAGACGCCAGGGCCACACACCTTGCTTAGCTCCTGAATCCATCCTCAGTCTGTGCCCTTCCCATCCAGGGAAGAGGGCAGTTGTAGTTTACCATAATAAACCAACCAGACTAAAAAGGTAATATGAACAGGAGTAATGAAAATACCAAACATACAAATATACTCAACTTAAAAAACAGGGGAATGAACCGGGGAGCGGAAAATGTGGTTACACCAAAGTTGAAGAAGAAAGAGAATTATCACACACTCAAAACCCAGCAACAGTCACAGATAAGTCCACCAAATGCCTTATCTAATAATAACCACAAACAATCTCCAGCCATGCAACATAAGCTAACTCTAACAATGAGTGCTAGCCAGGACCTGGTTTATATAGGAGATGGGAGTGGCCAACAATGAACAGCTTAGAGTCTTAATGCAGGAAAGCTTCCAGGAGCTCTTAACTGAGCCAATTAACTGCTGCACTGCTAAAAGAAACCAGCACCATTTTATATGAAGGTGAAGTGCTTCTAATCAGGGAGGGAGTAGGAGAAATCAGACGCTGAGTTCTTCTGGCTCCTCTCTGTCATGGTAAACTGGTGACAATTAAGTACATTGGTACTTGTATCATTAGGAAGAGAAGAAGAGATAAAGTTATCAAGCAGCAGTGGTTGGCAACTAGACGGAGATCAGGATCTGACAAATCAGAGGGTAAGATAGTGAAAAGAAACCAAAAGACAGAACACAAGTCAAAACCAGAAGGACAAACTGCAATTATTTGACTACTGCAAAACAAGACATTGGCAAAGTCCAGATGCAAAGCTCAAGGTCAAGATCACAGAGAGGGCAAAACCGTAGCTAACTTGCTCAAAAGGGAACAGCTCGCGTTTTAATTTAGTACTGGGGAGGTTGTTGCTCTTGTGAAGCTGCTTCCCTTTTGTAACATTATGTTTTGTGAAAATTTCTCAAAAGAAAAAAGAAAATTCACACAGAAAACCACTCTAGAGCAATGGTCCTTGCAAAAAAACCATCATTATAAATAAACTAGATGGTGGCCCGATTCTAACGCATCGGGTATTCTAGAATATGTATGTATATAGCAGCCACATACTATATAGCACAGGCCACGTAGTATATAGGAGCCATGTAGTATATAGCAGACAAATAGTACGTGGCCTGTGCTATATAGTATGTGGCTGCTATATACATACATACATACATATTGTAGAAAACCCAATGCGTTGTATATAACGCAGCCCACGCAGTATCTAACACAGGCCACGTAGTATATAGCAGCCATGTAGTATATAACACTGCCCATGTAGTCTATAGCAGCTATGTAGTATATAGTACTGCCCACGTAGTATATAGCAGCCATGTAGTATATAGTACAGCACACGTAGTATATTACAGCCATATAGTATATAGTACTGTCCATGTAGTATATAGCAGCCATGTAGTATATAGTACTGCCCATGTAGTATATAGCAGCCATGTAGTATATAGTACTGTCCACGTAGTATTTAGCAGCCATGTAGTATATAGTATTGCCCACATTGTATATAGCAGCCAGTAGTTTATAGTACTGCTCACGTAGTATATAGCAGCCATGTAGTATACAGTACTGTCCATGTAGTATATAGCAGCCATGTAGTATATAGTACAGCCCACGTAGTATATAGCAGCCATATAGTATATAGTACTGTCCACGTAGTATATAGCAGCCATGTAGTATATAGTACTGCCCACGTAGTATATAGCAGCCATGTAGTATATAGTACTGCCCACGTAGTATATAGCAGCCATGTAGTATATAGTACTGCCCACGTAGTATATAGCAGCCATGTAGTATATAGTACTATCCACGTAGTATATAGCAGCCATGTAGTATCTAGTACTGCCCACGTAGTATATAGCAGCCATGTAGTATATAGTACTGCCCACGTAGTATATAGCAGCCATGTAGTATATAGTACTGCCCACGTAGTATATAGCAGCCATGTAGTATATAGTACTGCCCATGTAGTATATAGCAGCCATGTAGTATGTAGTACTGCCCACGTAGTATATAGCAGCCATGTAGTATATAGTACTGCCCACGTAGTATATAGCAGCCATGTAGTATGTAGTACTGCCCACATAGTATATAGCAGCCATGTAGTATATAGTACTGCCCACGTAGTATATAGCAGCCATGTAGTATGTAGTACTGCCCACGTAGTATATAGCAGCCATGTAGTATATAGTACTGCCCACGTAATATATAGCAGCCATGTAGTATGTAGTACTGCCCACGTAGTATATAGCAGCCATGTAGTATATAGTACTGCCCACATAGTATATAGCAGCCATGTAGTATATAGTACTGCCCACGTAGTATATAGCAGCCATGTAGTATGTAGTACTGCCCACGTAGTATATAGCAGCCATGTAGTATATAGTACTGCCCACGTAGTATATAGCAGGCATGTAGTAGTATATAGTACAGCCCACGTAGTATATAGCAGCCATGTATTATATAGTACTGCCCATATTGTATATAGCAGCCATGTAGTATATAGTACTGCCCACGTAGTATATAGCAGCCATGTAGTATATAGTACTGCCCATGTAGTATATAGCAGGCATGTAGTATATAGTATTGCCCACGTAGTATATAGCAGCCATGTATTATATAGTACTGCCCATATTGTATATAGCAGCCATGTAGTATATAGTACTGCCCACGTAGTATATAGCAGCCATGTAGTATGTAGTACTGCCCACGTAGTATATAGCAGCCATGTAGTATATAGTACTGCCCACGTAGTATATAGCAGTCATGTAGTATATAGTACAGCCCACGTAGTATATAGCAGCCATGTAGTATATAGTACAGCCCACGTAGTATATAGCAGCCATGTAGTATATAGTACAGCCCACGTAGTATATAGCAGTGTCGGCACATATCCCTGTTTAAAAAAAAATAATTAAAATTAAAAATAGTTACTCACCCCCTGGGATCCAACGGCGTTGTGGCGATGGGCGCGCGGCTGCCGCCATCTTCCGTTCCCAGGATGCATTGCGAAATTACCCAGAAGACTTAGCGGTCTCGCTGGGAATGGAAGATGGTGGCAGGCGCGAGCGGCTTGGCAGACCCTGGAGGGTGAGTATAGCAGTTTTTTTTTATTATTATCATTTTTAACATAACATATTTTTACTATTGATGCCGCGTAGGCAGCGTCAATAGTAAAAAGTTGGGGACACACAGGGTTAATAGCGGCGGTAACGGAGTGCGTTACCCGTGGCATAACGTGGTCTGTTACCGCCGGCATTAACCCTGTGTTAGCAGTGGCTGGAGGGGAGTATGCGGGCGCCGGGCTGTGACTGCGGGGAGTAAAGAGCGGCCATTTTCTTCCGGACTGTGCCCGTCGCTGATTGGTTGTGGCTGTTTTGCCGCAACTAATCAGCGACTTGGATTTCCTTGACAGACAGAGGCCGTGACCAATGAATATCCGTGACAGAAAGACAGAAGGACAGAAAGACAGAAGGACAGAAAGATGAAAGTGACCCTTAGACAATTGTATAGTATTAGATTAAGCCATGATAATCAGGAATAAATAAAAAGTAAATCACCTGTAAAAGGAACGTAATACTCTATACTTCCTATTGCAGATCCATCTGGATTCTTAATTAGACAGGTCATTAATCCTATAAAATACATTTTCTCGGTGGCCACGAATATCTGTATAAAAACAGCACAAGCGGATGTGGCAATGGTGCCGTAATGTGGACATAATTGCATGGAAAGAGTGAACCTATAAAGTCAAGCCACAGTTACTGAAACAATATGGATCTAAAGTGACAGGTGGTGAGACAGCAATAATTTAAAGAGGAAGCTGTGCATGGAACTGTTAATAATACAGCACATCCCAGGATCCTAAAGCGACTTGTCAGAAAACTATAACATCATCGCTAATGGAGCAAAGGTATCCGGATATACATAAAGGGACTTACACTATTTGTACAAGTCAGAACATTTTACTGTAGGTTCTGACAAGAAAAAACATTCCTAAGGACAGATAGATACATAGATAATAGATAGATAAACAGGTAGAGTTTCTATCTATTGTCTATCTATTTATCTATCGATTATCTATTATCTATTATGTATCTAGCTATTATCTGTCTATCTATCTATTATCTATCTATCTATCTATCTATCTATCTAGCTATTATCTATCTATCATCTATCTATTATATATCTATTATATATCTGCTATCTATCTATTATCTATCTATTAATCTATTATCATCTTTCTATCATCTATTATATATCATCTATCTATTATCTATCTATCTATTTTCTATTATCTATCAAGCTTCTATCTATTGATTAATCTAATTTCTTTTTTCTTTCTTTCTTTCTTTCTTTCCCTTTTCCTCTCTTTCCTCCTCTTTTGCACTTTTTTATTCCTTCTTTCTTTCCTCTTTTCTTTCTTTCTTTCTCTCTTTCTTTCTTTCTTTTCTCTATCTTTCTTTCTTTCCTTTTTCTTTCTTTCCTCCTTTTTTCTTCTCTCTTTCCTTCTTTCTTTCTTTTCTCTATCTTTCTTTCTTTCCTTTTTCTTCTTTCTTTCCTCTTTCTTTCCTTCTTTCTTTCATTGTTCCTTTCAATTTGTCCTCCTTTTGTTCTTCTTTCTGTCCTTTTTATCTTTCCTACTTTCCTTCCTTCCCCTCTTTTTATTTCTTTCCTTTATACTCTCTCTTTTTCTCTTTCCCTCATATTCGCTCTCTCTTTAACCTTGTATCCATCCACCTACCTATCTTTTTCACCTCACATTTCAGTCGCCCTTCTGAGTCCTGATTATCATCTTCACACATTGGATCTACTGGCTCCTGCAACTTCTACTACAGATCTGTCTACCGTTTGACCAATCTATGATCCGATCTATTTAGTACGTCGAGTTTTTTTGCTTAATTTTGCTATATCATAAAACAGTTTTATAATGGGATTTCACCAGATTTATCTAATCATAACTCATGATGAATCAAGCACTTAAGATGCAAATGGATTTATTTTTTAATTAAATCACATATGGCATCTGACATTTTCTGAGATCACACATTATAATTTTGGAGCATTGTTTTATTTAATCATTTGCGTGATTTTTATTTCTTCTTTTTTTTTTAGAGCATGTATAGATTACCAAAATGCGTATCTTTTCGAAGTTCGTTCTACCATATTTTACAGTACCATCAGGAGTCACAAATGGAAAATGCAAATTGCTTCTCAGCTTGTTTAGTGGCTTTTTTAAGTTTTGCAGATTCACAAGAAGCAAAATGATGCATGGTTTATGCTACTTAGAAAGTATTTCTTTTATATACTAGTTTGTGATTTGTCAGTAAAAAAGTCTTCATATTGCTTTTTTTAAAAAGCTTCTATAATGCTTTATTTTCCATAAAGATTTGGATGTCTGATTTTAAAACTGGAGAATAGTACAAATAACATCTCACCCTGGAGAAGTCAACTTATTTCTCCATTGCTCTAGAAGACCAATTAATTTCAATGACATTATGTAATACCCCATACCTCCTGAGGAGGCAGTGCAGGGAAAATAAACACTTTTTTCTCAACTTATTTTTTCTGGATCTAGATGACTGCTAATGCATTTAAAGGGAATCTGTGTTAGGTGTCGAGTTCCCGCCTCTGCGCAGGGGGAATCTCGAACCACGTCCGCTGCAGTCTCCCATTCTTCTCCGGCTGCAGTGAAGCCTGCTCAGCGGAGACGTCGGTCCCAGCATCTGGCTCATGCAGATACTGTGTGCTTGGCAACTGCTGATCTTCCAGACTCAGCCATTGTAACCAGCACTGTTCTGAGGTGAGCAGATGCTCCTGGGATTAAGTCCTGCTTTTCCTCTACTGGGCATGCCCAAGGGACGACCTCTCATTGGAGGTTGGGGGTCACATGCTCAGGTCCTGAAGCAGTTCCTATTGGACCACTAGGAAGGTCCTGGAGAGCTTCCTCTATAAAAGGTTCGCATGGCCATGCACTAGTATCAACTTATGTTTATGAGCTTAGCTACCTTGTGGTCTGTGTCTGCATGTGCTCAGGGTCAGCTGTATAGCCACTAGAATTCCAGCACCTCCGGAGAGGAGTTGTTTGTGTGCTGACGCTGACTGTATGACCACTGCACGCTACCTGCTCTGTTAGTGATCTCTGATCCTCTGTGTGGTTAACAGGGCACAGTGTTATCCTAATCCCGGCGACTCTGTGAAGCAGCAGAGTTCTCTCCATTACAGACCGGGTGACGGAACCCGTGTCTATTCAGGCTTTGTACAGTCATATAGTGCCGTTATTTACTAGCAGTAGGTTACACTCCTGCACGGTGGACCCCGGCCTGCGAACCTATATTATCTCAATATTTACTAGGTGCGTTCCGCCAGCCCTAACAATCTGTCACCAGGTTTTTGCTACCCCACATTAGAGCAATGTGACGTAGAGTCAAATACCTTGTTTCCAGAGATGTATCACTTACTTAACGGTGTGCTTCAGTTTTAATTGAAATCTGTTTTACCAATCCCAGTTCTCTAAATGCTGAGCTCTTTATAACCATGCAAACACCCACTGATTGGGGGTTTTCAGTGTACACTGTGCATAGGCAGAAAGCAACTAATCAGTGATGGGGGTGTGGTTAGACTTCCTGGCAGCAGAAATACTAGTCCTTTAGCGATAATCACCTGCTGATAAAACTGGGAGGGTAGTTTGGGAAGTTTTGGGATGTCTGTTTTCTAGTTTCTAGTCACTGATGAGAAATATGCAACCACTGTATTCTTATGAAACCTAATTTAAGACAAATCTGGGAGAAAACAAAGTGTAGGATATTTTGTGGCTCTTCACCTTACACTTTTAGTAATGCAGGTGACAATGTGAACAAATACTTATATGGCAAAATGGTTTTTATGTTTATACTATCCATAATTCCTATTTTGTTGCTCTAATTTGAAGAATCTTGTCCTGTTTTTGCACTTTCTGTTAAGTCTTCAGGTGGAAGATGAAGTTTTGTCCAGGAGCCATAGACGACCTTTAGAAATGTCACATATATGGAAAGGAAACAACGTGACAAAACATGATTTACCATTTTGGAAAAATAAAAGAAAATCATGATTTTCACTCAGCTATTTATGATTTAGAATAGGCAAAATTGATCAAATTGGGCTATAATAACCTTTAGATATTTTTTTTGTTGCCGATGATATGCATCATGTTGTACATTTAAATTCCCTTTTGTATACATATATTTGTTTGTGCTTATTTTAGTTTAAATTAGTCAAAATAACTTTATTAATAAGTTTGGGGGTTGTTGGGACTGTTGTTTCCCCTTTCCTCAGTCTTTAGTAGCCACTTGAAAAAGAACCCTAATCCTATTCATAAATGTTACAGCCTTTGAACAAAAGTTTCACAGTTTTTAGTTCAAAATGATAATTTGTGGATCAATGGCGGTCCGACTTCTGGGACTTACATCGCTCAGCAGAATGGGCAACTTTTACTTGTGTTAGAATAGAGCTGCTGGGCGCATGCTTGACTGATGAACCATTCATCCTCTGTGGGGCTGCAAAGCATGCAACTTTCCTTTTTCTGCCTGCCCAATTGAGAATAATTGAAGCTGAGGATGTGCATCAAAGCAGATGTATATCTATTTTCTAAAATATGGATAGGAGGCTAAAATGTCTTGTGGCTGGCAGCACCCTGTGCATGCGCAGATGATAGTATTCAACCCAATGATATTATTCATCCCAATTATTGTTAGGGCTGGCAGAACGCACCAAATAATATAATGAGTGATATGAGGCGCGTTCGCAGCCCTGGGTCCATCGTGCAGAGATGGAACCTGCTCCTCGGTAATGGCGGACACAATATGGCGGTATAACGTGTTCACACACAGGTTAGCTTCACTCGGTATGAAAAGGGAGACGAACCCTGTTGCTTCACAGGGCTGCCAAACAGAAGAGTGAGCACTAGAGCAAGGTG
Source organism: Ranitomeya imitator (assembly GCF_032444005.1). Lineage (NCBI taxonomy): Eukaryota > Metazoa > Chordata > Amphibia > Anura > Dendrobatidae > Ranitomeya > Ranitomeya imitator. Next base: position 127,145,218 of record NC_091290.1, read on the forward strand.
ACAGAACTCTGCCCCAAGGACAGGGGGAAGAGTCCCTCTAGACCACTAGTGCTCGGCACCGCAACCGCGGTGCCAGGGGAAAACTAACTAATATTTACCGTACCAGAGTGCGCACAGTGCCGCACTGGCTGACACCACTAACCACCCTGTCTATGGCCAGGAAAGGGCACTGGTTGCGCATGGTGCCGCATTGGCAGTCGCTGCTGGACAGATGCTGTAAGGATCGTGCTCTTGTGTTTGGATAGCACTGCCAGGCGCTAGATTACTCCATCATTCGCAAACAGTCAACAACTCTAGGGATGGGAAAGATTTGGAGCTTTCATCCATCGACAGGCATACATCCACACACACACATTAGTAAGTTTATACTAGCGCCTTGCGGCCATGCAAAACTTTTATAGCGGAAGCTCTCCGGGACCTTCCTAGTGGTCCAATAGAAGCTGCTCCAGGACCTGAGCATGTGACCCCCGACCTCCAATGAGAGGTCGTCCCTTGGGCATGCTCAGAAGAAAAGCAGGACTTAGTCCCAGGGATGCCTGCTCGTGCTGATCAGTACTGGTTACAATGGCTGAGCCTGGAAGGACAGCAGTAACCAGCTGCACAGTATCAGCTTGAGCCAGACGCTGGGACTGAGGTCTCCGCTGAGCAGGCTCCACTGCGGTTGGAGGAGAATGAGAGACTGCAGGGGAGATGGTTCGAGATTCCCCCTGTGCAGCAGCGGGAACTCAACAACTAACAATTATTATGCATGGATGGAGCTACAAGTCTGTTAGTCAAATGGGACTGCCTAAGAGTTGCAGAGTTTAGTTTTCCTCTTTAGGCTAAAACTACGAGCACTTTCCAAACCAAAGGTAGTAAAGCCTGTTTACAATGGAATCAGGAACAAAGGGCTACTCGCACAGTGAACAAGTCTGTAGGAACATGCTCACACACCACCAAGAAACTTGAAGACACAAAAGAGCATAATAGAACCAAAAACACTCAGTTTAAAAAAATCACAGTAATCCGCAAGTGCTAGTAAAAAGATGTAAAAAACAGGGTATTTGGTTGATACGTTTTTTTGCAAAAAATATATACTAAGCTGCTCCACCAAACGTCACAGTATACCCATATCAGAGCAGTCATAACTGATGTATGCAATCCCTATCTGATGCATTTAAAAACCTGATCATCTGTATTTTACCTGTGTGAACAGGGTTCAGAGAGGAAAATTCCATGTGGACATGCTGAGTGGAACAGCTTTTGTGCAGATAGCCCAAGAGTGGTGGTGGAACTCCCCAGTCTTGTAGACACAAGAGAACAATTATGGAAACAGGAACACATGGGCTACTCGCACAGTGAACAAGTCTGTAGGAACATGCTCACACACCACCAAGAAACTTGAAGACACAAATGGAATGTAGAAACAAAAAGTTTTTAGAAAAAAACTTCTTATACTACCTGTTTTAGAAAAAAAAATTGTTAAATTCTCTTTTTTTAGGATTTAAATCCTTTCATCTTGTTGTTGTAAAAAATAATGAAAGCAAATAACAGAGTGAAACATCTGTGCAGATTATTTTAACCCTTTCACACTGCATCCAATTTCAATTTTTTTTTCATTTTTGTTTTTTTCTTGTTTTTCTTCCGAGAGCCATAACTTTTTATTATTCCATCCCATGTATGAGAGCTTGTTTTTGTACTTTTTAGTGTGTAATAAACTGGAAAGTGGGAAATAAATTCCAAGTGCTTTGAAATTCAAATAAAAATTGGAATTTAACAGTTGTTTTTTTCTTTTTTCTTTACCATGGTCACTATAAAGTAAAACTGACCTGGCAATATGATTCTCTGGGTCAGAATGATAATGCAAATAGCAAAGATGTTAGGTTTTTTTTAAGTGGTGAAATATTTTGGGGAAATTTTGTACAAATAAAAATTTGTGTATATTGCCATTTGCGGAGATCTGAATTGTTTTCATTTATCGTGCTATGGGACGGAGTGAGGGATTGTTTCATCATGTATTGCCAGTATATGTAAAATGTCAATGTCAAAGATTGACTGTGGCATTTAAAAGGTTAGCAGTCGCGAGCAGAGCTTCGTTCAACCTGCTGTTTGGGGCACATGATGGCTGAATAATTCAGCCATCATCTGCCAGGAAAGGTGCATTAAAGTCAGGGACTCCGGACATGATGTATCTGTTCGCCATATGTAGGAAAGGAGTTAAAATATTCAGGCTAACTTTTATTATAACATTTAAAGCTTAAAACCAACATTGCATGTTTTTACTCAATTTAAAGTAAATACTAGACCTCGAGAGAAATACAATATGCACTGCTGTATACAAATCTACATCACCCTTTCATTTTTTTCTTTTTTAAATCTTTGCTTTCTTTAATTCTTTTTTCTTTCTTTTCTTTTTTTGTAAATATTTTTGTAATCCTATTTGTTTCTTTTTTTTTTCTTTTTAATTAAGGAATAAATTATCACTTTAAAAAATCTTCAACTGCTGTATACAAATCTACATCACCCTTTAATTTTTTATTTTTTTATTTTTTTATAAATCTTTTTTTTTTTTACTTAATTGTTTTTTGTATTTACTCTTTTCTTTTTTTTTGGATATATTTTTGTAATCCTGTTTTTTGCAATTCTCCTGTGTAAATTCCAGAAAGGAATACCGTAAATTATCACCTAGAAAAAAAATCTTCAACCTAGTGCTTCAAATTATTCTTGTGTACTTAGCATGTGCATTCTCAGCATAAGAAATAAAAGCCCAGTCATGAAGCTGAGCTCCCGTGAATTTCCAACTGGCAGTATAAACAATACACACTAGGCAACGTTATTATTCCGCTCTGTGTATTGGGACGTACAAGGACTGTAATGGAACGGAAGAATAGTAGGTAACTTTAATCTAATCAGGGCATCAGCAGGTAACATCTAGCAGGAAAAATGGTTATGCAGCATCATATTAGCATATTCAATAGTGCAACATATGTGGACCAAGACCTCGTTCCGACAGGGTAAGATGGAGATTAAAAAATGTCTACAGATGTTCATAATTCATATTTATAAATGTACGTCCTCTCAAGGTTGCCTTTAAGGATCTCTTCCTTTTTTTTGGTCATGTCATGAGAGTAGCTTGTAACTAATACATTATTAGCCTTTTCCCCTTCCGCACACATGCAAGAAATAGCTGAGCCGTCTTAATATACCTTGGGTGCAATTAGAAATTAAATGGCATGCCTTACCTGGTTCTGAAAACATTTATAAAAGCTTTTAGAGGTGGAAGACTCGGGACTTTTACGAGCTAGTTTCCATGCCAACGACATTTTTTTTTTATTCTTAAGTGGCGGAGTAAATAAGTACTTTTTCACATAATCCTTACGATTGTCTTGACAATGATAATAATAATAATAAAACAAAAAATAAATAAAATGACTTCTGTTACACAGGACACTGAAATGCCATCAAACATGATTGTTGTTTCAAGAACCTGGGGAACAGATTGGATATATAGACGACATTAACTAATGATGTCGAAGGGATTTTCAATGAGCACTTAGCGCGATGGGCTGAAATGTCAGAAATTACCTTGACATTCTCATTGTGATGCCATTTCTATGCCATCTTTTTGATATTGGATAACATTGCATTTCTTTTTTTTTAACTGGAAGGGTTCTGTAAATGGAAGTGGAGGAATTTGCATATATATTAGCAAGCGGTACATTGGGAAGCCTTGTTTTAATCTTCAGTGAGAGAAATTTTATTTTTGGCTGAAAGTTCATCGAGTCTATTGTTGAGTTACACTCTCCGAAGGAATGTTATTGCATTCTTAATATTGTTACCTTTAACCATCAGATCTAGCAAGGTCATCGGAATAGTGATATAGATCTGTGCCTGGACTTTTATTAGTTTTCCGTGCTTTGTATTACTGTATAAATATCTTATAATAATCATCTGCCGCCTGCATATTCATATCTTCATATCAGACAATGCAAAGCTATTTTTAACAATATGCCATTACACAAGTTATATTTAAAGGAGAAAGTTCGTTTTTTCCAGGAAATTAGAGATCAACAACATACCCACCATAGGGGCAAAAAAAAATTCAATGCTTCTGTGCCTGCTGTTGCGCGAGGTGGTCGAAACCTTCGTAAATAAGTAGAATTATAACAAAAAATGTATTAAATGCTATCTATTAGCTAAAGTTTATGCTGACTTAGTTCACTAGGGCCATCACTGTGACTCAACCTATGGGCTTGTGCATACAACCAATTATATCTTGTGAGTGCTAACCATGTTTTTCATGGATAGTACTCATACCCAGACGTAATAGTAGCTGAGGGTGGTACTCAACTAGTCCCATGCAAGAGAGGGGCCCACCGACACCAGTGATCATTTTGGCTGATTGTGCATCCAAAAATGAACATTCAGCTGAAGTGTATTGCTGGTCAGTTACACGAGTACTCCTTACGCTGCATTGGATGGTGCTGTACAATAAGAGGACAGCTGCTGATGTTGTTGTGCCAGTCTCAAGCTTCACATGGCTGTGATGACATGCACTGCCCATGCCAGCACACTAAACAGCTGACAGCAGCAGAAGAGGATGCCACATTTTATGGGAGCCGAGGAAGGTAAGGAGAAGTGTTTTTTTTTTTATTTAATGGATTGAAAAAAGTGGTAGAACATGATACCAGCACACTATACCAGGAAGGGGCCAATGATGGGGATCATAAGGAAGGGGCCTTGGATTGGTAGCATTATACAATGAAGGGGCCAAGTATGGAGGGCATTATGCAAGGAAGGGACCCAGTATGGGAAGCATTATACAAGCTAGGACCCCAAGATGGTGGGCATTATGCAAGGAATGGGGTCATTATACCAGGAAGTGGCCCACAACAAGAGATCTTATAATAAGAAGGGGCAAAGGATGGGGGATATTATGCCAGGAAGGAGCCTAGGAGAAGAGATATTATTACAAGAGTGTGGTGATGATGGGGGAGATTATTACAGGAAACAGTAAGGATGGGGGACATTATTATATGAGGGGCGAACACGGATGTCATTGTAGGATCGAGAACGCAACAAGTGTTCATACAGAGAGAGATATTTTTTTTTCTTACCCAGACCCAAAGTTTCGGTCTTCGTTGTTTTCCATGGGGTTTGAGTTCTGGTTCAAGTCCAGGTACAGTTCTGGTATAGGAATAAAATTTGAGTTGGGTGCCAGAACCTGAACTACCACAGGTCCACTCATCCCTAGTCCTTTTCATTAACGGTTTTCGGCCAGGCCCTTGACACTAGTACCAGCTGTGTTGCTCTGATGGCAGCCATTGAGTTGACCAAGTATATATCCTAAGGTGAATGGAAGTGCTTTGTGCTGAAGGAATTTTCTAGTTTTCATTAAAATTAATTAGTAGAACTGGCTCCACTAGGGATGCAGCCTCAGTGACCTGTGGTAACCTCGATGACATCACCACTAGTCACTGAGGCTGCGCTCATAGCAGCTCATTCTTCAGTGTTTCTCAGCCTGGACGGTCCCATCTTTTTTGCACCATCCAGGTTAAAAACTTTTTTCCTCCCAAACATGGATTATGGCATGGGACAGAATGATGGACAGGTGAGGGATATGGTTGTTTTTCATTTTTGTTTTATTACAGGAGAATATGGCATCAGTGGGCTGGGTGATGTTTTAATTTCGACTTATTAAAGTAGTCTGTGTCATTCTTTCAATTAAAAGACTTTAACTTTATTCTGGCTGTGTGCTTAGTTACAATATAACTATAGGATTAGCAATGGAGAGGTGTCTTATAGATGCTTCTCCATTACGAACCCATGGGCTTGATGTCACCGGACAATACAAAGGTGACTTCAACTCCAGAAATATGAACCCCACTTGCCACCGCCAAAGGGCAAGTGGGAAGAGCTGGGCAAAGTGCCAGATTTGGAGCATCTAAAAGATGCGCTTTTTCTGGGGCGGCAGCGGGCTGTGATTTTTAGGCTGGGCACCAATATAAATGGACTATAACCAGCTTGAGAATACCAGCCCCAGTTAGACAACATGGTTTAGATCCAGCATGAGGTCTTTCTGTAAGAGCTGGTTGGTGGGGGTGTGCATTTCTTTTTTTAAGCCATGCAAATTGTCTCTTCAGAGAGGAAGAGGACTAGAACTCTAGTGACACCTATAGGAAGTAGCAATCCTAAAAGCGCTTAACAAGGCTCGTTAAACTTTTGACTTTCAGGATTTCTACTTCCTATTGGTGGCACTATAGTGCTAGTCCTCTTCCTCACTGAAGAGACAATTTGCATATTTCCCAGAGGAGCATTGCGGCTTTAAGTCTCCTCATCTCAGCATGCTTAACATGTCACTTTCTGCAAGGTGAAACGATACTTCTTGGATCCTGGTCAGACACCTCTCACACAGCCAAACCAGATTTCACACTTTGCACTGATGAGGGTCAGTACACAGAAACACAGTGTCTGCAAATTGAAATTCTGGTTTTGGCTTTTATCCTAAGTCATGTGACAAGGCTCATTAAAGGGTCGACACTAGTGTTGAGCGATACCGTCCGATACTTGAAAGTATCAGTATCGGATAGTATCGGCCGATACCCGAAAAATATCGGATATCGCCGATACCAATATCCGATACCAATACAAGTCAATGGGACATCAAGTATCGGAAGGTATTCTCATGGTTCCCAGGGTCTGAAGGAGAGGAAACTCTCCTTCAGGCCCTGGGATCCATAGGGATGTGTAAAATAAAGAATTAAAATAAAAAATATTGATATGCTCACCTCTCCGGCGGCCCCTGGACATCACGCTGGTAACCGGCTGGCTTCTTTGTTTTAAATGAGCACCTTCAGGACCTGCGAATGACGTCGCGGGTTCTGATTGGTCGCGTGCCGCCCATGTGACCGGCACGCGACCAATCAGAAGCCGCGACGTCATTCGCAGGTCCTTAATTCCGAGAATTAGGAGTTTTGTGAATGAGAATGACGTCGCGGCTTCTGATTGGTCGCGTGCCGGTCACATGGGCGGCACGCGACCAATCAGAACCCGCGACGTCATTCATAGGTCCTGAAGGCGCTCATTTTAAACAAAGAAGCCGGCCGGTTACCAGCGTGATGTCCAGGGGCCGCCGGAGAGGTGAGCATATCAATATTTTTTATTTTAATTCTTTATTTTACACATCCCTATTGATCCGATACCGATACCACAAAAGTATCGGATCTCGGTATCGGAATTCCGATACCGCAAGTATCAGCCGATACCCGATACTTGCGGTATCGGAATGCTCAACACTAGTCGACACTGATTTTTAGAATTGCTATGCCACCATATCATAGCACTGAAATAACACATGCAAAAAAACTTCAGTGTATAGATAGTGACAACACAGCATAGAAACAAAATCATATATAGGTAGTTATATTACATTGAGGTATAATATACACATTATAGCCAAGAAAATTTTATGTGGTACCAAAGTGCATGAATAATGCTAAAATATTACTGTAAAAAATGAATATACAGTAACATGGGGTCTCATTCAATTCTCTACAATCCCTTCTATCATCTACATAAATAAATACATTTTCTTTCTGAGAGGAAATAAGCTCCCAATTCAGTTGTTGTTCCTATAAAAGCTGTTATGCATGCTGCCTTCATAGATGAATGGGTAGTCCTGGTTTGTCATGAAAGTCTCTCTAAGTGATGGCAGACTGTTGAAACCAGGTGGTCATATGACCACATGCATGTGATATGCATATTTCCAGCCACATTACAACTAGACATGGCTGATCTCACACTTGTATTGAGCGAAATAGTGCACGTCTAGAATGTGGACAGAAGTATGCATATCGCTCCCAGTCCTGGCAAATCCTGACAGCGTGTGATGCGCACCCTGTGAGGTTTTACGAGTCTACAGTCAAATAGAATGACTGTGGACAATCCCTTTAAACCCATGATCCAGACGTATGCAGATCAGTAAATACTCACCTCTGACTAGTTTTTCATTTTTCATCCATTTTGAGTACTATATTCTGAATTATAATCCATAATGAAGCTCAGCCATTTTTATTTTACAGTATATATGGCTCCATGATAATGATTTGACCCTTATGCAAAAAGCTGACTATGCAAGTTCTAAGTAAGCTAGTAAAGGTAGGGCTGTAAGCCTGCAAGCTGAAAACTGTATAGCACTATTACAAAAGTCTTAGTAAAGGCTCTGACTTTGTGTTATAAAAGTAGTATGAGACATTTTTTGTTATTAAGCTATAATTCGAGTAGCCAACAGTATATATAAGAGCTGTCAACAGCTGTCAACAGAAAGACTAGCAAGTTGTCACTACCCAGAGAGAAGACACTAACAGGATATTACTGTGTATTTTTATCAGTGAATACAATATATTCTTGCAGTTGACAATGTTTCTGGAACTCTAAAACTTAGAATACAAGACTGTAAAAATATAGAAAGTTTTCCTGTACATTGACTCTAAGGATATACACATAATGATATCAAGTGTCAACAAGTGTCTCTTCTACTACATGAAAGGAATGAATTGCGAAACTGATATTTTTGAAACGTTGTGGAAATATAAAAAGTAGATTGTACTAGCTGAGACTAATCCAGTGAAATAGTTATTTTAGACTTTCCTTATTATGTAAATTATCTACTTTTTTACCCTACATAGGTTGAACATTTTGTCTTATAAATCATAAATATATGTAGATTGTTAACATGCAATGTTCTAATATTTTTTCTTCTACGGTTCAAGGCTCCTCGTCGGTTTTGGCTTTGGTGTCGAAAGAAAAAGACAAAGCACTATGGGCAACATTTTATAGTGAATAGTTTGGTTTAAGCTTTGCTTTATATATAAGAAAGTAAAAAATAAGGGAGTGGAGTTTGAAGAAAGACCAGCCCATGAGTAGAGATGGTGATATTAAGGGAAAGGGAAAGTGGTGTCCTGATCTAGAAAAGATCGGCCTATGCTTAAGACATGGTTACATTGAATGAAATGGAAAATGGAGTTCTGAGGTAGGAAAGACCGGCCTATGCTTAGGGATAGTTACATTGAGTGAAAAGAAAAGTGGTGTTCTGATATATGAAAGACCCACCCATGCTTAGAGATGGTTACATCAAGTGAAAAGGAAAGGGATGTTCTGATGTAAAAAACACAAGTTCATGCTTTAACCGGGTTTCATTGAATGAGGAAATAAATGGAATTCTGATGTAGGAAAAAAAGGCCTATACTTAGAGATGGTTATATTGAGTGAAAGGTGAAGTGGTGTTCCAATCTATTTAGAAAAAAAATGGTTCATGCTTAGATATACTACGTTAAATGAAAGCAAAAATGGAGTTCTGAGGTAGGAAAGACTGGCCTTTGTTTTTAGAGATAGTTGAGTGAAAGGAAAAATGGAATACTGGTGTAGGAAAGACTGGCCTATGCTTTGAGAAAGAGAAAAGACTAGTCTATGCTTAAACATGGCTACATTGGCTAAAAGGATAAATGGCGTACTGATGTAGAAAAGATCAACCTATGCTTAAAGATAGTTACATTGAGTGAAAGGAAAAGTGGTGTTCTAATCCAGGAAACTTCCACCCATGCTTAAAGACTATAACATTGCAGAAGTGTGCTCAATGCTCTCAATTTCTGACACATCTCAAAATTCCATGCACAAGCACAGTTATTTGCTCTTATAAAAAAGTTGAAAGGAAAATGGGGTTCTAATGTAGCAAAGACCAGCCCATGCTTAGAGATGGTCACATTGAGTGAAAGGAAAAGTGGTGTTCTAATCCAGGAAATTCCTTATACATATTGGTAATTCAATTTTTAGTGGCAGTCAATATGTTTTATATTAATAATTTTTGTAAAAAATCAATTTGCAAAATAGAAAAATCTAAATTGAATTTGCGCAATGTATTCTCTATAACTGATGCAGGATCACAAGTCTTCCAATATTTTAACGCTTCCACTCATTTTTAACTTAAGTTCTACACATTTCCTTGGCAAAAATATACTTTTCAGGATGTTTTATTAGAATGCAGAACTCAGCCAAGAAACCTATTGATTCTGTAGACACTTTTGGGAACAGCAAAAGTTGGATATTATCCAATCAGATTAAATTCATTCATAGATTCAAGCGTTGGTCATTTTGTCTGACTTCAAATACACTAAATTGCATCTTATTTTAAAGAAAACTAAACTCTCCCAGGAGCCTTTTAGAATGCTTGATCTGAGCATCATATCAACTTCATATTGCAGAGATGAATGTTAGGTATGCGATAATTGTCCAGGTGTACAACGTGAATGCATAAAATTGTCTTCATGATGCAAAATATGTATATTCTCCATCTTATGGTTATAGTCAGGGTACGAAAGACTTTTAATGACAATGTTGGGTTTGTCAGTGGGTGTCAGTAATGTGCTATAATATCCCTAACATTTTAGTGAGACCTTTACTATTAGATCAGGCTTGCTGCCTGGTGATAACTAAGTGCACCCCACAAGGAAAGAAACACAGATTTACTAAGCCAACTGTTCCCTCACCTTATGGCTTTGGACTGAATTTAATCTTCTTATCAAATTCAACTGAATCTATCTGAATTTAGTTTTATTTTATTTGTATTCTTAATTCAAGCATGATAGTATATATTATATGTTTTTCATCTCAAGTAAACCTTATTGATCTTCTAGGGCAATAAATCAACATTTAGCTTTACGAAAAATCCATCCAACTTCAGATATCTCCGTTAAAGCTCAAGTTTACTTTGATAAGATTTGCTCCCTTTCAATGATGTTTTAATGCTGATAATTATCGATCGGTGGTTGGAAAAATCATTGCTTTGATCTAAAGGACATTCCTTTCAGGATAATACGTGTTTTCATATACTCATTTGTCTGTCCTATCACCTTTAGGGTGCAGCTTTATATACTTTCACTTTGCTGGTGATAGTCTCATTTGGATGTCCGGCCATATTGCTGTAGTTTCAGCCAGTCAGCGAAAGACCAGCAAGGGTTTATCTCTCTGCTGTTCATGTTCTTTACTCTGCACCTATTTTCTGTTTCTTTTTAGGAAGTAGGTGGCATATTCTCTAAGAGTATATATTTAATCCTTTATTTTGCACTTCTTGGTTTGTTTTACTCTCTCTGGGATTTCTTTCTACTTCAGCACACTTTCCCTTTTGTAGGTAATTTGCACTCTGCTCTGCCTTCTAGTTCATTAGAAAAAAACCCAAGGCACTTGATGGTTTTTTTAGGCAGCATCGGCCCGAGTTGCCATTGTCAAGTTTGTGGCTAGGGCTGTCTCAACTCACACAGGAACTACTAGGGACTGCGGGGTCAGGATCCATAGTCTATACAGGAATCGGTAGGATCAGTTGCAGTTTTTTGTGTTACTTATTTTCTAGTGTGAGTTGCTACACTATTATAGCATATACACTAAACATCACACATGTATTTATACATAGCACACACATGTCCATAGTACAAACATTTACTCAAGCACACAAAATATGAATGTGCAAATAAAACAAGCCTTTGCACAATGACATTTTTCTGATGCACTTGTTAAGATGAACAGATGATTTTTTAAATTAATTCATTGATAGATACTATTGAAAAATCTTTTTTTTTAGAACATTGAAAGAAGGAAATGATAATCTATCGCCACATGATCGCTAGTATATCAATCAAATGCTGTAAGACATGAAGGGCAGTAGGCATGGTCGAGGGTCACCCTGGCTCATTAAAATGTGGCCCAGTTCCCGTTTTGGCCGCAGACCTCAGCTATCTCCATGCTACCGGATTCAGGAAAAGCAGCACATAAATCAGGGGACACATTGTTCAGCTTAATCAGTTCAACTTTACTTAACAGTCCAAATTCAATAGATGACAAGATGCAGTATTTGGCATAACCTTCTTTTTCTCTTAAATCCCTAGCACAGTACACTTTCATTGTTAGGGTTGGCGGAACGCACCAAATATATTGTTTATTAAAAGGAATTGGTGCGTTCGCAACCCGGGATCCACCGTGCAGGAAAGTACCTGCTGCTAAATAATGGCGGCTCTATATGGCGGTATATACTAACTCTGTTAGCTTCACAGAGTAACCGCGAGAGGTGAGCTCTGTGCCCTGTTAGACTTTCACAGAGGCACAGGCCAACTACCCAGATGTGAGCAGTGAGTGGTCATGCATGCATACTCAATCTCCTCGCCGGAGGAGCCAGCATTCTAGGGGCTTATTTCAGCCGGGTCCCTGAACACACTTATACACAATCTCCTCGCCGGAGGTGCCAGCATTCTAGGGGCTTATTTCAGCCGGGTCCCTGAACACATACAAACACATGACCACATTGGCGCAAAGCATATAGCAACAGACGATACTAGCGCATGGCCGTGCGGTCATGCGCAGTTTATATAGTTGCAGCACAGGAAGCTGCTACTGAAGTTTTTGCCCTTTCAGGACCTTCCAGAAGGACCAATGGAAAGTGCTGCAGTACCTGAGCATGTTTTGCCCTTTCAGGACCTTCCAGAAGGACCAATGGAATGTACTGCAGCACCTGAGCATGTGACCGAACATGTGGCCCTCGACCTCCAATGGGAGACCCTGCCCTGGGCATGCTCAGTGTGAGTAAACAAGGACTTAGTCCCAGAGAGGCTCGCTCGCCGCAGATCAGTGCAGGGTACCATAGGAAAGCCAGAAAAGGCAGTAGTGACCCTATGCACCGAATCAGCCCCAGCGAGACGCTGGGAGCGACGTCTCCGCTGAGCAGAGCCCACTGCGGCCGATACCGAATGGGAGACCGCAGCAGACACGGATCGAGATTCCCCCTGTGCAGCAGAGGAAACTCGACTCCTAACATTCATGCTCTCCGTTTCTTCAACCTGATCTATCCCTCCGCTTACTCCCTCCTTCAGCCTCCTGGATTTCCTGTCTGTTTTTGCAGTACTCACAGATTTGTTATGTCCCCCTCACATGGGTCCACGTCCAGCTTCCACATTATGGAAGGGTTATCAGCACTCTCCATAGTCACTGACTCGAACCCAAGGCTTCAAAATGTTACAAGAATGTCCGGAAGCAATTTCCAATGATCCCCTACTGTCAGAACAATAGGTACTTATTGTGCTTCCTGCCCACTGTCTTTGAACTTCAGCTTCTTCTCTGTCTATCACTTTGTAATTTAAATCAGGAAATGCTTCCTCTTTTCATCTGACCAACCACTCCCAGGCTGGGCTTGTCCCAAACATATTACATTTATTTTAACCTATACACTGTATTTACTGCTAATATGCCCATCGTGGATTGCAGACAAACACATTGTGATCTTTGGCCTTTTCCAAATGCTCATTTTGTCTGAGTTTGGTCTGATTAGTGGACTAAACTTACCCATTGAAGTAAATGTGTGTATGCAAAAATCGGACAGCACTCAGATGTCATTTGTAGTGTAGTAATGTATAAAATAATGACAGTAATTTTTTGCGCAAGGTGAATCACGCAGTGTTCAAAATGACTCATTTTAGTGCATTGCTAAAAATATAGCACAATTTTGCTTACATCTATCTAGTCTTAAAAAGGCTTGGGTTTGGATATGTAACGTGGACCCTACAGATCCTTTTCTAATGTTAGCATTGTGATATTGAGCTCACATTGCAGCATTACCAGACAGCGCCGTACTCGTAGAACAGTGTTCCTGTAAAAGGTCTACTTAACCTCTGATCGCATTTATGTGTTTTTATTGCCTGGAAACTTGCAATGATTTTCACCATAGTCAACTATTAAAAGCATCAACTTTAAATGACTTTTGGTTACATGTACCCCGCTCTCTTAGAAGCAGATGGAGGAATCTTCATTAAGGCGCTTAAGAGAGATTGATATTGCACATTTTCCATTGAAATACATTGATTTTAGCAGTGGCATTCTGTCACCGAAAAACTACGGTTCACTGCAGAATAGATTCAGAATAGAGCAGTGTCGATAGAATGAACACTAAAGATGTTTTTCTAGTGATAAAAGCTGCTACTGGCTGTTACATTTTGGGGGGTTTGCAACATTTCTATGGTGGCATCACAATACAGTTGGGGGCAGATGGCCATATTTTATACAGGTTATTTTATGGTTATATAAGTGATCCAATATTTTAACCCCATCATTTTGCTTTTTTTTTCATTTTTCCTCTCTAACTTCCAAGATCTACACCATGTTCCAAATTATTATGCAAAATGTATTTAAGTGTCAAAGATTTAATTGACTTGTTTTTAAAATAATATCGTGGAGGGTATTGTGTCTCAGGGCTCAATTGATCACTGAAATCAATCTTAAACACGTGATAATTAGTTTTCCAGGTGATTCTAATGAAAGGAAAACTACTTAAAAATGATGTTCCACCTTACTAAGCTGGCCACAGGTTACAAGCAATATGGGAAATAAAAAAGATATCTCTGCTGCTGAAAAGCGTTAAATAGTGAAATGCCTTGGACAAGGTATGAAAACATTAGATATTTCACAAAACCTTAAGAATGAGAACATACTGTGAAGAGATTTGTGACTGAAACAGAGCACAGACAGAGTTCATGCAGATAAAGGCATAATGAGGAAGATTTCTGTTAGACAAATTCATTGGATTAAGAGATCAGATGCCAAAATACCATTACAAAGCAAGAAAAAAGATATTTGAAGCTGCTGGTGCCTCTGGAGTCCCTCGAACCTCAAGGTGTAGGATCCTTCAAAGGCTTGCTGTGGTGCCTAAACCTACTATTCGGCCACCCCTAAACAGTGTTCACAAGCAGAAACGGTTGCAGTGGGCCCAGGTATACATGAAGACTAATATTCAAACAGTCTTGTTTACTGATGAGTGTCGAGCAACCCTGGATGGTCCAGATGGATGGAGTAGTGGATAGTTGGTGGATGGCCACCATGTCGCAACAAGGCTGCAACGTCAGCAAGGAGGTGGAGGAGTCATGTTTTGGGCTGGAATCATGGGGAAACAGCTGGTAGGGCCCTTTAAGGTTCCGGAAGGTGTGAAAATGACCTCTGAAAAGTATATAGAATTTCTGACTGACAACTTTCTTCCATGGTATAAAAAGCAGAAACGTGCCTTCAGGAGCAAAATCATCTTCATGCTGACAATGCCCCATCTCATGCTGCAAAGAATACCTCTGAGTCATTGGCTGCTATGGGCATAAAAGGAGATAAACTCATGGTGCGGCCACCATCTTCCCCTGACCTCAACCCTATAGAGAACCTTTGGAGTATCATCAAGCAAAAGATCTATGAGGGTGGGAGGCAGTTCACATCAAAACAGCGGCTCTGGGAGGCTATTCTGACTTCATGCAAAGAAATACAAGCAGAAACTCTCCAAAAACTCACAAGTTCAATGGATGCAGGAATTGTGAAGGTGATATCAAAGAAGGGTGGTATGTTACATGTAACTTGGCCTGTTAGGATGTTTTGGAGTTAAATAGCTTTTTTGTTCAGTGAATGTGACCTCCTTATGCTGCAAATTCCACAAATGAGCATTTTCAGTTCTTTAAAACATATCAAATGATTAGAAATTCTACTGTGCCTAATAATTTGGAACAGTGCATTTTGAGTTTTTATTCATTTTGGAGATTATACTGTTATCATTGGGAGGTTTCTCCAATAAAATTCAATGTATAATCTAACGGGTGATGACTTTTATTAGACTGACTGTCATTTGCACCGACCATTTGGGAAAATCTGAGAAAAATGTAATTTTCATCATAATAATTTGGAACATGGTGTATATATTTTTAATTTGATCTTTTGCATACTTGTATGAGAACTTATTTATGTTGGAATTTGTTATTTGTAATGCCAACATTTAATTATTATTAATTAATATTTTTAAATAATTACTTTTCAGGTTTTTGAGCTGAGTGATTTAAAACATTTTTAGGATCAGCAAAAATTTATCACAATTTTTTTTTATTTTTTTACAATTTATAAAAAATATTGAATATTGTAGTCCAAACAGAGAGGACAAAAGGACCATTAGTGACTCCCTTCTGCAGCTGTGTATAAAGCAGTTAGCTCATGTTGGGGAACGGGCGGTTAGGCCGGGGTCACACTTGCGAGTGCAATGCGAGTCTCTCACAACAATACCCAACACTGCCGCCGGCCCTTGGACTGTAGCATTCAGCTGCATAGAAACACATGCAGCCACACAATCTGGTCCTGAGTGCCGGTGGCAGTGCCGGGTATTGATGCACGAGTTTCTCGCATTGCACTCACAAGTGTGACATCGACCTTAGGCTAGATCTTCCGAACCAAGTCTTTTTTTTTTTACAGAAGTGTGAAACCAGACTTAAAAAGAAGCATTGTGCTCATAATCTGCCATACCAAATACATATTAAAAAATAGTATTCCCACCACTTTTATCACCACTCTACCAAAAATAAAAAATAAAAAAATATGCTTATCCCGTAGCGGAGATGTCAAATTTTGGTGAAAATGTTGGCTACACTTAAATACTCTTCTCTGTAAGAGCTCCCATACTACCCAACAACAATGTTTGAGTGATTCACCAAGCTATCTATATATTTAGTACCACCATTGAAGTGGTATCATGGAGCCCTAACAATAATCGAAATTGTACCCCCGTTATAGTCCGATCCAAAGTGCTCCTACAAAAGTGACAGCAATAATCACTGCTTCCTAAGAGTGACATTTATAAGACCCCATAACAGTGACATCTGCAAAGACACTACGAGCATCATTTATAATTTTACAACAGGGGCAAATGTGGTGTGTCCTAAAAATACATCTACAGATATTCCTTACATTATACTAAGCAGCTGCAGAATCCATTGCTTGCATGCATGTGCTTTGTTCCTGTGCCTGTGTCTTTGAGAGGGAAGAGACAGAAACTATCGGAACTTCACAACTTTTGCTTTGAAGATGAATTTCCATTGGCTCTGGCCTCTATAGTCCCCTTTCTTCCAACTTCAACTGCTGCTTCACTTGTAGGCACAGTGCTGACCTGAAATACAGCATTGTGCTTGCAAAGTGCAGAGCAACTGTCAAGTGCTGCCGATTCATCCAACAGGCCCTGCCGAAAGACTTGGTCAAAATCAAACTGATGCCACACCAACTCATCGGTACCCAGTGATCTTGTCATAGAGAAACATGACAGAGGGGCTCCTCCACACTGTTTGACCATTTGGTTGTGCTGCTGCTATGCACAATTACATCTAAGGGGTTAAACTGATCTTTATAGCTCACTTCAACAGCATAATTTAGTGGTATGTCTTTCGCTGTGTCAATTGCCAACATAAGTCTTGTATGTGCAGGCTCAGGTATTGAGTCCGGTCTATAGTTGAGCACCACCAACATCCCTTGTAAACATATTGTGGAGGTTGCAAATGAATTATATCACAGAACATATAATGAAGGTGCCCAAAAAAAAACAGAAATTCACAGCAAAGAAACACCATATATGAATAGAATAATATACCCAATGTTGTTAGGTTGCAAATGAATCTACAAAGTATTCTAACAGTCTCAAAATGTGACAAAAAACAACATATTTCCTCTTCTAAACCCCCTCCCTGCTCCAGTGTCACAGCTTAAAGAGGACCTGTCAATTTCTTAAAAAATTGAATTAAACAGTAAAAATTCTAGATTCTGTTTGAGCTGAATCACTCTATTGCTGAGCTAATCTCATTTATTGCTTTTGGAGGATAGAATGTGAAATCTCTGATTGCACTCTAATTGGGCGTTTTCTGAGAGTCTTCTCTTGGGACATGTGCTTTCACCCCTCCCTCTTAAATGTTTTGAGTCACAGCTCAGATGCTGATCTTGTAGTCTAGCATCCTCATGCTGCCAATTTTTTCCCCTCGCAGTTTAACCTCTTATCTGTACTCTGTATTCTATCATTTCCTCTTCATCATGTTGTTTCTAAGCTACGTTCCAAATTGTCTTAATTCATCCCAATGCAATGGACTCAAATCAGTAATACAGACCATTAGTAATACCATGCATGTTGTGCAGGCAACGACTGACAACAGTTGTGCAAAAATGTAGAGTTAATTAGGTGTAGGGAAAACAGGTACTTACAAGTAAATTCTAATAAGGTGACTTCCAATTCACCCCAACGCACGTTTCGCCCTTTCTTCATCCCCTGACGAATAGGTCATAAAAATTGTATCTAGAGAATATAAAAAAAACATAAAAACTGAGAAAGTCTTGCTAATCTTTTACAATCAGAGCTAGCAGCAGTTAATAGTTATCTTACTCCAAAAATGTAAGTGACAAATCCTTTTTAAGTGGTCCACTCCCTTTCTGTATTTATTTACTAAGCTGTTGCAATGAGAAGCCTTACATACAAATGGCTTAGAAAGGCAATTACTGGACAGGCAGTGATTTACTTCACTAGTACATTGAGGCTATTGATTGCCTGCAGCAGCCATGTGGCTGAACGTAACATAATCACTGCTAGATTATTAAATAAGGGAAAGTGTAGTTAGGAACCATTATGGTGGCAAAAAATTTAGAGGGCAATCTTATTTTTATCACATTTTTGACCAATAGGACCCCAAAAACTGTACCTAACATTTTTTTTACCATGTGGTCCTTACTTGTAGTCCACTGTGGACTATGTGTAAGGATTGCATAGACAGAAAAACATCAGTCCCTGTGTGTTTTCCCCCTCCATCTTAGTTATTCCATTGTTTTAAATCGTTGGTCAAGAAATTAAAGATCCTATTTTATTGGGAACATTGTGCTGGAATTTGTGAACTCATGGCAAAATTTTACTTCGAGAAAAGGGTTTCGACAACATTTGTTTGCTGTCATGTCGCAGCAAAATCTATGAAAATTGTCATGAATGACTTACCAAAGACAAAGGTTATACCTTGTTTCTACAAAGTTCCTATAGCAAGCTCATGACCAACTTCTACGGTATGTACATCATTTTTTTTTCCAAAAAATTACCTTGATTTTTTTTAACTGCTTTGTTTTGTGCTTGCTATTATTAGAATTTTTAGTGTGCTTTCATGCAGACCATGATTTCCACCTATTAGTTGTTCAATTCCTTTTATTAATTGTTACAAAATACTACAATACTTAACGCACAGTTGAGAATGTACCATCTCCATCATATGCTTCACTGAATATTAATTTCATCTATTTTAAGATTTTGATCTTTTCCATTATCATGAATAAATAACTCAGAGTGTTTCTTCAGTTCTTGGTTGGTTTTCAAGGTCCTCATCAATAGACTATGGATTCAGTAAATATTCATAAGCTTTTGATATTTTTTATACTTACCTAAACTTACATTTTCGGAAGGGGTAAGTGTTTTTCTTTATTTTTCAAATGGTTCACCAATTTGAGTATTTTTTCACGTGAATTGCCGAAAGGCTTAGATTTTGGAGTGAAGATCCTTGTTTTTATGTTTTAATGAATTTTGTATATGGATGAGCACTCATACACTCTTTGTTTCCACTTTTTGATTTTTTGGTCTATTGTGTAAGGCTAGGTTCCCATTGCGTTAATGGAACCGTGCTAACGGACAGCGTTGCATGGCAAAATTAACGCCGTGCAACACGTCCATTAGCGCGCCCATTAACAGCAATGGGGACGCGCATCACTAACGCGTGCCATTTTCAGCATGCGCTAGATCTGCGAGAGCGGGGACGTTTAACGCGACTCCTTTACAACACATTGCGTTAGTGCAATCCGCTAGTGCTAGGCGCTAAACGGATTGCACTAACGCAATCTGAACCTAGCCCAACTTTTATTAGCTGAACTAGTGGTTTGCTGCATTTAATTTCCCATTCTAGTCAATTCATTTTGGCAACCAATCATTGACCTCAGCAATCATGTGACTGAAGAACAGGATGTTGTCTCTTTCAGGTCTTCCAAAGAACCCTGGATTGAAGATAGAGGTCCCTTTTATGGACAACTTTAATATTTAAAGAGGCTGTCCATTATCCTTAGGACAGGTCATCATTGTGTGGTGTGGTGTGTGTCATCCTAACAATAGGTCATCAGTGCTACACTAGTGAACAACCTCTTTTAGTGATCAGAGCTTAATAAGAGTGTCAGCCTAGTGTGATCTGATTCTCATGGATGTGAGAATCGGAGCAAACTTAGAGGAGAAGATAGAGAACAAAATTTCTCCATCACCTCCATTGTGTAAGTGCGCAGAAATCGGACCGTACTTGGATATCATCCAAATCCAGTCTGATGATTTCCATGCACTCATTGACTTGCATGGCTGAGTGCAATCCAAATATAGGATCAAATTCAGACATGCAGCCATTTTAGTCCTCATACAGTCTCTGTCCAAGTAAAAAATTGGATATATGCACAGCCCCATAGACTATCATTGATCCGGGTGTGATCAGATGTTTTGAGGGATCGCACTCGGACCGATAATACGTCCATCTGCACCTGCCCTAAGGTCGGTGTACACAGGAGAATGCAATACAGTGAATTCAATTCATGAGTTAATGCCATAAAAAAGGAAAGGAAAAAAATGAAAACTTAATCCATGTTTTCCAAAGTCTCCACAACTTTCACTAACATGGGAGCATTCCATTTGGATAACGGAATGCTTTCTGCTTTAGATTAACATGTTTTAAACATCTTCGCTAAAATCTTTAAAAAAAAATTAATAATGCTTTGATGGCAAAGGGTTAATTGGTATTTTATCTTGCTTAAAACATTGTGTACACATAAAAAAGCCGATATTACAGCATTCATAATCAAAGTCTTCTAATAAAGATTGAAAAGTATCGCACGTAGCAAAATCCATTTCATAGAGGATTATACATGCCCCAGATCAGAAAGACACTTTGATCTTCCATAAGTGAAGTTCTGTGTCAGACAGATAGAAAACCTTTACGTTTTATCCTTTCAGTGCAAACAACTTTAAATGGATGTGTATATTTTACAAGAATTTTTTTTCCCCTCGCAGTTTAACCTCTTATCTGTACTCTATATTCTATCATTTCACCTTCATCATTTTGTTTCTAGCTACGTTCCAGATAGTCTTATTTCATCCCAATGGAATGGACTCAAATCAGTAACATAGACCATTAGTAAGATCGTGCATGTTGTGCAGGCAACGTCATTAATTAATACTTACATTCATGTTTTTTTTCCAACAAGATGCACAATTAAGTGGAAAGAAGTTTCAATGCCCCTGATCTTTTCTAACCCTATCAACACCCCGCCCATGATACTCCATAATACTCAAGAATTCTACATTGAAGTAGGCCAACAGCAGATATTTACCCTGTGCTTACATGTTGTACACTTAAGGTACCTTCACACATAACGATTTTGTTAACGATATCGTTGCAACGTCACGCTTTTTGTGACGTAGTGCTTCCCTGCACTGACTGTCATCGCCGGTCGTAAAGCAGAGCACAGCGGTGCTCTGCTTTATGGCTGCGCTGACACAGTCAGTGCGGGAAGCTGACGGCGGGGGACATGACAGACATCGGAATGTGAGTATGTAGTGTTTTTTTTTTTTTTTTACTTTTACAATGGTAACCAGGATAAATATTGCGTTACTAAGCGTGGCCCTGCACTTAGTAACCCGATGTTTACCCTGGTTACCCGGGGACTTCGGCATCGTTGAAGACAGTTTCAACGATGCCTAAGTCGTTCCCCTGATCGTTGGTCGCTGGAGAGAGCTGTCTGTGTGACAGCTCCCCAGCGACCACACAACGACTTACCAACGATCACGGCCAGGTCGTATCGCTGGTCGTGATCGTTGGTAAGTTGTTTAGTGTAACGGTACCTTTAGTCTCCCCCATATAGTGATGACTCCCCCGACACATTGGCATCTCACTGTTTAGAAGCAGGAATTCTCACAAAGCCTCCAATATAGTGAGACAGAGGAGAGCTCAACTTCAGTTGACTTCAGTCTTCAGTTCTTAAGAAGTGAGAGGATTTATTTCTAAATTAGAGGTCTATTTTTTAATGTTCCTAATTATAAACCTTTGCATACAAGGTTTTACTTTTTGATTTTCATTTACTTTATTACATTTTCTTGAAGGTACTAGGACTTCTTTAAACTCAAGGTGATGTAGATTGCCTAAATGTTACCACATTTTTTAAGTAGCTGGGTGGAATTTGATCTTTGAAAAGGTGGCAGATGAATTGAGGAACGTTTTACTTTCCGAGGAAGACAGGGCTCGTACATAGTCTATTTTTTTCTATAATAACCTACGGAAGCGAAACCTGAACAATAAAGAAACAAGACAGAAGAATAATTGACGCCTTCAAAATGTGGTTCTCGAGAAGGATGTTATCAACACCATGGATGGCAAGAAGAACAAAAAAAAATTAATCTTCGAACAAATCAAGCCAGACATGTCATTCGAAGCAAAGATCACCAAGGTATGACTTGCCTACTTTGGACACATCATACAAAGAGAGCAATCAGTGGAGTAAGACACCATGATTGGAAGAATAGAAGGAACAAGGCGAAGAGGAAGACTAACAACCCGATGGCTTGATACTATCAAGATAACATCAGAGAAGTCCCTGCAAGATTGATCTTCCTACAGATTGTTCATCTATCAAGTCGCCATGGCTTGAGATTGATGTCATACACAGAACCAGATTTTTATGCCTGATTTTAAACCACTGCTGGTCCTAATGTAACTATAGAGAGACATTTCTGAAAAATACCCAGACTCCCTAGAACGGTGATGGGTTAATATAGTTTCTGATACAAATACACAGAACTGAATAAGCACCGAATATACAAATTTACCTGTAACGATTGTTGTGAATTCTGTGGCAGAGCTCCCTCCTGTGGTCACAAGTGGTACTTCGGCTGATTCTCTCTGGGAGCTTCCGTTTGTGGAGGAAAGTGGTACTGCGGCTTCTGAGTTTCCTCCCTCAGGTGATCTGGTGAGGTCGTTAGGTGCTTCTCTACTTAACTCCACCTAATGCTTTGATCCATGCTTCCTGTTAATGTTCCAGTGTTGGACTTGTTTTTCCCTGGATCATTCCTGTGGCCTGCTGCTCTGCATAGCTAAGTTCTTCTTTGCTATTTGTTTGTGTGGCACCTCTAGGGGTATTTGCCACAAAAATAGTTACTGACAGTAAATACAAATACTAAAATAGCAAGACTGCACTACCACCTCCGGCCAGAAGGGGGAGCTCCAGAGACTCCCCTTGATCCATTCTGGTCTGAGAGAAGAAATGGCAGTTGGGCTAAGGAGCTGAAAGTGAGAGGTCATACAGCTGAATTTCTAACAGTCCTGTGACTGTTTCCAGGCCTAAAATCACCGGCCTGAGGAGAAGAGGGACAGAGAAAAAGGACATTGTGAGGACCGGGTAGCATTAATCACTACCCAGAACAGGCGCAAAGACGGATACCGGATCCGTGGCTGTATTCATTATATATAATACAGCAATCGGAAAAACGTGAGGTGATATCAGCTTCACTAGGGCCGGATGCAGCAACAGACACAGAGTTCAGCGGTACTCCTGGAGGGGGTAAGCCGATAAAAGGACTCGGGTTGCCCGTCGAACCAGGACCCGGAGGGGACAGATTGGGCCGGCAGCCAGTTCACATACAGCAGCAGGGCCACACAGAAACTGCGTACAATAAGAGGCGAAGACCCCGGCAGGGTCAAAGTAACTCAGAGTTCCCATACAGACTCCGGTGACAGGACTGGTTGTAAATCCCTTTTATGTTGAAGTAAACTGGTTAAACGTTTCAGTGCCTCAGTCTTTCATTTGGACAATAGCCATCTATCCAGGATCGGGATCATCACCGCTGAGAAAACCTGCTGCTGATCAAGTAAGTGCCTGTTCCCTCATGATACCCCTTACACTGTGCATTGCCTGAGGCCACAGCACCGGGTCAAGCCAACCGTGACATCCCCCTCAAGAGACAGATCCCATTGGTCCGGTGCTGGGTACCCCGGTCTCCTGGGCGTCACAATTGGCGTCACGAACAGGATCCAGCCAGCCCGTATACCGGGTATTGTGTGCCGTGATTAGAGCCCAAAACTGTGAAAACTTGGATGAAAAATCTTGAAAATTGACTTTATTAAAGAAAATTCTGTTCCCCATTGAAAACTATTGAAAGTGACTTTTCCCCATTGGTTATAATGGAGTAAAGATGGCCGCCATCACCTCATAACCGTTAGGCACGGGACTGTTAATTGAGCTACGCCATCACCTGAGCCCCAGTCTGACTGAAAAACTTCAGAATCCGCCATTACGGAGCGCGCGGCGGGCGGGAGAAGCAGGGGGCGTGTCATTGTGGGCGGCATTAAGCTGAGCGCTCTGACGTCAGAGCAAAGGGAAAACCAATCCTGCTGCACAGCAGAACGAATCTACACTATCCCGACGGAAGCGGAGTACCGGAAGGGTCCGGATTAACTAAGGGGGCACAGTATGTCGCAGCACGGAGACGCCGCAGCACCCGGCGACGCTAATGCAGCTGAAAGACAGAGTGTCGATAGAGAGTCCGGTAGCGCAGCGGTGCAAGGATTGGCGCCCATCATGCCGGTGCTGATGCCATATACCCCGGGTGGCCCGTGGCTTCCAATGTATGAAGGTGAGCCTAATACCCTTGACAATTTCAGAGAAAAGATGCTGGCCCATTTTGACATGTTCCCCGTGGGTGAAGTTCAGCGTGTTAGTCTCCTGATGATGCAGTTAAGTGGCCATGCTAAGCGAGAAGTCACAGCTTGGCAGCTGATCTAAAAGGCACTGTTGAACGCATATTTGCTGGATTAAAAGCTACGTTTGAAACCACGGCCAGCAGCAAAGCTAAAATACGATTCTTTAATTGCAAACAAAAAGCTAATGAGGGCGTGAGAGACTTTGCCTTAAACCTGCAGGAAGCCCTTAAATCACTTACACTGGCTGAACCCATTTTTAACACCGGAGCGGATAAACTGCTAAGAGATCAATTTATTGAGGGACTCTATACACCTTCTCACCGGGGGCATGTGAGCATGCTTGTTTTTAAGAACCCTGAATTGATATTTGCCCAATTAAAGGAGAGCGCTATATGTCTCCAGCTGGCAGAGGCACCTCGGGATCAGGATCCTGCGCAACCCATGGCAGAGACACCTCAACAACAGGGAGTGCCAGTGACATCAGCTACGTCCGGGGCCATTGCTAAGCCCCTGGGGCCCAGTACTAATGAGGCTCTTCAACAAAAGCTTGACTCTTTAGCTGATGTTGTTGCTTCAATGGCTAAAACCATGCAGGAGATGAGAGGACCCAAGATGGAGTTGGCAAACCGTAGAGAGGATGTTCCATGGATGAGACCCCGGAAATACCCGACATGGAGAGGACGACCCCGCGACCGCTACCAACCGGATGGACAGCCCATTTGCCGCCGTTGCCAGCAGCCAGGCCACTTTGCACGAGATTTTGATTTAAACGGGAATCCCCTGGGAATGCGGGCCGCTTCACAGGAATGAACTTTCAAGGCCCAACACCCTGGCACGACAGGTACATCGGAGGACGACCCATTATCCCTATCGTGCTGGACGGAATTCCCCTCAACGCTTTGCTGGACACAGGTTCCCAGATTTCATCTATACCGTATATCCTTTATAAGAGGTACTGGGCTGATGCAGATATTGATAAAGGGCCCTCTGATGTTGAACTAGATATATGGGCCAGTAATGGTAAGTTGGTACCGAAACTAGGATTCAGGGAGATGACCATAAAGATTGGTAAAGTAGAATTGAAGAAACAGGGTATAATTGTTGTTGATGTTGACCGGCGGAACTGTGAACCAACTGTATTGATAGGAATGAATGTGTTAGAGAACTGCTTTGCCGAAGTTATTTCTGTCTTACAGCAAATTGCTGAAATTGCCCAATCCTACCAGCAGAGAGTTCTCCGGAGGGAAATAAGAGTATTGATGTTAAGGCAACAGGTAGAAGTTGCAGGTGGAGAAATCGGCAGTGTGAGGGTAAGTGATCCGACATCTATTGTAATCCCACCAAGAACAGAAATGCTGGTATGGTGTAGAGCAGCCATTGGTACAAAGGGAAGAGATTATCAAGCCTTAATAGAACCAGTGTACACCGACAGCAGGCCCACTATACTCACAGCACGAGGGGTAGTCGAGGTACACCGGGGACGAGTGCCGGTACGACTTTTGAACTGTGGAGAGGAAGAGGTCACTTTGCCAAGGTATGCTACAATGGCAAAGCTATATACTGTTGACAACAATGCCATCACGACCATTGAGCCCTTAGAACCAACCTGTCAGGTGGAAGGCAACAGCTCATTGGAGGATTGGTGCCAACAGCTACACGTAGGCATAAATTCAACACCTACCCATCAAAAACAAGGGGTGTATAGGCTAGTGACGGAATATGAACAAGTCTTCAGTAAACACCCATTGGACTTCGGACGGATAGAAGGGGTAGAACACACAATCCCCACCGGTGACCATCCCCCAATAAAAGAAAGATATAGACCCATACCGCCCGCTCACTATCAGTGTGCAAAAGATATGCTGAGGGAGATGAAACAGGCCGGGGTAATAAGAGACAGCTGTAGCCCCTGGGCGGCCCCTCTAGTGATTGTCAAAAAAAGGACGGAACCATGAGAATGTGCGTAGACTACCGGCAGATTAATAACATCACCCATAAAGACGCCTACCCCTTGCCTAGGATAGAAGAGTCCTTGACTGCTTTGAAATCTGCTAATTATTTTTCCACCTTAGACTTAACAAGCGGGTATTGGCAAGTCCCTGTGGCTGAGAGAGATAAGGAAAAGACGGCATTCACCACACCAATGGGTCTATGTGAATTTAATCGCATGCCGTTCGGACTCTGCAACGCATCCGGTACCTTCCAGCGGCTGATGGAATGCTGCCTCGGACACAAGAACTTCGAGACCGTCCTCCTGTACCTAGATGATGTGATCGTCTACTCAAAGACTTACGAACAACACATAATAGACCTGGCAGAAGTGTTCGAAGCCTTATCCAGGTATGGCATGAAAGTCAAGCCTTCCAAATGTCACCTTCTCAAGCCAAAGGTACAGTACCTGGGACACATCGTGAGTTCGGAGGGAGTAGCACCAGATCCCGAGAAAATAAGCGCCATAAGGGATTGGCCAAGACCTACCAGCGCAAAAGAAGTGAGACAATTCCTGGGATTGGTGGGTTACTATCGCAGATTTATAAAAGGATTTACCAAGTTGGCAGCACCCTTGCAAGACGCCTTGGTAGGGCAGACGAAGAAACCTTCAAACCGAAACCCTCCTTTTCAGTGGAACGACGAAAGGGAAGACTCCTTTGAACAACTAAAGAAGGCACTAACCGGAGAAGAGGTTCTGGCATACCCAGATTACCATCAACCTTTCATCCTCTACACCGATGCCAGTAATGTGGGACTAGGAGCGGTGCTGTCACAAAAGCAAGAAGGTCGGGAGAAAGTCATCGCCTTTGCAAGTAGAAAGCTCCGGCCTACTGAAAGAAATTCAGAAAATTACAGCTCCTTCAAATTGGAACTACTGGCAGTAGTTTGGGCTGTGACTGAACGTTTCAAACACTATCTGGCCGCTGCAGAATTTATTGTCTATACTGACAACAATCCGTTGACCCACCTGGACACAGCCAAATTAGGTGCGTTAGAACAGCGATGGATAGCCCGGTTATCTAATTACAACTTCATAATCAAGTATCGAGCAGGTCGCAAGAATGGAAATGCCGATGCCCTATCCCGGATGCCACACTTGAGAGAGGTAGAAGAGGAAACGGGGGAGCGTGAAGAAATTGAACTACCAGCCTTCCATCATCCCAAGGCAAAACATCATCAGTCAAGTACCTATCAGAAACAACAAGAGGTGAATTTTAATCCATTAGCACACCATAGATGGGCTGACACCCAAGTCAGCAATCCGGCTGTGAAGTTGGTGAAGGAACTGTTAACTGAGCAAAGTGCATATCCCGATGAGGATGCCCCAGAAGAGACGCATCAACTCTGGAAAGAGAGAGGCAAAATGTTCCTGTATCAAGGGAAGCTCTGTAGAAGGTACACCAATCCGAAAACACATGAATTGGTTTGGCAGATTATCGTGCCTAAACAAGATGTGAAGATGGTGCTCGAAGCTTACCATAATGGTGCTGGTCACTTCGGTTGGAAAAAGTTAGAAGTACTTCTAAGAGAAAGATTTTATTGGGTCGGGATGAGAAAATCAATCGAACAGTGGTGCAGAAATTGTGGCCCGTGCAACCTCAGAAGAAACGATCAAAAGAACCAAAGAGCACCACTGCAGCCCATAATCACCAAACAACCACTTGAACTTGTAGCCATAGACCACGTGAAGTTAATACCAAGCCGGTCCGGCTATGTCTATGCCTTGACCATCGTGGACCATTATTCACGCTTCTTGGTAGTAGTACCCGTAAAAGATCTGACAGCAAAAACAGCAGCCAAAGCGTTCCAAACGTACTTTTGTAGACCCCATGGATATCCGGAACAGGTTCTCACCGACAAAGGTACAGCCTTTGAATCAGAGATCTTCAGAGAATTCTGTAATATGTATGGTTGCAAAAAGACCCGCACGACGGCCTATCATCCACAAACAAACGGCTTATGCGAGAAGATGAACCATATTGTAATAGACCTACTAAAGACTTTACCTGAGACAGAAAGGAATCAATGGCCAGAGAAATTGCCTGACTTGGTGGATCTGTATAATCATGTCCCGGTGAGCACCACCAACTGCACCCCAGCTTACCTTATGCGTGCAAGACCCGGCCAATTACCAATCGATCTAGAAATGGGAATTCTGAAACCAGACGCAGAAGTTCAAGACTCCAATTGGGATATCATACGGCAAAAGCAGTATCGCCAAGTGCAAGAGAGTGTGGAAAGAAGCCTTCAGCAAACTAGAGAAAGACAAGAGCGAACTTTCAACCAGAATGCTCTAGCGACCCCATTAAGACCGGGTGACCAAGTGCTCAAGAGAAATCGTCGAACCAATAAACTAGACAATCAGTGGGAAGCCATACCCTACACAGTTTTACCAACAAGAATGGATAATCCTAAAATGTGTCTCATTAGCAAAAACGGAGGCTTAACATCTGTACTAGTGTCAAGAGACAATCTTAAATTATGTCTGGAAGCATTGAAAGAGCCAGAAGTTGTCCAGCCAGAACCAGAAGTTATTCAACCCATGCAGGTTCAACCAGTAAAGGAAAAAGAAGAGGAAATGTATCACACATGTATAGGAGACTTTCCCAAAACTCTACTAACATACCATGGTGCAGTAGTGGTTCCCATGGTGGCCTTTTACCCAACACCGAACCCAATACCAGAAGTCCCAAGACAGGAAGAGGCTGACCCCGTACTACGGGAGGTTCCAGGCCAGGAAGAACAGATTCCTGATCAGAGTAATCCCATTCACGGTGCACTTGCCAACTCCATAGTCATGGAATTATCTTTAGCAGAGCGGGCAGATACTACATCCGCAGTAGACAGTAGTACACCACATGGAGAGATACCGCTATTACGTAGATCACAGCGTAGTACCCAGGGTCAATTACCGGCCAGGTATGCAGATTACCAATTATAAAACTATAGTCATTGTTATCATTCTGCAACGTTTAAGCCCAGTACCTACAGAGACTTGTCTGTATGAACTTCTTGCATATTCTTGAACTTGTTATCAGCCCGGAGGCACTAAATCAAAGCTCTGGAAAGACTGCTTTTTGAACTTTGCTTTTTGCTTTTTTTGAACTTTCTTTAGACTTTATATAGACAACTTCGTTGGAAAAATGAAACTAAATTCCTGGACACAAAGTGCAGTGCCTTTCCTAGTACCTTCAAGGATAGGACTGTATTAATGGACGCTATTTGAAGTGACTTTTTACAGAACTCTATTTTTGTTTCCTTGAGTGGTTTTTGTAACTTTTCATTTTTAAGACTCTGTACATATTAATTGTTATTTCAAAATGTTATCGTCCCACAGTCCCGGAGTACTGTTCTTTACTAAGGGGGAATGTGGCACCCCTAGGGGTATTTGCCACAAAAATAGTTACTGACAGTAAATACAAATACTAAAATAGCAAGACTGCACTACCACCTCCGGCCAGAAGGGGGAGCTCCAGAGACTCCCCTTGATCCATTCTGGTCTGAGAGAAGAAATGGCAGTTGGGCTAAGGAGCTGAAAGTGAGAGGTCATACAGCTGAATTTCTAACAGTCCTGTGACTGTTTCCAGGCCTAAATCACCGGCCTGAGGAGAAGAGGGACAGAGAAAAAGGACATTGTGAGAACCGGGTAGCATTAATCACTACCCAGAACAGGCGCAAAGACGGATACCGGATCCGTGGCTGTATTCATTATATATAATACAGCAATCGGAAAAACGTGAGGTGATATCAGCTTCACTAGGGCCGGACGCAGCAACAGACACAGAGTTCAGCGGTACTCCTGGAGGGGGTAAGCCGATAAAAGGACTTGGGTTGCCCGTCGAACCAGGACCCGGAGGGGACAGATTGGGCCGGCAGCCAGTTCACATACAGCAGCAGGGCCACACAGAAACTGCGTACAATAAGAGGCGAAGACCCCGGCAGGGTCAAAGTAACTCAGAGTTCCCATACAGACTCCGGTGACAGGACTGGTTGTAAATCCCTTTTATGTTGAAGTAAACTGGTTAAACGTTTCAGTGCCTCAGTCTTTCATTTGGACAATAGCCATCTATCCAGGATCGGGATCATCACCGCTGAGAGAACCTGCTGCTGATCAAGTAAGTGCCTGTTCCCTCATGATACTCCTTACACTGTGCATTGCCTGAGGCCACAGCACCGGGTCAAGCCACCCGTGACATCCCCCTCAAGAGACAGATCCCATTGGTCCGGTGCTGGGTACCCCGGTCTCCTGGGTGTCACATTTGCTATTTTTTCTGTCCAGCTTGTCTGTACCTCCGTGCCGTTAGTTCGGTACGGAGGGTCTTTTTGCCCCCTTTGCGTGGTTTTCTTTAGGGTTTTGTGTAGACCGCAAAGTTATCTTTCCTATCCTCGCTCTGTTAAGAAAGTCGGGCCTCACTTTGCTGAATCTATTTCATCCCTACGTTTGTCTTTTCATCTTAACTCACAGTCAT
Organism: Ranitomeya imitator; assembly: GCF_032444005.1. Lineage (NCBI taxonomy): Eukaryota > Metazoa > Chordata > Amphibia > Anura > Dendrobatidae > Ranitomeya > Ranitomeya imitator. Next base: position 127,176,278 of record NC_091290.1, read on the forward strand.
TATATGTGGGGGGCTGCCTTTTCCTTTGGGGTATTTCTCTGAGGCAAGGTAGGCTTATTTTCTATCTTCAGGCTAGTTAGTTTCTCAGGTTGTGCCGAGTTGCATAGGCAGAGTTAGGCGCAATCCACGGCTGCCTCTAGTGTTGTTTGGAGAGGATTAGGGATTGCGGTCTGCAGAGTTCCCACATCTCAGAGCTCGTTCTATTATTTTGGGTTATTGTCAGATCACTGTATGTGCTCTGACCGCTATGTCCATTGTGATACTGAATTGCCTATCACAACAACCGATAGAGCTTTCAATTCCAATTTTTGGCAATCTTGTGGTTGCCTCTATTGGGGTAGATATAGAGGCTTCAGGACCTAAGCAGACTAACATGTCAGGCCCCCACAATGGCTTCTTTGGGTCTCTTATGACCCTATACTCTTACAATATGTAAAAGAAATAAATAAAAACCTAAACAAAGAATATAATGTAAAGGGAAAAAATAAAACACTACTTTTAAAATTCTGCTTTTAGTCCCTCCCATGAAGAACCAAAACTTTATATTTCATATATACTAATGACCATAGGGAAAAGAGAATAAAACATAACAATTTTTAATGGAACTTTGAACCTGTAAAACAATCTAAATGAAAACAGAAACTTCTTGAATTTATAATAATCTCATCAGGGAAAATATATATAATTTGATATTTTTTCCTGTTACCAATATTAGTAAAATGTTTTTTTAATATTGTCATTATACATTTTATTTCCCAATATTTAATATTTAATGCCTACGAGTCATATGGGCAGTTAAGTCTCTTGGGTTTTGCCCCAGTTGTCATCTTTATAGTCCAACCTTGAACTGGTTCTTTGACCTCATTGTCACATTTAATAGACGCTGATATATCTTATCATATTTGTACTAGCTATTGAACCCGTTCTACGCCCGGGTGGCTAGCATCTATATTGGTATATGGTCTTCATCCTGGTATGTGCTTCTCCATCCTGCGTCCCCATCCTGTCATGAGCTGCTCTATCCTGCGTCCCCATCCTGACATGTGCTGCACCCATCCTGCACCCCCATTCTGACATGTGCTGCTCCCATCCTGCACCCCCATTTTGACATGTGCTGCTCCATCCTGCGTCCCCATCCTGTCATGTGCTGCACCCATCCTGCGCCCCCATCCTGCCATGTGTTGCACCCATCTTGCACCCCCATTCTGTCATGTATTGCACCCATCCTGTGCCCCCATTGTGACATGTGCTGCACCCATCCTGCGCCTCCATTCTGTCATTTGCTGCTCCCATCCTGTCATGTGCTGCTCCCATCCTGTGCCCCCGTTCTGTCATGTGCTGCTCCCATCCTGTGCCCCCGTTCTGTCATGTGCTGCTCCCATCATGCGCCCCCGTTCTTTCATGTGCTGCTCCCATCCTGCGCCCGTTCTGTCATGTGCTGCTGCCATCCTGCGCCCCCGTTCTGTCATGTGCTGTTCCCATCCTGCACCCCCGTTCTGTCATGTGCTGCTCCCATCCTGCGCCCGTTCTGTCATGTGCTGCTGCCATCCTGCGCCCCGTTCTGTCATGTGCTGCTCCCATCCTGTGCCCCCGTTCTTTCATGTGCTGCTCCCATCCTGCGCCCCTGTTCTGTCATGTGCTGCTGCCATCCTGCACCCCCGTTCTGTCATGTGCTGTTCCCATCCTGCACCCCCGTTCTGTCATGGGCTGCTCCCATCCTGCGCCCGTTCTGTCATGTGCTGCTGCAATCCTGCGCCCCCGTTCTGTCATGTGCTACTACCATCCTGCGCCCGTTTTGTCATGTGCTGCTGCCATCATGCGCCCGTTCTGTCATGTGCTGTTCCCATCCTGCGCTCCCGTTCTGTCACGTGCTGCTCCCATCCTGTGCCCCCGTTCTTTCATGTGCTGCTCCCATCCTGCGCCCCTGTTCTGTCATGTGCTGCTGCCATCCTGCGCCCCTGTTCTGTCATGTGCTGCTCCCATCCTGCGCCCGTTCTGTCATGTGCTGCTCCCATCCTGCGCCCCTGTTCTGTCATGTGCTGCTCCCATCCTGCGCCCCTGTTCTGTCATGTGCTGCCCCCCATCCTGCGCCCGTTCTGTCATGTGCTGCTGCCATCCTGCACCCCCGTTCTGTCATGTGCTGCTTCCATCCTGCGCCCCCGTTCTGTCATGTGCTGCTCCCATCCTGCGCCCCCGTTCTGTCATGTGCTGCTCCCATCCTGCGCCCGTTCTGTCATGTGCTGCTGCCATCCTGTGCCCCCGTTCTGTCATGTGCTGCTCCCATCTTGCGCCCCCATTCTGTCATGTGCTGCTGCCATCCTGCGCCCCGTTCTGTCATGTGCTGGCACCATCCTGCGCCTGTTCTGTCATGTGCTGCTCTCATCCTGCGCCCCCGTTCTGTCTTGTGCTGCTCCCATCCTGCGCCACCATTGTATTATATGCCCCCCATAAGATGCTCCATTATATATGCCCCGTATGCTGCTGCCATATATATATAAAAAAAATACCATACTCACCTATCGTCGCTGGGCGCCGAGTGCTGGGGGCCTGAGCAGGCGGGGACACCGGCGTGCTGTGGGGGTCAGGTGCCGGAGTCACCGCTAGCTCAGGCCCCCAGCACTTGCTATACTCACCTGTCTGTCCCGTTCCAGCGTTGCGCGCCGCCATCTTCCGGCTCCTCTGGCTGTGACTGTTCAGTTAGAGGGCGGCGCCGGCACGCATTAAGCACGTCATCGCGCCCTCTGAACTGGGAACGTCACAGCAGAGGACCCGGGAGACGGAGCCGCATGCAGCGCTGGAACGGGGGACAGGTGAATATACTCACCCTCCTGGTGGTCCCTGCCTCTCCTTTGGAGATCGCGGTGTGCGTTCAGTGCTTACGTATACCGCGATCTCCTGGGAGCGTCACTCTGTGAGGCACAGACTGCGCCGGCGCTTGCGCAGTCTATAAAGGCTTCGGACAGAGTGACGCTCCCAGCGTTATATTATAGATTTTTTTTTTAAATGAAAAGGCTTTTTTTCTTATTTTACTCTTCCATATGTATGACCCCTAAGGTAATTGATTTTATGTATAATAAAAAGTAATAAGATGGATATTTTTAAGTCTGTTCCCCAGATTTAGCTTAAATTCAGCATTGTAATCCAACGTCTGCATTATTATCTTTTTGCCTAATACCCATTTTTCAGGAATATGTGAATCTTTAGTGATATACTGATGATCTTGTCTTACTGTCAAACAGAATAGCCGCTTCAGGTTATTTCAGAATGTATTTAAATCAATTTACATCAGATGACAACTATATATAACTAACTGAACTGTTTTAGTTATTTAATACAATGAATAGATAAGCCAATTCTGATGGATCAGAGCCTATAGGGAGCCATGTGAGTGGTTCGGCAATATATCTGCAAGGCATTTTATAACTTAATATTGCAATCTAAATGTTACAATACATTACCTGAAATTAAGTTTACAGTTTAATATTAAAGTTAAATAAGAGTAATACAACGTTAAATATATATATATATATACAGGGCCGTATTTAGAGTTTCTGCTGCCCTAGGCACTTTTAGCGCTGCCTCCCCCTCTGGTGAGTATGACACTATCGGCAGTGACTTTGGGAAGAATCACTGATGTGAAAGTTGCCGTTTGCAGCAGATCGGGCAGTTTTTGTGCATCTGCCACGTAACGGATCACTTACGGCAACACTGTGTTTGGTTTCATTCATTCCTTATGGGATTCGCGGTACTTGATGTGATCTGGGAAATGCGGTGCCATACCTCCCAACTTTTGAAGGGAAAAAGGTCTAAAGGTTGCGGCGCACGTAGTGCGCCGCGGCAAATTTTAGGCCACGCCTCTGACCACACCCATTTCACAACTAATCACACCCATATCCAAGTCCCAACCACACCCATTTAGCACTGCTGATCACACTGTTTCATATACATTAAAACAAAAAAAAAATATGGCCACACAATGCTTCATACTGTACAATGGCTATGCAGTGCTCCACATACTGTATAATGGCCCTACATGATGTTCCATACTGTATAATGGCCACACAGTGCTCCATACTGTATAATGGCCACGTCTGTCCTGTGTCCTTGTGTGTACCACATTGAGAATGGAGAAAAGAAAGAAGACCAAAGAACTGTCTGAGGACTTGAGAAACCAAATTGTGAGGAAGCATGAGCAATCTCAAGGCTACAAGTCCATCTCCAAAGACCTGAATGTTCCTGTGTCTACCATGCGCAGTGTCATCAAGAAGTTTAAAGCCCATGGCACTGTGGCTAACCTCCCTAGATGTGGACGGAAAAGAAAAATTGACAAGAGATTTCAACGCAAGATTGTGCGGATGTTGGATAAAGAACCTCGACTAACATCCAAACAAGTTCTAGCTGCCCTGCAGTCCGAGGGTACAACAGTGTCAACCCGTACTATCCGTCGGCGTCTGAATGAAAAGGGACTGTATGGTAGGAGACCCAGGAAGACCCCACTTCTTACCCCGAGACATAAAAAAGCCAGGCTGGAGTTTGCCAAAACTTACCTAAAAAAGCCTAAAACGTTTTGGAAGAATGTTCTCTGGTCAGATGAGACAAAAGTAGAGCTTTTTGGGCAAAGGCATCAACATAGAGTTTACAGGAGAAAAAAAAGAGGCATTCAAAGAGAAGAACATGGTCCCTACAGTCAAACATGGCGGAAGTTCCCTGATGTTTTGGGGGTGCTTTGCTGCCTCTGGCACTGGACTGCTTGACCGTGTGCATGGCAGTATGAAGTCTGAAGACTAACCAACAAATTTTGCAGCAGAATGTAGGGCCCAGTGTGAGAAAGCTGGGTCTCCCTCAAAGGTCATGGGTCTTCCAGCAGGACAATGACCCAAAACACACTTCAAAAAGCACTAGAAAATGGTTTGAGAGAAAGCACTGGAGACTTCTAAGGTGACCAGCAATGAGTCCAGACCTGAATCCCATAGAACACCTGTGGAGAGATCTAAAAATGGCAGTTTGGAGAAGGCGCCCTTCAAATATCAGGGACCTGGAGCAGTTTGCCAAAGAAGAATGGTCTAAAATTCCAGCAGAGCATTGGAAGCAACTCATTGATGGTTACCGGAAGTGGTTGGTCGTAGTTATTTTGGCTAAAGGTTGTGCAACCAAGTATTAGGCTGAGGGTGCCAATACTTTTGTCTGGCCCAATTTTGGAGTTTTGTGTGAAATGATCAATGTTTTGCTTTTTGCTTCATTCTCTTTTGTGTTTCTTCATTTAAGACAAATTAAATGAAGATAATAATACCAAAGAATTTGTGTTTGCAATCATTTTCAGGAAGAAACTGAGTATTATCTGACAGAATTGCAGGGGTGTCAATACTTTTGACCATGACTGTACTGAGCCCGAGTGACGGGCGAGACACCACATGTACTGAGCCCAAGTGACGGGCGAGACACCCCATGTACTGAGCCCGGGTGACACTGTAATATGTAAGTAACATCAGACTGTATTGTGGGGACCATTCACTTCTATGGGAGGGTGTTAAAGGGAACCTGTCACCCCCAAAATCGCGGGTGAGGTAAGCCCACCGGCATCAGGGGCTTATCTACAGCATTCTGGAATGCTGTAGATAAGCCCCCGATGTAACCTAAAAGATGAGAAAAAGACGTTATATTATACTCACCCAGGGGCGTTCCCGCTGTTGGTCCGGGTCCGGCGCCTCCCATCTTCATCAGATGACGTCCTCTTCTGGTCTTCACACCGCAGCTCCGGCGCAGGCGTACTTTGCTCTGCCCTGTACTTTGCTCTCGCCCCCCCTCCCTCCCTGCAGAGCTTCATCGCCCCCCCTCCCTCTCTCCCTGCAGAGCTTCATTGCCCCCCCTCCCTGCAGAGCTTCATCGCCCCCCCTCCCTGCAGAACATCGCCCCCGTCCGTCCTCATACTCACCTGTCACTCAGCTCAGCTGCCTGTCCCACACACTGCGCGCGCCGCAGCCGCCGACATCCCTCTGGCGCTCTGTCCCGCCGCAGTGCCTTCTTCCTGACTGAGTGAGCGGTCATGTGATACTGCTCAATAAGGTCATGAATATGCGCATATTCATGACCTTAATGACCGGTACCATGTGACCGCTCACTCAGGACGCGCTACAGACGGTGAGAACAGGCATCGCTGGAGGCTGGAGCAGGAGGTGAGTATCGTCTCTCTTCATGGAGGGTGGGTGGGATGCGGAGGCGGGGAGGGGCGCGGGGAGGGGAGGGGTGCGGGGAGGCAGGCGGGGGGGCGGGGTTTTGCGTCGGTCGCGTTTGTGACTTAAAAAAAAAAAAAAAAAAATCCTTGCCCAGGTGCCGCCCCCCCGCAATGTCGCCGCCCTAGGCACGTGCCCTCGAGTGCCTAGTGGCAAATACGGCCCTGTATATATATATATATATATATATATATATATGTATGTATATATATACTGCTCAAAAAATTAGGGGAACACTCAAACAACAGAATATAACTTCAAGTAAATCAAACTTCTGTGAAATCAAACTGTCCACTTAGGAAGCAACACTGATTGACAATCAATTTCACATGCTGTTGTGCAAATGGAGTAGACAACAGATGGAAATTATTGGCAATTATCAAGACACGCTCAATAAAGGAGTGGTTCTGCAGGTGGGGACCACAGACCACATCTCAGTACCAAAGCTTTCTGGCTGATGTTTTGGTCACTTTTGAATGTTGGTTGTGCTTTGACACTTACGGCAGCATGAGACGGACTCTACAACCCACACAAGTGGCTCAGGTAGTGCAGCTCATCCAGGATGGCACATCAATGCGAGCTGTGGCAAGAAGGTTTGTGGTGTCTGTCAGCGCAGTGTCCAGAGGCTAGAGGTGCTACCAGGAGACAGGCCAGTACACCAGGAGATGTGGAAGGGGCCATAGGAGGGCAACAACCCAGGAGCAGGATGGCTACCTCAGTCTTTATGCAAGGAGAAATAGGAGGAGCACTGCCAGAGCCCTGCAAAATGACCTCCAGCAGTTCACAAATGTGCATGTGTCTGCACAAATGGTTAGAAACAGACTCCATGATGATGGTCTGAGTGCCCGACGTCCACAGATGGGGGTTGTGTTCTCAGCCCAACACCGAGCAGGATGCATGGCATTTGCCACAAAACACCAGGATTGGCAAATTTCGCCACTGGCACCCTGTGCTCTTCACAGATGAAAGCAGGTTCACACTGAGCACATATGACAGATGTGACAGAGTCTGGAGACGCCGTGGAGATTGATCTGCTGCCTGCAACATCCTTCAGCATGACTGATTAGGCTGTGGGTCAGTAATGGTGTGGGGTGGAATTTCTTTGGAGGGCAGCACAGAGGTAGCCTGACTGCCATTAGGGACTGAGATGAGATCCTCAGACCCCTTGTGAAACCATATGCTGGTGCGATTGGGCCTGTGTTCCTCATAATGCAGGACAATGTCAAGACAGTGCGGATTCTGTAACACAAGACATGATGGACACTGGCATTGGTTGAGACAGGGCTGATGTTGGAGCAGTAGACAGGACGGACACTGGTGCTAGTTCCAGTACCGCTGGAGCCGTTAAGGTACCGGTCTCAGCATTTTCAGGTTATTGTACCACTGGAGCAGTTTTTAGTTTGGATACTGCCAGAGCAATTTGTGGTTAAGGTACTTCAGTTGCGGTTTCAGATTCTGGTACTGCTGGAATGGTTCAGGTTCAGGTACCTCCAGAGCAGTTTTATGCTCAGGTACAGCTGGGGCAGTTTTAGGTTCACATTTTGCTGGAGAAGTTTTAGGGTCAGGTATCGTCGGAGCAGTTTAAGGGTCAGGTATCGTCGGAGCAGTTTAAGGGTCAGGTATCGTCGGAGCAGTTTAAGGTTCAGATACCACCAGAGCAGTTTCAGGCTCAGTTAATGCCGGAGCAGTTTTTAGTTCAGGTGACACTGAAGCGGTATCAGGTTCAGACTGGGACAGGTACAGGAATAGTTTCAGGGACCTGATAACAAACTAATGGGTACAAACTCAAACTAAACACTAAAGATGATGTTGCACAGGTAACTCTCTACAGGCAAGAATGCCTTAAGAACTATATGCCTCCCAGCTATTGGTTAGGGGCTAATCCAGAGTGAGCTCTGATCTTTGATGAAGCAGGGAGCGCATGCACTCATGTGAACCCAGTCTTACTGAAATTGAAAGGCTTTACTTGCAAATTCCTGTTTCCATCTACTTTTGCACCCTGTGCACGTTACTTGATTTTTTCTTGAAAATTATGTAGGCTGGCAAGTCACAATTTACGGCACAAAAGGAGAATTTAAATCCTACAATGTGCTCCTTCTCCTCTCCTCCAGACCCCAGAGCATATTAAGGAAATGACAGTCTAATTTGTGCATTTTATAGTAGTAATTTTTGGATCTAGTATTTAGGTAATATATGCGCATTGTACAACGGTATTATTGTATTTATGTACCTTTTAAATTTAAAGTGGTTGTCTGGTCTTGGGTTACAAGTGTGCAGACAATCTAAGCGACTGCAGACTTGTAAATCCTCAGATTGCATGCACTGCACTCTGTGATGATTCCCTAGTGCCAATTCGATGAAAATTAATGTGACCAAAAGTATCTGATATGCAGACTTTCTGCCACATTCTGACTAGATGCTTCCGGTCTCTCTGAATACATTTGCATTGAGTGAGGTCTTGCCCATCTAGTGGGCATGTGGCCACTTGTATGCAAATCACATACTTATGATCACATGCCCACCGCTACAGCCCCTGGAGAACCCTCACAGCGCACTGTGAGGATTAACAAGTCTACAGTCACACAGCATGATTACAGACTTGTAGCCCAAGGCCAGACAACCCCTTTCATCTGTATCATTAATGGTATTTCTTATGTTCTATTAAAACAATTACCTGATTGGTGTGTGGATGAGGTGTAATATATAGAAAATGTAATCAAAATAACAAAAAAAAAGCAAGAAATAGGAGTGCCCCCTATTGCTTATTTTCTCTGAGCCCCCTCACTTGACATATTAAATATTTTCTGCAAAACGGGCTGTGCAGTGCTGAAAAAGTGTATTATATTTCTAATTCCTGTTATTATACTTTATTTCCTCATTACATTTGCTGTCCCAAGAAACCACACATCATTTGCTGGTATATTCCTTTTTTTTAAGTATAGTTACTGAATTTCTATCCACAATATTTTTTTTCTCCAGTAAAACAATAACTTTATGGCTGTAAGGATTAGATGTAATATATAGAAAATGTGGAATATTCCTGTGCAGTTACTCAAACCTAAGCACTAGGGAGACGCAAGAGTCTACTCAAAAGCGCATTTTTCTACCATCTGCATATAAAATAAATGTTCTTCTATGCAGCCAGATGGTGAGTGCATTATGCTTATTATCAGCTATTGTTTGGCGTAAACTACATTTATGAACATTAATGTTTTTTTTGCCTAGACCATACTCTTTGTACTGTTTATCGCTAGTTCAAGATGACCATCTGTGTTTAACTTTCTGTAAGTATTCTTTCTTGAAGTAGGATGATAGCAAAAAGTTGACTTCTTGAAATATGAGACTTTGCATGTATCTTCTGTTGGGTTTTATTCATTTGAGGTTATTTCATTTTAGGTTACATAGAATTTTTAACTTGGGGAAGTTATCTAGCGTGGAAATATCCAATATTGTGTCAAAATTTGAGTAAGTTCATATAAACATGAGTTATGGAAAAACTCTGGTTCACCAGGTGAGGTGGATTCTCTAAGCCTAGTTCTTGGTGGGCACAGGGAATCCAGCTGTTGATGCAGTATGGTAAGTGGCCGGCGAGGACTGGGCACATTCAGGAATCACAGGAGCAGCAGGATGGATGAAGTGGATTCCAGCAGGGATGGAAACAAATGAAGATCAGTATGCAAAGAAGATGGAGCACACCAAACCTAGAGGTCTACAGACTCAATCCCAAGACAAGGTGTATATCTTCATGGGCCTGAAATAATTCTAGGGAGATGAGGCAATTGATTCACGCAGGGCAACTTGCAAAACCCGACATGAAGAACAACAGATGGCAATGGACCAAGGGGAAGGAAGCGGAACCTGGGATACCTAGGACAGATGTGTAACACACATATTTGCTAGTCACAATTGATGCTTTCATATTAATGCCATGCATTAGAGGACAGTAAGGATTCTCCCATGTTGGCTTCAAACTTTCTATCGTATATTTTCCATGGGGTATTGCTTCCCAATGTGTCTTGAAGGGATTCTATCAGGCTAAAGTGACTGGCCAAACCAATCACAGGTGTTCAATGCACCCTTTTCGCAATCAAACAGTTCACAAAATGTTTGTGTCATGCACCTCTCACCATGGTCCAATATTTCTGTGATAGGAATAGCATTAGCTCTAAAACACAAATGATGGAATGATTATTCTCCATGTTAGAGTATGGGCACACATCTTCTTCAGGCAGGAGAACCGGAGAAAAAAATGCAGCTAAAACAGATACTTCAGGAAAATTGGTGGCAATTCCTGCCTCTTTATTTTTTTTTATTATTTCCATAGTGCTTTTTTAACACTCTTGCTTGCCAGTGTGGTTTTAGATAGTTTTTCCATTTTTCCGTTTTATAGATTTTTTTTACGGACGTTTTATATATATATATATATATATATATTTTTTTTTTTTTTCAACTTTATTCAAGAAATAAGAAACCAACAGTGAAGAGTCGAGTTCCCGCCGCTGCACAGGGGGAACCTCGAACCATGTCCGCTGCGGTCTCTCATTCTCCTCCAGCCGTAGTGGAGACTGCTCAGCGGAGACATCGGTCCCCACGTCTGACTCAAGCTGATACTGTGCGCTTGGTTACTCCTGCCTTTCCAGGCTCTGCCTTTGTAGCCAGTACTAATCAGCAGCGAGCAGGTGTTTCAGGTACTAAGTCCTGCTTTTCCCATAATGAGCATGCACACAGGACGACCTCCCATTGGAGGTCAGGGGTCACACGCTCAGGTCCTGTAGCAGCACCTATTGGACCATTAGGAAGGTCCTTGAGAGCTACAGCTATAAAAGGTTCGCATGGCCATAAGGCCATGCGCTAGTATAAACTTGATAATGTGTGTGTGTGTAGATGAATGTCTGTCGATGGATGAAAACTCCTTAATCATTCCCATTCCTTGTGTTGATGACTGGTCGCGAATGGTGGAAGCTACCTAGCACCCAACAGTGCTACCTGCACACTTATTACACGTTTCTGCGTCTATTTGCAGTGCCCGCCTTTATAGCACTGTGCGCTTCCCTGAGAGCCGGTCAGTGTAGGATGGGAATTCAGCATCTGACTCAGGGTATCCACAGGCGCGGGCTCAAAAGCCAGCGAGGGTCAGAGTGAGTCCAATCACCAGTTTAGTGGGGGTGATTAATAGGGATCCCACTAGTGTCTGTCAGCTGCACCCTGTGACTGATAACAGGGTGCAGCATATATACGGCGACTCTGTGAAGCAACAGAGTTCGCTTCTATTCACACTGGGTGAGGTCTAACCCACATGTGAGCAAGCGTTCATCCGCCATTACTCAGCAGCAGGTGTCATCTCTGCATGGTGGACCCCGGACTGCGAACGCACCTTATATTTTCTAATATTATTATTTGGTGCGTTCTGCCAGTCCTAACATTATACTAGCGCCAGGGTCTGGCTAGTAATGGTGGAGGAACAGCGACTGTAGTGGTACATCCAGAAGCTGGAGGGCAGGTTGGTGGCTCTCAAGCATACAACCTCAGCTGTGGATGTTACCGCAGTAGCTGTTCAGGCTAATAGCGTGGCTGCAGCAAGTTTGTCCACTGCCAACCCTGTTCCAACCTTATCCCGCCTCCCACTGCCAGATAAATACTCTGGTGATAGCAAGTCATGTAGGGAATTCGAGAGCCAGTGTGCTATATACCTCGATCTCCTGGCTGCACGTTTTCCCACAGAGCGGGCAAAGGGAGGATTCATTATATCCCTTCTGCTAGACAGGGCGCTGGAGTGGGCTATGTCGCTGTGGGAGCACGACGATCATGTGGTGCAGAGTGCTCCGCTGTTTCTGAGCACTCTGAAACAGGTCTTTTTAGGACCTCTAGACACCCATGATACGGCGCTCCAACTGCTGGCATAGACCCAGGGCTTGTCCATGGTCAGCCATTTTGCTGTCCACTTCCAGACTTTAGCAGCTGAGCTAGAGTGGCTGGATAAAGCCCTCATCCCTGTATTTTGGAGGGGGCTAGCTGACCATGTGAAGGACGCTTTGGCCACCAGGGAGATTCCCGCCACACTGGAGGAGCTAATATCTGTATCAACTCGCATCAACCTTCATTTTAATGAGCGAAGGTTGGAGCGAACCCAGTGTAGGCAGAGGTTTCGTCAGGCTCCCACCTTCGCCAAACCTCTGGAATCTCCGGTCCAGGCGATTGAGTCACATGAGGCCATGGAGGTGTCACGAGCAGGATCTAAGTCCTGGACCGCTCGTGCACTCAAGGTCTGTCATGTTTGCCCTCAGTCAGGACATCTTGCCTCCAGATGTTCCCAGTGGTCGGGAAAACATCAGCGTCTAGTGGTTGTAGGAGGAGGAGGAGGTACATTAGACACGGTGACATTTTTCTCCAAACTGTCCTTCAAGTGGACAATTACCATAGGCCCATCCAATCTTACAGTAGAGCTTTGCATGGATTCCCGGGCGGAGGGCAATTTTATGTCTTCTGCCTTCGCCCAGCGACACGCAATACCCCTGGTGATGCTTGCCAAACCTGTGACCGTGCGAGTGTTAAATGGGTCGTCACTGCCCTCACAGATAACACACCAAACCATTCAATTTACCTTATCCATGTCTCCATCTCATCAGGATATTATCTCCCTGTTAGTCATTCCTGAGGGAATTGATGAGGTCCTGTTGGGGATACCATGGCTATGCTACCACACTCCTCATAGCGAGTGGTCCTCAGGGAGAATTCTGTGATGGAGTGAATCTTGTGAGGGTAGATGTCTGAGGGAGTGCATTCAGGTTGCTACAACTGAGGTACCCGCAGATCTTTTCTCTCTCCCCAAGCACTATTGGCCATATGCGGACGTGTTCTCCAAGAGGGCTGCGGAAACCCTTCTGCCTCACCGCTCCAATGACTGTCCTATTGACCTCTTGCCTGGTGCTGAGCCTCTCTGGGGTCGAGTCTACCAGTTATCTCTCCTGAAGACAGAGGTAATGTCTCAGTACATTCAGGAGAATCTGGCAAGAGGATTCATTAGGAAGTCAGTGTCACCTGCAGGGGCGGGGTTTTTCTTTGTGCAGAAGAAGAACAGAGAATTATGTCCATGTATAGATTACAGGGGTCTTAACGCCATCACCGTTAAGAATAAATACCCTCTGCCCTTGATATCTGATCTCTTTGATAGGTTGTGGGGAGCAAGGGTATTTAATAAGCTTGATCTGCTGGGTGCTTACAACATGATTTGCATCCTTGAGGGGGACGAATGGAAGATGGCTTTTAACACCAGGGATGGGCTCTATGAATACCTGGTGATGCCCTTCGGGCTTTGTAATGCCCCAGCCGTTTTCCAAGACTTTGTAAACGATATCTTCCGGGATATGCTCACCACCTCGGTCGAAGTCTATCTGGATAATATTCTCATCTACTCTCCAGATGTTGACTCCCACTGGAGAGATATTTGCAAAGTCTTTGACCTCTTACAGGCAAACTCCCTCTATGCCAAGTTGGAGAAGTGTGTGTTTGAACAGGAGTCCTTGCCTTTCCTTGGCTATATCATCTCTGCCCAGGGATTGGCTATGGATCCTGCCAAGCTACAGGCTGTGATGGACTGGCAAAAACCCAATTCTCTCAAAGCGGTGCAGCACTTAATGGGGTTCAACTATTATCGCCAGTTTATTCCCCACTTCTCAACTTTGGTAGCTCCCCTGGTTGCCCTCACCAAGAAGGGAGCTAATCCCAAATTGTGGTCGGAGGAAGTCTCCAAGGCCTTCCTCTCTGTCAAGTCACACTTTGCTGGCGCTCCCATTTTACATCACCCCGATGTTGCTAAACCATTTATCATGGAGGTGGATGCCTCTTCCGTCAGAGCTGGAGCAGTCCTCTTCCAGAAGGATGCTCAAGGGCGGAAGCATCCTTGCTTCTTCTTCTCCAAGACCTTCACACTGGCGGAGAAGAATTATTCCATCCGGGACAGGGAGCTGCTAGCCATGAATTTGGCCTTTTCAGAGTGGAGACATCTTCTGGAGGGGGCTCGCTACCCCTTCCATGTATTCACGACCACAAAAATTTGGTGTATTTACAAACCGCCCAGTGGCTAAACTCTCGCCAGGCCAGATGGTCTCTGTTCTTCTCCCGGTTCCACTTTACCCTCCATTTTCTCTCCGGGAAGAAGAACACTTGCTCCTTTGTGTCATCAGAGGAGGAGGAGGAGCCTTGGTTAATTGACCCTTCAGAGAGCCTGAGAACTGTGGCTCCAGTTTCTCTAGAGTCTGTGCCCACAGGCAAGACTTTTTTACCATCTAATTTGCGACCGGAGGTTATCTCTTGGGCTCACTCATCCAGGATGGGAGGACAGTTTGGGATGAAGAGGACATTTTAGCTTCTGGCAAGGATGTATTGGTGGCCACATATGGCCCGTAAGGTCGGGCACTATATTCGGGCGTGTGTCACCTGCGCCTAGAATCGATCTCCTCAGCAACAGCCTGCTGGTCTACTTTACCACCTGCCAGTGGCAGACAGGCCCTGTGAGATGGTCGGGATGGACTTCATGGTGGGCTTACCCAAGTCTCGTAGCTGCACCATTATCTGGGTAGTCACCGACCATTTTTCTAAAATGGTGCCCTTGGTGCATCTTCCACAGTTACCTTCTGCACGGGCCTTGGTGGCGCTGTTCATTAAACATGTTTTCTACCTACATGGTATGCCAGACAAAATTGTCAGTGACCGGGGTCCCCAGTTTGTGTCTCGCTTTTGGATAGAGCTCTGTCGTTTACTCAGCATTGAACTAAATCTCTCTTCTGCGTACCACCCTGAGATGAATGGGTTGGTAGAGATGGCCAACCAGACTCTGGTCACATACCTGCGACATTTTGCCTCCGCCAGGCAGGATGACTGTGCATCCTTGCTAACATGGGTGGAGTTTGCATTGAACAATGCAGTAGCTGACTCCACCAGGCAGACCCCATTCCTACTTAACTGCGGCCAGCATCCGCGTGTCCCTGAGCCCATGCCCGTGTCATCCATCGATTCTATGGTGGCAGACTGGGTGGTGGAGGCACGTGACATTAGGGACCACACACAGGATGCCATCCGGGCCCGCACACAGGATGCCATCCGGGCCTCCAAGGAGAGAATGAGGGTTTCTGCTGATGCACATCGGCACCCTGCTCTGACCTTTGCTCCTGGCGACTTAGTGTGGCTCTCCGCCCTTAACATCAGGCTGCGAGTTGAGTCTATAAGTTTGCGCCTCACTACATAGGCCCTTTCAAGATCCTGGAACAAGTCAACCCTGTGGTCTATCGGTTGGCCCTTCCTCCATGCCTAGGTATCACCGACACCTTTCATGTGTCCCTCCTAAAACCCGTTCACATGTCCCGGTTTTCTGAATCCACTGCGCATGGAGGAGAATGGGAGACCGCAGCGGACATGGTTCGAGATTCCCCCTGTGCAGCGACGAGAACTCCACTCCTAACATTACCCCCCCTCCCTGGGCCTTGCTACGCTCAATGGCCACAATGAGCAGCGGAGCCTGAATGTGCTCAACAGGCTCCCAGGTCCTGTCCTCTAGGCCATGACCCTTCCAATCAACCAGATAAAATATTTTGCCACGTACAAACTTACACCCCATAATAGCATTCACCTCGTAATCATCCGTAGATGAGCCCAATGTCTCATACAATAGGTTACCAGCCGCCGAGGAGTGATGGCGTCAATTACACATGATTAGGGTGCCAACCTCCGCTGATAGGCAGGGACAGACAAGGGACAGCCCCATAGTGCCATGATGTCCTTAAAATAATCTCTGAATAACAAAGAGATAGCACGTTGTGTATATATGAGTAAATATTCACCCCGCCCTGATAGGGCGTAATAGGGGTAGCAGGGTGAGCCGACGTGGAGCGGGGGCGCCATTTGCGCAGGAGGTAGGGTGCCAACCTCCGCTGATAGGTAGGGTGCATGTAGCATAGTGCAGGGTTAGGCACCACCCTGGCCTTTCCTATTGATTGCTGTTTTAGTGATGGTTTTTGTAGTGCACTATGAGGGTTTTTTTTTATAAAAAAAAAATTAATTAATAAAAGTTAATATTTTAATGATTCAAAAAAATTTTTTTTTTCTGTGAACGGTCTGTCAAGTATATTCCCAAGCTTACATTTATTTCTCTGTGAATGTTAATTTTGCACCCCGTGACTGCTAACAGGGTGCAGCATATTTACGGCGACTCTGTGAAGCAACAAAGTTTGCTTCTATTCCCACTGGGTGAGGTCTAACCCACGTGTGAGCAAGCATTCATCCGGTATTACTCAGCAGCAGGTGTCATCTCTGCACAGTGGACCCCAGACTGCTAACGCACCTCATATTCTCTAATATTATTATTTGGTGCGTTCCGCCAGCCCTAACACCAACTGCTAGCAGTTTTTCACTCGCCACTCCTGGGCAAGTGTCGGCTATGAGCAAGTGGAGGGACCCACTCGCCATCAGGCACACTGGCACGCTATGGAGTTAGGGGGAGCCCGGTGCCTGTCCAAGCTGTCCCACCTGGCCCCCCATGCTTTAAATTGTTTGAAATACTTACATCTCCTCTTTCCTCACTGGCCGCAGGTCCTGTCTCTGACTCTGTGATGTCTCAGGGCAGAAGGTGCCCAACGTCACTACAGCATGCCACATACTGTGCTGTGAGGATTTGCCATTTTCTAAGCTATTATAAATAGATATCACTCATGTAATGTAAGAAGTAAGTGAAGTCTTTACCTATATATTACATATATTTACCTATATTTTACCGCCATATCTGTGCATCATGTATAGTGGTATGTGTTAAAGGGGCCCACTGAGATTTTTTTGCCCAAGGCCCACGAAAACCTGGAGCTGGTCCTGGCACCTTGTGATACAAAAGTCTCTGCTCCCTCTTGGTCGGACCGAACATTATCCTGCTAGTACCTTCTGTAACTAAGAGCTATAGTAGATAAGAGAGATGTCTTTATTCTTCACCCAGTTCTCTATATTGAGCCCTAAATTTCACAGTACAGTATCTCCGCTCTAATGCACATTTTTGAGGATTACACGAAGTACCTAGGTAATTCCGAAAGCAGACATGGTAGCAGACTGACACATTTAATCATATCGTTCTCTGACAAGGCGAGTGACTGCAGCAGAACTAACACTCGTTTTTATACTCTGCCGCCTCGCTGCACCTCCGACTTAATCTGTGCTAGAATTCACGCTGGTAAAGTTTAGTCTATTGCATTTTTCATCCTGTCAGAATAGAAGGTTCATCACTTTAGAGAGCTGGATAGATGCCAAGAGCGGAAAATGATATGGAATATATTAATGTTTTGTAATAATCAGACAGCACAATATGAAGACATCGGTGTCTGCTCGATATATTCCGCATATTTTATGCAATTGCTTGTATAAGATTAAGCCTTCAAATTTGACTTCCTTTTGAGTGTCAAAGAAAGCATTTTTTGGTGTCATGCTTATGGCAACACCAAATTTATATATTTTTTATTACATTTACATTTGTATGTACATTATTTACATACTCGCATTTTTGATTTTTATTATCATTTATTTTTTCTTATTTTCTTATTGCGCTATTATTATTATTTTACGCAACCTTGTTTTTTGAAAGACTTAATTGAGTTAAATGTTTTATACTACTATTAAACTTTTAGCAAGCACTAAGTGTATGGAGATCCACAAAAGAAAATCTGCAGCCGATCATTATACCAACCCAGTGGGTGAGATCTGAAAATTGTATTCACATGTGGGCAAAACTTTCCATAAAGAATTTGTCCCTCGGCACTCATTTTTAAATCCGCACTTTTTTCTGGTTTTCAACTATTGATATTGCTTTTTTTTTTCTTTCTGCGGAATTTTGCCTTTTCAATGTAGAGGAGTCAAATTTGAAATAAATTTCACCACAAATTTACAACAAAATCTGTAGCTTTTTTTTTTGGCATCACTCATATATGTATCCTTAGTGTTTATTAATACGGCAGACCAGACCATGTAAGGCTGGGTTCACACTGCGCTAGCAGCAGCCCGTTCAGCACATACGCTAACGGGTTGCTGCTAGCGCAAGTGCCGGCGTTCAATGGCGCTAGCGCAGATAGAGCATCTGCTAGCTCTATCTGCGCTAGCAGTGACGGACCCGGAAACGCTGCAGCCCGCGTCTCCGTGTCCGTCACTCAATGACGGCACATCCTTAGCGCATGCCCATTGTGGGCGTGTGCTAGCGATGCGTCCGACATTGCTGTCAATGGCGGGGGTAACGGACTACGTTACACCACGTTTATGCCGCGGTGTAACGTAGTCCGTCTAATGGACTGCCTTGACGCAATGTGAACCAATCCTAAGGGTTGCATGAGCCAAAGTGTTCTGACTCAAAACTTTGTGGGTGGGTTCCTTTGTGTGATGCTGTTTGCTGTAGATGTTTCCCACTCAGGCCATATACCCCCAGATGACACAGGAACCCCACATGTTGTTCATTGCCAAGGAAGGATTCAGTCCAGTTTATAACGAAAATAGTGACCTTTACTGCTGAAACTGGTGATGCATATGTACATTAGATTCTGGGTATAAAGCTTGGTTTTCACATTTTCTGTTTTACACAGAGACTCAGGCATAACGATCACACGTGGTGACACATCACATGTTAGCAACAACATTCCAGCAATACGGCATTGAGTGCTCCATTTCTATATTATTTTCTTTTCCATAGTCATGACCTGAGGTAATACCCATGGCACAATCTGGTCAGCCTAGCATTTTATTTCTATTATTCCACGTCTGGCTTACATAGTGCCTCTTCAGCCCAACTCCTCTCTAGCTGCCTTGGGTATCACAATCTACAGTTCTACTTCTGGATTTAAACCGTATCTAGAGTCTCCTTCCTTGTCTGTTCCAGTCCTTCTCCCAGGATCCAGAATGTTCTGGGCATATTAAGATCCAGGCTTCTATTTTATTCCGTATAGTTACAGGGCTTTCTGACTCTGAAAATCTCTTCCACACGCACGCACTCAATATATGGCCTACTCTGTCCAACTCCATGTGAATGACTTCTCTCTCTTCAATTCACTGCTAACTGTTGACTCTTCTAACCAAGAAGCATCTCTCTTCTTACACCCAAAAATTTCTCTCATCTGCAGTGCTGGCTAAGTATTAACTCTTCTGTGCCCTACATCAACACCGTTACTTAAACTTTCTCAATACAAGTGCACAGAGGGACATTAATCACACCTTAACCAATTGCATCAATCATCAACATATGGAAAATGTAGCAATATAACACATACCAGTAGTATAAGGTCTTCAGGAGAGTGTTTCTTCAATCGTTGCCTCTAGTTGCCTCGTGGCATCCTACTGCAATAGTATAACTTGGTTACTAGTGGCTTCTTTAATAAAGAGAGGGCTGCGCGACACTGTTGATGGGTGCACAAATAGGATAGTACTCCACAATAACGTAAGTGCTATATCTATTTTTTACCTTATAGTGGCTGCTTGGAAAATTACTACATTTTAACTAATGGTAGACCTGAGGGTCCTTGTTAGGCCTACAAGCCGCTATAGCCATCGACTGTCTCCTTGAAATGAGGTCACTGGGGCTACTTCTGAAATGTCTGGTACATCCACCTTTTTTGTCTATATCCTTAGCTTTACCCAAGTAGCAGACTCGCCAACAATAAATCAATCCAATCCTGGAAGAGATTGTAGTATATTTCAGCTAACAAACTTTGCTCCCCAATAGCTATTCTTGTTCTTCAAGCCATGGTAACATTGTGCCTCTTCCATGCACAACCAAATCTGTTTAGTGCCCCTAACCATCTATCTAATGCCCTCTAGATGCCTCTTCTCTACTCACTGTTCATAAAATCTCTGTCAGTATTGCTTTACTGTAAGAGTCAATAGAATTTTGAGGGACCTGGAAGATTTGCAAACTCCAAGGAGTTCTAGAGGTTCCCTCTTGTTTTCTATGAGTTTTGGTAAGTAGAAGATTTAGGAGAAGCACCTAGACCAGAGTGACATTAAAAGAGCCAAAGCCTATTTTGTCATGTTAGAAGACTCCAGTATTATGTATAGTTCTCTGAAGCCTCCAGGGTCCAATGACACCTTTATCCCATTAGGAGACACCAGTGTTGTAAATGGCACCTATCGGTTATAGCATCTATGGGTTATCTCCAACAATTCGCACTGGTTGTTGATTCTCCTGATATTTTAGCCTCCATTTATTGACTATTTACATCCACAATGTGATGGGCAACAGCTTCTAAACTTCTGGGAACGTGCACTTTGGGACACATTTGTGTTCCATTTTGTGGGGTACTACCCAAAAATAAAGGCTGGTTAGGCGGTATGGCGCCATTACTGCTCCATTATGAACTAGGCTGCACAGGGAAAAAGCTAGGAATGAATATATCGAAAATATGACTTTAATAATCTAGCCCAGATAACTTTTTTAATATTTTGTGTCAGGAAACAATGAATCAGTATCAGAGTTTAACAGACTTGAGAATTTCTGTAATATCATTGTCTTATCAGTTTCCAGCTGTCAGAAGCAATTGTCTAGACCACAAATAAATAAATCCTTTATGGAAGAAAATTACCATCAAATCATTTTGTATTTAAAAAATCCCATTCTTTCAAAAATCTCATATTTGATGTCTTATGTCAGTCACTCACCTAACAACTGTAACTGCTGAAATAATGTACCCGGCAATTATTGCTTCAGGTTTTAATAGCGAAATTCCCTGTAATTACCGTGACATTTCCTGTACGTGGAGGGGAGTTTGGGCGGCTTTATTTTTAAATATTATTTCTTTTGCAGTTAAACATTTCAAGGCATTTTTTGACTAAAGTGCAGTTGAAATGAAGAACGTCTTCATTTGACGTTGTGCTAATCTCGTAAAATGACTTTTACAGGTTATTGGGATTTATATAGAGTGTTTGAAATCGCATAATATTATATTATTTATACTAAGTACTATTTTTCAAATCAATTCCCTTAAGTGATCACAAACTCTTGCAAAATACAAGTGAGTTTAAGGAAACTTTGTAATTTTTCTTAGAACAGAAAAAAACTTCTTTTTCAACTTATGAGCCACTTTTATTCCTACCCTCTGCCTCTTGAACTTCTCGTTCACTTAGAAAAAAAAAACAGCTAAAATCAAGCTTCGTCAAAACAATAAACAGTAATTGGTCAAAACAATGAGAGATCAGATTATAGCTGCGTATTAAAAATGGAGGGGAAGGAGAGGAGGGCGGAAAAGACTTAGAGGGAGTCAGATGCTGCTGCTTCTTAGTAAGTATTATATAACTCCAGTGCTGGAACCACAGCTACACTGCTCATAACTATTTTATAAATGAAAAATGCATACATAGGGAAATTTGTAAATTGGGGAATAACGGGATTGCTCACCTGATTAAGTTGTGAATGTCACAACTCTAATAAACGCAAAAAGATTATTCAGTCACATTTGCAGATAAAAGAGGATATTATTATGCAAGAAGACTGAGAAAAAGCAGGAGACAGACGCTCTGGTAGACTGTCTCCATTGGTGTTCACAATCTAATTTCCCTATCATTATATCTTTGGAGTGTGTAATTAAATCGGAGAACCCATTGAAAACCCACGGAAACAAGAGAAGAAAATAAAAACTCTTTGCAGATGTTATCTTTGGTGAGATTTGAACCCAGGATCTCAACGTTGCAAAGCAACAGTGCTAACCACTGAGCCACCGTGTTGTCCTACATATTGGTTCAGTTTTGAGAAATGGTTCGGTGCGAACCTGAAACGCGTCGATAAAAGCTACTTGCAGCATTATCACACGTGAATCTACTTCTTTTTCACCACAGCACAGTAATATCATATGATATATCCTCAATTCTGCTAGTGTTTCTGAGCATGAGCTATATGGAGGAAAGAGAGCTAGATTTCCTCATGTGCTTTGTATGGGAATCGTCATCACCACTAGCTCAGAGACAAGTGAAAATTACAGATAGAGCCTACAAAGAAGAAAATTGCAAAATGCAGGTACAAGTCACATAATGGCCAGAGATGATTTTATTTCTTATATACACATACACTAGCATATTCTGAGAATGAAAAATCACGTGAAATTGTAGTACACATTTCAAGATGTCCTCCTCACTCTACAGCATGCTTTATATCTGTTAGCCAGCATAAGTGCATGTGGGGGTTGCCTGGTTGCTAGGGAATCTCCACATGTAATTATGCTGGCTAACAGATGTAAATCATTCAGCTGCGGCAAGAAAAAGTAAATCTCTGAGAACTAAATACTTGGAGGACCCCCGAGCGTGCTCGAGAAATCTCGAGTAACGAGTATATTCCCTCATCCGTAGTTGTCTCCACTAGGAAGTTGACTTGCTAATCGCCTTTCTGGGTGTCGGTAGTTTGTGTGTGGTGATTGCTTTTCACTCCTGCAAATTCCTTCTGCATTTGTTGTCAATGTACAGATACAGTTTGGATGAGCGTGTTGTCATTGTGAAAACTTATTGAAAAACTGGGTCCATAAAGAGGTGCTAAAGTGAGTTTCTAAAGAAGTTTTGTAGGTCAAAATTCGTCGTACAAACCATGTATTCTGTCATTGATGAATGAGCTGGAAAGTACAGGAACATTACTGGATTGTCATGATGGAGGATGAACGAAAATGTCCTCTTAATTTTTTTCCTTTCGGGGCCATTCATACAGTAACAACTCACTAACATTACAGATACTCGGAGAGAATATACAGCAAAACAATTCAGGCTATGACCCAAACATTCTTCGGTATACATTCAACAATATGGAACGGAGTTGGCAGTTGCGCCTTGGATGCGAATGGCGGACATTTTCAACACTTGCTATAAGACATCAGTTTCTTATGAACCAAGGTATGTACAGTTCAAATTTTGTGATGATAGATCAACTCTGTTAGAAGTTACGGAAATGTTTCCAGTTAATCAAGTAAATCACCCTGTATTGTTTATCCTGGATGCAACTGAAGTCCTTTAAAAAAAATCAAAACAATCAGAAAAAAGACTAGTAAGTATATTACAACATTTTTCTGAAGTATTGTAGCAATGCTCTGAATTTAGTGAATATTAGAAATTACACATGTTGCGTGCATTCTGATGTTCCGCAGCAGCTGAGGTTTCTGTTATGCTGCGTTGCAACATGGACCTTTTCGGGTTTGTATCATAGTCCCAACATATTTATAGTGTAATGATAATAAGGATACAAATAACAATAACTGACAATAAAAGCTGCTCATGTACGGATAATCCTGGTGTTTCATGGGCTTACAGATTTAGGCTCATAACTAATCTCCAGCCAAGCGCTGTCCTCCTATTAACCGATATGTTACTGCAAAATACTGAAACGTTCAGTTATTTTTTTTTTTTCTATACTATGTTGTGCATAAATATGTGATTCTTCAGAATTTGTTTTAGTCTTTGCCTGATGAAGAGACCTGTGTAGTCTCGAAAGCTTGCAATTTGTTACCATCTTTTCAGTTAGCCATTAAAAGGTATCAACCACTGAGGACTCTCAATTCTAAATATTTTTCAGTTATTTTTAGGAATGGTTGGATTGCTTTTATAAGACCGTCATCAGTATCCTGAACATGGACAGCCCTAGATTTCTCTACTGTTTGGAGAGGTCTGGACAAAAGTTTACCTCCAAAAAACAGATGGCACTCAAAAATTCTCAATAAAACTAAATTTTATGGATCTGTAAAAAAAGGAAATTTGGACCACACTCGGATGAGATTTGAGTGTGGTCTGATGTTCATGGACTAACTGAATGGAGAAGTTGGAGAAACTTTTTTTTTCTCTCTATCTCCAAGCAATTGGATCCAACTCTGATCAGAGGCTGTTTAGCATAATTTGACCATATTTCTTGGATGGAGAGAAAACAATTGTGTGACCTGTGCCTAAAAGAGAAGCATTGTGGAGGGTGTTTGCAAGCAAGATAACACATTTCAGCTGAGATGCTTCAAAACTTTTCTACAAGTGTACCTAGAAGAATTGATGATATTTAGGGTGGTCACATCGAATATTGATTTGATTTAGATTTATTTTTAGTTCACTCAATTTGCATTTAGTTAAAGGGAAACTGTCACCCCCAAAATTTGAGGTGAGCTAAGCCCACCAGCATCAGAGGCTTATCTACAGCATTCTGTAATGCTGTAGATAAGCCCCCGATGTATCCTGAAAGATGAGAAAGAGAGGTTAGATTATACTCACCCAGGGGCGGTCCCGGTCCGGTTCTGGTCCAATGGGCGTCGCGGTCTGGGTCCGGTGCCTCCCATCTTCTTATGATGACGTCCTCTTCTTGTATTCATGCTGCGGTTCCGGCACAGGCGTACTTTGTCTGCCCTGTTGAGGGAAGAGCAAAGTATTGCAGTGCGCAGGTGCCGAGCCTCTCTGACCTTTCCCGGCCTTTCCTCTTTTTCTCATTTTTCAGGATACATTGGGGGCTTATCTACAGCATTACAGAATGCTGTAGTTAAGCCCCTGATGCTGGTGGGCTTAGCTCACCTTCGATTTTGGGAGTGACAGGTTCCCTTTCCTTAATAAAAATAAACTATTTACACTTCTTCTTTCTTTGAAAGCATTTCTACCTTGCAGCAACTGCCTAAAACTTTTGCGCAATAGTGTAGTACATCTTATACATATTACCTCTAAAGAAAAAAGATTTCGATTTTTAGGCAGAATATATTCTTTCATAGATCAGTGAATCCTATGGCTCACTTTTAGAGTTTCTTCCTTCCGTAATAGAGATATAGTGTTTAAGTTCCAGTAAAGACAAGCTCCAAGAAAATGGAACATGATTTAATATGTAAAATTTTCAACTGAGTAGAGTTAGATGGCAAAATCTCCTCCTAGCCAATATTCTTGGAGGAGAATCTATCTGGGAAGGTGAGAAAACACAGGAGGTATACAGTGTTTACCATGAGTCAGGGTAAAGAGAAACCAACATTAGACGTTTCCACACAGATCTTCTCCTGGGGGTCTTCTCCTTCATGAGATCATATATGGCTGAAGCAGTTGCACCTAGAGATGTGCAAATCAGGCAAAATTTGAATTTGTCTGTTCTCAATGACATTACCGAGACATTTGATTTATGGAGCAGTTAGTCCATGTGAGTTAAAGTTTCCTCATTATACTCTGAGGTCTCTCCAGACTCCAGAACATAGTGAATATAGGGCCTAGCAACCAAAACTTTGGGGATTTCAGAGCTGCTAATGCCGATGCAAAGATGTGATGGGGACTGGACCGGTGAGGGTGAGTAGCGGAAAAGTCGGACAGGAGAGTACAGTAGTGTTTTTTAACATTTTGTTGACCTTTTATAATTAAAAAATTGTGTCCAGCTGCCACCATTTTGCTGAATCCATAAGGGATTAAATTACAAAAAATTTTCATTTTTAACATTCCACTGCAATTTATAAACTTATTTCTAGTTGTACACAAGGTATGTGCTCCTCTTCTTAGTATTGCAACCCTAATGCCAAGTGAGCCTGGCTTCTGATACTGGGACCTGACTGTAGTTGGAATTTATGTTGGACTTCTACATTATTTCAGAATTTCACATTCTGCTTTATCTGCACTTTTCAGACTTGAATTATACACACTTACTCCATGTGCGAGTATGGTAGTTGTCACCTTTCCTCTTCAGTCATTTTCTTTATTATATACACAATTTATCCATCTTTTTGGGAAAACTCAGACTTAATAGTGCAGCAGCTATTCAATACATTTCAGATCCACTTTTCATTCCCTGTCTGTAAAATACTGGCTAGGTGACAACTCTATCCTCTGCTCTGAATCTTAATACAGTATGATTCATACGGAACAGCTTCACAACCAATTAACCATCCTCACAGTGGAGTATGTAATAGCAAGATATAGTATTCAGGTCAAAAATTTATTTTAAGTTCTCATTTGTTTGGCTCTATCAGAAAGTTAAGTGCTGTCTCCATACAATCGTTCACATATGATATTAATCATTGCTGTCCAAGTACTTAGGTATTTTTGGAGCCACGATATAGGAAAATGTAATCTGAAAGGTATCAAAACAAAGTTCAGTTTTTAAATTGCAACTAAACTTTTATTTTGTTTTTTTAAAAAAGTGATCAGCATAAAAAGTTCTGAAACTTTGCAAATTACTTCCTAAGGATTTGTTTTCATTCCTGGTAAAAAAAAAAAAATTGCTCAGCATAAAAATCTCAGAAAATATGCCTGAAGAAGGAGCTGGAGCAGCTCTGAAATGCGCAGCTTAAATAAGGAAGTTTTATCTAGATACATTTCATCTAGCTGTATTGGAGCCCGGGTTGCGAACGCACCAACTTCTAATAAATATATATTCGGTGCGTTCCGCCAACCCTAACAGAATACTAGCGCCAGGGTCTGGCTAGTCATGGCGGACACACAGCAATCCATGCAGTACATCCAGCAGCTGGAGGGTAGTTTGGCGGCTCTCGAGCGCACAACCGCAGATGTGGATGTAACCGCAGTTGCTGTTCAGGCTGCTAGCGTGGCTGCAGCAACCTTGTCCACTGCCACCCCTGTTCCAACTCTATCTCGCCTCGAACTGCCAGAAATTTTTTCTGGTGACAGTAAATCTTGTAGGGGTTTCGTGAGCCAGTGCGCTATACATCTCGAGCTTCTGGCCGCACGTTTCCCCACAGAGCGGGCTAAGGTGGGATTTATTGTGTCTCTCCTGTCGGACAGGGCATTGGAGTGGGCTACGCCGCTGTGGGAGCGTTGCGATCATGTGGTGCAGAGTGCTCCGTTGTTCCTGAGCACTCTGAAACAGGTCTTCTTAGGACCTCGTGTCACCCATGATACTGCGCTCCAGCTGTTGGCATTGACTCAGGGCTCGTCCTTGGTCAGCCATTTTGCCGTCCACTTTCGCACCCTAGCACCTGAGCTGGAGTGGGCGGATAAAGCCCTTATTCCGATATTTTGGAGGGGGCTGGCTGACCACGTGAAGGACGCTCTGGCCACTAGGGAGATTCTCGCCACACTGGGGGAGTTAATAACTGTATCCACTCGTATTGACCTCCGTTTTCATGAGCGGAGGTTAGAGCGAGCCCAGTGTAGGCAGAGGTTTCGGCTGGCTCCCACCTTTGCCAAACCTCGAGTCCTGGTCCCTGAGTCACATGAGGCCATGGTAGGGTCACGAGCGGGATCTAAGTCCCGAACCGCTTGTGTACTCCAGGTTTGTCATGTTTGCCAGCAGTCAGGACATCTTGCCACCAGATGTCCTCAGCGGTCGAGGGAACGTCAGCGTTTAGTGGTAGTAGGTGGAGGTACACTAGACACGGCGACGTTTGCCTCCAAATTGTCCTTTAAGGGGACAATTACTATAGGCTCATTTACCCACTCGGTAGACCTCTGCATGGATTCTGGGGCGGAGGGCAATTTTATTTCTTCTGCCTTCGCCCAACGTCACGCAATACCCCTGGTTATGCTAGCTCAACCAGTAACGGTACGAGTGGTGAATGGGTCGACACTGCCCTCTCAAATAACACACCAGACCATCCCTTTTTCTCTGTCTATGTCAGTCACCATCTCATCAGGAAATTATATCTCTGCTCATCATTCCTGAGTGAATTGATGAGGTCCTGTTAGGGATACCTTGGCTACTGTACCACTCTCCTCATATTGAGTGGTCCACAGGCAGAATTTTGGGATGGGGTGAATCTTGTGGGGGTAGATGTCAAAGGGAATGTGTTCAGGTTGCTACTACTGAGGTACCCGCAGATCTATCCTCTCTCCCCATGCAATATTGGCCCTATGCGGACGTGTTCTCCAAAAGAGCTGCGGAGACCCTTCCGCCCCATCGCCCCTATGACTGTCCTATTGATCTCTTGCCTGGTGCTGAGCCTCCCTGGGGTCGAGTTTATCCATTATCTCTCCCGGAGACGGAGGCAATGTCACAGTACATCCAGGAAAATCTGGCAAGAGGATTCATTTGGAAGCCAGTGTCACCTGTAGGGGCTGGGTTCTTCTTCATGCAGAAGAAGAACGGGGAACTACGTCCATGCATAGATTACAGGGGTCTTAACGCCATCACCATTAAGAATAAGTATCCTCTGCCCCTGATTTCTGAGCTTTTTGATAGGCTTCGGTGAGCAAGGTTGTTTACTAAACTTGATCTGCGGGGTGCTTACAACCTGATTCGCATCCATGAGGGGGACGAATGGAAGACGGCTTTTAACACCAGGGATGGGCACTATGAATATCTAGTGATGCCCTTTGGGCTCTGTAATGCCCCAGCCATTTTCCAAGACTTTGTAAACAATATCTTCCAGGATATGCTCTCCACCTTGGTCATAGTCTATCTGGATGATATTCTCATCTACTCTCCAGATATTGACTCCCACCGGAGAGATGTTTGCAGAGTCTTCGACCTCTTACAAACTAACTCCCTCTAGGCCAAATTGGTGAAATGTGTGTTTGAGCAGGAGTCTTTACCTTTCCTGGGCTATATCATCTCCCCCCTAGGATTGACTATGGATCCTGCCAAACTACAGGCTGTGATGGACTGGCAAGAACCCCACTCCCTTAAAGCGGTGCAGCACTTTATGGGGTTCATTAACTATTATCGCCAGTTCATTCCTCATTTCTCAACTTTGGTAGCCCTCAGCAAGAAGGGAGCAAATCCCAAATTGTGGTCTGTGGAGGTCTCCAAGGCCTTCAATTCTATTAAATAAATTTTGCTAGAGCTCCCATTCTACATCGCCCCGATGTAGATAAGCCATTTATAATGGAGGTGGATGCCTCTTCCGTTGGTGCTGGAGCAGTCCTCTTCCAAAAGGATGCTCAAGGTCAGAAGCATCATTGCTTCTTCATTTCCAAAACCTTCACACCAGCGGAGAAGAATTATTCCATTGGGGACAGGGAATTGCTAGCAATGAAGTTAGCCTTCTCAGAGTGGAGATATCTCTTGGAGGGAGCTCCTTTTCCCTTACAAGTACTCACTGACCACAAGAATTTGGTTTATTTACAGACCGCCCAGCGGCTAACTTCTCACCAGGCCAGATGTCCTTGTTCTTCTCTCGGTTCCATTTCACCATCCATTTTCTTTCTGGGGAGAAGAACATTTGTGCAGATGCTCTCTCTTGCTCCGTTGTATCATGTGAGAGGAGGAAGAGGAGCCTCGGCTTATTGTCCCTTCCGAGAGCCTGAGAACTGTGGCCCCGGTTTCGCTAGAGTCTGTGCCTCCGGGAAAGACTTTTGTACCATCCAGTTTGCGTCCGGAGGTTCTCTCTTGGGCTCACTCGTCTAGGGTGGGTGGACATTTTGGGACCAAAAGGACATCTGAGCTACTAGCGAGGACATATTGGTGGCCGCATATGGCCCGTGATGTCCCAGACTATGTTCGGGCATGTGTCTCCTGCACCAGGAACAAGTCTCCTCGTCAACGGCCAGCTGGGTTGCTTCATCCCCTGCCGGTGGCAAACAGACCCTGGGAGATGGTGGGGATGGATTTTGTGGTGGGCCTACCCAAGTCTCGTAGCTGCCCCATTATTTGGGTTATCACCGACCATTTTTCCAAAATGGTGCACTTGGTGCCTCTTCCACGGCTACCTTCTTCACGGGCTCTGGCGGTGTTGTTTATCAAACACATATTTCGCCTACATGGTATGCCGGGCAAAATTGTCCGTGACCGGGGTCCCCAGTTTGCATCTCAATTCTGGAGAGAGCTTTGTCGTCTACTCAGCATTGAGTTGAAGCTCTCCTCAGCTTATCATCCTGAGACAAATAAGTTGGTAGAGAGGGCCAACCAGACCTTGGTCACATATCTTCGACATTTTGTCTCAGCCAGGCAGGATGACTGGGCATCCTTGCTACCGTGGGCAGAGTTTGCGCTGAATAACACCGTAGCCATAGCCACCGGACAGACCCCATTCCTCCTAAACTATGGTCAGCATCCGCGGGTACCTGTGCCTATGCCCGTGTCTTCCGCCGACTCCAGGGTGGCAGACTGGGCTGTGGAGGTGCAGGACATTTGGGACCGCATTCAGGATGCCATTCAGGCCTCCAAGGAGAGAATGAGGTCCTCCACCAATGCACATCGGCGCCCCGCTCCGACCTTTGCTCCTGGCCACTTAGTGTTGCTCTCCGCCCGTAACATCAGGCTGCGAATTGAGTCCACTAAGTTTGCTCCTCGCTACTTGGGCCTTTTCAAGGTCCTCGAACAGGTTAATCCTGTGGTCTACCGTCTGGCCCTTCCACCACATCTGGGTATAACCGACACCTTTCATGAGTCCCTCTTGAAGCCCACATACATGTCCCGGTTTTCCGAGTCATCTGCCGGGACATCAGGTTCGTCTACGGATGATTATGAGGTGAATGCTATTTTGGGGTGCAAGGTGGTACGTGGCAAAATATTTTATTTGGTGGACTGGAAGGGTTATGGTCCTGAGGACAGGTCCTGGGAGCCTGCTGAGAATATTTGGGCTCCGCAGCTCATTGCTGCCTTCGAGCATGGCAAGGTCCAAGGAGGGGGGGCTAGGAGGGTGGTAATCTTAGGGGTCGAGTTCCTGCCTCTGCACAGGGGGAATCTCGAGCCATCTCCGCTGCGGTCTCCCATTCTTCTCCTGCCGCAGTGGAGCCTGCTCAGTGGAGGAGTCGGTCCCAGCGTCATGCTCAGCCTGACACTGTGCGAAGGGTTACTGCTGTCCTTCCAGCTTCTGCAATTGTAGCCTGTACTGGTCAGCAGCGAGCAGACGTCTTTGGGACTAAGTCCTACTTATACCCTTCTGAGCATGCCCAGGGTAAGATCTCTCATTGGAGATCAAGGGTCACATGCTCAGGTACTGCAGCAAATCCTATTGGTCCTCTAGGATGGTCCTGAAGGTGTTCAACGTTTGTGGCAGCCTCTTATTGGTCCTTCTAGGAAGGTCCTGTATTTGCTGCAGCTATAAGAGGTGCGCATGACCGCACGGCCATGCTCTAGTATCAATTTATGTATGAGCTCAGTGCCAGTGTGGTCATGTTTGTATGCAGTCAGGGACCCGGCTGAAATAAGCCCCTAGAATGCTGGCACCTCCGGCAAGGAGTTTCGTCTGTGTATATTCAGGGACCCGGCTGAAATAAGCCCCTAGAATACTGGCACCTCCGGCGAGGAGTTTCATGTTTGCATTTGACTGCATGACCACCATCTGCTCTACTAAGTAGCTGTGTTCCTCTGTGAGCCAAACAGGGCACAGCGTTATCTTTGCTAACAGACTCTGTGAAGTAACAGAGTCTGTTTATACTACTATATTGTACCGCCATATCTAGCAGCAGGTGCTTTCCTGCACGGTTGATCCCTGGTTGCTAACGCACCAACTTCTTCTAATAAATATATATTTGGTGCGTTCCGCCAACTCTAACAGGGAGGAGGGCTTCTTTAAGGAGCAAATTGTCTTGCTCGCTGAAAAACTGGATTCAACCAAATTTTCCAAAAATTTACATACCCCTCATAAGGGACCTTACATAGGCACAAGTTCTAGCTTCTTGCACCCAAGTTAGATTGTTCTTTTCAATGGCATCTTATGAGCTCACCTACTCTGCCTTCTTCATCCTGCCCCTGAAGATCCTGTGTTTTGAAAAGTTCTAGGACTACTGCAGACATTTTCTTTCTTGAATCAAAACCTGAAATAAAGCTGTTTTTTTCCGTCAAAGAATTAATTTATTTTAGTTATTACCCAGGAAGCTAAACATACGTCTCCTCTTTGTTGTGCATCTCAATGTTTATTGAACAGGGTAGAAGTCGGAGCTGTTTCAGAACAAGTTTTTGTTGAATGAAGCCCACTGTGTTTTTGTGCTTCTCTCTATATTCCCATCATTGCCTTCTTGACGTTCATAGATCCGCCTCGCTGCCGCCTACAGCTTAACTTGGCCTTGAATGACTTACAATGCGCACCATTTGACTCTTTTGGAACATCAATTGTGCTTCTTTCAGCTTTTTATTCGTCTACCTTTGAGTATGTAGATTCTGTTTCGGAGAATGTTGAGTGATTAGTATTCTTGCCTTTGCAAATGTCATTATTTCAACTGTCAGGTTTAATTTGTTTTTAATTTACCTTTATACTTTCTTTTGCATTGCTTGCTACCTTGATATAATATCATGGTTGACTTTTTCCAATTCGATGTAAAATGCCAACTTTAAGTATGTTCTACATCTCTTTCTCCAGAAAGGTCATTAGTATTTGCATATAATGGTCCTTCTGCATGTGGAGTTTGAACATGTAAACGCTTTTGTGTCAAGTTTTCCATAGGATTTCATACAACATCATCTGTGTGGTTAAATAGGGATGCAGGAAATACTTGTGATATTTCTCTTAGTGCCCAAAATAGAAAGAAAAATGACAACCTCATAAGTACCACTTGTGTAGTTGGTGTGCATGGTTTAAGTAAGTTGCTGGGTTTGCCCACAATTGTGAAATTGTCCACAATTACAATTTATCAGCTAGACTACAATAGCCAACTATGTCACTTGAATACTGGCCTGGTGCAGGGCTACAATTTTCTTTCTGGTGTCCTTCGACAGCTCTTTGGTCTTCACCATAGTGGAGTTTGGAGTGTGACTGTTTGAGGTTGTGGACAGGTGTGTTTTATACTGATAACACTACAGGTAATGAGAGAAGGACAGAGGAGCCTCCTAAAGAAGAAGTTACAGGTCTGTGAGAGCCAGAAATCTTGAATGTTTTAGGTAACCAAATACTTATTTTTCACCATAATTTGCTAAATAAATCTTGCCAAATCAGACAAGGTGATTTTCTGGATTTGTTTTCTCATTTTGACTCTCATAGTTGTGGTCTACCTATGATGTCAATTACAGGCCTCTCTCATCTTTTTAAGTGGGAGAACTTGCACAATTGGTGGCTTACTAAATACTTTTTCCCCCCACTGTAATATATAATAGTTCTGCTTTATCAGCCATCACTGTTGCAGCTATGAGTTATCAACCATCATATATCCTACTTTTCTATACCAGTCATTACTATTCCAGCTGTACTATATCTTCTCTGCATCTCCCTTTTTAGCCCACTACTCCATCCTGCTGCTCCAGTGCTACCTGCTCATTCTGCTCTAGATCTGCTTTTCTGGACTAGATGTGTCATCAACCATCGCCTAGCCAACTCTGCTATTCTACTCATTACTGTTCCAGCTTTATAACATCTTCTTCACTGCATCTCCTCTTCATTCCACTCCTCCATCTTGCTTCTCCAGTGCTACCTGTTCATTCTGCTCTAGATACGCTATTCTGGACTATAGGCATCATAAACCAATGCTTATCCAACGCTGCAATATTATATTGCTGCATTACTGTTCCAGCTGTACTACATATTCAACTCATCTCCTCTTCAGCTCACTTCTCTGTCCTTGTTGCTCCAGTGCTATCCATTCTGCTTTTCTGAACTGGTGGCATCGTCAACCATCGCTCATCCAACACTTCTATACCAGTCATTACTGCTCCAGCTGAACTACATCTTCACTACACCTCCTCTTCAGCCCACTTCCCTGTCCTGTTGCTCCTGTGCTACCTGTTCATTGTGGTCTAGATCTCCTTTTCTGGACTAAAAGCTTTGATGATCCACCTCATCATTTGAAAAATAACACATTGCCAGTCTCACAGACAATGATGGAAGCTAGGGTTGAGTGAAACGGGTCGGTCATTTTCAGAAGTCGCCAACTTTAGGCAAGGTCGGGTTTCATGAAACCCGACCCGACCCCTGTGTGGGGTCGGCCATGAGGTCGGCGATCTTCTGAATCTGGTATCGGAATTCCGATACCGAGTTCCGATATGTTTGCAATATCAGAAATCGGTATCGGAATCCATATTTAAGTGTAAAAGAAAGAATTAAAATAAAAAATATTGCTATACTCACCCTCTGACACGCCCTGGTACTAACCAGCAGTCTTCATTCCTTAGAATCAGCGCTTGAAAGACCTTCGGTGACGTCGCGGCTTGTTTTTGGTCGCACGACGGCCCATGTGACCGCTCACGCGACTAATCACAAGCCGCGACGTCACCGAAGGTCCTTCAAGCGCTGATTCTTAGGAAGGAAGGCTGCCGGAAAGAAGCAGGGCGCGTCCGAGGGTGAGTATATTCTTATTAGGTATATACTCACCCTCGGACGCGCCCTGCTTCTTTCCGGCAGCCTTCCTTCCTAAGAATCAGCGCTTGAAGGACCTTCGGTGACGTCGTGGCTTGTGATTGGTCGCGTGAGCGGTCACATGGGCTATCGCGCGACCAATCACAAGCCGCGACGTCACCGAAGGTCTTTCAAGCGCTGATTCTAAGGAAGGAAGACTGCCGGTTAGTACCAGGGCGCGTCAGAGGGTGAGTATAGCAATATTTTTTATTTTAATTCTTTCTTTTACACTTAAATATGGATCCCAGGGCCTGAAGGAGAGTTTCCTCTCCTTCAGACCCTGGGAACCATAGTAACCCATTGCAATGCATTGGGTTTCGGCCGACCCCGACCCCGACTTTTTTATAGGATCGGCCGATTTCACTCGACCCGACTTTTGAGAAAGTCGGGTTTCGTGAAACCCGACCCGATCCTATAAAAGTAAAGGTCGCTCAACCCTAATGGAAGCTAAAACGAGCTTAATTCTTAGTTGGAATACAGGACCCATGTTCTTGTGATTGAAAGGGTTCCAAGCATTCACTAGTATCTACTTAGGTATTCCTGGTACTAGCGCTGACCTTGAAGTCCTATCCCATATTAGTGCTCCATGTTCTAGTTTATTAAAGACAGGCACAATGCATTTTAGCAGTTTAGTGCATCCAACCGAATTAAGAGTTGAATGATGTTATAGCTTTTATTGACCTAGTAGAGGCATAGAGAAGGATTTTACGTAACTACACAGTACTGTCAGTTGTAACATATGCCCAGCACTTATCACGATCATTTGTAACTAGTGATGTCTTCAGTAGTTTACTGTATATTATTTTTTCTTCATTGAGCTTTTGCCAGCAGTTATGAGATACTGTCTTCAGATAAGCGGTGTACTTTGTGGTGTTGTCATTTTCAATCGGTGTGGCTGGTTGCTTCAGTGAACTGTGGCATGTACTATTGAAAAGTCTGTCACAATGATGCTGCGGTGATCTACGGCATCCGTTCAAAAGAATACAACATTGTTTTATGTTTGTCTACAAACTTCATGTCATCTAATAGCACTTTTCCTTGACTGTTTGACTGAAAACTGCCATATTTAATTATTAGAGGGTTAGCCATAGTTAATACCATTGGGATGATTAATTAGATATTGGTAGACAAATTCAAGGGTGTGATAGGACTTAAACTGTCTTCAGCTTCTCATTTATGAATGTGTCAATAAAAATGACCTGAGTTGAGAATACAAATTGATGGGTCAGTGAAAAATTCAGACCACACTTGGATGACATCCGATTGCGGTCTGATTTTCATGGACAGTCAAAATGCAGAAGGTGGAGAATTTAAACAAAAATGTTTTCCACATACAAGAAAATCAGATGACACTCTCTTCATACTCTGACTACACTATGACCACACTCTGATCAGATTCGGATCAGAATAATAGGTCCAATTTTTCATACGTGAAAAATTCAGACAACTGAATGAGCCATAAAACTGATTTTAAGGTCTTCTTTACATGTCCATTTCAAACACAGATTTGTTTAGAATTTTCGAAAAATTCCACGATTCTAAGGAATCTGAATTTATGAGAATTCAATTGACGCAATTGAATGGCCACCAAGGTCTTCCAATCTGACCCCCTTAGACTTTTATCTTTGAGGTCATCTGAAGGCAATTGCCTATGCTGTGCAGCATCAGAAGCAACGGATACTGGAAGCCTGTGCTAGCATTTCTTCTGCAGTGTTACTATCAGTGAGTCAAGAGTGGGAGAAGAGGGTTGCATTGACAATCCAACACAATGGGCAGCACTTTGAACACATTTTATAAGTGGTCATAGACTTGTAAATAACTCATGAAAGAATAAAGTAACTTTAAATCCAAGCACACCATTGTTTTTTCTTGTGAAATTCTCAATAAGTTTGATGTGTCACATGACCCTCTTCCCATTGGAAAAAATAAAGTTGAATCCAAAATGGCCAACTTCAAAATGGCCGCTTACCTCCTGATGTCAGAGTACGCCATGAGCCTTCGTCGATGCTAGAAGCATCAGAGAAGATTGGAGATTAGACCTGCTCTGGAACAGAGAGGGATGTATCCATTTGTTATGCTTTTGGGTCTGGAGTCCTCTGAGAAGAAGAAAAATATTTTTTTTAATGGCAATCGGAACTCATTTGAATCAAATTGAATACATTTGATGCAAATATAAAAATTGGAGCGAATCTGCTGAATATTAATTTCGGCAGATTCGCTCTTTTCTATTTACCAGATTTAACAAAATATAAAATTGATTTGAATTCTAAGCCAATGGGTTTTCTGAAGGATGCAAGAAAAAGAAGTATAAAACATATATGCAATATTTAAAAGACCCCCTCATTGATGCACTTCTATTGTGATCACCTATGGATTCTCTTGGCCTCCCATTGTACTTTTATACTAAAGAGTTTCTGCCCTTGCTCATCTCTAGTTAAGCTTCTGAGAAACAATTAAACTGCATGACTTCTACCGGCTCTTGCCGACATCCATAATTAAACAAAGCAGGACAAGAAAGCTAGGAGAATGTATCTATAAATATACTTTCTCACAATTATCCCCCAAATGAACAGCATTTTATTATTGTATTATGTATGTATAGTCCCAGTTATGATACATAAAGGACATATACATGCTGTAACAGAGTTAACGCTGCTTCGCTCCTCGCAAAGACCTTCATAAAATATTTCTATGACTGCAAATAAATAATGTACATACTTGAACATAAGACTATTTCCTTGCTTCAGCTTTAGCATCTGTAATATTTAAGGGTAATATACCATTTGCATTTGGAAAAAAAAAAAGAATGTGATGAAAAAGAAGAGTGTCGTTGTGGATGCTATTTCATTAGTGCTATTTTATATCTATTTTTATGTTATGCTTCGCTTATTCTATTATTTTTCATTGCGTTTTATTACTTTAGTATAATCAAGTATTCATAGATAGTGATGTTCCTCAAACTAGTCGACATACTGGAATATATTAGAGCCTAAAACCACTGGACAAGAATGAATTAAAGGGCATGTTCACTCTAACTAGTGTTGAGCGATACCTTCCGATATTTGAAAGTATCGGTATCGGATGGTATCGGCCAATACCGGCAAAATATCGGATCTTGCCGATACCGATACCCGATACCATTGCAAGTCAATGGGACACAAATATCGGAAGGTATCCTGGATGGTTCCCAGGGTCTGGAGGAGAGGAAACTCTCCTTCAGGCCCTGGGATCCATATTCATGTAAAAAATAAAGAATAAAAATAATAAATATGGATATACTCACCCCTCCGACGGACCCTGGCTCTCAACGGTGCAAGCGTCTGCCTCCATTCTTGAGAATTGCAAAGAGTGAAGGACCTTCGATGACGTCGCGATCAGGTGACCGATCACCTGACCGCTCACGTGACCGCGATGTCATCGAAGGTCCTTCACTCTCTGCAATTCTCAAGAATGGAGGCAGACGCTTGCACCGCTGAGAGCCAGGGTCCGTCGGAGGGGTGAGTATATCCATATTTATTATTTTTATTCTTTATTTTTTACATTAATATGGATCCCAGGGCCTGAAGGAGAGTTTCCTCTCCTCCAGACCCTGGGAACCATATGCATCGCACACGCCGATTCCGATTTCCGATATCACAAAAATATCGGAACTCGGTATTGGAATTCCGATACAGCAAATATCGGCCGATACCCGATACTTGCAGTATCGGAAGGCTCAACACTAACTCAAACGCAACTATTCAGCAACTGATTGACTGTAATTGTCATGTGACATCAGGTGTCAGAACCACAGGGAATCAAGGTACGGACATCACAGGAAAAGCACACATTAAGGAGGTATAAACACAGTATGTATGTGTATATATACACATATAGATGTGTGTTTGTATGTATATATGTGTGTGCGCGTGTGTGTATACAGCATACAGGTCCTTCTCAAAAAATTAGCATATAGTGTTAAATTTCATTATTTACCATAATGTAATGATTACAATTAAACTTTCATATATTATAGATTCATTATCCACCAACTGAAATTTGTCAGGTCTTTTATTGTTTTAATACTGATGATTTTGGCATACAACTCCTGATAACCCAAAAAACCTGTCTCAATAAATTAGCATATTTCACCCATCCAATCAAATAAAAGTGTTTTTTAATAACAAACAAAAAAACCATCAAATAATAATGTTCAGTTATGCACTCAATACTTGGTCGGGAATCCTTTGGCAGAAATGACTGCTTCAATGCGGCGTGGCATGGAGGCAATCAGCCTGTGACACTGCTGAGATGTTATGGAGGCCCAGGATGCTTCAATAGCGGCCTTAAGCTCATCCAGAGTGTTGGGTCTTGCGTCTCTCAACTTTCTCTTCACAATATCCCACAGATTCTCTATGGGGTTCAGGTCAGGAGAGTTGGCAGGCCAATTGAGCACAGTAATACCATGGTCAGTAAACCATTTACCAGTGGTTTTGGCACTGTGAGCAGGTGCCAGGTCATGCTGAAAAATGAAATCTTCATCTCCATAAAGCATTTCAGCCGATGGAAGCATGAAGTGCTCCAAAATCTCCTGATAGCTAGCTGCATTGACCCTGCCCTTGATGAAACACAGTGGACCAACACCAGCAGCTGACATGGCACCCCACACCATCACTGACTGTGGGTACTTGACACTGGACTTCAGGCATTTTGGCATTTCCTTCTCCCCAGTCTTCCTCCAGACTCTGGCACCTTGATTTCCGAATGACATGCAAAATTTGCTTTCATCAGAAAAAAGTACTTGGGACCACTTAGCAACAGTCCAGTGCTGCTTCTCTGTAGCCCAGGTCAGGCGCCTCTGCCGCTGTTTATGGTTCAAAAGTGGCTTTACCTGGGGAATGCGGCACCTGTAGCCCATTTCCTGCACACGCCTGTGCACGGTGGCTCTGGATGTTTCCACACCAGACTCAGTCCACTGCTTCCTCAGGTTCCCCAAGGTCTGGAATCGGTCCTTCTCCACAATCTTCCTCAGGGTCCGGTCTCCTCTTCTCGTTGTACAGCGTTTTCTGCCACATTGTTTCCTTCCAACAGACTTACCATTGAGGTGCCTTGATACAGCACTCTGGGAACAGCCTATTTGTTGAGAAATTTCTTTCTGGGTCTTACCCTCTTGCTTGAGGGTGTCAATGATGGCCTTCTTGACATCTGTCAGGTCGCTAGTCTTACCCATGATGGGGGTTTTGAGTAATGAACCAGGCAGGGAGTTTATAAAAGCCTCAGGTATCTTTTACATGTGTTTAGAGTTAATTAGTTGATTCAGAAGATTAGGGTAATAGGTCGTTTAGAGAACCTTTTCTTGATATGCTAATTTATTGAGACAGGTTTTTTGGGTTATCAGGAGTTGTATGCCAAAATCATCAGTATTAAAACAATAAAAGACCTGACAAATTTCAGTTGGTGGATAATGAATCTATAATATATGAAAGTTTAATTGTAATCATTACATTATGGTAAATAATGAAATTTAACACTATATGCTAATTTTTTGAGAAGGACCTGTATATACTGTGTATGTGTGGATACATATATACTGTATATGCTATATGCATATACAGTGGAGGAAATAATTATTTGATCCCTTGCTGATTTTGTAAGTTTGCCCACTAACAAAGACATGAACAGTTTATAATTTTAAGGGTGGGTTAATTTTAACATTGAAAGATGGAATATCAGAAATAAAATCCAGAAAATCACATTGCAGAAATGATATAAATTGGGAATGCCGTAAAACAGGGGAAGGGACAGTGGTTTCACCATCAGACAAAGATTTTGTACCCAGGCGTTACGTCTACCTACTGGGGTGCTCGGCTGCCGTGTGATTTTTTCATGTTGGTGTTGCACAGGTTGGCAGTGATCTTGCCTCCTCTCAGCTTGGTTTGGCAGAAGATGCAAATTACAGTGGTTTTGCCTGACGCAATTTCAGAAAAAACTGCCATGCAGGGAAACAACGCACCCTTGGCCTGTTTTTTTTTTAAACCAATAGAAAATTATTTTTTTTTTTTTATATACCCGTTGTAATAACTGCAAAGTGTATTGTGATGTCCCCATCATGGTGTCTTTCATTGTGTATGATACAGACCCCTTCGGTTAATTTTTGGAAACCTTTGTACATTGTGAAAAGGTCAAATTTCAACTCTCAATCTCTATATATTCCATTATTATAATTTGTTTATTGTGTTGACCTTCTCATGGTTTGTGTAAGCGTGTATCTGGGAGGCTGATGTTGATTTTGGGGTCTGCACTTGGATATTTTGGTGCATGAATGCATTAATATAGTCAATCTTGAAGAAGAAAAGCTGACAGCACCACCGCTGAAAGGAAACAGCATGCGCCTGCTCACCTGTGATGGGAGTCTTGACCGCCGGATCTGAGGTGCTCCAGCCATGAAACAAATCCAAGTCCAATCGAAGAAGAAAACAGGAAAGGCAGCACTCACCGATCCATCACGAGAGGTAACTTTTATTGAGTACTAGATGGCAGCCCGATTCTAAAGAATCGGGAGTCTAGAATCCATATATACTTTATTTATTCAAATGTAAGAATAATACAATTAATAAATAATAGTAAGAAAGAACAAAAATAATAGGCAGTATATGGAGAAAACACCAAACAAAAGTTCAAAATTGGTGTGAAAATGTCACTGAACCACTTCACAATTAAATATATATAGTTTTGGTAAATGGTATTATCATTTTTTTGACGAAATTCGGCAGGAGCTTGAAGAGCAACGTCACTGGGCCCGCCTCCACGCAGTAGAAACTTGCTGTGAGGTAAAAATTCAAAAATCACACCAAAATGGCGGGCGGAGAGTGTCACAGTACGGCACGTTTCTGATTGGTCGCTCGCAGCAGGCGGCAACCAATCAGACACTGGACACTGTTGACGTCACTTATCTCCGGACATTAGCTCCGGACATTAGCTCCGGACATTAGCTCCGGACATTAGCTCCGGACATTATCTCCACACATTAGATCCGGACATTAGCTCCGGACATTAGCTCCGGACAAAGCCACGGAAGTTGGCACAAATTGCAGGAAGTAGTATTCTAGGCAATTATATATTAGAAAAGACATCACAGCCGGGGGTACAAAAACATGAAGTGCGGCAAGCCTGACGACGGCCGTTTCGCGCCCTCCTGGCGCTTCCACACAATTCTTCAGGTTTCAGCCTTATACAGAATAATATATATATATATATATATATATATATATATATATATATATATATACTGCTAGTTCGAAAATCTTACTCTCACATCAATTTATAAAGGAAAATTCGACGTATTACCTCTGTTAGCATACACCATTTACTACTCATATACGCAGCACCCCAGTAGGTAGTCGGAACGCTTGGATTCAAAATCTGTGTCTGATGGTGAAACTACTGGCCCTTCCCCTATATTACATCCTTCCCAAACTGCTGTCCTGGATGGTGGCACTGAGGCCTCCTGTCCACAACCTGCGGTTGCACAGACACAACAGTCAGCAACCACGTCCAGTTAGTTGTCCCAGCGCAGCGTTCAGTTGTCCCTTGTCAGCATATATCTCTGTTCACAAATTGTTAGTTAGATAGAGCATACATATTCGTTAGCAATTTACATTGTCAGGTGCTGGACAAAGACCATTGCGGATTTTTCTAGGCTCCTAAATGAGACTTCTGTATCTTTATTAAACTGTCGCTTCCTTTTCATTTTCTAAATTTGGGTCCTTACAAAAAAATGGTGGTGGGGTATTGGCCAGTTTCTGTACATTTTAAGGACGTCTAAGAGACTGGGTTAATATGCTTCATGGACCTATTCAGGCCACAGCCTTACACATATTGGAACATGGTCATTGCCACGCTAAGACCTTTACCTGAGCTCTGTAGCGCTGCCTGTCACCTGAGTAATACACTCCACAGACAGAGACACTCTCTGGGACATATCCTGTAATTACTCCATTCTTGCTCAAAACAATAAAAAAGATACATTGTGCGTAGCTGGGTAGTTTCCAGAAGAAGTGCATAGGCTTGTGCAGAGTGGTCAATGGCACTCCTGGCTCTTTCCCTTGAGGAGGCTGCTTCCAAGTAAAATGAGGCTTGTACATGTTCCTGTCATGGGTTTCAGGCTTGACAGGCTTTGGTTGGGAAGGTAAAAATCCGTAAAACCAGCGCAATAGTCTGACAACATTATTCCCAGATACCATAAGTGAGTCAGAAATGCATGCAGGCATCTTCTCCATGCTGTTCTCATTTAGTTTTAGCTCTTTCCCATCCATTTCAGCTTTTTTCCCATGCCCCCAGACCTGTTTGTCGGGTCCAGCAGAAAAATATTTGTCTTTCCATTGACTTGCATTGGATTCATTATTCGGTACGAATACACAGATATTAGAAATTATTTGTGCCGATTTTCCTGAATCCGAATATTTCACTATTTGCTCATCACTAATAAG
Organism: Ranitomeya imitator; assembly: GCF_032444005.1. Classification (NCBI taxonomy): domain Eukaryota; kingdom Metazoa; phylum Chordata; class Amphibia; order Anura; family Dendrobatidae; genus Ranitomeya; species Ranitomeya imitator. The sequence continues at coordinate 127,219,118 of NC_091290.1, forward strand.
GATGAATACACATTGTTGAGTAAGGAGAGGACATGGCTCCAACATTGACTACTAAATGTGAGTTGTCTTTCTTTAATACCTCGGATTCACTTGCCAGAGGGATCTGAATGTATTTGAATAATAGGTGACCAAGTGTTAAAGGGACACTGTCACCTGAATTTGGAGGGAACAATCTTCAGCCATGGAGGCGGGGTTTTGGGGTTTTTGATTCACCCTTTCCTTACCCGCTGCCTGCAATATTGGATTGAAGTTCATTCTCTGTCCTCCATAGTACACGCCTGCGCTGTGCAAGATTGCCTTGCGCAGGCGTGTACTACGGAGGACAGAGAATGAACTTCAATCCAATATTGCAGCCAGTATGCAGCCAGCGGGTAAGGAAAGGGTGAATCAAAAACCCCAAAACCCCGCCTCCATGGCTGAAGATTGTTCCCTCCAAATTCAGGTGACAGTGTCCCTTTAAGGTTGGCGGAACACACTAAATAAAATATAATAATAAAGTGTGTTCGCCACCAGGGGTCCACCGTGCAGAGATGTAAAACTACAGTTAATGTGAACAACTGCGGAGAACGCAGTGAGCGATTACTAGCTTGCACTGAGTTAGACGTCACTCAGTGAACAGCACATGCAGTAGTGTCACTCACACACAATAACAAAGCAGATGCTCTGCAATAGAACAGTGTCACTCACACATAGCAAGAAATGATGCTAGACACGATTCCTGTTAACCTCACGGAGGATCAAAGCCCACTAACGGAGCACATAGCATACAGTGGTCATTCAGTCACTCCTCTCCGGAGGTGCCGGAATTCTAGTGGCTATACATCAACTCTGAATTCATACAAACTCCTCTCCGGAGATGCCGAAATTCTAATGGCTTACAGCCAACCCTAAGCACATGCTGACACAGACCACACAGTAGCAAAGTTCATGCACCCATGAACATAAGTTGATACTAGCGCAGCAGCGTGCACCTCTGAAAACCACACAGTAAACTAAGTGATACATCGCTAGAATCGGGGACCCAGGCCCTACATCATGCTGATCTCAGATTACATAGCAAAACCTGCAGCTGATCTGCAATAACTGAGAATGAGCCAGCACACCATGTACAGAACAGTGCCGTTTTGCCTTTGTACTCAACCTGGTCTGCACAGTTGGACCGCCGCAGATTAGAAAAACGAAAAATAGATCCGGCGTTCGGATATATGCAGTAAAGTTTCCAAGGCTTTCCAAAAATGTCCCATACTTGCAAAAGTAAAGTGTCTATCATGCATAATGGTAATGATGCTGCAGTAATTCTATAATCTTTAGACCTTTTACTGCATTTTTAAATCTATTTAAAAGAAATTACATAAAGAAAATAATTTTCTCCCTGCCACTCAAATATATACAGCAACTTGATTTTTGCATGATATAATACAATATAAATCAGATTTGTGTAATAAATTGTGTTGTATAAATCCAATTATAAAGAAGGCAGTTATTAAATATTCCGCCGGTGCAATCTTTAATCAGTTTTTATGTATCCTGTACTTGTAGTACACTTACACTTATCATTTGAAAGTCAAATACTTACCACTAGAAACTTGCTGAGTCCTTAGAAACGAGAAGAATGTGTCCACATCATGTCTATGCTGGCCATTTATAAATAAATATATCTCTGGCTTTGTAATTCCTTCCTTGCAATAAAAAGTGTATTATTTATAGGTTGCAGAATATTCCCATGCAAATAAGTGTTGAAATATTCCTTTATATTTGGAATAGTAACGTCCAAATGAAAATGTGCATTTTAAAGAAGGATGTAGGAATATATTAAAGGCTTTCTTGGAAAGTTTAAAAAAAATATGAATACATACAGTGGGGCAAAAAAGTATTTAGTCAGTCAGCAATAGTGCAAGTTCCACCACTTAAAAAGATGAGAGGCGTCTGTAATTTACATCATAGGTAGACCTCAACTATGGGAGACAAACTGAGAAAAAAAAATCCAGAAAATCACATTGTCTGTTTTTTTAACAATTTATTTGCATATTATGGTGGAAAATAAGTATTTGGTCAGAAACAAACAATCAAGATTTCTGGCTCTCACAGACCTGTAACTTCTTCTTTAAGAGTCTCCTCTTTCCTCCACTCATTACCTGTAGTAATGGCACCTGTTTAAACTTGTTATCAGTATAAAAAGACACCTGTGCACACCCTCAAACAGTCTGACTCCAAACTCCACTATGGTGAAGACCAAAGAGCTGTCAAAGGACACCAGAAACAAAATTGTAGCCCTGCACCAGGCTGGGAAGACTGAATCTGCAATAGCCAACCAGCTTGGAGTGAAGAAATCAACAGTGGGAGCAATAATTAGAAAATGGAAGACATACAAGACCACTGATAATCTCCCTCGATCTGGGGCTCCACGCAAAATCCCACCCCGTGGGGTCAGAATGATCACAAGAACGGTGAGCAAAAATCCCAGAACCACGCGGGGGGACCTAGTGAATGAACTGCAGAGAGCTGGGACCAATGTAACAAGGCCTACCATAAGTAACACACTACGCCACCATGGACTCAGATCCTGCAGTGCCAGACGTGTCCCACTGCTTAAGCCAGTACATGTCCGGGCCCGTCTGAAGTTTGCTAGAGAGCATTTGGATGATCCAGAGGAGTTTTGGGAGAATGTCCTATGGTCTGATGAAACCAAACTGGAACTGTTTGGTAGAAACACAACTTGTCGTGTTTGGAGGAAAAAGAATACTGAGTTGCATCCATCAAACACCATACCTACTGTAAAGCATGGTGGTGGAAACATCATGCTTTGGGGCTGTTTCTCTGCAAAGGGGCCAAGACGACTGATCCGGGTACATGAAAGAATGAATGGGGCCATGTATCGTGAGATTTTGAGTGCAAACCTCCTTCCATCAGCAAGGGCATTGAAGATGAAACGTGGCTGGGTCTTTCAACATGACAATGATCCAAAGCACACTGCCAGGGCAACGAAGGAGTGGCTTCGTAAGAAGCATTTCAAGGTCCTGGAGTGGCCTAGCCAGTCTCCAGATCTCAACCCTATAGAAAACCTTTGGAGGGAGTTGAAAGTCCGTGTTGCCAAGCGAAAAGCCAAAAACATCACTGCTCTAGAGGAGATCTGCATGGAGGAATGGGCCAACATACCAACAACAGTGTGTGGCAACCTTGTGAAGACTTACAGAAAACGTTTGACCTCTGTCATTGCCAACAAAGGATATATTACAAAGTATTGAGATGAAATTTTGTTTCTGACCAAATACTTATTTTCCACCATAATATGCAAATAAAATGTTAAAAAAACAGACAATGTGATTTTCTGGATTTTTTTTTCTCAGTTTGTCTCCCATAGTTGAGGTCTACCTATGATGTAAATTACAGGCGCCTCTCATCTTTTTAAGTGGTGGAACTTGCACTATTGCTGACTGACTAAATACTTTTTTGCCCCACTGTATGTAGATAATAATTGATGGTACCCCAAAATTAACCTGCCTAATAGGAATACTTTGCATTAAAGGGTTTTTATTTCAGTTTTGGACATAACTGCCCCCTGTTTGAAGTTTGTTTTAAAAAAGGAAACTGTGCTTTACTCACCTTGTGGAGCACAACAGAGGCCACTGGACCAAGGGGAAGAAAGTGGAGCCCGGGATACCAGGGACAGGTGCATAACAATACAGTATGTCATCAATTTTATAGAAGTGGGAAATTCCTTACTTCTTGCTACAGTTTGCTTAAAAAAATACAAGCGTTTTTTTTTTCATTCCCAGGTCAAGCACGCTATTCTAGGTGTCTAGTTATTGTCTGCAGCACTGACATCACATCAATACTGCTGCAGTCAATCAGTAACCTAAGGAAATCTACCAGCAACTAGGGCAGAGCTGCAAAATTGCTGAGCTCAGTGATTGTCTGCAGCATTGTTTACAACATGTAATCACCATAGGTAATTATAGATACCGAGAACAGCAATGGAGGCTTAGTGCTGGACGTGGGAATGAAAAAAATGAAACACTTGTATTTTTTTAAGCAAAGTGTAGCAAGGAGAAAAGGATTTTCCTGAAACTAGAAATCTAATTGAAAGGAATTTCCCACTGCTATCAAATTAATGACCTATTGCTATGCACCTGTCCCTGGAATCCGGAGCTCCACTTCCTTCCCCTTAGTCCTCTGGCCTTTGTTGTACTCCACATCAGGTTTTGCAAGTTGTATGGCTCGATGACGTTACCTGTTTTTGCCTATATAAGACCTGTATCTTCAGTTTGTATGATGTGCTCTACCTTCAGTTCTTACTGTTCACCTTTCTGGACCTTTGTGACCCTGCATCACTTCTGCCATGTTGGTCAACCCTCTATGATCCACCTTCTGGTTTTACTCCTTAGTAGCATTTTACTACTGTGCTGTTTTGGACTCTATTCTCTGTGAGCCTTCATTACTGCAATGTGTCTCTACTTCATTTGACTGCTGTCTCGGACTTGCCTGCTTCTTCTATACTTGTCCTCTTGGAGTCTCCATCATGCCAAGTCTTCACTCCACACATGCCTTCCTGCCTGCTGCATCAATACCTCTGGTCTGTGAGCCCACCCGGACCTTTGGCTTAGTTCATCCACTTCACCAGATGAGTCTAACACATACAGTATATTTAGGAAAAATACCAGAGAACTTTGGCACTCAACTGAATGTTTATTATCATATAAAGTATCTGAGGCAAAAATAAAAAAAATGCAAAACATATGAAAAGAAACGACCCTTGTGAATGCAGATTGTTCCAGAAACATTTTGTCTTAACTCACCTTTTTATTATATATTTAGGAAAAGTCATGATTATCAGATCAGTGCTGGTTTGACACCAGGCATCTAGACCAATCAGCTGTTATCAGCTCCATACACTGCTTAGTGGCCAATGCCGAGAACTGCAGCTCACTTGAATAAAAGTTGAGCTACAGTACCTATTAAAGAAGCACTACTCCCATCCAAATTTTTTTCCTATTAATATATTGCAGTCATCATATTTTATAACACTAGGTACTTACAATTACTCATTTTGCCTTTCTACCCAGATAATTCTTCTCTTTTCCATTAGATCTATGGGCTCATGAGATTAGAAACTGATTAGCTGAATCCTTTAAAGCTCTCCGTAGAAACCGGAATTCTCTTTTACCTGCATGGGTCATCACTGCAAAAATCCCTGGCAGGGGAAGGAGGGAGCAGCTGGGTCAGGAGATGAAGGGAGGGATGACTCATGCAGGGAAAAGAGACTTCCTGCTTCTACATAAAGCAGAGAAAAGAAAACTATTAGCTGGGTAGAAGGACAAAATTAATAATTGTAAGTAAACAGTGCTATATAATATAATGATTGCAATGTAATAAAAGGATAAAAACTTTAAAGCAAACCTGTCATTGAGATTTTGCTAAGTAAACTACAGGCATTGCCAGGTTGGCGCTGTTGCACTAATTAAAATAATACCTGGGTTGATGAAATCCATCTTCTGCTTGTTGTTTAATCGTTGTTTGCGGTTTTCATTCAACGAGATTCTCGTGCTTTGGGATGAGCCTGTGGGTGGGTCTTTTTTTGGTGCTCTGGGCTCATCGTCATCTTTGTGGGCTTAAATAACCTTCAGTGACCTGCCTCCTATTTTAAATACTCCTCCGGTGCCATTTTGTTGGAGAAAAAAAATATTGGCTTCCAAAAAAATGGCGAAGCCGGCTACGCATTTTCATAAGCATCTATCGGCAAGTGACAGATGATACTGCACAGGCGGAGCCCGTCTTCGCCATTTTGCCGTAGTTACATTTTTTTAACCTGGTAAGTGCAGTATTTAAAATAGAAGGCAGTCTGAAGGATCAGTGACCTTCCATTTAAGCCCACAAGGATGACCATGAGGCCAGAGCACCAAATAAGGACGTCCCCACGGGCCGCCCCCAAGCATGAGAATCTCATTAAATAAAAACAGCAAACAAAAGATTAAACAACAACCAGAAGATGGATTTCATCAACCAATGTATCATTGTAATCAGTGTAATGGCACCAACCTGACAATGCCTCTAGTTTACTGAGGAAAATCCTGATGACAGGTTCCCTTTAAGTTTTTAAATACATTAGATTTCGTCTGAACAAAGCACAATTTGAAGATGTAGTTGCTAATGTCATGGGCATGATACCTAGCATGGGCTCTGAGGCATAAATCCCTTAAGTAAAGAGATTATGAGAATAATAACCCGTATTTTACCCACTTTGGTTGCTGATAAACTTAGTGCATATTGAAGATATGTATATTGTCTCTGTGTAAACACTGCTGTGGGGATAACCTATTTTTTTTTAATAATGCAGGTATTGTAGCAATTTTCCTACTTTGCTATTTTAATTACGGTATATAGAAATGTATTCCACTGTGCCTGGAAAATATACTTATGCCATTTTAAACTATTATGCTTAAGTTTGCTTCTTAGCTCAGTAGCTCTATGTCACCCCTGGCAGATTAGCACATTATAATTCAGGATTGAGTCCTGACTGCTTCAGGGCCTTTAAGTGTTTGGGAAATTTCCTTGATACTGTGCAGTATAAGACAGAACTGTCAAAAAAGTGCAGAGGCTATAGGGAAATCTATAGGAATGTTTGACACAGGTCCTTTGTGGGCAAGTACCAAACTAGAGCCGTGCACAGCGGTGCTGCAAAAAACAATTACAGAGCTCACAAAGAAAACGTACATGTTAATAAGAAACTGTTGTGTGCTTAGGAGATTTTCCCTTACCGTGGTTGTATATCAATTATTTTAGCCTTGAGAGTAATAATAAAAATAGGTTTAGATGAAGCATTGTCAAAAATGCATGCAATATCTTTTATGACTCCATTAAAATTCACATTTCACATCCTTCTTCTAAAATGCAAGATAACGACAATGTTCAGAATCATCAAACTTTTTCACCAGAAAACTGGAGTAAGGCCAGGTTCACATTGCGTTAATGGGTGTCCGCTAGTGGACTCCGTTACATGGAGCAATTGTCGCAATTAACGCTATGTAACAGATCCGTTAGCGCACCCATTGACTGCAATGTGCTAACGGATCTCTAGCGCATCGCTAGCGCATGCCATTTTTGGCATGCGCTAGCGATGTCCCGTTAGTTTCGGACGGACCTCGGACGTTGCTTTCAGCGTCTGAGGTCCATTCCTCGCTAGCGCTGATCGGGTATCTGTGCTAGCGGGATCGCCAAATGCGATCCCTTTTGGGACTTTGCGTTAGCGCAATCCGCTAGGGTATGCGCTAAACGGATTGCCCTAACGCAATGTGAACCTAAAAGATTTGAAAAGCCTCTTTTTTTACGTATCATGGATTTCCATTAAAATTTTGTAACTTTTGTCATTTTCACGAATCAGCTCCACCAAAATGGAAAAAGCTGAGGAGGAGCTGGGATGTGGTCACTCACCCCTGCCCAGTTCATTAAAATTGCTAGTGTTCTGTACTCCAAAAATGTTTCTCAGTCTGCAGCTTGAATAGCAGTTTTAACGTGGTACACAGAGAAGATTAAACAAATTCATAAACCCCTTTCTGCCATCGGATGGAATAGTACGTCTGATGGCAGTATCCCCGCTTTAATGTGGCTCTGTCGGTGAGCCCGCATCAAAGCTGGGACATGTCAGCTGTTTTGAACAGCTGACATGTGCCTGCAATAGGCACGGGTGAAATCGTGTTCCACCAGCACCTATTAACTAGTTAAATGCCACTGTCAATCTCTGACAGCGGCATTTAACAAGCGCTTCCCACCATCCGGCCAGAAATGCGCGCTCTGGTGACCCCTGTTATATGATTGGGGTCATCGGTGCTTTGGCATAACAACCAGAGGTCTCCTTTAGACCTCTATGGTTGTTGATGCCAGATTGCTGTGAGCACCACCCTGTGGTCGATGCTCACAGCAAGGCAGTAATTCTGTTACATAGGGGCGATGTCACGGAGCAAGGTTTAGGAAGACAGGAGATTAGGTATCTGGGCCCCTGAACTGCCCCTCAGTCTAGGAGAAGCCCTGTCTTTCCTTAACTTGGGGGTACCCTTGAAGGTAGGGAGGCCCAAGTCACCGACCTGTCCCTGTCTCCTGTTAAACCCTGAACTAAACCCCCAATCCCCACCTCAGGAGGTGAACAGTGTAAACAGCACCACAAAGCAAATTCACAGGAATAAACAATATAAGAGTGAAGGGAACACGATACCAAAAGGTGAATGCACAAACTACAAAGAAACAAAACTCAGAACTTAGCTTGTGCAAGCCGCTGCAGACTCCACAACACAGAGTACAGCAACTGAGCTCCAAACACCAGACTTGGCTGACACCAAGGAGCTGCTACTGCGAGGTTGGTCTCCTAAAAGGACCTGTATAACCAACAGTCAGCTGATGCACCAGGTGACCTTATAAAGGATGGTGGGAGTGGTCACAAACATCAGCTGACCTAGCAGCAATGCAATAACACCAGCAGCCACCAGGGGGAAAACTGCATTAACCCCCCAATGACCAGAAAGGAAAAAAGGTTTAAATCAGAGGGAAACCAGATCTGCCACAGATCCAAACATGGATCGTGACAGGCGATCTGAGCATCGCCTCTATGTAGCAGAGCCGATCGAATTGTGGCAGCTTCTAGTCCATGGAGGCTATTGAAGCATGCCTAAAGTAAAAAAATGTTTTAAAAAAATGTGAAAAAAATTAAAAACACATAAAAGTTCAAATTACCCCCCTTTCACCCTATTCTAAATAAAACAGCAACAAAAAATCAAACATAGACATATTTGGTATCTCCGCATTCAGAATTGCCCAATCTATCAATAAAAAAGGATTAACCTGATCGCTAAATGGCGTAGCAAGAAAAAAAGTAAAAACGCCAGAATTACGTTTATATGGTCACCAGGACATTGCATAAAAATGCAATAACTGGCGATAAAAAGAACGTATCTGCACCAAAATAATATTATCAAAAATGTCAGCTCGGTGCACAAAAAATAAGCACTCACCTTACCCCAGATCACGAAAAATGGAGATGCTACAGGTATCGGAAAATTGCGCAACGTTTTTTTTTGCAAAATTTGGAATTGTTTTTCACCACTTAGATAAAAAAGAACCTACACATGTTTGGTGTCTATGAACTCGTAATGACCTGGAGAATCATAATGGCAGGTCAGTTTTAGCATTTAGTGAACCTAGCAAAAAAGCCAAACAAAAAACAAGTGTGGGATTGCACTTTGTTTGCAATTTCAGCACACTTGCAATTTTTTTCCTGTTTTCTAGTGCATGATATGGTAAAACCAATGGTGCCTTTCAAAAGGACAACTTGTCCCACAAAAAATAAGCCCTCACATGGCCATATTGACAGAAAAGTAAAAAAGTTATGACTCTTAGAAGGGGAGGGGTGAAAAACGAAACCGCAAAACCGAAAAAAGCTCCTGGGGTAAAGGGGTTAATCAGAGTGACCCTATTAATACTATTAATAAATGTTGCACCCCAGCAACACTGGCTTTGTGGGAGTTTGTGCTGTGACAGTCTTAATGAATTAGTCATTATTAATGAAGGGAGAACCCGTGAATGTTTGGGTACGGTAGGTTCGGCCAAACATGTAAAAAAAAGTTTGGATCGGGTAGCAAAACATTATTAGGACCCCAACCTGGACCCATTCAGATGGATGGAGAGCCCTTTCATCCATTGTTTGCCAAGCTGTCATCTGCGTGACAGCACGACAAGCACGACCTCTGATTGGCGGTAAGATAATTACTGCCGGTAAAAGAGCTAGGGTTCTCACGCTGTCAGATGACAGCGTGAGCCAGCAGCTGTGTTGGGTGGTAAAAAGGTTACTTCCTGTCACAGATGTTGGCTGACAACAGCAAGAGTAGGCTCCACTGATGGGAGTATTCAGAGCTCAAAGCTGAAGTTGGAGGCTATGGAGAGCACTGACAATCCTTCCGTACAGTGGAAGATGGACATGGACCCTCGTTAGGGAAACATAGTGAATGTAAGGAATACTGCGGTGCCAGACAGGGAATCCCTAGGGCTAAGGCCTATTTCACATTTCCGTCAGTAGAGGGCCGTCGCAAATCGTCGGCCCGACGTACCAACGGACGTTGTGCAAATAGTGCACAATGTGGGCAGCAGATGCAGTTTTCAGACGCATCAGCTGCCCATTCTGAGTTCCGGGGAGGAGGGGGCGGCGTTCCGGCCGTGCATGCGTGGTCGGAAATGGCAGTTCCGACGGACAAAGAAAAGTTCCATTGAACGTTTTTTCATCACGATGGGCTGCAAAATCACGACGCATCCGTTGCACGTTGGCCATACATCGCAAAGCGTCGCTAATGCAAGTCTATGGAGAAAAAAACGCATCCTGCGGGCAACTTTGCAGGATGCGTTTTTTCTACAAAACCACGCATTGCGACGTTGGCCAAACGACGGAAGTGTGAAAGAGGCCTAACAGGATCTGTTAAAGTAGGGATAGTCCAAGCTGAGTTTAAGAAAATAATTGAAATGTACTGTGTTGATGGAACAAGAACTGGAGGGTGTTGTGCCCGAAACTGCATGTTAAAGATTGATGCACTTGAACTGTCCAGTAAAGTTGAACTTGGTAAACCAAACCTGATGTCCTCTGATGTGTGTGTGGCTGGTCCTGAAATTGAGGATGTGGAAATGGCAAAGGCTTCTGGCCAACAAGTTAGTACAATGTAATGCTCACAGCACAACAATTATGGACTGGGACACGATTTGTTTGTAAACTGCCAGAGCGTTATGGAGCAGCAGCTCACCCATGGCCACTGTCCTGGGCACCTTGCACACAGAACAATCATATTAATAATTTTTCTGTCTGCAAAAAATTTAAAATGGCCATTAAAAGACCGCCCATCTTCTTGCATGTTGCCGATTGGGGATCATGTAGCAGTCGCAATTGCCCAATGTGATCCAGACCTTCAAGGGAACCTGTCACCCCGAAAATCGCGGGTGAGGTAAGCCCACCGGCATCAGGGGCTTATCTACAGCATTCTGTAAAGCTGTAGATAAGCCCCCGATGTTACCTGAAAGAGGAGAAAAAGACGTTAGATTATACTCACCTAGGGGCGGTCCCGCTGCTGGTCCGGTCGGATGGGCGTCTCTGGTCCGCTGCAGCGCCTCCCATCTTCATTCCAAGATGTCCTCTTCTGATCTTCAGCCACGGGTCAGGCGCAGGCGTACTTTGTCTGCCCTGTTGAGGGCAGAACAAAGTACTGCAGTGCGCAGGCGCCGGAAAGGTCAGAGAGGCCCGGCGCCTGCGCAGGTTCCCTTTAATCAACACTTCAAACTCTTTGTTGTGTTCCTCACAATGGTTGTTAGCAAATATTACAATGTGACTTGGGCATTATCCTTCTGAAAGAGGGCACTCCTGTAAGGAAATAACACTGTCCAGAGCAGATGTCTGTTTCAGTAGGTGGTACATGTCAAGTACAAAATATAGTACTAGCTCCAACTAGTTCTGCACATTCATACACATTTAATCAGTTTTGAGTGTCTTTGTGATAATGAAAAATAATTACCTCCATTACTGCAATTAGGCTTTCCTTTATCCTGGGAAAAATATTGATTCACAGTACTAGGCCCAGATCTTCACACAAGTCCAAGTATATGTAGCTTTTTTTTGCATTCCTAGGCATCGAACAACCAGGGCACATATCCCCATTGTCCTCACCTATATAGTGGGATATGCCACTATGGAATATGAACCTGCGCCTGTGATCATTGCAATTCACTTTGATGCTCCATGAGCCTAATTTTATATACTCAGCTTTGGCTTTATCATTTCTCATATGCTCTAATGCAAACTTTGAAAAATTGGCATTTACAGGAAATATTACAACTTCCTGTGATTGACTGTTAACAGTGGCAAACAATTCAGAAAAGCAGAGAGATTCTCGAAGGTCTTATCTCTGGGTACTGAAGTTTTCGGTGGAGTACTTCCGGACATTTGTCATTTTATGTGTTTACCATACATGAGATGATCGGGGATGAATGATTTATTGTTATTTAGAAAAATACATTATAGGACTTTGGTAATAACATAAAGCAAGTATCGGCTGAGAAAGTCATTAGATTTATTTCTGTGTCATCTCCAGCTCATCTATTATGCTCCATGTCTTGGTACTGTTAAGAGGCAATACATTGGTAATTGTGTTTTCTATCAGAAGCCTTCAAAAGCCTTGCAGATTACTTAGGAAATCAGCATCAATCATATTTCTGAGCAGCATTAGTTATTTTCATTCATGTGCTTGCTTACGTAGGAGAATCTGATCCTTGGAATGTAATAATAGTGAAGTGTGTAAATTAAAGGCAATAATAGGATACAGCCTGACCTTTGCATGTGGCTTATTTCCTCTATCTTTCTACATAAGGATAAAGATAAGATTTGTCATGAGCCACACAGGCACAGCAGGAAAACAGTTCAGGTTGGCGCTTCATGACCTAAACAAGCAGTAGGTGTCCATTTTTCTTTGTGCTTAGGACAAGAATAAATTACTGCTTAAGATCATGAAAGATTGGCTTTTCTAAGGCTATGCTAGGATTCCAGTAATCTAACGTTTCATGATTTTGCAATTACAAAACTACAAAACTTACAAATCCAGTCTTGAAACTTTGTAACTAAAGAATAAACTTGACCAAGCCCATTGTCAAAATGTCCTTCAACCTAACACATCTTGATGACATATTAATTGATTCACTTGACCTTGAGTTACATCAGGTACATGTCAGGCAGGTCTTACAGATACTCAGATATAATAAATTATTTGTCACACCAGAGATATATATGTTCTCGGTTCAGGAGATCCCTTTCCTGGGTTATGTCTTATCATCCACTGACTTTTGCATGGATCCAGAGAAAGTTTGAGCAGTATTGGATTGAGATCCTTCTGAGGGCTTAAAAGGCTTTAAAAAGGCTTTTGGGTTTCACTAACTACTACCATAAGTTCATCAAAAACTTTTCAGTAGTGGCCGCACCTCTGAAGGATATGACCAGAAAAAGGATGGACTTTTCCAAATTGTCCAGTCTTGCCAGGGAAGCATTTGATACCTTGAAAAAATGTTTTGCACCTGTGCGAATCCTTATACAATCTGAGGTCACTCAGCCATTTATTGTAAAAGTTGAAGTGTCTAATGTGGAGCTGTATTGTCATAAGGTGCATCTCCTAGTATAGGGCATTCATGTGCATATACTGAGAAAAACTATGACATTGGTAATAGGGAACTCTTGGCAATTAATTGGGCTTTTGAAGAGTGGCAACATTTTTAGAGGGGGCAGTTCATCCGTTAATGGTAATCACTGATCATAAAAATCTTTTAGATTTAGAATCTGCTAAGCGCCTGACACCTAAACTGGCAAGATGGTGATTGTTGTTCACTAGATTCAACTTTTTGTGACATGTAGGCCGGAAAACAAGACCATTAACGTGGATGCCTTATCTCATTATTTTCCTAGAGGTGAAGATATTTGTAAGCTGGTTTCTATACTATAGAAGGTGGTTATTGCATCTTTATGTTCTGACTTCGAGAAGGAGATGGTAGAGGCTCAGGGGGACACCCCTGCTGCCTGACCATTCGATAAACTGTTTGTACCTGTGAATCTCCATCATAATATTTACATGAACATCATGACTCAGTCTTGGCTGAACATCCTAGTAGTAAAGACACCATAGATCTCCTTACTTGCTACTGGTAAGTCCTAGTTCTTCAGGGCAAATGGGTTTCATCCTCAGTTCTGCTCTTTTAATAGGAATTTCTCTTCAGGAATATCTGAAGAGGAACGGATTTCATTATCTATTATATCTGTGTGGAAAGGGGTTCTGAATAATTTGAAGAAGATGGGGTCCAAATGTAAAAGTGTGGTGGATCGGCGATGTTTGGAGATTCTAGACCTATGTGTGTGGGATTTGGTGTGATTGCCTTCGAGGAACATTAAGTTGAAAGTTTATTCTTGGAAACTGAGACACAAGTTCATTGGTCTTTTTAAGATTCTGGTCATCGTCAATTCTGCAGCATTCCGCCTTGCTTTGCCACCCACTTTTAGCATTCATAATGTGCTTCTACTCAAAAGATACGATTCTTCCTCTGAACTGTCATCACCACCTCCATCCACGGTCATTGTTGATGGGAATTTGGAATTTCAGATTGCTAAGAATCGTTGATTCTAGCTTGGTTAATTGGCCTCTTCAGTATCTGGTACACTGGAAAGGTTACAATCCTGCAGAGAGGATGTTGGTACCAGCATATAACATCCATGTGGTAAGGTTAATCCAGTCTTTTCATGTGGCACACCCTGATAGACCTGGCCCTGAGATTCCAAAGGTCCCTCTTAAAAGGGGGGCTACTGTCATGGGTTTACCACGACAGATAGAGGCCACCTTGGTGTCTGATTTCACATTCTCCTGCGCTAATTAGAAGCACTTCACCATCATAATAAATAGAGCAGATTTCTGCCAGCAATTCAGGGGTTAATCTGTTCTGTTGAGAGCTCCTGGATCTTTCCTGCTTAGATATTCTTAGCAGCTCAGTGTTGGCCACTCCCCTCTGCTAAATATACTCACCTCTGGCAATCAGGGATTGCCAGTTTTAGTTTCATACTGCCTGGTTCTGGAGTTGGAGGAGTTTGTTGCTTGAGGAGACATTTGGAGTGTTTTGTTCAAAAGACCGTTGCTTGGTAATTTGTCTGTGTTCATATCCTAATCCTCTCCTATTTGTTTTTTCCTTCCTTTTATTTCCCCTCTGTTATTTGTGTGTGCATATTTGCATGATTGGTATTTTTATTTATCCCTGTACATCTTCCCTTGTTAGTCTGGTTTGTGTATTCATATACACTACAACTCACCTCATCAGCAGTAGGTGATGGAGGCGACAGGTCAGGGCTGATTTAGGAGCTCAGCAAGGCACGTGGCAGCTTCACCATCAGAATTAATCTGGTGAATAACTAGGCAGCACCTAGTTTTAGGAATAGGAAAGAAGCCTCTTACCCCAGGATATCCTGCAACAGTGGAGTGACAGATGTGACCGTCAATAATGTCAGTAAGGTTACCTCTGATCAGAGCCGGTGTTTCCTGTGCTGTCACACAGATGACAGCGGGGGAACCGCTGGATGTTCAGGTCTCCTGAACATCCATGAGTCGACCCATCCCTTGTCTTAAGATTGCTGCATGCGGTTTGTTGTGAATACCTCTACCTTCCCCTTCTGGCATTCTTACATGTTGCTTTTCTGCCTCTTTACTGTGTGCCTATTTTATCTTTGTATTTTAGCCTGTGTGTCTGTTGTTCAAATGTGACTTGGTTTCCCTCTCTTTGTCCAGTGAGTGATACCCTTTTACTCCTGCCCCTTTCCTCCTTGGGGGAGGGTGGTAGTTGTTAGGATTTCATAGGCCAGAAGAGGGGAACTTCCAGCCTGGTGACTTTTCATGCGCCCACGGGTAGGTTCCTGGAGTCCCCAATGCTCGAGCAGCAGCCGTATCCTGCCGGCACTTTAACCCCTAAATGCAGGGCACGCAGCATTCATTACAGAACACTACCTGCCCTGCACATGAATGACAGTGTCATCAGGGTTAGATATCTGTGTGGGCAGCTCTGTTCCAGTCTGCTGGTGAGTGGTGATTTCTGTGTCTGCAGAGCTCTGTACCTTTCTGCTGGTGATCTCTGCCCCTCAGCTATGTCCTCCCCTGTGATCTCTGTGCCCCCCAGTTATGTGCCCCAATATGATCTCTGTGCCCCCAGTTATGTGCCCCAATATGATCTCTGTGCCCCCCAATTATATGGCCCCCCTGTGATCCGTGTTTCCCAGCTATGTACCCCCTTGTGATCTGTGCCCCCCTTCCTGTTATCTTTGTGCCACCTCCCGGTGATCTGTTCCCCCTGTGATCTCTCTACTCCCCAAGCTATATGCCCACCTGTGATTTCTGTGACCTCCAGCTATATTCCCCCCGTGATCTCTATGGCTCCCAGCTTTGTGTCCCCCTATGTACCCCCTGTGATATTTGTGCTCCCATGTGTTCTCTGTGCCCCCTGTGATCTCTGTCCCCTCCAGCTATGTGTCCCTCCGTGATCTGTGCCCACTGTATCTTCATGCCACCCCCGGTGATCTACGAGTCCAACCCGGTGATCTATGTGCCTGCCCGGTGATGCCTGTATATCGTCCCCTCCCCCAGTGCTGTATATTCCCCCTGATTGTATGTGCCCCAAGTGTTATGTATATTCCCTAGTGCTGCATTTACCCCAGAAGTGCTGTTTGTCCGAGTACTGTATATCCTCCCACCTGTGATGTATATAGCCCCCAGTGATGTATGTGACCCCATCAGTGATGTATATTCCCCCCAAGGACATATATACCCCCAGTGCTGTCTGTGCTTCCTGTAATGTACATAGCCCCTCAGTGTTGTCTATTCCCCCAGCCTCCCCGGTGATGAATATGTGGGGCCCCCGAATGATTGCAGAAATTTCCAAATAGCCCCCGACTGGAAAAAGGTTTCCCACCCCTGTTGTACGTGCACAAAAAGGTACGAGACTTGGACATCTCTGCCTTCAGGGGTAACCTTGGGGTTAGGGATAGACTAGGGTCTTTGTTGATTAAGGGACAGTATAAGGTCCCTCCTACGGTCACATGGTAACAATGATTTCTTTTTCCCTTAATAATAAAGACATTAATTTTAAAACTTCATTTTGTGGTTACTTGTGTTATCATTGTCTAATATTTAAATTTGTGTGGTGATCTGAAGCACTTAAGTGTGGCAAACATGCAAAAGAATAGGACATCAGGAAGTGGGCAAACACTTTTTCACACAACTGTATTTGATGCATGCTCGCGACATGCTTGGAAAACCCCTAACAGGCTACAATTTACCACACAGCAATTGAGTGGTAATATATAGACGCATATAAGATAAACATCACTCCATAGAGAATTGCATAAATAAGTACAAGGTTTCAAAATGTAAACGGTAGCACAATGCAACCATATTTTTGCTATGGGAAGTCCTTTGTGGATGCTCATGGCCACAATACATACTGAATACATTAATAAATAGATCTCTTGCACCTGATAAGACTCGTTTGACAATTTGGAAAATACATATCAGAATGATTATTTAATCGTTATTGAAAATTTTAACTCAATCTCCATATAATTGATGTTCTGCTCTTCGGTGTCTCCCCTTCTGCTGAGATCTTACACTGCTCAATGCAAGCTGCAGCTATCAGGCTGAGTGGGTGTAAACTGAATACTCTTGGACTCATGGGCTTTCTCATTCTATAAGTGGATTAATAAAACCTTTATTTTAATATCAAGATTAGGCAGCCATTCTGATTTTAATATTTAAAATGTGTACACCAGCCTCATCAGGTCTGCAACATCTAAATATTAATGTAAGCAGTTTGTAGTGCGGAATTTGGTGGCAAATCCACTTTAATCTTGACTCAATGGTAAATTCTGTGTGAAATAAGAGCTTCAGGCTGTCATGGCTCTCCAAACCTGGCCGTTTATTATTCTACTGAAATGGAAAAGGGACAGGTTTACACTCAGAAACTGTTCCATGATCTGCATGTTTATGAGCTTCCAAAGTAGACAATAAAATAAAGCATTATTAAGTCTATCAAAACACCAGAAGTCAGGATGTGCATTTTGGTAATGTAGGTAAATTAGCAAAGATGGCCCTCACAGCGCATTTATATGTGAAGAGGCTAAGCATCAAATCGAGTGGTTCCAGGAAAAGCAGAAATGAAACCTTCCGATACAACAAACAATAAAAGCTTCAACTTTCCATGGTGACAACAGTCACTTAGGAATTGCTATTCAGAAGGCAAAGTGCTTGTCAAGATCAAAATGCTAATCATTCTTTGCTGAAAAAGTCTCTTGTTTTCAGCTGCAGTGGCCGGATCATGCGGAAAAACGCAGCTGCACCATATTACTAGTGATGAGCGAACGTGCTCGTCACTATTCATTACTTGCGCCAGCATCAGTGTGCTCTAGATGCTCGTTGCACGGCGAGTATTTTTTGAACACTCAAACAGGAGCTTGATTTCCCACCCCACATGTTTGGTGCTTTTTAAACAACCAATTAACATCCTGGTTGTGGCAGTACTGTGATTGACTGGCCGAATAGTGTCATCAGGTCTCGATAAGACCTGTGATGCCATGCTCGTCATACTATACCTCGGAAAAAGGCAGTGTAGGGAGAGGTGCTGGTGAGAGAGAGACAATATTGTAGCTGCGTATTAGCCAGTGATTCAACCACATTTACATTTCTTTCAAGTACAAAAGTCCTTCTTAAGGCTTATTTTATTCAATAGTAATACTGCTGTAACAGCAGTAAGGGAGAGATTGTGCTGAAGGGATCGTGTTGGACATGATAGGGTGAATTGTACGTCCTTTAAGCGGCAGCCTGCAACTTATACCAAAACCTCTTCTTAGTGCTAATAAAATTATTTTTGCTATTAATCCTGAAAATTGTTTTGAGCAGGAGAATATTATACACAATTTTTACTGCAGCAGTTGTGCATCAAAAATATACAGCCAGGCTTGGTTGGATCTCAATAGCATTGCTATATTGTTCCTACAGTGTAACCAGTCCATCTGAGGTGGCCAAATTTTCCTTCAATAGTAATACTGCTATTTTTTTCAGCAATGTAATTTTATATGGCATTAAGCGTGCAGCAGTTGTGCCTCAAAATACAAAAAAACTTGTTTCGTTACAAATAGGATCGCTATATTGATGCTGCAGTTTAATAAGTCCATCTGAAATGGGCACATTTTCCTGCAATGGTAATATTGCAATGTTTTCTCAACAGGGATATATCATATGTAAAATGGGCAAGGCACGTGACAAGGGACGAGGAAGTGGACGTGATGCTGATGGTGAGCGCAGAGGCAAAGGCAATGGGCAAGGTAAAACTGTGCCTGCTGCAGGAGCACAAAAAACACACACATCATGTTGATCTGGTTTCCTGTCCCACTTTTTAGGGGAGGTGCGGAACACCACTCTTTAAGCCAGACCAATGGGAAAAAGTTGTAGGATGGATAGTGTTAGGGCTGGTGGAATGCACCGAGTAAATATAGAGATGTTATTTGGTGCGTTCGCAGCCTGGGGTCCACCGTGCAGGAAAAGAACCTGCTGCTGGCAAACAGCGGCACAATATGGCGGTAGAAGCGAACTCTGTTGCTTCACAGAGTCGCTATAAGGAAAGGACTGTGTCCTGTTAAACTCCACAGGAATACACAGTAACTGCTGAGCAGATAGCAGCTTGTGGTCACGCAGTCCAGGAGGCAAACATACAATCTCCTCACCGGAGGAGCCGGTATTCTAGTGGCTTATTTCAGCCGGGTCCCTGAATACACACAAGCGTGACCACACTGGCGCAAAACTCATGTCATGCATTGATACTAGCGCATGGCCGTGCGGCCATGCGAGCCTTATATAGCTGCAGCAAGTAAAAGACCTTCCTAGAAGGACCAATGAGAGACTGCCATACCTGAGCATGTGACCCTAGATCTCCACTGAGAGATCTTACCCTGGGCATGCTCAGTGTGTGAAAAGCAGGAGTTAGTCCTAGCAGCTATAGGACCTTCCTACCATGTGACCCTCGATCTCCACTGAGAGATCTTACTCAGGGCATGCTCAGAATGAGAAAAGCAGGACTTAGTCGCAGAAGCATCTGCTCGCCGCTGCCCAGCACTGACTTCAATGGCAGAAGCAGGAAAGGCAGCAGTAACTCTTTGTACAGAGTGGGACTGAGCAAGACGCTTGGACTGACGTCTCCGCTGAGCAGGCTCAACTGCGGCAGGAGAGGAATGGGAGACCGCAGCGGAGATGGCCCGAGATTCCCCCTGTGCAGAGGCGGGAACTCGACCCCTAACATTACCCCCCTCCTAGGGCCTCCCCCCTCCTTGGACCTCGCTACGCTCAAAGGCAGCAATGAGCTGCGGAGCCTGAATGTGCTCAGCAGGCTCCCAAGACCTGTCCTCAGGACCATAACCCTTCCAGTCCACCAAATAAAATTTTTTACCACGTACCACCTTGCACCCCAAAATAGCATTCACCTCGTAATCGTCCGTAGACGAACCCGATGTCCCAGCAGATGACTCGGAAAACCGGGACATGTATACGGGCTTCAAGAGGGACACATGAAAGGTGTCGGTGATACCCAGGCGTGGCGGAAGGGCTAAACGATAGACCACAGGATTAACCTGTTCGAGGACCTTAAAAGGACCCAAGTAGCGAGGTGCAAACTTAGTGGACTCCACTCGCAGCCTGATGTTACGGGCGGAGAGCCACACCAAGTCGCCAGGAGCAAAGGTCGGAGCGGGGCGCCGATGTGCATCGGCGGAGGACCTCATTCTCTCCTTGGAGGCCCGAATGGCATCCTGAGTGCGGTCCCAAATATCCCGTGCCTCCACAGCCCAGTCTGCCACCCTGGAGTCGGCGGAAGACACGGGCATAGGCACAGGTACCCGCGGATGCTGACCATATTTAAGGAGAAATGGGGTTTGTCCAGTGGAGTCGGCCACGGCGTTGTTCAGCGCAAACTCTGCCCAAGATAGCAAGGATGCCCAGTCATCCTGCCTGGCTGAGACAAAATGTCGCAGATATGTGACCAAGGTCTGGTTGGCCCTCTCTACCAACCCATTCGTCTCGGTATGATATGCAGAAGAGAGATTTAACTCAATGCTGAGAAGACGACAAAGCTCTCTCCAGAACCGAGACGCAAACTGGGGACCCCGGTCACTGACAATTTTGTCCGGCATACCGTGTAGGCGGAAGATGTGTTTTATGAACAATGCTGCCAAGGCCCGTGCAGAAGGGAACCGTGGAAGCGGGACCAAATGCACCATTTTAGAAAAATGATCGGTGACAACCCAAATGATGGTACAGCCACGAGACTTGGGCAAACCCACCACAAAGTCCATCCCGACCATCTCCCAGGGCCTGTCTGCCACCGGCAAGGGATAGAGTAACCCTGCTGGCCGTTGTCGAGGAGATTTATTTTTGGCACAGGAGACACATGCCTGAATGTAATCTCTGACATCACGAACCATATGTGGCCACCAGTACGACCTCGCCAGTAGCTCAGATGTCCTTTTTGTCCCAAAGTGTCCACCCACCCTGGACGAATGAGCCCAAGAGAGAACCTCCGGTCGCAAATTAATGGTTACAAAAGTCTTGCCCGGAGGCACAGACTCTAGCGAAACCGGAGCTATGGTTCTCAGGCTCTCAGAGGGGACAATAAGCCGAGGCTCCCCTTCCTCCTCCTCAGATGACACAACAGAGCGAGAGAGGGCATCAGCACGAATGTTCTTCTCCCCAGCGAGATAATGGAGGGTGAAGTGGAACCGGGAGAAGAACAAGGACCATCTGGCCTGGCGAGAATTTAGCTGCTGGGCTGTTTGCAAATATAACAAATTTTTGTGGTCCGTGAAGACTTGAAAGGGAAAGCGAGCCCCCTCCAAGAGATGTCTCCACTCTGAGAAAGCCAACTTCATCGCTAGCAACTCCCTGTCCCCGATGGAATAATTCCTCTCCGCTGGTGTGAAGGTCTTGGAGTAGAAGAAGCAAGGATGCTTCCGACCTTGAGCATCCTTTTGGAAGAGGACTGCTCCTGCACCAACGGATGAGGCATCCACCTCCATTATGAATGGCTTATCAACATCGGGACGATGTAGGATGGGAGCGCTAGCAAAACGGGACTTAATAGAAGAAAAGGCCCTGGAGACCTCTTCTGACCACAATTTTGGATTTGCTCCCTTCTTGGTGAGGGCTACCAAGGGAGCTACCAAAGTTGAGAAGTGGGGAATGAACTGGCGGTAATAATTAATGAACCCCATAAAGCGCTGCACCGCTTTAAGAGAATGGGGTTCTTGCCAGTCCATCACAGCCTGTAGTTTGGCAGGATCCATAGCCAATCCCTGGGCGGAGATGATATAGCCCAGGAAAGGTAAAGACTCCTGCTCAAACATACACTTCTCCAACTTTGCATAGAGAGAATTTGCCCGTAAGAGGTCGAAGACTCTGCCAACATCTCTCCGGTGGGAGTCAATATCTGGAGAAAAGATGAGAATATCATCCAGATAGACTACGACCGAGGTGGAGAGCATATCCCGGAAGATGTCATTGACAAAGTCTTGGAAAACGGCTGGGGCATTACAGAGCCCGAAGGGCATCACCAGATACTCATAGTGCCCATCTCTGGTGTTAAATGCCGTCTTCCATTCGTCCCCCTCACGGATGCGAATCAGGTTATAAGCACCCCGCAGATCTAATTTGGTAAATACCTTAGCTCCCCTTAGCCTATCAAAAAGCTCAGAAATCAGGGGCAGCGGGTACTTATTCTTAACGGTGATGGCGTTAAGACCCCTGTAATCTATGCAAGGATGTAATTCTCCATTCTTCTTCTGCACGAAGAAGAACCCTGCCCCTGCTGGTGACACTGACTTCCTAATGAACCCTCTTGCCAAATTCTCCTGGATGTACTGGGACATGGCCTCCGTTTCCGGAAGAGAGAGGGGATAGACACGTCCCAGAGGAGGTTCTGCTCCAGGCAAGAGATCTATAGGACAGTCATAGGGGCGGTGAGGCAGAAGGGTCTCCGCAGCCTTTTTGGAGAAGACGTCTGCATAGGACTAATAGTATTTGGGAAGAGAAGAGAGATTTGCGGGTATCTCAGTGGTGGAAACCTGAACGCACTCTTTCACACATCTGCCCTTACAGGATTCACTCCAACCCAATATCCTCCCAGAGGACCACTCAATATGTGGGGAGTGGAAACGGAGCCAGGGTATTCCCAGCAGAATCTCATCCATTCCCTCGGGAAGGACAAGAAGGGAAATTATCTCCTGGTGGGATGGGGACATAGCTAACGTGAAAGGAACAGTCTGGTGTGTGATCTGAGATGGAAGTGTCGACCCATTCACTACCCTAACAGTCACCGGTTTGGCGAGCATCACCAGAAGTATTGCATGGCGCAGAGCAAAAGCTGAGGAGATGAAATTCCCCTCAGCTCCAGAATCCACACAAAGCTCGACTGTTAGAGAGTAAGAGCCTAATATGATTGTCCCTTTGAAGGACAGCTTGGAGGAAAATGCCGATGTGTCTAGTGAACCTCCTCCAAGGGTTACTAGACGCGATCGTTTACTCAACCGCCGTGGACATTTATTGGCATAATGTCCTTCTTGTTGGCAATTTCTGCAAACCACGGGTACTCGAGCGGTCCGAGACTTAGGTCACGCTCGAGAAACCTCCATGGCCTCATGGGAGTCGGACGCCTGAACGGAAGATTCCAGAGGTCTGGCGAAGGTGGGAGCCAGCCGAAACCTCTGCCTACACTGGGCCCGCTCCAACCTCCGCTCGTTAAAACGGAGGTCGATGCGGGTAGATATAGAAATAAGCT
Source organism: Ranitomeya imitator (assembly GCF_032444005.1). Classification (NCBI taxonomy): domain Eukaryota; kingdom Metazoa; phylum Chordata; class Amphibia; order Anura; family Dendrobatidae; genus Ranitomeya; species Ranitomeya imitator. The sequence goes on from NC_091290.1 coordinate 127,242,521, forward strand.
CCTCCAGTGTGGCGGGAATCTCCCTGGTGGCCAAGGCGTCCTTCACATGGTCTGCCAGTCCTCTCCAGAACACCGGAATAAGGACTTTATCCGGCCATTCCAGCTCAGAGACCAGAGTCCGGAATTGCACGGCGAACTGGCTGACCATGGACGAACCCTGTGCTGTTGCCAACAATTGGAGCGCGGTATCGTGGGTGACACGAGGTCCCAAAAAGACCTGTTTCAGAGCGTCCAGGAAGAGAGGAGCACTCTGCGCCACACGATCATTGCGCTCCCATAGCGGCGTTGCCCACTCCAACGCCCTGCCCGACAAAAGGGATAAAATAAATCCCACTTTCTCCCGTTCCGTAGGAAAACGTGCAGCCAGAAGCTCAAGATGTATAGAGCACTGACTCACGAATCCCCGACATAGCTTACTGTCACCAGCAAACTTGTCTGGAAGCGGGAGACGGGATAAAGTCGGAGCAGGGGTGGCAGAGGACAAACTGGCTGCAGCTACACTTGCAGCCTGAACAGCGACTGCGGTAACATCCACAGCTGAGGTTGTGCGCTCGAGAGCCGTCAACCTACCCTCCAGCTGCTGGATGTACCGCTGTAAACGCTGATCGTCCGCCATTTACCAGCCAGACCCTGGCGCTAGTATACTGTTAGGGCTGGCGGAATGCACTGAGTAAATATAGAGATGTTATTTGGTGCGTTCGCAGCCCGGGGTCCACCGTGCAGGAAAAGAACCTGCTGCTGGCAAACAGCGGCACAATATGGCGGTAGAAGCGAACTCTGTTGCTTCACAGAGTCGCTATAAGGAAAGGACTGTGTCCTGTTAAACTCCACAGGAATACACAGTAACTGCTGAGCAGATAGCAGCTTGTGGTCACGCAGTCCAGGAGGCAAACATACAATCTCCTCACCGGAGGAGCCGGTATTCTAGTGGCTTATTTCAGCCGGGGCCCTGTAACCAAACACACAATCTCCTCACCGGAGGTGCCGGTATTCTAGTGGCTTATTTCAGCCGGGTCCCTGAATACACACAAGCGTGACCACACTGGCGCAAAACTCATGTCATTCATTGATACTAGCGCATGGCCGTGCGGCCATGCGAGCCTTATATAGCTGCAGCAAGTAAAAGACCTTCCTAGAAGGACCAATGAGAGACTGCCATACCTGAGCATGTGACCCTAGATCTCCACTGAGAGATCTTACCCTGGGCATGCTCAGTGTGTGAAAAGCAGGAGTTAGTCCTAGCAGCTATAGGACCTTCCTACCATGTGACCCTCGATCTCCACTGAGAGATCTTACTCAGGGCATGCTCAGAATGAGAAAAGCAGGACTTAGTCGCAGAAGCATCTGCTCGCCGCTGCCCAGCACTGACTTCAATGGCAGAAGCAGGAAAGGCAGCAGTAACTCTTTGTACAGAGTGGGACTGAGCAAGACGCTTGGACTGACGTCTCCGCTGAGCAGGCTCAACTGCGGCAGGAGAGGAATGGGAGACCGCAGCGGAGATGGCCCGAGATTCCCCCTGTGCAGAGGCGGGAACTCGACCCCTAACAGATAGCACATAATGCTATATGTTACTTTGCCTGCACCACCCTGTCTTCCACATGACCAAGTCTCATTAGCCGTAATTCTGGACCACATAATCCTCACCCTGATCCTCCTTCCTCCCACCATGCTGAGTGCCCAGAAACAAGTGATCCCACACTTGGACATTACGAAGAGCTATTCACATTTCCATTTATAGATTATGGCCTCTTGCACTGCCCATTTCAAGGGGTACATGAGGAGATTAAATGTAGCGATGTCCAAATATCTGAGCAGCCACGCTTACAAAAAGGCAATGGTGGGAAAATGTAATTACTGTCGCAAGAGGTGGATGATGAGGAGACAATTGCCAACAAGTGGCGTTGTTACCTCAGCAAATCAGGAGGAGGACCAGAGTGCAGAAGTGGAAGACGAGGTGGTGGACGATGAAGTCACTGACCCATTTTGGGAAGGTGATATGTGAAGCAAGGACAGAGGCGCACAGGTGGAGTGATTCGCAGCTCCACAACAGTCAGGAAGAGGTAGTGGCGTGGCCAGAGACACGAGGCGTGAAAGTGTTCTTCAGAATACCAACACAGCTGAAGTTACCAGGCCAAGGTTTAGCACAGCACAACTGCCAGCCTGACTACCATCAGCATGCTCAGGCACATGACAGAAAAGCACCCAACTAGATGAGCTGAAAGCCAGGGTACAGTAACAGTGTCTTCTGGTGACAACTGCCTCTTCCCCTGTTCTATGTCCACACCAATCCCCAGTCCATGACTCAGGTGAAGATACCTCCCACCCTGCACTTGTCATTGCACACTTGCAATCACCATCAACTGCCAAGTCCTTGACCCAGCACAGCGTTCAGTTGTACCTACACCAGTCCTTGGAAGGTAAGCATAAATACGCAGCCACCCACAGGCCACAGTACTAACCAGCCACATTGCCCTGGATATGTTGCCGTTTAGGCATGTAAAGAGGGAAGCTTTCCGCAACATTATGGTGGTGGTCATTCCTCGATACTCGGTTCCCTGCCTCCACTATTTTAACCTGTGTGCTTTCTCCACCTTACACAAGCACCTGTCTCATAACATCAGCCATGAACTGATCAACACTGTTCCTGGGAAGATCCACTTAACCACGAACACCTGGACAAGCTCTTGCGGCCTGGGACACTACATTTCTCTGACGGCACACTGGCTGTTCATTTTGGAAACAGGAACCCAGTCAGACCCTGGGACAGAGCACGTGTTACCGACACAGAGGATAGTGGGCCCTGGTTCAATCAGGGTTGGCCTCACCTAATACAGCAGTTCCTGCACCTCTTACTTCTCCTCACCCTCTATCTCCAGAATGTCAACATCAATTGCATGCTGGAAGCATTGCACCACTGCCTCAGACAAGTTGCAACAGGCACTGCTAAAACTAATCTGCTTACTTGACAAACCACACACCGCCGCAGAGTATTTGAAAGGTCTAACAGACCAGACTGATCTGTGGCTCTCACTCATGAACATACAAAGAAGCATTTTGTGTGTGATAATGGCCATAACCTGGTGGCAGCTCCGAAACTTGGAAACTTCGCACTTGTATCATGACTGGCCCATGTGCTTAACTTAGTGATTCAGCGGTTTCTCAAAACCTACCCAGATCTGCCTTAGCTACTTGTGAAAGTATGCTCATTTCTGCAAGTCAGCTACAGCTGCCACTGCCCTGACACTGTTGCCAGCAGCGGTTTCAACTTCCAGGATACCAACTGGTGTGCGATGTCACCACGTGTTGGCACTCAACATTGCATACAGTTGGGCTCAGACGTTTACATACCCCGGCAGAATTTTTGCTTTCTTGGCCTTTTTTCATAAAATATGTATGATAGTACCAAAACTTTTTCTCCACTCATTGTTAGTGGTTGGGTGAAGCCATTTATTGTCAAACTACTCTGTTTCTATTTTTAAATCATAATGACAACCCAAAACACTCAAATGACCCTGATCAAAAGTTCACATACCCCATTTCTTTATACCATGTATTGCCCCCTCTAACATTAATAACAGCTTGAAGTCTTTTGTGGTAGTTGTGGATGAGGTTCTTTATTTTCTCAGATGATAAAGCTGGCCACTCTTCTCGGCAAAAAGCCTCCAGTTCCTGTTAATTCCTGTGCTGTCTAGCATGAACTGTGCGCTTGAGATCTCCCCAGAGTGATTCAATGTTATTGAGGTGAGGAGATTGAGTTGGCCACTCCACAACCTTCACTTTTTTCTGATGTAGCCAATGACAGGTCGACTTGGCCTTGTGTTTTGGATCGTTGCCATGTTGGAACGTCCAAGTACATCCCATGCGCAGCTTCTGGGCTAATGAGTAGGGTTGAGCGACTTTTGTTTTTTTAGAGTCGGGTCGGGTTTCATGAAACCCGACTTTCTCAAAAGTCGGGTCGAGTGAAATCGGCCGATCCTATTAAAAAGTCGGGGTCGGGGTCGGCCGAAACACGAAACCCAATGCAGTGCAATGGGATACTAATGGTTCCCAGGGTCTGAAGGAGAGGAAACTCTCGTTCAGGCCCTGGGATCCATATTTATGTGTAAAATAAAGAATAAAAATAAAAAATAGGGATATACTCACCCTCGGACGTGCCCTGGTACTAACCGGCAGCCTTCCTTCCTAAGAATGAGCGCATGAAGGACCTTCGATGACGTCGCGGCTTGTGATTGGTCGCGTGACTGCTCATGTGACCGCTCACGCGACCAATCACAAGCCGCGACGTCATCGAAGGTCCTTCACGCGCTCATTTTTAGGAATGGAAGCTGCCGGTTACAGCGGTTAGTACCAGGGCGCGTCCGAGGGTGAGTACATCCCTATTTTTTTTTTTAATCTTTATTTTACACATAAATATGGATTCCGATACCGCAAACATCGGCCGATATTCGATACTTGCGGTATCGGAATGAAACGCAACTTTTGCGCGAAGATCGCCGACCTCATGGCCGACCCCACACAGGGATCGGGTCGGGTTTCATGAAACCCGACTTTGCCAAAGGTCGGCGACTTCTGAAAATGGCCGACCCATTTCGCTCAACCCTACTAATGAGTGCAAATTTGCCTCAAGTATTTGCTGAGAACGCGCTGCATTCATCTTTCCGTCAACTTTGACCAAGTTTCCTGTGCCTTTGTAGCTCACACATCCCCAAAACATCAGTGATCCACCTCCGTGCTTTACAGTAGAAATTGTGTTCCTTTCATCATAGGCCTTGTTGAACTCTCTCCAAATGTAACGTTTATTGTTGTGGATAAAAAGTTGAATTTTGGTCTCATCACTCCAAATTACCCTGTTCCAGAAGTTTTGAGGCTTGTCTCTGTGCTGTTTTGAGTATTGTAGGCGAGATACTTTGTGGAATTTGTGCAGTAATGGCTTTCTTCTGGCGACTCTACCATGCAATTGATTTTTTTTCAAATGCTTCCTTATTGTGCACCTTGAAACAGCCAACCCACTAGTTTTTGGAGAGTCCCGTATATCGGCTGATGTTACTTGTGGGCTTTTCTTTGCATCCTGAACAATTTTCCTGGCAGTTGTGGATGACATTTTTGTTGGTCTACCTGAAAGTGGTTTTGTTTTTACAGAGCCCCTGATTTTCCATTTGTTAATCACAGTTTGAACACTGCTGACTGGCAATATCAATTAATTGGATATCTTTTTGTATCCCTTTCCTGTTTTATACAGTTCAACTACCTTTTCCTGTAGATACGTTGACAATTCTTTTGCTTTCCCCATTTCTCACAATCCAGAAATGTCAGTGGCTGGATGAAAGATTGCAGAGTCTTTCACCAAATTAAAAAGTACCTATATATGTTTGGTATCTGCAAAGTCATAATGACCTGAAAATTCATATTGCCAGGCCAGTTATATCATTTAGTGAACATGGTAAATATAAACCCCAAAAAAGAATTGTGGAATTGGCGCTTTTTTTGCAGTGTCATCGCACTTGGAATTGTTTTACAGTTTCCAGTACACTTTATGGTAAAATAAATGATGTCGTTCAAAAGTACAACTTGTCCAGCAAAAAACAAGGTCTCACATAGCCATATTGATTAAAAAAAACTAAAAAGTTATGGCTCTGGGACGGAGGGGAGCAAAAAACAAAAACATAAAATCGCAAGGTTATGAAGGGGTTTCAACTATCCTTGTTTGTGGTTTGAAGAATAAAATATATGCAGCCATTAAAGATATTTTGATAACTTATACCTGACATGATACATGCTGCCCTACTCATGGGAAACATGTATCAGACGATGGCTGCATGCACCCATGTTTCAGTGACCTGTCAGTTAGTGACCGGAGGTAAGTAGTGGGAGGGGAATAGGGAAGGAGACAGATGAGGTGTAAGTGCAGTGTTTCCCACTGCATTTACAGCTTGTTAGCATGGAATTTCTATTAAAGAGTTCTAAAAAACAATAATATTGATTTCTTCAGTAAAAGTAAAGATTTACTCAGGCATTAAAGCACCTTTACATACATTCATAGTTTGGGTTATAAAATCATGGTGACAGGTTCTCTTTAAAGGAAATCTCCACCTTTAACTGTAATATTTTAGTTCATTTCTTAATCTATTATTACAGCAGGTAGAACTTCGATGGTCTAATGCACCGTTCTATAACCTCTGCATACATAGAGTCAAAAACTAGCATCTTTACTACCAGTGGTCACAGCTAGAGGGAGCTTGGGAGCCTACTGAATACTGTCTTATTGTAGAGTACAGTGTATGTCACCTTAAGTGGGACCTTAAGGTTTCTACCACGTTATTATAGATGCCCTGTATATTAACAACATACTTCTGACCTCAATAAAGGCATGTTAGGAAATTAAGTAGAGGATTTTTAATTATTTTGGCACAAAGTGGTGTTCAAGGATGAACATTTACTTCAAAGCAGATTTACTGTTTCGATGTATGCACTGCAGAACTGCCCAGCTGGGAAGGAATCATATCTCTTTCAGGCGGATCTGTAAAAAAGGCGCTAAAATTCTAGTCCTCTTCCTCTCTGAAAAGGCAGTTTGCATATTACATTTCTGAAAGGAGCATTGTATGGCCTATAAGTCTCCTTACACTGCCATGCCAGACATAGCATGTCACTCTCCACAAAGAGAAACATTACCCCTTAGAACCTTGTGTGAATACAACACTTACTCTAGTAAAGAATAGTTTGCCAACACTTCTAAGTATCCTTTCTGCCCTGGAGTCTCAAGAAATCAGATGTAGTTGGAAACTCTCAAAAGAAGTATGTTGAGAGAAGCCAATTTGTTTTTCTTTACCCTTTGACTTTGCTCTCTGTGTTCTAAGATGGCTTGTAAAAGTTGACCAGCTGAGATAAAAAAGTAAAAAAACATTGTGAAATTATACACTGTTGGGAGACGATGATATTCGTATATGTCTATACTGTGTGTAGTCGCCCAATGGTAGTGATGTGATTTGCAGTCTGATGAGGGATTTTACTAGAATGTCATGACTAAGGGTGTGTATACACCTTTAAACGAGTCAGGTACGAGGCCTCGCCTTTTAATGTTTTAACTACGTTTATCCATTTTATCCCTGGATGGTTGTGCCGGAATCTTTCCCCGTTTTTCGTCTAATGTCATGATATTGTTTGCAAAAAACAAACAAGTAAATTTTGAAATCTTTGTCATGGTGACAGTCTTGTTTTAAATTGTATTAATGGTCATCATCACCATTAAAAATCAAGCATGTGTTAGGTCACAATTAGTGATGAGCGAAAATGCTTGGATAAGGTGTTATCGGCCATGCTTGTGTGCTAACCGGGTGTCTTCGGCGTGCTCGAAAAATATGTTCGAGTCCCCGCAGCTGCATATCTCGTGGATTTTTGACAGCTCCAACACCTGCAGGGATTGCCTATTTGTTAGACAATCCCTGCATGTGTTGCGGCTGCCGAACAGTCACGAGACATACAGCCGCGTGGACTCGAACATATTGTTCAAGCATGCTGACGAGGGGGTTTCTTTCCCATTGATGATAATAGGCTATCCACAACACCCCCCAAGAGAGAGCCTACATAGCACTTGATTGGGTTCAAGTAGTAGATCCCAACTGTGAACAACATAGGGACCTCTGCTTACAGACTTTCACTCCATAAAGAAGTCATGTTGATTATCTTAATACATACCCTTTTAGGGTTGGCAGATTGCGCTAAATAATATAAATAATAAAGCGCAATCGCCACCCGGGGTCTACCGTGCAGAGATGGTAAACTGCTGCTAGTGAATAATGATGGAATATACGGCGAGCGATTACCCCTACACACTGGGTTGAATGACACTCAGTGTGAACAGTACGTGAACTGAACTCACACACAGAAATGAAACAGATGCTCTGCAACTGAGCTGTGTCATTTGCACACAGAAATTAAACAGATACTATGCAACTGAGCTGTGTCACTCTCACACAAACGAAACAGATGCTCAGCAACTGAGCTGTGTCACTCGCACACAGAAATGAAAGAGAAGCTCTGCAACTGAGCTGTGTCACTCGCACATAGAAATGGAACAGATGCTCTGTATAATACCCTGACTAAGGTTGTGCTTGCTCTGGAACTCTACTGTGCGAACCGCACACATGTAGGAACCAGATACTAAGCCAATGGCTGATTGCTCCCACTGATGCTAGCTGCCTGCCTATGGGTATATTCCCAAGGCTGGACAGACACTCAACACTTGCAGACAGAGTGGTAGTGACTACACTCACATAGTCATAAATAAAGTGATATTAGCACACCGGCGTGCACCTCCGAGAGCCTTTTATACGCTAGGCTCATGTCCAGTCAGACAGGACCTTGTCCGTGGACCAATCCGGCACTGCCACATTACCGGAGCAGGAGACGTCTGACCGCAAATGAGAAGTTGCCTTCTCGTGGACATGCTCAGTATGGTGATCTTCGAACTTAGACTCCAGAGTGCTTGACTGCACCTGACTATTACTGGTTACTAAGGGCTTTGCTGGTGAACCAGCAGTAACAAAACAAACAGCACGAGCCTGAGCAAGATGCTGGGACCAACATCTATGCTCAGCAGCAACCGAACCTGAATGGGAGACCGCAGGGACAGATGAGGCATGGGATCTATCCTGTGCAGGGAAAGAATCCCGAGGCCTAGCATACCCTAATATCAATATTACAAATGCATCCTTTCTTACCATTCTTCTTGGTTCAAAATATCCCGTTAAAAGTGGCCAGCCATCCTGGAAAAGAACATTCGCTTTGGACTTATCCCAAGATAAAAGACATGAGATTACCAGGTTATAAACATAGTGTGATTTTATGATACTCTGTCGCAGTATGTCTATGCTATATGTATCTTTATGTGGCTAATAAGTGGAATTGATTTGAGTTTTAGCTTCTCAATGATATGTCTCAGCATTTATGAAAAGGTAAGGGTGGACACATCTGTCCCAACAATACCAGCTTCTGGAAAGAAAAACTGGTTTTGTGATACTCTACTGGGGGATGTTTATACTATATGTGGCCACCTAGTGTTTGTGTTGCGAATTATTTATACTATATGTGACCACCTAGTATTTGGTATGTGAATTATTTATACAATATGTGGCCACCTAGTGTTTGTGATACTCTGCTGGGAGATATTTATACTCTATGTGGCCACCTAGTGTTGGTGTTGTGAATTATTTATACTATATGTGGCCACCTAGTATTTGGTATGTGAATTATTTATACAATATGTGGCCACCTAGTGTTTGTGATACTCTGCTGGGAGATATTTATACTCTATGTGGCCATCTAGTGTTGGTGTTGTGAATTATTTATACTATATGTGGCCACCTAGTGTTTGCGTTGTGAACTGCAAACTATGAAATCCTCAGTTCTGTCACCAATTCTTCACCTCTGATATGACAAACATAAATGATAATGTGGTTCCAGTCATTAGTTGTCCAGGATAAAGGAAGATTATGGGAGTTTCATATTAGGAATTCTGCATGCTTTACCTTCAAAATGATTAAATCATCCATTTGCAGATGTGATTACATCCCAAGCAAAGTAAATGTTTCATATAATCCGTGCAGGGCATAAATGAAGTGAAAAATGATGACAGGATGTAGCAGAAGCACGTAGCCAAGTATGTCAGGAAGGCCAACAAGCATTAATTGCACGTAGCATTATCGCTGCATTATCTAAGAGACAGGATGGATATATGTGCCCCCTTGTGGTTACCAGCTGCCCTCTGCACTGCTGCATGCATTTTAAATAGCAATGTGTGAAAAGAGAAAGCTGTTTGCAAGCGCTGATGATTAAATTAGTAGCAGATTTGCAGATGTCTGTTTTCGGAGGTCTGTCCTAAAGAATGTCTCCAATAATAGACAACATTATTAAGGACTCCTAAATAGGGGATTACAAGGGGGAATCCTATAAGGCAATATTCACACTTAAAGGGATCATGCTTCCCTTGTCCATTTTTTACTCTATAGGGCGAAATGACTCTTCATAGAAAAAGAGGACTGGAACTCCAGTGGCACCTATTGGACGTAGCAATCCTAACAGTCACTATCAACCCTTGTCACATGACAAACCAGAATCTCAATTTGCAGAGGGTGTTGCCCCTCGTCAATGCAAAGTGTGAGATCTGATTTGACTGTTTGAGAGGATTCTTATCTAAGGGTTACATTTTCTCCTTGAGGCAAGTAACATGCATGACGTGCCAATGTAAGGATTATAGCAAGGATCGATAGTGATTGCTGCTTCCAATAGGTGTCACTAGAGTTCAAGTTTTCTTTCTTTCTGAATATTTAATTTCCCACCGAATCAACTATTGGTTGGCTTATAAGTCTCCTCAAACTGCCATGCCAGGCTAGGCATGTCACTGTCCACAAGGAGAAACAATACCCTTTACATCACTTTATACAAAAATTCCCATTGGCTTGACATATTCAGAGGAGAGCGGCAAAAAGTCATGCATGTAATTTTTACCGAGCAGTGGTAGGTCATGGGATAATATATATGAGTGTTAGGGGTCGAGTTCCCGCCTATGCACAGGGAGAATCTCGGGCCATCTCTGCTGCAGTCTCCCATTCTTCTCCTGCCACAGTGGAGCCTGCTCAGCGGAGACGTCGGTCCCAGCGTCTCGTTCAGTCTGACTCTGTGTAAAGGGTTACTGCTGCCTTTCCAGCTTCTGCCATTGAAGCCAGTGTTGGGCAGCGGCGAGCAGACGCTTTTGGGACTAAGTCCTGCTTTTTCCCTTCTGAGCATGCCCAGGGCAAGATCTCTCATTGGAGATCGAGGGTCACATGTTCAGATACCGCAGCAAGACCCATTGGTTCTCCAGGAAGGTCCTGAAGTTCCTCAGGCTCTGTGGCAGCCTCTAATTGGTCCTTCTAGGAAGGTCCTGTACTTGCTGCAGCTATATAAGGTTTGCATGGCCGCACGGCCATGCGCCAATATCAAATCTAAGTTATGTGCTTTGCGGCAGTGTGGTTATGTGAGAATGTATTCAGGGACCCGGCTGTTATGACCTGGTGGTCAGGACAATAATGGACCTGGTGGTTAGGAGCACACGGAATGACCTGATAGTTACTGATAATAAAGGACGAGCTCTGGGACGTGGGAACTCTGCTGACCGCAATCCCTAATCCTATCACGCACACTAGAAATAGCCGTGGATTGCTCCTAACGCTCCCTATGCAACTCGGCACAGCCTAAGGAACTAGCTAGCCCTGAAGATAGAAAAATAAAGCCTACCTTGCCTCAGAGAAATTCCCCAAAGGAAAAGGCAGCCCCCCACATATAATGACTGTGAGTAAAGATGAAAATACAAACACAGAGATGAAATAGATTTAGCAAAGTGAGGCCCGACTTACTGAACAGACTGAGGATAGGAAAGGTTGCTTTGCGGTCAGCACAAAAACCTACAAAAAGACCACGCAGAGGGCGCAAAAAGACCCTCCGCACCGACTCATGGTGCGGAGGCGCTCCCTCTGCGTCCCAGAGCTTCCAGCAAGCAAGACAACAATAAAAATAGCAAGCTGGACAGAAAAATAGCAAACCAAAGAAAATACAATAAAGTAATAAAGGTATTAGTTAGCAACATCACAATAATCACAAATGTCTATATATTTATATGTTGCCGAATAACGGATCAAATAGTTACCCAGTCGTACAAAACTAAGTACAGAGGGGATCTGGAAACCACAGAAGACGACCAAAAACTGGGTGAATTGCAAATACTCGTAATCTTTATTAACACAGTACAAAATTTTCCAAATATAAGTATAAGAACACTGGACAGAAATGGTACACGGTGGCACAAAGGTGGCGATACACACAGCAAATCGCCACTATACGAAAAGACGTGCAGACCAGACCTCTGCTACCGTTTAGCGCTCCCCTCCTGACAGGTAATGTTTAGCCGCACTTGCAGCAGCTAGCCCGTTCTACTTATCGGGCTGCCTCACGAATAGTTGTATGGTCGTATGTGGCCTTGGGGGAGGGTGACACACATATGGGTCAGCCTTTGCTTTCACGCACAGATTGAGTGGTGCTGTGTTAAAGGTGTTTATACACTGCGGTCTATACTGTTCTGATGCCTGGCAAGGATACCCTATAGTGGTTTACTTAAAGTTATATATTTATGCTGGCATGTCAGAGCAGAGGTAGTGCTCATAGTGTATTTAGCACAAGTTACACTTTTACCCTGCCTCTTTTATGGTCTCATCTAGCAATATATGTGTGCCCTGCTATGGTAGCTTTATATCTTCCGGTCTGCACGTCTTTTCATATAGTGGCGATTTGCTGTGTGTATCGCCACCTTTGTGCCACCGTGTACCATTTCTGTCCAGTGTTTTTATATTTATATTTGGAAAATTTTGTACTGTGTTATTAAAGATTACGAGTATTTGCAATTCACCCAGTTTTTGGTCGTCTTCTGTGGTTTCCACATCCCCTCTGTACAAAGAAAATACAAGCAGGAACTTAGCTTCTGCTGGGAAGACAGGTCACAAGAACGATCCAGGAGTGAACTAGACCAATACTGGAACATTGACAGGTGGCATGGAGCAAAGATCTAAGTGGAGTTAAATAGAGCAGCCAGCTAACGAATTAACCTCGTCACCTGTGGAAGGAAACTCAGAAACACCCACCAGAGGAAGTCCATGGACAGAACCAGCCGAAGTACCATTCATGACCACAGGAGGGAGCCAGACAACAGAATTCACAACACCCGGCTCAAATATTTACTCGGTGCGTTCCGCTAGCCCTAACAATGAGTAAGTGTTCTTTTACTATTCCAAGTCTGTTGTCCATTTCAGCTCTTTTTTTTTTCAAAATTGCTGGACAATGGACAGTGGCAATAACAGACATGGATATGGACAATAGGAGCCATAGTTGCCCTATGGCTATTCTAGTCGCACCATGTTATTTTAGTAACAGCAAATTATCAGCTATTTCCAGGTTCCGTAGGGGTACAACATCTGAGATATCAACGACAGCCAGGACACTTTTGTTCTCTTTTTTTTGGAAAGGTTGCCAAGAATATTCACCAAGGCTTCATTAAAATGAGTTATAAAGAACCCCCCCTCTGGCAATCAATGGGATTTTACTGGTTGGGCCCCAATAATATAGAAGTTATCATGCATCACATGGATAGGTCATAACTTCTTACCGAAAAAACATGCCTAGAAAAAAACATTTTGGGCTATGCTCACACGCTCACAGGTCAAAAGCCAAAAGCAAATTTAACAGAAGGCAGAGTTTCCATTTCTTTTATTTACAGGTATATTGCATCCAAGATTCATTCTTCACTTCGACATTAAAAATTGCATCAGAAAATGAAATGTAAAAATATATCCTAAGTACTTTGCTCCTCCTAACACCACTCCGGCGTATTTTTTTAATTTTACGGCAGGAGTGGTCTACTCATGTAAGCTCTCTTCCGCTAGTACTAAACTTACATCCACCGGTTTCATCTGATACCGGCCCCAATCCAGTCGGTCTTTGGCAGGTTGCGACCCGCTGGATCGCTCCAGTGTTTGCTGGGTGAGCCGGAAGTCACAACTGAATCTATGTCTATGAGAGCCACAACGAGGTCAAAATGAGGATCTCATAGACTTACACTGACAGCTTGTGACCGTTTCCTCTGACTTCCGGTTAGTAAGAAGCTGTGGTCACAAGATGGTGAATTTGGACTGGAGAGACACCGGGAAGGGCTGAAGATGGTGGCTGGTGATTGCAATGTACAATACTAGAGTTAGGGAACTTAACACTGCAAAGCTGAAAGCAAACAAAATGCTGGAGTGGTGCTTTAATCTTCTCTCTTTCTTTCTCTCTTTCTTTCTCTCTTTCTTTCTCTCTCAATTTCTTTCTTTCTTTCTTTCTTTCTTCTCTTTCCTCTTTTTTCCATTTTTAGATACATATTTATACTTTTTTAATTGTTTGATTTAATTTCTTTACGTGTTTATTTGCTTTGCTTTTTTTTCAGTACACTGTGTGCAGAATTATTAGCCAAGTTGTATTTTTGAGGATTATTTTTATTATTGATCAACAACTATATTCTCAATCAACCCAAAAGACTCATAAATATCAAAGCTTAATATTTTCGGAAGTTGGAGTGGGATTTTTTAGATTTGGCCATCTTAGGAGGATATCTGTTTGTGCAGGTAACTATTACTGTGCAGAATTATTAGGCAACCTAATAAAAACCGAATATATTCCCATCTCACTTGTTTATTTTCACCAGGTAAACCAATATAACTGCACAAAATTTAGAAACAAACATTTAGGAAATGCAAAAACAAAACCCCAAAAAATTAGTGAGCAATATAGCCCCCTTTCTTTATGATGACACTCAGCAGCCTCCATCCATAGATTCTGTCAGTTGATTGATCTGTTTACGATGAACATTGCGTGCAGCAGCCACCACAGACTCCCAGACACTGCTCCGAGAGGTGGACTGTTTTCCCTTCCTGTAGATCTCACATTTTATGAGGGACCACAGGTTCTCTATGGGGTTCAGATCAGGTGAACAAGGGAGCCATGTCATTATTTTTTCTTCTTTGAGACCTTTACTGGCCAGCCACGCTGTGGAGTAGTTGGAGGCATGTGATGGAGCTTTGTCCTGCATGAAAATCATGTTTTTCTTGAACGATACCGACTTCTTCCTGTACCACTGCTTGAAGAAATTGTCTTCCAGAAACTGGCAGTAGGTCTGGGAGTTGAGCTTCACTCCATTCTCAACCCGAAAAGGTCCCACAAGTTCATCTTTGATGATACCAGCCCATACCAGTACCCCACCTCCACCTTGCTGGTGTCTGAGTCGGAGTGGAGCTCTCTGCCCTTTACTGATCCAGCCTCTGGCCCATCCATCTGGCCCATCAAGAGTCACTCTCATTTCATCAGTCCATAAAACCTTTGAAAAGTCAGTCTTCAGATATTTCTTGGCCCAGTCTGTTAGGGGTCGAGTTCCGAACCCGTACACTAGGGAGGTGGCTCAACACTACTCTTCACATTTTAGGGGGACTTGTACAGACAATAATGAGGCTCGGGATCTATTCTGTGCAGCGGAAGAATCCTGACGCCTAATATATATATATATATATATATATATATATATATATATATAATACACACACATACTGTATACTTATTAAATGCAGGAACCATAAAAAATGTATTTATATAGTGTATATTATGGTTCCTGTGCTTAACAAGTATGCAGAATATACATATTGTGCATGGGTATGTGTGTATATATATATATATATATATATGTATATTATGTATATATATATATACATGCTAGCCACCTTAGGGAGAGACCCAAGTTGGGCTAAATGTAGCGGGACGAAAGAGACCGAAAAGCCCTCTACTTAAAGGAAATACATAGTGGATGCTTTCCTGAAACGGAAAGTACTTGCAAGCAGCATAATACAAAGAATAGCAGGTTTACCCAGAATCCTTTGCAGTAGGCGGAGCTATGCAAATCATCTCTTTCCACCCCTGTCTAATCCACAGCGCTTGGAACCGCCAAGCGTGCAATGCTGCGGATTAGTTTCTAAATTTACACAGCCAACCAATTCCTACCTGTGGACACGTGTTTCGGGCTTTAGGCCCTCATCAGCACAGGGCTGGAATTGGTTGGCTGTATGGAGTGGGGCTCGGTGAGCAAGCGATACATACATGCTAGCCACCTTAGGGAGAGACCCAAGTTGGGCTAAATGTAGCGGGACGAAAGAGACCGAAAAGCCCTCTACTTAAAGGAAATACATAGTGGATGCTTTCCTGAAACGGAAAGTACTTGCAAGCAGCATAATACAAAGAATAGCAGGTTTACCCAGAATCCTTTGCAGTAGGCGGAGCTATGCAAATCATCTCTTTCCACCCCTGTCTAATCCACAGCGCTTGGAACCGCCAAGCGTGCAATGCTGCGGATTAGTTTCTAAATTTACACAGCCAACCAATTCCTACCTGTGGACACGTGTTTCGGGCTTTAGGCCCTCATCAGCACAGGGCTGGAATTGGTTGGCTGTATGGAGTGGGGCTCGGTGAGCAAGCGATACATACATGCTAGCCACCTTAGGGAGAGACCCAAGTTGGGCTAAATGTAGCGGGACGAAAGAGACCGAAAAGCCCTCTACTTAAAGGAAATACATAGTGGATGCTTTCCTGAAACGGAAAGTACTTGCAAGCAGCATAATACAAAGAATAGCAGGTTTACCCAGAATCCTTTGCAGTAGGCGGAGCTATGCAAATCATCTCTTTCCACCCCTGTCTAATCCACAGCGCTTGGAACCGCCAAGCGTGCAATGCTGCGGATTAGTTTCTAAATTTACACAGCCAACCAATTCCTACCTGTGGACACGTGTTTCGGGCTTTAGGCCCTCATCAGCACAGGGCTGGAATTGGTTGGCTGTATGGAGTGGGGCTCGGTGAGCAAGCGATACATACATGCTAGCCACCTTAGGGAGAGACCCAAGTTGGGCTAAATGTAGCGGGACGAAAGAGACCGAAAAGCCCTCTACTTAAAGGAAATACATAGTGGATGCTTTCCTGAAACGGAAAGTACTTGCAAGCAGCATAATACAAAGAATAGCAGGAATATTCTTTGTATTATGCTGCTTGCAAGTACTTTCCGTTTCAGGAAAGCATCCACTATGTATTTCCTTTAAGTAGAGGGCTTTTCGGTCTCTTTCGTCCCGCTACATTTAGCCCAACTTGGGTCTCTCCCTAAGGTGGCTAGCATGTATGTATCGCTTGCTCACCGAGCCCCACTCCATACAGCCAACCAATTCCAGCCCTGTGCTGATGAGGGCCTAAAGCCCGAAACACGTGTCCACAGGTAGGAATTGGTTGGCTGTGTAAATTTAGAAACTAATCCGCAGCATTGCACGCTTGGCGGTTCCAAGCGCTGTGGATTAGACAGGGGTGGAAAGAGATGATTTGCATAGCTCCGCCACCTGCTATTCTTTGTATTATGCTGCTTGCAAGTACTTTCCGTTTCAGGAAAGCATCCACTATATATATATATATACACATACACACGCACACACACACACATACAGTATATAAGTATATATATATATATATATATATATATATACACACATACATATATTCTGCATACTTGTTAAATACAGGAACCATAAAATATATATAAATATATATTTTTTATAGTTTCTGTATTTAACAAATGTACAGTATATATAAATATATATGTATATATTTGTAGGTTTATTATATTTACTATAAATACCACGATCTCTAGAATTTTACCCAACAAGCAGAGTTCAAGTATTCTTTAAGGAAGTGAACGTCCTCACGTAAATTTTATAAAAAAAAAATAGACAGGTCATAGTGGCAATTGTAGAATCAAACAATAATAAATTAATAGAAGCCCTGAGGCCTGTGCAGCGAAAGGAGTCACCTTTCTACACTCGATAATGAAGGAGAGACAAAGAAAATAAGGTCGATGGCAATTACTGTAGCTGCAATAAATAGTCGTCCTTAATCAAGACATTTTTTTGAAATCTCATTGACTTTGAAAATGCCTCAATTTATCAAAGGGAATCATACATTGCAGAAGCCATATTGGATTGGTGATTACTAGAAATCTTCCCCTCAAAGCAATAGCCACAAATTTCGAACTGAAGCAATCAGCGGTAGCAATGTGATTTCCCTTATTGTCTATTCTTATTTATGACACAATGAGATGTCAAAAAAATTGTGAGCATGCTCGTCTGCATGTATATAGGCAGCCAGAGGCGGCTGCCCGCTTTGCTTTACAGTAAATTACGTTCGCTGGTGCATGACAATGAAAACCCTACTGTCAGTCTTATAAAATAATTACACATATGAGGTGTCTATTTATGTGTTTTATGCTTGTTCTTAATAAGCGAGATACAGAGAACGCTCATTTATACCTGTGAAATATTCAACGACTTCATAAAGCTAGAAGCAGAGGCTGCAGAATGAAGAAGACACATTGGCAAATACTAAGGGTAACACAAGGCAATGCAAGGGCAATATAGGACTAAATTGTTCGTCTTGCCCTCTATGTCTGCTTATTCATGTACATGTTTAATAACTCTATAATACAAATGTACACATACTATGCGAAAAGATAAAATAATCAGAATTTAAGGCAATGTGATGCAACCGATGATATGCTATGGTACGATTAAAGCTGGTGAATTGTACCCCTCTTCCTTTGGGAATTTTTGTGACCTCATTGTTCATTCTCATCCTTTTTTTCTTATCGATTATTTCATCATTCTATTTCTTTCAGATTTTACTCTTCCATTCTTTCTACCATTGTCTTAATTACATCCCTGTTATGAATAGGTAATTCAGAACCACAATGGACCTTGAAGTTCAGAGCACACAAAGTGACCTGACAATAAGCAAAAAACACAGGACGAGCTCTGAGACGTGGGAACTCTGCTGACCGCAATCCCTAATCCTATCACACCACACTAGAGGTAGCCGTGGATTGCGCCTAACGCTCCCTATGCAACTCGGCACAGCCTGAGAAACTAGCTAGGCCTGAAGATAGAAAAATAAGCCTACCTTGCCTCAGAGAAATTCCCCAAAGGAAAAGGCAGCCCCCCACATATAATGACTGTGAGTTAAGATGAAAGTACAAACACAGAGATGAAATAGATTTAGCAAAGCGAGGCCCGACTTACTGAATAGACCGAGGATAGGAAAGATAGCTTTGCGGTCAACACAAAAACCTACAAACAACCACGCAGAGGGGCAAAAAGACCCTCCGCACCGACTAACGGTACGGAGGTGCTCCCTCTGCGTCTCAGAGCTTCCAGCAAGCAAGAAAAACAAATTAAAGCAAGCTGGACAGAAAATATAGCAACAAAAGTAACACAAGCAGAACTTAGCTTATACTGAGCAGACAGGCCACAGGAACGATCCAGGAGGAAGCAAGACCAATACTAGAACATTGACTGGAGGCCAGGATCAAAGCACTAGGTGGAGTTAAATAGAGCAGCACCTAACGACTTAACCTCATCACCTGAGGAAGGAAACTCAGAAGCCGCAGTACCACTTGTGACCACAGGAGGGAGCTTGATCACAGAATTCACAACAGTACCCCCCCTTGAGGAGGGGTCACCGAACCCTCACCAGAGCCCCCAGGCCGACCAGGATGAGCCATATGAAAGGCACGAACAAGATCGGCAGCATGGACATCAGAGGCAAAGACCCAGGAATTATCTTCCTGACCATAACCCTTCCACTTAACCAGATACTGGAGTTTCCGTCTCGAAACAAGAGAATCCAAAATCTTCTCCACTATATATTCCAACTCCCCCTCCACCAAAATCGGGGCAGGAGGATCAACAGATGGAACCATAGGTGCCACGTATCTCCGCAACAATGACCTATGGAATACGTTATGGATGGAAAAAGAATCTGGAAGGGTCAAACGAAAAGACACAGGATTAAGAACCTCAGATATCCTATACGGACCAATGAAACGAGGCTTAAACTTAGGAGAGGAAACCTTCATAGGAATATTACGAGATGCAAACCAAACCAAATCCCCAACACGAAGTCGGGGACCCACACAGCGTCTGCGATTAGCGAAACGTTCAGCCTTCTCCTGGGACAAGGTCAAATTGTCCACTACATGAGTCCAAATCTGCTGCAACCTGTCCACCACAGTATCCACACCAGGACAGTCCGAAGACTCAACCTGCCCTGAAGAGGAACGAGGATGGAACCCAGAATTGCAGAAAAACAGCGAAACCAAGGTAGCCGAGCTGGCCCGATTATTAAGGGCGAACTCAGCCAACGGCAAAAAGGACACCCAATCATCCTGATCAGCAGAAACAAAACATCTCAGATATGTTTCCAAGGTCTGATTGGTTCGTTCAGTTTGGCCATTTGTCTGAGGATGGAAAGCCGAGGAAAAAGACAAATCAATGCCCATCCTAGCACAAAATGCTCACCAAAACCTCGAAACAAACTGGGAACCTCTGTCAGAAACGATGTTCTCTGGAATGCCATGTAAACGAACCACATGCTGGAAGAACAACTGCACCAAATCAGAGGAGGAAGGCAATTTAGACAAGGGTACCAAATGGACCATCTTAGAGAAGCGATCACAAACTACCCAAATGACCGACATTTTTTGAGAGACGGGGAGATCCGAAATAAAATCCATAGAGATATGTGTCCAAGGCCTCTTCGGGACCGGCAAGGGCAAAAGCAACCCACTGGCACGAGAACAGCAGGGCTTAGCCCGAGCACAAATCCCACAGGACTGCACAAAAGAACGCACATCCCGCGACAGAGACGGCCACCAAAAGGATCTAGCCACTAAATCTCTGGTACCAAAAATTCCAGGATGACCAGCCAACACCGAACAATGAACCTCAGAGATAACTTTATTCGTCCACCTATCAGGGACAAACAGTTTCTCCGCTGGGCAACGATCAGGTTTATTAGCCTGAAATTTTTGCAGCACCCGCCGCAAATCAGGGGAGATGGCAGACACAATTACTCCCTCTTTGAGAATATCCGCCGCCTCAGGCAAACCCGGAGAGTCGGGCACAAAACTCCTAGACAGGGCATCCGCCTTCACATTTTTAGAGCCCGGAAGGTACGAAACCACAAAGTCAAAACGGGAGAAAAACAGCGACCAACGAGCCTGTCTAGGATTCAACCGTTTGGCAGACTCGAGATAAGTCAAGTTCTTGTGATCAGTCAAGACCACCACGCGATGCTTAGCTCCTTCAAGCCAATGACGCCACTCCTCGAATGCCCACTTCATGGCCAGCAACTCTCGATTGCCAACATCATAATTTCGCTCAGCAGGCGAAAACTTCCTGGAAAAGAAGGCGCATGGCTTCATCACCGAGCAATCAGCACCTCTTTGCGACAAAACAGCCCCTGCTCCAATTTCAGAAGCATCAACCTCAACCTGGAACGGAAGCGAAACATCTGGTTGACACAACACAGGGGCAGAAGAAAAACGACGCTTTAACTCTTGAAAAGCTTCCACAGCAGCAGAAGACCAATTGACCACATCAGCACCCTTCTTGGTCAAATTGGTCAATGGTTTAGCAATACTAGAGAAATTACAGATGAAGCGACGATAAAAATTAGCAAAGCCAAGGAACTTTTGCAGGCTCTTCAGAGATGTCGGCTGAGTCCAATCATAAATGGCCTGGACCTTAACAGGGTCCATCTCGATAGTAGAAGGGGAAAAAATGAACCCCAAAAATGAAACCTTCTGAACACCAAAGAGACACTTTGATCCCTTCACAAACAAAGAATTAGTACGCAGGACCTGGAACACAATTCTGACCTGCTTCATATGAGACTCCCAATCATCCGAGAAGACCAAAATATCATCCAAATATACAATCAGGAATTTATCCAGGTACTCTCAGAAGATGTCATGCATAAAGGACTGAAATACTGATGGAGCATTGGCAAGTCCGAATGGCATAACTAGGTACTCAAAATGGCCCTCGGGCGTATTAAATGCAGTTTTCCATTCATCGCCCCGTTTAATACGCACAAGATTATATGCACAACGAAGATCTATCTTGGTGAACCAACTAGCCCCCTTAATCCGAGCAAACAAATCAGATAGCAGCGGCAAGGGGTACTGAAATTTGACCGTGATTTTATTTAGAAGGCGGTAATCAATGCAAGGTCTCAGCGAACCATCCTTCTTGGCCACAAAAAAGAACCCTGCTCCCAATGGCGATGACGACGGGTTAATATGACCCTTCTCTAAAGATTCTTTTACATAACTCTGCATAGCGGCGTGCTCAGGTACAGATAAATTAAACAGTCGACCCTTAGGAAACTTACTACCAGGAATCAACTCGATAGCACAATCACAATCCCTATGCGGAGGTAGGACATTGGACTTGGGCTCATCGAATACATCCCGGTAATCAGACAAGAACTCTGGGACCTCAGAAGGGGTGGATGATGAGATAGACAGAAATGGGACATCACCATGTACCCCCTAACAACCCCAGCTGGACACAGACATTGATTTCCAATCTAATACTGGGTTATGGACTTGTAGCCATGGCAACCCCAACACGACCACATCATGCAGCTTTTGCAACACCAGAAAGCGAATATCCTCCTGGTGCGCAGGAGCCATGCACATGGTCAGCTGGGTCCAATACTGAGGCTTATTCTTGGCCAAAGGCGTAGCATCAATTCCTCTCAATGGAATAAGACACTGCAAGGGCTCCAAGACAAACCCACAGCGCCTAGCAAACTCCAAGTCCATCAAATTCAGGGCAGCGCCTGAATCCACAAATGCCATGACAGAATAGGAAGACAAAGAGCAGATCAAAGTAACGGACAAAAGAAATTTCGACTGTACCGTACCAATGGTGGCAGACTTAGCGAACCGCTTAGTGCGCTTAGGACAATCGGAGATAGCATGAGTGGAATCACCACAGTAGAAACACAGCCCATTCTGACGTCTGTGTTCCTGCCTTTCAGCTCTGGTCAAAGTCCTATCGCACTGCATAGGCTCAGGTTTATGCTCAGATAATACCGCCAAATGGTGCACAGATTTACGCTCACGCAAGCGACGACCGATCTGAATGGCCAAAGACATAGACTCATTCAGACCAGCAGGCATAGGAAATCCCACCATGACATCCTTAAGGGCTTCAGAGAGACCCTTTCTGAAGATTGCTGCCAAAGCACATTCATTCCATTGAGTGAGCACAGACCACTTTCTAAACTTCTGACAATAAATCTCTATCTCATCCTGACCCTGACACAGAGCCAGCAAATTTTTCTCTGCCTGATCCACTGAATTAGGTTCATCGTACAGTAATTCGAGCGCCAGAAAAAACGCATCAATATTACATAATGCAGGATCTCCTGGCGCAAAGGAAAATGCCCAGTCTTGAGGGTCGCCACGTAAAAAAGAAATAATGATCTTAACTTGTTGAACTGGGTCACCAGAGGAACGAGGTTTCAACGCCAGAAACAGTTTGCAATTATTTTTGAAACTCAGAAATTTAGCTCTATCTCCAGAAAACAAATCAGGAACAGGAATTCTTGGCTCTAACATAGAATTCTGAGCCACAAAGTCTTGAATATTTTGTACTCTTGCAGTGAGAAGATCCACACATGAAGACAGACAGTTAATGTCCATCACCACACCTGTGTCCTGAACCACCCAAATGTCTAGGGGGAAAAAAAGGCAAAACACAGTGCAAAGAAAAAAAAAATGGTCTCAGAACTTCTTTTGTCCCTCTATTGAGAAGCATAGTACTTTGGGCCTCCAGTACTGTTATGAATAGGTAATTCAGAACCACAATGGACCTTGAAGTTCAGAGCACACAAAGTGACCTGACAATAAGCAAAAAACACAGGACGAGCTCTGAGACGTGGGAACTCTGCTGACCGCAATCCCTAATCCTATCACACCACACTAGAGGTAGCCGTGGATTGCGCCTAACGCTCCCTATGCAACTCGGCACAGCCTGAGAAACTAGCTAGGCCTGAAGATAGAAAAATAAGCCTACCTTGCCTCAGAGAAATTCCCCAAAGGAAAAGGCAGCCCCCCACATATAATGACTGTGAGTTAAGATGAAAGTACAAACACAGAGATGAAATAGATTTAGCAAAGCGAGGCCCGACTTACTGAATAGACCGAGGATAGGAAAGATAGCTTTGCGGTCAACACAAAAACCTACAAACAACCACGCAGAGGGGCAAAAAGACCCTCCGCACCGACTAACGGTACGGAGGTGCTCCCTCTGCGTCTCAGAGCTTCCAGCAAGCAAGAAAAACAAATTAAAGCAAGCTGGACAGAAAATATAGCAACAAAAGTAACACAAGCAGAACTTAGCTTATACTGAGCAGACAGGCCACAGGAACGATCCAGGAGGAAGCAAGACCAATACTAGAACATTGACTGGAGGCCAGGATCAAAGCACTAGGTGGAGTTAAATAGAGCAGCACCTAACGACTTAACCTCATCACCTGAGGAAGGAAACTCAGAAGCCGCAGTACCACTTGTGACCACAGGAGGGAGCTTGATCACAGAATTCACAACACATCCCATGTCCTCTGTTTCATCTACTCTTCCTTTCTCTTTTTGCCTCCCTTTATTACCTTTCCCCTCTCTCCCTATCATCTACCTTTACCATCTACCAGAATTATTGTAGTATATTACATTTTTTAAATGTAGCCTCCTCATTAAGAGAAAGTGCATTTTATGAATCTGAGAAAATCATTATCCTTGATCTGATCTCTTGTACTTATGGTTATAACTAGAGATGGGTGAACCCGCACAGTAGAGTTCACCAGGAAGTCCATGTTACTTTTTGGGTTTGACACCCTGGACACCAAGTGCTGTCATGCAGAAACACTGGCAGTTCTGACCGGTGATAAAATTAATACCACAGGTTAGAGTGCTACGGTTCTCGGGC
The DNA here is from genome assembly GCF_032444005.1 of Ranitomeya imitator. NCBI lineage: Eukaryota > Metazoa > Chordata > Amphibia > Anura > Dendrobatidae > Ranitomeya > Ranitomeya imitator. The sequence goes on from NC_091290.1 coordinate 127,266,985, forward strand.
TGTCAATTACAGCGTGAGTCAGCAGTTGTGACCGGAGTTAAAAAGTTATAAGTTATAAATAAAAAAAGTGTGGTTTCCCTGGATCTTTTTTAACATCTGCTGTCAGCGTTAGCTAGGCTGGTTATCAAGAACAGAGGGAACAGCATGATATTGTTTAAATTATTTAAATAAATAAGATTGCCTTGCGCAGGCGTGTACTATGGAGGACACAGCATGAACTTCAACCCAATATTGCGGGCAGCATGCTGCCAGCGGGTAAGGAAAGGGTGAATCAAACACGCGAAAACCCCGCCCATATGACTACAAACCTGTCCCACCAAATTCAGGTGACAGGTTCCCTTTAACTGTATAGTTGAACTCGCTGGACCCGAACATCCGAGGTTCCCTCATCACTAGTTATAACTCTTAAAGGTGTTGTCTCATGAAGATTACATTTTCTAAATTCAAGCCAGCTTGGCATCCAGTTTCTAACATAGTAGGCAAAAATATAATTTCACATAGTGGTCAACAATATTAATGACTTTGTAGTAGGTGGCTACCATTTTTGATGACTACTTTGTGTTTATGGCTCTCTATTCTACTAAAGATAGGTATATTTGGCCTTTGGACCCCAGTCAGACTCTAATGCTCAGTTTATAATACTAACTTTACACCCCATGACTATGCTCCACAACTAGTGATGAGCGAATATACTCGTTACTCATTATACCCCCACATGTACTTATGCTGGCTAACAGATTTAAATCATTCAGCTGCGGCAAGAAAAACTAAATCTCTGAGCACTAAAAAAAACTCAGAGGACCCCCGAGCATGCTCGAGAAATCTCGAGTAACGAGTATATTCGCTCATCACTATCCACAACCCATCTCCCTTTTATGAACTTTGAGTAAATCTCACATTCCTGCTACTGAGATATGGACATCCTTTCTCTTGACACCACACAGCTGCTGGATAGTTTACCCTAATTTTATATTTGTCCTTGTGTGCATGAAAAAGGTAAAAAGTCAAAGAAAATTAATTATCACAATTTTTAACGCTTGTACACTAAGGTCTGCAAGCTTAGGCCACCCCAAGTAGACCATTTTGTTATTTTGATTGGCCGTCTCAAAAAGGTCCTACAAACAAAGAGGTATTTGGGGGAATTTTCAGTTGTAGTTATTCTTCTAAATTTTGATGGTAGTTCTTGGACAAAAACTTTATGCTTAATTTTTGCTTTAAACTCCTTTGTTCCATTCAAAGAACTGCTAGGAGACATTGCCACCAGATGGCTAAGCCTTTAATTAGCGTTGACTTGTGCTTCCCAGCTTTATCTTGGTCTTTACAAATGCTGATTGTTGGTTAGGCCTGCAGATATTAATTTTAAATCTAATGGCTATTTCTTCTTCAAGCTGTTCGCTAATATTTTCTAACCTCTCTGACTTTTTACAAATGTGAAAAGTCTAGAATACTGATGGACGAGCAGAAGGAAGGTTCCTGCTCAGTGATTCTGAAAAACCATTACCTCTTATGTATTTTCCAGACAATGCCTAGGAAAGCTAAATAATGCTGGGGAAATTATATGCAGAGTGTACTGGCAATTAAAAAATGGATGGAAATTAGGAACGTAAAGAACTCTATTCCAGGTGTCAATTACTTCAGCTGCTTTTATGAAACCACAATGAATATTTGCTAGAACATTATATGGTTTTGTTTGAGCTTTCCACTATAAAGCAACCTGTTGTGTAAAATAAATGCTTTTAAATATAAATTTTATTCTTTTTCCATAAATTACATTTGTAATATTTTTTAAGCTCAAGCTGAGAAACAAAATCCAAACTACTTTATGTTAGATCTTAAAAATTAACAACTTCAGAAACTGTGACATGGTAATTACATATGAATAGAGATGAACAACTACATTCGAGGGAAATAAAATTCAACTTAAAAATACAAATATCCTCATTCGCCAAAATGCAGATTGTTTTGTAATTCTCATCCACCCATTTCCAGCAAATTGGGGAATTTCTTAACATTACAGGAAATCAAAACGTTAAAAAATAATCCTCATACTCACCTTTCCGGCCCCTCCACGTCATCCATTCGGTCCTCGCCTCTGCCCTTACTGAAATCTCCAATCCTCTTAAGGTTGGTCAAGTACTTCTGGCTTTAATGAAGGCCTTGACCTTGCATGAACATGCGCAGAAGCCACCTAGGCTCAATCAGAGCCAGAAGGACGACCAAGTGTGAGAATATTGGAGATTTCAGCATGAGTGGTGGCTATCTGAAGTTGTGGAAAGGACCGGATGGGTGGTGGTGAGAAGCAGAGGGGCCAGAAAGGACGAGTCATTCACAGGAGGATTAATGGGTTACTAAAAAACCAAAAACTTGCATTTGACAGGTCCAGTTGGTACGTGTCATCAGAAAACGACCTGTTGTTTAAATCAAGTTTTAATATTACATGTATATTTTTCTAAAAATGTTGGTATTTTTTCACATTACAATCTTTAATAAAAAAAACTATAAAAAAACAAACAAAATTAGAAATCTTGCTAACTTTACCTAAGGCTACTTTCACACTTCCGTCTTTTCAGATCCGTCACAATCCGTCGATTTTTGAGAAAAAAAATTTGCAGGATCCTGCATTTTCCCAAAGACTTGTGTTAGCCATCCGTTTCATCCGTCGTGCACTGGATCCGTCGTAAAATAGCGGTCCGTCGTGCAGAGAAAACGTTCATTGTAACGTTTTTGTGCACTTCGGAAAATCGTTCAGCGACGCATCCTGCGCTGCCCGTCGTCGGCTACAATGGAAGCCTATGGACGCAGGATTCGTCGCTAACCGTCACACACTGAAATCCAGCGACTGATGCAGTTTTTCCCTGCTGAGCATGCCCAGAAGGATTTTCTAGTCCGGGAAAAAGCTCTCTCTCTCTCTCGTCCTCGGATATTAAATTCCCGGAATTTGTGTACGACGGATCCGTTATTACACTGGATCCGTCGCACACGTTTTTACCTATTTTCATGACGTCTGTCGATACGTCATTTTGCTGCACCATGACGGACCCCAGAAAACGGAAGTGAGAAAGTAGCCTTAGGCACTGGGGCTTTTTTAGCCTCATACTTCCTGTCCTTTCAGGAAAAGTCTCACTATATCATCAAAGACAGGATTACAATGATAACGCCTTTATACATAGCTGATAATACATTATCCAATAATCCCAATAAGGTGATGTCACAGCTGACCCCTTCCCATCAGAATGACATTTGTCTTTTCTATTGAGATAATTCATGAGCATGTGCAGTGTCTGAGTCAGTGTATTGCTGCTAATCTGCATGTAGATTTCCTAAAACAGGAAGTCAGAGTCTAAAGTGACCCTAGTGGCCGGTGTGAAAATTGCAACAATTCTAAAATGTATTTTTAATGCAGATTATTATACTTCGGAAAATAAAACAATGTCAATATGTTTTAAAAAATTACATTTAATAGAAAAACTTGCTTTAAACAACACGTGGTTTACTGTTTACACCTTCCATTTAACCCCTTCACCCCCGGAGCTTTTTCCGCTTTTTCATTTTCGTTTTTTGCTCCCCTCCTTCCCAGAGCCATAACTTTTTTATTTTTCCGTCAATATGGCCATGTGAGGGCTTATTTTCTGTGGGACGAGATGTACTTTTGAACAATACCATTGGTTTTACCATGCCATGTAACAGAAAATGGGAAAAAAATTCCAAGTGTGATGAAATTGCAAAAAAAGTGCAATCTCACACCTGTTTTTTGTTTGGCTTTTTTGCTAGGTTCACCAAATGCTAAAACTGACCTGCCGTTATGATTCTCCAGGGAATTACGAGTTCATAGACACCAAACATGTCTAGGTTATTTTTTTATCTAAGTGGTGAAAAAAAATTCCAAAATTTGCTTAAAAAAAAAAAAATTGCGCGATTTTCCGATACCCGTAGCGTTTCCAATTTCTGTGATCTGGGGTCAGGTGAAGGCTTATTTTTTGTGAGCCGAGCTGGCATTTTTAAAGATACCGTTTTGGTGTAGATATGTTCTTTTGGTCGCCCGTTATTGCATTTTAATGCAATGTCGCGGTGACCAAAAAAACGTAATTTTGGCGTTTTGATTTTTTTCCTCGCTACGCCATTTAGCGGTCAGGTTAATCCTTTGTTTTTATTGATAGATCGGGCGATTCTGAACGCGGCGATACCAAATATGTATATCATATAAAATTGACAAAACAAAGAATATAGACGGCACCAGGCTCAAAATGCACCCAATCTTTGACGCAAAGCAGCACAATGTCTGCGCAGGATTCGTGTAGCAAGCACAGATAAAGCAGACTACGGCGGTGCTCCACATAGAAAAATCAAGTCCATTCCATATAGTAAAAAAGAAGAATACGTGGCACTCACCCAGAAAAGCTGCTGAATTAAAGTCCTTTATTCATGATGCGATAAAACAGAACACTTTTGGAGAGGCGGCTGGGATCGGGAGATGGTGCTGGGAGGAGGAGAGGTGGACGACGATCGTTTCGCGCAAATGCGCTTCAACGGGTCCAGGTGCACAATTAAAAACGTCATATCCTTTATAGAGGACCAGCTGACGTATCATTAACAGGTGTGTGAGATAAAAACACGTAGGGTTAAGTGCAAAACACTATTAACAAGCACATGTAAATTACAACATTATAAGACATATATGAAAAAATCATGTCTAACTTTACAAAAAAATCATGTCTAACCTTACAAAAAAAAAAAATCATGTCTAACCTTACAAAAAAATCGACATGTCTAATTTATCATTAAGGCCGATGGGGCCCTGAGCATTAGTATCCATTATCCACTTTGCCTCCCGCTGCAGTAAGATTTTATTGCGATCTCCGCCTTGCACGGGACATTTAACTATTTCTAAGCCAGCGAACCGTAACACATTAGGGTTCGCATTATGATAATCCTGCATATGTTTAATAAACCGAGGGCACCCTTTGCCGGATAACACTGAATTATAATGCTCTTTGAATCTAGTGACCATCGGCCGTATTGTTTTGCCGATGTAGTAAAAAAGACATGGGCAGAGAATTAAATAGACAACATATTGGGTTTTGCATGTAATTAAATGCCGAACAGAATGGCAAACAGGACCTACACGAATTGGATTGTCTAGGAGTCTTAAGTGACAAAACTTACAGTTGCCGCATCTGTGGTTACCTGTTGGTTGTGACCGCGTAAGCCAATTGTTACCCGTCGAAGATAATCTATTGTTGACTAGCAAATCCCCCAAATTTCTCGTCCGCTTATAACCGAATCTTGGACGACTCATGGCTATTGCTGCCAAATCCCGGTCGTTTTGCAAAATATGCCAATTTTTATTTATGGCTGCATAAATATTTTTATCGATAGGGCTATGCGTAAAAGTAAACGTAAATCTTTTTTGTTGCTCGTCGACTTTGCGAGGGACCTGTTTTTTGCGTTTACGGGTTTTTAGTAATTCATTTTGGGTGAGCTGTTTAACGCGTTGTTCTGCTGTTACTAAAATCTGGGGAGGATAATTTCTTTTTAAGAAGTCATTTTTTAATTCCATTAACTGGTGTTCGAAGCTTGTCTCGTTGTTATTAATTTTCCTGTAACGTACCATTTGACTATATGGGAGACTATTTTTAGTGTGTTGCGGGTGCGCACTAGAAAAATGCAACAAACTGTTTGTTGCAGTTGATTTTTTATGGACTTGCGTATTCAATCTCCCATCTGTAATATTAAGTTTAACGTCCAGAAATTCAAGGGTATTACCGCCGTAACAGGCTGTGAATTGCATGTTCTCATTATTCACTTCATTCAGATACTCAACGAACAAGTCAAAATCATTATGAGACCCATCCCAGACGATAAAAATATCGTCTGCGAATCTAAGAAATAAACGAATAAATTTCAAAAAAGGGTTCGTGATAGAGGTAATATACTTTTCTTCAAACGCAGCCAAAAATAAGTTGGCAAAAACGCAAGCCACGGGCGTACCCATTGCGGTACCGGTGCGTTGTAGGAACCACTTTTCGCCAAATTTAAAAGCATTATGGGACAAGATGAACCGTAAACTTTCAACAATAAACGCAACGAAATCCTGATCCTTGTTCGTATTTGAAAGAATGGTTTCAATAGCCGCAATGCCTTTCTCCTGCGGAATCCTCGTATAAAGGCTAACAACGTCAATAGAGGTTAATACATAAGATGGTTGCCAGTTAATAGATTGCAGAGCCACCAAAAAGTCCCCTGAATCCTTTACAAACGAGGGGATTTTATGCAGCAATGGTTTAAGGAGCCAGTCGAGAAATTGGGACAAGGGTTCCGTCAGTGACCCAATCCCGGAGATTATCGGGCGACCTGGAGGATGAGTAGCGTTCTTGTGCACTTTAGGCAGACTATACCAATGCGGTGTAGAGGGATGGATGGGAAATAATTTTTCAGCTCTGCTTTTTAGCAAAGTGCCCTTAGACACATATTTATTTAATAAACATCTTAATTTTTCTTTGTACTTCTCTGTTGGATTGTGGTCCAAAGAAATATAGGTATTTTTGTCGTTTAGTTGGGACATAGCTTCATTGACATAATAACTTTTGTCAAGCAGGACTATGTTGCCCCCCTTGTCCGCTTTTCTAATAATGACATCCTCCCACTGCTGCATTTCCCGTATTGCGGATTCCTCCATATGTGACAGATTCTTTATTGGCTTACGATATAAAATGGCCTCAACATCTTTGATTACTAGGTCCTGGAACAAATCAATCATATTGCCCGGAGAAACGGGGGGCATAAACGTGGACTGTAGGCCACCTTTAAAAGGCTCAACACCTAAATCTATGTCCTCAGCAGCTGTAGGTCCAATGCTGTTCTGCGAAGATTCGTCAAGATTGGCCAACATCCATGCGTCTTCCAGGTCCTGTGGATCAGCGGGAGGAAACGCAATGAAGCCCAAAGTTCCAATAGTGGCCGGATTTTCCGTTGACGTGGTATGCGGCTTATTGCTCCGGTTTTTAGAGCCAGCGAAATATTTTTGTAAATGTAATTTTCGTGTAGCCTTAAAAAGATCGATTTTAAAGTTAGTTAGATTAAATTCGTCCGGAATGCAAAAATTAAGGCCTAAAGATAGCACAGTCTTCTGTGTGGGAGATAGAATCTTATTAGACAAGTTTATTATCTGGAGTTCATTAGACGTTATTTCCTCCATGAAACCTGCTTGCGCTTTTTCTGCGCATTTTTTTCTGCCACCCCGTCTGATCTTTTTTCTAAAGGGCCCTTCGCTCCCACCGATGTAGTGACGGGGGTAATCTCATTTACGTGATCTTCGACACCACTAGAATCCGAGTCCGTGATCCACCCGTCTTTGTATGGCTTGCGTTTGTTGAATTTTTTAGGATGACGCTGTCTTTGAAAATTCCTTCTTTTGTTTTTATTCCAAGTAAAAACTTGGCCAGTTTCAAAGTCCTTCTTATCCCTCAAAAATTTATCTTTCTTTTGTTGTTTTGTCTCAATTTGGATTAGTACTAATTTCTTCTCCAGTTTTTTGAGGAACAGTTTATACAGATTATCCGTCAAACGAGATTTTAATTCCTGCTTGGCTTTGTTTACAAAGCCAAGCAGGAATTAAAATCTCGTTTGACGGATAATCTGTATAAACTGTTCCTCAAAAAACTGGAGAAGAAATTAGTACTAATCCAAATTGAGACAAAACAACAAAAGAAAGATAAATTTTTGAGGGATAAGAAGGACTTTGAAACTGGCCAAGTTTTTACTTGGAATAAAAACAAAAGAAGGAATTTTCAAAGACAGCGTCATCCTAAAAAATTCAACAAACGCAAGCCATACAAAGACGGGTGGATCACGGACTCGGATTCTAGTGGTGTCGAAGATCACGTAAATGAGATTACCCCCGTCACTACATCGGTGGGAGCGAAGGGCCCTTTAGAAAAAAGATCAGACGGGGTGGCAGAAAAAAATGCGCAGAAAAAGCGCAAGCAGGTTTCATGGAGGAAATAACGTCTAATGAACTCCAGATAATAAACTTGTCTAATAAGATTCTATCTCCCACACAGAAGACTGTGCTATCTTTAGGCCTTAATTTTTGCATTCCGGACGAATTTAATCTAACTAACTTTAAAATCGATCTTTTTAAGGCTACACGAAAATTACATTTACAAAAATATTTCGCTGGCTCTAAAAACCGGAGCAATAAGCCGCATACCACGTCAACGGAAAATCCGGCCACTATTGGAACTTTGGGCTTCATTGCGTTTCCTCCCGCTGATCCACAGGACCTGGAAGACGCATGGATGTTGGCCAATCTTGACGAATCTTCGCAGAACAGCATTGGACCTACAGCTGCTGAGGACATAGATTTAGGTGTTGAGCCTTTTAAAGGTGGCCTACAGTCCACGTTTATGCCCCCCGTTTCTCCGGGCAATATGATTGATTTGTTCCAGGACCTAGTAATCAAAGATGTTGAGGCCATTTTATATCGTAAGCCAATAAAGAATCTGTCACATATGGAGGAATCCGCAATACGGGAAATGCAGCAGTGGGAGGATGTCATTATTAGAAAAGCGGACAAGGGGGGCAACATAGTCCTGCTTGACAAAAGTTATTATGTCAATGAAGCTATGTCCCAACTAAACGACAAAAATACCTATATTTCTTTGGACCACAATCCAACAGAGAAGTACAAAGAAAAATTAAGATGTTTATTAAATAAATATGTGTCTAAGGGCACTTTGCTAAAAAGCAGAGCTGAAAAATTATTTCCCATCCATCCCTCTACACCGCATTGGTATAGTCTGCCTAAAGTGCACAAGAACGCTACTCATCCTCCAGGTCGCCCGATAATCTCCGGGATTGGGTCACTGACGGAACCCTTGTCCCAATTTCTCGACTGGCTCCTTAAACCATTGCTGCATAAAATCCCCTCGTTTGTAAAGGATTCAGGGGACTTTTTGGTGGCTCTGCAATCTATTAACTGGCAACCATCTTATGTATTAACCTCTATTGACGTTGTTAGCCTTTATACGAGGATTCCGCAGGAGAAAGGCATTGCGGCTATTGAAACCATTCTTTCAAATACGAACAAGGATCAGGATTTCGTTGCGTTTATTGTTGAAAGTTTACGGTTCATCTTGTCCCATAATGCTTTTAAATTTGGCGAAAAGTGGTTCCTACAACGCACCGGTACCGCAATGGGTACGCCCGTGGCTTGCGTTTTTGCCAACTTATTTTTGGCTGCGTTTGAAGAAAAGTATATTACCTCTATCACGAACCCTTTTTTGAAATTTATTCGTTTATTTCTTAGATTCGCAGACGATATTTTTATCGTCTGGGATGGGTCTCATAATGATTTTGACTTGTTCGTTGAGTATCTGAATGAAGTGAATAATGAGAACATGCAATTCACAGCCTGTTACGGCGGTAATACCCTTGAATTTCTGGACGTTAAACTTAATATTACAGATGGGAGATTGAATACGCAAGTCCATAAAAAATCAACTGCAACAAACAGTTTGTTGCATTTTTCTAGTGCGCACCCGCAACACACTAAAAATAGTCTCCCATATAGTCAAATGGTACGTTACAGGAAAATTAATAACAACGAGACAAGCTTCGAACACCAGTTAATGGAATTAAAAAATGACTTCTTAAAAAGAAATTATCCTCCCCAGATTTTAGTAACAGCAGAACAACGCGTTAAACAGCTCACCCAAAATGAATTACTAAAAACCCGTAAACGCAAAAAACAGGTCCCTCGCAAAGTCGACGAGCAACAAAAAAGATTTACGTTTACTTTTACGCATAGCCCTATCGATAAAAATATTTATGCAGCCATAAATAAAAATTGGCATATTTTGCAAAACGACCGGGATTTGGCAGCAATAGCCATGAGTCGTCCAAGATTCGGTTATAAGCGGACGAGAAATTTGGGGGATTTGCTAGTCAACAATAGATTATCTTCGACGGGTAACAATTGGCTTACGCGGTCACAACCAACAGGTAACCACAGATGCGGCAACTGTAAGTTTTGTCACTTAAGACTCCTAGACAATCCAATTCGTGTAGGTCCTGTTTGCCATTCTGTTCGGCATTTAATTACATGCAAAACCCAATATGTTGTCTATTTAATTCTCTGCCCATGTCTTTTTTACTACATCGGCAAAACAATACGGCCGATGGTCACTAGATTCAAAGAGCATTATAATTCAGTGTTATCCGGCAAAGGGTGCCCTCGGTTTATTAAACATATGCAGGATTATCATAATGCGAACCCTAATGTGTTACGGTTCGCTGGCTTAGAAATAGTTAAATGTCCCGTGCAAGGCGGAGATCGCAATAAAATCTTACTGCAGCGGGAGGCAAAGTGGATAATGGATACTAATGCTCAGGGCCCCATCGGCCTTAATGATAAATTAGACATGTCGATTTTTTTGTAAGGTTAGACATGATTTTTTTTTTTTTTTGTAAGGTTAGACATGATTTTTTTGTAAAGTTAGACATGATTTTTTCATATATGTCTTATAATGTTGTAATTTACATGTGCTTGTTAATAGTGTTTTGCACTTAACCCTACGTGTTTTTATCTCACACACCTGTTAATGATACGTCAGCTGGTCCTCTATAAAGGATATGACGTTTTTAATTGTGCACCTGGACCCGTTGAAGCGCATTTGCGCGAAACGATCGTCGTCCACCTCTCCTCCTCCCAGCACCATCTCCCGATCCCAGCCGCCTCTCCAAAAGTGTTCTGTTTTATCGCATCATGAATAAAGGACTTTAATTCAGCAGCTTTTCTGGGTGAGTGCCACGTATTCTTCTTTTTTACCAAATATGTATATGTTTGATTTTTTTTAATCGTTTTATTTTGATTGGGACGAAAGGGGGATGATTTGAACTTTTATATATTTTTTTTTTTTATATTTTTAATCACTTTTTTTTTAAATTTTGGCATGCTTCAATAGCCCCCATAGGAGGCTAGAAGCATGCACAACTCGATCGCCTCTGCTACATAGAGGTGATGCACAGATCACCTCTATGTAGCAGAAATCCAGGTGTACTTTGAGCGCCGACCACAGGGTGGCGATCAAATCAATCGGCCATCAACAACCATAGAGGTCTCAAGGAGACCTCTGGTTGTTATGGCAATGCACTGCTGACCCCCGATCATGTGACGGGGGTCAGCAGTGCGAGCACTCCCGGCCACGCGGCCGGGAGCGCTAGTTAAATGCCGCTGTCAGTGCTTGACGGTGGCATTTAACTAGTTAATGGGCGCAGGCGGATTGCGATTCTGCTCGCGCTCATTGCGCGCACATGTCATCTGTACAAAACAGCTGACATGTCACGGCTTTGAGGTGGGCTCACCGCCGGAGCCCACCTCAAAGCAGGGGATCTGCCAGCTGACGTACTATTCCGTCAGCTGGCAGAAAGGGATTGAAGCCTATTTATTGTTTACTGTTGTTCCATGTAATTTTTTAATTTTTGTGCATGCATTACATGGGCATCTTAGAGATATTGCAATTGGAAATTGTGCAATCTTTCATTGGTGCTTTGGGGCCCTACAGAATTGCTCCATCACATCGTATAACTGTGGGTCATCACAGTCGGACACTCTCTGATCTTTTTATATTTTGGGAACTTTTCTAATATAAACTGACTTCACAGCCAGTTATGAGTACACAATATATGTATAAAAAGTGAAAAAACACTATTTTTTTTCAGCGAAATCTAATCTTGCTTAATTGCAAAAAAAAACCTAGAACAATATAGTCAACAGAAACCGAGGTCGCAATATCCATTCCTAATAGATATTTATCCTCAGGAAATTCTTAAACCTTTTATTGTAGGACTGCAAATTGATATTTAGCTTAGCAGATAATATGGAGTTTTTTTTCTGGTGGAACTCTGCATTCAACAAGCTGCACATTACAAAGACCATTAATTTCCTGTTCCAGAGGTTGAAATAAATATAAAGATTTCTAGCGTACAGTTCCACCAGGCAAATCCCTTTAGTAGCTTCCAATTTCTATCTGAATTGAAGTCAAAATATTCAATTTATCATATAAGTCCTTCAAATGATGTGGCTTTTTCTTGAATGCCTGTCATTTCCACCAAATATATTACACATTCTCTTCACATATATCCTATATCTCAAACTTCTGAAATAGGTGACAAAAATGAATCAATACTTTACTCTTCTATTGTCTGTCACATGGCAACAGTTTATGGGACATTTAAACGTTTGGTGCTTTCTACATTTGGCCAAAGATTACAGATTGCCAATGAAACGGGTAATGTAAATTATAGGGGTCTTGAAGTTTTAACCAACACTTGAAACATGGCATGTTCTATGGAAGAACTTTAGGAGTAAACACTGAGGGGAAAAAAATGAAATCAATGGACCGAGAACCACAGAGTTTAGAAATAAGTGGATCAATCCACAGAAGATCTATTTTCGGTCAAGTTTCGTGAACTTTGCTGTTCCATTCAAATTAAAAACACTTTGATTTATGAATATTAGGGATGATCAGACCTGTGGATGGTCGGGTGTGTCGAGTTCGGACGAACTTTATAAAATGATTGGTTCAGGTACCAAAACAGTACCTAAACTTGATCCTGAACCAGGACCACATTTAAGTAAATGAAGGGCCTTTATATCCAGCGGTTCCCACTCTGTCATCTGTGTGACAATGTGGGAAACACCGGCACAAATCGTCAGTTGTCTTACCAAGGTTACCGCCGGTCACAGCGCTACATTTCCGATGAGGTCAATGAGAGGACAGTGTGTGAGCCAGCAGCTGTGACTGGCGGTGATGGGGTTACCGCCAGAAAGACACTGGCTGATGACAACTACTCTCCTCAGCATACGCCTGTTCTCACCGATAGCAGAGAGCAGGTGGCGCTGATTAGAGTATTCACCAGCTAGAGCCTGGACATAGCAAAAAGATGCAGTGTGATATATAATTAGTGCAGTGCATGTGTAGCTTACTGTTATGACCTGGTGGTCAGGACAATAATGGACCTGGTGGTTAAGAGCACACGGAATGACCTGATAGTTACTAATAATATAGGACGAGCTCTGAGACGTGGGAACTCTGCTGACCGCAATCCCTAATCCTATCACACACACTAGAAATAGCCGTGGAGCGCTCCTGACGCTCCCTAGGTGCCTCGTCACAGCCTAAGGAACTAGCTAGCCCTAAAGATAGAAAAATAAAGCCTACCTTGCCTCAGAGAAATTCCCCAAAGGAACAGGCAGCCCCCCACATATAATGACTGTGAGTAAAGATGAAAATTACAAACACAGAGATGAAATAGATTTAGCAAAGTGAGGCCCGACTTACTGAACAGACAGAGGATAGGAAAGGCAGCTTTGCGGTCAGCTCAAAAAACTACAAAAAGACCATGCAGAGGGCGCAAAAAGACCCTCCGCACCGACTCACGGTGCGGAGGCGCTCCCTCTGCGTCCCAGAGCTTCCAGCAAGCAAGACAACAATCAACATAGCAAGCTGGACAGAAAAATAGCAAACCAGAGAAAAACAAGCAGTAACTTAGCTTCTGCTGGGAAGACAGGTCACAAGAACGATCCAGGAGTGAACTAGACCAATACTGGAACATTGATAGGTGGCATGGAGCAAAGATCTAAGTGGAGTTAAATAGAGCAGCCAGCTAACGAATTAACCTTGTCACCTGTGGAAAGAACCTCAGAAGCCGCAGCCCCACTCACAACTACCAGAGGAAGCCCATGGACAGAACCAGGCGAAGTACCATTCATGACCACAGGAGGGAGCTTGACAACAGAATTCACAACAGTACCCCCCCCTTGAAGAGGAGTCACCGAACCCTCACCAGAGCCCCCAGGCCGGCCAGGACGAGCCAAATGAAAGGCACGAACCAGATCGGCAGCATGAACATCGGAGGCAAAGACCCAGGAATTATCTTCCTGACCATAACCCTTCCACTTGACCAGGTACTGGAGTTTCCGTCTCGAAATACGAGAATCCAAAATCTTCTCCACCACATACTCCAATTCCCCCTCAACCAACACCGGGGCAGGAGGATCAACGGATGGAACCACAGGCGCCACGTATCTCTGCAACAATGACCTATGGAATACATTATGGATGGCAAAAGAAGCTGGAAGGGTCAAACAAAATGACACAGGATTGAGAACCTCAGAAATCTTGTATGGACAAATGAAACGAGGCTTAAACTTAGGAGAGGAAACCTTCATAGGAACATAACGAGACGACAACTAAACCAAATCCCCAACACGAAGTCGGGGACCCACACAGCGCCAGCGGTTAGCGAAACGTTGAGCCTTCTCCTGGGACAATGTCAAATTGTCCACCACATGAGTCCAAATCTACTGCAACCTATCCACCACAGTATCTTCACCAGGACAGTCTGAAGACTCAACCTGCCCTGAAGAGAAACGAGGATGGAAACCAGAATTGCAGAAAAACGGCGAAACCAAAGTAGCCGAGCTGGCCCGATTAAGGGCGAACTCAGCCAAAGGCAAAAAGGACACCCAATCATCCTGATCAGCAGAAACAAAGCATCTCAGATATGTTTCCAAAGTCTGATTAGTTCGTTCGGTTTGGCCATTTGTCTGAGGATGGAAAGCCGAGGAAAAAGACAAATCAATGCCCATCCTAGCACAAAAGGCTCGCCAAAACCTCGAAACAAACTGGGAACCTCTGTCCGAAACTATGTTCTCCGGAATGCCATGTAAACGAACCACATGCTGGAAAAACAATGACACCAAATCAGAGGAGGAAGGCAATTTAGACAAGGGTACTAAATGGACCATCTTAGAGAAGCGATCACAAACCACCCAAATGACCGACATCTTTTGAGAGACAGGGAGATCCGAAATAAAATCCATAGAGATATGTGTCCAGGGCCTCTTCGGGACCGGCAAGGGCAAAAGCAACCCACTGGCACGAGAACAGCAGGGCTTAGCCCGAGCACAAATCCCACAGGACTGCACAAAAGAACGCACATCCCGCGACAAAGACGGCCACCAAAAGGATCTAGCCACCAAATCTCTGGTACCAAAGATTCCTGGTTGACCAGCCAACACCGAACAATGAACCTCAGCGATAACTCTACTTGTCCATTTATCAGGGACAAACAGTTTCTCTGCTGGGCAACGGTCAGGTCTATCAGCCTGAAATTTTTGCAGCACCCGCCGCAAATCAGGGGAAATGGCAGACAAAATTACCCCCTCTTTGAGAATACCCGCCGGCTCAGGAACACCCGGAGAGTCGGGCACAAAACTCCTTGACAGGGCATCAGCCTTCACATTCTTAGAGCCTGGAAGGTACGAAACCACAAAATCAAAACGGGAGAAAAATAGCGACCAACGAGCCTGTCTAGGATTCAACCGTTTGGCAGACTCAAGATAAGTCAAATTCTTGTGATCCGTCAAGACCACCACGCGATGCTTGGCTCCTTCAAGCCAATGACGCCACTCCTCAAATGCCCACTTCATGGCCAACAACTCTCGATTGCCAACATCATAATTGCGCTCAGCAGGTGAAAACTTTCTAGAAAAGAAGGCACATGGTTTCATCACCGAGCCATCAGAACTTCTTTGCGACAAAACAGCCCCTGCTCCAATCTCAGAAGCATCAACCTCGACCTGAAACAGAAGCGAAACATCTGGCTGGCACAACACAGGGGCAGAAGAAAAACGACGCTTCAACTCCTGAAAAGCTTCCACAGCCGCAGAAGACCAATTGACCACATCAGCACCCTTCTTGGTCAAATCAGTCAACGGTTTAGCAACACTAGAAAAATTACTGATGAAGCGACGATAAAAATTAGCAAAGCCCAGGAACTTTTGCAGACTCTTCACAGATGTCGGCTGAGTCCAATCATGAATGGCCTGGACTTTAACAGGGTCCATCTCGATAGTAGAAGGGGAAAAAATTAAACCCAAAAATGAAACCTTCTGAACTCCAAAGAGACACTTTGACCCCTTCACAAACAAAGAATTCGCACGAAGGACCTGGAACACCATTCTGACCTGCTTCACGTGAGACTCCCAATCATCCGAGAAGACCAAAATATCATCCAAATATACAATCAGGAATTTATCCAGGTACTCTCGGAAGATGTCATGCATAAAGGACTGAAATACTGATGGGGCATTGGAAAGCCCGAATGGCATAACCAGGTACTCAAAATGGCCCTCGGGCGTATTAAATGCTGTTTCCCATTCATCGCCCTGTTTAATACCCACAAGATTATACGCACCACAAAGATCTATCTTGGTGAAACAACTAGCCCCCTTAATCCGAGCAAATAAATCAGACAGCAGCGGCAAAAGGTACTGAAATTTGACTGTGATCTTATTAAGAAGGCGGTAATCAATACAAGGTCTCAAAGAACCATCCTTCTTGGCCACAAAAAAGAACCCTGCTCCCAATGGTGACGACGACGGGCGAATATGACCCTTTTCCAAGGATTCCTTTACATAACTCCGCATAGTGGCGTGCTCTGGCACAGATAAATTGAACAGTCGGCCCTTAGGAAACTTACTACCAGGAATCAAATCGATAGCACAATCGCAATCCCTATGAGGAGGTAGGGCACTGGATTTGGGCTCATCAAATACATCCCGGTAATCCGACAAAAACTCCGGGACTTCAGAAGGGGTGGATGACGAAATAGACAAAAATAAAACATCACCATGTACTCCCTGACAACCCCAGCTGGACACAGACATAGATTTCCAATCCAATACTGGATTATGGACCTGTAGCCATGGCAACCCCAAAACGACCATATCATGCAGATTATGCAACACCAAAAAGCGAATATCCTCCTGATGTGCAGGAGCCATGCACATGGTCAATTGGGTCCAGTACTGAGGCTTATTCTTGGCCAAAGGCGTAGCATCAATTCCTCTCAATGGAATAGGATACTGCAAAGGCTCTAAGAAAAAACCACAGCGCCTAGCAAACTCCAAGTCCATCAAATTCAGGGCAGCGCCTGAATCCACAAATGCCATAACAGAATAGGATGACAAAGAGCAGATCAGAGTAACGGACAAAAGAAATTTCGACTGTACCGTACCAATGGTGGCAGACCTAGCGAAACGCTTAGTGCGCTTAGGACAATCGGAGATAGCATGAGTGGAATCACCACAGTAAAAACACAGCCCATTCCAACGTCTGTGTTCTTGCCGTTCAGCTCTGGTCAAAGTCCTATCACATTGCATAGGCTCAGGTCTATGCTCAGATAATACCGCCAAATGGTGCACAGCTTTACGCTCACGTAAGCGTCGATCGATCTGAATGGCCAAAGACATAGACTCATTCAGACCAGCAGGTATGGGAAATCCCACCATGACATCCTTAACGGCTTCAGAGAGACCCTTTCTGAAAATTGCTGCCAGGGCACATTCATTCCACTGAGTGAGTACAGACCACTTCCTAAACTTCTGACAATATATCTCTACCTCATCCTGACCCTGACACAGAGCCAGCAAGATTTTCTCTGCCTGATCCACTGAATTTGGTTCATCATAAAGCAATCCGAGCGCCAGAAAAAACACATCAACATCACGCAATGCCGGATCTCCTGGCGCAAAGGAAAATGCCCAGTCTTGAGGGTCGCCCCGTAACAAAGAAATAATGATTTTCACTTGTTGAACAGGGTCACCTGAGGAGCGAGGTTTCAAAGCAAGAAACAATTTACAATTATTTTTGAAATTCAGAAACTTAGATCTATCCCCAAAAAACAAATCAGGAATTGGAATCCTAGGCTCTAACATTGGATTCTGAACCACAAAATCTTGAATGTTTTGTACCCTTGCAGTGAGATAATCCATACAAGAGGACAGACCTTGAATGTCCATATCTACACCTGTATCCTGAACCACCCAGAGGTAAAGGGGAAAAGAGAGACAAAACACACTGCAAAGAAAAAAAAATGGTCTCAGAACTTCTCTTATCCCTCTATTGAGATGCATTAGTACTTTGGGCCACCTGTACTGTTATGACCTGGTGGTCAGGACAATAATGGACCTGGTGGTTAAGAGCACACGGAATGACCTGATAATTACTAATAATATAGGACGAGCTCTGAGATGTGGGAACTCTGCTGACCGCAATCCCTAATCCTATCACACACACTAGAAATAGCCATGGAGCGCTCCTGACGCTCCCTAGGCGCCTCGTCACAGCCTAAGGAACTAGCCAGCCCTAAAGATAGAAAAATAAAGCCTACCTTGCCTCAGAGAAATTCCCCAAAGGAACAGGCAGCCCCCCACATATAATGGCTGTGAGTAAAGATGAAAATTACAAACACAGAGATGAAATAGATTTAGCAAAGTGAGGCCCGACTTACTGAACAGACAGAGGATAGGAAAGGCAGCTTTGCGGTCAGCACAAAAAACTACAAAAAGACCACGCAGAGGGCGCAAAAAGACCCTCTGCACCGACTCACGGTGCGGAGGCGCTCCCTCTGCGTCCCAGAGCTTACAGCAAGCAAGACAACAATCAAAATAGCAAGCTGGACAGAAAAATAGCAAACCAGAGAAAAACAAGCAGTAACTTAGCTTCTGCTGGGAAGACAGGTCACAAGAACGATCCAGGAATGAACTAGACCAATACTGGAACATTGACAGGTGGCATGGAGCAAAGATCTAATTGGAGTTAAATAGAGCAGCCAGCTAACGAATTAACCTCGGCACCAGTGGAAAGAACCTCAGAAGCCGCAGCCCCACTCACAACTACCAGAGGAAGCCCATGGACAGAACCAGCCGAAGTACCATTCATGACCACAGGAGGGAGCTTGACAACAGAATTCACAACAGCTTACTGTACATGTACAGTATTTAGCTAATAAATTAAAGAAAAAAATGTAATTGGGTCCCCTGTATTTTTAGTAAACAACTGAATGAAAGCAGACTGGTAGGGACTGGTGTTATTCTGGGAAGGGGGAAAAAACATGGAGCTTCCCAAGCTAATAATATCAGGCACCATCCTCCACAGAGCCTGAAAGAGGTAATTTATATCAAGTTTATTTCTCAGCAACAACACGTCTGATATGAAACACACAGGCCTGTTTTCAGCATTTGATAACCAAAATGCCCATATTAATAGTTTAGATAGGTCAAATGTGGTGACAGATTCCCTTTAAGGTTTCCACAGCCATTGGGTCACATGGTAGTTCAAATGCCGGAGTGCCGAGTGCTGGACTTGAGCTCATTCATCAGTCCGGCACTGGAGCTGTGTAGCATAAGACCCAGCTGCCAAGAACTTAGGTGGCATTACAGTAAGGTTACTGCAGGTCACTGGCAGGCTCACACAGAGGTTACCATGAGAAATGCCACCTGTGACCTTCAGTAACCTTAATCATGTCACCGTTCATCACTGTAGCTGGAGGTTCTCATGCTATGTTCACTATGTTCCAGATGCCATGATGAGCTGTCACATTTCTAATGCCACCACACGCCACAGCATCCAGGTGTAGCAGAGTTGAGGTTCGTTGTGGGACTTTTTCATTCCGGATTAATAGCAGACAAGTGAGGATTACTTTGATTTTTTATTTTTTATTTTATCTAAATAAATGGGTAAAAAAGGGGATTTGTCAGGGAGTGTTTTGTTCAATTTCTCTGTGTGCTTTCTTATTTTTGGGGGGTTAGTAACGTGGGTGACTGATAGACACTTCTCCATTACTAACAATTGGGTTTGATGTCAGCTGACATTATAAAGCCAACACCAACACCAAAATATTACTCCGCTTGTGAACGCACCAGGAGAAGCAGGAAAAAAAGTGCCAGAATTGGCATATCTAATAGATGTGCCTTTTCTAGGGCAGTGGCAGGCTGCTATTTTTTTTGCTGGGGAGGGCTTAATATCCATGGGCCTTCACAGCTTGAGAACAACAATCCCCAGCTGTCTGCTTTACCTTGGATGGTTCTCAAAAATGGAGTGGACCCCACTCTAATATTTAATTAAATAATTTAAAAAAATGGCTTGGGGACCCCTCGATTTTTGATAATCTGCCAAGATAAACCAGACAGCTGGGGATTGTTATCAAAAGTAAATTGGAAGCAAGTCTTTTTTTTTATTTTTTATTTTTTTATATATTGCACCAGCCAATCACAGCCATGCCAATACTTGACTTGGCTGTGATGGAGCTGGAAGCGTCCACGCTGGAAAAGCTTAGCGATTGGCTGTGCTGCAGCCTTTCAACAAGCTTTGTTTAGGCTGCTGAACCCAAACAGTAACACTGACTTCCTGGAGAAGTCTGTGATCAGGTTCTGCGGGTGGACACTAGGTATGCAGTACGGACCTTGAACCTTGCCATTTGGGTTTGCCCATCCTAGCAAAGATTGGGAAACAAAAATATCTGTCTGACAACTTTTTATACTGACGCATCATAGATTGAGCAAATGACATATTACGCAGCCACGCTGACTTCTCCATTATACCATGCAGCTAATATATTACACGGTCTATTCCAGCCCATCCTGTGGATTATCAGAACGGGTATGGCCAGAGACAGTACTTTTTATATTTGCTATCTGAGCAATGAAATTGTCTGCACTGTTACATTATGTTATTATTCCTCTCCACATCCCAACTCTGGGAAACAGTGATAGACGCTCCAGGAGCTCTGTTTCAGTTTCTCTCTCTTTATATCTCTCTCTTTCACTATCTCTTGCTCTCTCTTTTTCTCTCCCTCTCTTTCACTCTTCCATTCTTTCTTTCTCTCTATCTCTCTCCTTTCTCTCTTTGTCTCTCTTTCTCTCCTTTCTAGTTTCTCTTTTATTCTCTTTTTCTCTCCCTTTCTCTCCTTTTCTATCTCTCTTTTTCTCACCCTCTCGCTCTTTCATCCTCTCTGTCTCTTTTTTTCTCTCTCTATTTGTATCTAAATTTCTCTTTTTCTCTTTTTGTTCTCTCTTTTTCTCTCTATTTGTATTTATCTTGTTCTCTCTTTCCTTTTTTCCCTCTTCACTTTCTTTGTCTCTCTTTCTCTCTCCCTCTATTTCTGTATTTCTCTCTCTCCTTTTTTCTTGGTGGTTAGTGGATTTTTTACTATTGCATATCACAGCAAATTTATTTGATCCAAATCAAATTTTGGAGGAAATTTTGCAGTCTACTCATCTGTAATAAAGATTGACCTCGTAACGATTCCCCCATCTCATCTCTGTCCCCACTGCAGGGGATGTCTACTTATTGGGTTTTAACTTCCACTTCAACCACTGGGTGACCACATATAGCATAAAAAGAAACATCTTAAGGCAGAATATAAAAAAAATCTTGTTTCTTATGTGGCACCCCTAGGGGTATTTGCCACAAAAATAGTTACTGACAGTAAGTACAAATACTAAAATAGCAAGACTGCACTACCACCTCCGGCCAGAAGGGGGAGCTCCAGAGACTCCCCTTGATCCATTCTGGTCTGAGAGAAGAAATGGCAGTTGGGCCAAGGAGCTGATAGTGAGAGGTCATACAGTTGAATCTCTAACAGCCCTGTGACTGTTACCAGGCCTAAATCACCGGCCTGAGGAGAAGAGGGATAGAGAAAAAGGACATTGTGAGAACCGGGTAGCATTAATCACTACCCAGAACAGGCGCAAAGACGGATACCGGATCCGTGGCTGTATTCATTATATATAATACAGCAACCGGAAAAACGTGAGGTGATATCAGCTTCACTAGGGTCGGATGCAGCAACAGACACAGAGTTCAGCGGTACTCCCAGAGGGGGTAAACCGATAAAAGGACTCGGGTTGCCCGTCGAACCAGGACCCGGAGGGGACAGATTGGGCCGGCAGCCAGTTCACATACAGCAGCAGGGCCACACAGAAATTGCGCACAATAAGAGGCGAAGACCCCGGCAGGGTCAAAGTAACTCAGAGTTCCCATACAGACTCCGGTGACAGGACTGGTTGTAAATCCTTTTATGTTAAAGTAAACTGGTTAAACGTTTCAGTGCCTCAGTCTTTCATTTGGACAATAGCCATCTATCCAGGATCGAGATCGTCACCGCTGGGAGAACCTGCTGC
Organism: Ranitomeya imitator; assembly: GCF_032444005.1. Taxonomy (NCBI): domain Eukaryota; kingdom Metazoa; phylum Chordata; class Amphibia; order Anura; family Dendrobatidae; genus Ranitomeya; species Ranitomeya imitator. Next base: position 127,289,018 of record NC_091290.1, read on the forward strand.
TGATCAAGTAAGTGCCTGTCCCCTCATGATACCCCTTACACTGTGCATTGCCTGAGGCCACAGCACCGGGTCAAGCCACCCGTGACATCCCCCTCAAGAGACAGACTCCATTGGTCCGGTGCTGGGTATCCCGGTCTCCTGGGCGTCACACTTACCTTAAGTTTTTCATCTCGCATGTCTTTCCTTGGGATAACCAAGAGGAAAGGTAAAAAAAAAAAGGATACTATACTTTTTTGTTTGACTTTTGGAATAGACTGTAACCTTTGGGGCAGTAAGCTGTAACCAACAATCATCATCAAGAAGATTTGAAAAATTGCTTCAGTTATTTCTTTTTTCGCAGTTTGTTTGTGTTAGTTAAAGGGAAAATGGCTGCAAGTGTGTGCATACAATAACATGTAAACCTCGACTGAAGTGGAGTTCAAAATCTCAATTAGCTTTATATCAATCATTTTATTTGCTTGAAATTGGCAAGGGTTCCGATTTCTCATGTTAAAAAAAATCAATACAATTTTGCACCATTTAAAAAAAAAAAACTTGTGGTGGCCACGAATAGAGTTGAGCTAATATGTTCGGAATCGGTCGCTAAATGTGAATTTGCCATAATATTGACATATTGCCACCCTATTTGTGCTGAATTTATGTTTGATGATTGGTTCCGAACATATTCGTTCATTTCTACTCCCACTGACTCCAACGACGTTTGGTGAAAAATGCAAAAACAATATTCACCGCCCATAGTAATCGGAACCAAATTTAGAAAAATTCACTCAACTCTAGCCATAAATAGGCACATATAACAAACATATCCCAGCAGAGTATCACAAATTCATATTTTGCTTAACGTATAAGTGACTATTTCCTGACAATAATCTCATAATCTTAGGAATTAATAATTTAAAAGAATCGGTAAAAAAGGGCACAAATATGTCAATCAAGTCATAGACGTTATGAATCATAAGAGAAAGATTTAACTTAATCTATACATGGTCCTTTCCATAAAGCAGTAGCTTAACTGTTCTTTTGCTATAATGATCCATACAATATTCGAGCTTTGTGAAATTTCCTATTTCAGCGAGTCTTAATAATACATGTGATGCTATTTTACCTGTGATAGTAATAATATTGATCTCACACCATTAAGGCTTGCAGTATTTTTTTTCAAATCCATTACTTAACCCATGTATAAGATCTCCCTGGAAAAGTATATCACTTTCTCTCTTAGACCTTGGCAGCTATCAAAGTACAAGAAGATATATGCTACCTGTTGTAGTCACTCTGACTGCCTCGTAATGTCAATCAATAGGTAAGCCTTCTTTCCTTCAGGAGAAGACATGATTTGAGCACCTTCTTCTGATGCAATAAGTACGATCCAGCTGCAAACCATTACTTACAACGTTTAGATGCAGAAGATGCCAATAAATTATTTACTAACCCTGCATCGGTAGTATATACAGTAACGGCTTTCCTGAACCATTAGGGCAGTGGCAACGTCAGCCATTAGGAAATGTAATGACTTCAATGAGAAGAAAGTTCACTGATAGACAATATATATGTTCTCTACTGGGAAAACACCATCTCAGTTTCAAGTTATATATTGCGCTAATGTGTGAGAAGGTGGGTAGAGAAGTATTGTGGCTGGAACACAATATAGTAGACAGTAAGGTCATTTAAAGGCTGTTTTAGGCAATGTTGCATACGTGAAATGTTAAGATTGATATACGTATTTAATGTTAAGCCATAATCTTTATAAGAGCTACAAGTAAGTAAATATTAGTACAGTGAAAATTTTAGGCACTTCATTTTTCATCTCCTCCAAGGAAAAGTTCCTTGGGGCTGTGATAGACATCATAATAGCCTATTGAGTAGAGATCAACGAAACGTCAACATTCTAATTCAACAGCTTCACCGTTGTGACCTCTAACATATATGGCTGTGGAAAACAGATGGTAACTATTCTTCACTTCGTATAGAACATCTTTACTTCTTTACGGCTTTCTTTCTCTATTATTATTTGTTAGCTATTATGTCTTCTCACTATCAAGATTCTTCCCAAAACGGTTGCTGCATTCCCTACCTCAGTTTTTATATAGGCTACGATAGTCTCTCATGATGGGCTGTGCTATCACCGAGCAAGGCGTTATGGGAAAACCCACCTGGTCACACTCACGTAAGCCTTATCTGGATGAAATGGTGGCAGCTATTTTTGGCCATTAGTGCAGAGCAAAACGTAAATTGTTTCAATTTGCCATGTCCCGTAAATTTCCTCAATTTTGACACAAATTTGATTAGCATCAAATCGATTTGCTCAGCTCTACTTCTCAGTGATTTCTGTATGTAAGCTATACCACACAAAGGCATTGGCCATCCATAAACTGTGCACTTTTTTTCACAGGTCAGTAGAATTATAAAGTCAACTACACTATTTCATGTTTTGAAATATAGTAATGTATACCTGCCTCTCAGATGTCAATTAGACACACTCTTTGTGCCACATTCTAACTTATGTCCGCAAAGGGACAAGTAATACATAGACTTCGGGAGCCGTCTACGTGTTAATTGCCAACTTGAAAAGCCAATAAAATGTCAAAGTAGAAATCTTAGGATCACAATACTGTTTTTTTTTCTCAAGATGACCAAATATTCACCAAACTTTTATTTTCAATGGAGAAATAAAAAGAATCTAATAGTTCACTCCCAAGGGGTAAACTATGACAAGTATCAGCCCTCTTATGCCGTCTATAAAATAGGCATACAGATCATAGAAAGTTGAAAAAACTGATAACGTGATATGTGCGATCTAATGACTTATTGCAGAGAAATCTTCAGTTTTCTTAATATGTAAATAAAGTTTTATGATCTCTGGGTGGGGCAGAGATCCTAAGCCTCCCTAAGAGTTTGCCTTCAGATTTTATTTTAGTGCGTAGCAACAACATTGATTGATCAGCTCCTGCATGTCTGATGTAAAGCTCCATTCATGAATGCTCAGACATGTGCAGACTGTTCTAGCTTCTGCGCAGTGTTTGGCCCTTTAATGGGCTTTGGCTTTAACCTTTTTTTCCATACAGGAGCCACCAAGCTACACCAGAGTAACTTGAAGCTAATAGCTATAGTGTAAGTAATTTGGAGACTTCAGAAACAAAATGTACAGTGAAGCTGAAGTACACGAACTCAACCATCTGGTGGCCAAAAGTTAAAGGAGAAATGAGTCAAGAAGGGACTCATGTGGTAATACCCACAAAGAATGCAGAAGATTACTTCATCTGGCAGTATGTTATACAGGAGACACAAGAGTGTGATCAGATACTATCAACGCTGGGGCCACCCTCAAGAAGAACCTAGACACCAAGTGACCTTTCTTGCCTGATTACTGGTGTGCTTAAAGAGGGGAGGAATGTAAGTGAGTGGGAGACTTCTGTAACTGAAGGTGACGTTGAAGTAAATTAACACCACCATGTAATGGCCAGAAATGAAAAGAAAGCAAGCAGGAACTTGGAAGCGAATGTGTGTTGGAGGTGGGACGAAGAAACAAAGGGGACAAGATCATGTCGAGATAGAGAATGAGTCATTGCCTTGACCAATGTCGGGTGAGATGTGCAGTGCTAGCTGAGCTGGATTACAGCCACATTCAAGAGAGTTGAGAACAGCACAATGGGACTAAGAATAAGCCCAGTTAAAGGCAGAAAACCTACTTAAAGGAGCAGATGATCTTGTGACTGGCTAAAGTAAGAATGTATTCTTGAAGGTACAGATGGTCATGTGTGGAGAAAGTCCAGGAAGCCTTCCTAAAGTGACATTTGTGTCAGTAGGAAGTGCAGGAAGCCTTCTTAAATGGATGGTCATGTACGCGGGATGTGCTGGAAGCTTTCTTAAAGGGAATCTAATAATCCAGTGAGAGGTTAAAGGGATAAGTACAAATCAGTGAGACCTAGGTGACAATATGGAGAGGACACGGACTGCGCTCTAGGAGATGGAGGCAGCCAAAAGACACGGTGAAGTCATACATCAATATACTACCGCAATAGACTTGTGACCTAATGGAGAAATAAAGCTGACTTCTATTGAGGTCTGTTATACTGACTATCACGACAGACTTAGTATTTAGGCGACGATAGTTATGGCTACCAAAGACTAAGGTACCTGTTGGAATATCGTTTGCTTTATTAGTTATGGTGCTTGAACCCTCTAGGTTCAAGCAACATATTGTAATCTGATTTCGTATATATTTTATTATTATTCTACTTCTTCTTCTCCGCATTTTCCACAATTAATGTGGCCCAAACCGTCGGCGCAGAGACCCCATTCAGGCAGCGTTTCGAAGCCCTCGGTGGTGACAGGTGTGCTATGTATTTTTGGAGTCGATCCAATTTGTAGTTTGTTTTTTTTTTTTTAAATCGCATGTTAAGCAAAAATTTTCCCATAGAAATAAATGGCCACCTTTCCATGACCTCCAACTGACTTGGATTGAAGCCACAGTGCAGGTGCACTGACCTTACAAAGATGGCAGCTATGCAAATGTACGGTGTCCATTTTAGGACATGATCATTTATCAAAGTCAAACATCAGAATAATGTGACTCTGACACGTTACTCTGACTTGTGACTCTGACTCGTGACTACCGAGCGGCCGAATGTGCCAAAGTGGCTACCAAGTGGCCAAAGTGGCTACCGAGGTGCTGAATGTGCCAAAGTGGCAACCAAGTGGCCAAAGTGTCTATCAAGTGGCTACAGAGGTGCCGAATGCACCAAAGTGGCTGCCAAGTGGCCAAAGTGACTACTGAGGTGCCGAATGTTCCAAAGTGGCTACCAAGTGGCCAAAGTGGCTACCAAGGTGCTGAATATGCCAATGTGGCTACCAAGTGGCCAAAGTGGCTACCGAGGTGCTAAATGTGCCAAAGTTTCTACCAAGTGGCAAAAGTGGCTACCGAGGTGCCGAATTGTGCCATTGCTGAACACAACATTCATATTCTAACTTTACTTTCTTACAGTCGACACCTGATACACTGCTGTAAAGCTTGCAGCGCTATTCAAGCACCATGTATTTCCTTCAGGAAATGCCCATCTAGTTAACTTTGTTATTCAAAACTCGGTTGTGAAGCAAAGACACTGTTGATATACCTAAAATAATAATTCCTAGTATTGCGCATTATTTTAACTTTTCGAGTAAATTACTAAACCTTTAGACAATTCATTTCTGTTCATATAAATTCTTTTAAAAAATAATTACTTGATTCAAGATACCACTGACTCTTCATCTTCTATGCCTTTGCATCTGTGTACCTGTTAACAATAGAAAAGCAGAACACAGCACAGAAGCAAGGACAGTGGAGATCCGCGTAGGTCCATACTTACATGAATGGAGACTGATGGCCCACATGCAGCCAGAGGATCATTTTACATACAGAGGCTAAGCATTAAAATAAGTTCTTAAGAGGTTTCATCTTTATAATACAGTCCCTTTAAGGAAACAAAGGCTTAGGCATATTTCATTTCAACATACCCAATCCTTCTTTCCTCCAATGTCTGCCATCATGGAAGATCAGGACACCTTTATACGATACCTGACAGTCGTCCCATCCCACTTCATTCGGTGGATTTGGACAAGTCTAGACGCAGCAGATCAAATTTCAATTGACAGTACTAATCCTGATGGATGATATTTGATTGGTTTTTGATTGTAAGAATATTGCTGCTGACTACGCTATTCTTGTCATTAAACAAGGCTCAATAGTGTAATGGAACTCATTGCTGATTGAAACAGAGACATATAAATTACCGGTAGGTATCATAAATTGTTACCATTACCGTAATAAAGCCTTACCTTACATCTGATGGGACAATTAGGTGAATTATTTTGTCCTTGTCTTTCTAAAATAGGGCTCAGAGAAAAACTACACAAATTTACTTAAAGGGAACCTGTCACCTGAATTTGGCGGGACCGGTTTTCGGTCATATGGGCAGAGTTTTTGGGTGTTTGATTCACCCTTTCCTTACCCGCTGGCTGCATGCTGGCCGCAATATTGGATTGCCTTGCGCAGGCGTGTACTTCGGAGGACATAGAATGAACTTCAATCCAATATTGCGGCCAGCATGCAGCCAGCGGGTAAGGAAAGGGTGAATCAAACACCCGAAAATTCCGCCCATATGACCGAAAACCGGTCTCGCCAAATTCAGGTGACAGGTTCCCTTTAACCCTAGAACCTGTTAATGGGGTCTGGGAAACCCAACTCTGCCTTCGTACCCGTTGCACATGCGCATGCTGCATAGCACGGGGCTGGCTCCTTGTGACATTATTTGAAGCTTTATCCTTGAAGAATGTCATAATTTTGTGTCATATAGTTTTACCGAAATCTAATAATGGGGTTTATGAGATCCCAATAAATGTTTTTTGGTAAGGTAATATGAAACATTATTTTTTGGCAAAAAAGCAAATTATTTTTTTTACAGATAATGATTTTACAGGGCTATTGTCTTGCAGAAGAAAACTTGTGTAAGGTAATGTTATTAAAAGTAGTGTAGGCAGTTATTTCGTATTCTTTTTCTTGGTGTGATATTTAGAAAGTGCTACCCTTATTATTTCTTATATATTTTTATATTTTAAAAAGATCATTATATTGTATTAGTTTTGTATTTTTTGTGAAGAAATCATAAAATGCGTCATTTTCTAAAAAAAAGTTAGGCAATATGTTAAGCCTAATTATACCATTCTAAGCAATACTAAGGTTAATACTTGAATTACGTGGCTATATAGACAAAACAGTCTTTGGGGTATGCCATACCCTATGAACAGGTATATGTAACTAATATATGATCTACAGATTCCAGGGCTAAAGGGGTTGTCCAGTTATGAGGTGTTGATGACCTAAACTTCAACCCCTTACTGACATCGGATGTACTAATCAGCCGATGTCTGTATTTCTGGCTTTGATGTGGGCTCCGGTGGTGAGCCCACCTCAAAGCTAGGACACGTCAGCTATTTTGAACAGCTGACATGTACCCGCAATAGCCACGATCCGCCTGCTGCTATTAACTAGTTAAATGTTGCTGTCAAACTCTGACAGCGGCATTTAACTAACGCTCCCGGCCGTGCGGCAGGAAGTGCTCGCACCGCTGACCCCCGTCACATGATCTGGGGTCATCGGTGCATTGCCATCACAACCTGAAAAAAAAAATATAAAAGTTCAAATCACCCCCCTTTTGCCCCATTCAAAATAAAACAGTAAAAATAAAATCAAACCTACACATATTTGTTATCCCCGCGTTCAGAATCGCCCAATCTATCAATAAAAAGAAAGCATTAACCTGATTGCTAAACAGCGTAGCGAGAAAAAAAATTCAAAACACCAGAATTATGCTTTTTTGGTCACCCCGACATTGCATTAAAATACAATAACGGGCGATCAAAAGAACGTATCTGCACCAAAATGGTATCATTAAAATGTCAGCTCGGCATGCAAAAAATAAGCCCTCACCCAACCCAAGACCACGAAATATAGAGACGCTATGGGTATCGGAAAATTGTGCAATTTGTTGTTTTTAGTAAAGTTTGGAATTTTTTTTTACCACTTAGATAAAACATAACCTAGACATGTTTGGTGTCTATGAACTTGTAATGACTGGAGAATCATCAGTTTTGGCATTTAGTGAACCTAGCAAAAAAGCCAAACAAAAATCACGTGTGGGATTGCACTTTTTTTGCAATTTCATCTCACTTGGAATTTTTTTCCCGTTTTCTGTTACATGACATGGTAAAGCCAATGGTGTCTTTCAAAAGTACAACTCGTCCCTCAGAAAATAAGCCCTCAAATGGCCATATTGACGGAAATATAACAATGTTGTGGCTCTGGAAAGAAGGGGAGTGAAAAACGAAAACGCAAAGCCGAAAAAAGCTCCTGTCATGAAGGGGTTAAGATAGGTCATCAGTATTAATTTGGTGAGGGTCTCACACTGAGCAAATCACTAGTAACTAGTTTCTAGTAGCTGCGATAGGGCTGCTTCTAAACAACAAAAAAGTGCAGCTCCTCTCAATGTGTAGTGGCCACAGCTGGGTGCTGCAGAACAGACCCTAATCACGACAACAGATGATGTCTATGGCTGCTAAACCTCATCCAGTGCAGCTCTGCTCATTTTTTAAATCAGGACACCTCTAGAATGGCTACTATTTGATCAATGGGGTCCCAGGTGACCTATGCTAAGGATACATCATCAATATCTTGTGACAGAGCAACCTCTTTAATGTGTGGGGTATAGGATTCCTTAGATGAGGAGTGGTCTATGTTTAGTCCAGAGGGGACCTTTAGTTCACTATTGTGTGGGTAGAGGGGCCCAACGGCTGTCTAGGGTTTGATAGGGACCCCAGGGAAAGCCGACGTGGAGCGGGGGCGCCATAACGTTATCCCATAGGGCGCCAACCCCCGCTGATAGGCAGACCACAATATAGATATCAGTTCAGGGTATTCCTAGTTCCCCTCACTAGTTTGTTCACAGTTTTTGTGTTGGTGTTTGGTGCAGCCACAGGTTCGTGGCTTTTTAGATATAATTAATAAATATTTTTTGTTTTTTGAGTAACATATGCTTCCTACAAATTCCTACTCTAAAATATTGATTTAATTGCAGAGCAACCTCTTTAACCCTAGAACGCATGGCGTTAAAAATATACATATTAACGTATTGGGGGCCTTTTAGGCCCCCCATGCACATAATGTAGAAAAACACACTTAAATAACTTTCACAAGTTTATTTCAAAATTGCTCAATAAAATATGAATAGTGGACAAAATTTTAATTATAATTTTTCACAGAAAACACCAAAAAATCTTTTTTTTCCTAAATTTCACACAAAGACATGAAAACACACAAAAACGCATAGAAATCTATAGCAAACTAGCTGCAGCTACATTTTTATTCTAACTTTCTTTTCTATTATATTAGTCTTCCAAACAATTCTGACATGATATTTTTTCAGAAGGAGTGTTCTTTGCAAAAAGTTTCCTTACAAGTGGAACAATATCGCTCAGTTTTCCTCTCTATGTTTCTTGGACACATGAAACAACGCTTTCGTTTTCTTTCTCCTGGTTCTGGAATAATCTGAAACTGTATGCCACACCGTTTCATTGCTTCTTTAGTTTGCTTTGGCAAGAATTTCAAGTCGCTTCGCTCTATCATGTGAGGCATTACAAGTTCATGACAAAGGTCCTCCAAGAATATGCGTCTCCTGTCCTTCCTCTGTGCATGAAATTCCGGATGAGTTTCTGTATAAATAATTAATGAAATTAGGGCTGCTACATCAAGCATATTTGAAAATAGTAGTACAGGCCATCGCTTTGTTTGCCTCTTACACGAATATTCTCCCACCATCATCCAACTAATGTAGGATTACTGTCCCAAAAAACATTCGTTTTGGATGTTCTGCTTATCACTTCTTGAGGATCCACTAGATTCACTTCTTCATCATCAGAAGAATCACTGGATGAGGATGTTTGATTAGCTGGTGGCAGATATTCTTCATCAGACAAAGATAGTTCACTTTCATCATCGCTTTGAAACATAATCGCTTCAATCTCTTGGTCAGTCAGACACTTGGAGGAAGAGTGTGCCATTGCTGACTAGATGTTAGCAAACTAAAAGAAAAAACAATGAACAGAATCAGTCCCCCCTTCTTCCTCTCACCCTCAGCAGCTCTTACCTTTTATACTTTTAAGTGGTGTACAATTCTCTGGATTTTTGTGGCTCAGAAGCTTTAGCCTTTGCCAGCTTCTTAGAAGCAGAAACTGAAAATGAATCAGATTTCCTCTCAACAGCTTATCTTATCACAGGTCCTTCAGCAATTAGCTCACCGTGTATACTGTCCTCAGTACTCTATATACAGCTCATTACTGTGTTCCGAAGGACCTGAGGTGATGTCATGGCCTTATCACTCCCTCCAAAAATCACATGACATCCTCACATGTTATTATCCACACCCTGGCCCCTCCACCAGCATTACTGAGTACAAATAAAGTAACTTGAGACATAAACACTACTGAGAACATGATAAAAATAGCGGGGGCCTAAAAGGCCCCCAACTCGTACAGATGTAGTTTTCACCAAACAAGCATTGTTACACCATAATGTCTATGAAAAAAATTATATGAACAACTGGATATCATCAACAACGACATACTTGAGGAATACCTGGAGTTTCAAAATTTGCAGATAATAGCAAAAATGTAAGCATGGGGGCCTAAAGGGCCCCCAATATGCGTTCTAGGGTTAATGCACATCTGCTTATTTTTACATTCACTATGTGAAAGAAAAAGTTAAAGGGAATCTGTCATCTGAGAGCAGCATAATGTAGAAAAAGAAACACTGATTCCAGTGATGTGTCACCTAGTTTTCTGGGTGCAGCATTAGTGACACAATAACACAGCTCAGAAAGCTGCCCCCGCTCAACACCACAGCTTTCTGTGTACATTATCTATAGACAATGAGCTGCTTATCAGTAGAGGAGGCGTGGTCAGACCAGGGCTCACATACACTTTGGTCCAAGCAGTGATAATCTCCTGTTAATAAAACCTTCATTGTATGGAAACAATGCATAGGCTAATAAGGGACACATCACCAAAACCTGTGTCTCAGCTGCCCTTAGAATACATCGCAAATACTTTGAGAGATTTCCTTACATGTTGCTGAAATGTATAGTATATAATAAAATCTTTAACATGCTTCCTATGAGAAAAACTGCCCCTCCTATTCATTATAGACTTGGATCTAGCTGAAAGGCAATAATTAAAGAAGAATGTCTTCTTGCAAAAAAGATCCATTATCCAAGATGGAATGCTCTGTTGCCAAGAAGAAACCAGGAAGTCGATTTTTTCAACCGATTTATTTTATGCGTCAGAATAGCATAAAAGAATAAAACAAGTGTTAGTTACTTCACTGATCTTCTGCCATTCCATCCTTTACTGGGTCCTCACCGGGTCTCAATTTTCTGGTCACTCTTGACATACCAATAATGTGTGTTCAATGATTGGCTGAGCAATCATATCTTGTGTTTTGAGAGGGCAATAACCAAGAAACCTATGTTGACCTACGAAATTTTGGAATGGGAGCAGCTGGGAATAGGTGAGCTTAATACTACTTGTTAGGGCTAGCGGAACGCACCAAATAATAAGATGGAATAAGGTGCGTTCGCAGCCCGGGGTCCACCGTGCAGAGATGGAACCTGCTGCCAAGTAATGACGGACTATATGGTGGTACAATGTGAATACACACACGGGTTAACTTTACCCTGTGTGAAGGAAGCGAACCCTGTTGCGCCACAGGGCTGCAGTACCGCACGTAACAAAACTAATAAATAAATAGCACGAGAGTGTGAACTGTGCCGTACTGGCGGATGCCACTAACCACCCTGACTAGGGTTAAAGAAGCGCTCTAATGGCGCGTGGCACCGTACTGGCGGTCACAGCAGTAGGCGCTGTTTCGTGCGTTAAAGCTGTGAGTTCAGCCGGGCACTAGATTGCAGCCATTCACCTTACGCGAACAGTCATACACAAGGGATGGGTTTTTTAAGGAACGACTTGCACTCATCAACACACACACGATTACAATTGTACACTAGCGCATGGCCATGTGGTAATGCGAAGCTTATATAGCTGCAGCATGTATAGGACCTTCCAATAAAGGACCAATAGGAAGCTGCCAGAAGCTTAGCACCTTCAGGACCTTCCTGGAGGACCAATGGGAATTGCTGCAGCATCTGAGCATGGGACCCTCGATTTCCAATGGGAGATCTCACCCTGGGCATGCTCAGAAGGGAAAAAGCAGGACTTAGTCCCAAAAGCGTCTGCTCACCGCTGCCCAGCACTGGCTTCAATGGCAGAAGCAGGAAAAGCAGCAGTAACCCTATGCACAGAGTGAGGCTGCCGTCACACTAGCAGTATTTGGTCAGTATTTTACATCAGTATTTGTAAGCCAAAACCAGGAGTGAAACAATTAGAGGAAAAGTATAATAGAAACATATGCACCACTTCTGCATTTATCACCCACTCCTGGTTTTGGCTTGCAAATACTGATGTAAAATACTGACCAAATATTGCTAGTGTGACGGCAGCCTGAGACTGAGCAAGACGCTGGGACCGACGTCTCCGCTGAGCAGACTCCACTGCGGCTGGAGAAGAATGGGAGACCGCAGCAGAGATGGTTCGAGATTCCCCCTGTGCAGAGGCGGGAACTCGACACCTAACACTACTTTTTATACCATTCTAAGCCCTTTACAAAGATAATCTGTCACCATTTTTATGCTTTCCCATTCCAACAGGCAGAAACTCTGATTTTAGTGTTGCATCACGCTGGGCTTTTAAGTTATAGTTTGATAAAAACTCTTCAATATCTGCTTCATCTCAGCTAGTCTTCTCAACAATGATACGCTCCTGTTATGAAGTCTTCGCTATTCATCAGCTCTGCCTTTCACTGCCTCCCTTATCTTTATTTTGATAGCTCTGTACCTATATCCCGTGTAGACTGCCAATCGATGGCATGGATAGAGTTAAACAGAGAACTTCATTGAGAAGACCAACAGAGTTGCAGCAAATAAATCAGCGATTTTATCAAAACTACAGCAGAGAGCTCGGTAAAGGGAACACTGCTGGGTCTTTGTTCTTATTTTATGCTTTTCTCAGATTGGGAAGCAAAAACCTGGAAACAAATAACCTTTTAATGAAATATTACATTTCTGTAGCATTTGCGTTCCGAGACGTAAGACAGAACGTTGACAACAAACTTTCCCATGAAGGATGGAAAAATGTCTCATTAATAATCTCCATTACCTTGCTAGAAAAACAAACCTATGAGTATTTTATGCCAAATCTTAGGCTACGGTATCTCTATAGACAGAGCAATCCTCCTATGTCACCTACTGTGCTATTGTTTACTAGAAAAAAATCCTCTCTTCACGGCACCCGCTGTGTTTTTTTGTCTCCTCAAAAGCTTTAATTATGCATTAATTCATTGGGTTGTTAATACAACGGGCTCTGAATACTGTGCACATTGCTCTTAGCATGCAGATACATTAAAGCATGTTATAATTGAATGAATGAGCAGAGCGAAAGTGTTTGTTACAGCGTAAGATTATGTTAATGCACTGCATTTCCTGTTTGCAAACAGTACGCCAACTGTGGATGTTATTATTTATTCATAAAGAACCGATATATCCTGTAGCATTCCATAGATGTAATTGCCTACTGCTGACTTTTAAGACCACAGTATGGCTCCACGTGAATTTTTGTTTTGTCAGAAAAAAAATACCTATATAATTTACGTCGGTGCCCTGATTTGTCTTAAGTGATTTAACACACTCGAAAAAAAATTTTAGCTTGTTGGTTTAAAGTGAAAATAGCTTGGAACTGGATCAAAAGGAAACACTCGCCTGCTTGAATGTTTTTTTTTCCTATTGCTATAAAGAAAGCTTAAGAATATGTATAAATTAAATAAGAAAATAAAAGCTTCATTGTGGAATTTTCCTTTACGTTATATAATTTACGAGATAAATGAATATATTATAATGCGAAATAATACATACACGCATATGTACATATATGCACAGATTACTTAATAAAGAAACCAGGCAGCAGTCAAAAATAGAAAACTTTAAAAGGTCCAATTAAACTTTTAATAAGCTATACATGCAAAAGGCAACGTTTCAGCTCCGCAGAGCCCTTCTCGACCTTTGGAAATGCTCTGTGGAGCCGAAACATTGACTTCTGCACATATGGCTTGTTAAAAGTTTCACTGGACTTTCTGTAGTTTTCCATTTTGGAGTGCATTCTTTATTTTATATTTTTGGCCTTTTTGGGTTACAACTCGTGATGAGTGAGTATTCTCGTTGCTTGGGTTTTCCAGAGCACGCTCGGGTGACCTCCGAGTATTTGTTAGTGTTCGGAGATTTAGTTTTCATCGCGGCAGCTGAATGATTTACAGCTACTAGCCAGCTTGAATACATGTGGGGATTCCCTAGCAACCAGGCAACCCCCACATGTACTCAGGCTGGCTAGTAGCTGTAAATCATTCAGCTGCCACGATGAAAACTAAATCTCCGAGCACTTACAAATACTCAGAGGTCACCCGAGCGTGCTCGGGAAAAGCTAAGCAACGAGTATACTCACTCATCACTAGGTACAACGAGTGACCTAGAACCTGTTTTTAACTCTAAACCTTGTGCTACATCAATTTTTTATATATAAGACTGAAACACATTGCAGTTTTATCCTAACAAAACACTAAGTTCTATATACTCACTTTGCTCATGATGGTTTAATCCTCCTGACAAGCAACATATCTGTTTGTGTTGGTTGCACCTACATAACAGTTCTTTACCCCAAAGACATTTTTAATGACAATTGCTGGATTTTTGTTGTCCTGCTTCTAAATATATTTAGAGCCAATCAGTCGCCTCCTTGGTATTGCATGATGAATGCATTTAGCCATCTACATTTCCTACGCTTGGGAGTGAGAAATAGGATTGAGTTTAGCTTAAACCTTAACAGAAAGTACTGTAGATATTCCTGAACTATTAAACATTTCTATATCTTCATCGAATGTAGATTGGTAATATCCAAGCCAGAATAATTAAAACCAAAACTAATTGGAATGATAGAAGAGATTATCTACTCAATATGAGTCCAGATATCCATATGGACAACTCGATTTCCAGGAGACCCTAAGATTCAAGGTTCTCAAAGAGCCATCTAAAAGGTTGATTTTTAGCAACTTCATGAAAGCATAACCCCTTTCTGACCTCGGACGGGATAGTACATCCGAGGTCAGATTCCCTGCTTTGATGCGGGCTCTGGCCGTGAGCCCACATCAAAGCCAGGACATGTCAGCTGTTTTGAACAGCTGACATGTGCCCGCAATAGCGACGGGTGGAATCGTGATCCACCCGCCGCTGTTAACTAGTTAAATGCCGCTGTCAAACGCTGACAGGAGCATTTAACTACCGCTTCCAGCTATCTGGCCGGATATGCGCTCATCGCTGACCCTCGTCACGTGATGTGGGTCAGCAATGCATCTGCATGACAACCAGAGGTCTCCTTGAGACCTCTATGGCTGTTGATGTCGGATTGCTATGAGTGCCACCCTGTGCAATGTTGTAATTCTGCTGCATAGAGGTGATCTGTTGTGCCAGCTTCTAGCCTCCCATGGAGGCTATTGAAGCATGACAAAAGTAGAAAAATAAATGTTTAAAAAATTGAAAAAAATAAAAAAAAATATAAAAGTTTAAATCACCCCTCATTCGCCCCATTCAAAATAAAACAATAAAAAAATCAAATATACACATATTTGGTATCTCCGCACTCAGAATCGCCCGATTTGAAATGCTAGAATTACAATTTTTTTTGGTCAAAAGACCAAAAGGAGATCAAAAGAACGTATCTGCACCAAAATGGTATCATTAAAAATGTCAGCTTGGCACGCAAAAAATAAGCCCTCATCTGACCCCAGATCATGAAAAATGGAGACGTTATGGGTATTGGAAAATAGCGCCATTTTTTTTTAGCAAAGTTTGGAATTTTTTTCACCACTTAGATAAAAAATCTAACTTTTTTTGCAATTTCACCGCACTTGGAATTTTTTTCCTGTTTTCTAGTACACGACATGGTAAAACCAATTACGTCATTCAAAAGTACAATTCGTCCCGCAAAAAATAAGCCCTCATATGGCCATATTGACAGAAAAATAAAAAAGTTATGGCTCTAGGAAGGAGGGAAGCGAAAAATTAAAATGAAAAGACGATAATACCCATGGTCATGACGGGGTTAATATCAGCATAAAGTTGGGAAAGTAATTGACTGGTATGAATCGTAATCTGGAAATATTTGTGAAAAAGACTGTGACAAGTTAATAAACATCAAACAGCTGAGATGTTTGCTAACTAGTTCCATTTTCCAGCCTTTTTCAAAACCATTAATCCACCGTAAACTACTAACTCTAACTTTTTGCACTTGTAAATTTCTTTTTTTCCTTATGGCTGATACAAATTATTCAAATTGGTTCATTGCCGTTCCCTAACGAATGTATTATTATCAGGGTGGAAGCCCTTTTTGGCAAATTGCGTTGGGTGTATGTGACCCATTGGAATATTTTGTTCTGCTCCTGTCTATGTATCTTATAATTAGTTTAATCTCTTAAGTCTTTTTCCAAGACAGTGAATTACAGCTTCACTAATTGTGATTCAGACGAATCTGAAATATTCCTCTCCTTCACATAATAAATACATTCCCTTAAGAGTGAAGAAAGTAACCCATATCATTAGCAACGTGCAAAAATCAGATGGGAAGGTTTAAATTAATGAAATACGTGGCAGCTAATTTCGGCGACATTTTGTAGTCTTTTGTGGCTTTTAATTACCTTCTTGTTTGCAGCCTTTAAGTATAATTAATGTAGATCCGTCTTTTATTAAGAGTGTTTGACAGGATTCATGAGGTTACTTTACTGTGACAGGAAGACATGATATATACAAAGAAATTTTTATTATCGCAATTCTCTTAAAAACTATAGGGCTGATTAGTCAAAGCTTTTATGCCAGGAAAGAAGCTTAAAATGTTCGAAAATTCACATAGTTTTGGCTCAATGTGGAATGCGCTAAATGTTGCAATTTTTAGAGTTTTCAGGCCATTTTGAATCATCGCCACCAAAATGGACAGATCTACCGAGGACAAAAGATGGTATGGCACGTGGTAATGCCAGCCTCACCATGTTAGGGCTAGCGGAACGCACCAAATAATTAGAAAGATAGAGTAAGGTGCGTTCGCAGCCCGGGGTCCACAGTGTAGAGATGGAACCTGCTGCTAAGTAATGACAGACTATATGGTGGAACAATAAGGATTCACACACGGGTTAACTTCACCCAGTATGAAGAAAATGAACCCCGTTACATCACAAGGCCGTGGTACCGCACAAGGAGCGCAAGCAAGGAGTCACAGAACTCTACCCCTAGACTCAGGATTAGAGTTCAACTAGACCTCTTGCGCTCAACACTGCAACTGGGGTGTCAGTGTAACTGAAATAATAATTTAATTGCACTGTAGTGCATGCGGTGCCGCTCTGGTGGATGCCACTAACCACCCAGACTTGGGCAAGGAAAGCGCTGTGAAAGCGCATGGCACCGCACTGGCAATCTCTGCAATTTGACTCTGTTTTGTGTGTCTTGTGCTGATAGCAAGTCAGGAGCTAGATAGCAATCATCCTCCTTACATGAGCAGTCATACACAAGGGAGGGGATAATTAATGAGCGACTTTCACACGTTTACAAGTGTACACTAGCGCATGGCTGAGCGGCCATGCGAACCTTTTATAGCGACAGTGCTGCAAGACCTTACAGATGGTCCAAAAGGAGCCTCAACAGAACCTGAGCATGTGACCCCCGACCCCCCAGTGGGAGGTCGTCCCGTGGGCATGCTCAGTAAGGAAAAAGCAGGACTTAGTCCCAGAAAGACCTGCTCGCTGCTGAACATTGCTGGCTGCAAGGACAGAGCCTGGAAGGGCAGTAGTAACCAGTGGTCCAGTATCAGCCTGGACCGACGTCTCCACTGAGCAGACTCCTCTGCGGCTGGATTAGAATGGAAGACCGCAACGGAGATGGTTCGAGATTTCCCCTGTGCAGAGGCGGGAAATCGACACCTAACATGCCAATTCATTAAAAATGGCAACTTTTTATTTGGTAGAAATGCTTTCGGAGCCACTTTTTGATGCGTCAAATTTATTTAGTGACGGTTTACATTTTTTGGCACTTTGTACTTTATTAACTGTGAATGAAATGCTCTACGAATGCAGATAAAGAAGGATAATTGAGAGCCGCTTACTGGAGTTGGTTGTGCAAAGGTAAAGGCACAAAGCCTTAAGGTACCGTCACACTAGACGATATCGCTAGCGATCCGTGACGTTGCAGCGTCCTCGCTAGCGATATCGTCCAGTGTGACAGGCAGCAGCGATCAGGCCCCTGCTGTGCTGTCACTGGTCGGGGAAGAAAGTCCAGAACTTTGTTTCGTCGCTGGACTCCCTGCAGACATCGCTGAATCAACGTGTGTGACACCGATTCAGCGATGTCTTCGCTGGTAACCAGGGTAAACATCGGGTTACTAAGCGCAGGGCCGCGCTTAGTAACCCGATGTTTACCCTGGTTACCATCGTTAAAGTAAAAAAAACAAAACGCTACATACTTACCTACCGCTGTCTGTCCTCGGCGCTGTGCTTCTCTGGTCTGGCTGTGAGCACAGCGGCCGGAAAGCAGAGCGGTGACGTCACCGCTCTGCTTTCCGGCTGCCCGGCGCTCACAGCCAGACCAGAGAAGCAGAGCGCCGAGGACAGACAGCGGTAGGTAAGTATGTAGCGTTTGTTTTTTTACTTTTAGGATGGTAACCAGGGTAAACATCGGGTTACTAAGCGCGGCCCTGCTCTTAGTAACCCGATGTTTACCCTGGTTACCCGGGGACTTCGGGATCGTTGGTCGCTGGAGAGCTGTCTGTGTGACAGCTCTCCAGCGACCAAACAGCGACGCTGCAGCGATCCGGATCATTGTCGGTATCGCTGCAGCGTCGCTTAGTGTGACGGTACCTTTAGAGAACAGGTTATTTGTGGGCTGCCGAATAGACTGATTTAATTTGTAGAAGTAATTGAGGTGCAAAGCAGCAAGCAGGATGACGGAGATGTTACCCAGGAGGATTGTCGGGTACAAATCTTTATTGTGAAAACATGCTACACGATTCAGAGTTGGTCCAACTCCTTCCTCATTCATGCCCAAGGAAAGAGTTAGACCAACTCTGAAACATGTAGCATGTTTTCACAATAAAGATTTTTCTTCTAATCCTCTTGGTCAACGTCTTCTTTACTTGGCTTGTTCTTTTGCACCTCCAATACTCATACTCTACAGTCCTCAATGTTTCAGCTAAATACTCACCGCAGGATTAGCAAGGCTCTATAATAGCACAAGCAAAAGAGGCAGTTGTCTAAAGGACTCGGTATTGAGCATCCTCCACCATGCTATCCTATGTTCCATTTAAACACTACATGGAGTTATATTGGCTCCATGTGGCTGTATTATTTTAATGCTACTTGAGAAGTCAACACCCAGCCTCAAGTCATACCTTTCACTGCCTAAGGACTCACTCACACAGGTGTATACATCAGACCAATGTTATTCTATGAAACCATGCCATTTCGACAAGAGAAAAAATTGTGACATAATGCTGTTCAAATCGTATCAAACTCACCCATTCAAATCTATGGATGACATTTGAGTGCAGTATGATTTCTGCAGACTCACACAATGGAGAAGATGGAGAAATTACATTCTCCATCTTCTCACGTGTGCTATGATTTTCTCATTCAGTTTATCGGATCAAACTCAGATCTGAGTTTGGTCCGAATGTTATATACATAATCAATCTGATTATAAAAATAAAAAGTGATCAAACAGTCAAATATTTTCCAAAATGGCACCAATAAAAACTTCATTTCAAAAGTAGTGAAACATAAAAGGACTATATAAATTTGATAATGTTGAATTGGCCCACAGAATAAAGTTATCATGTCAATTTTTCTAAGCGGTGTTTAAGAAACAAAAGTATAATAAAAAGTGATCAAATTCTTGATTGTAACAAAAAGCTGCACAAAAAAAACCCTTAATCTCTTCCTGACCTCGGACGGGATAGTACGTCCGATGCCGGCTCCCCTGCTTTGATGCAGGGCTCCGCGGTGAGCCCGCATCAAAGCCGGGACATGTCAGCTGTTTTGAACAGCTGACGTGTGCCCGTAATAGGCGCGGGCAGAATCGCGATCTGCCCGCACCTATTAACTAGTTAAATGCCGCTGTCAAACGCAGACAGCGGCATTTAACTACCGCTTCCGGCCGGGCGGCCGGAAATGACGTCATCGCCGACCCCCGTCACATGATCGGGGGTCAGCGATGCATCTCCATTGTAACCATAGAGGTCCTAGAGACCTCTATGGTTACTGATTGCCGGTGGCTGTGAGCGCCACCCTGTGGTCGGCGCTCACAGCACACCTCCATTTCTGCTACATAGCAGCGATCAGCAGAGGCGATCGAGTTGTGCCTGCTTCTAGCCTCCCATGGAGGCTATTGAAGCATGGCAAAAGTTAAAAAAAAGTTTAAAAAAATGTGAAAAAAATAAAAAAAACATAAAAGTTTAAATCACCCCCCTTTCGCCCCAATCAAAATAAATCAATTAAAAAAATATCAAATCTACGCATATTTGGTATCGCCACGCTCAGAATCGCCCGATCTATCAATTAAAAAAAAGTATTAACCTGATCGCTAAACAGCGTAGCGGGAAAAAAATTCGAAACGCCAGAATTACGTTTTTTTGGTCGCCGTGACATTGCATTAAAATGCAATAACGGGCGATCAAAAGAACGTATCTGCACCAAAATGCTATCATTAAAAACGTCATCTCGGCACACAAAAAATAAGCCCTCAACCGACCCCAGATCATGAAAAATGGAGACGCTACGAGTATCGGAAAATGGCGCAATTTTGTTTTTTTGTTTTTTTTTAGCAAAGTTTGGAATTTTTTTTCACCACTTAGATAAAAAATAACCTAGTCATGTTAGGTGTCTATGAACTCGTACTGACCTGGAGAATCATAATAGAAGGTCATTTTTAGCATTTAGTGAACCTAGCAAAAAAGCCAAACAAAAAACAAGTGTGGGATTGCACTTTTTTTGCAATTTCACCACACTTGGAATTTTTTCCCGTTTTCTAGTACACAACATGCTAAAACCAATGATGTCGTTCAAAAGTACAACTCGTCCCACAAAAAATAAGCCCTCACATGGCCAAATTGACGGAAAAATAAAAAAGTTATGGCTCTGGGAAGGAGGGGAGCGAAAAACGAACACGGAAAAACGAAAAATCCCCTGGTCATGAAGGGGTTAAAAGTACAACTCGTCCCGCAAAAAATAAGCCCTCACATGGCCAAATTGACAGAAAAATAAAAAAGTTATGGCTCTGGGAAGGAGGGGAGCGAAAAACGAACACGGAAAAATGAAAAATCCCAAGGTCATGAAGGGGTTAATCCAGAAAATAATCCCTCAATTAAGCCATTTGATGGGAATACAGTAAACTCATGAATGTAGCGACACAAGAAGAAATTACTGTTTTTCACAGTATTTATTGCACAAATGTAAAAAACCTTAAATGAAACTACTTGAATCTTGCATTGCCAATAAATGTAACACTTTATTTGAGCAACATATAAATAGCATACACTTAAATGTCAAAAAAACAGTAAAAGTAAAGTAAGTAAATGTATCCCAAAATTATGCCAATGTCAAGTGTAGTTCAGAAAAGCTCTCACAAAGAATTTAGTACTTTTGATTTTACTAATATTTAAACTGCTGAAATTCCCTGTTTCAGGGTTTTATGTTACATATGTTTTACCTAAAATATCAAAAAAAGCATAATATTAAAATTTCCCACCTTAAAACCTTAAGACATTTCTCACCTATATAAGGGATCCAAGAAGTATCATTTCTCCTTGTGGAGAGTGACATGATAAGCATGTCGAGGTGAGGAGACTTAAAGCCGCAATGGTACTCTGGGAAATATGCAAATTGTCTCTTCAGAGAGGAAGAGGACTAGAACTCTAGTGCCACCTATTGAAAGTAGCAATCCTAACAGTCAATGTCGACCCTTCAACGAGCCTTGTCACATGACTTAGGATAATAGCCAAACCAGAATCTCAATTTGCTATTATCCTAAGTCATGTGACAAGGCTCGTTGAAAAGTCGACTGACTGTTAGGATTGCTACTTCCAATAGATGGCACTAGAGTTCTAGTCCTCTTCCTCTCTGAACTGACCTATATAAAGAAGCTCATTTAAGGATCAAAGTTGAAACAACTTGGAGACCTCAAAATTAGTAAATGTGGGAGAACGTGCATCTGATTTAAATATATGGCTTTTTGCCAGAAGTAATGAACTGCATTAAGAGTTTCATTCGTACAAAAGTTTCATGTATCAAATCTACATTTTACAATTTCACTTTTTTTATTAATTTAATTTGTCTGCTCAAAGTTAAATTACTTTCAGGTTTGCAAAACGAATAGACGGAGCATGTGTTTTTATGAAAAATTGCATAAAATCAAACTGACATTTCTTTTGTTTAATAAAGCTGAATTCTAAATTACCTTTTAGAAAAAATTTGATCATTGGTCATATTTAAAAAAAAAATCTAAATCATTTTTACGATAAGACATTCCAATTGCCTCTTTAGATGGAAAAAGAACTAGAACTTTACTGCCAACTACAATAAGTGGCAATTCTAAAAGTCAATATCAACCAAACCAGAATCTCAACTTTCAGACTTGTGTTCCATTGTGTTTGTTCCTCATCAGTGCAAAGCAAGAGATCTCTTTCTCACTAAAGAAGAAATTTACATATTTAATTTCCCGGAGGAGCATTCCCTGGCCTATAATTCACCTTACATTGACATGTAATTCTTCACAAGGAGAGACATTACCCCCTTAGACCCCAGTTATAGGTCTCACGGATAGCCAAATCAGATCTCTTGTTTTGCACTGATGAGGAACAAACACTGAAACATGAGTTTGCAATGTTGCCGTTTCGGCTTGTAGACAAGGAGGAATTCTGCCGACTCACGGTGGTAGCCATCCCTCGGTACTCAGTTCCAAGTGGCCACTACTTCTCACAGTGCGGCATCCCTTCCTTGTACCATCACATGTCCAGAAACATCACCCGTGCCCTTACCAATGCACTTACCTGGACTGCCCATCTAGCGACGAACACATGTACCAGCACTTGTAGACAAGGATACTTCATTTCCTTGATGACATTCTGGGAGAACATTGTGGAAACTGGGGCTGAGTCCCACCCTGGAATGTCACATGTACTACTGACATTGAGGATTGCTGGCCCTACTTTTATCAGGGTTTACTGTTATGACCTGGTGGTTAGGAGCACCCGACCTGATAGTGAAACTCATACAGGACAAGCTCTGGGATGTGGGAGCTCTGCTGACCGCAAGCCCTAATCTTATCGCACACACTAAAAATAGCCGTGGAGCGCTCCTGACGCTCCCTAGGCGCCTCGTCACAGCCTCAGAGCTAGCTAGCCCTAGAGATAGAAAATAAAGCCTAGCTTGCCTCAGAGAAATTCCCCAAAGGAATAGGCAGCCCCCCACATATAATGACTGTGAGTAAAGATGAAAGTCACAAACGCAGAAATGAAATAGGTTTCAGCAAAGGGAGGCCAGACTTACTAAATAGACAGAGGATAGGAAAGGAATCTTTGCGGTCAGCACAAAAACCTACAAAAGACCACGCAGAGTGTGCAAAAGGGTCCTCCGCACCGACTCGGTGCGGGGGGTGCCACCAGCTGGCAAGACAAAATCAAGATAACCAGCTGGACAAAGAAACAATGAGCAAAAATAACAATAAGGAACTTAGCTTCTGCAGGAGAAGACAGGTCACCAGGCAGATCCAGGAGCGAACTAAACCAATGCTAAAACATTGACAGCTGGCATGGAGTAACGATCTGAGTGGAGTTAAATAGAGAAGCCAACCAAAAGATAAACCACGTCACCTGTGTAAGGAACCTCAGAAGCAGCAGCTTCACTCATAGCCACCAGAGGGAGCCCATAGACAGAACTCACCGAAGTACCATTCACGACCACAGGAGGGAGTTCGACAACAGAATTCACAACAGTTTACTACACCAGTTCCTGAATAGTCCACATAAGCCAGAAGATGGAATTTCTGCAGCACTGCCTCAGGAAAGCGGTAACGGGAAGGGATAATCAGCTAGGCAATACCATTTCTGTGCCTACTTAAACAGTCACTGCTGACAATGAAACATGAAGCTTTGCATGTGGACTAGGTGGAGTTGCAGGAATACATGAGACAGGGAGACACAACCCAACCCAGCCTCATCTCATTTTTTCAGTGCAGATTGGGTAACAAGGAGGAGGTGGAGGCTGAGGAGGAGGAACAGGAGCTGGCTGTTAGCACAACAGAAGCTAGTACCCACAAAAGCTTTGTCATGTCTAGCCTACATGGATGGGCTGAGGAGGAGGAAGAGAGGGAGGAGGAGGAGATGGAGAGTCATCATCATGGTGTGGAGACAGGAAATGGTTGGCTTGGAACATATGGCTAACTTTATGTACCACTGCATTTCCCATGACCATCGCGGTGTATTCATCTTGGCAATAAAGGGTACTGGTTGTTCACCCTTCTAGACCCACCCTAGAAGGAAGACGTTGTATCTCTCTTACCTGAGGAGAAGTCAACTAAAATTGTGCTAAACCAGAAGGCCATTGTGGAAAATATGTTGAATAAATTCCCATCGAACAACGCTAGCAGCAGGGTCAAGCTTCCTTGCCCAATCGAGGAGGAAAGGTAAGGGATACAGACACCAAGTACAGCAGAGGCATTGGTACACTCTCAAGGGCCTGGACTAATTTCATGAAACCCTCCCAGCATGAAACCCTCCAAGTCCTGATGACCGGGTATACTTGACAAGGAGGGAAAAGTTTTAAAAGATGGTTTTCCTGAAAGAAAGCAAGTGTACTCAAAAATTCCTCTGTGACTTTCAACTATTGGTCTCAAAGCTGGACACCTGGCATTAGCTGTTTCTCTATAACTTGGAGGTGTTGTACTGCCCTTCCGCCATCATCGTATCTGATTGGGTTTTTAGTGCCGCTGGGGTGGGGGTCACAACAGACATGCACACCACACCACCACACCAGATGACAGCAGCACATAAAGTGTTTTTCAATATTCAATGTTTGAATGAGGCCCTCCAGTTTTCACCTTAATGAGTGTATGGATGACCCTGCTTGTAATTTTTGTCAGGATTTACACTATTTGCAGAGCTTTTTTGTGAGTGTGGAAGTAGCATAACTACACTTTGGTCACATTATTTGAATTAAACACAACAGTTGGTGCCTTCAAAGTTGCATGGATGACCCTGCTTGTAATTTTTGACAGACTTTGCATTGTCTGCAGATCTTTTAAGAGTCCAGCTATATGGCTTCTACTCTAGTTTTCTCATCGTTGGCTCAATGGATCTCTGAAGAAAAGGTATTATTTTTATTAGTTGACAAGATTCTACACAACCATACCGCTACCTCCATATGAAAAAATGTGCTGACAAGTACCCTATATTAGGCTATGTTCCTACAATTAGTTTTTGGTGATTTTTTTTTTTAACTCTGCATATTTTTAAAAAACATAAGCGGAGCCCAACAAAAAATTAAGCGACATTTTAGTTCTTAAGTCATATTATTACAGATAAGTTCAGTCATAATGTCACAAATAATGGACAAATTTAGAGGCCAATCATCTATTTCACATGGAACATATAACTAAAGGACAAAGGATGATCAACAGGCCAATGTAGATATAAAAATAGAAAAACCTTTATTGAAAAATAATACATGCAACTAAACAGGTAAACAGGTGGATATAACCACAGTGCATACAAACAATTTAACCAGAATGGGACATGGGGAACCTAGCTAGTAGAATCATGGTGGTATTAAAATAACTGGATGGTAAAATCATGGATGAAAAATCCTACTGATGGCCCCAAAGTAAGAGCAAGGGAACACTGGCCAAGGGCTAAATGCACAATATCATATAAAGTAATAATTTAACGAAATATAGCATGCCCAAAATACGGATCCAGTGAATCACCAAAATTGGCCAGAGGGGGCACACCAGGAAGCCAGGGATCACCACATCACCCCGACGCGTGTTTCTCACTTTTTGTGCATTTTTATCTCCTTTGCATGGTTGACATGGGTGGGAAAAAAAATCAAGAAAAAAATTAATAGCTTATGCATGTGATTTCAGAAAAATGCTGCAAAAAATGGTAGAAATATGTATAAGACGAGGAGTGTGAACAAGCCCTAATACTGCTTCTTTAGACAAGAATATGGTGCTCTGGATTAGGGAGAGGAGAGGAGTGTCTGCAGCAGAAAGTTTTTGTGACTTAGCAGTGAGACTGGTTGAAATGTTTTCAGATATTTCTGCTGCTTTATCCTGATATCACTGGTGAATATCTGCTGTCAATTCCCATGGTGCGGTGTAAACATATTGCTGGCTGACATGATCACAGGTGTGTGGGCTGAGTCACTTTGCTGTTGTGGAAGTGACAGCTCAGCCATCGTCTGTGTGAGAGATAAGTGAGAGTAATTACTCTTCTTTGTCTCTGTAGTCTGCTTGTTTCTGGCTTTAAATTTTAACAGGAAGCTGAGCACAGAAATGGCACAGACCAATATATATATATATATATATATATATATATATATATATATATATATATATATATATATAAAACGTCTATTTTATGTTTATGGAGAGTCAAAATAATGGTTGTGTTGGAGAATAGATAGAAATGTTTGGGAACTATATAGAAAATAGAGAACCCATCTGATATCATTATTTGTTTTTCTCTCATATCATTATCTATATACTATCTATGTATCTATTATATCTCTATCTTATCTATCTATTATCTATTGCCTGTCTATGTTGTATCTATCTATTGTCTATCTATTATCTATGATCTAGAGAAAAATAGAGCAAAGAGCAGCACCTGAACAGCAGTAATAGTTGGGTGCAGGGCTTCATAGGCACATACCAGTCCTTAAATTAGAAAAATTAGAGAAGCAGCACACCATCATTTAGTGCAGAAAAAGCAATTTTAATAGCCTATTTGTGCACGAT
Source organism: Ranitomeya imitator (assembly GCF_032444005.1). Classification (NCBI taxonomy): domain Eukaryota; kingdom Metazoa; phylum Chordata; class Amphibia; order Anura; family Dendrobatidae; genus Ranitomeya; species Ranitomeya imitator. The sequence goes on from NC_091290.1 coordinate 127,315,756, forward strand.
GTTTCGGCTCTGTGCGTGAGCCCTTTTCTAGTGAGAGTTTTTCTCACGGTGCTAGTGAGGATCTCATCGAGGTCACAGCAGTTCAGTCTGGCTGGTAATGCAGCCTCAGTGATGTCACCGCTAGTCACTGACGCTGCGCTCGCAGCAGTTCAGTCACCAGTGGTTCTCAGCCTGGACGGTCACATCTTGGCACCGTCCAGATTGAAAGCTGTTTTTCCCACAGACATGGATTACGGCGTGGGACAGAATGACAGACAGGTATGGTATATTTTTGTTTTATTATTTTTGGTTTATTACAGGAGAACAAGGGCTTCAGTGGAATTAGGTGAGGTCGTAAGTATGGTTTAATTGAGAAAATTAAAGGAGTCTGTCATTTTTTCAATTAAAGGATTTTATTCTTGGTGTCTGTGTTGTCATACAATGTGCCTATGGGGTTAGTAATGGGGGCATCTTACTAACGCCTCTCCATTACTTACCTCGGGGCTTGATGCCACCGGACAATACAAAGGTAACATCAACCCCCAAACTATCACCCCACTTGCCACCCCTACAGGGCCAGTGGGAAGAAGGGAGCAAAGTGCCAGAATTGGGACAATATTTGTGGTATGTCCTCCTGATGAAGGTGTCACCTGAAGCCTGAAACGCGTAGAATAAACAACGTTGAAACCTCTACAATTTTTGGAATTCTTGCGGCAGCGCGGGGATGATCCTTTTTTCTTCTACCTAAGTGTGAGAATTGGGACATCTAACAGATGTGCCTTTTCTGGGCAGCTGCAGGCTGCTATTTTTAGGCTGGGGGCAATATCCATGGCCCCTTTTCAGCCTGAGAATACCAGCCTTCAGCTGTCCGCTTAGCAAGGTTGGTTGTCAAAAATGAAGGGGACCCCATGCTTTTTTTTTTAATTATTTATTTAAACAGTTAAAAAATACGGTGTGGGGACTCCTCTATTCTTGATAACCAGCCTTGCTGAAGCTGACAGCTGAGGGTTGCAGCCCCCAGCTGTGAGTTTTGCCTGGCTGGTTAACAAAAATACAGGGAGCTCACAACGGATTTTTATTTATTTATTTACAGTGCAGGAGCAGCTGATGAATACTCCCATCCACCACTCCTGCTCTCGCTGTTATTAGCGGCAGCAAGTGTCGGATGATGGGAGCAGTTGTCCCATCAGCTGATACCAGTGACCGGTCGTAGCCTGTATACCTCCGATCACAGCTGAGCACTCACGCTGTCATCTGACAGTTTGGGAACCATGGCTCTCTGACTGGCAGGGACTACATGTCCCTTTCTTGCTTCCCAAACTTGTGTCCTCAAATCTTGCCCATACCAATGTTACAGTAAATCTCCCTCCCTCTCCACACCAAATCTCCCCACATAAAATCTCCCCCACACTAGATCTCCCTTATACACTAAATCTCACCACACTAAATCTCCCCCTGTTACACTAAATCTTTGGTGACTTAAGCTCCACTGGTCAGGAGCACTTACCACCGATGTTCTTCGTGCCTCTGTGAGTGACGTCAGCATCAGCAGCGTGATCATGCTGCTGAAGTTGCCCTATCCTGGCGATCAAAGCTTCAGACTTGAGTACAATTGTTCACTGGGAGCCAGGGAGTGGCACCTTCTCTGAGCTGGCTGTCACCTTCATAGTCGACTCAGAGAATGGCAGACTTCTAGTCTGGGGGTCAGCAAAATTCGCCAGCTGGGGAAGACACCTTGGACTATTGTTTTAGGTGACCCAATGGTGCCCCCCTGCCGGCTGCCCCAGGACAGATGCCCCACCTGCCCCCCTAGACACACCTCTGAATGGCCGAGGCCAGTGGTTGTCAGCAGCAATTAACTCATGAACGAGACTTAATAAGATTTGGTGGAGACCATCAAAGGGGGGTTATGGACAGGCAGAGGTTTAGATTAGCAATTATTCTGAATTAATATTTCTTTATTTTATAATGATCGCAAATCTTGAAAAATTCTAGAAAAAAGCCCTATCAACATATTTTGCTTTGTGGCTTGGTGCAATAATAAGCCTGAAAAAAAGAATTCCTTGAGAAGTAACCTACATTTTAAAGGTGGAGTGAGAAAAGTCTCCAATATTGTATGTACAATTGTGCACTGATGATCAGATATTGAGTGTCAAATCGAGAGTATCTTTGCTTGACATGAAATATACTGAATCATAGATGAACGGGGAAATGTGTTATATTCCTTAGTTATTTTTTATGTTAAATTAAACACCGGCAAATATTCCAGCATCTTCTCCTTGCCCAGTGCAAATCCATCACTGGCTCATATCACTTTCATCCTAACACCCACCCTCCATGATTGCTTCTTTTTTCGTCTCTTTGCTTTCTTCTGTTTAGATGTTAGTGCTTAGTTTTTCATTTTACTTTTTTTCTGTAAATCCTTTTTCATTCAGCTGATTTCTTAAAGTTCTGTCACAAATATTGACGCTTGTTTCCGCCCATATTTTTTTTCATAAGTTTTGATGTGCATTTTCTATTTTTAAAGCATATTGCTTTGAGTTTTCTATCCTGACACTTTGATATATTACTTGGTTTACCCATAAATTTTTCTTTTTAGCGCATTTCTATTTTTTTTTCTATTCGCACCCAAGGCCATTTTTTTTCTCATTCCATCTTAGGTGTGAATACTTCCTACCATGAAAGTTGAATATAGACTTGTTAATTATTATGAATCATTCATTTTTAAACAGATGATAATTGGTCAATTGAGAGTTAAGAAAGCTGTTGTTTATTATTGATCATCAATTGAGATGCTGTAAAAATAATTATTGGCAAAGATGATGAATCTAAATGCCCCGCACTTACAACTGACATTCTCCAAGGGTTCAAGAAGTCTTAATTGCTTTATTGAGAATTATCGGGCATACTATGATGCACTAGAATCTGGACTCTTCATGCATAGTTCATCCCCATTCCAAAATATTAAATACAGGAAATAAATAGTACAGCCATGCTGCAACAGGATAACACCCTGAAACCACGCCTGGATAAAACCACTATCTTGTGTGAAGTATTTCAATGGCTGATGGTTCAAAAAGGCTATCTCAGTCATATTTTTTGCAAGCCACTCTGACAGATCCTGGAGGAACTCGAGCTTCCACTCGTTAACCCAAGTACAGTGATCTGATTTTACAATCGGGTCCACTGGATTGTTTCAATGGTTGGGCTGCTGGCTGGTGGAGCAAGCAATGAGGCAAGAGAAGTGAAACAAAGCTGGGTCAATATATGAGGAGACAAAGATGGGAAATCAAAATAAAACCATAGTAGAAAAAAAAATGCCAGGTGGTCTGAGGTCAAAGTCGAGAGGTTCAGGAGAGATCAGACAAGGTCAGGATTTTGCTGGGTTAGTAACTGGATATCAATAAAAAAACACCAAAGTCCAAGGAGCTTCTAGGCACAATATCTTGCAACAAAAGGGGAAGATGGAAGTTCATATAGGGTAAGGTACTGGCCAATAACATACAGCAGGAACATGAGTACACCTGCTTGGCTGCTGTACAGCACACATACGCATTAGGCTACTTTCACACTAGCGTCGTACTCGGCCCGTCGCAGTGCATCGGGCCGACGTGCCGACGCTAGCAGTGAATGTGCCACACAATGGGGACAGCGGATGCATTTTTCCAGTGCATCCGCTGCCCCATTGTGAGTTGTGGGGAGGTGGGGGCGGAGTTCTGGCCGGAAATGGCGGACACAACGCTGCAAAAAACGTTACATGTAACGTTTTATGCTGCCGACGGTCCACCACAACACGGCGCAATTGTCGCATGACTGTTGCGACTTGTGGCAAAGCGTCGCAATGCGACGCTAATGTTAGTCAATGGAGAAAAAACGCATCCTGCAAGCACTTTTGCAGGATGCGTTTTTTCTACAAAATGACGCATAGCGACATGCAGTGCACGACGCTAGTGTGAAAGTAGCCTTCGTCAGGTTGAGTGAAACTACAGATCTCAGCTGGACTATTCCCTGGCTGGACAGTGAATGCACTATAGAAAGACACTGGCTACATCATGTCATTTAGCACCAGCACAACTTGCAGAGTCAATGAGGTGGCACTTGGTGACAAACACAGAGGTTCCTGGACCAGACTGGATAGAATCCAAATATAGTCAATGAATAACACCATTATACCAACTCTAATTACCTTCATGCACCAATCACAAAGTGACCCATAGCATATTGTTTCACACAGATCGTAACCCCAAAAATCATTCATAGTAAACATTACTGCAATACAGTATCACAGAAAGTGTTCTATAGAATACTATATTAGATTGAGCCCACCTTAGTGCCCAATATAAAGTATATGCACTGTATAGAACCATCCAAAGCAGGGGTGTCAAACTGCATTCCTCGAGGGCTGCAAACAGGTCATGTTTTCAGGATTTCCTTGTACTGCACAGGTGATAATTTAATCACCTACACAAATAATGAGTTGGTGATTAAATTATCACCTGTGCAGTACAAGGAAATCCTGAAAACATGACCTGTTTGCAGCCCTTGAGGAATGCAGTTTGACACCCCTGATCCAAAGTGCCTTATACTATAATACTCAAAGCCTCCTTAATACCCATGATAAAACTATTCCCCCCAAGTGCCCAATATTAAATTGCTTTATTTAACATCAGTTGATTCTTAATACTCAATTTTAATTCCCACAAGGACTTTTGTGCCTATTATTCTATGCTGTCTGCAAAATTCTTGTAAAAATGGAAATTTCAAGATGATTTCATTATTTTTTCTCCGAATTAGGATATTGAAAAAATTAATATGAGCACAGTAGTGCTGCATTGCAATATTGCTGTACAGGTATCGAAAATTATATGGCCCCGATTAATTAAGACAGGCATTGTTAGCACCGATATTGATGAGGGGACGTATTGGAGTTAGAAATTCCTACTTCATTAAGTGGTGCACCCCTCTTAATGAATCAGGATCATCTGACAAGTTGCGTACAACTCTGTGCACCTCTATACACACAAAAAAAATCCAGCACTTCATATTTCTTAGGGCCAAAGGTATATAAATGTCAAGACCTTTCCCTTGTATTCAATTGGCATATCGCCAGGTGAAATACTCCAAACAACTATTTTTACACCAAAAAGAAGAGTACATATATCACCAGATAAAAAGTATATAAATTTTATTAAACATATATTCTAATGACATATAACACGAGAGTACATGAAGGAACAACAACTGAGCACTCAAAGGGAGGCACACTGTTCCATTAATCAGACTTGATTAATTCCATTGCTGCAGGTGCTTTCACATTCATATAAAGGAGGATCAAATTTGCATCACAAATACACATGTATAAACAGCACCTTTGAGAAAGCCATCAGAACGCGAAACGCGCGTCAGGGGTCATAGGGCGGGCCACTGTAATTCCGCGACTTACAATGGGTAAGCATGAATGCCAGTGATGTATACGATCTTTAAAACTGGGTGGTGCTGTTTATACATGTGTATTTGTATACTTAGGAAGAAATGCTGGCGCACTACAAATACTATCTATACACTAATATCAAGCGGGGGTGCAGTAAAGTGGCCAACAGCAATCTAAACAAAAGGAAAAGAAGCCACAATATAATCTGCACACCACCAATGAGTTATATGAAACAAAGACAATTTTATTGGTAACAAAGGTAATTTAAAAACAGTTAAAAATGCACACAAAACAACTCCCCCATGAGGCCTGTCCAAAACAATATCTCATAAACGGTATAGATAACGCATGGTGCCTGGCACAAATACACACAATATAGAGGCACAGCTGGGTTTGATCAATACAAATGTATACACCACCTGTTATTCCATCCGGGAAATACAAGTCAAATAATATGGACAACCCGTAGGCACAAATATAGGAGATAATGAAATATCAGTCCCTACTGAAGGATGGATAAAACATGGCCATTGCCCCTAATAAGGCAGTCAAATAGACAAAGAATGAGAAAACCTCAACAGCGTGCATGGAGAACCCTCAAAAAAGAACCTATAGTAAGGAGGGTAGCTCCGGCAACCAATGCATGGATCAGGACCGCAGGGTGGGAGAACCCAACGCGTATCGCGGTTACAACGACCGCTTCGTCAGGGGTGATTGCTTACCGAATAAAACCTCCGTCTTTATATCCCAAATAAAGTGGCCATAGGTGCGCACCGGTGTGTAACTCCCAACGAACCGGAAGTGAAGAAACCGGAGCCCGCATGGAGGAAGGTCAGCGGCGTGATGTATTCGCGCATGCGCGCACGATAAAAGAAACCAAGTGAGGGCAGACGTCTCTGCCCATACTGTTCCAGTGCGCACGCGCCGGAACTATAGCCGGCGGTCCGCATCAGAGCAGATAGAACAAGAAGGGGAATCGCCCACAGAGGCGTGTGGTAACATGCGGAGACGGCATACTGGAGGAGGAACAGGAAGGGATATGACCGACCTACATCCCAATACTGGAGGAAAGACATGTAATTAGGAAAATACTCTATACAATAAGAAAATAAGAAAATATAACAAAAAACACCCAATAACAACAAATAATAAGAAAATAAATAGAAACAAAGAAAATAAACATAAATATGGATATAAACATAAATATAACGATAATATAAATAAAAAACAAAAAACACAACACACTTGCCAATCACCAAACTAAACCCTTATAAACCATAAACATAATCCAAAATACACAACTAACCAAGAAAAAATAATAAAAATAAGAAATGCCCATATAACATAGCCTGCCACCCATGATAGAAATGGCCAACCCCTCATAGACCTCATAGTCCATAAAACTATCACTGGTGTCCCCAGAATAGTCCACAATAATGAAGATCCATTGGGAGAAGGGGAAAATTCCCGCCGATCAATCCAATTCTTCACAAAAGTACGTCACAAGTCCCGATGTTATCCATTCCTGAGGTAGATGCGGTATCCAGTATATCCAACCATCGAATTGAAACTCTGGGGGAGACCTTCTCAAGATAGCCATCCAACTACAAAACCTCATCAAAGAATCATCCGTCATATAAGGATCAAACAAGAAGGAGTCCAATATAGAGATCCTACAGGAATTTAACTATCCCAGGAAGCCTGTAAAAAGGAGATCTTCATTAATGCCCTGAGGTGCTATAGACTTAAGCAGATAAATCCACCGAGACTCCAATTGTAGGAGCCGCTTGTGCAGGGAGCCACCCCTCCCAGAGCCCCTAACATGTTCTAGGCCAATAATCTTGGTGTTGGCATAGCTACCACTATGGTGAAGTAGATAATGAGAGGCCACCGTGGTAAGTGTCTTACCCTTTCGGCTGTCAGCGGCCGCCATATTGATAGTGGAGAAATGACCCTGCATTCTCCTGCATAATTCCTGCGAAGTCTGACCTACATAAATGCAGGGACATGAGCATATTAGAGCACAAATGACGTGAGTGGTTTTACAATTGATATATGATTTTATTCTATGTTGCACCTGATCTACCGGATTGCAGAAAGAGCCACGCGTCGGATGCATGTATGGACACATGTTGCAATCCCCGCATGGAAATGAGCCTCTCAACACAATACCTCGATTAAGTCTACGTGTGGGTCTATTATAATGGCTTTGGGTAAGGATGTCCTTAAAATTAGGCGCCCTCCTAGCCGTTGTTAGTGGGCGCTCACTGACAACCTGAGATGTTTGTGTGTCAGTGGTCAAAATCCTCCAGTGGTTATTCAAAATTCTACTCACCTGAGACCATTGGGTATGATATCCCGTGATGAATCGCGCATAGCTATCTGGTCTCTTCTTATTGGTAATAAGTAAAGAATCTTGTGTCTGCTGTTTTGCCCTCTGATAAGCCCGAGAGATGCATTTTTTGGGGTAATTCCTTGTCAGAAACATTTAGTGTCTGGGGACACCAGTGATAGTTTTATGGACTATGAGGTCTATGGGGGGTTGGCCATTTCTATCATGGGTGGCAGGCTATGTTATATGGGCATTTCTTATTTTTATTATTTTTTCTTGGTTAGTTGTGTATTTTGGATTATGTTTATGGTTTATAAGGGTTTAGTTTGGTGATTGGCAAGTGTGTTGTGTTTTTTGTTTTTTATTTATATTATCGTTATATTTATGTTTATATCCATATTTATGTTTATTTTCTTTGTTTCTATTTATTTTCTTATTATTTGTTGTTATTGGGTGTTTTTTGTTATATTTTCTTATTTTCTTATTGTATAGAGTATTTTCCTAATTATATGTCTTTCCTCCAGTATTGGGATGTAGGTCGGTCATATCCCTTCCTGTTCCTCCTCCAGTATGCCGTCTCCGCATGTTACCACACGCCTCTGTGGGCGATTCCCCTTCTTGTTCTATCTGCTCTGATGCGGACCGCCGGCTATAGTTCCGGCGCGTGCGCACTGGAACAGTATGGGCAGAGACGTCTGCCCTCACTTGGTTTCTTTTATCGTGCGCGCATGCGCGAATACATCACGCCGCTGACCTTCCTCCATGCGGGCTCCGGTTTCTTCACTTCCGGTTCGTTGGGAGTTACACACCGGTGCGCACCTATGGCCACTTTATTTGGGATATAAAGACGGAGGTTTTATTCGGTAAGCAATCACCCCTGACGAAGCGGTCGTTGTAATCGCGATACGCGTTGGGTTCTCCCACCCTGCGGTCCTGATCCATGCATTGGTTGCCGGAGCTACCCTCCTTACTATAGGCTCTTTTTTGAGGGTTCTCCATGCACGCTGTTGAGGTTTTCTCATTCTTTGTCTATTTGACTGCCTTATTAGGGGCAATGGCCATGTTTTATCCATCCTTCAGTAGGGACTGATATTTCATTATATCCTATATTTGTGCCTACGGGTTGTCCATATTATTTGACTTGTATTTCCCGGATGGAATAACAGGTGGTGTATACATTTGTATTGATCAAACCCAGCTGTGCCTCTATATTGTGTGTATTTGTGCCAGGCACCATGCGTTATCTATACCGTTTATGAGATATTGTTTTGGACAGGCCTCATGGGGGAGTTGTTTTGTGTGCATTTTTAACTGTTTTTAAATTACCTTTGTTACCAATAAAATTGTCTTTGTTTCATATAACTCATTGGTGGTGTGCAGATTATATTGTGGCTTCTTTTCCTTTTGTTTACATGTGTATTTGTGATGCAAATTTGATCCTCCTTTATATGAATGTGAAAGCACCTGCAGCAATGGAATTAATCAAGTCTGATAAATGGAACAGTGTGCCTCCCTTTGAGTGCTCAGTTGTTGTTCCTTCATGTACTCTCGTGTTATATGTCATTAGAATATATGTTTAATAAAATTTATATACTTTTTATCTGGTGATATATGTACTCTTCTTTTTGGTGTAAAAAAAAACTCTGTGCACCTCGCAGCAAATTTAACTCCAGTCAGGGATAGAAGTAAGATCTGTGGCATGAAGAACAGCACAGCTTGTCTAAATTAAAGCGTGCCCACATTGTGCCTGTATTCTAAACTAGCGCTGGCCATTTTGGCAAAGCTGAGGGAAATTTGCTTAAAAAAACCAAAATTTGCAAAATTTATTATCAACTCAACACTGTGAAAAAAAATTTACTTTTTTTTTTTAATGATTTACTACACTATTCTAGCATAATTGATTTGATGAATTTGGGCCTATAAGTTGATTCATACTATTTAAATTTGATGATGCGAATAACTAATAGTATGAAACAAGTTGCAGCTCCAGATTCATTGTAAATTGCTGTGAAAAGTTGCAAAATAATTCTAACATAATTCTGATGTAATTGCTTTGATGTATCTGTGCCTTAAAAATGTCACAGGGATACCGCCATAGAGTGGGGATAGGTGCTTGCAGCTTCGGATGACACATACACCTGTAGTAGATACAACGGCCTCACTGTCCTATTACCAGTTCTGACTTTCTTTGCTCTTGTGCTGTAAAGGTTAAACTTCTTAAAAGGATTCCTGGAGTTCTATGTCTTGGATTCTATCAATTGTTTTGAGTTACTCCAAGCAGACATAAGACGCCTCCTCCATGCTTTTAACTTTGCCAGTGATAGTTACCCCTACTGTTAGGGCTAGCGGAACGCACCAAATATTAAGACAGATAGAGTATGGTGCGTTCGCAGCCCGGGGTCCACCGTGCAGAGATGGAACCTGCTGCCAAGTAACCAGGGCCGGCGTCAGCACCCGGCACAGCGGGCAAATGCCGGGGCCCTGGGGAGAGGGGGGGGCCCACTCATGCTGTCATAGATACAGCTGGGAGAGCAGAGCAGGAGATAACATGCTCTCTCCCCCCACAAAGTCACGCTGGCTGCGTTCTCTTAACCCCTATGTGCCAGCTCTGACACAAGCATCTTCTCACTCAGTCAGTGCAGCCAGGCAGGCACACATAGGGGTTAACAGAAGGCAGCCAGTGTGACATTGTGGGCGGAGAGAGCACGTTCTCTGCTCTCCCCCCTGGGTGGCTGCAGACAGTGCTGAAGTTTATCAGGCAGATTCCGGAGGAGCTCCGTCCTACTAGTGCCTGAGTGAGTGTTATGGTATCCAGCAGTGGTTGCAATTGTGGCTCAGTCTGCTGCTGTCTTTCTCCACTGCCTAAAAATGTGGGTGATGTCTGGAGGAGCAGCTGGTGGGGTGCAGCCTGTAGCCGCCCAGCTCACCCAGAATACATGCATGCTGCACCAAACCTGCACCAGTGGGGTAGGAAGAAGCTTAACCCCTACCCATCTGTATGAAGGTTATTGCTGAACCTTAAAGATAGCAATCCGACCCACATAAATGGGGTTAACCAGATGCCAGGAGGAAGGGGAGCTGCTGCCATGGATAAAACTGAGCTGTGGGCTGTACATTGGGGCCCCGTGGCCCCAGGCTGGTGACTGGAGGGACTCTGCCCAGTGCTGGCATGTGGGTGATTTCTGCATCTCAGCTTCTCTCCTCCAGGTCACACTGTGCAGTCACATCAACATTGGTTGTGTCTGTCCAGGTCCCAGCAGCTGCCACTGCTCCCACCAAGGACATGGCATCACTTAACCCTTCCCCTGCGGCCTACGGCAACAAATCCACATTATTCCTTGATTAAATCAGGTTCCAAACCAATAGAGGAGCAGACATTTCCTGCTGCCATTAGGGTCCGGGAGGGGGTGACATTGGCTGCCCTGCTACTCTGTAGTGGGGGGTGACAAGTGTAACATGGGGTAACGATGACAGAGAAATGTACAGGATAATAGTGAGCGCGACAGAGGGCAGTGTATGGTATGGAGCAGTCAGGGGGTGGGCTGCAGGATGCCCCCATACTGTACATGACTGCTTGGGACAGGGAGGCGTTTAATGAGCTTCTAATGACAGGGCACTAATTGGGTCATTAGGGTTTGTGGAAAGGATTCAGCATCAGGTCCCTCATTAATGCCCGAGCCACCTGTTACTTTGTAGCAGATCTGTTGGGGCCGCAAAACCAAACAACGTTGTTTATGTAGAAAAGTCTTTGTTTCATAGAAAAACTCAAAACAGAAAAGCACCTCTCCTGTATATATACACTGCACAGCACCTTTCCTCCTGTGTATATACACTGCACAGCACCTCTCCTGTATATATACACTGCACAGCACCTTTCCTCCTGTGTATATACACAGCAGAATCTACAATAGCTGTCACTCATGTAAGAAGTGAAATCTGGCATTGTACTATACATTTCTCTGCCGTATCTGTGCATCATAAATCGGGGTATGTGTTAAAGGGGGGCCCACTGAGACTCTTTCGCCCGGGGCCCTCGAAAACCTGGAGCCGGCCCTGCAAGTAACGACGGACTATATGGCGGTACTCATAAGTATACACACGTGGGTTAAACTTCACCCAACGTGAAGGAAGCGATCCTGTTGCGTCACAGGACCGCGGTACCGCACATAGAGCGCGAGCAAGTAGTCAGCGAACTCAACCCCAACTAGGATTGAAGTCCGATTAGACCCTTGCTGCCATAACACCGCAACTGGGTGTGTAAGGAAACTAAATAACGATTTTAAGGCACAAGAGCGCATGCGGTGCCGCACTGACGAACGCCACTAACCACCCAGGCTTGGGTAAGGAAAGCACAGAGGAAGTGCACGGCGCCGTACTGGCGGTCACAGCAACTGGACGCTGTAATGTGTGATTCGTGCGGTAGGCTAAGTCGGGCGCTAGATAGCAACCATACACCTTCCGCGAACAGACATTCAATAGGGTAGGGGTATCCAAGGACGACTTGCACTCACAACATACACATATTAACAATTGTACATTAGTGCATGGCCGTGCGGTCATGCGCAGTTTATATAGTTGCAGCACAGGAAGTGGCCACAGAAACTTTGCCCTTCCAAGACCTGCCAAGAGGACCAATGGAATGTGCTGCAGAGCCTGAGCACATGACCCTCGATCTTCAACGGGAGATCTTGCCCTGGGCATGCTCAGTGTGTGCAGACAAGGACTTAGTCCCAGAGAATACCCAAAACCGCGGCCTAAATAAGGGCACTTCCAAATATTACAAAGTATCAAATCAGAGAGAACACGGAAGCTTCTAGCCAATAAAAACATTAAAGTTTATTAATAATCCATTTAAAAACTAAACAAGTCCAATAGTACTCAATGGCGATACAGTGACAGAATCTACTGACTACATGGGGTAAATACAACATAAGAAACCTATAATAATCAAATGATCCCAAGACCATAAATTTGTAGCGATACTAACGATCCAAAGTGGAGTTTCTACACTCACTAGTATGGTAAGTATAAAGTGCCTGTCAGCGCTAAGATACAAGGCATGGGGATAGGTTAGGATGTATATTACCTGACATGCGGCTCAGTAGAAGGACCCCTTCGTCGCCAGGAGCAAAGGTCGGAGCGGGACGCCGATGAACATCGACGGAGGACCTCATTCTCTCCTTGGAGGCCCGAATGGCATCCTGCGTGCGGTCCCAAATGTCCCGTGCCTCCACAGCCCAGTCTGCCACCCTGGAGTCAGCAGAAGACACAGGCATGGGCACAGGAACACGCGGATGCTGGCCGTAATTTAGGAGGAATGGAGTCTGACCGGTAGAGTCGGCTACGGCATTGTTAAGTGCAAACTCTGCCCACGGTAGCAAGGATGCCCAGTCATCCTGCCTGGCAGAAACAAAATGTCGTAAATATGTGACCAAGGTCTGGTTGGCCCTCTCTACCAACCCATTCGTCTCGGGATGATATGCCGAAGAGAGATTCAACTCAATACTGAGTAGACGACAAAGCTCTCTCCAGAATCAAGACGCAAACTGGGGACCCCGGTCACTAACAATTTTGTCTGGCATACCGTGTAGGCGAAAGATATGCTTGACGAACAAGACAGCCAATGCCCGTGCAGAAGGTAGCCGTGGAAGAGGCACCAAGTGCACCATTTTGGAAAAATGGTCGGTGATCACCCATATAATGGTGCAGTTACGAGACTTGGGTAAGCCCACCACAAAGTCCATCCCGACCATCTCCCAGGGCCTGTCCGCCACCGGCAGAGGATGAAGCAAACCAGCTGGCCGTTGCCGAGAAGTCTTGTTCTTGGCACAAGAGACACACGCCAGAACATACTCTGCGACATCACGAGCCATATGCGGCCACCAGTACGTCCTCGCCAGTAACTCAGATGTCCTTTTGGTACCAAAATATCCACCCACCCTGGACGAGTGTGCCCAAGAGAGAAGCTCCGGTCGCAAATTGGATGGAACAAAAGTCTTGCCCGGGGGCACAGACTCTAGCGAAACCGGGGCCACAGTTCTCAAGCTCTCGGTGGGGACAATAAGCCGAGGCTCCTCCTCCGCAGATGACACAACGGAGCGAGAGAGAGCGTCGGCCCGAATGTTCTTCTCCCCAGAAAGAAAATGGAGGGTGAAATGAAACCGGGAGAAGAATAAGGACCATCTGGCCTGGCGAGAATTCAACCGCTGGGCTGTCTGCAGGTACACCAAGTTTTTATGGTCTGTGAAGACTTGGAAGGGAAAACGTGCACCCTCCAAGAGATGTCTCCACTCCGAGAAAGCCAACTTCATGGCTAGCAACTCCCTGTCCCCGATGGAATAATTCCTCTCTGCTGGTGAGAAGGTCTTGGAGAAAAAGAAGCAAGGATGCTTCCGACCTTGAGCATCCTTTTGGAAGAGGACTGCTCCAGCACCAACAGAAGAGGCATCCACCTCCATGATAAATGGCTTATCAACATCGGGGCGATGTAGGATGGGAGCGCTAGCGAAATGTGACTTTATAGAGTTAAAGGCCTTGGAGACCTCCTCAGACCACAATTTGGGATTTGCCCCCTTCTTGGTGAGGGCAACCAAGGGAGCTACCAAAGTTGAGAAGTGCGGAATGAACTGGCGATAATAATTAATGAACCCCATAAAGCGCTGCACCGCTTTAAGAGAATGGGGTTCCTGCCAGTCCATCACAGCCTGTAGTTTGGCAGGATCCATAGCCAATCCCTGGGCAGAGATGATGTAGCCCAGGAAAGGTAAGGACTCCTGCTCAAACATACACTTCTCCAACTTGGCATAGAGGGAGTTTGCCCGTAGGAGGTCGAAGACTTTGCAAACATCTCTCCGGTGGGAGTCAATATCTGGAGAGTAGATGAGAATATCATCCAGATAGACTACGACCGAGGTGGAAAGCATATCCCGGAAGATATCGTTCACAAAGTCTTGGAAAACGGCTGGGGCATTACAGAGCCCGAAGGGCATCACCAGATATTCATAGTGCCCATCCCTGGTGTTAAAAGCCGTCTTCCATTCGTCCCCCTCACGGATGCGAATCAGGTTGTAAGCTGTTATGGCTGGCAATCAGGCAACACAGCGTGCAGTAATCAGCGCACATACAGAGATCTGGCAATAACCAAAAACAATAGGACGAGCTCTGAGACGTGGAATCTCTGTAGACTGCAGTACCTGATCTATCCTCACACAACTATAAGCAGCAGTGGATTGCGCCTATCAACTACCTATGCAACTCGGCACTGCCTGAGGAGCTGACTAGCCTGAAGATAGAAATACAAGCCTGACTTACCTCAGAGAAATACCCCAAAGGAATAGGCAGCCCCCCACATATAATGACTGTTAGCAAGATGAAAAGACAAACGTAGGAATGAAATAGATTCAGCAAAGTGAGGCCCGATATTCTAGACAGAGCGAGGATAGCAAAGAGAACTATGCAGTCTACAAAAAACCCTAAAACGAAAACCACGCAAAGGGGCAAAAAGACCCACCGTGCCGAACTAACAGCACGGCGGTGCACCCCTTTGCTTCTCAGAGCTTCCAGCAAAAGTTAATAGCAAGCTGGACAGAAAAAACAGAAAACAAACTAGAAGCACTTATCTAGCAGAGCAGCAGGCCCAAGGAAAGATGCAGTAGCTCAGATCCAACACTGGAACATTGACAAGGAGCAAGGAAGACAGACTCAGGTGGAGCTAAATAGCAAGGCAGCCAACGAGCTCACCAAAACACCTGAGGGAGGAAGCCCAGAGACTGCAATACCACTTGTGACCACAGAAGTGAACTCAGCCACAGAATTCACAACAGTACCCCCCCCTTGAGGAGGGGTCACCGAACCCTCACCAGAACCCCCAGGCCGACCAGGATGAGCCACATGAAAGGCACGAACAAGATCTGGGGCATGGACATCAGAGGCAAAAACCCAGGAATTATCTTCCTGAGCATAACCCTTCCATTTGACCAGATACTGGAGTTTCCGTCTAGAGACACGAGAATCCAAAATCTTCTCCACAATATACTCCAATTCCCCCTCCACCAAAACAGGGGCAGGAGGCTCCACAGATGGAACCATAGGTGCCACGTATCTCCTCAACAACGACCTATGGAATACATTATGTATGGAAAAGGAGTCTGGGAGGGTCAGACGAAAAGACACCGGATTGAGAATCTCAGAAATCCTATACGGACCAATAAAACGAGGTTTAAATTTAGGAGAGGAAACCTTCATAGGAATATGACGAGAAGATAACCAAACCAGATCCCCAACACGAAGTCGGGGTCCCACACGGCGTCTGCGATTAGCGAAAAGCTGAGCCTTCTCCTGGGACAAGGTCAAATTGTCCACTACCTGAGTCCAGATCTGCTGCAACCTGTCCACCACATAATCCACACCAGGACAGTCTGAAGACTCAACCTGTCCTGAAGAGAAACGAGGATGGAACCCAGAATTGCAGAAAAATGGAGAGACCAAGGTAGCCGAGCTGGCCCGATTATTAAGGGCGAACTCAGCCAACGGCAAAAATGACACCCAATCATCCTGGTCAGCGGAAACAAAACATCTCAGATATGTTTCCAAGGTCTGATTGGTTCGTTCGGTCTGGCCATTAGTCTGAGGATGGAAGGCTGAGGAAAAAGATAGGTCAATGCCCATCCTACCACAAAAGGCTCGCCAGAACCTCGAGACAAACTGGGAACCTCTGTCAGAAACAATATTCTCAGGAATGCCATGTAAACGAACCACATGCTGGAAGAACAAAGGCACCAAATCAGAGGAGGAAGGCAATTTAACCAAGGGCACCAGATGGACCATTTTAGAAAAGCGATCACAGACCACCCAAATGACCAACATTTTTTGAGAAACGGGAAGGTCAGAAATGAAATCCATCGAAATATGTGTCCAAGGCCTCTTCGGGACCGGCAAGGGCAAAAGCAACCCACTGGCACGTGAACAGCAGGGCTTAGCCCTAGCACAAATTCCACAGGACTGCACAAAAGCACGCACATCCCGTGACAGAGATGGCCACCAGAAGGATCTAGCAACCAACTCCCTGGTACCAAAGATTCCTGGATGACCGGCCAGCACCGAACAATGAAGTTCAGAGATAACTTTACTAGTCCACCTATCAGGGACGAACAGTTTCTCGGCCGGACAACGATCAGGTTTATTAGCCTGAAATTTCTGCAACACTCTCCGCAAATCAGGGGAGATGGCAGACACAATGACTCCTTCCTTGAGGATACTCGCCGGCTCAGATAACCCCGGAGAGTCGGGCACAAAACTCCTAGACAGAGCATCCGCCTTCACATTTTTAGAGCCCGGAAGGTATGAAATCACAAAATCAAAACGAGCAAAAAATAACGACCAACGGGCCTGTCTAGGATTCAAGCGCTTGGCAGACTCAAGATAAGTAAGGTTCTTATGATCAGTCAAAACCACCACGCGATGCTTAGCACCCTCAAGCCAATGACGCCACTCCTCGAATGCCCACTTCATGGCCAGCAACTCTCGGTTGCCCACATCATAATTACGCTCAGCAGCAGAAAATTTCCTGGAAAAGAAAGCACATGGTTTGAACACTGAGCAACCAGAACCTCTCTGTGACAAAACCGCCCCTGCACCAATCTCAGAAGCATCAACCTCGACCTGGAACGGAAGAGAAACATCAGGTTGACACAACACAGGGGCACAGCAAAAACGACGCTTCAACTCCTGAAAAGCTTCCACGGCAGCAGAAGACCAATTAACCAAATCAGCACCCTTCTTGGTCAAATCGGTCAATGGTCTGGCAATGCTAGAAAAATTACAGATGAAGCGACGATAAAAATTAGCAAAGCCCAGGAATTTCTGCAGACTTTTTAGAGATGTCGGCTGAGTCCAATCCTGGATGGCCTGAACCTTAACCGGATCCATCTCGATAGTAGAAGGGGAAAAGATGAACCCCAAAAATGAAACTTTCTGCACACCGAAGAGACACTTTGATCCCTTCACGAACAAGGAATTAGCACGCAGTACCTGGAAAACCATTCTGACTTGCTTCACATGAGACTCCCAATCATCTGAGAAGATCAAAATGTCATCCAAGTAAACAATCAAGAATTTATCCAGATACTCACGGAAAATGTCATGCATAAAAGACTGAAAAACAGATGGAGCATTGGCAAGTCCGAACGGCATCACCAGATACTCAAAATGACCCTCGGGCGTATTAAATGCCGTTTTCCATTCATCTCCCTGCCTGATTCTCACCAGATTATACGCACCACGAAGATCAATCTTAGTAAACCAACTAGCCCCCTTAATCCGAGCAAACAAGTCAGAAATCAATGGCAAGGGATACTGAAACTTAACAGTGATCTTATTAAGAAGGCGGTAATCAATACACGGTCTTAGCGAACCATCCTTCTTGGCTACAAAAAAGAACCCTGCTCCCAATGGTGACGACGATGGGCGAATATGTCCCTTCTCCAGGGACTCCTTCACATAACTGCGCATAGCGGTGTGTTCAGGTACGGACAAATTAAATAAACGACCCTTAGGGAATTTACTACCAGGAATCAAATCGATAGCACAATCACAATTCCTATGCGGAGGTAGGGCATCAGACTTGGACTCTTCAAATACATCCTGAAAGTCCGACAAGAACTCTGGGATGTCAGAAGGAATGGATGACGAAATAGACAAAAATGGAACATCACCATGTACTCCCTGACAACCCCAGCTGGTTACCGACATAGAGTTCCAATCCAATACTGGATTATGGGTTTGTAGCCATGGCAACCCCAACACGACCACATCATGCAAATTATGCAGTACCAAAAAGCGAATAACTTCCTGATGTGCAGGAGCCATGCACATGGTCAGCTGGGCCCAGTACTGAGGCTTATTCTTGGCCAAAGGTGTAGCATCAATTCCTCTCAACGGAATAGGACACCGCAAAGGCTCCAAGAAAAATCCACAACGTTTAGCATAATCCAAATCCATCAGATTCAGGGCAGCGCCTGAATCCACAAACGCCATGACAGAATATGATGACAAAGAGCACATTAAGGTAATGGACAAAAGGAATTTGGACTGTACAGTACCAATAACGGCAGAGCTATCGAACCGCCTAGTGCGTTTAGGACAATTAGAAATAGCATGAGTAGAATCACCACAATAGAAACACAGTCTGTTCAGACGTCTGTGTTCGTGCCGTTCTACTTTAGTCATAGTCCTGTCGCACTGCATAGGCTCAGGCTTACTCTCAGACAATACCGCCAGATGGTGCACAGATTTACGCTCGCGCAAGCGACGACCGATCTGAATGGCCAAGGACATAGACTCATTCAAACCAGCAGGCATAGGAAATCCCACCATTACATCCTTAAGAGCTTCAGAGAGACCCTTTCTGAACAAAGCCGCTAGTGCAGATTCATTCCACAGAGTGAGTACTGACCATTTCCTAAATTTCTGACAATATACTTCTACATCATCCTGACCCTGGCATAAAGCCAGCAGATTTTTCTCAGCTTGATCCACTGAATTAGGCTCATCGTAAAGCAATCCCAGCGCCTGGAAAAATGCATCAACATTACTCAATGCAGAATCTCCTGGTGCAAGAGAAAACGCCCAGTCCTGTGGGTCGCCGCACAAAAAAGAAATAATAATCAAAACCTGTTGAATAGGATTACCAGAAGAATGAGGTTTCAAGGCCAAAAATAGCTTACAATTATTTCTGAAGCTCAGGAACTTAGTTCTGTCACCAAAAAACAAATCAGGAATCGGAATTCTTGGTTCTAGCATCGATTTCTGATCAATAGTATCTTGAATCTTTTGTACATTTACAACGAGATTATCCATTGAGGAGCACAGAGCCTGAATATCCATGTCCACAGCTGTGTCCTGAAGCACTCTAATGTCTAGGGGAAAAAAAAGACTGAAGACAGAGCTAAGAAAAAAAAATGATGTCAGGATTTCTTTTTTCCCTCTATTGGAAATCATTGGACGGCTCCTTGTACTGTTATGGCTGGCAATCAGGCAACACAGCGTGCAGTAATCAGCGCACATACAGAGATCTGGCAATAACCAAAAACAATAGGACGAGCTCTGAGACGTGGAATCTCTGTAGACTGCAGTACCTGATCTATCCTCACACAACTATAAGCAGCAGTGGATTGCGCCTATCAACTACCTATGCAACTCGGCACTGCCTGAGGAGCTGACTAGCCTGAAGATAGAAATACAAGCCTGACTTACCTCAGAGAAATACCCCAAAGGAATAGGCAGCCCCCCACATATAATGACTGTTAGCAAGATGAAAAGACAAACGTAGGAATGAAATAGATTCAGCAAAGTGAGGCCCGATATTCTAGACAGAGCGAGGATAGCAAAGAGAACTATGCAGTCTACAAAAACCCCTAAAACGAAAACCTCGCAAAGGGGCAAAAAGACCCACCGTGCCGAACTAACAGCACGGCGGTGCACCCCTTTGCTTCTCAGAGCTTCCTGCAAAAGTTAATAGCAAGCTGGACAGAAAAAACAGAAAACAAACTAGAAGCACTTATCTAGCAGAGCAGCAGGCCCAAGGAAAGATGCAGTAGCTCAGATCCAACACTGGAACATTGACAAGGAGCAAGGAAGACAGACTCAGGTGGAGCTAAATAGCAAGGCAGCCAACGAGCTCACCAAAACACCTGAGGGAGGAAGCCCAGAGACTGCAATACCACTTGTGACCACAGAAGTGAACTCAGCCACAGAATTCACAACAGTAAGCACCCCGCAGATCTAGTTTAGTAAATACCCTTGCTCCCCGAAGCCTATCGAAGAGTTCAGATATCAAGGGCAAAGGATACTTGTTCTTAACGGTGATGGCGTTAAGACCCCTGTAGTCTATGCATGGACGCAATTCTCCATTCTTCTTCTGCACGAAGAAGAACCCTGCCCCAGCAGGTGACACTGACTTCCTAATGAATCCTCTTGCCAGATTTTCCTGGATGTACTGTGACATTGCCTCTGTCTCCGGGAGAGATAGCGGATAGACTCGACCCCGAGGAGGCTCAGCACCAGGCAAGAGATCAATAG
The DNA here is from genome assembly GCF_032444005.1 of Ranitomeya imitator. Taxonomy (NCBI): domain Eukaryota; kingdom Metazoa; phylum Chordata; class Amphibia; order Anura; family Dendrobatidae; genus Ranitomeya; species Ranitomeya imitator. The sequence goes on from NC_091290.1 coordinate 127,336,575, forward strand.
GACAGTCATAGGGGCGATGGGGCGGAAGGATCTCTGCCGCCTTTTTGGAGAACACGTCTGCATAAGACCAATACTGCTTGGGGAGAGAGGAAAGATCTGCGGGTACCTCTGTAGTAGCAACCTGAACGCACTCCCTCTGACACCTACCCCCACAAGATTCGCCCCATCCCAGGATTCTGCCAGAGGACCACTCGATATAAGGAGAGTGGTACCGTAGCCAAGGTATTCCCAACATGACCTCATCAATTCCCTCAGGAATGACGAGCAGAGATATACTCTCCTGATGAGATGGCGACATGGACAGAGTAAAAGGGATGGTCTGGTGTGTTATCTGTGAGGGCAGTGCCGACCCATTCACCACTCGTACCGTTACTGGTTGAGCTAGCATAACCAGGGGTATTGCGTGACGTTGGGCGAAGGCAGAAGACATAAAATTGCCCTCCGCCCCAGAATCCACGCAGAGCTCTACCGAGTGGGAGAATGAGCCTATAGTAATTGTCCCCTTAAAGGACAATTTAGAGGCAAACGTCGCCGTGTTTAGTGTACCTCCACCTACTACCACTAAACGCTGACGTTTCCTCGATCGCTGAGAACATCTGGTGGCTAGATGTCCTGACTGCTGGCAAACATGACAGACCTTGAGTGCACAAGCGGTCCGGGACTTAGATCCCGCTTGTGACACTTCCCTGGCCTCATGTGACTCAGGAACCAGGACCGGAGATTACAGAGGTTTGGCGAAGGTAGGAGCCAGCCGAAACCTCTGCCTACACTGGGCTCGCTCTAACCTCCGCTCGTTAAAACGGAGGTCAATTCGAGTGGAGACAGTTATTAACTCCTCCAGTGTGGTAGGAATCTCCCTAGTGGCCAGAGCGTCCTTAACATGGTCAGCCAGGCCCCTCCAAAATATGGGGATAAGAGCTTTATCCGACCAATCCAGCTCAGAAGCTAAAGTGTGGAATTGGACGGCGAATTGACTGACCAAGGACTCATCCTGAGTTAATGCCAGCAGTTGGAGCGCAGTATCATGGGTGACTTGAGGTCCTAAAAAGACCTGTTTCAGAGTGCTCAGAAACAGCGGAGCACTCTGCACCACATGATTGCCACGCTCCCACAGCGGCGTAGCCCATTCCAACGCCCTGTCCGACAAAAGAGACACTATAAATCCCACCTTAGCCTGCTCTGTGGGAAAACGTGCAGCCAGGAGCTCGAGGTGAATAGAGCACTGACTCACAAATCCCCTACAAAACTTGCTATCACCAGAAAATTTTTCTGGCAGCGGGAGGCGAGAAAATGTCGGAGCAGGGCTGGCAATGGACAGGGTTGCTGCAGCCACGCTAGCAGCCTGTACAGCAACCGCGGTAACATCCACAGCTGAGGTTGCGCTCTCAAGAGCCGCCAACCTACCCTCCAGCTGCTGGATATACCGCAAGGATTGCTGTTTGTCCGTCATTACTAGCCAGACCCTGGCGCTAGTGTAATGTTAGGGCTAGCGGAACGCACCAAATATAAGACAGATAGTGTATGGTGCGTTCGCAGCCCGGGGTCCACCGTGCAGAGATGGAACCTGCTGCCAAGTAATGACGGACTATATGGCGGTACTCATAAGTATACTCGCGTGGGTTAAACTTCACCCAACGTGAAGGAAGCGATCCTGTTGCGTCACAGGACCGCGGTACCGCACATAGAGCGCGAGCAAGTAGTCAGCGAACTCAACCCCAACTAGGATTGAAGTCCGATTAGACCCTTGCTGGCATAACACCGCAACTGGGTGTGTAAGGAAACTAAATAACGATTTTAAGGCACAAGAGTGCATGCGGTGCCGCACTGACGAACGCCACTAACCACCCAGGCTTGGGTAAGGAAAACACAGAGGAAGTGCACGGCGCCGTACTGGCGGTCACAGCAACTGGACGCTGTAATGTGTGATTCGTGCGGTAGGCTAAGTCGGGTGCTAGATAGCAACCATACACCTTCCGCGAACAGACATTCAATAGGGTAGGGGTATCCAAGGACGACTTGCACTCACAACATACACACATTAACAATTGTACACTAGCGCATGGCCGTGCGGTCATGCGCAGTTTATATAGTTGCAGCACAGGAAGTGGCCACAGAAACTTTGCCTTTCCAAGACCTGCCAAGAGGACCAATGGAATGTGCTGCAGAGCCTGAGCACATGACCCTCGATCTCCAACGGGAGATCTTGCCCTGGGCATGCTCAGTGTGTGCAGACAAGGACTTAGTCCCAGAGAAGTCCGCTCGCTGCTGACCAGCACTGACTTTAACGGCAGAAGCTGAAGAAGCAGCAGTAACTCTCTGTACAGCGTGAGACTGAGCAAGACGCTGGGACCGACGTCCCTGCTGAGCAGACTCCACTGCGGCTGGATAAGAATGGGAGACCGCAGCGGAGATGGCTCAAGATTCCCCATGTGCAGAAGCGGGAACTCGAGACCTAACACCTACCCCCTTAAATATATTCTGGTTGAAATGGTGGATGAGGATGAGGGAAAAGCCAATATGCTAAATGACTTTTTTTCATCAGTATTTACACAAGAAAATCCCATGGCGGACAAAATGACTAGTGATAAAAATTCCCCATTAAATGTCACCTACTTAACCCAGCAGGAAGTGCGGCGGCGTCTAAAAACCACTAAAATTGACAAATCTCCGGGCCCGGATGGGATACACCCTCGAGTACTGCAGGAATTAAGTACAGTCATTGATAGACCATTATTTTTAATCTTTAAAGACTCCATAATAACAGGGTCTGTACCACAGGACTGGCGTATAGCAAATTTGGTGCCAATATTGAAAAAGGGGACAAAAACTGAACTCGGAAATTATAGGCCAGTAAGCTTAACCTCTACTGTGGGTAAAATCCTGGAGGGCATTCTAAGGGATGCTATACTGGAGTATCTGAAGAGGAATAACCTCATGACCCAGTATCAGCACGGGTTTACTAGGGACCGTTCATGTCAGACTAATTTGATCAGTTTCTATGAAGAGGTAAGTTCCGGACTGGAGCAAAGGAACCCAGTAGATGTAGTGTATATGGACTTTTCAAAAGCTTTTGATACGGTGCCACACAAAAGGTTGATACATAAAATGAGAATAATGGGGATAGGGGAAAATATGTGTAAATGGGTTAAGAGCTGGCTCAGGGATAGGAAACAAAGGGTGGTTATTAATGGAGCACACTCGGACTGGGTAGCGGTTAGCAGTGGGGTACCACAGGGGTCAGTATTGGGCCCTCTTCTTTTGAACATATTTATTAATGACCTTTTAGGGGGCATTCAGAGCAGAATTTCAATATTTGCAGATGACACTAAACTCTGCAGGGTAATCAATACAAAGGAGGACAATTTTATATTACAGGATGATTTATGTAAACTAGAAGCTTGGGCTGATAAATGGCAAATGAGCTTTAACCCCTTCATGACCGGGGGATTTTTCGTTTTTCCGTGTTCGTTTTTCGCTCCCCTCCTTCCCAGAACCATAACTTTTTTAATTTTCCGTCAATTTGGCCATGTGAGGGCTTATTTTTTGCAGGACAAGTTGTACTTTTGAACGACATCATTGGTTTTAGCATGTCTTGTACTAGAAAACGGGAAAAAAATTCCAAGTGCGGTGAAATTGCAAAAAAAGTGCAATCCCACATTGGTTTTTTGTTTGGCTTTTTTGCTAGGTTCACTAAATGCTAAAACTGACCTGCCATTATGATTCTCCAGGTCATTACGAGTTCATAGACACCAAACATGACTAGGTTGTTTTTTATCTAAGTGGTGAAAAAAAATTCCAAACTTTGCTAAAAAAAAAAAAAAAAAAAAAAATTGCGCCATTTTCCGATACTCGTAGCGTCTCGATTTTTCATAATCTGGGGTCGGTTGAGGGCTTATTTTTTGCGTGCCGAGATGACGTTTTTAATGATAGCATTTCGGTGCAGATACGTTCTTTTGATTGCCCGTTATTGCATTTTAATGCAATGTCGTGGCGACCAAAAAAACGTAATTCTGGCGTTTCGAGTTTTTTTCCCGGTACGCTGTTTAGCGATCAGGTTAATACTTTTTTTTAATTGATAGATCGGGCGATTCTGAGCGCGGCGATACCAAATATGCGTAGATTTGATATTTTTTTTATTGATTTATTTTGATTGGGGCGAAAGGGGGGTGATTTAAACTTTTATGTTTTTTTTATTTTTTTCACATTTTTTTAAACTTTTTTTTTTTTACTTTTGCCATGCTTCAATAGCCTCCATGAGAGGCTAGAAGCAGGCACAACCCGATCGGCTCTGCTACATAGCAGCGATCTGCTGATCGCTGCTATGTAGCAGAATTGCACGTGTGCTGTGAGCGCCGACCACAGGGTGGCGCTCACAGCGACGGGCAATCAGTAACCATAGAGGTCTCAAGGACCTCTATGGTTACCATCCACAAGCATCGCCGACCCCCGATCATGTGACGGGGGTCGGCGATGACGTCATTTCCGGCCGCCCGGCCGGAAGCGGTAGTTAAATGCCGCTGTCTGCGTTTGACAGCGGCATTTAACTAGTTAATAGGTGCGGGCAGATCGCGATTCTGCCCGCGCCTATTACGGGCACATGTCAGCTGTTCAAAACAGCTGACATGTCCCGGCTTTGGTGCGGGCTCACCGCGGAGCCCTGCATCAAAGCAGGGGAGCCGGCATCGGACGGTATAGTACGTCCGATGCCGGTAAGGGGTTAATGGGGATAAATGTAAGGTCATGCACTTGGGTAGAAGTAATAAGATGTATAACTATGCACTTGATTCTATATCTCTGGGAAAAACAGTCAATGAAAAAGACCTGGGTGTATGGGTGGATGACAAACTCATATTCAGTGGCCAGCGTCAGACAGCTGCTACTAAGGCAAATAAAATAATGGGATGCATTAAAAGAGGCATAGATGCTCATGAGGAGAACATAATTTTACCTCTATACAAGTCACTAGTTCGACCACACTTAGAATACTGTGTACAGTTCTGGTCTCCGGTGTATAAGAAAGACATAGCTGAACTAGAGCGGGTGCAGAGAAGAGCGACCAAGGTTATTAGAGGACTGGGGGGTCTGCAATACCAAGATAGGTTATTACACTTGGGGCTATTTAGTTTGGAAAAATGAAGACTAAGGGGTAATCTTATTTTAATGTATAAATATACGAGGGGACAGTACCAAGACCTTTCTGATGATCTTTTTAATCATAGACCTAAGACAGGGACAAGGGGGCATCCTCTATGTCTGGAGGAAAGAAGGTTTAGGCATAATAACAGACGCGGGTTCTTTACTGTATGAGCAGTGAGACTATGGAACTCTCTGCCGTATGATGTTATAATGAGTGATTCATTACTTAAATTTAAGAGGGGATTGGATATCTTTCTTGAAAAGTATAATGTTGCAAGGTATATACACTAGATTCCTGAATAGGGCATTGATCCAGCGAACTAGTCTGATTGCCGTATGAGGAGTCGGGAAGGAATTTTTTTCCCCAAAGTGGAGCTTACTATTTGCCACATGTTTTTTTTTGCCTTCCTCTGGATCAACATGTTAGGGCATGTTAAGTTAGGCAATGGGTTGAACTAGATGGACTTAAAGTCTTCCTTCAACCTTAATAACTATGTATGTTACTATGTTACTATGTTACCTGGATTGAAGTCAAAGAATAAAGTTCAGTGTTTGTAATTGGTGGTTGAAGAGTTTTTCAGGAGATTGCTGCGTGGAGCTGGTTTGCATGTTTATCCTTATCCTCTCCCATTTTGTCTCTTCTTTAGTATTCTCCCCTGTTTCTCACTCTGTTGCCTTGTGAGTTTATTTGTATGATTGTAATTTTCATTTATACCTGTCTGTTTATCCCTGTCTGTCTGGTTAATGTTTGCCTATACACTTCAGCCTCACACCTCCCTTGGTGGTGGAGGGAAAAGATAATATTAAGATAAGAACATAGCAAGGTATGAAACCCCGGCATTTCAACCATCTGGGGGACAAAGATAGCCCCTAGTTTGAGGGATCAGGTAGGTGCTAACAGTCCCTAGTCACTACGTGACACATACATTGCCACCTAGCCACAGAAGTTCCTGAAATTCCTTAGAACAGAGCCCCTATCTTCATGATTACTGGAGGTCACAACAGTTGGATCCCAAGCAGATAGAAACTTTCTTAATGACTGTATTCAAAGAATCCTAAGCGATAGTAAGAGTAGGACTCTGAAATACCCCATTGGAATGAGGCCATGGCCACCCATTCTTTGCCAATGGGACTACTCAAGATAGTCAAGCATAGGGGCCACCACATCATTCTAATAGGTTGTTCTTGGTTTCTAGTGGTTGGACCCACAGCTATCAGTAAGTTGTCCCCTACTCTTTCGATAGTTGTTAACATGTGTAGACAGAAAGAACTCTTTAGGAACTGGTCCTCAGGGGGATTAAATAAGCATAAAACATTGTTTGCATCTGGGGCTCATGCAGAACAGGAGAGAGTAAGTGGGTCAATAATAAACATGAAAAACTATATGTAGCACAATGACAAATCTATTACTAGCGAGTGTCGGACATTTCTATTTTGAAAGTTATTAGAAAACCATTTTGTAATATTTGTTCTTGAGTGGTGTCTCCGGGGATTAATTATGCTGATATTCTATAGATGGTTGCTTGCTTGTACCACTGTGCATTGTTGGTGGTAATCGCAAAATCTATTTCCAGCACAGCACTGAAATAATATTACGCCATTACTCTTCCTGAATGACATTAAAAATATGGCATTTCCATTAGTGCATTAATACTACATGAATCCATTATGTTTCCACATAATTACTAACCTAATTGGGGATGGTATGGAAATATTCAATAAATTTGAAATCCATAAAGATATCATGTAATGACGTCTGCAATTATTTTGCACAGTGAAATAAGTAATTTTTTCCTCTGATGTCAGGAAATCCATTTTGCAAAGTTTGTCAATTTACATAAACAGCTATAAAATGTACGTTGTTACATTAGCCAAAGCTTTGTTAAAAAACATTGGAAAACTAGATTCAACGGACTCTGACCCGCAACACTCAATACGTCTTCAGTCTGCCACAGAATGAAGAATAGTGTATGGTTGGTTGCTCTGGTTTATGACATAGTCACATAGTTAAATTGAATGTATCTTCAGAAAAATGAAATATCATCCAAATCAGGATTTTACTTGAAAATATTTAAAAAGGTTGGTGACATTTTTCTTTCTTTTACTTTAGGAAATTCATGTGTGAAAAAAAATCTTGAAACATTGAAAATTTCAAGCAAATAAATGTAAACCAGCTGACAGGTCACTGTTATGCTTTACTGCAAAGACTTTGACAACATTAGCAGAGTCGTCTCAAAATTTAAAGCATATTGGTAGGAACAGAGTAGAAAAATTAATCACACATACAAAGCTCTATATGCAGCAGATCTACAGTATATTTTCCTTGTTTCTGGTTTCATGGCTTCTTGGAGACTGCAGGATTCTATTTGCACTTCTTTTGTCCATATATTGGTTTTCACTCTACTTTCAAGAGCACACACAATGCTTAACATTTTCACATTTCCTGCTTTTATGTTTTTGGTTGCTTATTTTTGTTTAATGAGCGAATACATTTGACACTATTCATTACTCGCACGAATGGTACGCTAGTCGGGCCATTCGATACACAGTGAGTAATTAGGTATTTGCCTCAGTATATTCGAGTGGCCCACCCACCATGTTTGGCGCTTTATTTGAAACCAATGAACAAGCTGGTCTGACTTGCCAATCACAGTAAAGCCGGAGCCATCTTTGGTGTGGCATTATTGTGATTGGCTGGCCTTCCAGCATTATAGGGGATATTTAAAGGCTTATATTGCAGCTGGAAACAGCATAGGGAGAGCGTAGTTTGAACACAGGGAAAGTGAAAAGAGCGTAGGGAGAGTGACAGGAGCTTATAGTGAGAATTATTCAATCCAAAAAGCTCTTTTAGGAGCTGAAGATTTGTTGTTTGTTAGATGGGGATTTAGTAGGGAGAGATTTAATAGAAGGAAGAGTGAGGCTGGAGTCACACTCAGCGTAAGACAATACGGTCCGTATATTACGGCCGTAATACGCTGAAAAGTCCCCAAAATAGTGGTCCGTAGCTCCTCCGTAGGCAGGGTGTGTCAGCGTATTTTGCGCATAGCATCCTCCGTATGTAATCCGTATGGCATCCGTACTGCGTGTTTTTCTCACAGGCTTGCAAAACCGACGTACGGCTATACAAGGGATCCATGTGTAAAAAAAAAACAAACATATATACTGTTATATGTATATATATATATATATATATATATATATATATATATGTCAGTAGACACATATATGTATATATATTATTACTTCATACAGCGCTAAATAGCTTTAAAGCCGGTAATTCAATTACCGGCTTTTGCTATCTCCTTCCTAAATCCAACATGATATGAGACATGGTTTACATACAGTAAAACATCTCATATCCCCATTTTTTAGTAGTGTGTATATGCAAAATTTGGCCGTTCTAGCTATTAAATTAAAGGGTTAAATGGCGGAAAAAATTGGCGTGGGCTCCCGTGCAATTTTCTCCACCAGAGTAGTAAAGCCAGTGACTGAGGGCAGATATTAATAGCCTAGAGAGGGACCATGGTTATTGGCCCCCCCTGGCTAAAAACACCTGCCCCCAGCCACCCCAGAAAAGGCACATCTGGAAGATGCGCCTATTCTGGCACTTGGCCACTCTCTTCCCATTCCCGTGTAGCGGTGGGATATGGGGTAATGAAGGGTTAATGCCACCTTGCTATTGTAAGGTGACATTAAGCCAAATTAATAATGGAAAGGCGCTCTCTGCTGGTTGTCCTCATACGAACTCGAGCCTGGGAGCTTTCTAGGAAAGTTCCCACGCTCCAGGAACAGCCAGCAGAGGGCGCCTCACCGCAAATGAAGGTAAATATAGGTCATTGACCTACATTACCTTCATTCCCCGGGGTTTTGCAGCCAGGAGCAGCTGCATTAGCAGAGCTCCTGGCTGCAAAATATTTTAACCCCTTCAGATGGATTTATATCGTGGGACGTTACAGATCTTCGGAAGGTATGTATATTGTTGGTTTATTATTTTTACTTTGTTACAGAGCGAGGGTCTTCAGAAGGATTGAGCGAAGAATAAATTTTTACAACAACCTTTGTTTTTATTTCATTAAAATAATTTTTATTAATGTGTGTGTGTTTTTTTTAACTAGTATTGGATTAATAATGGATAGGTGTCATAATTGACGCCTCGCCATTATTAATGTGGCTTAATGTCACCTTACAATAGCGAGGTGGCATTAACCCTTCATTACCCCATATCCCACCGCTACACGGGAATGGGAAGAGAGTGGCCAAGTGCCAGAATAGGCGCATCTTCCAGATGTGCCTTTTCTGGGGTGGCTGGGGGCAGATGTTTTTAGCCAGGGGGGGGGGCCAATAACCATGGATCCTCTACAGGCTATTAATATCTGCCCTCGGTCACTGGCTTTACTACTCTGGCGGAGAAAATTGCGCGGGAGCCCACGCCAATTTTTTCCGCCATTTAACCCTTTAATTTAATAGCTAGAACGGCCAAATTTTGCAAACACACACTACTAACATTAGTAGTGTGTAATATGCAAAAAAAATGGGGATATGAGATGGTTTACTGTATGTAAACCATGTCTCATATCATGTCGGGTTTAGGAAGGAGATAGCAAAAGCCGGTAATTGAATTACCGGCTTTAAAGCTATCTAGCGCTGTATGAAATATTAATATATATACATATATGTGTCTCACTGATATATATATATATATATATATATATATATATATATATATATACCTATTCTATGTGTACACATTTATTCTACCTATTCTACTGTAAGCTGTCAGTGTGATTTTACTTTACACCACACTGAATTGCCGGCTTTTCTCTCTAACACCGCTGCGTATTTCTCGCAAGTCACACTGCTTGTCCGTGTGTAATCCGTATTTTTGGGGCCTCCATAGACTTTCATTGGCTTTTTTTTGCGCAATACGGTGACAAACGCAGCATGCTGCGATTTTCTACGGCCGTAGAAAGCCGTATAATACTGATCAGTAAAATACGGCAGATAGGAGCAGGTGCATAGAGAATAATTGGGACGTTTGTTAGGCGAGTTTTACGGACGTATTTTATGCGCTCATACGTCCTTAAAACTCGCTAGTGTGACTCCAGCCTGAAAGGTATGCACCTGGGTGTTCTCATCATAGCAAGTACATGCTGCAGATCTCTGCTATTTTCCACTGTGTTGTATAGTAGTATTAGGAACAGACTGTGGGATTAGGGTGAAATTGGGAGGGTTTCATCCACTATCAAAAAAAGAAATCAGCTATTTGTAGAGGGAAATAATATAAGGTAGTAACAGCATATACAAAACCACTTTTTGGAGCTACATAATATTCCTGTGTAGCAGCCTATAATTTTTTTTTTAGTGCAAAATAATATTCCGCAGTGCCAGTATATAGAAACATCCATTTTAAAATCTAATTGCTAAATAAAATGCCTTGCATATTGTTTAAATACCTTAAATTTGTCAAGCAGTTGTGTGACTAGTGCAAAACCTCTTGAGCTATGGAAACATCACTATTTACCATTAATTTCCCTGAGTCTGCTGTTGGCATGTCTCATAAAGGCCATTTAAACAAAATCCCGTAAAAAAAATTGTATCTATTGTGGGACTGGCGCAATCTGGGTAGAGATAATCTTATGTGACAATTTAGCAGCGGCAATAATCTTCATTACTCCACATTTGGAGAGTGTCAGCAAGGCGATCTAAAAAAAATCATAATTTTCCATTGGTTTAATTAATAGTGTATCTTTATCTAATAGTTGTGCGAGTGGCACAATCCAGGTAGACATAATATCTTAAGTGACAATTTAGCAGTGACAATAATTTTCATTACTTCGCTGTTGGAGTGTGTCAGCAAGGCGCTCTAAAAAAATTATAATTTTCTATTGGTTTAATGAATAGCGTAACTTTATCTAGCATTTTTGTGTTAGGGGTCGAGTTCTCGCCTCTGCACAGGGGGAATCTCGAAATATCTCCGCTGCGGTCTCCCATTCTTCTCCAGCCGCAGTGGAGCCTGCTCAGCGGAGATGTCGGTCCCAGCGTCTGGCTCAGCCCGATATGGTGCGGATGATTACTGCGGCCTTTCCAGGCTCAGCCATTGTAGCCAGTACTGGTCAGCGGCGAGCAGACGTCTCTGGGACTAAGTCCTGCTTTTCCCCTTCTGAGCATGCCCAGGGTAAGACCTCTCATTAGAGGTTGAGGGGCACATGCTCAGGTACTGCAGCAGCTCCCATTGGTCCTCTAGGAAGGTCCTGAAGTGGCTCAGATACTGTAGCAGCTCCCATTGGTCCTCTAGGAAGGTCCTGAAGTTGCTGTAGCTATAAAAGGTTTACATGGCCACACAGCCATGCGCTAGTATTAACCTAAGTTATGAGCTCAGCGCCAGTGTGGTAATGCTTGCATGTGGTCAGGGTTCGGCTGAAATAAGCCCCTAGAATACCGACACCTCAGGTAAGGAGTTTGTGTATGTGGATTCAGGGTTTGGCTGAAATAAGCCCCTAGAATACCGGCACCTCCGTGAGGAGTTTTGTGTGTGCTATGCTGACTGCATGACCACTGTCGGCTCTATTAGGTAGCTGTTTCCCCTGTGAGGTTAGCAGGGCACAGCGTTCTCTTTCTAAAGTGGATCAGTGAAGTAACAGAGTTCGCTTGTACCGCCATATAGTACTTTCTTTTAGTAGCAGCAGGTTCTCTATTGCACGGTGGACCCCAGGTTGCGAACGCACCTACTACTCAATATATATATATATATATATAAATATATATATATATATATATATATACACACACACACATACATATATACAGTGGGGCAAAAAAGTATTTAGTCAGTCAGCAATAGTGCAAGTTCCACCACTTAAAAAGATGAGAGGCGTCTGTAATTTACATCATAGGTAGACCTCAACTATGGGAGACAAACTGAGAAAAAAAAATCCAGAAAATCACATTGTCTGTTTTTTTAACATTTTATTTGCATATTATGGTGGAAAATAAGTATTTGGTCAGAAACAAAATTTCATCTCAATACTTTGTAATATATCCTTTGTTGGCAATGACAGAGGTCAAACGTTTTCTGTAAGTCTTCACAAGGTTGCCACACACTGTTGTTGGTATGTTGGCCCATTCCTCCATGCAGATCTCCTCTAGAGCAGTGATGTTTTTGGCTTTTCGCTTGGCAACACGGACTTTCAACTCCCTCCAAAGGTTTTCTATAGGGTTGAGATCTGGAGACTGGCTAGGCCACTCCAGGACCTTGAAATGCTTCTTACGAAGCCACTCCTTCGTTGCCCTGGCGGTGTGCTTTGGATCATTGTCATGTTGAAAGACCCAGCCACGTTTCATCTTCAATGCCCTTGCTGATGGAAGGAGGTTTGCACTCAAAATCTCACGATACATGGCCCCATTCATTCTTTCATGTACCCGGATCAGTCGTCCTGGCCCCTTTGCAGAGAAACAGCCCCAAAGCATGATGTTTCCACCACCATGCTTTACAGTAGGTATGGTGTTTGATGGATGCAACTCAGTATTCTTTTTCCTCCAAACACGACAAGTTGTGTTTCTACCAAACAGTTCCAGTTTGGTTTCATCAGACCATAGGACATTCTCCCAAAACTCCTCTGGATCATCCAAATGCTCTCTAGCAAACTTCAGACGGGCCCGGACATGTACTGGCTTAAGCAGTGGGACACGTCTGGCACTGCAGGATCTGAGTCCATGGTGGCATAGTGTGTTACTTATGGTAGGCCTTGTTACATTGGTCCCAGCTCTCTGCAGTTCATTCACTAGGTCCCCCCGCGTGGTTCTGGGATTTTTGCTCACCGTTCTTGTGATCATTCTGACCCCACGGGATGGGATTTTGCGTGGAGCCCCAGATCGAGGGAGATTATCAGTGGTCTTGTATGTCTTCCATTTTCTAATTATTGCTCCCACTGTTGATTTCTTCACTCCAAGCTGGTTGGCTATTGCAGATTCAGTCTTCCCAGCCTGGTGCAGGGCTACAATTTTGTTTCTGGTGTCCTTTGACAGCTCTTTGGTCTTCACCATAGTGGAGTTTGGAGTCAGACTGTTTGAGGGTGTGCACAGGTGTCTTTTTATACTGATAACAAGTTTAAACAGGTGCCATTACTACAGGTAATGAGTGGAGGAAAGAGGAGACTCTTAAAGAAGAAGTTACAGGTCTGTGAGAGCCAGAAATCTTGATTGTTTGTTTCTGACCAAATACTTATTTTCCACCATAATATGCAAATAAAATGTTAAAAAAACAGACAATGTGATTTTCTGGATTTTTTTTTCTCAGTTTGTCTCCCATTGTTGAGGTCTACCTATGATGTAAATTACAGACGCCTCTCATCTTTTTAAGTGGTGGAACTTGCACTATTGCTGACTGACTAAATACTTTTTTGCCCCACTGTATATATACTGTATATATACTTGGTGCGATCCGCCAACCCTAACAGAATACTAGCACCAGAGTCTGGCTAGTAAATGGCGGACAAACAGCAATCTTTGCGGTACATCCAGCAGCTGGAGGGTAGGATGGTGGCTCTTGAGCGCACAACCTCAGCTGTGGATGTTACCGCAGTTGCTGTTCAGGCTGCTAGCGTGGCTGCAGCAACCTTGTCCACTGCCACCGCTCTTCCAACTCTATCTCGCCTCAAGCTGCCAGAAACATTTTCTGGTGATAGTAAATCTTGTAGGGGTTTCGTGAGCCAGTGCTCTATACACCTCGAACTTCTGGCGACACGTTTCCCCACAGAGAGGGCAAAGGTGGGATTTATTGTGTCTCTCTTGTCGGACAGGGCGTTGGATTGGACTACGCCGCTGTGGGAGCGTGGAGATCATGTGGTGCAGAGAGCTCCGCTGTTCCTAAGCACTCTAAAACAGGTCTTTTTAGGACCTCGAGTCACCCATGATACGGCACTCCAACTTTTGGCATTGACTCAGAGCTCGTCCTTGGTCAGCTATTTTACCGTCCACTTCCGTACCATAGCATGTGAGTTGGAGTGGCCAGATAAAGTCCTTATCCCAATATATTGGAAGGGGCTGGCTGACCACGTGAAGGATGCTCTGGCCACTAGGGAGATTCCCACCACACTGGAGGAGTTAATAGCTGTGTCCACTCGTATGGACCTCCACTTTTACGAGAGGAGGTTAGAGCAAGCCCAGTATAGGCAGAGGATTCGGCTGGCTCCCACCTTTGCCAAACCTTTGGAATCTCCAGTCCTAGTCCCTGAGTCACATGAGGCCATGGAGGTGTCACGAGCAAGATCTAAGTCCCGGACCGCTCGTACACTCAAGGTCTGTCATGTTTGCCAGCAGTCAGGTCATCTTGCCACCAGATGTCCCCAGCGGTCGAGGAAACGTCAGTGTCTAGTGGTAGTAGGTGGAGATACACTAGACACTGTGACGTTTGCCTCCAAATTGACCTTTAAGGGGACAATTACTATAGGCTCATTCTCCCACTCGGTAGAGCTCTGCATGGATTCTGGGGCGGAGGGCAATTTTATGACTTCAGCTTTCGCCCATTTCCCCTGGTAATGCTAGCTCAACCAGTTACCGTACGAGTGCTGAATGGGTCGACACTACCCTCTCAGATAACACACCAGAACATCCCTTTCACTCTGTCCATTTCACCATCTCATCAGGAGATTATATCTCTGCTCGTCCTTCCTGAGGGAATTGATGAGGTCCTGTTAGGGATACCTTGGCTACGGTACCACTCTCCTCATGTTGAGTGGTCCAACTCCAATTTTGGGATGGGGTGAATCTCGTGGGGGTAGATGTCAGAGGGAATACGTTCAGGTTGCTACTACTGAGGTGCCCGCAGATCTATCCCCTCTCCCCAAGCAATATTGGCCTTATGTGGATGTGTTCTTCAAAAGGGCTGCGGAGACCCTTCTGCCTCACCACCCCTATAGACCTCTTGTCTGGTGCTGAGCCTCCCCGGGGTCGAGTCCAGCAGGGGGCAAAGCAACCCAGCTGGCCGTTGACAAAGAGACTTGTTCTTGGTGCAGGAGACACACACACGAACATAGTCTGCAACGTCTCGGGCCAACAGTACGTCCTCGCCAGAAGCTCAGATGTCCTTTTGGTCCCAAAGTGTTCACCCACCCTGGACGAGTGAGCCCAAGAGAGAATCTCCGGTCGCACATTTGATATCACAAAACTCTTGCCCGGTGCACAGACTCTAGCGAAACCAGGGCCACGGTCCTCAGGCTCTCAGAAGGGACAATAAGCTGAGTTTCCTCCTCCCCCTCCACTGATGACACTACGGAGAGGGAAAGAGTCGGCACAAATTTTCTTCTCCCTGGATAGAAAATGGAGGGTGAAATGGAACCGGGAGAAGAACAGGGACCATCTGGCCTGGTGAGAATTTAGCTGCTGGGCAGTCTGTATATAGACCAAAATCTTGTGGTCAGTGAAGACTTGGAAGGGAAAGCGAGCCCCCTCCAGGAGGTGTCTCCACTCCGAGAAAGCCAACTTCATGGCTTGCAACTCCCTGTCCCAGATGGAATAATTCCACTCCGCTGGTGTGAAGGTCTTGGAGAAGAAGAAGCAAGGATGATTCCGACCTTCAGCATCCTTCTGGTAGAGGACTACTCCAGCACTGACGGAAGAGGCATCCACCTCCATAATACAAGGTTTATCAACATCGGGGCGATGTAAAATGGGAGCGCTAGTGAAATGTGACTTAATTGAGAGAAAGGCTCTGGAAACCTCCTCCGACCACAATTTGGGATTTGCTCCCTTTTTGGTGAGGGCAACCAAGGGAGCAACCAATGTTGAGACATGGGGAATGAACTGGCGATAGTAATGAATGAACCCCATAAAGCGCTGCACCGCCTTGAGAGAATGGGGTTCCTGCCAGTCCATCACAGCCTGTAGCTTGGCAGGATCCATAGCCAATCTCTGGGCAGAGATGATATAGCCAAGGAAAGGCAAGGACTCCTGCTCAAACACTCACTTCAACTTGGCGTAGAGGGAGTTTACCCTTAGGGGGTCGAAGACTTTGTAAACATCTCTCCGATGGGAGTCTATATCTGGAGAGTAGGTGAGAATATCATCCAGATAGACTACGACCAAGGTGGAGAGCATATCCATGAAGATACCATTCAAAAAGTATTGGAAAACGGCAGGGGCATTACAGAGCCCGAAGGGCATCACCAGGTATTCATAGTGTCCGTCCCTGGTGTTAAATACTGTTTTCCATTCGTCCCCCTCACATACACGAATCAGGTTGTAAACACCCTTCAGATATAGTTTAGTAAATACCCCCACTATCCGCAACCAGTCGAAAAGCTCTGATATCAGAGGCAGAGGGTATTTGTTCTTATCGGTGATGGCGTTAAAACCCCTGTAATCTATGCATGGAAGTAATTCTCCATTGTTCTTCTTCTGCATGAAGAAGAACCCCGCCCCTGCAAGTGACACTGACTTCCTATAAACACATTCCCTCAGACATCTACCCTCACAAGACTCACTCCATCCCAGAATTGTCCCATAGGACAACTCTATATGAGGAGAATGGTAGCGTTGCCATGGGATCCCTAACAGGACCTCATAAATTCCCTCGGGAATGACTAGCAGGGATATAATCTCCTGATGGGATGGAGATATGGACAAAGTAAATAGGATGGTCTGGTGTGTTATTGTGAGGGCAGAGTCGACCCATTCACCACTCGTACAGTCACCGGCTTGGCGAGCATCACCAGGGGTATTGCGTGGCATTGGGCAAAGGCAGAGGACATAAAATTCCCCTCCGCTCCGGAATCCACACAAAGCTTGACTGTAAGAGTGGTTGGGCCTAAAGTGATTGTCCCTTTGAATGACAGTTTAGAGGAAAACGTTACCGTGTCTAGTGTTCCACCTACTACATCCACTAGACACTGACGTTCTCCCAACCGCTGGGAATATCTGGAGGCAAGATGTCCTGACCCCCCGGCAGATATGACAGACCTTGAGTACACAAGCTGTTCGAGACTTAGATCCCGCTCATGACACCTCCTTGGCCTCATGTGGCTCGGATGCCTGGACCGGAGATTCCAGAGGTATGGTGAAGGTGGGAGCCAACCGAAACTTCTGCCAACACTAGGCTTGCTCCAACCTTTATAGAACCAAAAACACATGGGCTACTTGCACAGTGAACAAGTCTGTAGAAACCTGTTCACACCATCAAAGAACTTGAAGACACAAAAGCGCACAGAGAGGTCAAAAAATACTCTGTAGTAAAAAAAAGTCACAGTAAATAAACAAGTGCTAGTCAAAAAATGAAAAAAATACAAAAATACAGGGCATTTAGTTAATACGTTTTTTGCGAAAAAAGTATGTTAAGCTGCTCCACCAATCACCAAGGTATACCCATAATAGAGCAGTCCTATCTAATGTATATAATCCCTATCCGATGTATTTAAAAACCTGATCATCTGTATAGTACTTGTATGAGCAGGGCTCAGAGAAAAAATATCCATGTGGAACTTGCAGGATGGAACAGCTACAATGCAAATGACCCACAGAGAAGTGGTGGACTCCCCAGTCTTGAAGAAACAAGAGAACAATTATAGAACCAAAAACACATGGGCTACTTGCACAGTGAGCAAGTCTGTAGAAACCTGTTCACACCACCAAAGAACTTGAAACTACAAAAGCGCACAGAGAGGTCAAAAAATACGCGCCAACCTTTGCTTGTTAAAATGAAGTTTGATGCAAGTTGAAACAGCTATTAGCTCCTCCAGTGTGGCGGAAATCTCCCTAGTGGCCAAAAGGTACCGTCACACTAGACGATATCGCTAGCGATCCGTGACGTTGCAGCGTCCTCGCTAGCGATATCGTCCAGTGTGACAGGCAGCAGCGATCAGGCCCCTGCTGTGCTGTCGCTGGTCGGGAAAGAAAGTCCAGAACTTTATTTCGTCGCTGGACTCCACGCAGACATCGCTGAATCGGTGTGTGTGACACCGATCCAGCGATGTCTTCACTGGTAACCAGGGTAAACATCAGGTAACTAAGCGCAGGGCCGCGCTTAGTAACCCGATGTTTACCCTGGTTACCAGCGTAAAAAAACAAACACTACATACTTACATTCAGCTGTCTGTCCCTTGCCGTCTGCTTCCTGCACTGACTGCTGGCCGTAAAGTGAAAGTGAAAGCACAGCACAGCGGTGAGTCACACAGCGGTGACTCACCGCTGTGGCTGTGCTGTGCTTTCACTTTACGGCCAGCAGTCAGTGCAGGAAGCAGACGGCAAGGGACAGACAGCTGAATGTAAGTATGTACTGTTTGTTTTTTTTTATGCTGGTAACCAGGGTAAACATCGGGTTAGTAAGCGCGGCCCTGCGCTTAGTTACCCGATGTTTACCCTGGTTACCGGGGACCTCGGGATCGTTGGTCGCTGGAGAGCGGTCTGTGTGACAGCTCTCCAGCGACCAAACAGCGACGCTGCAGCGATCCGGATCGTTGTCGGTATCGCTGCAGCGTCGCTAAGTGTGACGGTACCTAAAGTGTCCTTTACATGGTCAGCCAGTCCCCTCCAAAAAACATAGATAAGGGCTTTATCCAGCCACTCCAGCTCAGATGCTAAAGTCCGGAAGTGGACGGAAAAATGGCTGACCAAGGATGAGCCCTGTGTCAGTGCCAGCAGTTGGAGCGCCGTATCATGAGTGACTTGAGGTCCCAAAAAGACCTGTTTCAGAGTGCTCAGGAACTGAGGGAGGGAGGTGGTCCTGAATAAGAAATGGTCTATGGAGTGTTATACCGAATTTCTGAATCTCCTAAATGACTGAGTGGTGGAGTGCATCCCTTGTATGGCTTCTTCAGGAACGGGTGAGATTGTTCCATACTTTATGGTGCATTTTTTGTGTTAGTGACTTTTGCAGATGCAGTGAGAATTGATGATACTGTTTTGATGTCACATTTCTGAGCAAAAGCACACAGGTACAAATAGCAGCATTATTATATACCCTCCTTCAGCCGTTTTTTTGGAGCTTTGGGTAAGGACATGCTAGCAGGAGAAGCAGTTGTAAATTTGACTATTTTTCTGCTTTAACCCCTTCCCGACCCATGACGCCACGTAGGCGTCATGAAAGTCGGTGCCATTCCGACCCATGACGCCTATGCGGCGTCATGGAAAGATCGCGTCCCTGCAGATCCGGTGAAAGAGTTAACTCCCATTTCACCCGATCTGCAGGGACAGGGGGAGTGGTAGTTTAGCCCAGGGGGGGTGGCTTCACCCCCTCGTGGCTACGATCGCTCTGATTGGCTGTTGAAAGTGAAACTGCCAATCAGAGCGATTTGTAATATTTCACCTATTATAACTGGTGAAATATTACAATCCAGCCATGGCCGATGCTGCAATATCATCGGCCATGGCTGGAAATACTAATGTGCCCCCACCCCACCCATCGCCCCCGCAGCCCCCCGATCTGGCCGGTACACTGCTCCGGCTCCCCTCCGTCCAGTGCTCCGGTCCCCCCCGTACTCTTGTCCGCTCCCCCCGTGCTCCAATCACCCCCCCGTGCTCCAATCACCCCCCCTGCACTCCGATCCACCCCCCCGGTGCTCCGTTCCACCCCCCCGTGCTCCATTCCAGCCCCCCCGTGCTCCGTTCCACCCCTCCCACGCTCCGATTCCCCCCCCCGTGCTCCGATCCCCCCCCACCCCATCATACTTACCGATCCAGCCGGGGTCCCGTCCGTCTTCTCCCTGGGCGCCGCCATCTTCCAAAATGGCGGGCGCATGCGCAGTGCGCCCGCCGAATCTGCCGGCCGGCAGATTCGTTCCAAAGTGCATTTTGATCACTGAGATAGATTATATCTCAGTGATCAAAATAAAAAAAATAATAAATGACCCCCCCTTTGTCACCCCCATAGGTAGGGACAATAAAAAAATAAAGAATTTTTTTTTTTTTCCACTAATGTTAGAATAGGGTTAGGGTTAGGGGTAGGGTTAGGGGTAGGGGTAGGGTTAGGGGTAGGGTTAGGGGTAGGGGTAGGGTTAGGGGTAGGGTTAGGGTTAGGGGTAGGGTTAGGGCTAGGGTTAGGGCTAGGGTTAGGGTTAGGGGTAGGGTTAGGGTTAGGGGTAGGGTTAGGGTTAGGGTTTCGGTATGTGCACACGTATTCTGGTTCTCTGCGGATTTTTCCGCTGCGGATTTGATAAATCCGCAGTGCTAAACCGCTGCGGATTTATGGCGGATTTACCGTGTTTTTTTCTGCGCATTTCACTGCGGTTTTACAACTGCGATTTTCTATTGGAGCAGTTGTAAAACTGCTGCGGAATCCGCACAAAGAAGTGACATGCTGCGGAATGTAAACCGCTGCGTTTCCGTGCAGTTTTTCCACAGCATGTGTACAGCGATTTTTGTTTCCCGTAGCTTTACATTGAACTGTAAACTCATGGGAAACTGCTGCGGATCCGCAGCGTTTTCCGCAGCGTGTGCACATACCTTTAGAATTAGGCTATGTGCCCACACTGCGGATTGGCCGCTGCGGATTCGCAGCAGTGTTCCATCAGGTTTACAGTACCATGTAAACATATGGAAAGCCAAATCCGCTGTGCCCATGGTGCGGAAAATACCGAGCGGAAACGCTGCGCTGTATTTTCCGCAGCATGTCAATTCTTTGTGCGGATTCCGCAGCGCTTTACACCTGTTCCTCAATAGGAATCCGCAGGTGAAATGCGCACAAAAAACACTGGAAATCCGCGGAAAATCCGCAGGTAAAACGCAGTGCCTTTTACCCGCGGATTTTTCAAAAATGGTGCTGAAAAATCTCACACGAATCCGCAACGTGGGCACATAGCCTTAAGGTACCGTCACACTTAGCGACGCTGCAGCGATACCGACAACGATCCGGATCGCTGCAGCGTCGCTGTTTGGTCGCTGGAGAGCTGTCACACAGACAGCTCTCCAGCGACCAACGATCCCGAGGTCCCCGGTAACCAGGGTAAACATCGGGTAACTAAGCGCAGGGCCGCGCTTAGTAACCCGATGTTTACCCTGGTTACCAGCGTAAAAAAACAAACAGTACATACTTACATTCAGCTGTCTGTCCCTTGCCGTCTGGTTCCTGCACTGACTGCTGGCCGTAAAGTGAAAGTGAAAGCACAGCACAGCGGTGAGTCACACAGCGGTGACTCACCGCTGTGGCTGTGCTCTGCTTTCACTTTACGGCCAGCAGTCAGTGCAGGAACCAGACGGCAAGGGACAGACAGCAGAATGTAAGTATGTACTGTTTGTTTTTTTACGCTGGTAACCAGGGTAAACAGCGGGTTACTAAGCGCGGCCCTGCGCTTAGTTACCCGATGTTTACCCTGGTTACCAGTGAAGACATCGCTGAATCGGTGTCACACACGCCGATTCAGCGATGTCTACGGGGAGTCCAGCGACGAAATAAAGTTCTGGACTTTCTTCCCCGACCAGCGATCTCCCAGCAGGGGCCTGATCGCTGCTGCCTGTCACACTGGACGATATCGCTAGCGAGGACGCTGCAACGTCACGGATCGCTAGCGATATCGTCTAGTGTGACAGTACCTTTAGGGTTAGGGTTGGAATTAGGGTTGTGGTTAGGGTTGTGATTAGGGTTATGGCTACAGTTGGGATTAGGGTTAGGGGTGTGGGGGGGTTAGTGTTGGAGTTAGAATTGAGGGGTTACCACTGTTTAGGCACATCAGGGGTCTCCAAACGCAACATGGCGCCACCATTGATTCCAGCCAATCTCGTATTCAAAAAGTCAAATGGTGCTCCCTCACTTCCGAGCCCTGACGTGTGCCCAAACAGTGGTTTACCCCCACATATGGGGTATCAGTGTACTCAGGACAAACTGCGCAACAATTACTGGGGTCCAATTTCTCCTGTTACCCTTGTGAATCTAAAAAAATGCTTGCTAAAACATAATTTTTGAGGAAAGAAAAATGATTTTTTATTTTCACGGCTCTGCGTTGTAAACGTCTGTGAAGCACTTGGGGGTTCAAAGTGCTCACCACATATCTAGATAAGTTCCTTGGGGGGTCTAGTTTCTAAAATGGGGTCACTTGTGGGGGTTTCTACTGTTTAGGCACACCAGGGGCTCTGCAAACGCAACGTGACACCCGCAGACCATTCCATCAAAGTCTGCATTTCAAAAGTCACTACTTCCCTTCTGAGCCCCGACGTGTGCCTAAACAGTGGTTTACCCCCACTCATGGGGTATCAGCGTACTCAGGAGAAACTGGACAACAACTTTTGGGGTCCAATTTCTCCTGTAACCCTTGGGAAAATAAAAAATTCTGGGCTAAATAATTATTTTTGAGGAAAGAAAACGTATTTATTATTTTCACGGCTCTGCATTATAAACTTCTATGAAGCGCTTGGGGGTTCAAAGTGCTCACCACACATCTAGATAAGTTCCTTTCGGGGTCTAGTTTCCAAAATGGGGTCACTTGTGGGGGGTTTCTACTGTTAAGCCACATCAGGGGCTCTGCAAACGCAACGTGACGCCCACAGAGCATTCCATCAAAGTCTGCATTTCAAAACGTCACTACTTCACTTCCGAGCCTCGGCATGTGCCCAAACAGTGGTTTACCCCCACTCATGGGGTATCAGCGTACTCAGGAGAAACTGGACAACAACTTTTGGGGTCCAATTTCTTCTGTAACCCTTGGGAAAATAAAAAATTCTGGGCTAAATAATTATTTTTGAGGAAAGAAAACGTATTTATTATTTTCACGGCTCTGCATTATAAACTTCTATGAAGCACTTGGGGGTTCAAAGTGCTCACCACACATCTAGATAAGTTCCTTTGGGGGTCTAGTTTCCAAAATGGGGTCACTTGTGGGGGGTTTCTACTGTTAAGCCACATCAGGGGCTCTGCAAACGCAACGTGACGCCCACAGAGCATTCCATCAAAGTCTGCATTTCAAAACGTCACTACTTCACTTCCGAGCCCCGGCATGTGCCCAAACAGTGATTTACCCCCACATATGGGGTATAAGCGTACACAGAAGAAAATGGACAACAACTTTTGGGGTCAAATTTCTCCTGTTACCCTTGGGAAAATAAAAAATTGCAGGCTAAAAGATCATTTTTGAGAAAATAATTTTTTTATTTTATTTTCATGGCTCTGCGTTATAAACTTCTGTGAAGCACTTGGGGGTTCAAAGTCCTCACCACACATCTAGATTAGTTCCTTTGGGGGTCTAGTTTCCAAAATGGTGTCATTTCTGGGGGATCTCCAATGTTTAGGCACACAGGGGCTCTCCAAACGTGACATGGTGTCCGCTAATGATTGGAGCTAATTTTCCATTTAAAAAGCCAAATGGCGTGCCATCCCTTCTGAGCCCTGCCGTGCGCCCAAACAGTGGTTTAGCCCCACATATGGGGTATCAGCATACTCAGGACAAACTGGACAACAATATTTGGGGTCCAATTTCTCCTATTATCCTTGGCAAAATAGGAAATTCCAGGCTAAAAAAATCATTTTTGAGGAAAGAAAAATTATTTTTTATTTTCATGGCTCTGCGTTATAAACTTCTGTGAAGCACCTGGGGGTTTAAAGTGCTCAATATGCATCTAGATAAGTTCCTTGGGGGGTCTAGTTTCCAAAATGGGGTCACTTGTGGGGGAGCTCCAATGTTTAGGCACACAGGGGCTCTCCAAACGCGACATGGTGTCCGCTAACAATTGGAGCTAATTTTCCATTCAAAAAGTCAAATGGCGCGCCTTCCCTTCCGAGCCCTGCCGAGTGCCCAAACAGTGGTTTACCCCCACATATGAGGTATCGACGTACTCGGGAGAAATTGCCCAACAAATTTTATGATCCATTTTATCCTACTGCCCATGTGAAAATGAAAAAATTGAGGCGAAAAATTTTTTTTGTGAAAAAAAAGTACTTTTTCATTTTTACAGATCAATTTGTGAAGCACCTGAGGGTTTAAAGTGCTCACTAGGCATCTAAATAAGTTCCTTGGGGGGTCTAGTTTCCAAAATGGGGTCACTTGTGGGGGAGCGCCAATGTTTAGGCACACAGGAGCTATCCAAACGTGACATGGTGTCCGCTAACGATGGAAATAAATTTCGTTGTAAAAATGACAAATCGCTGGTCAAATTTTAACCCTTATAACTTCCTAACAAAAAAAAATTTTGTTTCCAAAATTGTGCTGATGTAAAGTAAACATGTGGGAAATGTTATTTATTAACTATTTTGTGTCACATATCTCTCTGGTTTAACAGAATAAAAATTCAAAATGTGAAAATTGCGAAATTTTCAAAATTTTCGCCAAATTTCCGTTTTTATCACAAATAAACGCAGAATTTATTGACCTAAATTTACCACTATCATGAAGCCCAATATGTCACGAAAAAACAATCTCATAACCGCTAGGATCCGTTGAAGCGTTCCTGAGTTATTACCTCATAAAGGGACACTGGTCAGAATTGCAAAAAACGGCAAGGTCTTTAAGGTCAAAATAGGCTGGGTCATGAAGGGGTTAAGTACCGTTTCTCTGTGATTTCCTTGGATAACTGTTTGACCAACTGTTGGTATTATACATGTTTGTCTGTGTGTATTGGGTTATGTCATTTTAACTAGTATATTAAATGTTATGTTTTAGGTCCCTTTATTGTGCTATTTACATTCATATTTTTGGCTACCCTTGGCTTTTATAAAAATTGTGGTTGGTTTCAACCTTTTGCTGTTTTCTATTGCTCAGGAACTGGAGAGCACTCTGCACCACATGATCGTCGCGCTCCCACAGGGGCGTAGCACACTCCAACGCCCTGTCCGACAAGAGGGATATAATGAATCCCACTTTAGCCCGCTCTGAGGGGAAACATGCAGCCAGGAGCTCAAGGTGTATCGCACACTGGTTCACGAATTCCCTGCAAGACTTGCTGTCGCCAGAGTACCTATCTGGCAGCGGGAGGCAGGATAACGTTGAAATAGAGGTGGCAGTGGACAAACTAGCTGCAGCCATGCTAGCAGCCTGAACAGCTACTGCAGTAACATCCACAGCTGAGGTTGTGCGCTCGAGAGCCGGCAACCTCCCCTCCAGCTGCTGGATGTACCACTGCAGTCGCTGTTCGTTAGCCATTAATAGCCAGACCCTGGCGCTAGTATACTGTTATGGCTGGCGGAATGCACCGAGTAAATAAGGAGATAGTATAGGTTCATTCGCAGCCTGAGGTCAACCGTGCGTGAGTGGAACCTGCAGCTCGTAGATGGCGGCACTATATGGCGGTACTACGCCTGAATAGACACGGGTTCAATCACCCGGTCTGAAAAGGAGTGAACCCTGTTGCTTCACAGAGCCACCAGGATTAAAGGTAATGCTGTGCTCTGTTAACCTCACAGAGGATCACAGCTCTCTAACAGAGCAGGTAGCATACAGTGGTCGTACAGTCACAGCAACAGCACACAAACAACTCCTCTCCTGTGGTGCCGAAATTCTAGTGGCTATACGCCAGTCCTAAATTCACACACACAAACTCCTCTCTGGAGATGCCGGAATTCTAATGGCTATACAGCCGACCCTGAGCACATGCTGACACAGACCACAATGTAGCTAAACTCATAAACATAAGTTGATACTAGCGCATGGCCATGCGGCCATGCAAACCTTTTATAGAGAAAGCTCTCCAGGACCTTCCTAGTGGTCCAATTGGAACTGCTTCAGGACCTGAGCATGTGACCCCCAACCTCCAATGGGAGGTCGACCCTTGGGCATGTTCAGTAGCTGAAAAGCAGGACTTTGTCCCAGGAGCATCTGCTTGCCGCTGAACAGTGCTGGTTGCAATGGCTGAGCCTGGAAGATCAGCAGTAACCAAGGGCACAGTATCTGACTGAGCCAGACGCTGGGACCGACGGCTCCACTGCGGCTGGAGAAGAATGGGAGACCGCAGCGGAGGTGGCTCGAGATTCCCCCTGTGCATCGGCGGAAACTCAACGCCTAACATTATGCATGTCAAAAATTTTAGGAAAAAAATTAGATTAAATAGAGTAAAAAAATGGAAAAAGACAAAAATATGGATTAAATAAAGAGCATTCACTTGTATTGAGTGTATGCAAGTATGTTTAGTCTGATTGTGGCTGGAAGTATGCAAATTCAACATTTGTAGTGACGTAACTGTCCGGAGTCAGCAGTAATATCTGCGAATCCTTACAGCGTTTGGTGCATATGTTGTAATGAAGGATTCAGAAGTCTTCGGTCACATATAGTGAGTCCAGACTTTTTGCAGCCAACTTAGTGGACCATGGAAGATTCCTCTGATAGAGTTCAAACAATAGAGAGCAGCAAAGGGAATCCAGAGAAATGGCGCTTCCACCACAGGAAGTGGTAGTAAATGGGAGAAGTGAAGCCATGTGATCTGAATGCAAGTCCTTTAATAAAATCAAATTGGCAATAAAAAGGTATAAAAACAAGAGTTTTGACTATGAACAGCGTTCATCAGGTATCTCCTGATGGAGGACACCTGATGAAGGCTGTTCATAGCCAAATCGCATTGTGTCTATTCATTTATTGCCAATTTAGTTTTATTAAAATATCTGCATTTGGAGCACATCGCTTCACTACTCCCATTTTTTACCACTTCCTACTATGGAAGAGCCATTTCCCTGGATTCGCTTTGCCATCTTAATGGCCCTGAGAATAATAATTCTCAATAGTTAATTTAGTAATACATTTTCAAAGGAAAGAACTAAAAAGAATGACAGAATGTAGTATTCTAAGAAAAGATTATTGAGAATTGTTTTAAAGAAAACAAGAATGAAATCTGATTTAATGTAAGATGAAACAAACGTAATTGTATGCTCCACTTCATGTATGCAATACAATAATGTTAATAACCTCTGATCTTTCAATCACAGATGATTACAGATGATTAGCCATGTTTCCATCTTACTACAATCTATTTAAATATGTCTTTTTTTCTGACCAGTAAGATCATCTTATTCTAAGATGCAAATTATTTGTTTGTGTCTCTCATCATTAACCCCTTCAAGACCCAGCCTATTTTGACCTTAAAGACCTTGCCGTTTTTTGCAATTCTGACCAGTGTCCCTTTATGAGGTAATAACTCAGGAACGCTTCAACGGATCCTAGCGGTTCTGAGATTGTTTTTTCGTGACATATTGGGCTTCATGTTAGTGGTAAATTTAGGTCAATAAATTCTGCATTTATTTGTGATAAACACGGAAATTTGGCGAAAATTTTGAAAATTTCGCAATTTTCACATTTTGAATTTTTATTCTGTTAAACCAGAGAGATATGTGACACAAAATAGTTAATAAATAACATTTCCCACATGTTTACTTTACATCAGCACAATTTTGGAAACAAAATTTTTTTTTGTTAGGAAGTTATAAGGGTTAAAATTTGACCAGCGATTTGTCATTTTTACAACGAAATTTACAAAACCATTTTTTTTAGGGACCACCTCACATTTGAAGTCAGTTTGAGGGGTCTATATGGCTGAAAATACCCAAAAGTGACACCATTCTAAAAACTGCACCCCTCAAGGTACTCAAAACCACATTCAAGAAGTTTATTAACCCTTCAGGTGCTTCACAGCAGCAGAAGCAACATGGAAGGAAAAAATGAACATTTAACTTTTTAGTCACAAAAATTATCTTTTAGCAACAATTTTTTTATTTTCCCAATGGTAAAAGGAGAAACTGAACCACGAAAGTTGTTGTCCAATTTGTCCTGAGTATGCTGATACCTCATATGTGGGGGTAAACCACTGTTTGGGCGCACGGCAGGGCTTGGAAGGGAAGGAGCGCCATTTGACTTTTTGAATCAAAAATTGGCTCCACTCTTTAGCGGACACCATGTCACGTTTGGAGAGCCCCCGTGTGCCTAAAAATTGGAGCTCCCCCACAAGTGACCCCATTTTGGAAACTAGACGCCCCAAGGAACTTATCTAGATGCATAGTGAGCACTTTGAACCCCCAGGTGCTTCACAAATTGATCCGTAAAAATGAAAAAGTACTTTTTTTTCACAAAAAAATTCTTTTAGCCTCAATTTTTTCATTTTCACATGGGCAACAGGATAAAATGGATCCTAAAATGTGTTGGGCAATTTCTCCTGAGTACACCAATACCTCACATGTGGGGGTAAACCACTGTTTGGGCACATGGTAAGGCTCGGAAGGGAAGGAGCGCCATTTGACTTTTTGAATGAAAAATTATTTCCATCGTTAGCGGACACCATGTCGCGTTTGGATAGCTCCTGTGTGCCTAAACATTGGCGCTCCCCCACAAGTGACCCCATTTTGGAAACTAGACCCCCCCAAGGAACTTATTTAGATGCCTAGTGAGCACTTTAAACCCTCAGGTGCTTCACAAATTGATCTGTAAAAATGAAAAAGTACTTTTTTTTCACAAAAAAATTATTTTCGCCTCAATTTTTTCATTTTCACATGGGCAGTAGGATAAAATGGATCATAAAATTTGTTGGGCAATTTCTCCCGAGTACGCCGATACCTCATATGTGGGGGTAAACCACTGTTTGGGCACACGGCAGGGCTCGGAAGGGAAGGCGCGCCATTTGACTTTTTGAATGGAAAATTAGCTCCAATTGTTAGCGGACACCATGTCGCGTTTGGAGAGCCCCCTGTGTGCCTAAACATTGGAGCTCCCCCACAAGTGACCCCATTTTGGAAACTAGACCCCCCAAGGAACTTATCTAGATGCATATTGAGCACTTTAAACCCCCAGGTGCTTCACAGAAGTTTATAACGCAGAGCCATGAAAATAAAAAATAATTTTTCTTTCCTCAAAAATGATTTTTTAGCCTGGAATTTCCTATTTTGCCAAGGATAATGGGAGAAATTGGACCCCAAATATTGTTGTCCAGTTTGTCCTGAGTACGCTGATACCCCATATGTGGGGGTAAACCACTGTTTGGGCGCACGGCAGGGCTTGGAAGGGATGGCACGCCATTTGGCTTTTTAAATGGAAAATTAGCTCCAATCATTAGCGGACACCATGTCACGTTTGGAGAGCCCCTGTGTGCTTAAACATTGGAGATCCCCCAGAAATGACACCATTTTGGAAACTAGACCCCCAAAGGAACTAATCTAGATGTGTGGTGAGGACTTTGAACCCCCAAGTGCTTCACAGAAGTTTATAACGCAGAGCCATGAAAATAAAAAAAAAAATTATTTTCTCAAAAATGATCTTTTAGCCTGCAATTTTTTATTTTCCCAAGGGTAACAGGAGAAATTTGACCCCAAAAGTTGTTGTCCAGTTTCTCCTGAGTACGCTGATACCCCATATGTGGGGGTAAATCACTGTTTGGGCACATGCCGGGGCTCGGAAGTGAAGTAGTGACGTTTTGAAATGCAGACTTTGATGGAATGCTCTGTGGGCGTCACGTTGCGTTTGCAGAGCCCCTGATGTGGCTTAACAGTAGAAACCCCCCACAAGTGACCCCATTTTGGAAACTAGACCCCCAAAGGAACTTATCTAGATGTGTGGTGAGCACTTTGAACCCCCAAGTGCTTCATAGAAGTTTATAATGCAGAGCCGTGAAAATAATAAATACGTTTTCTTTCCTCAAAAATAATTATTTAGCCCAGAATTTTTTAATTTTCCCAAGGGTAACAGGAGAAATTTGACCCCAAAAGTTGTTGTCCAGTTTCTCCTGAGTACGGTGATACCCCATATGTGGGGGTAAACTACTGTTTGGGCACATGCCGGGGCTTGGAATTGAAGTAGTGACGTTTTGAAATGCAGACTTTGATGGAATGCTCTGCGGGCGTCACGTTGCGTGTGCAGAGCCCCTAATGTGCCTAAACAGTAGAAACCCCCCACAAGTGACCCCATTTTGGAAACTAGACCCTGAAAGGAACTTATCTAGATGTGTGGTGAGCACTTTGAACCCCCAAGTGCTTCATAGAAGTTTATAATGCAGAGCCGTGAAAATAATAAATACGTTTTCTTTCCTCAAAAATAATTATTTAGCCCAGAATTTTTTATTTTCCCAAGGGTTACAGGAGAAATTGGACCCCAAAAGTTGTTGTCCAGTTTCTCCTGAGTACGCTGATACCCCATATGTGGGGGTAAACCACTGTTTGGGCACACGTCGGGGCTCAGAAGGGAAGTAGTGACTTTTGAAATGCAGACTTTGATGGAATGGTCTGCGGGTGTCACGTTGCGTTTGCAGAGCCCCTGGTGTGCCTAAACAGTAGAGACCCCCCACAAGTGACCCCATTTTAGAAACTAGACCCCCCAAGGAACTTATCTAGATATGTGGTGAGCACTTTGAACCCCCAAGTGCTTCACAGACGTTTACAACGCAGAGCCGTGAAAATAAAAAATCATTTTTCTTTCCTCAAAAATTATGTTTTAGCAAGCATTTTTTTAGATTCACAAGGGTAACAGGAGAAATTGGACCCCAGTAATTGTTGCGCAGTTTGTCCTGAGTATGCTGGTACCCCATATGTGGGGGTAAACCACTGTTTGGGCACACGTCAGGGCTCGGAAGTGAGGGAGCACCATTTGACTTTTTGAATACGAGATTGGCTGGAATCAATGGTGGCGCCATGTTGCGTTTGGAGACCCCTGATGTGCCTAAACAGTGGTAACCCCTCAATTCTAACTCCAACACTAACCCCAACACACCCCTAACCCTAATCCCAACTGTAGCCATAATCCTAATCACAACCCTAACCCCAACACACCCCTAACCACAACACTAACCCCAACACACCCCTAACCACAACCCTAATTCCAACCCTAACCCTAAGGCTATGTGCCCACGTTGCGGATTCGTGTGAGATATTTCCGCACCATTTTTGAAAAATCTGCGGGTAAAAGGCACTGTGTTTTACCTGCGGATTTTCCGCGGATTTCCAGTGTTTTTTGTGCGGATTTCACCTGCGGATTCCTATTGAGGAACAGGTGTAAAACGCTGCGGAATCCGCACAAAGAATTGACATGCTGCGGAAAATACAACGCAGCGTTCCCGCGCGGTATTTTCCGCACCATGGGCACAGCGGATTTGGTTTTTCATATGTTTACATGGTACTGTAAACCTGATGGAACACTGCTGCGAATCCGCAGCCAAATACGCACCGTGTGCACATAGCCTAATTCTAAAGGTATGTGCACACGCTGCGGATCCGCAGCAGTTTCCCATGAGTGTACAGTTCAATGTAAACCTATGGGAAACAAAAATCGCTGTACACATGCTGCGGAAAAACTGCACGGAAACACAGCGGTTTACATTCCGCAGCATGTCACTTCTTTGTGCGGATTCCGCAGCGGTTTTACAACTGCTCCAATAGAAAATCGCAATTGTAAAACCGCAGTGAAATGCGCAGAAAAAAACGCGGTAAATCCGCCATAAATCCGCAGCGGTTTAGCACTGCGGATTTATCAAATCCGCAGCGGAAAAATCCGCAGAGGACCAGAATACGTGTGCACATTCCTAACCCTAACCCTAGCCCTAACCCTAGCCCTACCCCTAACCCTACCCCTAACCCTAACCCTACCCCTAACCCTAACCCTACCCCTAGCCCTAACCTTAACCCTAACCCTACCCCTAACCCTAACCCTATTCTAACATTAGTGGAAAAAAAAAAAATTTCTTTATTTTTTTTATTGTCCCTACCTATGGGGGTGACAAAGGGGGGGGGGGTCATTTATTATTTTTTTTATTTTGATCACTGAGATAGATTATATCTCAGTGATCAAAATGCACTTTGGAACGAATCTGCCGGCCGGCAGATTCGGCGGGCGCACTGCGCATGCGCCCGCCATTTTGGAAGATGGCGGCGCCCGGGAGAAGACGGACGGGACCACGGCTGGATCGGTAAGTATGATAGGGTGGGGGAGGGACCACGGGGGGGGAAATCGGAGCGCGGGAGGGGTGGAACGGAGCGCGGGGGGCGTGGAACAGAGCACGGGGGGGCTGGAATGGAGCACGGGGGGGTGGAACGGAGCACGGGGGGGTGGATCGGAGTGCAGGGGGGGTGATTGGAGCACGGGGGGGTGATTGGAGCACGGGGGGAGCGGACACGAGCACGGGGGGGAGCGGAGCACTGGATGGAGGGGAGCCGGAGCAGTGTACCGGCCAGATCGGGGGGGTGGGGGGGCGATCGGAGGGGTGGGGTGGGGGCACACTAGTATTTCCAGCCATGGCCGATGATATTTCAGCATCGGCCATGGCTGGATTGTAATATTTCACCCGTTATAATGGGTGAAATATTACAAATCGCTCTGATTGGCAGTTTCACTTTCAACAGCCAATCAGAGCGATCGTAGCCACGAGGGGGTGAAGCCACCCCCCCTGGGCTAAACTACCACTCCCCCTGTCCCTGCAGATCGGGTGAAATGGGAGTTAACCCTTTCACCCGATCTGCAGGGACGCGATCTTTCCATGACGCCGCTTAGGCGTCATGGGTCGGAATGGCACCGACTTTCATGACGCCTACGTGGCGTCAAAGGTCGGGAAGGGGTTAATTGGTTTTGATGATTAATATTTAGAAGAAACATGAGATAGCGTTTTATTTTAATGAGCTGATATGCCAAAAAGAGGTCACACCATTTACAGGAAAATAAAAATTGTTTGTCCTTTTTCCCATTTTTTCCCCATCAAAAGAACATAGTAAAAAGGAACGTATCTTAATCATAATTATATTCTCATGAAAAAAAGTCAAAGCTACAATCTTTTTTTCTTGCACAAATATTGCAAGCACCAAATTAAATACTGGTGCTCTTCTCTATGAATGCAGCATGCAAGATTGCTCTAGTATTTACCGTATATAATCAGGTCATTTTAACATAGAGAAGCCCAAATGCATAATATTTGTGAATAAAACCAGCATAATAGATGGAAATTTCACAATAAGCCAAACTCTATCCTCGTTTTAAAGAGGATAGAGTTTGAGTACAATTTCCTGAAATTTGTATTTTCACGAAAATGTAAACATTTTAAGATTTGATTTGTAGTTAAAAAAAAAAAAACAACCATTGGCCTACACTTTTTCCAAGCTGGTGAAGCATCAGAAAGCAAAATAATTCTTCTGGTGTTGAAAGACAATCACAATATAATTCCCTGCAGCTATGATATCTGGCAGACCATCATCCCTTTTACAGTGGTGGTTAGTACCGGGGCAATCACATGTCAATGGTTCCCAATAGAGCTCAGTTTGTATGTCAGTGGTTTTCCATCTCCAGAGTCACTGGATAAGTGCCTGTCTCTCCTGTAGAGTGTAAGCTCTTATGGTCAGTGGGGTCCTCTCTCTCATGTAGAGTGTAAGCTCTTATGGTCAGCGGAGTCCTCCATTTATCTCATGTACTGTATAAACTCTTATGACCAGAGGGGTCCTCTCTTTGTTTTCTGTTGAATCTAGGTTCTTATAGTCAGTGAGGTCATTTAGACCTTCTGTAAACTCTTACGGTCAATGGGGTCCTTTTTCTCCTGTAGGGTGTAAGTTCTTATGGTCAGCGGAGTCCTCCATTTATCTCATGTACTGCATAAACTCTTATGGCCAGCGGGTTCCTCTCTTTGTTTCCTGAAGAATCTAGGTTCTTATAGTCAGTGAGGTCCTTTAGACCTTCTGTAAACTCGTACGGTCAGTTGGGTGTCCTTTCTTCTGTAGGGTATAAGCCCTTATGGTCAGTGGGGTCCTTTCTCTCTGATGTAGAGTGTAAGCAATTGTGGTGAGCGAGGTCCTCTCTCTCCTGTAAAGTGTAAGCTTTTATGGACAGTAGGGCGCCCTCGATTTCTCTTTCTTTCTCTTGTTCATTTTTATTTTCCAAGCAGTTACGAGATTTCATGTACTAAAGTATTGTGATTCGTGAGAATTCACTGCAAATCAAATTTTGTGAGACAATTTGGTGAATTCACATTTGAATCGATCTACACATGCTTACTACTGCTCTATTACACAGTGGACTATGGGAAGTTCTGTCTCGGGATCAGTGGGGTCTCAGCAGTCAGACTCCAGACATTCTACATTTATTTATACAACTCTTTAAGTTTAAATTTCACACTTAACCATGCACTGTAGACCAAATATATTATTTAAAAAAAAATGTAAAAAAATATTTTGAAAAAATAGTCTTTAGTCTTTTAAGGCTAGGTTCACATTGTGTTAGGGCAGTCCGTTTAGCGCATAGTGCTACGGACTGCGCAATGTCCCAAAAGGGATCACGTTTGCCGATCCCGCTAGTGCAGATACCCGATCTGTGCTAGCGAGGAAAGGACCTCGGATGCTGCAAGCAGCGTCCGCGGTCCGTCCAAAACTAACGGGACATCGCTAGCGCGTGCCGAAAATGGCATGCGCTAGCGATGCGCTAGAGATCTGTTAGCACATTACCGTCAATGGGTGCGCTAACGGATCCGTTGCATGGCGTTAATTGCGACAATTTTGCCATGTAACGGAGTCCGCTAGCGTTAACCCATTGTTAGGACTGGCGGAATGCACCAAGAAAGATGTAATAGATGCGTTCGCAGTCCGGGGTCCACCGTGCAGGTGAAAACCTGCTGCTAGTAAATGGCAGCGTGATATGGCGGTGGAATTGAACCCGGTAAAGCCACAGGTCCGCAATACCGCACTAAAGAGTGCAAGCAAGGAGTCAGCGAACACAACCCCAAGACACAGGATTGAAGTCCGATTAGACCACTTGCTGACACAACACCGCAACTGAGTGTGTTAGGCAACTATAGTAATTAGAGCACCGAAGTGCGAACTGTGCCGTGCTGGCAGACACCACTAAGAACCCAGACGTGGGTCAGGAAGCGCACTACTGGCGCGTGGCGCCGCACTGGCGGTCACAGCAATAGACGCTGATACGTGTGTGACACGTTGAGTGGTTAGTCGGGCCCTAGATAGCAGCCATACACCATACACGAACAGTCATACAATAGGGTAGGGGTATTTAATGAACGACTTGCACTCACAACAAACACACGTATACAATTGTACACTAGCGCATGGCCATGCGGTCATGCACAGTTTATATAGTTGCAGCACAGGAAGTAGCTACATAAGTTTTGCCCTTTCAGGACCTGCCAAGAGGACCAATGGGATGTGCTTCAGAGCCTGAGCATGTGACCCTCGATCTCCAACGGGAGATCTTGCCCTGGGCATGCTCAGTGTGTGCAAATAAGGACTTAGTCCCAGAGAAGCCCGCTCGCTGCTGCCCAGCACTGGCTTTAATGGCAAAAGCTGGAGAAGCAACAGCAAGCCTAAGCACCGAGTGAGACTGAGCCAGACGCAAGGACCGTCGTCTCTGCTGAGCAGGTTTACCTGCGGCAGGAGAGGAATGGGAGACCGCAGCAGAAGCGGCCCGAGATTCCCCCTGTGCAGAAGCGGGAACTCGACCCCTAACACCCATTAATGCAATGTGAACCTAGCCTACCTAATTTCAACAAATACACATTTTATGAAAAGAATATAAATACACTAATTTTTTTCAATCTTCCATCTGGTTTCAGATTAATGGAAATGTGACAACATACCTGCATTTGTTATCTCAATTTATCACTTAGTGTTCTTAAGTCATTGTGTGTGAGAAAGTTCCCACTGGCTTGACATTTTCGAAATCTGCATTCTCGAACAAAACTGCTCTGGGCTTGATTTTATACGTGATTGAAGAGCGGAGAAGGCATTTATTTTCTGGCCTGTTATTACTTATTATAATGAGCAGTAACTTGATAAATTAACCAGCCTTAAATTAGCAACGCGAGCTCGGAAGTTTTTCCCTTTTTTTTATCTTTTGTTCTTTTCCCATGCAGATTAAATTCAAGAGTATTTATACCATTTAATATTACCTGCTATTCCCAATTTACCTACTTATGGATATTTGCATCGTACTTAACATTTTATATAGTAGGAACAGGATAGGAACAAAGCATCAATTATTTCTCCTAATCCTTTAATATTAATTTTATATACATTAAATATATATGTCTATGCAAAACAGAAAGTGATAGAAGATCCGGATGATGGCTCTTCAGTATGAATAGATTTATTTAAAAAAGTAATTATATTTTATGATTATGACACGTGATCTTTTTCAAGAATAAAAAAAACTTAAAATAGAACTGAATTGTTCTTTTTTTTCCCCAGATATTATTATTTATTATTAAATAGATAGTCCACTTAGAAGAGTGTAAATTACCAATGGGTTGAATGCATATTTTACAAGGAAATTTCAACCATGGGATGCAATTTTAATATTTGGCATACAATTATTTTAATAAAATGAGGAAAAGTATAAAAAGTGGGGAGAGTCAATGATAAACTGATTGTGTTGAGAAAAATAGAAAATTGGGGCAATGACGTAATATGGATTACCATCACATTCACTTATTCCCCCAAAACATGTATTTTATTTAAAAAAAAATAATGATGAAATTATAGTTTGCCCTTTTCTTTTCCTACTTATTGATGAAATCCGACATAACATTTTAAAAATTAAAAGATATACAATGTTATATTTTAATACATTTTTGTGTTTTTTTTAATGTAGCTATTGTATTATTTAGCCCTAACTCTAACCCTAATTCTAGCTTCAACCTTAGTCCTAATTTTAGACCTAAGAGTTGAATTTTGGGCCCCCA
This sequence comes from Ranitomeya imitator, assembly GCF_032444005.1. Taxonomy (NCBI): domain Eukaryota; kingdom Metazoa; phylum Chordata; class Amphibia; order Anura; family Dendrobatidae; genus Ranitomeya; species Ranitomeya imitator. Next base: position 127,373,250 of record NC_091290.1, read on the forward strand.
AAGAATTGAGCAACCCTGGGCGATCAACCATGAACCCTCAGCATGCTATGCCAGTGGTTTACGTAACTCTTTCTTTTTTAATGTAACATATTTTTTTACATTATATTTGAACTGATCTTGCAATTTATAAAAAGTATTTAAAAAATGTATTTATAAAAAAAAATGTAATCGGAGCAAAATTTAAATAATTAAACAAATATTTTTTTTGTTTTTTTGTGTGCTGTGTTTTAAGATAGGAACACAGACCCAGTTGGAACTAGGAGTCACTGTTTTCTCCAATACATAACTTCGATATACATGCTACAGGGGCTTTTCTATAGTTGTTGAGTGCACTGGTTCCAATTGCACCCATACAATACTGCCTAATGACTCTAATGACTACAAATGGGTAAATCAGGCAAAATTCGCCTATTTGCGAGGCTTTTCCCGGGAAATTCATGTGTGGAGAAATTATTCTTGTCAAATGTAGTACCCCTTAAACAAAATATGTAAAATTAATAAACAAAATAAGTAAAAAAAAAATTAAAAGAAATCCTTCTACCCAAGACCTCTCATGCTGGGCTGGGACTTCTGGTTTTAGTGAGGCCGTAGATGATTTTGCATGTGACTTCATGCTTGTGAAGCACCGTCCCGGGCACTTCAGCATGAACGGAGGCGATTTGGAATTGCGGAAAGGATCGGTCAGGTAACATAGATGAACCAAAGAGATGAGTACATTTATTTATTTTAACAAATTGATGGCCTTTCACAGTTTTGGGAAATGGGCCGCCAGCAGCCGCTATTTTGCTAAATCCATGTGGAAGCGAATTACAAAAAAAATCTTCTTTTAGGCAAATGCGGATTTTTGCTAAATTTCAGTTGAAATCAATTCCACTAGTTCCACCAATAAAAATCACCAATAGTATAAATGGTAAATGTTATTTGTTACAGGTTTTACGTTGAGGCAAATTAGATCACTATCCCATGTCCAGCTTTATGTACAAGTACAGTAAATAGCAGAATATGAGTGTTAAATTGGGATTTGTACAGCAAGAATGCTTAACATGGTTAAGTGCATAAGACATAATAGAGAAAAAAGTTGCTTCTGAAGGGTTGTGCTCATCATTTTTAACAGGGGTAGAATGTGCGCTCCCGAAGATAAATAGTTCTGACCAGTGGCATGATTTTGCCACTTGTCCGATCTGTGCACTCTTCCATTCTTCAAGAGGCAACTTCGCCTTGGCTTAGAGGCTCAGAACCTGACTGGATCCAATGATCCAACCAGCTTTAGAACTGTGCCTGTAAGCTTGATCAATTTGACTAGGAAACTGGCCACCTCTGATACATTGTCGAAGTGGCCGACAACATAAGCAACTAGCAGAAAACTACATACATAGATACGTTTCAAATCTCATCCACTCTACGGGCACAAATGTCCCAAGTGAATGGACTGTGGTGTTGCAGCAAAATCCAGAAATGCCGATTTGCATTGATTTGTTTTTCTATTTTCTTCAATAGATTTACTGATTAGTCCACAGAAACAAATTTGCATGATTTGGTGCAGATTTGGGAATTGGCATTTCGAGTTTGCAAAATTTGTTGCATAAATATTCAGTAGCAAATTTGATACATGTAACCTTACTTGGAACAATTTATTTCATCTAGGTAAGGGTAAATCTTAAAGATGTCGGTTGATAGAGTTGGATTTTGCTTTGAGCATTTATGGGTTTCATTCTGAGAAATATAATTTGCAGGGTCACCTCTAAAAGTAGAGATCACATGTATAAAAAAAAGTAAGACTCAGAAGGCAGAGACCTTTCCTTGGATTGATTATGACAACAGGGCAAATCATTACCACTGGTGGGAAAATATTAGTTTTTAAAGCTCTTGATGTCAGTTTTTTTTGGAGTCTGTAGAGAAAAAAGGTTGAAATAATCAAGGAGTTCACAAAATGAATGTGAATGCTTAACTCAAACTGACAGGTTATATGGAGGCCTCTGTATTTCCTTGTCTGTCACTGTAGATGTGGATAGAGGAGAACATTTTTCACCAGGCCTTCCAAAATAGAAGACATTATGGTACATTTCAGTAAAAATAAATGTAGAAAAAAAAGTCTTACAAGCTAACTTGCTGAAGATTTACTTGGGTTTTCTATACAAGCATCCCAAGTCCTAGATCTGGTCCTTTACACATGTAGCGATAGCTTTATCTTTAGGAATGTACTTTTTGATATTGTTATTAGGCTACTCAGCATAATTTTCAAATTGACATTTTTTTATACTATTTTTGGTCATGCATATAATTTTTTGTTGGTATATGTTGACAGTCAGGTGGCTCATATTCCTGCCAGGTTGGCATAGCAAAGCCTGACTTAGTAGGCGGCTGTAGCTAACATTACATTGGCATTATTTAGGTAAGTAAATTTGGATGGAGATGACATTTTTTAATTTCTGTGCAGAGTTTTTGTTAACCCCTTCCAGACATATGATGAACAGTTACATCATATGTTAGGTCCCTGAACTGGATGTGGGCTCTCTAACAATGTAGTGTTGAGCTAAGCTTTGCCTGAGCCTGTTAACATGTTAAATGCCACTGATAACATGTGCCAGTCAGAAAGTGCATCAATTCACAAGCCGATCTTGGGCTCCCGTGAAGTGATCATGGGGCACCTATAGGTAGCCATAACAACAGGGATTTGCTGAAGAGATCTATGTCTGTCATTCCGGTTTTCCTCCGAAAGCTAACATGTAGCTGGCAATCATAAAAGATTGTGATTTCTGTTATACATGGCAGTGCATCAGCACTGCCATGCATAGCACAAGTGATCTGATGATTGCAGCTTCAAGTCCCCCAAGGGGACTAACAAATACAATATAAAGAGAAAAAAAATATTTTAAAAAATATGATAACAAAAGTTCAAATAACCCACTGTTAGGTGCCAGGATTCTCCCGCTGCACAGGGTGGTTCCCAAGCCTTGCCTGCATCTGCGGTCTCCCATCCAGCTTTGGCTGCTGCATGTGCTGCTGAGCATTGACGTCGGTCCCAGTGTCTTGCCCAGGTTCATGCTATTCATCTGGTTACTGATGGCTCTTCAGCCAAGCGAACGCTTCAGAAACTAAGTCCAGAAATCACCCTACTGATGTGATGTGGTGACGTCTCATTGGTGGTCGGTTGTCAGCTGCTCTGGTGATGTGGCAGCTCCAGATTGTTCAACAGGCAAGGTCCTGTCTGACTGGACTTGCGCTTTACATATAAAAGACTATCAGAGGCGCACGCCGGTGCGCTAGTATCAACTATTTAACATGTGGGTATGAGACGTTCCTACAGTGTGGTCTATGTCAGCATGTGCTCAGGGTCAGTCGTATGCCAATAGAATTCTGGCACCTCCGGAGAGGAGTTTTTCTGAGTGAATTCAGGGCTGGCATTTAGCCATTAGAATTCTGGCACCTCCAGAGAGGAATTGGCTGAGTGTTTTTGCTGGCTGTGTGACCACTGATTACCATTTACCCCATGTGCGGGTTTCGATCCCCTGTGAGGTATCTAGTGTCATTTATATTCCATTACTGTGTGCGAGTGACACAGCTCCATTGCAGAACATCTATTCCGTTTCCGTGTGCGAGTGACACAGCTTTGTGTAAAGTTCTCCGAATGACGTTCAAGTGCGTTCTAGCAATCGCTCGCTGTGTGTTCCGTCATTGTTCACACCAGCTGCAGTTTAACATCTCTGCACGGTGGACCCTGGGTTGCGATTGAACTTCTCTATTACATTTATTTAGTGCAATCTGCCAACCCTAACACCCCCCTCTTTCCCTTTTTAAAATAAAGTAATTAATAAAAATACACATATTTGATATCGCTGCATTCGTAAAAGTGTGAGCTATCAACGTATAAAATAAATTAATCGATCAGTAAATGGTGTAACAATAAAAAAAACCTAAACTCGTGAATTATATGGGGCTTTTTTTTGCTGCTGCAACATTGTAATAAAATGCAATAAGAGGCGATCAAAATTGTATCATTAAAAAAAAACCTCTCAGGGCACCAAAATAAGTCCCCACCCAGCCCCAAATCCAGAAAATTGAAAACATTGTGGGTCTTGGAATATGGCAACACATCAACATTATTTTTACAAATTAATTTTCTTTACCACCTAAATGAAAAATATATATACATCTTTGGTATCTGCATAAATATACTGACCTTGAGAATCATATTGACAGGTCATACATATATATATATATATATATATATACACTTTTTTTCATTTTAAAAGCTACAAAAAAGGAAAATGTGCCAAAGGAAATGTTTGGGCACCCTGCATGGTTGGTACTTATTAGCACTCCCTTTTGCAAATATCACAGCTTCTAAATTTTTTGCAGCCAGCCAAGAGTCTTTCAATTATAATTTTTGTTTGAGCGATTTTCATCAGTTCTTCCTTGGAAAATTCTTCTAGTTCTGTGATCCTGTGTCGTCTTGCATGCACTGCTATTTTGAGGTCTAGCCACAGATTTTCAATGCTGTTCAGATCAGGGGACTGTGAGGGCCATTGTAAAACCTTCAGCTTGTACCTTTTGAAGTCGTCTACTATGGATTTTGACATGTGTTTAGGATCATTATCACTATGTAGAAGCCATCCTCTTTTCTACTTCAGCTTTTTTACAGATGGTGTAATGTTTGCATCAAGAATTTGTTGAAATTTCATTGAATCCATTCTTCACTCTACCCGCCAAATGTTCCCTATGCCATTGGCTGCAATGCCACCCCAAAGCATGATTGATCCACCAACCATGCTTAATGGCTGGCAAGATGCTCTTTTCCTGAATTTCTGTGCCCTTTTTCTTTCACACATACCTTTGATCATTGTAGCCAAGGAGTTCTATTGTACCTCGTTGGTCCACAGGACTTGTTTATAAAATGCATCAGGCTTGTTTAGATGTTCTTTTGCATACTTTTGACTCTGAATTTTATGGTGTAGGCTCAGGTGAGGTTTCCTTCAGCTAACTCTTCCATGAAGGCCACATTTGTGCAGATGTCTCTGAACAGTAGAAAAATGTGCCACAAATCCAAAGTATGCTAAATCTTTCTGAAGGTCTTTTGCAATCAAGCGGGGGGTACTGATTTGCAATTTTAGCAATCCTATGAGCAGCTGTCTCTGAAATTTAACTGAGAGCACTCACCGTCCTAAAAATTAGTCATTTATTGAAACGGAAGAATCACTATTCTTCACTAGTCTGTCACTATTCACATTCTCCCCTGCTGAAGATTCTTCCGATTCAATAAAGGACTAATTTTTAGGACGGAGACTGCTCTCCGTTTTCTTATTTCATTGGAATTTTTTGCATACTTTTTTCAGATTGAGCACCCGATCCTCTTGGGGCCTTTATGGCACGTGGCTGGTTTGGGTGTGAGGCGCAGTGAACCTTTGCTGCAGTGGTGCGGATTCTTTGCTCTTTTTTATTGTGTCTCTGAAATTTAGCTTGGTCTTCCAGACCTTATCTTTACCATCACTGTTCCTGTTAACTTCCATTTCTTAATTACATTTCAAACTGAGGAAAGGGCAATGCTTTGCTATCTTCTTATAGCCTTCTCCCGCTTTGTGGGCCTCCACCATTTTCATTTTCAGAGTGATAGGCAGCTGCTCAGAAAAACCCATGGCTGCTGTTCTTGGGCACAAGGTTAGAGGAGGCTGGGTTTATAAAGTTGGGAAATTTGCATCACCTGGCCTTTTCTAACGATTACAGTGAACAAGCCATAACCCTAACGAGCTAATTAAGGTCTCAAACTTTGGTTAAAGTTATCTGTGCACACAAATCTCCAAAGGTGCCCAAATTTTTCCATTGGCCCATTTTTCTTCTTGTACCTTTAAAAATGTAACAAATTGCCATTTTTTTTGCCTAAACTGCAAATGAAATGTGTCATCTTTAACTTTAGCCATTTTAAAGATCATTTCATCTTCAACTTGTTTAACTCTTCATTAGGGTTGAGCGAAACGGGTCGGCCACTTTCAGAAGTCGCCGACTTTTGGCAAAGTCGGGTTTCATGAAACCCGACCCGACCCCTGTGTGGGGTCGGCCATGAAGTCGGCGATCTTCTGAATGTGGTATCGGAATTCCGATCCCGATTTCCGATATGTTTGCAATATTGGAAATCGGTATCGGAATCCATATTTAATGTAAAATAAAGAATTAAAATAAAAAATATCGCTATACTTACCCTCTGACGCGCCCTGGTACTAACCGGAAACCTTCCTTCCTTCGAATCAGCGCTTCCAGGACCTTGCGGTGATGTCGCGGCTTGTGATTGGTCACGCGGCCGCCCATGTGACCGCTCGCGCGACCAATCACAAGCCGCGACGTCACGCAAGGTCCTGCAAGCGCTGATTCTTAGGAAGGAAGGCTGCCGCAAAGAAGCAGGGCGCGTCCGAGGGTGAGTATATTCCTATTAGGTATATACTCACCCTCGGATGCGCCCTGCTTCTTTCCGGCAGCCTTCCTTCCTAAGAATCAATGCTTGCAGGACCTTGCGTGACGTCGCGGGGACATCGCGGCTTGTGATTGGTCGCGCGAGCGGTCACATGGGCGGCTGCGCGACCAATCACAAGCTGCAACGTCACCGCGACGTCACCGCAAGGTCCTGGAAGCGCTGATTCGAAGGAAGGAAGGTTCCCGGTTAGTACCAGGGCGCGTCAGAGGGTAAGGCTACGTTCAGACTAGCGTTGTGCACCGCTGCGTCGGTGACGCAACGCACAACGCACGCAAAAATGCGGCAAAACGCACGCAAAAACGCTGCGTCCCCCATGTTAAACATAGGGGCGCATGATGCGTGCGTCGCCGCTGCGTCGCCCGACGCTAACCCGACGCACACTAGCACAACGCTAGTCTGAACGTAGCCTAAGTATAGCGATATTTTTTATTTTAATTCTTTATTTTACACTTAAATATGGATCCCAGGGCCTGAAGGAGAGTTTCCGCTCCTTCAGACCCTGGGAACCATTGGAAACCCAATGCACTGCATTGTGTTTCGAGTTTCGGCCGACCCCGACCCCGACTTTTTTATAGGATCGGCCGATTTCACTCGACCCGACTTTTGAAAAAGTCGGGTTTCGTGAAACCCGACCCGATCCTATAAAAGTAAAGGTCGCTCAACCCTACTCTTCACCATAACTTTAATTTTGATGAGGGGTACTCAATGTTAGTGCCCACTGGATGTGTGTGTTCTCATCTTAATTGTTCGCTGCCAAATTGCATGTGAAGCTTACAGTGGAAGAAATCACAGTACACAGTGCTTCGTGTCTCAGATGATTCCTTTTTATTCCAGGGAACACAGGGGGTTTTTATTGAGAAAAAACAAGGTGTTTGCCAAAATGTTATCTCATTGTCTTATTGTTAAGAACAATGACTTTTGGTCTCATGAACACTTCTTCTCTGTCCTTCCTATAGGTCAAGTGTAGCTAACTAAATAGCAAGCCATAATGTGTTCCTCAGGTTGATTACATTAATACCTACTATAGGTCAAGTGTGGCTAACTAAATAGCAAGCCATAATGTGTTAGCAAACTTGAGTTCCCAAAATTCCACATTACCTAATATAGTCATAATGTATTTGCAGACATAGTTCCAAGATCTACTTCAGCATTCTACTCTAATACATACACTGTGTGCAGAATTATTAGGCAAGTTGTATTTTAGAGGATTATTTTTATTATTGATCAACAACTATGTTCTCAATCAACCCAAAAGACTCATAAATATCAAAGCTTAATATTTTTGGAAGTTGGAGTGGGTTTTTTTTTTAGATTTGGCTATCTGAGGAGGATATCTGTTTGTGCAGGTAACTATTACTGTGCAGAATTATTAGGCAACTTAATAAAAACCAAATATATTCCCATCTCACTTGTATATTTTCACCAGGTAAACCAATATAACTGCACAACATTTAGAAATAAACATTTCTGACATGCAAAAACAAATCCCCCCAAATTAGTGACCAATATAGCCCCCTTTCTTTATGATAACACTTAACAGCCTCCATCCTTAGATTCTGTCAATTGCTTGATTTGTTTATGATCAACATTGCGTGAGCAGCCACCACAGCCCCCCAGACACTGTTCCGAGGGGTGCACTGTTTTCCTTCCCTGTAGATCTCACATTTTATGAGGGACCACAGGTTCTCTATGGGGTTCAGATCAGGTGAACAAGGGAGCTATGTCATTTTTTCTCGTTTGAGACCTTTGCTGGCCAGCCACGCTGTGGAGTAGTTGGAGGCATGCGATGGAGCATTATCCTTCATAAAAATCATGTCTTTCTTGAACGATACCGACTTCTTCCTGTACCACTGCTTGAGGAAATTGTCTTCTAGAAACTGGCAGTAGGTCTGGGAGTTGAGCTTCACTCCATCCTCAACCCAAAAAGGTCCCACAAGTTCATCTTTGATAATACCAGCACATACCAGTACCCCACCTCCACCTTGCTGGTGTCTGAGTCAGAGTGGAGTTCTCTGCCCTTTACTGATCCAGCCTCTGGCCCATCCATCTGGCCCATCAAGAGTCACTCTCATTTCATCAGTCCATAAAACCTTTGAAAAGTCAGTCTTAAGATATTTCTTGGCCCAGTCTTGAAGTTTTATCTTATGTTTCTTTTTCAAAGGTGGTCGTTTTTCAGCCTTCCTTACCTTGGCCATGTCCCGGAGTATCGCACACCTTGTGCTTTTTGTTACTCCAGTAATGTTGCAGCTTTGAAATATGGCAAAACTAATGGCAAATGGCATCTTGGCAGCTTCACGCATGATTTTCCTCAATTCATTGGCAGTTATTTTGCACCTTTTTTGCCCAACACGCTTCTTGCGTTCCTGTTGGCTATTTGCCATGAAATGCTTGATTGTTCGGTGATTATGATTCAAACGTTTGGCAATTTCAAGACTGCTGCATCCCTCTGCAAGACATCTCACAATTTTGGACATTTCAGAGCCCATCAAATCTCTCTTCTGACCCATTTTGTCAAAGGAAAGGAAGTTGCCTAATAATTAAGCACACCTTATATAGGGTTTTGATGTCATTAGACAACACCCCTCCTCATTACAGAGATGCACATCACCTTATTTACTTAATTGGTGGTTGGTTTTCAAGCCTGAACAGCTTGGAGTAGGACAACATGTGTAAAAACTATCATGTGATCAAAATAGAACTTGACTAATAATTCTGCACACAGTGTCCAGTACAGACCAAAAGTTTGGACACACCTTCTCATTTAAAGATTTTTCTGTATTTTCATGACTATGAAAATTGTACATTCACACTAAAGGCATCAAAACTATGAATTAACACATGTGGAATTATATACTTAACAAAAAAGTGTGAAACAACTGAAAATATGTCTTATATTCTAGGTTCTTCAAAGTAGCCACCTTTTGCTTTGATGACTGCTTTGCACACACTTGGCATTCTCTTGATGAGCTTCAAGAGGTAGTCACCGGGAATGGTCTTCCAACAATCTTGAAGGAGTTCCCAGAGATGCTTAGCACTTGTTGGCCCTTTTGCCTTCACTTTGCGCTCCAGCTCACCCCAAACCATCTCGGTTGGGTTCAGGTCTGGTGACTGTGGAGGCCAGGTTATCTGGCGTAGCACCCCATCACTCTCCTTCTTGGTCAAATAGCCCTTACACAGCCTGGAGGTGTGTTTGGGGTCATTGTCCTGTTGAAAAATAAATGATGGTCCAACTAAACGCAAACCGGATGGAATAGCATGCCACTGCAAGATGCTGTGTAGCTATGTTGGTTCAGTATGCCTTTAATTTTGAATAAATCCCCAACATTGTCACCAGCAAAGCACCCCCACACCATCACACCTCCTCCTCCATGCTTCACGGTGGGAACCAGGCATGTAGAGTCCATCCGTTCACCTTTTCTGCATCGCACAAAGAACGGTGGTTGGAACCAAAGATCTCAAATTTGGACTCATCAGACCAAAGCACAGATTTCCACTGGTCTAATGTCCATTCCTTGTGTTATTTAGCCCAAACAAGTCTCTTCTGCTTGTTGCCTGTCCTTAGCAGTGGTTTCCTAGCAGCTATTTTACCATGAAGGCCTGCTGCACAAAGTCTCCTCTTAACAGTTGTTGTAGAGATGTTTCTGCTGCTAGAACTCTGTGTGGCATTGACTTGGTCTCTAGTCTTAGCTGCTGTTAACCTGAGATTTCTGAGGCTGGTGACTTGGATAAACTTATCCTCAGAAGCAGAGGTGACTCTTGGTCTTCCTTTCCTGGGGCAGTCCTCATGTGATCCAGTTTCTTTGTAGCGCTTGATGGCTTTTGCCACTGCACTTGGGGACACTTTCAAAGTTTTCCCTATTTTTCGAACTACCTTAATTTCTTAAAGTAATGATGGCCACTTGTTTTTCTTTACTTAGCTGCTTTTTTCTTGCCTGAATACAAATTCTAACAGTCTATTCAGTAGGACTATCAGCTGTGTATCCTCCAGACTTCTGCACAACACAACTGATGGTCCCAACCCCATTTATAAGGCAAGAAATCCCACTTATTAAGCCTGACAGGGCACACCTGTGAAGTGAAAACCATTCCCGGTGACCTCTTGAAGCTCATCAAAAGAATGCCAAGAGTGTGCAAAGCAGTCATCAAAGCAAAAGGTGGCTACTTTGAAGAACCTAGAATATAAGACATAATTTCAGTTGTTCCACACTTTTTTTGTTAAGTATATAATTCCACTTGTGTTAATTCATAGTTTTGATGCCTTCAGTGTGAATGTGCAATTTTCATAGTCATAAAAATACAGAAAAATCTTTAAATGAGGTGTGTCCAAACTTTTGGTCTGTACTGTGCATATATATTGGAAGCTTCCATATTGGATATGAGTGTTCATGAGTCAGGTGTAGCATTTGTATATTTTGTATATCTTCATAACTAAATATGATTCCATATCCATAACACAAACTTTTACATGTCACTCAATATACCAATGAGACTGTTGAATTTGGGTTAAGAGAACCATGGTGAATCGAGACATTGAGGTTCAAACTCATGCTGTGGAAGTTGGATATGTGAATCCTGCCTAATTAATACATTTAAAGATCTCGATGTTATTTCAGAATATTCGAGAAACCTGGAGAACCCTTTAAACCTAAAGACTAGTGATGTGCATGTGTTTCATATATAAATCAAGAAGAAGCTGCATATTCTACCAGCACATCAATTACCTCAGGTTCTTCTTGTAAAAACTCGAATACAGCTATTATGATTAATTCTGACTTGTTTCTATTTGCATTGAAAGAAAAAAAAAAAACATAAAAAGCTTCTTAATTCCAAGAAGCTGAAGATCTAGAGGAAAATAAAATCTCATGGTTTTATAAAGACCTAATCATCCATAACACTAGGCCTGTCTGCAGCTGACGGTTGTAAAAAGTTGAAAGGGAGATCTAGTCCGCAACATTGAGCTGCATTAAGCTACCAATGAGTCCCTATGGGGTTAATTAGGTTTGAAAGTATAATAATCTAATATAATGTACAACCTCTTTTTCTCACTAGGCAGTGCTTTCATTGCTTGGCATCTGAGAAACAAGGATATACAGTGTCAATAATCAATTGACCTAGATGAGGGATTATTGTACAGCAAAAGGGCTGAGAGAATTTCCAAGAAAGCAGATAACTCTCGATAAGAGAAAATTAAAACTGATCCTATCAACAGAATCAGATGTAAGTATCGAGTTCTCACCAACGTCACAATGGGTATAGTGAAATCAGTGCTGTAATAAAATATAAAGAGAAAGACCTCACCGCAAAATGAAATGTAAAAGCCAATATAGTCCAAGCACTCTCAAGGATGTAGTGAATCATGGAAAGCAATAGCAAGAAGTATTTGTCTGCCAACTCACTATCAATAGGGGTTTGTGTGTGGTAGCCTGGCAGCTCCTTATAGGGTTTCCACAGACAGGCTTAGCTCAGGCTGCTTGATCTACGAAACCCCAAGAGTTGCCCTGGTCTTAACCTTTTAACTCCCTCTACAGGGATCTTATTTTACATAGGAGCTGCTGGCCAGTGGAGTGAGCTATCAGAAGATGGTCAGGAATAAGGGTCAACAACAGGAAGTCTGGAACAAGGGCAAAAACATCAGGCATGATGAAAAATAAACAAGAAAAAGCACTGGAAAGACAGGAGGACAGATCGAGTGTCAACCAAGTCAAGTAGAACATTTAACTGGAAACTAATGGTAGAAAGTAAGTGGATTATATAAAACACTCTGTTAGGAGTCGAGTTTCCTCTGCTGCACAGGGGGAATCTCGATCCGTCTCCGCTGCGGTCTCCCATTCTCCTCCGGCCGCAGTGGAGTCTGCTCAGCAGGGACGTCGCTCCCAGTGTCTTGCTCAGTCTCACTCTGTACAGAGAGTTACTGCTGCTTCTTCAGCTCCTGCCATTAAAGTCAGTGCTGGTCAGCGGCGAGCGGACTTCCCTGGGACTGAGTCCTTGTTTGCACACACTGAGCATGCCCAGAACAAGATCTCCCGTTGGAGATCGAGGGTCATGTGCTCTGGCTCTGCAGCACATTCCATTGGTCCTCTTGGGAGGCCCTGGAAGGGCAAAGTTTCTGTGGCCACTTCCTGTCCTGCAATTATATAAACTGCGCATGACCGCACGGCCATGCGCTAGTGTACAATTGAATACGTGTGTTTGTTGTGAGTGCAAGTCGTTCATTAAATACCCCTACCCTATTGTATGACTGTTCGCGTATGGAGTATGGCTGCTATCTAGCGCCCGACAAATCACTCAACGTGTCACACAAGTATCAGCGTCTATTGCTGTGACCGCCAGTGCGGCGCCACGCGCCAGTAGTGCGCTTCCTGACCCACGTCTGGGTGCTTAGTGGTGCCTGCCAGCACGGCACAGTTCGCACTTCAGTGCTCTAATTATAAGAGTTGCCTAACACACCCTGTTGCGGTGTTGTGTCAGCAAGTGGTCTAATCGGACTTCAATCCTAGTTGGGGTTAAGTTCGCTGACTGCTTGCTCGCCTTCTATGTGCGGTACCGCGATCCTGTGACGCAACAGGATCGCTTCCTTCACGTTGGGTGAAGTTTAACCCACGCGAGTATACTTATGAGTACCGCCATATAGTCCGTCATTACTCAGCAGCAGGTTCCATCTCTGCACGGTGGACCCCGGGCTACGAACGCACCGTACACTATCAGTCTTATTATTTGGTGCGTTCCGCTAGCCCTAACACACTCTGGTTGGGTCCCTACAGTAGCTGCTGGCCAGTTGAGCGAGCTATCGGAAGGTGGTCAGGAATGAGGGTCAACAAAAGAAAGTCTAGAACAAGGGCAAAAACATCAGGCACGATGAAAAATAAAAAAGAAGAAGCACTGGAAAGACAGGAGCACAGATCAAGAGTGTCAACCAAGTCAAAAAGAACATATAACTGGAAACTAAAGGTAGAAAGTAAGTGGATTAAATAAAAGCCACTGGTTGGATCCCTACAGTAGCTGCTGGCCAGTGGAGCGAGCTGTCTGGAGACAGCAAAAATCTACTTCAAAACAATGAGATGTTAAACAGAGGTAAAAACATCAGGCAGAAAGGAAAACAAATAGAGGTCTGTAGCAGGAAAAAGTACTGTTAAACAGTAGCTGATATCAAAGGAGTAAACTAGGTCAAGCAGACTATATAACTGAAAATTATTGATTAAATACTGTGAGCCCCTTCCTGTGGCTCACAAAAGGGGATCAATTAGTTAACTCAGTGGAGATAATCCCTAAACTCTCTCTCTGCCCAACACCACCAGTCCTAGAATAACAACCTAAACTGTTGCACTCACAATAACACAACAAACAAAGGCACTGTGTGAATCAGCCACAGAAGCAGAAAAATAGGGAATTGAAATAGAAGTGGATGCAACACACCTATTTCTTTTCCACTTTGTCTCCTGAGACATTTCCCAAAAAAAAGATGTACAAAGATAAAAGAGAAGTATCCACCAAGGTACAAAGTTGATAAATGGTGGAAACATGGTGGCATTGTCCCATATTCATGTGACACCACAATCTAAGTACTGTATTGCACTGTTCTATAGTATAACTGGAATGCATTCTGTGATGGATTTTGGCCAATTTTATCCTGATATGATATATACAACTTATGCATTGAGTTGTCTTTTTGTCTAACATATGTTTAGAGGTATCTAAAGAGGTTTTTCTGAACATTTATCAACAAACCATGTTTGATCGCTGGGTACTCCATTTCTATAACCTTCCCAGATCAGTAAAATGGGGGTACAGAAATCTTATTCCTTCTCATAACATGGCCGCAATGAGGGGAAGTTTGAATACCTGCCTATGTGTGGTACTTCTCCATTCAAAGTCTACATCTCGGCTATTTCTGTCTATATACATTGAATGACTCATGGTTGTTCCTTATTACTACATTTGTGTGGTGAAGAGGGATGGAGGATATTATATTTTTAAAGAAGTTATTTCGTGTATTGCTAATATGCAACCTGTAATTCCGTTCTAATAAGAAGCCTGATGTTCCCTCCAGGGAGCCGCCACCGCTCCACTTTAATAGGGTCCTACTACAATACAACAACCCATAAGGTTCAACATAGGTCAACAGAATCTGTAGCTTCTGTAACCATGGAGCTAATAACTTCCTAACAAGATTTATCACATTTTAGAGCAATTTCAGAAAAACCTATTACTCTTTTCAGTTTATGAAGAATCCCTCAAATGTAACATGTATCAAAATGTTCTATACTCCTGACCTTCAAAATTTCCTATAATTTTCTCTGAAAAACAATCCAATGAAGTCCAACACATTCTGATTTTGGTAACTCAAATATGTCATTTATTAAAGGGAATTTTGTCAGAAGTATTACACCACCAAAACTATTAAAATGTACATGTAGCAGTTTCAAAGCCAAGTCCAGTTATACCATTTCTCCGTCACTGAGAAATCAGTATTTTTATTGTTATGCAAATAATGCTGAAGAACAGTTTGCAGACCTGAAGCCTCTGCCATTCCAGCTCTATTCTCCACCCAGTGCCAACTCCCATTGCTCCAGCCTTTTTACTGTGTGACTTCAGCAAAGGGGTCATTAGTCAGGCAAAAGGAGGCAGCCCTAGGTGAGGAATAGAGCTGGAGTGACAGAGGCTTCAGGTCTCCAAATAGCTCTTCAACCTCATTCGCATATCAATTAAACTGCTGATTTCTCAGTAACTAAGGAAAGGACTGGCCATGTAAAGATGTTATATTTAGCACAAGAGAGGGGGAATCCCGCTGACAAATTCTCTTTAATATATTACATAATAACATAGTAACATAGTTAGTAAGGCCGAAAAAAGACATTTGTCCATCCAGTTCAGCCTATATTCCATCATAATAAATCCCCAGATCTACGTCCTTCTACAGAACCTAATAATTGTATGATACAATATTGTTCTGCTCCAGGAAGACATCCAGGCCTCTCTTGAACCCCTCGACTGAGTTCGCCATCACCACCTCCTCAGGCAAGCAATTCCAGATTCTCACTGCCCTAACAGTAAAGAATCCTCTTCTATGTTGGTGGAAAAACCTTCTCTCCTCCAGACGCAAAGAATGCCCCCTTGTGCCCGTCACCTTCCTTGGTATAAACAGATCCTCAGCGAGATATTTGTATTGTCCCCTTATATACTTATACATGGTTATTAGATCGTCTTTTTTCTAGACTAAATAATCCTAATTTCGCTAATCTATCTGGGTATTGTAGTTCTCCCATCCCCTTTATTAATTTTGTTGCCCTCCTTTGTACTCTCTCTAGTTCCATTATATCCTTCATGAGCACCGGTGCCCAAAACTGGACACAGTACTCCATGTGCGGTCTAACTAGGGATTTGTACAGAGGCAGTATAATGCTCTCATCATGTGTATCCAGACCTCTTTTAATGCACCCCATGATCCTGTTTGCCTTGGCAGCTGCTGCCTGGCACTGGCTGCTCCAGGTAAGTTTATCATTAACTAGGATCCCCAAGTCCTTCTCCCTGTCAGATTTACCCAGTGGTTTCCCATTCAGTGTGTAATGGTGATATTGATTCCCTCTTCCCATGTGTATAACCCTACATTTATCATTGTTAAACCTCATCTGCCACCTTTCAGCCCAAGTTTCCAACTTATCCAGATCCATCTGTAGCAGAATACTATCTTCTCTTGTATTAACTGCTTTACATAGTTTTGTATCATCTGCAAATATCGATATTTTACTGTGTAAACCTTCTACCAGATCATTAATGAATATGTTGAAGAGAACAGGTCCCAATACTGACCCCTGCGGTACCCCACTGGTCACAGCGACCCAGTTAGAGACTATACCATTTATAACCACCCTCTGCTTTCTATCACTAAGCCAGTTACTAACCCATTTACACACATTTTCCCCCAGACCAAGCATTCTCATTTTGTGTACCAACCTCTTGTGCGGCACGGTATCAAACGCTTTGGAAAAATCGAGATATACCACGTCCAATGACTCACCGTGGTCCAGCCTATAGCTTACCTCTTCATAAAAACTGATTAGATTGGTTTGACAGGAGCGATTTCTCATAAACCCATGCTGATATGGAGTTAAACAGTTATTCTCATTGAGATAATCCAGAATAACATCCCTCAGAAACCCTTCAAATATTTTACCAACAATAGAGGTTAGACTTACTGGCCTATAATTTCCAGGTTCACTTTTAGAGCCCTTTGTAATATTATAATATTATGTAATAATATTTGTATAACAAAACTCACCATTTGTTCGACTTCTTTGGATTGTTCCTCAGATAAAATGATAAGAAATGTTAGGTGTATAGAAGACTATAGTACAGGTTACATTTGAAATACTAGAGGTGCGTGAATCTATCTAAGGAGGATCGAGTTAGCATCAAATTTCATGAAATTTGCAGTTTCATATGAATTTGTAATTTGAGATTCGATTCACGGTTTGCTAAATTAACTTGTCTTGTCTGGCACTATTTCCTACACATTTGAAGCATCAGAGAGCAGGCTAATGTTATTCTGTTGCTACGTGAGCTTTCCCGTAGTGCCCTGCATCTATGGCATCTAATGGATTATAATGCCTTGTTCAGATATGGTCAGCATCTGGGCCATCTCAAAGCAGAACTTTCCTGCAAATCAGAGTTTTATGGCAGAGTTTCCCATCTCCAGAGTCACGGAGTAAGTCTATCTCCTGTAGAGTGTAAGCTCTTGTGGTCAATGAGGTCTTCTCGCTCTCCTTCATTTAGTATAAGCTCTTATGATTGGTTGTGTTCTAGATCTCTCATCTGTAAACTGTAAGCTTTTATGGTCAACTGGAAAAGGAGAGCTCTTATGGTCAGCGGGGTTCTCTCTCTCTCGAGTGTAGAGTTTAAGCTCTTATAGTAAGTGGGGTCCTCTCTCTCTCTCTTCTGCAGAGTGTAAGTTTTTGTATTCAGCAGGGTCCTCTCTATCTCTCTCCTGTAGAGTGTAGGCTCGTATAGACAACACAGTCCTCTCATTATCCTGTAGAGTGTAAGCTCTTATGGTAAGCGGGGTAGTCTCTCTCTCCTGTAGAGTGCAGAGTCCTTTCTCTGTCTCCTGTAGAGTAAAAGCTCTTAGGGTTAGCAGGTTTCTCTCGTCTGTAAAGAGTAAGCTCTTATGGTTAGTCTAGTCTTCTCTCTCACCAATAGAGCGTAAGCTCTTATGGTCAGTGGGGTCCTCTCTCTCCTCTTCTCCATGTGTTTTTTTCTGAGAAATTACAATCTTTCCAGCATTGAAATTTGCGCAAATTTATCAAACTAAATTTGACAAAGTCGGCAAATTCAAATTTCAAATTATCCGCTCATTTCTACTCAATTCCCTTTAAATGAACATAATATGCAAATAGTGTACACAATACACAATTATTAAAATTAATATTAATGAAAGCCACAAAAAAGTATACTATTTGTGCAAATTCTAGTGAGCTGTATAAACGTCCTCTTTTCTTGCCAAGTGAAAGTTGGTAATCCCGATGACCATTACTTGACCAAAGACCTACATACACTCTTCGGTATCCAAAAATAAGTCAAAAAGTTGACTAAAATTAAAGATAGACTTAAAAACTTTATTGTTTCTTGATTTTTAGATTTGGTAGTGTCATCGACTAGTGCTATTTATGCGTTGCATTATACAATAAGTCTTCAACGAATCCTTACCCAATTCCTCTGTCAGCTCATGCACTATGAATGTGCTCATTGTTGTTACTGGAAAGCGAGCAGGCTGCACACTTGTCAAGCTTATTTTCATCTTTCAACTTTACAGAAGAGTAAGAAACACACTGATGTGCATAATGTAAAATATTAATCACAAAGGGAATGTTTCTCCCTGTTATGTTTTAGTGCTTTTTGAAAAGTTTGTCACTATTTTGACAAGGCGCTGGGTGTTTTGCGGAATTTGCAAGCAATTGATTTTTCTCTCTCTTTTTTGGCTGAGGGTACTCTGTTCTTAGCTTAACCTGCTATAAATTACATTGGCAGAAGAAAAGCAGGTGATTGAAAGTAGTAACAGTGAGCCCTCGTAAATTTGAAATGAGACCCATAGGTTTCATCCTATGCTCAATCAATTGTGAAAACATGGGCGAATAAAGAGTTTTCAGAAAGAATTTTTGCTGCAGCTAATTGATACTGATAAAAATATTTTGCTTCTGCATACTGATCAAAAAACTTTAGGGAATTTTTTTTTATCTTTGACTTACCTGTCCAATAGCTAAATGTCAAGTTAACACAGGAAATGTTTGTTTTCGTATCAGTTTACTAGGTGTGGCAAGGTTTACCTAAATCACCTACGCCATGTTCACACAGTATAATTTTTGCATGTTTATGTTGCCAAAATTAGGTGTAAGCAAACAAATAAACAAACACAGTAAAATAAGACCTTGTGCATTGGTTCATATTATAAAAAGATGTAGTAGAAATTTGTAATATAACATAGATAGAAGTCAGGGTTCCTTATTTTAAAGATCCAAATTGTGTGAAAGTTCTGATCTTGGTAGAGCTAAGCACAAAAAAAATTGCAGGACACTGGTTCTCCACTACATTGCAAAGTATTTCGTTAAGTTCTCCTATTTTTAGTACATATTAAAAGCATTATCATTGTTGAGATGAGTGGATCTTTTAAAATTCAAAATTGTCGATTTTTCCCCATAAAGTTGATTTGCAGTGAATAAATTTGTGCGGATTCAATACTGTTAAAGCTTGTAATTGAGTGTAAACTACAGGTGGGGAGAAGAAAGAGAGAGAGGACCTTGCTGACCATAAAAGAGCTTACACTGTGCAGGAGAGAGAGGACACCATTGACCATAAGAGCTTACACTCTACAGGAGAGAGAGAGAGAACTCCACTGACCATACGAGCTTACACTCTACAGGAGAGAGAGGACCCCACTGACCATAAAAGAGCTTACACTCTATAGGAGAGAGAGGACCCCACTGACCATAAGAGCTTACACTCAAGAGCAGAGAGAACCCTGCTGACCATAAGAGCTTACACTATTGGAAAGGGAGAGGACCCCACTGACCATAAGAGCTTACACTCTACAGCAGAGAGAGGACCCGCTGACCATAAGAGCTTACACTCTACAGGAAAGGGAGAGGACCCTGTTGATCATAAGAGCTTTCTCTCTACAGGAGAAAGAGAGAGGAACTTGCTGACTATAAGAGCTTACACTCTAGAGGAGAGAGAGGACCCCGCTGACCATAAAGCTTTGCACTCTGCAGGAGAGATGGAGCGAGGCCACTGCTATCCATAAGAGCTTACACTCTACAGGAACGAGAGAGACCATAAGAGCTTACAATCTAGAGAAGTGAGAATGATAGAAGGAAAACCCTATCTGATCACAAGATCTCTTTACAGGAGAAAGAGCCAAAGACAGATAGGATCCCATAGCCCATAAGAGCTTACATTCTACAGCAAAGAAAAACTTACCCAGTGACTCTGGAGATGAACAATGATTGTATCATAAAAACTGTGCTCCTCTAGGAACCGTTGATCTGTGATTTCCCAGGCACCCAACACCACTGTACAAGGTATAATAATCTGCTAAATGTCATAGCCGCAGGACATTATGGGAAAAATTGCACGGCAAAGCAAAATTACATTAACTTGCACACTGATGTTTCAGCAGTGTAGGAAATGGTACCGGGCAAGATTTTTTTTGGCACACCACAAGTCCAATCTCAAAATTTTTCATTTTGAGTGACACACAATTTTAGGAAATCCAATTCAAACTCGATCCTCTGCAAATTGATCCACTCATCTCATGGTACATTATCGTGATGCTATCCACATCAACACTGCTGGCTTGCCACATATAGAAACTTACAGAATAAACATCTTCCTACAGAATCTCTCAAAATCAAGGATTTTTTTAAACTGGTCATTTTACTCTGATGACCACAGAATTTATTGGTAAATGGGGCATATCTGTATCTCATGGACTGACCAAAAATTCTTCGGTCTAGCATATCTTATTTAGATTACCCAAACTTTTTAGATTAGTGCCAAAATTCTACTTTTTGGCTCTCCACTATCTGTACTTGTTGATATGGTGACCCAGTGTATCGGCATCACCACACTTCATCCTCAGTCAGCACCACCTCTTTATAGGCTGGGTCAGTCCCCAATACCTTCTTTGTAGCGGTCTGCTAGAATTCACTTATTCCTCTATTTCCATATATTTTTTGGCTTATAATGACACACAAAAAAGTCATGAGTTTAATACGGACTAGTAGCTGCACAGTCTTTTTTTTCTGTCTTATTTACCACGACAATCATTACATGGTCCATTTTTAATTTCTTCTTTGAACTACTACTAATCTTGGCATCTGAACTCTAACATTAAAGTGGTTTATCTAAACCGGCAAAATCTAATAATTTTCTTATTTTATATTTTTAGGGAAATCTTCCAGAAACAAAAGTGCACATGTATCTCAATTTTGCTTCCCACACCAAACCTGAATACGTATAAAAAACCCTAATTAAAATAAATCGATATTAGCGAGGTAATTAAAGGGCTGTTCCAGTCTTGGGGGTCAAGTTAGCTGTCTTTCTATGTGACTATAAATTTGTGAATCCTCGCGGTGAGCACAGTCTACAGTGTCAAGATTCTTTGATGCCGACACCAGGAACGTGATCTCAAGTATTTGCATGCATGAAGTCACCGTTCAACTTGACATTTAAGGCCTCAAGCAATACAAGTAAATTGCTCAAGGCCAGTTCTGGCTACATTCCGACTAGACATATGTATGAAAATTAAGTACTTGCAGTCACATGATTGTCTGCTCCCGGCACAGGGAATGAAAAATCCTGACAGCACACAATGTGCGCGCTGCGAGGATTCACAAGTCTCCAGTCACAGAATGACTAACGACTTGAGCTCAATGCCTGGACACCCCCTTTATGAAGCATCAGTATAGCATGGGTACTTGGCGAATCAAATAGAATAGACTTCCAAATTGAATGCGAGGAAAAGATACACAAAAGTAGAGGCATCAGGAACAAAAAGCACAAAGTTTTACTAAAAAATAGATATTGAAATTTGATTACCGTATATACTCGAGTATAAGCCGACCCCCCTAATTTTGCAACAAAAAACAGGGAAAACTTAATGACTTGAGTATAAGCCTAGGGTGGGAAATGCAACAGCTACCAGTAAATATCAAAAGTAAAAATACGGTAGATACCAATAAAAGTTAAATTAATTGAGACATCAATAGGTTAAGTGTTTTTGAATATCCATATTGAATCAGGAGCCCCATATAATGCTCCATAATGTTCATTATGGCCCCATAAGATACTCCATACAAAATAGGCCCCATATAATGCTCCATACAGTTCATTATGGCCCCATAAGATGCTCCATATACAAATATGCCCCATATAATGCTCCATGCAGTTCTTTATGGCCCCATATAATGCTCCATGCAGTTCTTTTTGGCCCCATAGATGATCCATATAATGCTCCATGCAGTTATATATGGCCCCATGTAATTCTCCATATAATGCTCCATGCAGTTCACTATGGCCCCATAGATACCCCATATAATGCTCCATGCAGTTATGTCCCCATAGATGCTCCATGCAGTTATGTCCCCATAGATGCCCCATATAATGCTCCATGCAGTTCTTTATGGCGCCATAGATGCTCCATATAGCATTGTGCCACGTGTAATGCTGCTGCTGCACTAAAAAAATGACATACTCACCTCTCGTTGCTGCCCACTGCTCCTCAGTGTCCTGTCTCTCCACACTGACTGTTCAGGCAAAGGGATGGCGCACACACTAATACGTCATTGCGCCCTCTGACCTGAACAGTCACTGCAGAGGACGCGTAAGACGAGGCGGCGGTGGTACGCGGAAAGGTGAGTATGACATGCTCACCTGCTCCTGGCGCTCCTGACGCGGTCCCTGCATGTCCCATGTCTCCGGCGCCTGCAGCTTCTTCCTGTAGTGAGCGGTCACATGGTACCGCTCATTACAGTAATGAATATGCGGCTCCACCCCTATGGGAGTGGAGTCCATATTCATAATTTTAATGAGTGGTACCAGTGACCGCTGAACAGGGGAAGAAGCTGGCGTGCCCAAAGACCGTGGGACATGCAGGGACCGCACCAGGAGCAGGTGAGTATTTGACAGGCATCGCTCCCCCTCACCTGCCGACCCCCCCACCTTCCATGACTCGAGTATAAGCCGAGAGGGGCACTTTCAGCCCATTTTTTGGGGCTGAAAATCTCGGCTTATACTCGAGTATATACAGTACTTAAATGTAATGTATGTTGTAAATTTGCCTAGCTTTTCAATTTAGGGGAAAAATAAAACCTGTAAAAATAAAAAATATATATTTGGGGAGTTTTGGAAGCTACAAAACAGGAGCAAGTTTAGAGAAGAGCGACCAGAATGGTGACTGGTCTGCAAACAATGTCTTATGAGGAATGGTTAGAGGTTTTGGGAATGTTTAGCATGCAATAGAGAAGACTGAGAGGAGTCTTAATAGCTGTCCACAAATATCTGAAAGGATGTGACAGTGTAGAGGGATCAGCTTTATTCTCATTTGCACAAGGAAAGACCAAAAGCAATGGAATGAAACCGAAAGGGAGAAGATACAGATTAGATATTAGAAGAAAACATTGACAGTGAGGGTGATCAATGAGTGGAACAGGCTGTCACGAAAAGTGGGAATTCTCCTTCAACGGAAGTCTTCAAATAGAGGCTGGACAAACTTCTGTATGAGATGGCTTAATGAATCCTGCATTGGTTGGACACGATAACCCTGGAGGTCCCTTCCGACTCTAACATTCTATGATTCCCCATAGAATGTAAGCCCGTAAGGACAGGGTCCTCTCCCCTCTGTACCAGTCTGTCATTGTAAATTTGTTTACTGTAAACGCCATCTATAAACTTTTATGTATCCCCTTTTCTCATGTATAGCACCATGGAATTAATGGTGCTATATAAATAAATAATAATAACTCTACAGAAAGTTCATTTGCAGCAATTTCGGAACCAAAAATTTTGTTCTTTCAATGAACAGATGTGACCATTCAAAAATCTAATTTTTCATCAAGACAATGATATTACTAGGGGAAAGTTTACAACTGGATTGTAATAGTAACTTTTCACTTTAAGCCGTAATAACATCTGACAGTAGCCTTTGCTCTATAGATCAGATGTACAATATAAATCTGTTCAATTCTTCTGATTTATCATTGTCCAGGATTATTTCTGTGACATAAATCAGCCCCTTGAAGGAACATGAGTGGTGAGGTTTTATTACTGGAAATTTTCTATTTACTTAGGGTTTGATGAATGAGTGAAGTGAATATAAGTCAAAGAGATGGAAATTTGAATGTCACTAGACATGGGGCGAGAGACTCATTGCATCAAATGCAATTCTACTGTTCTCGATAACGACGGAGCCAAAAAATATTGTATTGCCATTTATCGGCCTATTGATGATCGTATAATGGGATGAGACTTAAAGGAATATCGATCTGAGTTCCTCTGAGAAGACTAGCAGTCAATGACAAGATAAATAATCAGTGGACATGAACAAAAAAGAACGATTGCTGCTCTTTTATCTACGTGTATTATAGAAATACACATACTGACACAGATTTTTCTTCTAGCTATATTAAAACTAATTTTTTAGTTTCAAATCTTTAAAGGTTATGTCCACCTTTAGGACACAGTGGAATTGATCTAATGCATCTAAAATTTCAAGCAAAATAAATCAGTTATTTTTTTATTAGAGACACTTAGAATTTTGTGTACAGATTCCCAGCAGAGCAATGTATACCTATGGTTACAGACCTCAAACATAACACTGTGTAGTGTTACAGTTAAAATTGGTCTGTGTCTCTGTATGTCCGCAATTGTATGGAGGGGTCTTCAGCAACTAAGAGGAGACCCTGAAGGTGCAGAGAGGCAAGTACATTGACAAAGGGACATTGTTTGTATGTGGTGGGAGACCAGGGTGCACAAGAGCGATCAGTCTCAGCCACGACTACGGCCCTGGTGCACCCTCTCAGTAACACAGGTTGTTGACTGAAAGTAGGTTGGTCTGGGAGCCCTACTGCTACAGGCAACACACGAGGGAGACACAACTTGGAGTTTCCATATTTCAAAAAATTATTGCCACACACAACTAAAGTGCCATCAATTTCCCCAGAGTAGAAATAATATAATGGGGCTCCGACATCCCTTCCTCTACAGGCAACCCACCAAATGGAGACTAGAGACGAGCAAATCTTTCAAGGTTCAGTTCTCTTCGATTCACCAAGCGTTTAGATGTTCATTGAACATGTTTTCTGAACCGTTAGACGAACATACCAGTACTCCATTAAATACAATGGGAGGCCAAACCTAACATATAAACAACACCTTAAGGGGTGACAAAAAGCTTCCCAAACAGCTAAAATAAGGGTCAGAAACATGAAATGTGGCATCAATTGACCCACAGTAGAAATGTTCAAATGGACCTGGTGGTTAACCCCTTCATGACCATGGGATTTTTCATTTTTCCGTGTTCGTTTTTCACTCCCCTCCTTCCCAGAGCCATAACTTATTAATTTTTCCGTCAATTTGGCCATGTGAGGGCTTATTTTTTGCGGGACGAGTTGTACTTTTGAACAACATCATTGGTTTTAGCATGTCGTGTACTAGAAAACGGGAAAAAAATTCCAAGTGCGGTGAAATTGCAAAAAAAGTGCAATCCCACACTTGTTTTTTGTTTGGCTTTTTTGCTAGGTTCACTAAATGCTAAAACTGACCTGCCATTATGATTCTCCAGGTCATTACGAGTTCATAGACACCAAACATGACTAGGTTATTTTTTAACTAAGTGGTGAAAAAAATTCCAAACTTTGCTAAAAAAAAAAAAAAAAAAAATTGCGCCATTTTCCGATACTCGTAGCGTCTCCATTTTTCGTGATCTGGGGTCGGTTGAGGGCTTATTTTTTGCGTTCCGAGATGACGTTTTTAATGATAGCATTTCGGTGCAGATATATTCTTTTGATCGCCCGTTATTGCATTTTAATGCAATGTCGCGGCGACCAAAAAAAACATAATTCTGGTGTTTCAAATTTTTTTCCCACTATGCTGTTTAGCGATCAGGTTAATGCTTTTTTTTAATTGATAGATCGGGCGATTCTGAGCGCGGCGATACCAAATATGTGTAGATTTGATATTTTTTTTATTGATTTATTTTGATTGGGGCGAAAGGGGGGTGATTTAAACTTTTATATTTTTTTTTATTTTTTTAACATTTTTTTCAACTTTTTTTTTTACTTTTGCAATGCTTCAATAGCCTCCATGGGAGGCTAGAAGCAGGCACAACGCGATCGGCTCTGCTACATAGCAGCGATCTGCTGATCGCTGCTATGTAGCAGAAATGCAGGTGTGCTGTGAGCGCCGACCACAGGGTGGCGCTCACAGCCACCGGCAATCAGTAACCATAGAGGTCTCTAGGACCTCTATGGTTACCATCCAGACGCATCGCCGACCCCCGATCATGTGACGGGGGTCGGCGATGACGTCATTTCCGGCCGCCCGGCCGGAAGCGGTAGTTAAATGCCGCTGTCTGCTTTTGACAGCGGCATTTAACTAGTTAATAGGTGCGGGCAGATCGCGATTCTGCCCGCACCTATTACGGGCACATGTCAGCTGTTCAAAACAGCTGACATGTCCCGGCTTTGGTGCGGGCTCACCACGGAGCCCTGCATCAAAGCAGGGGATCTGACCTTGGACGTACTATCCCGTCCAAGGTCAGATAGGGGTTAAGAGATCAATGTAAGCCTTCTTAGCTGGGAACACTGACAACTCATGCAACACCTCCAATTTATTTTTTCCAGCCACACTCAGATGGCACAAACACTAGTTTCATGCAGTACTATGGGTAGGAAAATGTAAGGAAAGTAACACGGGTAGTTGACTGAAAGTGAGTGCCCTACTTACATAGGCAACCCACCAGATGGAGACCCAACTTGTAGTCTTGACATTTCAAAACATTATTGCCACATACCACTCAAGTGACATCAATCTCCACAGAGTAGAAACAGTAAAATAGGCCTCTGACACACCTTCCACCGTCCACTACAGGCAACCCACCAGATGGAGACCCAACTTGGAATCTCCACATTTAAAAAAACTTTTGTCACACACCACTAAAAAGACACCAGTTTCCACAGTATAGAAATAGTAGAATGGCCCTCTGACACTCTTTTCACTACAGGCAACCCACCACATGGACACACAACTTGGATTCTCCACATTTAAAAAAATTGTTGTCGCACCACAAAAGTGGCTCAGCTTTCTTAGCGAAGTAATGGAGACCAGGAAAATTGTACTGGGGGGCTGTGGCAGCCATCAGATTTAGGAAACTATCTGCATGTACCAGGCATGTACCATATCCAACAGATTGCAGACGGTGGAGTTCAAGCTCTTAGCTTTGGCATTTGTATGAGGAAACATTCTTTTATGTGACCACAAGTGCAGGATGTTATGGTGGATTGACAAAGATGTGGTATGCTTGGTGAAACATAAACAGTAGGCATCTCCACTTGAGTGACAAGTGACGGGCTCTCATTCACTTTGACTGTAGGGCTGAACAATTGGAGGTTCTGTTGCCATAGACCTGTTTGAGAACACTTGCCACAGTGATGGAGAAGGAAGAAGCAGCAGATATAGTTTATGGGATGGCTGGTGGCTGCAATGCCCACTAGTCCTTATTTTAACGCAGTGTGATTCCACAACTAAGCTATGTTGAATGCGCTTGTGCCGGTTCATGCATGTAGTAGTCAAATTATTGCAATTTTTGCCTCTAATGAGTCATTTTTTGCAAAGGTAGCAGATAACATGATTTGGGTCATCCAAACCCTTGCCACAATGCAAACTGTAGACTCGCGACCTGTGCTGGATGTGGCTGAGGTTGAAGTGCTTTTCAGGGTTGCATTATTCCATGTCTGTGCAACAAACCACAAAGTAACCTCCTTGTCTTCCTCCTCCTCAGCTGTGTGCCTCTTGGTTCACACCAAGTGGAATCTACAACCTCATCATCATCCTCTCTGTTCTCCCTTTCCTCTCCCTGAGAATCACTATCCTCCTCTTCCTGCCCTGACAGCTTTGAACAGTCCATGTGCGCCTCAGGTATTTGAGTCTCATCAGGATCACCTCCACCCCCCGGGGTTAACATCTGGTGATGAGGGTCTGGATTCTACTCAGACCCTACATCACCTGGCCCTGGATCCAGCGGAAAAAAATTTGGGCATCGGTGCAGATTAGTGTTGAGCGATACCGTCCGATACTTGAAAGTATCGGTATCGGATAGTATCGGTCGATACCCGAAAAATATCGGATATCGCCGATACCGATATCCGATACCAATACAAGTCAATGGGACACCAAATATCGAAAGGTATCCTTCCTGATGGTTCCCAGGGTCTGAAGGAGAGGAAACTCTCCTTCAGGCCCTGGGATCCATATTAATGTGTAAAATAAAGAATTAAAATAAAAAATATTGATATATTCACCTCTCCGGCGGCCCCTGGACATCACGCTGGTAACCGGCAGGCTTCTTTGTTTAAAATGAGCGCGTTTAGGACCTGCGAATGACGCCGTGGCTTCTGATTGGTCGCGTGCCGCTCATGTGACCGCCACGCGACCAATCAGAAGCCGTGACGTCATTCGCAGGTCCTCAATTCCTAGAATTAGGAGTTTAGTGAATGAGAATGACGTCGCGACTTCTGATTGGTCGCGTGGCGGTCACATGAGCGGCACGCGACCAATCAGAAGCCGCGACGTCATTCGCAGGTCCTAAACGCGCTCATTTTAAACAAAGAAGCCTGCCGGTTACCAGCATGATGTCCAGGGGCCGCCGGAGAGGTGAATATATCAATATTTTTTATTTTAATTCTTTATTTTACACATCCCTAAGGATCCGATACCGATACCGATACCCGATACCACAAAAGTATCGGATCTCGGTATCGGAATTCCGATACCGCAAGTATCGGCCGATACCCAATACTTGCGGTATCGGAATGCTCAACACTAGTGCAGATGCTTTCCTCCTCTGGATTCTGTGAATCTTTGGAGCAGCCCTCTGATGCCCATAGAATAGAACGTGTGAACACCTCTGCAGACTGGCCCATTTGTAGTTCCCCACAGTAAGTTGGGTGGTTGGAGAGTTGTGGTGAGGGGGGAAAATAGGGTGATTGGGGTGCGACCCCAAATAAGTGTACTGTGTGTGATGTTGAGGAGGAGAGGCCACTTGATGGAGCACTCATCTGCAAGTCATACCACTGTACCAAAGAAAGGGAGTCGAGTAGCCTGTCCAGTAAAAGATAATGTCAGCTGTCATAGAATAGGATGAGATGGTGTTTGTTCAGTAGAGCTTTCAGTAACAATACCACCTACCCCACATACACCAAGACTATTCCTCATTCCGCCACAGCCTTGCCTTTTCCCAATCATGTTGGATGTACCCTTCCTCTCTTTTATCCAGCAGTTTCAAAACCCTAGTACCAGACCTGTCAGTCACCTGTCACTAAATTAACAATCAGTGTTTAGTAATTTAGTAGAGATGGGCTAAAGAGTTTAGAAAAATGATTAACAGGGCCCTGGTCCAGGAACTATCTTGGTAGTCCATGGCTGATAGACCAGAGTCTTCAAATCGCATCCTGTCTGCCAGTATCTTCACTGCCTCTTTTGATTAGGAAGCCCAGTGTGACTCTTATGCACTTGACACTGCAAATGCACCATGAACCTATTAAAAAGAACTTGATCCTAGGATGCTGTAGATGGACTAAATATATTCTATCAATCATGGACTACAAGTGTGCTGCTTGCTCAACTATACTGGGTATGTCACAAACCCAATACAGAACTGGACGACAGTATAGCACGCTAACCAGCAATATAGCAGAATTGCATTTTTCAGTAGCTCTAGGAATCCAGGAACAATGAAGCAGTCTGCAGTTGTGCCATGGACACCAACTACCTAAATACTCAGGCATCAAGTCACTACCTGAGACAGCCTAAAAGGATTTGGAGCCATTGCAACCCAACATGTTGAACAACAGAAAAATCTGTTAGCTGTAGGAGGACGAAGGACCTCATGCTGGATCCAGGACTGGTGAGAACAGCAGAATTTTTAGTCTTAATATTCTTTCTCTGAGAAAATTTGGTGCCACGAAGAAGCATTATATTGCTCTATACTGTATAGTCAGGCTTCTAACCCTGCACAGCAATCATAAAATACAGGAATGCATCTAGGACGAATAATGAAGCACACGTCCTGTGTGCCTAGGTAGGTGCCAAAAAGCAGTCATAGCCAGTTTCTAGGAATCCGGCAGTGAACACATTTTTGCTACATCTGAAATAATGTCTTGAATTTTAAGATTATTGGAACAAAATTAATCTCTCAAACTCTTTCATTCTTATTTGTACTTTTGGTTCAATATCCCAGACTTTTACCAATCTTTCTGCATGTATTTATTCCATTTTATGGCTGGATTTTTGTTATCATTTCTATGTGTTGCATTACAGTTATGTTTCTTTTACAACTAAAGTACCTCTTATGGGTCCATTTAACAGAACCACTATACATGAAATAGCCAGCACTGACAATTTTTATCCATTATCCCACGGGAGATTACAGTAGATCTCACACAAACATCTGATTAAAGACTAAAGAAAATTGTACACCGCGGTATTATATATCGTCACCATAAAGTTCCCTTATGTTAGATGTTGCCTATTATTATGCATCAGGAATGTCTCCATCTAACAAGCAGCCAGATATTTTGTGAAGTGGAGGTATATTAGGCAGTGTCATACTGTTAGACTGAAAAGAGACAGATACCCTTTAAGTGAAACCTTTCTTCGTTTTTACATGAATATTTTAGAATTCTCAATAGAACTAAGCGTGGCTCCTGTGGGTTTGCAATGATTTGATATTTGGAGCCAATAGATCTATTTTAAGAAAAAGTGAGATTTTTACTCTTCAATGAAATATGGTCTTTGGTATCATCCAAGTCTATAGATTGAAATGTGTAACAGTGATTAAATACAGACATCATTTTACTTAGTTTATTGCTTGTATTTATTTTAATTTTTTGGTTTGTCAAATGTTTATTGTTTTTCCGAATTCCAAAAATTAATTTTCAGGTTGATTCCATTGACTAAAGAAGCACATTGAATCCATTATTGAACCACTAAACTGTATCAGCAAGGGAAGAGATAGACGGCCGTATGACTCACTCGAGGATTGTAACACAATGCTCGGACTGGCCATCGGCACTTCCGACCCGAGCGTGACAGCATGTTTTTGTATGCAGCTGTCACACTTGGGTTTTGAGAGATGTCGGCTTGTCCGAGTTTTGGGTTGCAATCCTCATCTGAGTTATACTCTTCCATAAAGCAAATATGTCATCAGATTATGCAATACAAACCACATACATTATTAAATTGAACTCTTAGACCTGATGAAGGTTCTGTACTTGCTTTCCTAAGACCTTCAGAATGGCTTTATATTCCTGATATCCAGCTAAAGAGTGAAAGACCTGAAAATCTAATTGAATTCCATCTTTGCCCACTCGGCCTAAAGGTACCTTCACACATAACGATATCGTTAACGATATCGTTGCTTTTTGTGACGTAGCAACGATATCGTTAAGGAAATCGTTATGTGTGACAGCGACCAACGATCAGGCCCCTGCTGTAATGTCGTTGGTCGCTGAGGAAAGTCCAGAACTTTAGTTCGTCGCTGGATCTCCTGCTGACATCGCTGGATCGGCGTGTGTGACGCCGATCCAGCAATGTCTTCACTGGTAACCAGGGTAAACATCGGGTTACTAAGCACAGGGCCGCGCTTAGTAACCCGATGTTTACCCTGGTTACCAGCGTAAGCGTTAAAAAAACAAACACTACATACTTACCTTCAGCTGTCTGTCCCCGGTGCTCTGCTTTCCTCTGCACTGTCAGCGCCGGTCAGCCGGAAAGCAGAGCGGTGACATCACCGCTGTGCTTTCCGGCTGACCGGCGCTAACACAGGATGCAGGAGTGCAGAGAAGCACAGTGCCGGGGACAGACAGCTGAAGGTAAGTATGTAGTGTTTGTTTTTTTAACGTTTACGCTGGTAACCATGGTAAACATCGGGTTACTAAGCGCGGCCCTGCGCTTAGTAACCCGAGGTTTACCCTGGTTACCGGGGACCTCGGCATCGTTGGTCGCTGGAGAGCTGTCTGTGTGACAGCTCTCCATCGACCAAACAGCGATGCTGCAGCGATCGACATCGTTGTCGGTATCGCTGCAACGTCGCTTAGTGTGAAGGTACCTTTACTGAGCTGGTATTCAGCATTGAGAGATCTTAGCAGCAGGGAGGAGAGACACTTAGGATATATCAATCAGGATAGATGGGTGGAGATTCGGTAGCAGCAGGGAGGAAAGACACTTAGGAAGTGTTAATCAATCTAGGTAGGTGAAAATTCAGAAGCAGTGGGAGGAGCACTGGGGACCTAGCTATCAGGTTAAGTAGGTGGAGATTCAGTAACAGCAGGTAGAAGGAACACTGAGGAGCTGTCAATCAGGCTAGGTGGGTAGAGTTTCAGTAGCAGCAGGGAGGAGAGACCTTGAGGAGCTCTCAATCAGACAAGGTGGGTAGAGATTCAGTAGCAGCAGGGAGGAGAGACCTTGAGGAGCTCTCAATCAGACAAGGTGGGTAGAGATTAAGCAACATCAGTGAGGAGAGAAATTGAGGGGCTGTCAATCAGATCAGGTGGATGGAAATTCAGCAGCAGCAGGGAGGAGCACTGAGGTGCCAGCAAAGGTGTACAGAGATGCAGTAGCAGGGAGGAAGGACAGTGAAGAGTTGTCAGAAATTAAGCAACAGCAGGGAGATGGGATGCTGAGTTGGGCTAGGTGGGAGAAAATTAATGTTAACATTTCAAAAAGGATTACAGAACATTCTGAGATTTATTTTCAGACCAAATACATTGGTCTCATGAGGTATAAGAGATTTTGTTTGATAATGCCATTTCCAATGTGCAATCTAGTTACAGATCCACTTGCATTGTGCCTTGGAGAACATCCAAAAGTCGAATACAACTCATGTCTGTAGGCAACACAGGAGATGTAGAGAGGAGGTTTAAGGTTCAAGTTCTTTCACTGTGAAAATTGGTTTGGGATAAAAGAAGTGAGGTGTCTTGTGGTCATCTTTTGCAAAGGCTATTTTTTAGAAAAAAAAAATGGAACACAAAATTTTTGCCCAAAGTAAAGTAGACAAAGGGAATCTGACACTGTCACTCAAGGGGAGTGGAGAAAAGCCAATGGGAACTGGCATTCGAACCATTCACTTGAGAAGCATTGTCCCTGGTCAGCTTTTTAAAGTACTATGCAAACTTTTTTAGCTGGTATGTAAAAAAATGCTGTAAATTATGAATGGTTTTAAAAATAGAAGTATTAATGGTATAATTTTATCAATTTAAAAAATGCAAAGTGAATGAACAAAAGAGAAATCTACATCTAATCAATATTATTTGACTGTCCTTCTGTGGCTGTTTCAAACTTATAAAATGTGTAAAATGGCATCAACTATTTTAGAGAATTTGCTCAAAGTGAATCCCAAATAGATTGAATGCGGCAAGGTCAACGAATTCCTACAAATTTGTATTGAATCTATTCATTCATTTCTATTGGAAATGTAACCAGTTTCCATCCAAGTCCATTTTGTTGGAAGGTCTCCAATTTTTCAACTTTAACACAATTCATTCAAAAGGGGCCACATTTGGGATTTTGTAGCATTTTCACCCCCATAATGGACAACAAAGGATGACTGCATGTACCAAGGGCTCTGTGTTCTTTTAAATATATTCTCCGACAAGAGTTCATCTGAACCAGTTCACAAAAACCAATCTTTAGATTAACAAATCAATGGTGCATGCAAGCTATTAAATTAAATCACTTAAGTCTTTTAAATCAGTGATGTAGAGTATTGCTAAATGGCGGAGTGTATCTTAAAAAGAACTGCTAAGCCTTTTATGATGTGAAGTTCGGCTTTGCATGTTTTATAGCAAATGAAATAGTGATATTTGAAAGATGGGAACGTCATCCTTACAAAAGCATATGAAGTTAACCCGAGCCCCCCATAAAGAGGTGCTCATGAAAAATGTGCTTTAGCTTTTCATTTGCAAATAAGAACAGATAATGATGTTGTCAGAAGGAAATGAGGCCGTTTGATCTTAATTCATTTTTATCTCTCTAAAATGCCTGCTATAGCCAATTGTTTTAGAGTGAAAAGCCTATAAAATGCGATTGTTCGGATATACAGATGATGCATTCGTGTATTGTCTCTGCACCTGAGTATCGATGTAGCAGAAATTATTTTTTTCAAAGGGGCTGTTTTAGGATATTAAACTAAAGGATTCTTTTTTTATTAAAAAAAAAATAGTTACATGCGGATTAAAGTAAAACTACGAGAAGACTCTAAGGCTGAGTTCACACTAGGCGTTTTTGCAGAGTTTTTTTCGGTAGCAAAACCTGCACTTTTGACAGAAAAGAAGCAGGGTCAAAAATGCTTGTTTTTGTACATTTTTGGTGCCTTTTTTAGGATCCCAAAGTTCAGCTTTGCTTCCACCACAGAAGCATGAACGCAGGTCAACTATACAAGACATGTTCATGAAAAAATACACATACAAATGTAACAGCTGGGGGAGGTTAATTGGCCTGGAATAATTTACCTTAAGGTACCTTCACACTAAACGATATCGCTAGCGATCCGTGACGTTGCAGCGTCCTCGCTAGCGATATCGTTCAGTTTGACACGCAGCAGCGATCAGAATCCTGCTGTGACATCGTTGGTCGGGGCTAGAAGGCCAGCACTTTATTTGGTCGCTGCTCTCCCGCTGACATCGCTGAATCGGCGTGTGTGACACCGATTCAGCGATGTCTTCGCTGGTAACCAGGGTAAACATCGGGTTACTAAGCGCAGGGCCGCGCTTAGTAACCTGATGTTTACCCTGGTTACCATCCTAAAAGTAGAAAAAACAAACGCTTCATACTTACCTTCCGCTGTCTGTCCTCCAGTGCTGTGCTTTCCTGCACTCACTGTGAGCACAGCGGCTGGAAAGCAGAGCGGTGATGTCACCGCTCTGCTTTCCGGCCGCTGTGCTCACAGCCAGTACAGAGAAGCACAGCGCCGGGGACAGACAGCGGAAGTAGGTATGTAGCGTTTGTTTTTTTTACTTTTAGGATGGTAACCAGGGTAAACATCGGGTTACTATGCGCGGCCCTGCGCTTAGTAACCCGATGTTTACCCTGGTTACCGGCATAGTTGGTCGCTGGAGAGCGGTCTGTGTGACAGCTCTCCAGCGACCAAACAGCGATGCTGCAGCGATCCGGATCGTTGTCTGGATCGCTGCAGCATCGTTTAGTGTGAAGGTACCTTTAGACACTGGCAGTGCATTCAATTTGTAGAACACAGTATAACTTTGCATCATGTAACAAAATCTTAGTTGCCACATCTATATTCTGCCTATTCTTGACAGCTCTATTAGTTCAGATTGACTACTGTGTAGAATCACAAGTTCAGTTCAATCTCAGTAGGACATCAGAGGAGTGTAGCTTATGTCCATGGCAATGAGAGAGAGAATATAAAGATTAGGCTTTGGATTTTCAGGCCTTAAGATATTGATGACATAATCTTAGGATTGATCATCAATATCTAATTGGTGGAGACCCTACTCTTGGCATCCCCCACTGACCACCTGTTCTTTCTATCCGCAGTCAGATTTAAACAATGGATAAAACCAAAACAGCACAGTACCATTCACTGTCTAGTAGCCGTTCTCCGGTGCTACATCTAAGTTTCAAATGAAGTTGATAGGAGCTGAGCTCTGCTGCCCTTGAGCAGTCACACCACAGTGAATAGAGCTTTGATGTCCTTGTCCTGTTCACTGTTAAACTATGGTAACAGCCAGATGTAAATCTATCTGTTAGGGTTCAGACACCAAGCACTCCCAACAATTTAAGATATTCATGACATATCTTTTGGTTTGGTCATCAATGTCTAAAATAGTACCCAACAGGAGTCTGGAGCTTCACACACACACACACACACACACACACACACACACACACACACACACACACACACACACACACACACACACACACACACACACATACACTGCTCAACAAAATAAAGGGAACACTAAAATCCCACATCCTAAATATCACTGAATGGAGTATTTCAGTTGTAAATCTTTATTCATTACATAGTGGAATGTGTTGAGAACAATAAACCATATAAATGATCAATGTAAATCAAAATGAATATCCCACGGAGGTCTGGATTTGGATTATTACTCAAAATCAAAGTGGAAAATCAAATTACAACTTCAATGGAAATGCTTCAAGACAAGGAAATGATGCTTAGTAGGGTGTGTTGCCTCCACGTGTCGGTATGACCTCTCTTCAGCACCTGGCCATGCTCCTGATGAGGCGGCAGATGGTCTCCTGAGGGATCACCTCTCAGACATGGACTAAAGCATCCGCCAACTCATGGACAGTCTGTGGTGCAATGTGACGTTGGTGGATGGAACGAGACATGATGTCCCAGATTTTGTTCAATTGATTGAGGTCTGGGGAACGAGCGGGTCCAGTCCATAGCTTCAATGCCTTCATCTTGCAGGAACTGCTGACACACTCCAGCCACATGAGGTCTGGCATTGTCCTGCATTAGAAGGAACCCAGGGCCAACCCCACCAGCATATGGTCTCACAAGAGGTCTGAGGATCTCATCTCGGTACCTAATGACAGTCAGGCTACTTCGAGCACATGGAGGGCTGTGCGGCCCTCCAAAGAAATGCCACCCCACACCAATTCTGACCCACTGCCAAACCAGTCATGCTGAAGGATGTTGCGGGCAGCAGATCACTCTCCACAGAGTCTCCAGACTCTGTCACATCTGTCACATGTGCTCAGTGTGAACCTGCTTTCATCTGTGAAGAGCACAGGACACCAGTGACAAATTTGCCAATCATGGTGTTCTGTAGCAAATGCCAAGCGTCCTGCACGGTGTTGAGCTGTGAGCACAATCCCATCTGTGGACATCAGGCACTCAGACCATCCTCATGGAGTCCGTTTCTAACCGTTTGTGCAGACACATGCACATTTGTGGCCTACTGGAGGTCAATTTTCAGGGCTCTGGCAGTGCTCCTCCTTATGCAGAGCAGGATCAAACAACACTCTGCTTCCTTTGTCACTGTGAAAGCACAAAATCTTAAGTGTTATCTCACTCTTTGCGCTAACCCAGGACTCTGCACAGCTAACCAGTTACAGCTCTAAAGATGTTACAGATTGGTAACTGCTAAATAAAATATGTGGCAGAGAAAAATGTAGATGCCAAAATAACTCTGGAAATCTTGTGCTTTCACAGTTAGGAGGGCATGTGAAAGGTTATAAGATCATGCAATGCACAATTCTGAAGTTTAGACCTGAGTTTTCTAGGAAATCGGGTCCTCCAGGGTGGTAGCATTAGGGACCCTTGAGACCACTTTTGAAAATATTACATGAAGGAGGAGAAAAAGTTGCACAGAAGAAATAGTGGACAACCATTGTTCAAAACAAATAAATTATTAAAGAAAACTACACCACAACAAAGACAAACATGCAAAAACAGTTAAAATACAAAAAACTCCAAAAGATTGGCAATAATAATCCAAAAACGATCACCCCGTTAACAGCCATATGCAAATGCTATAGTAAGATGACCCTGCCCTTGCCACTTAACCATGCTTTGGTTATCCCTACTAGAGTTGATTGAATTTTTCAAAATTCGGTTACGGTTACGATCGTCGGCAAATATTGTTTTTGCATTATTCGCTGAACACAGTCGAACTTCATTGAGTCAATAGAAGTCGAATTACTGAATATGCTCAGTACCAATCGTGAAACATAAATTTGGCACCAATAGGGTGCTAATATGTAAATTCAGATTCGGCAACCGATTACGAACATATTCGCTCAACTCTAGTCCCTACCATTAAGCCCATTCTCTGTATACTGTGCCATCTTTTAGTCTTCCACTCCTTCCTTGAATGAGTATCTGAAGTCAGAACACATTTCTTACTCTAAGTGCGAAATCGGAAAACTCATGTGAGGAATGAAATATGTTATTTGGAGTTAGTTTCACAAATGCCATTTCAGAGAGAAGATATTTCCATTCTGACTACCATTTGTCTCCAGTGATGGTTTTCCACACAATGAAAACAGATTGCATAGTCCTTTGGATCTAGAGAACAGCAAATCCCACACCAAATATGTTGTTTTTCTGCTCAGACTGCTTTGCGCTGATGCAGATGGGAATTCACATTTATTCCTTTCCCTTATTGCTGCTGACTTCTTTCAAATATGTTCCCGGTGTCTTTTCATCATACATTTCAGTTTTATATTAGATTTATGTATAAACCAATGTCTTTAACCCAGCTGACTTAAGATCTAACTGCTAAGTGAGTATAAATGAAATCTTTATATTCCCCTTTCCAGCTAGAAGTAATAAAGTGCCCATCCCTCATTATAAAAAAAGCCAAACACCCCCATTAGGCAAGTAAGAAATGTGCTTATACTACATAGCTAGGGAGCAGAATGCTCAATTGTAGCCAGATCTTGGTGCATAAAGATTGTTAGCCACATTGGGAGACTAAGGATTAATGAATACTGTATTTTCGAATGGAATTGAATTATCCTCAAATTTTTCCAAAATTCTATATTTGCCAAAATGCTGTTTTTTTGTCATTCGCCTTCACTGGCCACCATATTTTTGAGTTATAAAGGACCATCAAAAGGTTAAAAAAAAATTATATTTGTGTAATCACTCACCTTTGCAATCCCTACGCTCCTCACTGTCGCTTATCCAGTCCATGTCACATCTTCGGATTTTCACTGCTCGCAATGAAATTCCTAAGCCTCAGCAGAGCTAGAAGACCTGGGACTGTTTTGCACATGCCTGCCAAGGTCATGGGGCATTTCACGATGTTGTGATCTCCCTGACCTCATCAGATCAAGTTTCTGACTAAGGAGGTGAGAGGTAGTCTGAAGAAAAATACCATAAAATGGTAAGAAAATAATAAAAAAAAAGAAAAAAAAAAAGTTTCTGATAATATGATAGGCTGGGGGATTTCAACATGAATGTCGGGGAAATCTATATATACAGTATGTTGCAAAAGTGCTGCCGATCTTGCAAGTTTTCCCATCTACAAAGAATGGAGATGTCTGTAATTGTTATCGTAGGCACACTTCAACTGTTAAAGACAGAATCTAAAAAATGGCCCAGAAAATCATATTGCATGATTTTTGAATAATTATTTGCATTTTATTGACTCAAATAAGTATTTGATATACAGTATATATATACACACACTATCTGAAGAGCCCAGCATTGCCCCACCATAGTAACTAACTGTGGTTAGTTACAGCACCTCACTCATTTTGCCATTACTCCTCTTATTTTCCCCCTCACACCTCTCATTTTCCCCTCAGTATATACCTGTATGTCATCTCCTCTGTATATAGTATATACCTGTATGTAATCTCCTGAATATATTTTATACCTGTATGTAATTTCCTCCTGTATATAGTATATACCTGTATGTCATCTCCTATATATAGTATATACCTGCATGTCATCTCCTCTTGTAAATAGTATATACCTGTGTGTCATCTCCACCTGTATATAAAATATACCTGTGTGTCATATCCTCCTGTATATAGTATATACTTTTGTGTCATCTCCTCCTGTATATAGTATATAACTATGTGTCAACTCCCCTGTATATAATATATACCTGTATGTCAACTCCTCCTGTATATAGTATATACCTGTATGTAATCTCCTCCTGTAAATAGTATATACCTGTGTGTCATCTCCTCCTGTATATAGTATAAACCTGTGTGTCATCTCCCCTGTATATAGTATATACTTGTGTGTCATCTCCTCTTGTGAATAGTATATACCTGTGTGTCATCTCCTCCTGTATATAGTATATACCTGTATGTCATCTACTCCTGTATATAGTATATGCCTGTGTGTCATCTCCTGTATATAGTATACTAGATTGTGGCCCGATTCTAACTCATCGGGTATTCTAGAATATGCATGTCCCCGTAGTATATGGACAATGATGATTCCAGAATTCGTGGCAGACTGTGCCCGTCGCTGATTGGTCGGGGCAACCTTTATGACATCATTGTCGCCATGGCAACCATTATGACATCTACGTCGATACTGTGCCCGTCGCTGAATCAGAAACGTGAGATGTCTACGTCCTTTATGACATCATCGTCGCTGTGCCCGTTGCTGATTGGTCGAGGCCTGGCGGTCTCGACCAATCAGAGACGTGGGATTTCCAGGACAGACAGACAGACGGAAAAACCCTCAGGCAATTATATATATACTAGATTGTGGCCCGATTCTAACGCATCGGGTATTCTAGAATATGCATGTCCCTGTAATATATGGACAATGATGATTCCAGAATTCGCGGCAGCCCGTTGCTGATTGGTCGAGGCAACCTTTATGACATCATCGTCGCCATGGCAACCATTATGACATCATCGTCGCTGTGCCCGTTGCTGATTGGTCGAGGCCTGGCGGCCTCGACCAATCAGAGACGCGGGATTTCTACGTCGATGCTGTGCCGGTCTCTGATTGGTCGAGGCCGCCAGGCCTCGACCAATCAGCAACGGGCACAGCGACGATGATGTCATAATGGTTGCCATGGCGACGATGATGTCATAAAGGTTGCCTCGACCAATCAGAGAGCCGGGATTTCCAGGACAGACAGACAGACAGACAAACGGAAAAACCCTTAGGCAATTATATATATAGATAGATACCTGTGTGTCATCTCCTCTGGTATATAGTATATACCTATGTGTCATCTCCTCCTGTATATAGTATATACCTGTATTTCATCTCCTCCTGTATGTAGTATATAGCTGTGTGTCATCTTCTCCTGTATATAATACAAACCTATGTGTCATCTCTCTTGTATCTAGTATATACCTGTGTCATCTCCCCTGTATATAGTATATACTTGTGTCATCTCCTCCTGCATATAGTTTATATCTGTATGTCATCTCCTCCTGTATATAGTATATACCTGTGTCTCATCTCCTCCTGTATATAGTATATACCTGTGTGTCATCTCTGTTGTGAATTCCGCTCTTGGGCTCCCTCCGGTGGTTGTAAGTGGCACTTTTGTGAGTTCTCCTCTTGGGCTCCCTCTTGTGGTTTCAAGTGGTATGGCTGCTCCTTGGAGTTAGCTGTCATCAGCTGCCTCCACTTATCGTCTCTTCTGCTCGGCTATTTAGGCCTGACTGTTCCTTCAGCCAGTGCCACTTGTAAATGGTTCCTGGTTGGATTCACATCTCTTTGGAGTTCCCTGTTATCCTGACCAGTTCAGCAAAGCTAAGTTTTTGCTTGCTCTTTTCTGTCCATAGATTGTGGACTTATCCATTCTGTGCCTTCTATGTTTGTCGAGCTTATCAGTGTGAATTATTCTGTCTTGCTTGAAGCTCTGGGAGGCAGATTTGCCCTCCACACCTTTA
The DNA here is from genome assembly GCF_032444005.1 of Ranitomeya imitator. NCBI lineage: Eukaryota > Metazoa > Chordata > Amphibia > Anura > Dendrobatidae > Ranitomeya > Ranitomeya imitator. The sequence continues at coordinate 127,414,357 of NC_091290.1, forward strand.
GTCAGGTGTGGAGTTTTCTTTTTGTAAACTCTGCGTGGATTTTTGTAGTGTTTTATACTGACCGCACAGTATTCCATCCTGTCCTATCTATTTAGCTAGACTGGCCTCCTGTGCTCATCCTGGTTTCATTCTGTGTATGTATTTTCCCTCTCCACTCACAGTCATTATTTGTGGGGGGCTAATCTATCCTTTGGGGATTTTCTCTGAGGCAAGATAGCTTTCCTGCTTCTTTCTTTAGGGGTAGTTAGCTCTTAGGCTGTGATGAGATGACTAGGGAGAGTTAGCAGCATTCCACGGCTACTTCTAGTGTTGTGTTTAGCTTAGGGACTGCGGTCAGTACAGTTACCACTTACTTCAGAGCTCGTTCCATGTTGCTCCTAGACCACCGTATCATAACACATCTCCTCCTGTATATAGTATATACTTGTGTTTCAACTCCTCCTGTATGTAGTATATAACTTCGTGTCTTCTGCTCCTGTTTATAGTACTTACCTGTATGTCATCTCCTCCTGCATATAGTATATACCTGTGTGTCATCTCCCCCTGTATATAGTATATACCTGTATGTCATCTCCCCTGTATATAGTATACACCTGTGTGTCATCTCCTCCTGTATATAGTATATACCTGTGTGTCATCTCCTCCTGTATATAGTATATAGCTGTATGTCATCTCCCCTGTATATAGTAAATATCTGTGTGTCATCTTCTGTATATAGTATATTCCTGTGTGTCATCTTCTGTATATAGTATATTCCTGTGTGTCATCTCCTTCTGTATATAGTATATACCTGTGTGTCATCTCCTCCTGTATATAGTATATACCTGTGTGCCATCTCCTCCTGTATATAGTATATACCTGTGCATCATTTTCCCTGTATATAGTATATACCTGTGTGTCATCTCCTCCTGTATATACTATATACCTGTGTGTCTCCTGTATTAGACCTCGCTCACACGTTATTTCGTCAGTATTTTTACCTCAGCATTTGTAAGCTAAAACTTGGGAGTAAAACAATCAGAGGAAAAGTATATTAGAAACACATCGCCACTTCCGCATTTTTCTCTCTCTCGTGGTTTTGGCTTATAAATACTGAGGTAAAATACTGACCAAATACTGACCGTGTGAATTTGGCCTTACACACAGCCTCTCTATCCTTTTGGCTCCTTCCTTTCCCTTGATGTCATACCTCACAGGAGCAGCTCCATTCTAGAGACAACGGAGCTGGATGTGGCCTGTGCCTGTTATGCAGAGTGGGCGTGGCTATGTGAAGTGGGCGGGACTATGTGGAGTGGGCGTGTCTCTACACATGCACACAACTCATATAGATAGATAGTAGACAGATCATAGATAGATAGATAGATAGAAAATGTTTCAGGTCTCACAAAATGGCGACTTTTTTTTTACCACAAAAAAAATAAAATTGTTATCGCCATAATTGTACCGACCCAGAGAATCGTGTCACCAGGTCATTTTTACCACAGAATGAACGTCAAATAGGAAAAAAAAAAAAAAAGCAAATTTGTTTTCTTTTATCATTTTACTGCACTGTGAAATATTTTTACATATTTTTTCAGATTTTATTTTAACATGAACAAAAATTAAAAATGGCTGCATTGGGAAGGGGTTAATGGGAGCGCTCCAGCATTTGGGGCTGTGGGATGCATTTATGGGGGGCTTTTAACAGAAGATGACACTCAGCCGCCCACCGCACAGTTATAACACATGATATCAGTTGTGTTTTCACATTTCAAGGCAGATGACACGAATAAAGACCAATAACGGTGACATTTACCTCAGAAACCATTAATATCAGCACCATTCACCACAAGGAGAGAACTACCGGTGTCATCATTCACCTCAGGAGCATTTCCCGCCTAGAAATAGTGCAGAATCTGAGGAAAGCCGGCAGTGTTCGCAATGATTGCTGGGAGTCGTAGTTTAATAATCACTCCGGCACATTAGATAACAGCAGACATGAAACTACAGTTCCCAGAAATCCATGCGCCGCAAATGGTTTCTGTAGTCCAGAGAATACAGTAACAAACGCTAGACGGCGACAGTTACACTACAGATCCCAGAAATCATCGCGTGATCAATTCTAGGCATGAACTAGAGATTACATGAGAGGAGGGTGGATCGCATAAAATGAGTGACTGCTGGGGCTTGTAGTTCCCCTGTAGCTAAGGAGCCATTCTCCACAGATTATAGAGATGATGTTAGTCAGCTTTCAGCATCATGAATGTATAAATGTCACCATTATTATGAACCCCTTCATGACCGGAGCTTTTTTCAGTTTTGCGTTTTTGTTTTTAGCTCCACTCCTTCCCAGAGCCATACCTTTTTTACTTTTCCATCAATATGGCCATGTGAGGGCTTATTTTTTGTGGGACGAGTTGTACTTTTGAATAGGGTTGAGCGACTTTTCATTTTTTGAGATCGAGTCGGGTTTCAAGAAACCCGACTTTCTCAAAAGTCGGGTCGAGTGAAATCGGCCGATCTTATTGAAAAGTCGGGGTCGGGGATCGGCCGAAACAAAAAACCCAATGCAAAGTCAATGGAAATGTTCTTTTTTTATATTTGCTTCAGCACGATATATCAGAAAAGCCGGTAATTCAATTACCGGCTTTTCATTTCTCCTGCCTAAGCCCGACATGATTTGAGACATGGTTTACGTAGAGTAAACCATCTGATATCCCTTTTTTTTTTTGCATATTCCACACTACTAATGTTAGTAGTGTGTATTTGCAAAATTTCGGCGCTCTAGCTATTAAATTTAAGGGTTAAATCGCGGAAAAAATTGGCGTGGGCTCCCGCGCAATTTTCTCCGCCAGAGTAGTAAAGCCAGTGACTGAGGGCAGATATTAATAGCCTGGAGAGGGTCCACGGTTATTGGCCCCCCCCCCTGGCTAAAAACATCTGCCCCCGCCACCCCAGAACAGGCACATCTGGAAGATGCGCCTATTCTGGCACTTGGCCACTCTTCCCATTCCCGTGTAGCGGTGGGATATGGGGTAAAGAAGGGTTAATGCCACCTTGCTATTGTAAGGTGACATTAAGCCAAATTAATAATGGAGAGGCGTCAATTATGACACCTATCCATTATTAATCCAATACTCATGGGGTTACTTTGGTGTACGGGATCTATAGTCTAGAATAAGTGGAAACAAAGCAGAGACCCTTATCATGGGTGCTCCTGGTGCTGCATTGGTGGCGTAATTTACATCCCTCAGTAAAGGTTGTAATCCTTATTAAGGTAAATCTGCATTGGTAGCATGACCTGAGCTCCTTAAGAGAATCGGTAATCCATGTTTGAAAGTGTCTGCATTATTAGTGGCGTCGTGTAGGACAAAAGCTCAGGTCATGCTACCAGTGCAGATTTACCTTAATAAGGATTACAACCTTCACTGAGGGATATAATTACCACACCAATGCAGCACCATGTGGTGTGGAGTGGGTGTGACTCGAAACATATACAGACGCATACATACACTCAACATTGAATATATATATATTCAAAAATAAGGAAAAGCAGCTTGACATAGGATAACACATCCGAAACGTTGCCACGCCATTCAGGCATTAAAGTCCATTTTTTTTCAATTATTTCGTGCTGCTTTTCCTTTTTTTTTTTAGTTACTTACTTTACTTTTTGACCATTGGATTGCTGGTCGGAAGAGCTCTGCATGCCTTGTAAGGTAGTAATTTGATGCTGTTCCAATTTTTTCACTATATATATATATATATATATATATATATATATATATATATATATATATATATATATATATATATATATATATATATCTATATATCTATATCTATAATATAACGCTGGGAGCGTCACTCTGTCCGAAGCCTCTATAGACTGCGCAAGCGCCGGCGCAGTCTGGGCCTCACAGAGCGACGCTCCTGGGAGATCGCGGTATGCGTAAGCACTGAACGCATACCGCGATCTCCACCGGAGAGTCAGGGACCGCCAGGAGGGAGGGTAAGTATACTCACCTTTCCCGGTTCCAGCGCTGCTTGCGGCTCCGTCTCCCGGCTCCTCTGCTCCCGGCTCCGGAGGGCGCGGACTGCGCAGGCGCCGATTCCTGCTGCCGGAATCGGCGCCTGCGCAGTCCGCGCTTTCCGGCGCCATTTTCTTGAAGACACACTCCGGCTCCACTGCAGGTGTGTCTTCAAGAAAATGGCGCCGGAAAGCGCGGACTGCGCAGGCGCCGATTCCTGCTGCCGGAATCGGCGCCTGCGCAGTCCCCGCTTTCCGGCGCCATTTTCTTGAAGACATACCTGCAGTGGAGCCGGACGATAGGTGAGTATGGTATTTTTTTTTTTTTATATGGCAGCAGCATTCGGGGGCATACACACTGGAGCGGGGGGCATATAATACAATGGTGCCGCAGGATAGCAGCAGCACATGACAGAACGGGCGCAGGATGGCCGCAGCACATGACAGAACGGGCGCAGGATGGCAGCAGCACATGACAGAACGGGCGCAGGATGGCAGCAGCACATGACAGAACGGGCGCAGGATGGCAGCAGCACATGACAGAACGGGCGCAGGATGGCAGCAGCACATGACAGAACGGGCGCAGGATGGCAGCAGCACATGACAGAACGGGCGCAGGATGGCAGCAGCAAATGACAGAACGGGGACGCAGGATGGGAGCAGCAAATGACAGAACGGGCGCAGGATGGGAGCAGCAAATGACAGGATGGGAGCAGCAAATGACAGAATGGAGGCGCAGGATGGGAGCAGCACATGACAGAACGGGGGCGCAGGATGGGAGCAGCACATGACAGGATGGGGGCGCAGGATGGAGCAGCACATACCAGGATGGAGACCATATACCAATATAAATGCTCGCCACCCGGGCGTAGAACGGGTTCAATAGCTAGTATATATATATATATACTAGATTGTTGCCCGATTCTAACGCATCGGGTATTCTAGAATATGCATGTCCCCGTAGTATATGGACAATGATGATTCCAGAATTCGCGGCAGACTGTGCCCGTCGCTGATTGGTCGAGGAGACCTTTATGACATCATCGTTGCCATGGCAACCATTATGACATCTACATCAGAAACGTGGGATTTCTACGTCCTTTATGACATCATCGTAGCTGTGCCCGTCGCTGTGCCATCGCTCCAATCATAGACGCGGGATTTCTACGTCGATACTGTGCCCGTTGCTGATTGGTCGAGGCCGCCAGGCCTCGACCAGAGACGTGGGATTTCCAGGACAGACAGAGAGACAGAAAAACAGAGAGACAGACGGAAAAACCCTTAGGCAATTATATATATATATATATATATATATATATATATATATATATATATATATATATATATATATATATATATATATACACACACACACACATATATACAGTACAGACCAAAAGTTTGGACACACCTTCTCATTTAAAGATTTTTCTGTATTTTCATGACTATGAAAATTGTACATTCACACTGAAGGCATCAAAACTATGAATTAACACATGTGGAATTGTATGCTTAACAAAAAAGTGTGAAACAACTGAAAGTATGTCTTATATTCTAGGTTCTTCAAAGTAGCCACCTTTTGCTTTGATGACTGCTTTGCACACTCTTGGCATTCTCTTGATGAGCTTCAAGAGGTAGTCACCGGGAATGGTCTTTGTTGTGAATTCTGTGGCTGAGTTCACTTCTGTGGTCACAAGTGGTATTGCAGTCTCTGGGCTTCCTCCCTCAGGTGTTTTGGTGAGCTCGTTGGCTGCCTTGCTATTTAGCTCCACCTGAGTCTGTCTTCCTTGCTCCTTGTCAATGTTCCAGTGTTGGATCTGAGCTACTGCATCTTTCCTTGGGCCTGCTGCTCTGCTAGATAAGTGCTTCTAGTTTGTTTTCTGTTTTTTCTGTCCAGCTTGCTATTAACTTTTGCTGGAAGCTCTGAGAAGCAAAGGGGTGCACCGCCGTGCTGTTAGTTCGGCACGGTGGGTCTTTTTGCCCCTTTGCGTGGTTTTCGTTTTAGGGTTTTTTGTAGACTGCATAGTTCTCTTTGCTATCCTCGCTCTGTCTAGAATATCGGGCCTCACTTTGCTGAATCTATTTCATTCCTACGTTTGTCTTTTCATCTTGCTAACAGTCATTATATGTGGGGGGCTGCCTATTCCTTTGGGGTATTTCTCTGAGGTAAGTCAGGCTTGTATTTCTATCTTCAGGCTAGTCAGCTCCTCAGGCAGTGCCGAGTTGCATAGGTAGTGATAGGCGCAATCCACTGCTGCTTATAGTTGTGTGAGGATAGATCAGGTACTGCAGTCTACAGAGATTCCACGTCTCAGAGCTCGTCCTATAGTTTTTGGTTATTGCCAGATCTCTGTATGTGCGCTGATTACTGCACGCTGTGTTGCCTGATTGCCAGCCATATCAGGTCTTCCAACAATCTTGAAGGAGTTCCCAGAGATGCTTAGCTCTTGTTGGCCCTTTTGCCTTCACTCTGCGGTCCAGTTCACCCCAAACCATCAGGTCATCTGGCGTAGCACCCAATCACTCTCCTTCTTGGTCAAATAGCCCTTACACAGCCTGGAGGTGTGTTTGGGGTCATTGTCCTGTTGAAAAATAAATGATGGTCCAACTAAACGCAAACAGAATGGAATAGCATGCCACTGCAAGATGATGTGGTAGCCATGCTGGTTCAGTATGCCTTCAATTTAGAATAAATCCCAACAGTGTCACCAGCAAAGCACCCCCACACCATCACACCTCCTCCTCCATGCTTCACGGTGGGAACCAGGCATGTAGAGTCCATCCATTGACCTTTTCTGTGTCGCACAAAGACACGGTGGTTGAAACCAAAGATCTCAAATTTGGACTCATCAGGCCAAAGCACAGATTCCCACTGGTCTATTGTCCATTCCTTGTGTTCTTTAGCCCAAACAAGTCTCTTCTGCTTGTTGCCTGTCCTTAGCAGTGGTTTCCTAGCAGCTATTTTACCATGAAGGCCTGCTGCACAAAGTCTCCTCTTAACAGTTGTTGTAGAGATGGGTCTACTGCTAGAACTCTGTGTGGCATTGACCTGGTCTCTAATCTGAGCTGCTGTTAACCTGCGATTTCTGAGGCTGGTGACTCGGATAAACTTATCATCAGAAGCAGAGGTGACTCTTGGTCTTCCTTTCCTGAGGCAGTCCTCATGTGAGCCAGGTTCTTTGTAGTGCTTCATGGATTTTGCAACTGCACTTGGGGACACTTTCAAAGTTTTCCCAGTTTTTTGGGCTGACTGACCTTCATTTCTTAAAGTAATGATGTCCACTCATTTTTCTTTACTTAGCTGCTTTTTTCTTGACATAATACAAATTCTAACAGTCTATTCAGTAGGACTATCAGCTGTGAATCCACCAGACTTCTGCACAACACAACTGATGGTCCCAACCCCATTTATAAGGCAAGAAATCCCACATATTAAACCTGACAGGGGATACCTGTGAAGTGAAAACCATTTCCAGTGACTAGCTCTTGAAGTTCATCAAGAGAATGCCAAGAATGTGCAAAGCAGTCATCAAAGCAAAAGGTGGCTACTTTGAAGAACCTAGAAAATTAGACATAATTTCAGTTGTTTCACACTTTTTTGTTAAGTATATAATTCCACGTGTATATATAAGGAGAAATTAAGAGCATTATTAAATAAGTATGTGGAGAAAGGCACTTTAAGAAAAAACAGGGCAGAAAAAGCTTATACCGGATTTTCCCAATATACCCCACTGGTACACCATACCGAAAATTCATAAGTGCGCAGAAAGACCCCCTGGACGCCCTATAATTTCGGGCATAAATTCCATAACAGAACCACTGTCTCAATTTTTGGACTGGTTATTAAAACCATTATTAAAGAAAATACCTTCATTTGTAAAAGACAGTGGTGATTTCCTCTGTGCGTTGAAGGCGGTGGATTGGCAAATGAACTTTTCCCTTGCTACTATAGACGTAGTTAATCTGTATACAAGAATTCCACAGGAGCGGGGCATTAAGGCAATTGAGAAGATTCTCAGCAATACTGAAAAAGACCAAAACTTTATTTCGTTTATTATTGAAAGCCTATCTTTTGTATTGTCACACAACGCATTTAAATTTATCGATAAATGGTATGCGCAAAGAACTGGTACAGCGATGGGGACGCCCGTCGCATGCGTTTTTGCTAACCTTTTTCTTGCAGCGTTCGAAGAAAAATATATAACATGCATTATGAACCCTTATTTGAAATTTATTCGATTGTATTTGCGCTTTGCCGATGACATCTTCATTATATGGGACGGCACAGAACAAGATTTTAATAACTTTGTAACTGCCCTAAATACAAATAATGACGAAAACATGCGTTTTACCTCATGTTTCAGTAAAAATTCGTTAGAATTTCTAGACGTAAAAATTAATATAGTGGAAGGTGCACTAAATACAACAGTATTTAGAAAACAGACAGCAACCAACAACATTCTGCACTTTGATAGTGCGCATCCCATTCATACGAAAAACGGTATCCCCTATAGTCAAATGGTCAGATTGAGAAAAATAAACAATAACGATGAAATTTACAGACAACAGGTCACAGAACTTAAAACTCGCTTTTCAAATAGGGGGTATCCACTAAATATCTTAGAACAGGCGGAAAAACGTGCTGAAAAATTAACCCAAGCTGAACTCTTGAAAAAACGCAAAAACATTCCCCCTTCACATGAAGAGGTAGCCATTAGGAAATTTACGTTCACCTTCACCCATAGCCCAATGGATAAGGCGATATATGCTGCGGTAAGAAAAAACTGGCATATATTACAAACTGATAGAGATTTACAGAAATTAACCACTCTCGACCCGCAATTTGCATACAAACGCACCACAAATCTGAGTGACTTGCTGGTCCACAATAGACTGTTACCAACGTATAATAATTGGCTACAAAAAGATTCCCCTAAAGGGAACTACAGATGTAAAAACTGTAAATTCTGCCATCTGCACAAATTAGATAATCCTCTAAGAATTGGAGGTATGACACAAAAAGTTACCGACTTCATAACTTGTAAAAGTAAGTACGTTGTGTACGTAATATTTTGTCCCTGTAATTTTTATTACATAGGGAAAACCATACGGCCCCTATTTGTACGGTTCCGAGAACACTACAATTCTGTAGTCTCAGGAAAGGGATGCATGAGATTTATTACGCACATGCAGCAGAAACACGAAAGTAACCCTGAACTGTTACAATTCGCTGGCCTTAAGTTAGTTAAATATCCACCCCAGGGAGGTGATCACAACAAACTCCTCCTAAGAGAAAAAGGAAAATGGATTATAAAAACTAACGCACAGGGGCCATTGGGCTTAAACGACAAATTGGATATGGCCGTATTTCTATAAAATTCTATAAATCTCATATAGTGTTGCAACAAGCATTTGAGTATTTTTACTGACAATGTTTAAATTATAAGTATTTGGCAAATGTATGAAAAAAAAACAAAAAAAAAACATGTATGTCAGTAATTTATCTTGATGCGCATATTGCCTTTAAAAGGAAATGACATCATTTTACCCCCACATGGACCCGTCGAAGTGCTGATTGCACGAAACGGCCGTCGTCCTCCTTTACTCCCCGCACCCTCACAATCACCTGCAACGTGTCTGAATAGCCTGTAAGCATGGATTAAGGCTGCATTAAAGACACTTTTTTCAGCAAACTGGTGAGTGCCGCTTCTTTTATTATCCTTTGATGAGATATAATTCCACGTGTGTTAATTCATAGTTTTGATGCCTTCAGTGTGAATTTACAATTTTCATAGTTATGAAAATATGGAAAAATCTTTAAATGAGAAGGTGTGTCCACACTTTTGGTCTGTACTGTAATATATATATATATATATGTATACATACATACACACACACACACAGAGGTCTGTAATTTTTGTCATTGGTAGTAATTTTTGTCATAGTACACTTCAACTGTGAGTGTCAGAATCTACAAATAAATAACAGAAAATCACATTTTATGATTTTTGCATAATTAATTTGCATTTCTAAATTAAATAAGTATTTGATAACCCATCAACCAGCAAGAATTTTGGCTCTCACAGACCTGTTAGCTTTTTTTTAAGACACCTCCTACTTTGCACTCATTACCTGTGTTAATTTCACCTGTCTGAACTCATTGCCTATATAAAAGACACCTGTCCACGCACTCAATCACACTCCAACCTCTCCACATTGGCCAAGGCCAAAGAGCTGTCTAAAACACCAGGGACCAAATTGTTGACCTGCTCAAGACTAGGATGAGCTACAGGATAATAAGGAAGCAGCTTGGTAAGATACCAACAACTGTTGGCATAATTATTATAAAATGGAAGAAACACAAGATGCCTGTCAATTATCCTTGGTCAGGGGCTCCATGCAAAATCTCATCTCATGGGGTAAGAATTATTCTGAGAAAGGTCAGTAATCAGCCCAGAACTACACGGATGGACCTGGTCAATGACCTGAAGAGAGCTGGAACCACAGTCTCAAACATTACTGTTAGTAACACACTGCATCATCATGGCTTAAAAATATTAAAATTGCCCTTTGTCTGTCCCCTTCCCCTACCCAGGGAAGAGGGGGCGCTACTGCGCACCGCAGTACACCAACCCGGTAATCAGGACAACAAAGACAAGGCAAAACTGATAACTACACACACACAAAATATTCACTAACATAAAACAGAGGAATACACCAGGGTGTGCAAGAAGGGGAAGAAAGCAAAACAGGAAAGGATAAGGGATTATCAAGTGTACAAGCCTGACATGTCGCTTCTAACTCCTCCAACACTCCTTCTCATTCCAACTTCTCTCCCTCCTTTTCTCATGAAGCAAGAGTTAACTCTGACAAGGACTTGGTAACAGAGAGGTAACAGAGAACGTTTAATAAACCAGAGAAGAGCTTCTTCTCAGTAGCAGAGTAGGAGCAACAAGATGCTGCGGTCTTCTGGCTTTGCCCCATTGCGGCAACACCGTGACAATATCACTAAACAATTCCCTAATAATTTTTACATGAAATGCAACCAAATAGTGTCAAGATAATTCTGCAACAATACAGTGCTTAGATAATATGCACAAGTAATCCTTCCATATAGCTCCAAGAAAATACTGCTACATACATCATGTAAAATATCATCATACAGTGCCCAGATAATATACATATGTGATACTTCCATATAGTGCCAAGATAATACTTATCATGCCGTATACGGCGATAAAGGGGCAGGACGGCGTATTGGAACCCGCACCTGTCCCTGCCACTAAAAGGGACCCTGACTTTCCCTTATCTCGGGGGTACCTATGAAGGTTAGGAGGCCCGAGCCGCCAGCGTATCCCTGTCTCCTGTGCAGCCCCTATAAGTGACCCCCTCTCCCCCCAAGAGAGGTGTACTGCACCAGAGTAAAAATATCACCAAAACAGAAAAGGAAAAGGAAAACCAAACTTAGCTTTATGCTGCAAGGCACAGCACAGCAGAAAGAAACACCAAATGAAACGAACACAGCAGTAGAACAACTGCTCTCAGCTAGCTCCTACTCCTGGCTTGGTCGCTGAAGAATGAACTAACACCGACAGTCAGCTGATGAACCAGGTGACCTTTTAAAGGATGGAGGGAGTGGTCACCACAACATCAGCTGAGCCAGAAGCAATGCAATAACACAAGGGGCCACCAGAGGGGGAAAAACTGCATTAACCCCCGATGACCAAAAAGGAAAAAAGATATTAAACAGAAGCAAACCAGATCTGCCACAAATCCAAAATTGGACCGTGACAATACTGCTACATACAGCTTGTAAAATATTACAATAGAGTGCCCAGATAATATACATATGTGATTCTTCCATATAGTGCCAAGATAATACTGCTACATACAGCATGTAAAATATCATCATATAGTGCCCAGATAATATACATATGTGCTACTTCCATATAGTGCCAAGATAATACTGCTACATACAGCTTGTAAAATATCATCATACAGTGCCCAGATAATATTAATCTATATATATAATTGCCTAAGGGTTTTTCCGTCTGTCTGTCTGTCTGTCTGTCTGTCTGTCCTGGAAATCCCTGCTCTCTGATTGGTCGAGGCCGCCAGGCCTCGACCAATCAGAGACCGGCACAGCATCGACGTAGAAATCCCGCGTCTCTGATTGGTCGAGGCCGCCAGGCCTCGACCAATCAGCAACGGGCACAGCAACGATGATGTCATAAAGGACATAGACATCCCGCGTCTGATTGGTCGAGGCCGCCAGGCCTCGACCAATCAGCAACAGGCACAGCGACGATGATGTCATAATGGTTGCCATGGCGACGATGATGTCATAAAGGTTGCCTCGACCAATCAGCGACGGGCACACTGTGCTGCGAATTCTGGAATCATCATTGTCCATATACTACGGGGACATGCATATTCTAGAATACCCGATGCATTAGAATCGGGCCACAATCTAGTATATATATATATATACATATATTACTTCCATATACTGCCAAGATAATACTGCTACATACAGCATGTAAAATATCATCATACAGTGCACAGATAATATACATACGGTATGTGATTCTTCCATATAGTGCCAAGGTAATGCTGCTACATGCAGCTTGTAAAATATTACAATACAGTGCCCAGATAATATACATATGTGATTCTTCCATATAGTGCCAAGATAATACTGCTACATACCGCATGTAAAATATTACAATACAGTGCCCAGATAACATACATATGTGATTCTTCCATATAGTGGCAAGATAATACTGCTACATACAGCTTGTAAAATATCATACAGTGCCTAGATTATATAAATATGTAATACCACCATACAGCTCTCATATAATACTGCAAAGACTGCCAAATAATACTTGACAGTGGAAGTTTAGTTTGAGTCTCATCCTTGGGGGCTGCTTTGGAGACCAGGGTTCGGTGCATTTTCCCTAAAAAAACAGCTTTGTCAGTGACCTTTTGATCAGCAGTGAGTCTGTCCATTGTTCTAGAAAAAAATCTTCTCAGAATCATCTCTTAGTAATTCGTAATACCCGAAAAAAAAGTCCTCTGGTTTAGAAGAGCGTGAGTAAATTGCTTGTCCTTGTTCTCCGCACCTCTTATGTACGATCACACTCGAAGAAGAGTTTTTATATACAATCAATAGTCTTCTTCAGAGTCCAATTATATTCCGCTGTCATCTCCCATCAACGTCTCGACTAATGAACAATTATCACCGTCTCATCTCCAAAATCATTAGGACGGGATGTGCGTTTCGTGAATATAAAGAGTAGCGGAGGATCTGAAATGGTCCGGCTTCATGTAAATAAAAGCCAATCAGTGTGTAATGAAAACCAATGAAACTTTCTAATAGCCTTTAAGATTTAATTAAATATCTAAAGATCTCTTTTGCCGACAGTGAATGGAAACATACCTGTGGAAAAGGACATTGACCCTGCCTTGCTGTTGGAGAAGCTGATTATCTCCATCGCAACAGAGAACACATCGGTGCCACAAATGTCTCTCCTGTCCTTGACTTAAGACTATTATCTCCTACAGGAACTAACACATTGTAAGAAAGTGTTCGCTGCATCCAAATAATTTAATAATGCTTTTTTATATACCTCTTAAGATCTAAGACAAGCTTGGTGGCGATCTTTTTAGGCACTAACACAACTGTGCTTTCTGTGCAAGAGACCAAGGTAACAGGGTTATCCACTACTAGGACAACCCCTTCTCAATCTGAGTGTTTGCCCACATTTCGGGGGAAGAAATTATTTATTCCACTCTGCAGCCACTATTATATCATGTATCCAGTTCAACATAAAAAAATTCTGTGCATTACTAGATTACACCATCATTTCACGATTTGTGGTAGACAGACATCCGAGACCCTACATCAGACACATCACTGGTTTAAATCCCCTTTTTCCAGTGCAGAAAATGTATGCACTGTCCAGATAAAATAAAGAAAGAACACCACCCACTGAGCTCTAAACTTGCAGGTCCATAAACAAGCAAGTCAGACAAAGCAAGTCAACATCAGCCAACTACATAATGACTTTCCAACAATCATGACAAAGGCAAACATACACCAGCAGTAATGTTGAAGGGGTGTCTTCAATCTCATATGGCAATGGTTTATCACTAGAATATGCCAACACTTTCTCTTGTGACCTGTGAAAGTATGGTCTCAAAACACTAGAAAGATTGTAAGAACTAAAGTGGTATGACAATGGCTTAGAGCTGAGGACTCTTCATATTGTGCAAGAAACTGCAACAAGCAGTCTGATTCAAGTGGACAGGGATGACCCACAGAGCTCAAAACTTGCAGCTTCACAATCACAAATGTTTGGATATACTATCACTTAGTTTTGTGTGGGAGTCTGACCTCTGGGCAGGACCGGCATAAAGTATTTTAATGCCCTAGGCAGATGAAGCCAAGGGCACCAACACTAAAGCAAGGAATAGCTCAGAGACAAAGGTAACAGGACCCATAATACACATGCTAACTTCCCCTCAAAATAAGCTAGGCAGCAATCTCTGATGACAACTTCCACTACAATTATGAAAATCATCTCCATGTTATTACTGACGGGCAGCATACCAGTGGAAGGATCACTCTTGTTTGCCAACTTTTTGCAGTGTTGTGCCTCCTTGCACAACCATACCAGGTGAGCAAGATTTAAGTTGTACTTATCTCACCAAGTAAGATTCACTCATCTACCACGCTTAGATAGCTCTCTCCCTCTTTTTCCCCTAATCCTCTTTTCCAGGACCTCATTCACATAGCCACAGAGATAAGTAGAGAGAGCCATAAAAACTCAATATACTGTAGAGATAGTGTGTAACAGCACAGCAGTAAAGAAAATTACTGTGTGGAGAAATGAGAAGAATACAGGTTTAGTTGATAAGTAGGGAGAGATAGGAGAGTCACTGTGTCAGCGAGGCAGGAGAGTAGAAGCATAGAATGATAGAATGTTAGAGTTGGAAGGGACCTCCAGGGTCATAGTGTCCAACCCCCTGCTCAAAGCAGGATTCACTAAATCATCCCAGACAGGTGTCCATCCAGCTTCAGTTTGAAGACTTCCATTATAGGAGAACTCACCACCTCTCGTGGCAGCCTGTTCCACTCATTGATCACCCTAACTGTCAAAAAGTTTTTTCTAATATCTAATCAGTGTCTCCTCCCAGTTTCATCCCATTGCTTCTAGTCTTTCCTTGAGCAAATGAGAATAAAGATGACCCTTCTACAATGTGACAGCCCTTGAGATATTTGTAGACAGCTATTAAGTCTCCTCTCAGTCTTCTCTCCCAGATCCTTTAAACGTTCCTCATAGGACATGGTTTCCATACCAGTGATCATTCTGGTCGCTCTTCTCTGAACTTGCTCCAGTTTATTGATGTCTTTTTTAAAATGTGTTGCCCAAAACTAAACGCAGTATTCCAGATGAGGTCTGACCAAAGAGGAGTAGAGGGCAATAATGACTTCAAGTGATCTAGACTGTATGCTTCTGTTAATACATCCCAGAATTGCATTTGCCCTTTTTGCTGCTGCATCACACTGTTAACTCATGTTCAGTTTATGATCTATTAGTGTACCCAAGTCATTTTCACATGTTCTGTTGCTTAGCCCTATTCATCCCATTCTGTATATGTGTTTTACATTTTTATTGCCCAGATGTAGTACTTTGCATTTATCTCTCTCTTCTCTAGTATGAGCTGTCCCTCCTAGCTTTGTGTCATCAGCAAAGCTAATCAGTTTACCCTCAATTCCTTCATCTAAATCATTGATAAAGATGGTGAACAATACAGGGCCCATGATATAACCCTGTGGGATCTTACTTCAGACATTCTTCCAACTGGATGTGCACCCATTTACAACCACTCTTTGGGTCCGATCACTAAGCCAGTTATGAATTCACCTAATTGTTGCCTTGTCCATTCCATACTTAGTCATTGTTTCAATAAGGATTGTGTGAGATACTTTGTAAAATGCTTTGCTGAAGTCAAGATATACTA
Organism: Ranitomeya imitator; assembly: GCF_032444005.1. Taxonomy (NCBI): domain Eukaryota; kingdom Metazoa; phylum Chordata; class Amphibia; order Anura; family Dendrobatidae; genus Ranitomeya; species Ranitomeya imitator. Next base: position 127,430,396 of record NC_091290.1, read on the forward strand.
TATCTACAGCATTTCCCTGATTCACCCAGTCAGTGATTCTGTCATAGAAGAAAATTAAGTTAGTCTGACAAGACTTATTAGTTACAAACCCATGCTGACTCTGTTTAATCGCCTTATTCTTATCCAGGTACTTACATACATGGTGTTTAATAATTTGTTCAAAGATCTTTCCTGGTATAGATGTCAGACTCACCGGCCTATTGTTCCCTGGGTCCACCTTCTTCCACTTTTTGAAGATAAGAACAACATTTGCTCTTCTCCTTTCTCCTGGGACTTCTCCTGTTCTCCAAGAATTTTCAAAGATTCTGGAGAGTGGTTTAAAATGTTTTTCTGCTATCTCCTTCAGTACTTTGGGGTGTAATTCATCTGGACCCAAAGACTTAAACTAATTTCAAGAGTCACTGTGTCTGTGAGGCAGGAGAATCATTGTGTCTGCAAGGCAGCAGAGTCACTGTGTCTGTGAGGAAGGAGAGTCAATGTGTGAGGCAGGAGAGTCAATATGTCTGAGAAGCAGGATAGTCACTGTGTCTGTTAAGCAGAAGAGTCACTGTGTCTGTGAGGCAGGAGAGTCACTGTGTCTGTAAGGCAGGAGAGTCACTGTGTCTGTGAGGCAGGAGAGTCACTGTGTCTGTAAGGCAGAAGAGTCACTGTGTCTGTGAGGCAGGAGAGTCACTGTGTCTGTGGGGCAGGAGAGTCACTGTGTCTGTGGGGCAGGAGAGTCACTGTGTCTGTGGGGCAGGAGAGTCACTGTGTCTGTGGGGCAGGAGAGTCACTGTGTCTGTGGGGCAGGAGAGTCACTGTGTCTGTGAGGCAGGAGAGTCACTGTGTCTGTGGGGCAGGAGAGTCACTGTGTCTGTGGGGCAGGAGAGTCACTGTGTCTGTGGGGCAGGAGAGTCACTGTGTCTGTGAGGCAGGAGAGTCACTGTGTCTGTGGGGCAGGAGAGTCACTCTGTGAAGAAGGATAGTCACTGTGTCGGAGTCAGAATAGTCACTGTGTTTTGAAGCAGGGCACAAGAGAGACGCATAGCTGGCAGCTGATGCTTCCTGAATCAAATAGCGGCAAACTGATTAATTAAACTATATTTCCTGGGAAATTTCAGCAAAGTCAAATCTCAAAACATTCACTCAACTCTCATAGCCGTCTTTCCCAACAGTAGGATTGTATATACCTTATATAGTGTATATACATATTACTCTATTGCTTAGGATGTATTTACAGAATCTATTCAGAGAGCCTCTTTAAATACTATTCCAAACAAATTGGAAAAATAACCAATAGACAGATAAGAACTTATCAGACTTTAACATAACGACTGCAAAAATGAGACATCAAATGTTACTTTTTTCCTGGTTGGAAAGACAAGGAGAGCAAAAGATAAGAATTAAAAGAGAGAGGGGGAGAAATAATGCTAAGGGCATTTTCTTCACTTCTTTGAGAAAAATAAACCTCTTGTATTTCCGAGGCCACTGTAGTGAGAAGATAAAAGTGACAGTCCGACTTTGATTCAGATGCAACTGTGGCAATGCCTATAAATATATACAATGAAAGGTTGGTTGCTCATATAAGTGACATTGTTGATGGCATGAGAAATTGTAAATAAATTCTATAATCAAACCTATATGTCAATTATGTGCCGCCTCTATGTCCATTTACTGTAAAGAAGCAATTTAGGCAGTATTTTGAATAATGTTTTTTTTTTCCTCTATTTTTGCAGGGTAGGAACGAATAAATAAAAGCTGCATTTCTATTTATGGCATTCATAATGTGAGTAAAAATAATTAGGCTTAAAAGCAATCATTAAATCTGTTCTAGCGACTAGGAAATTGCAGCATAGGGATTGCAACTGTCTACGAAATCTACAGTATTCCCATAAATGAGGATGTGAAGATATCAAAATATTAGAGACATTTCAAGCAGACTGATGCAATTTTACATCATTTAAAGAGAGTTTCCCACTTAAAAAATATATTAATATTTAGCAGATTCTTATTTTTTTTTTTTAGAAATAGAAGACTGACTCTTAATATGGCTGACATCCCAGCTTTAGTAAGCCGTTTAGGAGGGACGATCATGGGTACTGTTGGATTTGTGGACGTGATCTAGTTGCAAAGTTTGGAACAAATCTGCCAAAATCAAATTTGGCAAATTCACTTAAATTCGGCTTGGAGATTATACTTGATGAGAATCAAAAGTGCTTTTCGTTAATGCACAGTTTCTCCAAATATCAATGCCTAAAGCAGGGGTGTCAAACTGCATTCCTCGAGGGCTGCAAACAGGTCATGTTTTCAGGATTTCCTTGTACTGCACAGGTGATAATTTAATCACCAACTCATTATTTGTGTAGGTGATTAAATTATCACCTGTGCAGTACAAGGAAATCCTGAAAACATGACCTGTTTGCAGCCCTCGAGGAATGCAGTTTGACACCCCTGGCCTAAAGTTTTCAAAATGTAAGAAAGAAAAATAGGCATAGTCAGAGGCGCCAAAGGTTGGAATGGAACTGTGAAGAGAAAAAAATCTGTGAATAGAAGTCTGAACTAAAACTTTGAGGAATTGTCGGGGAGTTGCATCGAGCACGGGCTCATACATTCATGGTTGTTCAAAACCTCATCATAGGTTATTGGTCTTACTTTTCATAGTTCTATTCCAAGCTTTGGCACGTCTGACATGACTTTGCAATGCAATGATGTGCATCAGGCTGCCACTCCATGACATTGTGAGAGAGAGAATGGCTAATGAAATCATTTATTAAACTGTACATAAGCCAGCTTAGATATGATGGGACAAAGATGGCGTCTATTTCCTGGAGCAACACCCTAGAAGGAATTTTTGGAATGTGAAGCAGACACTGGACACTGAAGATGGAATACCATATATGGAGTGGAGTTGGCCTCAACCTATCATAGACTGACACCGTTACTTTTCAGAAGTTGTACAACACCCACATTGTGCCTGTTACACGATTCTTTGTTGTGAGAATAAAGTTCAGTTGTGTGCTAGCCTTCGCCGAGGAAAGAGCATACATCCGACTCTGTCTGGTGTTCCCTCTTTTATGCGTGCACTTGGTCCATATTTTGGCCAGGAACAGGCAATCAAAAAAGGCCTCACTTTAGGAGATCACCCCCACAACATCACAAAGTCTAGTTCATGCCATGGATGCCTGAAGAAAGGACTGTAACTGCGAAGATGGAGTCCTCTAAAGCAGGGGTCCCCAACTCCAGTCCTCAAGGACCACCAACAGGTCATGTTTTCAGGATTTCCTTTGCATTGCACAGGTGATGCAATTATTACCTGGGCAAGACTAAGGAAATCCTGAAAACATGACATGTTGGTGGGCCTTGAGGACTGGAGTTGGGGACCACTGCTCTAAAGGGAAACTGGACCACAACTGAGGACCGAGAAGGGAGAATCTTAGAGTAGATAAGGAACAGTGAGACGCGAGTTTTTTTTTTATGTTTATTAAACCTAGCTATTTTGAATCTAGCCAAATGGAGGGCTGATGTGAAGTGGAATGCAAACAAAATAAATTCTGGTAAACTGGTGTTATATTATGTTCAAGGCAAATTTGCTCATTGCTAGCTTAAACACATCTGTGATGACACAGCATTTATTCCTAATTAGGTCAAAAGTATTTTTCTTCTGTGGGTCAAGAGAAATAGGCCATTGTTTATATGAGAACAAACAAGAAAAATGGACGTAGCAACTTAAATGGTAAAGAAATCGGTATATAACCATATACTAGAAGTAAATGTGGCATATACGTCCTAAATGATGAATGGCAGACCATTCAGAAATATGAAGAACCAAAAGACATCACTAGGCATGGACCTCAGAAGAATAATGATGGGACAATGGTGATAAAATAAAATACCTTTATTAAACAGTGGGTGGCAAAAGTTGTCACTGTGTGCAAAAGAGTGTCCGCACAAATACAATAATAAAATTAAAAAGACAATTTAAAAAGACAACTGTGCACAAGAAACAATTAATACAGAAGAAAGGTGGGAACTGCAGGGAAAAAGATGATAATTGGAGCTTAAAGTGCTTTGTTGGTTGTAGTGCAAAATGGTTCTATTCCCATAGAGGATGTGCCTATATATAAAGCATAATCCCAGGGGATAAACAGTCGCACTCAGGGTTCCTTTAAGTTGAAAACAATTTAGAATTTTATTTTCAAAACACCAAAATTAAATGATTCACCGCAGTCATATATATAAAACATATGCAAATAGCACATTTATTAATCCAATGGTATAATGCAATGAATCAGTCACCCACATGTATTAAGAAGCAGTCATATAGAGGAATCTTTAGGGCATATACACTGTTGGGGTTGGCGGAACGCACCGAATATATTTATTAAATGGGATTGATGCGTTCGCAACCCGGGATCTACCGTGCAGGAAAGAACCTGCTGCTAAGTAAATGGTGGCACTATATGGCGGTATGAACCAGCTCTGTTAGCTTCACAGAGCAGCCGAGAAAGCAAGGCTCTGTGCCCTGTTAGACTTTCACAGAGGCACAGGCTAACTACCCAAATGAGAGCAGTCAGTGGTCATGCATGTACACAAAACTCTTCGCCGGAGGTGCCAGCATTCTAGGGGCTTATTTCAGCCGGGTCCCTGAACACATACAAACACATGACCACACTGGCACAAAACTTAGGAAGATACTAGCACATGGCCGTGCGGCCATGCGAGCCTTAAATAGTTGCAGCACGTACAGGCCCTTCCTAGAAGGACCAATGAGAGGCTGCTACACACAGCCTGTGCACCTACAGGACCTTCCAAGAAAGACCAATAGATTTGACTGCAGTACCTGAGCATGTGACCCTTGATCTCCACTGAGAGATCTTACCCTGGGCATGCTCAGTGTGTGCAAAGCAGGACTTAGTCCCAGAAAAGCTTGCTCACCGCAGTTCAGTGCAGGGTACAAGAGCAAAGCCTGGAGAGGCAGCAGTAACCCTTTGCACAGCATCAGTCTCAGTGAAACGCTGGGACCGACGTCTCCACTGAGCAGGCTCCACTGCGGCTGATGCAGAATGGGAGACCGCAGCAGACACGGATCGAGATTCCCCCTGTGCAGCAGAGGAAACTTGACTCCTAACATACACTGCACAATCTATACAAGAAAGAAAAGGGGTATGGGTGTAAATAGCAACAATAGGTATTACCTGATGGTGGTCCCCAGTTCAAGTGCGGCGCACACCCTGACGCACGTTTCGATGACAAATGACAGCTTGAGCCAGCAGTTGTGATTGGAGGTAAAAAGTTTACCTCCGGTCACTGGCGTCGTCTGATGGGACTATTGCTCCCATCAGCCTATGCCTGCTGCCGCTAATAACAGCGAGTGCAGACAGAGGCTGATGGGAGTATTCATCAGCCGGTGCTTGTGCTCTAAATAAATTATGTAAAACAGAAACCTGGCAAGGGTTCCTCTGTATTTTTGATTACCGGACAAGCAAAACTGTCAGCTGCAGGCTGTGACCCTCAGCTGTCAGCTTTGACGAGGTTGGTTATCATGAACAAAGGGGTCCTCACGCTCTTTTCTGACAACCAGACAAGCTAAAGCAGACAACTGGGGGCTGGTATTTTCAAGCTGGTAATGGGCCATGCATATGACCCCCCAGCCTAAAAATAGCTGCCTGCTGCTGCCCAAAAAAAGATGCCAGCTGATGAATACTCCCATCAGCCGCTGCCTGCTCTCGCTGTTATTAGTGGCTGCAGGCATAGGCTGATGGGAGCAGTAGTCCCATCAGCCGACGCCAGTGACCGGAAGTAAACTTTTGACATCCGATAACAGCTGCAGCTCACCCTGTCATTTGACAGCGTGGGAGCCATGGCTGTCTGACAGGCAGTATTGTCTTTACCACCGATCAGAGGCAACATTTGCTGCGCTTCCATGCACATAACAGCGTGGCAAACACTGGATGTTCAGGCCCCCCATTCAAGTGAATAGAGTTCAGGTCCAGATACTGTTCCGGTACCCAAACCCTAACTTTTTTTTATCTGTTCGCCAAATCTGATGGACATGAACATCCAGGGTTCTGCCCATCTCCACTCATGAGTCTAAATGTATTGAAGCTCTGCTCATCCAACCTGATAGGCAGCTGCAGCTTGTACTGAGTAGTGCAAGATCTTAGCAGACGCAGGGAGAAGGCACACTGGGGATCTGTCAATCAGGCTAAGTGGGTGGAGCTTTGAGATTAAACTTTCAAAAAGGATTATACAAAAATTACATGTATTTTCAAAGTAAGTACAACAGCCTCATGAGGCCATGCATAATAATTGCTGACAGATCCTCTTTTATTTTATCCCTAATATATCAACTTATTGGAAGTAGTCTGGACGATTCATTTCTACTTTTATGAATTATAAATGAGACAGGTCATAAAAGATGTTAGTTGGACGACTAACATATAGACTAACATCTACCTTCACTTACAACAAAGTTAGCAAATTTGTTTTTTCTACTATTACAGAACGAGCATGCTCTGTGGTTCTCCATAGAAATGGATGGCTGTGGCAGAAATAGCCAAGTATGCTCCCTAATGTTAGCAAGTGGACATTTTTATCATGTTTTAGGCCAATAACTGAACGTCCCCTTTAAAGAAAGTGACAGTGACATGATGCCTTGCAGCTACTTCAACTATTGTGCACTTTATTTTGACAAAGCGTTATAGATAATTACAATTAGTGTTTTTCCCCTTTCCTTTATTATCATGTAACGTCTTTCTCGTTAGGAAGAATGCTTTGTCTGCTAATTAGAATGCTGACCCATGAGGTCACATTGGTATAAACTTTAGTTTATTACCTGAGGCTATAATCTGCATTGGTAATGAATGCCAGGTGACGGTTTTCATGGGAAAAAAAAGAATAATTTATACTATATTGAGTCACAGATGTAGCATGAGACTCAACCATGATGTGTTAAGTATATTTCCAACATGTAAAGTCATTTACTCCATACGATCTGTGTAGCCCGAGGTAAGACGATGTCTATAAAAGTTTATATGCGTAAGATTAATGGTTTGAAAAGGGAACAAAACTGACCCACAAAGGATCGTGACTCGCTACTAATAGAAACAATGTATCAAGCTCTTAAATTTTCTGATTTGTGCATTTTCTCAGGCCACAAGGTCTACGCAGACTGACTTAATGATGAACTGATACGGAGAGTTCGAAGAGCTCTTTCTCATTGATAAAACTAGTACTAGGACAACTGAGAATATGTACGTCATAGACATTAGATTCTACAGTGGATCCATTGATAGTCTAATGTCTAAACGGGTCGGATGTAAAAATTGAGATTCTGTGTTTCCCAAATAGTTGAGCAGTGATGGGGATAACCTCCAAATGAGGTTGTCCAAGGACAAATTTCGGTAATAATTACAGTTCTTTAATCCCTATGAAAATTTGGGGACCTACTGTATATGTTGAAAAAATGCTTAAAAAAATAGAAGTGTTAATAGTAGTGTTGAGCGATACCTTCCGATATTTGAAAGTATCGGTATCGGATTGTATCGGCCGATATCCGAAAAATATCGGATATCGCCGATACCGATATCAATACAAGTCAATGGGACGCAAATATCGGAAGGTATCCTGTAATGGTTCCCAGGGTCTGAAGGAGAGAAAACTCTCCTTCAGGTCCTGGGATCCATATTCATGTAAAAAATAAAGAATAAAAATAAAAAAATATTGATATACTCACCCCTCCGACGGCCCCTGGCTATAAGCGGTGTAACCAGCAGCCTCTGTTCCTAAGAATGCAGGGTGAAGGACCTTCGATGATGTCACGGCTTGTGATTGGTCACGTGACCGCTCATGTGACCGCTCACGCGACCAATCACAAGCCGCGACGTCATCGCAGGTCCTTCACTCGCTCATTCTTAGGAGGGGAGACTGCCGGTTACAGCGGTTTCAACCAGGGCGCGTCCGAGGGTGAGTATATCAATATTTTTTATTTTTATTCTTTATTTTACACATGAATATGGATCCCGATACCGATTCCCAATATCGTAACTCGGTATCAGAATTCCGATACCGCAAATATCGGCCAATACCCTATACTTGCGGTATCAGAATGCTCAACACTAGTTAATAGTTTATTTGTGTTCATTTATAAAATTTTAAATCACTGAACAAAAGAGAAATTGAAGTCACATCAATACTTGGTGTGACCACCCTTTACATTCAAAGCAGCATCAATTCTTCTAGGTACAATTATGCAATGTTGGATTTTGCATAATTGTAATCAGCTGTAAGAGAAACCAATTATACCAGGTGATAATCATCATGAATTTCATATGTTAGTTTGTCATTAATGGAAACAGAAACAACAGTATATCAGTTATAAAACTGGGTGAGTATTAGGAAAGGTTATGGACGACAGTTTCATGTCATGAGTCATGCACCATGGATAGACAGAATACAGCAACAATACACAAGGTAGTTATACTACATCAGCAAGGTCTCTCCCTGGCAAATATTTCAAAGCAGATCGGTGTTTCAAAATGTGCTGCTTAAGATGTTTGTTTGCATATGTTGGCTAACTTAAGCTTCTCATTAATGGTTTTGCCAGCACCCAAAAGATATGACCAGGTGCAAGACTGTAATAAATACATAAAGAGTGCAGCAGTACACTGTCTGCCTATATATATGGGAACATTGAATATATGATTTAACTGCATCACTGCTGTTAGGTTCACCTGGTGAGGTGGATATTCTAATCCTCTGGTCCATGTAGGCACATGGATTCTGTACATTGGTGCATCAAGCATGATGGCATGTTGGCAGCAAGGACTTGGTACGTTCAGGAATCTGAGAAGCAGCAGGATGGATGACGTGGAACTCAGCCGATATGAATGCAAACACAAACATAAAAGAGCAAACCAAACATAGGACTAGATTCTAAATCCCGAGACACAGGTGTGTCTAAATGGCCCTTAAATAGGTCAAGGGAGATGTGCTCCTCATCAAGATTGTGAAACTTGACGAGGAGCACAGTAGAGGGCATTGGACTCAGGAGAAGAGAATGAAGCCTGGGATGAGGAAAGCCCGAGTGTGTAACAACTGCTTTATAAACTATACTTTTGAAACAAATATCCTAAGCGCACAAGTTGGCCAATTCGTAGGTGCCCATTTGCAACGGCAACGTATAGCTTATTGTTCATGAGATCTATACTATTAAAATTATCTCTCTTGGTCCAAAACTTGCAAATTAATGGTCATATATGATCCATCGCTAGTTAAAAAAAAAAAAAGCCTTAGACTGATTGGAGGAGTATTAAGTCAGATATAAGGGTAGTCACTACATCCAAATGCGGATTATCAGGAAACGAAAACGAACACAAGATTGGTGACCTATGCAAAATATTAACGACAAGCATGTGTTTGATCACCTGCACTTGGCCTAGGCATTCTGGAGATGACTATGAGAAGCGTAGGGAAATCAACTAGAAAATTATATGTACGGAATGACGTGATGCCTTTTATTGAAATTACTTCATCTGAAGCTGCTGAGTGTCACCAGTACAGGAGTTAAAGGAGGGTATTAATCAGAAGAGTGACAATTAGAGTTGAGCGACCTTGACCTTTTTAGAGTCGAGCCGGGTTTTGCGAAACCCGACTATGTCCAAAGTCGGGTCGAGTGAAATCGGCCGATTATGACGTAAAGTCGGGATCGACCGAAACACGAAACCCAATGCAAGTCAATGGGGCAGCATAGTCGGCAGTGAGTGGGGGCCAGGAAAACACCTAGAGTGGCCATTTTAATGTCAAAACCATCCATTCTTCTTAATGAAGCTTGTCAAGCGTAATTTACCTTATAATAATTGGAAGGCATTTGAAATTGGGGGTCATTTGGCTAAAGTTGTGGGGGGTAGGGCTGGTTCAAGTAATTAGTGGGCCCAGGAAATCTGGACCACGTCACGGCAGTGGAGCAGGGAGAGGTAAGTATTTCAACTTTGCAAGTGCTGTGAACCTGAGCAAGCAGGGGGGGCCCACTCGTTGGCATTGGCACTGGCACAGGGCCCCTCAAAGTACAGCGGTGTGTTTGCACGGCGGGGGCGCCTCCCACCGGCAGCAACACTTTTGCGTACTATGAGAGGCCCTGTGCCAGTGACGTCGCCAACTAGTATTCCTCCCCCCACCTGATGAAGGAACCTGCACTTTCATCTGCACCTTCCTCTTTGTCCCCGTGTAAGGTGGTATGGTATGCGGGAAGAGCAACCTGACTTTCAGCAGGGTCACAATGTTGTTGTGTAGCGTGCACGGGGAATGTTGCGTTATGGGTCAATGTACCAGCAGACTCATCTATCACTGGCTGGGCAATGGGCACGATGAAGTGGAAACACAGATATAGGCCCAAAGAAGAAAGTGGGCTAAATGCAGTTCAAAATTGGTAACACAGGAATAACCAGGGGGCATTGCAGTGGAGGACAACTGGAATGAGAGGCTGACACAGAGTAGGGCCAAATCAGTAAGTAGTCGAAATGCAGTTCAAAATTGGCAACCGTAGTAAACAGGCGGCACAGCTTTGTTCAGTGGAGGAGAACAGCAAGGAGTGGCAGACACCGATAGTAGGCCCCAAACCAACTAGTACGCCAAATGCAGTTGTTCCATTTAACCACAATTTAATGAGAGCCTGAAGATAGAAGCTCAGGAAAGGCAACCTGGGGAACACCTTGGAGTGTAACACACCATCTCTCTCCACCCCATACCCATTTTGTATGGCCTAATGCAGTGTACTTTTCTACAACTACTAAACGAGAGTCGGAAGACCGAAGCAATGGCAAGGAAACCTGGGGAACACCTTAGAGTGTAACACACCCTCTCTCTACACCCCATACCCAATTTGAAGGCCTAATGCAGTGTAGTTTCCAAGAACTACTAAACGAGAGCCGGAAGATCGAAGCTCAGGAAAGGCAACCTGGGGAACACCTTGGAGTGTAACACACCCTCTCGCTACACCCCATACCCAATTTGAAGGCCTAATGCAGCGTAGTTTCCAACAACTACTAAACGAGAGCCGGAAGATCGAAGCTCAGGAAAGGCAACCTGGGGAACACCTTGGAGTGTAACAAACCCTCTCTCTACACCCCATACCCAATTTGTAGGCCTAATGCAGCGTAGTTTCCGACAACTACTAAACGAGAGCATGAAGATCGAAGCTCAGGAAAGGCAACCTGGGGAACACCTTGGAGTGTAACACACCCTCTCTCTACACCCCATACCCAATTTGTAGGCCTAATGCAGCGTAGTTTCCGACAACTACTAAACGAGAGCCGGAATATCGAAGCTCAGGAAAGGCAACCTGGGGAACACCTTGGAGTGTAACACACCCTCTCTCTACGCCCCATACCCAATTTGTAGGCCTAATGCAGCGTAGTTTCCGACAACTACTAAACGAGAGCCGGAATATCGAAGCTCAGGAAAGGCAACCTGGGGAACACCTTGGAGTGTAACACACCCTCTCTCTACACCCCATACCCAATTTGAAGGCCTAATGCAGTGTAGTTTCCAAGAACTACTAAACGAGAGCCGGAAGATCGAAGCTCAGGAAAGGCAACCTGGGGAACACCTTGGAGTGTAACACACCCTCTCGCTACACCCCATACCCAATTTGAAGGCCTAATGCAGCGTAGTTTCCAACAACTACTAAACGAGAGCCGGAAGATCGAAGCTCAGGAAAGGCAACCTGGGGAACACCTTGGAGTGGAACACACCATCTCTCTACACCCCATACCCAATTTGAAGGCCTAATGCAGAGTAGTTTCCAAGAACTACTAAACGAGAGCCGGAAGATCGAAGCTCAGGAAAGGCAACCTGGGGAACACCTTGGAGTGTAACACAACGTCTCTCTACACGACGGAAGGGCTGATTCTTAGGAAGGAAGGCTGTTGGAAATAAGCATTGCGCGTCCGAGGGTGATTATATTCTTATTAGGTATATACTCACCCTCGGACGCGCCCTGCTTCTTTATTTGGAATGAATGTTTATTTGCAATGTGGTGTTGACTTTCTCTATTATTTTGGTAATTAATGATTTTATTATTTTCATTATTTTGCATCTTCTCGGCAATAATATAAAGAAGACGCGACAGGACAACACTCGGTGGATGCCATATGTGTGTTTTCAATTTAAAAAAACTTTCAGTTAACTACTTGCAGGAGAAAGTAATTGTAGCTGGTGGCCATTTTTAGTACTGTACCAGATTAGAGTTGTGTGTTTGTTTTTAATGTTAAAATGTCTGCATTTGATATCTCACCAGTATTTTCTTTTTTATAAGCAAAATACTTATTTTTATATTTTCTGATGTTGGTTCCAGGGGTACACGGCCAGCAGTGCCCTGGTCAGTGTAGTAGTAGTTGAAAGAATGGACCGCAGACAGGCATCGAAGGCCTAAAATAATAACACATGGCTGTAGGCAATTTTAAATTGGTTCCAGGGGTACACGGACAGCAGTGGTGTGGTCAGTGGAGGCCTAGTGGAAGGAGTGACCGCAGACAGGCATCGAAGGCCTAAAATAATAACACATGGCTGTAGGCAATTTTAAATTGGTTCCAGGGGTACACGGGCAGCAGTGACCTGGTCAGTGTAGTAGTAGTTGAAAGAATGGACCGCAGACAGGCATCGAAGGCCTAAAATAAAAAAATTGGGCTGGCTGTAGGCAATTTTAAATTGGTTCCAGGGGTACACGGGCAGCAGTGGTGTGGTCAGTGGAGGCCTAGTGGAAGGAGTGACCGCAGACAGGCATCGAAGGCCTAAAATAATAACACATGGCTGTAGGCAATTTTAAATTGGTTCCAGGGGTACACGGACAGCAGTGACCTGGTCAGTGTAGTAGTAGTTGAAAGAATGGACCGCAGACAGGCATCGAAGGCCTAAAATAAAAAAATTGGGCTGGCTGTAGGCAATTTTAAATTGGTTCCAGGGGTACACGGACAGCAGTGGTGTGGTCAGTGGAGGCCTAGTGGAAGGAGTGACCGCAGACAGGCATCGAAGGCCTAAAATAATAACACATGGCTGTAGGCAATTTTAAATTGGTTCCAGGGGTACACGGACAGCAGTGGTGTGGTCAGTGGAGGCCTAGTGGAAGGAGTGACCGCAGACAGGCATCGAAGGCCTAAAATAATAACACATGGCTGTAGGCAATTTTAAATTGGTTCCAGGGGTACACGGACAGCAGTGACCTGGTCAGTGTAGTAGTAGTTGAAAGAATGGACCGCAGACAGGCATCGAAGGCCTAAAATAAAAAAATTGGGCTGGCTGTAGGCAATTTTAAATTGGTTCCAGGGGTACACGGGCAGCAGTGACCTGGTCAGTGTAGTAGTAGTTGAAAGAATGGACCGCAGACAGGCTTAGAAGGCCTAACATAACAAACTTGGGCTGGCTGTAGGCACTTTTAAATTGGTTCCAGGGGTACACGGGCAGCAGTGGTCTGGTCAGTGGAAGTCTAGTGGAAGGAGTGACCGCAGACAGGCTTCCAAGGCCTAACATAACAAACTTGGGCTGGCTGTAGGCACTTTTAAATTGGTTCCAGGGGTACACGGGCAGCAGTGGTCTGGTCAGTGGAAGTCTAGTGGAAGGAGTGACCGCAGACAGGCTTCCAAGGCCTAACATAACAAACTTGGGCTGGCTGTAGGCACTTTTAAATTGGTTCCAGGGGTACACGGGCAGCAGTGGTCTGGTCAGTGGAAGTCTAGTGGAAGGAGTGACCGCAGACAGGCTTCCAAGGCCTAACATAACAAACTTGGGCTGGCTGTAGGCACTTTTAAATTGGTTCCAGGGGTACACGGGCAGCAGTGGTCTGGTCAGTGGAAGTCTAGTGGAAGGAGTGACCGCAGACAGGCTTCCAAGGCCTAACATAACAAACTTGGGCTGGCTGTAGGCACTTTTAAATTGGTTCCAGGGGTACACGGGCAGCAGTGGTCTGGTCAGTGGAAGTCTAGTGGAAGGAGTGACCGCAGACAGGCTTCCAAGGCCTAACATAACAAACTTGGGCTGGCTGTAGGCACTTTTAAATTGGTTCCAGGGGTACACGGGCAGCAGTGGTCTGGTCAGTGGAAGTCTAGTGGAAGGAGTGACCGCAGACAGGCTTCGAAGGCCTAACATAACAAAATTGGGCTGGCTGTAGGCACTTTAAATTGGTTCCAGGGGTACATGGGCAGCAGTGTATGGTCAGTGGAAGTCTAGTGGAAGGAGTGACGGCAGACAGTCTTCGAAGGCCTAACATAACAAAATTGGGCTGACTGTAGGCACTTTTAAATTGGTTCCAGGGTAACACGGCCAGCAGTGGCCTGGTCAGTGTAGTAGTTGTAGAAAGAAGGGACCGCAGACAGGCTTCGAAGGCCTAACATAACAAAAATGTCAAAACAATGGTATTGTCAGTGCCAGGCATTGAAGGATGTCAGCGGCTAGACTACACATTGGTGAAGCTGTGAGAGATAATTTTGCTAGTGGTAGAGCACTGTTTGAGCTGGGGGGGGGGAACTGTCTTGTGGCCGGCGGTACAGGCACAGGGCCCCTCATATTACAACGGTGTGTCTGACGTTGGGTGCGCACCACCACCGCCAGAGACACTTTATTGTACTATGAGGGACCCAGTGGCAGTGCCGTCGACCAAAAGCGGCCACACCCACCTCTTCAGACAAACAGCACTCTCAAGGGTCCAAGCGCAAAGTGGCGATAGCACGGCCCCGTGTGGGGAGTTTGGCCATTTCGTGAGGTGGAAACATGTCGTATGCTGGACAATCAGGTGAAGAAAATTACGAGATTGGAAAAGTCATTCAGAATAGTCCACAGGCAAGACCTTTTCATAGGAAAGCTAGGTGTCAGCCGGGCAGGGTGGGGCAAAAGATTTTGAAATCCAGTTGTGGTTCATTTTAATGAAGGTTAGATCATCTACATTTTGGGTAGCCAGACGAGTCCTTTTTTCTGTTAGTATTGAACCTGCAGCACTGAATACTCTTTCTGATAGGACACTAGCTGCCGGGCAAGCAAGCTCCTGCAATGCATATTCTGCCAATTCTGGCCAGGTGTCTAATTTGGATGCCCAGTAATCAAATGGGAATGACGGTTGAGGGAGAACGTCGATAAGGGATGAAAAATAGTTTGTAACCATACTGGACAAATGTTGTCTCCTGTCACTTTGAATTGATGCTGCAGTACCTGTCCTGTCTGCGGTCATAGAAAAATCACTCCACAACCTGGTCAGAAAACCCCTCTGTCCAACGCCACTTCTGATTTCTGCCCCTCTAACACCTCTGGTCTGCTGGCCCCTGGAGCTCGTGTGAGAACGATCACGGGCGCTGTGTGCAGGGAATGCCAGAAGCAAACGGTCAACAAGAGTTGATTGTTTTGTTGCTAATATTAGTTCCAAGTTCTCATGTGGCATAATATTTTGCAATTTGCCTTTATAGCGAGGATCAAGGAGGCAGGCCAACCAGTAATCGTCATCGTTCATCATTTTTGTAATGCGTGTGTCCCTTTTGAGGATACGCAAGGCATAATCCGCCATGTGGGCCAAAGTTCCCGTTGTCAAATCTGCGGTTGTGCTTGGTTGAGGGGCAGTTGCAGGCAAATCTACGTCACTTGTGTCCCTCAAAAAACCAGAACCCGGCCTTGCCACGCCACCAATTTCCCGTGCCCCCGGGAAAGCTTCCTCATTAAAAATATACTCATCCCCATCATCCTCCTCATCCTCCACCTCCTCTTCGCCCGGTACCTCGTCATGTACACTGCCCTGACCAGACAATCGCTGACTGTCATCAAGGCTTTCCTCTTCCTCTGGTGCAGACGCCTGATCCTTTATGTGCGTCAAACTTTGCATCAGCAGACGCATTAGGGGGATGCTCATGCTTATTATGGCGTTGTCTGCACTAACCAGCCGTGTGCATTCCTCAAAACACTGAAGGACTTGACACATGTCTTGAATCTTCGACCACTGCACACCTGACAACTCCATGTCTGCCATCCTACTGCCTGCCCGTGTATGTGTATCCTCCCACAAAAACATAACAGCCCGCCTCTGTTCGCACAGTCTCTGAAGCATGTGCAGTGTTGAGTTCCACCTTGTTGCAACGTCTATGATTAGGCGATGCTGGGGAAGGTTCAAAGAACGCTGATAGGTCTGCATACGGCTGGAGTGTACAGGCGAACGGCGGATATGTGCGCAAAGTCCACGCACTTTGAGGAGCAGGTCGGATAACCCCGGATAACTTTTCAGGAAGCACTGCACCACCAGGTTTAAGGTGTGAGCCAGGCAAGGAATGTGTTTCAGTTGGGAAAGGGAGATGGCAGCCATGAAATTCCTTCCATTATCACTCACTACCTTGCCTGCCTCAAGATCTACAGTGCCCAGCCACGACTGCGTTTCTTGCTGCAAGAACTCGGACAGAACTTCCGCGGTGTGTCTATTGTCGCCCAAACACTTCATAGCCAATACAGCCTGCTGACGTATGCCAGTAGCTGCCCCATAATGGGAGACCTGGTGTGCAACAGTGGCAGGTGCGGATGGAGTGTTTGTGCGACTGCGGTCTGTGGACGAGCTCTTGCTTCTGCAGGAGGACGAGGAGGAGGAGGAGGAGGAGGGGGTGCGAACGGCTACAGACAACTGTTTACTAGACCGTGGGCTAGGCAGAACTGTCCCAAACTTGCTGTCCCCTGTGGACCCTGAATCCACCACATTTACCCAGTGTGCCGTGATGGACACGTAACGTCCCTGGCCATGCCTACTGGTCCATGCATCTGTTGTCAGGTGCACCTTTGTGCTCACAGATTGCCTGAGTGCATGGACGATGCGCTCTTTAACATGCTGGTGGAGGGCTGGGATGGCTTTTCTGGAAAAAAAGTGTCGACTGGGTAGCTCGTAGCGTGGTACAGCGTAGTCCATCAGGTCTTTGAAAGCTTCGCTTTCAACTAACCGGTAGGGCATCATCTCTAACGAGATTAGTCTAGCTATGTGGGCGTTCAAACCCTGTGTACGCGGATGCGAGGCTAAGTATTTCCTTTTTCTAACCATAGTCTCATGTAGGGTGAGCTGGACTGGAGAGCTGGAGATCGTGGAACTAGCGGGGGTGCCGGTGGACATGGCAGACTGAGAGACGGTGGGAGATGGTATTGTTGCCGCCGGTGCCCTAGATGCAGTGTTTCCTACTACGAAACTGGTGATTCCCTGACCCTGACTGCTTTGGCCTGGCAAAGATACCTGCACAGATACAGCAGGTGGTGCGCTAAATGGTGGTCCTACACTGCCGGAAGGGATGTTGCGTTGATGACTAGCTTCATTGGCCGAGGGTGCAACAACCTTAAGGGACGTTTGGTAGTTAGTCCAAGCTTTCAAATGCATGGTGGTTAAATGTCTATGCATGCAACTAGTATTGAGACTTTTCAGATTCTGACCTCTGCTTAAGGAAGTAGAACATTTTTGACAGATGACTTTGCGCTGATCAATTGGATGTTGTTTAAAAAAATGCCAGACTGCACTCTTTCTAGCATCGGATACCTTTTCAGGCATTGCAGACTGAGCTTTAACCGGATGGCCACGCTGTCCTCCACCAGGTTTTGGCTTTGCCACGCGTTTTGGGCAAGATACGGGCCCGGCAGATGGAACCTGTGGCGATGTTGATGCCTGCTGCGGCCCCTCCTCCTCCTCTGCTTCAGAACTGCTGCCGCCTGCACCCTGTTCCCCCAATGGCTGCCAATCGGGGTCAAGAACTGGGTCATCTAATAACTCTTCTTGTACCTCCTGCGCAACTTTGTCTGTGTCACCGTGTCGTTCGGTGGTATAGCGTTCGTGATGGGGCAACATAGTCTCATCAGGGTCTGATTCTTGATCAGCACCCTGCGAGGGCAATGTTGTGGTCTGAGTCAAAGGACCAGCATAGTAGTCTGGCTGTGGCTGTGCGTCAGTGCACTCCATGTCAGATTCAACTTGTAATGGGCATGGACTGTTAACTGCTTCACTTTCTAAGCCAGGGACGGTATGTGTAAAGAGCTCCATGGAGTAACCCGTTGTGTCGCCTGCTGCATTCTTCTCTGTTGTTGTTTTTGCTGAAGAGGACAAGGAAGTGACTTGTCCCTGACCGTGAACATCCACTAACGACGCGCTGCTTTTACTTTTACCAGTTTCACGAGAGGAGGCAAAAGAGCTAGAGGCTGAGTCAGCAAGATAAGCCAAAACTTGCTCTTGCTGCTCCGGCTTTAAAAGCGGTTTTCCTAATCCCAGAAAAGGGAGCGTTCGAGGCCTTGTGTAGCCGGACGACGAACCTGGCTCCACAGCTCCAGACTTAGGTGCAATATTTTTTCCCCCACGACCACCTGATGCTCCACCACTACCACTACCCTCATTACCAGCTGACAATGAACGCCCCCGGCCACGACCTCTTCCACTAGACTTCCTCATTGTTTTAAAAACGTAACCAAACTAACGTTATTTGTTGCAGTCACACAACTTACACGGTGAGCTATAACTTCAGTATGATTTAGCTACCCCTTTACAGGTTGGTGAGACCACAGCGAAAATCAGGCCCAATGTTACACACTCTTTTTTTGGTGGCTGCAAATTAGAGAGATGCCCCACACGCAGGACTGTCACTGAAGCACAAATGTTAATATTAATGTCACACTATTATTTTTTTTTTATTTTTATTTTTTTCAGGAACACTTTAGAAACCCCCCCAAAAAAAAAAAATTGATTTTTGCAGGGAGAATTTAGAAAACAAATGTAACAAACTATATGCTTTCTATGGGCCACTGAGTGAGAGATGACGCACACAGGAATCAGGAGTGGCACACAAGCCCAGAGGCCAATATTTTTCTACCAATGATTGATGGAGTTATTTTCTCTGGTAGATTTTGGAACCCAAATCAAGGAAAAAAAATGTAGGCTTTCTATGGACCACAATTGGAGAGAGAGAGAGAGAGAGATGGCACACCCAGGAGTCAAGACTGGCACACAAGCAGAAAGGCCAATATTAATCTCCCACTGTTTTTTTTGGTTGTTTTTTTTTTTTTTTTTTTCAGGGAGACTTTAGAAAAAAAAATAATAAAAAAAATATGATTTTATCAGGAAGAATTTAGAAACCAAATAAAATAAAATGATTTTTTCAGGGAGAATTTATAAAACAAATAAAAACAAAAATAGGCGTTCTATGGCCCACTGACTGAGAGATGACGCACACAGGAGTCAGGAGTGGCACACAAACCCAGAGGCCAATATTTTTCTACCAATGATTGATGTAGTTATTTTCTCTGGTAGATTTTAGAACCCAAATCAAGGAAAAAAAATATAGGCTTTCTATGGACCACAATTGGAGAGAGAGAGAGAGAGAGAGAGAGAGAGAGAGAGAGAGAGAGAGAGAGAGAGATGGCACACCCAGGAGTCAAGACTGGCACACAAGCAGAAAGGCCAATATTAATCTCCCACTGTTTTTTTTGGTTGTTTTTTTTTTTTTTTTTTCAGGGAGACTTTAGAAAAAAAAATAATAAAAAAAATATGATTTTATCAGGAAGAATTTAGAAACCAAATAAAATAAAATGATTTTTTCAGGGAGAATTTATAAAACAAATAAAACCAAAAATAGGCGTTCTATGGCCCACTGACTGAGAGATGACGCACCCAGGAGTCAAGACTGGCACACAAGCAGAAAGGCCAATATTAATCTCCCACTGTTTTTTTTGGTTGTTTTTTTTTTTTTTTTTTCAGGGAGACTTTAGAAAAAAAAATAATAAAAAAAATATGATTTTATCAGGAAGAATTTAGAAACCAAATAAAATAAAATGATTTTTTCAGGGAGAATTTATAAAACAAATAAAACCAAAAATAGGCGTTCTATGGCCCACTGACTGAGAGATGACGCACCCAGGAGTCAAGACTGGCACACAAGCAGAAAGGCCAATATTAATCTCCCACTGTTTTTTTTTTTTTTTTTCAGGGAGACTTTAGAAAAAAAAATAATAAAAAAAATATGATTTTATCAGGAAGAATTTAGAAACCAAATAAAATAAAATGATTTTTTCAGGGAGAATTTAGAAAACAAATAAAACCAAAAATAGGCGTTCTATGGCCCACTGACTGAGAGATGACGCACACAGGAGTCAGGAGTGGCACACAAACCCAGAGGCCAATATTTTTCTACCAATGATTGATGTAGTTATTTTCTCTGGTAGATTTTAGAACCCAAATCAAGGAAAAAAAATATAGGCTTTCTATGGACCACAATTGGAGAGAGAGAGAGAGAGAGAGAGAGAGAGAGATGGCACACCCAGGAGTCAAGACTGGCACACAAGCAGAAAGGCCAATATTAATCTCCCACTGTTTTTTTGGTTGTTTTTTTTTTTTTTTTTTCAGGGAGACTTTAGAAATAAAAATAATAAAAAAAATATGATTTTATCAGGAAGAATTTAGAAACCAAATAAAATAAAATGATTTTTTCAGGGAGAATTTAGAAAACAAATAAAACCAAAAATATGCGTTCTATGGCCCACTGACTGAGAGAGAGAGAGAGATGGAACGCTTAGTACTGGCACACAAGCCCAAAGGGCAATATTAATCTCCCTTTTTTTTTCCAGGGAGAATTTCTGAAACCCAAAAAAAAAATAAAATAGGCTTTCTATGGCCCACTATTTGTGAGAGAGATGGGACGCTCAGGACTGGCACAGATGGCACGCTCAGGACTGGCACAGAAGCCCAGAGGCCAATATTAATCTCCCTTTTTTTCTGGGAGAATTTATAAAACCAAAAAAATATTTAAATAGGCTTTCTATGGCCCACTATTTGTGAGAGAGATGGCACGCTCAGGACTGGCACAGATGGCACGCTCACAACTGGCACACAAGCCCAGAGGCCAATATTAATCTCCCTTTTTTCAGGGAGAATTTCTAAAACCCAAAAAAAAAATAAAATAGGCTTTCTATGGCCCACTATTTGTGAGAGAGATGGGACGCTCAGGACTGGCACAGATGGCACGCTCAGGACTGGCACAGAAGCCCAGAGACCAATATTAATCTCCCTTTTTTTCTGGGAGAATTTATAAAACCAAAAAAATATTTAAATAGGCTTTCTATGGCCCACTATTTGTGAGAGAGATGGCACGCTCAGGACTGGCACAGATGGCACGCTCACAACTGGCACACAAGCCCAGAGGCCAATATTAATCTCCCTTTTTTCAGGGAAAATTGATAAAACAAAAAAAAAAATTAAATAGGCTTTCTATGGCCCACTATTTGTGAGAGAGATGGCACGCTCAGGGCTGGCTGGCACAGATGGCACGCTCAGGACTGGCACACAAGCCCAGAGGCCAATATTAATCTCCCTTTTTTTCTGGGAGAATTTATAAAACCAAAAAAATATTTAAATAGGCTTTCTATGGCCCACTATTTGTGAGAGAGATGGCACGCTCAGGACTGGCACAGATGGCACGCTCACAACTGGCACACAAGCCCAGAGGCCAATATTAATCTCCCTTTTTTCAGGGAAAATTTATAAAACAAAAAAAAAAATTAAATAGGCTTTCTATGGCCCACTATTTGTGAGAGAGATGGCACGCTCAGGGCTGGCACAGATGGCACGCTCAGGACTGGCACACAAGCCCAGAGGCCAATATTAATCTCCCTTTTTTTCAGGGAGAATTTATAAAACCAAAAAAAAAAATAAATAGGCTTTCTATGGCCCACTATTTGTGAGAGAGATGGCACACTCAGGACTGGCACACAAGCCCAAAGGCCAATATTAATCTCCCACTGTATTTTTATCAGGGAGAATTTATACACCCCACAAAAAAAAATACAGAAAAATGAAAAGGCTTTCTATGGCCCACTATGTGAGAGAGATGGCACACACAGGGATGGCACTCTAGCAGAAATGCCAAATTGCCAATCTTAATCTCCCACCAAAAAAAAAAACAAAAAAAAAAAACAGGGAATGTCCTACAATTACTATCTCCCTGCCTGCAGTAATCTCAGCCAGGTATGGCAGGCAGCTACTATCTCCCTGCCTGCAGTAATCTCAGCCAGGTATGGCAGGCAGCAATAAGGAGTGGACTGATGCACAAATGAAATAAAAAGTGTGGACAAACAAAAAAGATAGCTGTGCAGAAAGGAAGGAACAAGAGGATTTGTGCTTTGAAAAAAGCAGTTGGTTTGCACAGCGGCGTACACACAGCAATGCAGCTATCAGGGAGCCTTCTAGGGCAGCCCAATGAGCTACAGCGCTGAGGGGAAAAAAAAAAAAAAAAAAACTTCCACTGTCCCTGCACACCGAGGGTGGTGTTGGACAGTGCAAATCGCTGCAGCACAAGCGGTTTTGTGGTTAATGGACCCTGCCTAACGCTATCCCTGCTTCTGACAAAGCGGCAGCAACCTCTCCCTAAGCTCAGATCAGCAGCAGTAAGATGGCGGTCGGCGGGAACGCCTCTTTATAGCCCCTGTGACGTCGCAGACAGCAAGCCAATCACTGCAATGCCCTTCTCTAAGATGGTGGGGACCAGGACCTATGTCATCACGCTGCCCACACTCTGCGTTTACCTTCATTGGCTGAGAAATGGCGCTTTTCGCGTCATTGAAACGCGACTTTGGCGCGAAAGTCGCGTACCGCATGGCCGACCCCGCACAGGGGTCGGATCGGGTTTCATGAAACCCCGACTTAGCCAAAAGTCGGCGACTTTTGAAAATGTTCGACCCGTTTCGCTCAACCCTAGTGACAATTAGTGATTAGTGGATAAGGCAAAATTCGAATTTGCCAGTTCAAGTGGATTTTTCCAGGAATTTCAATTTGCAGAGAAGTCATTCTCTGCAAATTTGATGTCCCTTGGGGCCCATTCAGACGTTTGTGCACATTAGTATAAGATTGGACTGCCAATGCATGTCCTGGCGATGGGTCATCATGACAATTTCATGTATTTCTATGACAATGGCATGGTGATGTCGGGAGAGTCGCAGCCAGTTCGTCCACTGTGGTCTTATCTCAGACCGATTTGCACTGATGTCTGAATTAACCCCCTTTTTATGCTTTGGGGCCTCTCCAGACTTCAGCGTGTAATAAACTAATGATGTAGAAATTGAAAAATAATAAACTTATATTACCTTATCGCTTACCTCTTTGTCACTTCAGCTCTTCACCTGTCCGGTCATTGTGGCATTTTCTTAGCACTGCAACAACAAAAAAGGTCATGATGCCATGACATTACCTTGACCTTGCGCATTCATGCTTGCACACAAATGTCCTGGACCTCAACGCAGCCAGAAGTCTTTGCCTAACATGAGAGGTCCAGGGATTTTACCACTCGTGGTGGTCATCAGATGGTGCAACGAAGAGTGGACCAGTCATGGTGAGGAGAAGAGGAGCTGGAGAGGTGAGAGGTAAGTGGAATATAAATCTTTTTTTTTAATTATTCCATTATCTTGTATATGTTCCAATTTGGCAAAATTGGGAAAACATTTTCTTTAGTGTAGTCTGGAGAAATCCTCATGATATACAACATTCCTTCACTTGCTTAACATATGAATATGAATTTGCATACAAAAGTGATCTCTAAACATACTGTAACTTTCCTCCAATTTCCTCTCTCGGTCAACCACCCGGCTAAGACATCTTCTCTCACTTAAAATAACTAAACAATGTAAAAAGCATTGTGTAATTTGCACTCTATGGTACAATGCGCACCTGAAGTGTCTCCAAATTAATCAGAAATTATGCAACGATGCCCGCAACAAACGACAGTCCCGTGCCAAGCGAAAAAGACTAGAAATGAATTATGTATATGCAAAATTTTTCCAAGACTAAATGTGTTCCTATCTGTAGACGATCAATATTATTTCAATTTCACAGTGTTATGCAGAATGCTGATAAATAATTTAGAAGTAAATCCGAGTGTTTTATTAGTAGGAATATGGTAAATAACCTGCGGTGTGAAATTTATAACATATTCAACACCTGAGGTCTGTATATAGCAGAACCGAGGACATTTGCATTTTCGCTTTGAAAGCATTAGCCCATGCACTTTTCATGTCGCCGCTTATCGTTGGGTCGAAAAATGTGAGAAAATAGGAGTTTATCTGTTTTATCGCACCCCTTGGTGAACAAATAATTGTAAGACTGTTCTGGAATCATCCAAACAGTTTCTACTAATAGTTATTCTTATCTTCTAAAGAACAGGCAACAACAGAAACTAAGCAGGAAAAAAAGTTAAAAAAAAAAGAAAAAAAAAAAATGCATAAAACAAACAATAACCTCCAAAAGGAGAAAAACAGGATTTTGTTTTAATGTGATGCACGATAGGGTCACAAAATATATGTCAGTCCACATATGGAAACCAAGGAAGAATTCTCCCGAAATGTTCCTATTTTTCTTTTAACTTATTCTGATTTCCTTGGATATCAGGATCGAAAAAAAAAACGGACGAGTGTCATGCGAGTACAATCCGATTTTTCACACCTAGCGTCCGATTTACGGTACATCCGATTGCAATGCGATTTTAACGTGAGCTTTTACGTAGAGAAATTATCTGTCATTTGCACATCGTTTTCAAAGGATAAATTCTTAAAAAGCACATAATATAATATTATATCATAGATAATAAATTTTTTTTTTTTAGTTTTTCTGTTTATAAACAAAGATGTTGCAGCTTATCGGTCATTATATGAATACATTGAAGCGCTGAGGTTTCGTTCCTTTGTAATATGCTTGAAAATGATAGATTTATGACTATGGTGTTTTATATTAACACAAGATGAGAACTGAACTATAACCATGCTATAACACCGCTGTATATATTTTTTGGGGGGGTTTATATGTGTATATATTTTTTCTTTAAAAAGCGCTGTGACTTAGTAGCGCTGAGGATTCGTTCCTTTGTAACACGCTGTTTACTTGGATCTTTTTGCCTTTACCCAAGAGAGTGGGACAAGTCATGGATGTGATTAACAAGGCTGTACACCTGTTTTAGCGTTACCAATTGTTGTCTAAATGCATATTTTTTCAATGCCTTCTTTATCTATAGCTATGCACAATAATTCCTGTATCACTGCCTCCAGCTTATGCATGTCAATTATAATGTAAATACATGCTCTTACAATAAAGTTCGAAAAGAAAAAAAAGCATGTGACAGGCGCAGCACCAATCACAGCCGTCACAGTAGGTGGGGTGATCGCCACCTCACCTGATTAACCCCTATGGCGCTGATTGGCTAGAAGCTATTGTTCAGCCAATCAGCACCAAAGGGGTTAATGTAAAATAGCGATCACCGCCCTGCTCGCCATCTTATTTCTCAGATTTGGCGTGCAGAGCGGTTGTCCAAGCCCCTCTGTGTACCTGAGTGAAGGAATCCATTGGTGGCCAGTGTGATCAACCCGGCGATCTCCTGCCTTCTGCTTCAGCGTCCAGATCCAGCTTCCTGCTCTGTGCCGTGCTCTCTGCTGCCATCTGCCTGCTGTGTGAGGCCTGTGATCACAGCAGCAGCAGCACCTCCCCCACCCCTTTCCCATCCCCCTATCCCTGTTCCAGTTCCCACCTCCCCCTCCCTCCAATTGATTTTTTGCGCTTTTTTCCTGTGCGCGGCGTCCCGCGCAGAGCATTCGTGCTCTTCCTGTGTCTGCAGCGCTTTGATCAGTATCGCGCCACGGGAATTTTTGTTTTTTAGCTAGTTTGTGTAGCGGATTTTGCAGTCTAAGCTACGTCCAAGTTTTTTTTAGAAAAAAATAATCGTAGTTAGTATAGTGTAGTTTTAGACGTAGCAAAGTAATGTAACCGGCGTCAGTGATTGGTGACGTCTCCCCGTCCAATTGAATTTTTAGCTCACTTTTTTGCGCTTTTTTTCCTGTGCGCGGCGTCCCGCGCAGAGCATTTGTGCTCTTCCTGTGTCCGCAGCGCATTCATCAGTATCGCTGCTGATCAGAGACTGCGCCATGGGAAGTTTTTTTCTTTTTTAGCTAGTTAGTGTAGCGGACTTCGCAGGCTAAGCGACGTCCAAGTTTTTTTTAGAAAAAATAATAGTAGTTAGTACAGCATAGTTTTAGACATAGCAAGGTAGCGTAGCCGGCGTCACATCGTTAGTGACGACCGATCTTCTTTTAGAGAAAAAAAAAATTGTACAGCGTAGTTTTAGTGGTAGCGTGTTAGTACAGCCGGCGTCACAGCGTTAGTGATGACCGATCGTGTTTTAGAAAAAAAAAAGTAGTTTTATAGGTAGGGAGGTAGCTTTTTTTCTTCTTGCATAAAAAGTGCATTAGGGGAGCGTACATCACATTGTTGGTGGCGTCTGTTTTTCTTTTGTAAAAAAAAATGAATTAGTTGCGTCGATTACCTTTTTAGCGAGTGCATTAGGGGAGCGTACATCACATTGTTGGTGACGTCCATTTTTCTTTTGTAAAAAAGAATTTGCATCGGATAAATTTATAGGGAGGGCATTAGTGTAGTGAACATCTGTTTTTTTATACAAACTTTTTTTTAAATCTGATTTTCCTTTACATTTTTTCTTCTACATTTTACCTCTCTACTTCTTTTTTCTCTGTTTTGTTATAATAAAGAGTACCCTATACACAAGCCCCACACATTACAAGTGTAAAAGCACCACTTACACACACATCCCCAGGGTTTGGGAAAAAAAAAAATGGCCCATTCGTCAACAAGGCACTATTCACCAGAGGAGGCTTACGCCATCCTTGTATCCGACACGGATTCAGTCAGTGAGGAAGATCCCACATTCCTCTATTCCTCCTCCTCATCCTCCTCATCTGGTGAGGAAGGACCCCATCCCCCAACAAGGCGCCCCAGGACCCAGGCAACTCCTGCAGCAATCGATCCCGTGTGGATTGCACCCCCGAAAATTTTCAGCCCATAATTCCGGATTTCAGCAGCAGCTCAGGAATCCAGTTTGACACCACTGGCCTTACTGAAATTGACTTCTTCAAATTCTTTTTCAGTGAGGAAATAATAAATATTATGGTGGCCCAGACGAACCTGTATACCCATCAATTTTTCACCCAAAATCCCACGTCATCATACGCCAGAGGAAGTACAGTAAATGCAGCAGAGATGATGACATTTTGGGGAATTGTGCTGCATATGGGCATAATAAAAAATACAGAGCTTCGTCAGTACTGGAGTACTGATATTCTCTACAGTACACCGGTATTCCGCATGGCCATGAAAGGGACTCGATTTGAAGGGATCCAAAGATTTTTGCATTATAGTGATAATGCACAGTGTCCTCCCCGAGACGATCCAAACTTTGATCGTCTATATAAAATTCGGCCAGTGGTTGAACACTTCAGCAAAAAATTTGCTGATGCGTATATACCCCAGAGGGACATTGCTATTGATGACTCTCTCGTTCATTTCAAAGGGAGGCTAAAATTCCGACAATACCTGCCCAGTAAGAGGTCCAGGTACGGAATAAAGCTGTACAAACTGTGCAAGAGTACGTCAAGGTACTTTTGCACTACTAAAGCAGGATGGCACCATTGAAGCTCTAAAAAACTATAGGGAGAAAAATACTTTATCTAAAAAACTAATTAAAGCTGCCAAAAAGGAAACAGAGAAGCACATTGCTAAGGAGAGTAAAACTAATCCCAAACTGTTCTTCAACTATATCAATAGTAAAAGAATAAAAACTGAAAATGTAGGCCCCTTAAAAAATAGTGAGGAAAGAATGGTTGTAGATGACGAGGAAAAAGCTAACATATTAAACACCTTCTTCTCCACGGTATTCACGGTGGAAAATGAAATGCTAGGTGAAATCCCAAGAAACAATGAAAACCCTATATTAAGGGTCACCAATCTAACCCAAGAAGAGGTGCGAAACCGGCTAAATAAGATTAAAATAGATAAATCTCCGGGTCCGGATGGCATACACCCACGAGTACTAAGAGAACTAAGTAATGTAATAGATAAACCATTATTTCTTATTTTTAGGGACTCTATAGCGACAGGGTCTGTTCCGCAGGATTGGCGCATAGCAAATGTGGTGCCAATATTCAAAAAGGGCTCTAAAAGTGAACCTGGAAATTATAGGCCAGTAAGTCTAACCTCTATTGTTGGTAAAATATTTGAAGGGTTTCTGAGGGATGTTATTCTGGATTATCTCAATGAGAATAACTGTTTAACTCCATATCAGCATGGGTTTATGAGAAATCGCTCCTGTCAAACCAATCTAATCAGTTTTTATGAAGAGGTAAGCTATAGGCTGGACCACGGTGAGTCATTGGACGTGGTATATCTCGATTTTTCCAAAGCGTTTGATACCGTGCCGCACAAGAGGTTGGTACACAAAATGAGAATGCTTGGTCTGGGGGAAATTGTGTGTAAATGGGTTAGTAACTGGCTTAGTGATAGAAAGCAGAGGGTGGTTATAAATGGTATAGTCTCTAACTGGGTCGCTGTGACCAGTGGGGTACCGCAGGGGTCAGTATTGGGACCTGTTCTCTTCAACATATTCATTAATGATCTGGTAGAAGGTTTACACAGTAAAATATCGATATTTGCAGATGATACAAAACTATGTAAAGCAGTTAATACAAGAGAAGATAGTATTCTGCTACAGATGGATCTGGACAAGTTGGAAACTTGGGCTGAAAGGTGGCAGATGAGGTTTAACAATGATAAATGTAAGGTTATACACATGGGAAGAAGGAATCAATATCACCATTACACACTGAACGGGAAACCACTGGGTAAATCTGACAGGGAGAAGGACTTGGGGATCCTAGTTAATGATAAACTTACCTGGAGCAGCCAGTGCCAGGCAGCAGCTGCCAAGGCAAACAGGATCATGGGGTGCATTAAAAGAGGTCTGGATACACATGATGAGAGCATTATACTGCCTCTGTACAAATCCCTAGTTAGACCGCACATGGAGTACTGTGTCCAGTTTTGGGCACCGGTGCTCAGGAAGGATATAATGGAACTAGAGAGAGTACAAAGGAGGGCAACAAAATTAATAAAGGGGATGGGAGAACTACAATACCCAGATAGATTAGCGAAATTAGGATTATTTAGTCTAGAAAAAAGACGACTGAGGGGCGATCTAATAACCATGTATAAGTATATAAGGGGACAATACAAATATCTCGCTGAGGATCTGTTTATACCAAGGAAGGTGACGGGCACAAGGGGGCATTCTTTGCGTCTGGAGGAGAGAAGGTTTTTCCACCAACATAGAAGAGGATTCTTTACTGTTAGGGCAGTGAGAATCTGGAATTGCTTGCCTGAGGAGGTGGTGATGGCGAACTCAGTCGAGGGGTTCAAGAGAGGCCTGGATGTCTTCCTGGAGCAGAACAATATTGTATCATACAATTAGGTTCTGTAGAAGGACGTAGATCTGGGGATTTATTATGATGGAATATAGGCTGAACTGGATGGACAAATGTCTTTTTTCGGCCTTACTAACTATGTTACTATGTTACTATGTTACTTAAGGTACACCCACAGATTTAGGGTCTATGAGGGGAAGGACACCCAAATTAACCCCCATGAATGCCCCCTGTCCTGGGGGTGAGTGGGAAAATTGTGTGGGAATTGCTGCACCCACTGCTGGATAAGGGTTATCACCTCTACATTGATAACTTTTACACCAGCATCCCACTCTTCAAGGCCCTCTCTGCCAGAGGTCCAGCTGCATGTAGCACTGTGCAAAAAAATCAGCGAGGCCTCCATAAGCCACTAATTGGGCAAATGCTGAGAAAAAGGGAAAGCAGAGCCCAACGCAGCGACAACATGCTGGCGGTCAAGTATAAGGACAAAAGGGATGTCCTTATCCTGACCACCATACACCGTGACAACAGCACCCTTGTCACTGTTCGTGGGACCACAGCACAAGTCCGAAAGCCAGATTGTATCTTGGATTACAATCGTTACATGGGGGGGCGTGGATCTTTCACATCAGGTCCTCCAACCATACAGTGCCATGCGAAAAGCCAAAGTATGGTACAAAAAAATGGCCATGCACATTGTACAGATGACACTGTACAATGCTTTTGTGCTGTCCCGATCTGCAGACAATATGGGGACCTTCCTTCAATTTCAGGAGGAAGTCATCAAGGCCCTAATGTTTGGCACTCGGGGAGGTGAGGGCCCCAGTACTTCTGAATCTGATAGTGCCCATACGTCATGCTCGCGCCCAGACTGGTTGGCATGGGCATGCGGAGGTGTGGCCCCACTGGACCACAGACCAAACTTCCCTGGAATGGACGTAACTAAGTAGCTTCCTAGGTGTTCGCTGGAGCCTCTGAAGGTGAGGTCAGACTTGTGCAATAGGAAGCTACCAGGTACCACTACAGGGTGGTGTCTGGCTGTGGCTGCTGATCCCACCGGGGAACGGAACATAGACAGGCAAGCGGGCACTGCTGGCACTCTGGCAGACAGGCATGCACGGCTGGGACACAGGCAGACAGACTGGTACAACAGAGACACTGGCAGGCAGGCGTGCACAGCTGGCTCTCTGGTAGGCAGGCAGGTATGGCTGGCTCTCTGGCAGGACAGGCGGACAAGGCTAGTACACTTGAAGAACCGGTAGGGACCGGTGTGCAGACAGGTATGTAAAACAGGTAAGAAACTGTTCAGACAGGAGGACTTAAGAAAAGGTAGAGGAAGACCGCAAGAGCGGATGCAGAGTGAAAGCACAGGAGTTAGAGCCAATAACAGATATGCCGGAGGCGGAGCCAAAAGCTGGAGGTGGAGCCAAGAGCTGGAGGCGGGGCCAAGTGCAGAATCGCAGGAGGCGGAGCCAAGAGCAGGAAAAGTAGAACCACAAAGAGCGGAGCCAGGTAGAACCACAAGGAGCAGAGCCGCAGAGTGAAGCCACAGAGTGCAGAGCAAGGTCAGAGTGCAGAGAAAAGTTACTGAGAGCAGAGCTAGAGCTAAGCCACAGAGTGCAGAGCTGAGTGCAGAGCAAGACACAGAGAACACACAAGAGGGAAAGGAAATCAAGACAGGGATATAAACGAATACAGGAACAGGACTACACTAAGACAGAGTCAGGAAAAAGACAAGGCACAGAGACATGGACACAAGCCAGGTTACGACGCACCTCTGGGTGGCGGACATAGGCAAGGGTACGAAGCCCCGCTGGGTGGCTACACAAGGACATAGGCCAGGGTACAAAGCCCTACTGGGTGGCTACACAGGACACAGACCAGGGTATAATGCACCCCTGGGTGGCGGAACACAAGAGTCACAGAGACATGGCCTGGCATTTCAGCAGCTAAGAACTGATTGAAGGAGTAAGTTGCACAGGCCCCCACCAATGGGTGGGGATGTCTTAAATACAGGAAGCCTCATGGCGATTGGCCTGGGACACCTTAGCAAGGTGCACATAGTCTCTATAAGAAACAGGAGTTGCTGGCGCCGCCCCCCTATGCACACAGACAGAGCATGCACAGAGCAAACAGCAGACATGAGGCACACAGCATGGAGCTGGCAGTAGAGAGGAGTCACCAAAAGGCCCAGAGAAGTGAGTTTGAGTGTAATGCAGGTGAGGGATGGGAGGCCATGCAGTGATGCCAGCAGGTTGTTACACCATATTGTCCCAGGTGAACATTTACCAGGACAGGTTCCCCAAGCAGCGAGGACAGGCCGATTACAAAAACGGTGTAGAGTATGCTCCAAGAGGGGAATCCGAAAGGACACAACTTATCATTGTGAAACCTGCCCTGAGAAACCTGGCCTTTGCATTAAGGATTGTTTCAAAGCGTACCACACGTCCAAAAATTAATAAAATTAGTTTATACTCTTTTGACACAACACATCTATAATCTGATGTACCGAGCACATCTTACACATACCGCCACATTATAAATTCATACACTAAAACCAAAAATATTATAGTTATTACTATAAAACTATGCCTCTAGATAAATTCCGTCAGATGTGTAGTTTCCAAAACGGGGTCAATTGTGGAGGATTTCCACTGTTAAGGCACATCAGAGGCTCTGCAAATGCAACATGATGTCCGCAGACCATTCCATCAAAGTCTGCAATCCAAAACATCACTCCTTCCATTCTGAGCCCTGCCGTGGAAAATATGTGATTTTCACGGCTCTACGTTATAAACTTCTGTAAAGCACCTGGGAGTTCAAAGTGCTCACCACACAGCTGCATAAGTTGGTTAAAGGGTCTAGTTTCCAAAATGGTGTCACTTGTGGGGGTTTTCCAAAGTTTAGGCACATCAGGGGCTCTGCAAATGCAACATGACGCCCGCAGACCATTCCATCAAAGTCTGCAATCGAAAACGGCACTCCTTCAATTCTAAGCCCTGCCGTGCGCATAAACAGTGGTTTTCCCCCACATATGCAGTATTGGCGTATTCAGGAGAAAATGTGCAACAACGTTAGTGGTTTATTTTTTCCCGTTACCTTTATGAAAGTAAAAAAATTGGGGCTAAAATATCATTTTTGTGGAAAAAAATGTGATTTTTTTTTTTCACGGCTCTACGTTATAAACTTCTGTGAAGCACCTGGAGGTTCAAAGTGCTCACCACACAGCTACATAAGTTCGTTAAAGGGTCTATTTTCCAAAATGGGGTCACTTATTGGGGTTTTCCAATGTTTAGGCACATCAGGGGCTCTTCAAACGCAACATGGCATCCACTCTCAATTCCAGCCATTTTTGCTTTCAAAAAGTCAAAAGGTGCTCCTTTCCTTCCGATCACTGCTGTGCACCCAAACAGTGGTTTTCCCCCACATATGGGGTATCAGCATATTCAGGAGAAATTGCTCAACAATGATAGTGGACCATTTTCTCTTTTTACACTTGTGAAAATAAAAAATCATTGCTGAAAGATAATTTTTGTGGAAAAAATGTGATTTTTTTCCACAGCTCTACGTTTTAAACTTCTGTAAAGGACCTGGGGGTTCAAAGTGCTCCCCACACAGCTACATAAGTTCGTTAAAGGGTCTAGTTTCCAAAATGGGGTCACATGTGAGTGTTTTTCAATGTTTAGGCACATCAGGGTCTCTTCAAACGCAACATGGCGTCCGCTCTCAATTCCAGCCAATTTTGCTTTCAAAAAGTCAAAAGGTGCTCCTTTCCTTCCGATCACTGCTGTGCACCCAAACAGTGGTTTTCCCCCACATATGGGGTATCAGCATATTCAGGAGAAATTGCTCAACAATGATAGTGGACCATTTTCTCTTTTTACACTTGTGAAAATAAAAAATCATTGCTGAAAGATAATTTTTGTGGAAAAAATGTGATTTTTTTCCACAGCTCTTCGTTTTAAACTTCTGTAAAGGACCTGGGGGTTCAAAGTGCTCCCCACACAGCTACATAAGTTCGTTAAAGGGTCTAGTTTCCAAAATAGGGTCACATGTGGGTGTTTCTCAATGTTTAGGCACATCAGGGTCTCTTCAAACGCAACATGGCGTCCGCTCTCAATTCCAGCCAATTTTGCATTCAAAAAGTCAAAAGGCGCTCCTTCCCTTCCGAGCCCTGCTGTGCGCCCAAACAGTGGTTTTCCCCCACATATGGGGTATCGGCATATTCAGGAGAAATTGCTCACCAACTTTTGTGGATCATTTTCTCCTTTTACCCTTGTGAAAATAAACAAATTGTTGCCGAATGATCATTTTTGTGACTAAAAAGTTAAATGTTCATTATTTCCTTCCACATTGCTTCAGCTCTTGTGAAGCACCGGAAGGGTTAACAAACTTCTTGAATGTGGTTTTGAGTACCTTGAGGAGTGCAGTTTTTTGTAATGTTGTCACTTTTGGGTATTTTCTCTTATATAGACCCCTCAAAGTAACTTCAAGTGTGAGGTGGTCCCTAAAAAAATGGTTTCTTAAATTTTATTGAAAAAAATGAAAAATCGCAGGTCATCTTTTAACCCTTATAACTTCTTGACCAAAAAATATTATGGTTCCAAAATTGTGCTGATGTATAGTACACATGTGGGAAATGTTATTTATGAACTAATTTTTGTGACATATCGCTCTGATTTAAGGGCATAAAAATTCAAATTCATAAATTGCTAAATTTTCAAAATTTTCACCAATTTTTGTTTTTTAACAAATAAACGCAAGTCAAATCAAAGAAATTTTACCACTATCATAAAGTACAGTATGTCACAAGAAAACATTCTCAGAATCACCAGGATCTGTTGAAGCATTTCAGAGTTATGACTTCATAAAGTGACAGTGGTCAGAATTGAAAAAAATGGCCTGGTCAGGAAGTTGAAAACAGGCTTCGGAGTGAACGCTTCTTTTTCACTTTGCACTTTCCATCTTATCCAGCTATGGTGGTGAGGTGTAGACAGATACACTATGGTCTATGTACTTTTATGTGTTTGGTGCCGGGATTCTCCCACTGTACGGGATAGTTCTCATCCTTGTCTGCCTCTGCAGTCTCCCATTCAGCTTCTGCCGCAGTGGAGGCTGCTCAGCAAAGACGTCGGTCTCAGCATCTTGCTCAGGCTTGTGCTGTTCGCTTGGTTGCTTCTGGTCTTTCAGCCAAGCCTATGGTAACCAGCGGTGAACAGATGCTCTGGAGGCTAAGTCCAGAAATCACCCTACTGAGCATGCTCATTTGTCGACCTCTCTTTGTTGGTCGGTGGTCAGCTGCTCTGGTGATGCAGCAGTTCCGGACTGGCCCACAGGCAAGATCCTGTCTAACTGGACTTAAGCGGAGCATATAAAAGGGTCCTTGGGGCGCACGTCGGTGCGATAAGATCCTTTTTGCTAAGTGTGTGTTTGTGGATATGTTACCACTCCTTGTACACGTGTGATGCCTATAGTACGGCGATTGTGTGTCTAGGCAGGTAGTGTATGGTGGGACTACCGCTTGGCTCAGCATCTGACTCCGGGTGTCCTAAGTCGCGCGTGCCCTTAGCACAGCCGAGCGTCAAAGTGAGCAAAACCACCAGCCTATATTTCCCTGGGAGGAAGCTATAGGGACCCCCAACTAGCGTCATTACTTGCTGTACTCCTGTAACGTCTAACAGGGTATAGCTCCAAGTGATCTCTGTATTGTACCGTTCTGTGGGGGAGCTGAGCAGGTACTTTTGCGCTCTCACCACACGGAGTGACTTTTAACTCCATGTGTTTTTGGTGCTTGCACACAACATCGCTCTGCCATTGTTCTCTAGCTGCAGTTTAACGTCACTGCATGATGGACTCTGGGTTGCGATTGCTCTTCATCATAATTTATATTTAGTGTTATCCACAAACCCTAACACTATGAATATTTATTCTGTGGTCTAGTGTTATCCCCCACATTTTGGTTCTCTGCCTTACTTTTTTGAATAATTTTTGGCACTGTTTTAACATATTTCAATTAACTGTATATTTTTTATTTTACCTTTTTTTGTATAGGTATCATTCAGGACATAATGGAGTCCCATCTTCACTGATGGAGCTTCTTGTCTTACCCAATGGACATTATAAAACACCAATTCATTGGGAAATACTAGACAATACCGAACCTAATGTAAAATCTTTTACTAGAGCCCCCAACCCTCCATGTTGTCGTAGTGTACTCTGTTGTTGCCTTCAGCGTATGTCTTCATATTCTATACTCACCAATATGTGCCGTTCCCTAAAAAACACGGAAGCTTACTGCATCCAGTTGGATTTAGTCATTTCTGAAGTCTATGTATCAAAGAGTTCCTCTCTATTGACTGCTTACACAGATGTCTCCTGCCTTTCTCTCTCTATGATGTGACTCACTGTAGACAATAGAAGTAATTTTCATTATTTTAAAATAAAAATGACACCATACTCAATTTTTTTTTTAGATTGAATTTTGTCGGCGCGGTGATGTCCAGTCATGTAATACTTACAATCTAATTTGTCATGCCTACAGCGGTCGAGAAAAATATCTTGACAAAGTTTGCAAGTAATTTTGCATCTGAGCCCTAAAGCAAAGTCCTATCTCATCAAATTCATGTATGTGCCGGCTTTTCTGGCTGAACGTTCGGCTGAAAGCATACGGCAGGAAGCATATTGAAATGGCATCTTTCCGAAGTAGCCAGCTCTTCATGGTTTTTATTGAAACGATATATCTGTCGTGATTTACATGTTAATAAACATTGGGCTTATTTTCATCCTCAATGTACTTTGTGATCATCGCAGAAGTCAAACAAGGTAAAAGACAGTATTTCCCCCCAGTTAAGTAAATTAACAGAAGCACAAAATAACATTTTGTCTTTACAAATTAAATTAAGGCAACTTCTCATTACTTAGAAAGTAGATGTGTAGTTACAGATTAACATGCACACAGGCTGTAATCATGGAGGATACCGAAGAGAAGAAGCCATAAATAATTACCACCGGCCTCATGCTTGCTAACTTAGAGGAGCTAAATAATTAAAGAAAGGTCAACAATATTCAACGAAAGTAGATGATTGATAAGATTAGAAGCTGGAGAGTGACTTTCAAATGAATGCATTTATTCTGTGAGTTAAGGGCTACATATTTGGTAAGTGCAGTATATTAAAGGGGCAATAAAACCTGAAGATGGCAACAAATAAAAGGACCTACTATTATTGTCTACACATACATGTGTCCGGTATATCTTTACATGATGTTCTCAAATTCGGAGATGCTTAAGATGAAGTTGTGACCTTGGGGATTGAGATTGTTTAAATGTCTTGAGTTGTTCCATTTAAAGGTACAAGAACAAGTCTTGAATCTTGATAAAGGGAAAAAGTAGATAAACCATACCTTGATTACATTTGGTTTCCAAATCATGTGACGTTCTAAGTGTACAAATTCTTCATAGGAATGACCAGTGAAAATTTGAACTGGGTTATAGGGAACAATTGATTTTGTAAATAAATATGTAATTTAGTGACTCTTTAAAAAGACCTTGTCGCAAGGTCACAAATGGCCACATTTTGCTCTTACCGTATATACTCGAGTATAAGCCGAGATTTTCAGCCCAAATTTTTGGGCTGAAAGTGCCTCTCTCGGCTTATACTCAAGTCACGGTAGCGGTGGGGTCGGCGGGTGAGTTGGAGAGGGCGCTGAGGTATACTTACCTAGTCCCAGCGATCCTGACGCTCCCCCTGCCGTCCCACAGTCTTCTGTGCTGCAGCTCTTCCCCTCTTCAGCGGTCACGTGGGACCGCTCATTAGAGAAATGAATAGGCGGCTCCACCTCCCATAGGGGTGGAGCCGCCTATTCATTTCTCTAATCAGCGGTAACGGTGACCGCTGATAGAGGAAGAAGCTGCGGCACCGAAGACCAGCTGTCCGGGAGAAGGAGCGGGACTCCGGGACCATGTAAGTATGTAATATTCAACTGTCCGCGTTCCAGCCGCAGGGCGCCGCTCCATCTTCCCGGCGTCGCTCCATCTTCCCGGCGTCTCTGCGCTCTGACTGTTCAGGTCAGAGGGCGCGATGACGCATATAGTGTGCGCGGCGCCCTCTGCCTGATCAGTCAGAGCGGAGACGCCGGGACCGGACGCCGGAACGAGACGCCGGGAGCTGCAAGCAAGAGAGGTGATTATGTGTTTTTTTTTTTTTACTGCAGCAGCAGCAGCAACAATGGCAGAGCTTTCTATGGGGCAATATGAATGGTGCAAGAGCACTATATGGGGCAGAGCTTTCTATGGGGCAATATGAACGGTGCAAGAGCACTATATGGGGCAGAGCTTTCTATGGGGCAATATGAACAGTGCAAGAGCACTATATGGGGCAGAGCTTTCTATGGGGCAATATGAACGGTGAAAGAGCACTATATGGGGCAGAGCTTTCTATGGGGCAATATGAACGGTGCAAGAGCACTATATGGGGCAGAGCTTTCTATGGGGCAATATGAACGGTGCAAGAGCACTTTATGGGGCAGAGCTATAGGGCAATAATGAACGGTGCAGAGCACTATATGAGGCAGAGCTATAGGGCAATAATGAACGGTGCAGAGCACTATATGGGGCAGAGCTATAGGGCAATAATGAACGGTGCAGAGCACTATATGGGGCACAGCTATAGGGCAATAATGAACGGCACAGAGCACTATATGGGGCACAGCTATAGGGCAATAATGAACGGTGCAGAGCACTATATGGAGCACAGCTACAGTTAGGTCCATATATATTTGGACAGGGACAAAATTTTTCTAAATTTTGGTTATAGACATTACCACAATGAATTCTAAACAAAACAATTCAGATGCAGTTGAAGATCAGACTTTCAGTTTTCATTTGAGGGTATCCACATTAAAATTGGATGAAGGGTTTAGGAGTTTCAGCTCCTTAACATGTGCCACCCTGTTTTTAAAGGGACCAAAAGTAATTGGACAATTGACTCCAAGGCTATTTCATGGACAGGTGTGGGCAATCCCTTCGTTATGTCATTCTCAATTAAGAAGATAAAAAGCCTGGAGTTGATTTGAGGTGTGGTGCTTGCATTTGGAAGGTTTTGCTGTGAAGTAAACATGCGGTCAAGGGAGCTCTCCATGAAGCTGAAATGAGCCATCCTTAAGCTGCGAAAACAGAAAAAACTCATCCGAGAAATTGCTACAATATTAGGAGTAGCAAAATCTACAGTTTGGTTCATGCTGAGAAAGAAAGAAAGCACTGGTGAACTCATCAATGCAAAAAGACCTGGGCGCCCACGGAAGACAACAGTGGTGGATGATCCCAGAATAATCTCCATGGTGAAGAGAAACCCCTTCACAACAACCAACCAAGTGAACAACACTCTCCAGGAGGTCGGCGTATCAATATCCAAATCTACCATAAAGAGAAGACTGCATGAAAGTAAATACAGAGGGTTCACTGCACGGTGCAAGCCACTCATAAGCATCAAGAATAAAAAGGCTAGACTGGACTTTTCTTAAAAAACATCTAAAAAAGCCAGCACAGTTCTGGAAGAACATTCTTTGGACAGATGAAACCAAGATCAACCTGTACCAGAATAATGGAAAGAGAAAAGTATGGCGAAGGCGTGGTACAGCTCATGATCCAAAGCATACCACCTCATCTGTAAAACACGATGAAGGCAGTGTGATGGCGCGGGCATGCATGGCTGCCAGTGGCACTGGGTCACTAGTGTTTATTGATGATGTGACACATGACAGAAGCAGCCGAATGAATTCTGAGGTCTTCAGAGCCGCCATACTGTGTGCTCAGATCCAGCCAAATGCAGCCAAACTGATTGGTCGTTGTTTCATACTACAGATGGACAATGACCCAAAACATAAAGCCAAAGCAACCCAGTAGTTTATTAAAGCAAAGAAGTGGAATATTCTTGAATGGCCAAGTCAGTCACCTGATCTCAGCCCAATTGAGCATACATTTCACTTGTTAAAGACTAAACTTCAAACAGAAAGGCCCACAAACAAACAGCAACTGAAAACCACCATAGTGAAGGCCTGGCAGAGCATCAAAAAGGAGTAAACACAGCGTCTGGTGATGTCCATGAGTCCAAGACTTCAGGCAGTCATTGCCAACAAAGGGTTTTCAACCAAGTACTAGAAATGAACATTTTATTTAAAATTATTGAATCTGTCCAATTACTTTTGGTCCCTTTAAAAACTGTGTGGCACATGTTAAGGAGCTGAAACTCCTAAACCATTCATCCAATTTAAATGTGGATACCCTCAAATGATAGCTGAAAGTCTGAACTTCATCTGCATCTGAATCGTTTTGTTTAAAATTCATTGTGGTAATTTCTATAACCAAAATTAGAAAAATGTTATCTCTGTCCAAATATATATGGACCTAACTGTATAGGGCAATAATAAACAGCGCAGAGCACTATATGGGGCAGAGCTATAGGGCAATAATGAACGGCGCAGAGCACTATATGGCACAGCTATGGGGAAATAATGATCTATTTTTATTATTGAAATTCACCGGTAGCTGCTGCATTTCCACCCTAGGCTTATACTCGAGTCAATAAGTTTTCCCAGTTTTTTGTGGCAAAATTAGGGGGGTCGGCTTATACTCGGGTCGGCTTATACTCGAGTATATACGGTATCTTATTTTTTCTGCTCCTATGAGTATTCCTGCTTTGTTTTTTTAATTCATCATACAGTTCCAGAGATATGAGCCTTTAAATTTACTAATATTTTTCTAACCCCTTCCTGACAAGTGCCTTATATATACTGCTTTGTTGGAGCTACATTCCCACAAAGAGACGTATATATACAATGCCATGATTGCGTGGACTCATGCTGAGCGCCGCCACGGTCACATGCAGGTATCAGCTCTATATGAGAGCTGACACCCTGCAGAAACGCCCATGATCGATGCTAGCTGTCAAAAGTTACAGCGACGTCACGAGGCATCGCAGAGGGAGGGAGCTGTTAGGGCTAGCGGAACGCACCAAATAATAAGACTGATAGTGTACGGTGCGTTCGTAGCCCGGGGTCCACCGTGCAGAGATGGAACCTGCTGCTGAGTAATGACGGACTATATGGCGGTACTCATAAGTATACTCGCGTGGGTTAGACTTCACCCAACGTGAAGGAAACGATCCTGTTGCGTCACAGGGTCGCGGTACCGCACATAGAAGGCGAGCAAGCAGTCAGCAAACTTAACCCCAACTAGGATTGAAGTCCGGTTAGACCCTTGCTGGCACAACACCGCAACAGGGTGTGTTAGGCAACTCTTATAATTAGAGCACCGAAGTGCGAACTGTGCCGTGCTGGCAGGCACCACTAAGCACCCAGACGTGGGTCAGGAAGCGCACTACTGGCGCGTGGCGCCGCACTGGCGGTCACAGCAATAGACTCTGATACGTGTGTGACACGTTGAGTGATTTGTCGGGCGCTAGATAGCAGCCATACTCCATACGCGAACAGTCATACAATAGGGTAGGGGTATTTAATGAACGACTTGCACTCACAACAAACACACGTATTCAATTGTACACTAGCGCATGGCCGTGCGGTCATGCGCAGTTTATATAATTGCAGGACAGGAAGTGGCCACAGAAACTTTGCCCTTCCAAGACCTGCCAAGAGGACCAATGGAATGCGCTGCAGAGCCAGAGCACATGACCCTTGATCTCCAACGGGAGATCTTGCTCTGGGCATGCTCAGTGTGCGCAAACAAGGACTTAGTCCCAGGGAAGTCCGCTCGCCGCTGACCAGCACTGACTTTAATGGCAGGAGCTGAAGAAGCAGCAGTAACTCTCTGTACAGAGTGAGAGCGAGCAAGACACTATAGTTATAGTTATAGTTATCTTCATGGCCCAAAGGTGCCGAGCTGACACGACTCCTCCCTGCATGTGAGACGCCGATCTAATGCCCTGCAATGTAAAAGACCTGCAGAGTATTAGATCAGTGATCCGTCTATAGGAAGTTGATGTCCCATCCTGGAACAATATCAAAAAGTTAAAAAAAAAACGCAATAAAAATGGTAAAAATATTTGTTTTAAATTATGAAATAAAGAAAAAAAAGAAAAAAAATTAAACTAATAAATACATTTATTTATGTAAAAAAAAGAAATAAATACAAAGTACACATATTTGGTATCAGGGAGTGCGGAACGACCCGACCTATAAAACTGCCCCACTAAGTAAGCTCTTATGGCCAGTGGGATTCTTTCTCTCTTACTCATAGAGATGATCAAACATTTCAAATTTCAAACTTGCCAGGCTCAACAATTTTTTTTTTACTTTAAATCGATTTGCAGAAAATTTAGTCTGAGCGAATGGTGAGTAGTCCAATTTGCTTGAAAAGGTATGTACAGTACTTTGTCATTACTCAAGACTGTATCCAATCTGTAGTATAAGTTTATCATCAATATACACTTAATCGAAGGAGTCAGAGACACTTTGTTTAACGATACTCTATGCATGAATCCCAAGTTGTTTGAATACTCAAAGACATGCAAATTTCATGAAATTTGTCTCAAATTCCATTTGCAAGGTCTTGATCCAACCATCTCTATTCACTCATCTTAGGATATGTAGAAAGGAGAGCAAAAGCTCATATGTAGGTGGGAATAGACTTATCCCCCCTCCTCCAAACTTCTTGGTCCAGACTTGAAGAGATCAATAATCTTTAATAGTTGTTAGCCTACAAGTTAAACTAGCAGCTATTTCTTGCATCCTCGGTTTTGACTGTGCAGGCAATTGTTTTAATAGGGATAGGGTAGCTGTTGTCAGACATTTCTGTCATGGTTCTGTTTTACTTTGGAACCAAAACAACTTTAGATGGTCCATCGGGAAATTAGAATGTTCAGCCAACATTGATCTAATATGTTTGATCACCTTTATACCCAAGAAGGGGAAATTGGTCATAAGTGTTTTTGAAAAGGGTTCTTATAAAGACTCTAAAGTTAAAATAGCACCAATCACCTGTATACCCCTATGATTTATGCAAATTACGATGATGAAGAAAATTGGCTGATGATGGGTGTGGAGATGCTGGACCTGAGAGTATTATTTCAAAGGCTTCTTTTACCAACCTATATCTCCCTGAAAAGTGCCTGTTTATTCCTTGTACATTTTATCTACTGGATTGTAGTAGTAGTAAAGTGACTAAATATATTTTATCAACTCTCGGCAAGTTATTTTTAAGCTGTAGATCAGATTAGTTTGGATTTCTATTGGATTCTATGAACAACCATGCAAAAAAAATACCTAACAGCTTGACGATAGCCTGTCGAATTCTATTGTTTGCTCAACAAATGAAATCACATTGTCTCACATTGAATGATACAATCTGACAACCTTGCCATTAGAAATGTACTTGTCATATCGCATTGAAATTATGGGTGACACACGAAAAAAATAATTTTTCATTTACCAATCTGAAACATAAACTAGAATATAGCACTGGCGCTTACCACCGTAGGGTAGGGAAACTGGTTCAGAAGCCGCTGGTGATTAGAACAGGTTCTGTGTATATACCTGTTGAAAAGACGGGTATGCTAATAGAAATTATATATAATCGCCGCGCTAACTGAACTGTGGTAGGGATGCAGCAAAAGTGAATGGTACCAAAACTAGATCAAAATAAGGTTGGCTTGTGCTCACTTGCTCGTATACGGGGCATAGAAATGTGTAGGTCAGTCAGGGATTTCTGCTGGCTGGTGTAACTGTTGGGGAGGTTGTAATAGTTATTCTTTTTTTGTGGTTCCCTTGAGGTGATATTAACTATGTCAAGTGTGGACTAGTACGGTGCACTTAAATTGTAAATATTGAGGAGTACTCGCTGGTATTTCGTTGGTGGCATAGCGTGCACTACA
The DNA here is from genome assembly GCF_032444005.1 of Ranitomeya imitator. Classification (NCBI taxonomy): domain Eukaryota; kingdom Metazoa; phylum Chordata; class Amphibia; order Anura; family Dendrobatidae; genus Ranitomeya; species Ranitomeya imitator. The sequence continues at coordinate 127,473,532 of NC_091290.1, forward strand.
GGACTTGTGCGAGGGGTAGTAAATAGGCAGTCTGGTGTTGCTGTGCCGGCTTTGGAATTGCTGTCGATGAGGAGGTATATTGGAGCGTTTAAGCGGTCTAATGAGGAGCCTTTGCTGTGCACAGATCAAAATATACTTATAGTTCTCATGCATTAATATAGAATGAGTCAAGTACAAATGTGAACTAATATGGTGCACTTGGGGTAGTCAATATAGAGGTGCACTTACTTGTAGTACTGTTGGTGGTACAGCGTTCAGTTAGCGCGGCGATTATATATCATTTCAATCTGAAACATATTGATGGGTTTCAATCGAGGAAGACCTTTGTTGACGAACCTCTGTTCCCGTTGGTTACAATGAATTGTGATTGTCAAGGATTGTCTAAGCTGTTGATATCTCATCCTGGCAAACAGAAAGGACATTTTTCTATTATAAATGTATGTGGTCCTTGGAGACCATATTTTTCTTGTTCATCTTTTCTATATGCTAATGGGAAAGAAATTTCATCCCACCTTCATACAAAAGGCAGAGGTGCAATATCACCTAGACCAGGGGTGTCAAACTGCATTCCTCGAGGGCTGCAAACAGGTCATGTTTTCAGGATTTCCTTGCATTGCACAGGTGATAATTTAATCACCTGCAGAGAATGATTCCAGCACCTTGTGCAATGTTAAGGAAATCTTGAAAACAGGCATGGTTTGAGGACCTCGAAGAATGCAGTTTGACACCCCTGACCTAGACCATCCATGGTGAGTCATTTTGGTTTCAAATAGAAAGAGAAAAACAGTTTCCAGACTGATAATAATGGGAAATAGGCTTCCAAATATCTTGACTTTGAATACTGTTGTTTAGGGCAATAAAATGTGTAGAGCAGAATATTAGAATGTGAAAGTTCACTTAACCCTTTTTGGCTTTAAACAAAAAGTAAAATTGTAAGTTTAAAAAAAAACTTTTTTGCCAAAAAAGAATAAAAGTATTCTATGAGTGACACTTTTATTGGCCAACAATAAAAATTATTTTTGCAAGCATTCAGATCACAGTGACGCCTTCGTTAGGCAGGTTTACCAACGAATTACTGAGACAAGAGCACAACACTTAATAGATCTTACAGTAGGACATTTGTGCAAGGGATGGATGGGTGATGCGTTCTAAAGATAAGCCAAGGTTACTAAACTAAGATTTTTTTTTTTACAAATGGAGAGATGGTGAGGTTAATGGCTGACGGCTTTGGTGATCTGAAGTCAGTCTAGTGGATGTGTGAAATGTAGTGAGTAGAGTTGAGCGAATATGTTCGAAACTGGTTGCCAATCTGAATTTGCCATATTCGTGCCATATTGGTACTCTATTTCTGCTAAATTTATGTTTGATGATCGGTTGCGAACATATTTGTTCATTTCTACTCAAATGACATTCGGCTATGTTTGGCGAATATTGCAAAAACAATCATCAGAACCAAATTTTGAAAAATGTACTCAATTTGCCCAAAAGCAGTACGAAAGACTGGTGGAAAGCATGCCAAGACGCATGAAAGCTGTGGCTAAAAATCATGGTTATTCCACAAAATATTGATTTGTGAACTCTTCCTGAGTTAAAATATTAGTATTGTTGTTTTTAAATGATTATGAACTTGATTTTTTGCATTATTTGATGTCTGAAAGCAACTAATTTTTTTGTTTTTTTGTTATTTTGACCATTTCTCATTTTCAGAAGATAAATACAAACTTTATTGCTTGGAACTTCGAAGACATGTTGTCAGTAGTTTATAGCATAAAAATTTACTTTTTACTCAAAAATATACCTATAAAGAGAAAAATGAGACAAACTGAAAATTTTGCAGTGGTCTCTTTAATTTTTGGCAGAGCTGTATATTAGTGTAAATATATATAAATTTATTCAATTGATCATGCCAAATGATTTTTCTTTATTTTCTATAATAAAAATATGCAATTTTTGCTATTTTCTGTATGCATTTGTTCAACTTGTTATGCATTTTATTATTCATTTACTTATACTTATTTATCTATATTTTATAGGCCGTGGAAAAGGTCTGTAGATGGAATTGTTGGCTTTTTCTTTATAAAGAATTTATTCTGCATCAATAAATATAATATCAGTTGGATTTTATGAGTGTTGTGGTATTTCATGATAATTGGCACTTCCTACGCTTGGGCAAAAAAACATTATGACCTTCTAACTCCACAAATTCAAGTGCATCATCCAAGGTCTCCTGAGCACAGGAATCACCAGCATGAAAAGAAGGAAGACATAGCTGTTGTAAAGACCAGATGAGATCGAAGCCAGAGGGAGACAGGGGAGGACCTGATGGGGAGATGCGATGGTAATACAGGTGAGCGGCAAGGTGAGTTTACTATTTTCTTCTATTTTTTTGAGCCAGAATTGTAGAGAAGACATGCACTGCATATCCAAAAATCATACACTGATCTAAAGTTGCTTGGCAAAAATTTACAAAATTGAACATGTGGTTCTTAGTTTAACATTCTGATCAGATTGTATGAAACCCACTACTTCTTTTAATTTTTTAACCTTTACATATATTATGCTTTGGGTTTAGAAGTTTAGGGAGAACACAGAGCATAATAAGGCACATTTGGTTCACATCAAATAAATGCTCCCCAAATCAAATTTCTAAGTTAAATTTCAGTGAACTAGAATTTAGTAGATTTTGGTGAACTCAAATTTTGGCAAACTTTCTCGTCACTAATCGTCACTCATAAAAATCAGCCTACATGCTGGTGGTATGTAAACCAAGAAGGTTCCTATCACAATCTCTTAAGGGTTCAGCATCTGGAGACCATGTGACTATCAGCAGCTCAGTGTCCTCTGATCTTGGAATGGGAAAGAGGATGTCCAGATTCGATCTGAACAGATTTGTGCCCAAACCATCTAATTTATTACAAGCAGTTTCAGCAAATTTGGGGAGACCATGCACTAAAAGGGTTTACCCAAAAACCTGCCCTCAAGACTGACTTGGTTGGAAACATCCTAGTAGTATTTGGGGACATCCCAAAGAGGTGGTAATTAATTGTCGCAATATTGCCAACAGCAATCTCTAAAACCAAAGATAACACCATGAACCTGCGCCAATACGAAGTCAGTTCTGCTACACTTGCATGAGTATATATATCCTTATTAAAAATAGAATAAAAAGTATTTTATTTCTGGTCTTTTACCAAATATTGTCAAATACTGACATAACGTGTAGAAAGTTTATTTCCTTCAGAACCTAATCCCTGAATAATCTATCTCAATTTTTCTCCTCTATCCTAAGTGTTTTTAAGAAGTAGATCTACACCTTCCTGGTCTAGAGCTTCCTTTCGTTGCCGCTCGACTCCGTATCTCTCTTCTTTCTTATGTGAAGTTTCTTCATCCTCTCTTCTACCTCTCTATCATCTTCACCTCTTCTAAAATTCACTGTCAGATTCGCTCATCGTCCTTCTCTGAACTGCTCTGTCAGCCTACCTGAACACACAGCGTACCACTCTAATCTCTTCTTCCCGGCAGTTTTTCTCAGCAGTCAAGATTTCTGTACTGCATTACTAAACGGTGCACTGGTGTGATTATGCAGGGTGAACACGGCAGAAGCAGAGGAAAAAAATAACATGGCTGCTTACTGAAAGCTACATAAGGAAAATGTCATGCGGTATGATGAAGTACAACGCTTCCACACAATATGTTAATTAATTTTCGCTCGACTAAAGCTGCGACTGGATCACAGGAGCCAACTACAAGCCTGGTGTTCTTCACAAAATGCATCGACCGTCTAGCCCCCTCTCAATAATCTCCCACCCACTGACAGTGTGTGATCCTTCCACATAAATAACTGTTAAAAGCCCTCAGAGAAAGCCAACTAAACATTTGTGATATAAGATCAATCTCGTCCTCTATGCTTATCGGATTTTTAGGTTATACAGGGAGGGATGACATGAAATATATTAGATGCTATAAATGTTACATTTTTAGAGTCCTGGCAACTTGCCGTGTCAAGTACATAAGGCTAAGATATTAAAATGTACTTTACATCATGTCCAATGTAGACGGAAATAAATACGCTTTAAGGATTCCGGACAAGCATGGTGACAATCTGAGGAAGACTGGAAAAGGAAATATTGTCCTACAAATCTAGATGTCATAGAAAAATAAGAGATGTTAAGGGAGCATTTCATTTTCTTAACAAATCACATGTCATTAGGATATACCATAGCTAGAGATGAGTGAATAAATTCGAGTGGAATTTAATTGTACTCGAATGTTAACAAAAAACTAATTTGCTAAAATGCTGATTTTTTTAAAATTGGTTCAGCGCAGATTCAGACAGCTGGTAACTATTTTTCTGAGCTGTAAAATGCCATCAAAAGATTTTAAAAAATCTTTGTACTCACCTTACATCTTTCCCGTTTGACCCCTTTGCTACTCAATACCACCAGTTTGGTCATCTCCACATCTTCTAACCCCCCGAACACTTGCATTGGACTCCAAGGGCCTCTTTTGTTGAGTTGGGACTTCCAGCTTTATGATGGCTGGGAGGGTTCTGCTTATGCACGTGCAAGGTCACAGCACATGCCTTGATGTCCTGATGTTGTGACCTTCTGCACACTTGCGCAGCACCATCGCATACCCCAGGAAAGCTTGAAGTCCCGACTCAGTGTGAGAATCCATGGGATTCCAGAATTATCAGGGAGGGAAGTGTCAGGAATCCGAAGATGTGATTTGGACTGGACAGGTGACATTGAGTGGCTGAGAGGCCAGAGAGGTGAGTATAAGGATTTTCTTTGTTACTTATTACATTTATTATGCTTTTGGGTCTGTATAAACCATAAAGCATAATAGGGGACATAAAATTAGCAAACAATAACCAAATCTAATTTTCCAGGAAATTTATGCGCAAACAGGCAAATTCGAATTTTGTCTGATCCGCACATCTCTAGCTATAACACTACTGAGATGTGGGACCCAACAAATCTGGAAGATAAAGAGACAGAGGTCCCTTCAGAAATTCAACTCCACCATGGTTTTTCTGGCCTCCTTCTGCACAAGGTACAACAGCTCTATTCATTGAAATGAGTGTGATGCAGTTTCTTGCTCAGTCAGTTATAGTGAGAAATTGTGTACAAGTAAAATTTTATACAGATTGTCTCTTCGGAAAGGAAGAGGACTAGAACTCTAGTGCCACCAATTGGAAGTAGCAATCCTAACAGTCAATGTCAACCCTTTAACGAGCCTTGTCACATGACTTAGGATAAAAGCCAAACCAGAATCTCAATTTGCAGAGGAGCATTGCGGCTTTAAGTCTCCTCACCTCGACATGCTTAACATGTCACTCTCCTCAAGGAGAAACGATACTTCTTGGATCCAAGTAAAATTTTAAAAGGCCACAACATAGAATTGGCGCTTTGGTTCTTCATTTTAAGAATAAGCGCAAGTCCTGATATTTATTTCTCCACTAATCAGGAAGTAATGAAACTGGCCAAAATATTCAAAGATGGGATACTCTCTATAATTTTATTATTTAAAAAAAGACACTGTAGACTAAAAAGCTAGGAAAAATTGGTCGTGACAGCAATTAATCCCTTAAATCCACATTCCTTATGTGCAACATGCAGAAGTCCTTGTAGCTGAGATATTTGAATCTGTTTGCGAGGTAGGTTTTTACAAAAAACTTTACGTTTCTGACTGCTAAAATAACAAAATATCATTAATTTTATCTACTTGTTTCCGCATGAACTACTTTGTATGTAGGGACAAAAATTATCGGTAACCAACCATTCTTCAACCGTCAACAGACACTGACCACAAGGTTTTTATGGTATAGACCACAAGGCATTCGCAGTGCGATCACTGGAAAGGTCCATGTTACAACAGATACATGGACCAGTAAGCACTGGCAGGGACGTTACATCTGCCCACTGGGTCAATGTTGTGGCAACTGGGAACGCGGCATAAGGCATTCCAGCAAATGTCCTACCACCACTGAACTATAAGATTTATGCCCTTAGTGACCACCATTACTTCTTTTTACTGACCTGCCTTATAAGAGACTAGCATCCCCAGACTGGTGACAATTCAGCAGCTTTCAGCTGTCATCTATAGTTGACAACTTGCTGCATCAGCCACAATCAGTGTTGGTATCGACTATAATCATTTAACCTCTTAAATGCTGCTGTCAATAATGACTACAGCATCCAGATGGCTAACAGTGTGTGGGGAGCTTCCTCTTTAACCCCATTGGCACCCTGAGGCCTTGATTGTGTGGTCCTGATGTTTGCAGTGGCATTTCATGGCAAAATAATGGCCTTAAAGTCTGCCGGCTATAGCGCTCTGTTCAGAAGTTATCAACATTTAGGTGGTAAAAATAAATTTCTTCATTTCTATTATGCCTCTTTGCCTTAATTCCTGAAAATCATCTGAAGGGTTAATAAACTACATGACAGCAACTTTAAATACGTTGAGGGGTGAAATTTTTAAAATGGTATCATTTGGGGGTGTTTAAAACATATAGGACCCCTAAAGTCACTGCAAAACTTAATAGGTCCCTAAAAAAATAAAAGTTTGTAAATTTCCTTGAAAAAAATGAAAAATTACTGCTACATTTTTAAACCTTCTAAAATGCTAACAAAATAAAACAACATTTTACAAATGGTGCTGATGTAAAGCAGACATGAGGGAAATATTAGTTATTAATGTTTTTTTTGTGGTACAAGTATCTGGATTAAAGGGATAATCATTCAAAGTTTGAAAATTGCAATTTTATTGAAATTTTTGTAAAATTTCTGATATCTTTATAAATAAAAGCAAAAAATATCAACATAAATTTAGCATTATTATAAAGTACAATGTGTCACGAAAAAAAAAAAAAACATTCCCAAAATTAATGGTATATGTTGAAGCACATAAAGCGACGCTGGTCAGATTTAAAGAAAAATATGGTCTGGTCACTAAGGAGATAAAGATACATCAAAGTGGTTAGACCAGAAAACTGGAGTAGAATACTTTGAATAGTCATAAAATTTAGTAAAATGTTGCGATCTTTGGCATTTTCAAGCCAGTTTCATGTAGTGGTGTAAAAATGGAAGAAGCTGGGGAGAAGATGAAAGGTGGCTACACCCATATTTCAAATTAATGAAAATCGGTGGTGTTTCTTATGCCAGAAATGTTACTTCAGTCCCAAACTACATGGTGGCGCACACGTAAACGTACTTAAAAGTAAAGCGAACCAAATTAAAGAAATGAGTCAAAAATATACTTTGACATTTTTTATTGAGGAACATGATGCAATATCACCTGCCTGTGTGTAGACTAAGGATATGAATGTTTACGATTAGCAGGTAATTTTCCGTTAATTTAGAATCTGATGTTTTCAATCAATGGGATAACAATCAGGTGTGAATGGGCTACCTGTTTTATTCAAGGAACAAAGATATATCAAAATCTGATCTTCACAACAGAAATGTTGCGGAGGGACCTGAAATGAACAGTTCACGAGAAAAAATCCTTCCAATAAAACAAAGTGGAAGATAATTTTTTGGGAGGAATAGGCTAAAACATCTCCAAGTCAATGCGATGGATTAATCAACGTTTAGAAGCAGTTATTACTGCACAGGGTGGTCACACCCGATTCTAGAAGTAAAAATTCACCATACTTTGTTACTCACAGACATGTGATATTGGATAATTTTTAGTCCTTGATGTACATAACACCAGTTAAGATACAATTGTTCTAGAATCGAAAATGTTAGCCTGTGAAACAAGCAATATGTTGGGATATTTTTATTAGACAGCAAAAACTATAGTATTATGGAAAATTAGTGAAAATTAGAACAAAAAAAAATCCAAAATATATTTATTAAATATTTCTAACATAGACACTTGAATATTACCTAGTGAATTTCTCATTTACTTAACCCAGACAGAGAATCTTTTCTTTTCTGCATAATGGAAAAAAAGGTCAGTATTGCTTTAACAAGTTTTCTGCCAGGAAGCCTGTTCATTTTATCATGTGCTTCACCCCTCTCCAGAATTTATTAACAAGCTCCATAAGTTTACACTTGCGAAATGACATTTACCCTACAGCCAGGTTATCTTATCTACACACTGTTGGGCGGTGAAATAATGCCTGAAAAGGAATTGTTTAAAGACAAATCTATCTCTTTGTGTGTGGCTAAAAGCAATGTGCCATTTCGAGCAGTGACATGGAAAGGTGGTCGAGGTCATTGTGAATTTTTATTTTTTTTTTATTATCAAAAATCAAAAACTGGGAATCCACTTTCTATCAGTCTTACTATTATTGTGAATTTTTGATGTTTAAAAGCTTTATAAACACACAATTTAAAATGACACTGGCTGGCAGTGGTTACCTTATCCTTTTGACTAACAATGATGGGATTCCTGTCATGCTTTAACTCTCCTACAGAGCCACTGATGGGATTTTTTGAAATCCTATTATTGGTTGCACTGTCGTGGTCTCAGATGGGACTTTCAATCAAAAAGGCAATCAGAAGGTTATGCATCTCTAAGCTCAACCGCAAAAAAAATAAAATCTGAAAGCCTTGTGCAGCTTCAAGGAGCTCGAAATTATGCATGATAACAACCACTGGATTGAAACGCAGCGTGCAACTTCGAATCGATCTGCAAATAATAAATGACAAGATGATGTAAACGACCCTGATAATTGCGGAGCTAAGTTATTGGTGTAATAGATAATCACTAATTAATAAAAAGTATAAAAAATTAAGAAATGAGAGACAAAAATAATTTGTGGACTATGAATATAAAGGTAGGGAATAGATAGGCACCAGTATGATAACTTCTATTATTTGCCAGAAACAGCTGATAAGGAAACTCGTCTACTTGTGGTGCAATAGCCAACAATAATCATGTGCAGTCGATTAGAAAGTGAAAGGGTTCTGCATGATATAGTCTACAATTTACAGTACAGACCAAAAGTTTGGACACACCTTCTCATTTACAGATTTTTCTGTATTTTCATGACCATGAAAATTGTACATTCACACTGAAAGCATCAAAACTATGAATTAACACATGTGGAATTATATATTTAACAAAAAATGTAAAACAACTGAAATTATGTCTTATATTCTAGGTTCTTCAAAGTAGCCACCTTTTGCTTTGATGACTGCAAATTTGGACTCCTCAGACCAAAGCACAGACTTCCACCGGTCTAATGTCCTTTCCTTGTGTTCTTTAGCCCAAACAAGTCTCTTCTGCTTGTTGCCTGTCCTTAGCAGTGGTTTCCTAGCAGCTATTTTACCATGAAAGCCTGATGCACAAAGTCTCCTCTTAACAGTTGTTGTAGAGATGTGTCTGCTGCTAGAACTCTGTGTGGCATTGACCTGGTCTCTAATCTGAGCTGCTGTTAACCTGCGATTTCTGAGGCTGGTGTCTCGGATAAACTTATCCTCAGAAGCAGAGGTGACTCTTGGTCTTCCTTTCCTGGGGCGATCCTCATGTGAGCCAGTTTCTTTGTAGCACTTGATGGTTTTTGCTATTGCACTTGGGGACACTTTCAAAGTTTTCCCAATTTTTCGGAAGGACTGACCTTAATTTCTTAAAGTAATGATGGCCACTCGTTTTTCTTTACTTAGCTGCTTTTTTCTTGCCATAATGCAAATTCTAACAGTTTATTCAGTAGGACTATCAGCTGTGTATCCACCAGACTTCTGCACAACACAACTGATGGTCCCAACCCCATTTATAAGGCAAGAAATCCCACTTATTAAACCTGACAGGGCACACCTGTGAAGTGAAAACCATTCCCGGTGACTACCTCTTGAAGCTCATCAAGAGAATGCCAAGAGTGTGCAAAGCAGTCATCAATGCAAAAGGTGGCTACGTTGAAGAACCTAGAATATAAGACATAATTTCAGTTGTTTCACACTTTTTTGTTAAGTATACAATTCCACATGTTAATTCATAGTTTTCATGCCTTCAGTGTCAATGTACAATTTTCAAAGTCATGAAAATACAGAAAAATCTTTAAATGAGGAGGTGTGTTCAAACTTTTGGTCTGTGCTGTATGTGGTCGTAGAGAAAGAAGACAGACAACACTCACCGTTTCCTTGGTGGTTAAAAAGTCCTTTATTTCAATTCATATGGACATTCATAAAGCAGTGTAGCAGTGTGTGGGGAGAGAAAAGGTGAGCGACGGCCTTTTTGCACTCAGGTGGCACTTCTACGTGTCCATCGTCCACCTTTTCTCCCCTCATGTCTCCCCACGCTACTACACCACTTCCTGGATGTCAATATGAGTTGAAATACAGGACTTTTTAACCACCAAGGAAACGGTGAGTGCTGCCTTTCTACTTTCTATAAGACTGAATATAATTTGTAGACTATATCATGCTGAAACCTCTCACCCATCCAAAATTGCTTTTTAAATTGGTCTTCTAAAGAGGGTAGCCCTTTCGAAGCCCATGTCTATATACATAAGACATGGCAATAATAAAAATCATTCCAAAAGTGGATTTCTCAAATAGGTGGTACTTTGAAAAAAATGTCACATCTATGATAGGAGTCTGTCAGCACAAAATGTCTGTTCCAACCAAGTACAGGAGATCGGTGCGCCCTTTGCATGGCCAAACATTTAAGTTCACCTTGTTTTACCTCTATTCTGTTTTTCCCTCTATTCCTCTCACCTTCCAATCTTTGATTGGTAGCTCTGCCTTTATAGAGCTTTGCAAAGGGTGGAGATAGATGAAAACAAATAGGTGGGAAGGTGCACTTAAAGGTTTGGTCACCCCAAGGGTGCACCAAACATTTGTGCTTGGTTTACACATAATTTTGTACTGACAAACTCCTTTTAAAATGAATCTTTTATTTATTTATGGTAAAATACATGATAGATATCCTTGATATGATTAATTCAATGGCACACGTTTGTCTTTACTAGTCCCTTAATTATAATAATGTTGAAGGGTGTAGTAACGGCTTAATTGCGTCACTGAATCCATCATGTTAAGGATTTGTATCATGTGTTTTACCATGAATATTCAATATAGAAGATCAATCTTAAGGAATATGGATGTGTCATTTCTCCTCCAATTTTTGGATGTTCTAATTACAAGGTGAAGTTCCACAACAGGATTGGCACCCTTTGGTTTTTTCAGACCAGTGCTATTCAAAGAGTTTTATTTTTGTGAGATTAAAGAGGTCGTAAGCCTATTCAACTTTTTAGGTATTTTGAAAAGGTTTTATTTTATTAAATGTACTTGGGAACCTACATCTTATTCTGCATAAAATTAATACAATTAAATTAGTGTTCCTTCTTGAAGTGAACAGTGGGTGCTCTGGTAGAAATGAATGACAAGAACCACACATGCATGGCAACCTGTCCATTTCTGACATTTGCCAAGGTTCTCCAGACAGATGATAGCACTAAAGGCGACCATACTTTTCCTTTGCAGGAAAAATCATTTTTAATCAGGTTTGATAAATGTTGACACTGGGTTAATAAAAATCCACAGCTCAAAAAATTTCCACTTTTATGTATCCGGAGATTACTTTTGCAACCACAGAAACTTTTGTTAGACTGAGACAAAAATGTAAACATACTTGACTATCAAACAGAGTAGGCTCAATTTTCTGTCTTTTGTTCAAACGTTTATGAAGTTTTACATTTTTAGTAATTATTTCTGGGCTTTTTAATGAGAGACTGATAAAAGTTTGTCCCACTGCACTGAAATCTTGTACAAAGTACAAGAAACTACACATTGCATGTATACTAATTTATTTTCCGACTCATTTCTTTGGCTTGGCTGTAGTTTCTTGTACTTTTTACAAACAGGCACATTGCTCCCTTTTTTAAGCTACGAACTTCATTTATATAGCTTTCCATAGGCAGGTGTCTGAACAATAGAGTCCATGCCCTGCTCTGCCCTTAGCTACATTGAGGTTGCCTGACAAGTTGATATTTAAATATTAGAGATAGGACTGACCTGATTGGGTACACGTTGTCACAGTGGGAATGCTTTTAGGCTTTTATCAAATTAATGTTATCAAAGTACTCTGTTACTTATATGTACTAATACTACTTAATTACTTACAGCAGGGTGCATGTACATTTTGATTTTTTATTGGGTATTGTCTATGAAATGGCCACAGTGTGAATGTGCTCATACACATTGCAGGCATATTAACTTATGTTAAAGGAAACCTGTAACCCCCAAAATCGAAGGTGAGCTAAGCCCACCGGCATCAGGGGCTTATCTACAGCATTCCGTAATGCTGTAGATAAGCTCCCGATGTATCCTGAAAGATGAGAAAAAGAGGTTAGATTATACTCACCCAGGGGCGTTCCCGGGTCTGTTCTGGTCAGATGGACGTCGTGGTCCGGTCCAGGGCCTCCCATCTGTTTATGATGACGTCCTCTTCAGGCTGTGGCTCCGGCAGCCTGCAGTGCGCAGGTGCCAGGAAAGGTCAGAGAGATCCGGCGCCTGCACACTGTAGTACTTTGCTCTGCCCTCAACAGGGCAGACAAAGTATGCCTGCACCTGATCCGCCGCCTGAAGACAAGAAGAGGACATCATCGTAAGAAAATGGGAGGCCCCGGACTGGACTGCGAAGCCCATCAGACCAGAACAGAATCGGGACCACTCCTGGGTGAGTATAATCTAACCTCTTTTTCTCATCTTTCAGGATACATCGGGGGCTTATCTACAGCATTACAGAATGCTGTAGATAAGCCGCTGATACTGGTGAGCTTAGCTCACCTTCGATTTTGGGGGTGACAGGTTCCCTTTAAGGCTAATTTCTTTGTTTTTCTATTGGAAAGAGACAGAAGACACCGTTGACCATAAGAGCTTAAACTATACAGGAGAGAGAGGATTCCTCTGACCATAACAGCTTACACTCTTCTGGAAAAAGATCAGAAAAGCTTAAACTGTACAGGAGAGAGGACCCCGCTGACCATAAGAGCTTTAAGTGTACAGAATAGAGAGGACTCCTCTGACCATAAGAGCTTACACACTACAGAAGAGAGAAATTTACTTTCCAACTGTAAAGATGGAAAGCAACTCTGACGTAAAAGGTATGCTCTACTGGGAACCGCTGATCAGTGATGTCCCAGGTACTGACCTTCACTGTGCATGGCATGACACTAGATGTCATAGCTGAGGGGCATTAGTAACAATATAAAAATACATTTATCCGCTCTCTGATGCTTCAGCAGTGCAGGTAATGGTGCTGAATTAGTTTATTTTTCATAAACAACATCTTGAATCTCAAAGAGGTCGAGTTCTCATGAAACCGACAATTTCTGGAAATTCAACTCAAACTCAAACCTGCACGGATCAATCAGCTCATCTCTACTCAAAATACAAGTGTTATGCACCTTCTGAACATCTAAGCTACATAGTTTATATTGCTAGACCCTACTTTCGAATTTGCCAATTGGAAGCACATCAAGATCCTAATTATGACATTGTACAAAATCCATGTGCCACTTGGAATCATCAGGTCACATACACTTAGTAACGGAGCCCTAAAATGACTTATCTGTTTCATAACACCAAAAAGACAACTAATAAACTTTTCTTTACTATCAATATCACCCAAACATTTAAAGAGAATCTGGCATGGAAGGCAGGAAAACTATTGCACTTTATTTATGGACAATTTTGCAAGAAGCCAAAGGTTACTGTCTTATATGTCTTAGCATCCAACTCCCTTGACTGTCACTTACGGGTTAAACACTAAGAAAGATTTATTACTTCCTTCAGAGCTTCAACCTATAGATTGATGTGTGTGCCCTTGAGAAGGGCAAGTTGCCAGAAAATAGTATGAAATGTTAGGGTCAAGAATCGAGATATTAAAGGCTTTCGATACGTTTTTTCTGCCCTAGATTTTACCACATTCGTTGATAAATCATATGAAAGAGTCAAGTTGTCTTCTACCAAATCCTCTTCGTAATAAATGCGTTTACGGACTCATTTACGTATTCGAAGGACGAGAGACCAGAAAGATATTTATAAAAATATATTTCACCAAGTATTAAACAATACAGGAATTTTCCAGTACATGAAGTAAATAAAGAAATGATAATATAGCTTCAGAGCAAAGTAGAAAATTAAAATGATCTGCATGTGATACTTTCAGTTAATATACAATTTCTACTTGTAATTGCAAATTTAATACGAGCGCGGTCGTTGGCGCTGCCAATTTTTCGTGTGCAATTGTCCCTGTGCATAACTAGCAAATATCATAGAAAGGAAATGCTGACTTAAGCACTAAAATCATATTTACACTGATTTTTTTATTTTTTTTGCTCTAGAACACTGGATAGCTAGAAGCGTGAGTCTGTCACTGTACAGTGTAATGTGTAAAACTCTAAAATTCTAAAGTTTAAATATTCACATGAACCTGTTTACTTCCAGATGTTTGTGCTTGTAATAAAAAAAACACATTGTATATCATATCCCCAATTCTGAACAAAATATAAAAACTTGACAAAGCCTTTCGGGAAAAAAAGTTTTTTTGTTTTTTTTCTCTCTTTTAAGCCATCCGTTAAAATTCAACTACTGCAAATATACACTGCCCCCTTTATTAAATTACCTCTTGCGGCGTTAAAAGCCATCATAAAGTTTCAAAATGTATATGAATTTTTAACATTTAGTTATGTGCGTACAAAAAAATAAAAGATTAGTTAATGGATATACATTATATATAGAGTTATGCATTTTTTTTAACATAGTTCTTCAATAAATAAAGATATGCAAAAAAATTATAAAGTCAATAAAATAGCACTTTGAGAAATCAATTAATAAATAATATTTGGAACAAAGTAAATTATTATATATATATTTCTATTATTTTTCATCTCTCTTTTAAAATTCTAATTCAATTTGGGCAAATATCAATTTGTCGAGGAAAAGTTCAGTACAAACATGCCTCCATTTAAGGAGTTATGATCATAAAAACATTTTTTTTATTTATTCTTCTTTGAATTGGTGATAAGATGTGAATAATTTAAGGCCCAAAAAATATGTAGATAATGATGTTCAGTTGGTGGCTTGTAGGCCACCAAGTTAGTACAATGTATAGTCATCACACAGTGGAAGCCAGTTGGGAATCAATGTTATCAAAATTCATCAGAAGACCAAATATTGCTTTAGTAAAAAGTGGTTAATTCCTCTTTTCAAAATGTTGCAGTAGACTTCATTGGTAGAAGACTTTTATAACAGAGCGATCAGCTTGTCTAAAGTTCCAACCTTTACGTATTTGCTCTGTTTACTCAGACATCCCAGATGCCAAATCTTCAACCTTCATGGTGGCCCAAGTGAATACTGAACATCCAATGACTTCTAGATACTTCACAAACTTTACTCCACAAGACTTACCCCCTAACGTACACAATTTTTGGTTCAACATTACAATGTAGGTTGATTTTGTTTTTGTTCTTTTTTTATAGATGACTGGTGCTAATTGTCTCTAAAACAAGTCGGCCACTTTTAGTCCTAACTAACGATGACCCTAAAATTTTACAGAATTGTGAAGTTCGGAATGCAAAAAATGTTGATTCATTGTCAAGTTTCTCTGTCGCTTTCTCCAACTGAGTAAAGTTCTCCAAGTCTTTTAAAACGAGGACCCCAATCGCTGAGGTAGTCAAAATTTTGATCTGAGTCTGATGTTGACGACTCCAACGAGCTTAGAGAACCAGCTACTGATCCTCTCCCTTCATAGCCATAAATCTGGATTGAGTCGTAAGGTGGGGCAGTGGGGTCATTGTCAGCTTCGTGGAGCCTTACGTTAATAAATTCATCCACATCAACACCGTTGGGAGTTGATGTATGACCTTGCCGGGGCATAAACTGAAAATCAGGCTTGATGTCCTTGCGTGGTAAATATCCATTTATTCCATCAGGGTTTTGCAACGTTGCAATATCAAAAGCCTCTGTATCTTCTTCCCCGCCTCCTTCATCATCATAGCGGATTATGTTTTCTCGAACGTCTTCATCATCCTTGATAATCAGTGGTTCATTTTTGTGTCTTCGAAGTGTGACAAATAGCACAACAATGACTGTAAAAAAAAAACAGCAAAAAGAAAAACAATTAATATGGTAATTCATAACTTCCTCACCTCATTTCAGCACTTAATGCTGTAATGGCATCAGTGTGATGATTAAAAAGAGATGTAAAATGGGTGTACAGTGTTCACTTACCACCTAAAAGAGCCATATAGAGGGTTGGAAAGAAAGAACTCCTAGGTTTGATGGAGTCAAATGGATTATCAAACGATGCCTGCCAATAACTCTAAAACCCGTTGTATTACATATGCTCTGCATGCAGTTCATAGATTCTAAAAGGAAACATGCACAAAGAAAAAGTACTTTTTTCCATCCCTTCACCCTTTGAAGATCTGCTTTTTCATGTTATTAAAATATTAGTAACCGGTATACTATTTCTATAAAATATTGTGATCCCAAACAATTCTGTAAATTTTTTTTAACAGAATTCTAATTATCCCAATTGCATGTAATAAGATCCGACTTTTAAATCACCTTTCAATGAAATGTTTCGTATTTGTTCCCGAAAGACATCATTTTACCATAACATTAAATGTACCCTTTAGAAGAGCATACTTTGATATAATATTAGCAGGGAATATATCAAATGAGTAGGTTCCTTTTTTTGTCTCCATTATTTTAATTCATTGGTTTCCATTAAACAGTATGCGGCTGCTTAAAAGTTTTCCGTTCTTACTTTTTTCCCCGGCATGTGGTCCACCTACAATAAATTTTCTGCACAATTGCCGAATTCAAGGATATATCTGTCAAAGCTTCCAACTATTGTGTGCGGATCGTAAAGCCTTGAGTCTTAAATAGATCATTTCAATTATTTAAAATTATAAAAGCAGAAATAAAAGATATTATTTTTCTAATGTTTAGGTTGTTGTGCCATATAAATTATATCATTTAAGAGGTATGACTTGCCTGTGACCGTGATTCAAGACCCGCAAACAATAGATAAATTACTTAATGTGGCTCACATTGATAAAATGCATTGAAAATAAACAAATACTGTTTACAAAGGAAAATCAAAGTAAATATTACACCAAAGAGGAACAAAATTGAAGCTAACTGGTGAACCCACTCATATCCAGAATCCCTGCATAACCTAATAGATTATATTATTATTATTTAATCCAGAACATGACATTTTTGGCAGGCCTTCAACATTCCCTGACCTAAGTCCTTTTCTTCCACCTCTCTTTCTAGGTTACTCCCTTCTTTCTACAGTTTTAAGGTTCTTAGCTCTCAAGGATATATTTATGCAAATCCGAGGTGATGGCAGCTTCACTTTCCCGTTGGGCTTAAAACAGAAGAAACGTTCTCTTCAACATATTCATTAATGATCTGGTAGAAGGTTTACACAGTAAAATATCGATATTTGCAGATGATACAAAACTATGTAAAGCAGTTAATACAAGAGAAGATAGTATTCTGCTACAGATGGATCTGGAGAAGTTGGAAACTTGGGCTGAAAGGTGGCAGATGAGGTTTAACAATGATAAATGTAAGGTTATACACATGGGAAGAGGGAATCAATATCACCATTACACACTGAACGGGAAACCACTGGCTAAATCTGACAGGGAGAAGGACTTGGGGATCCTAGTTAATGATAAACTTACCTAGAGCAGCCAGTGCCAGGCAGCAGCTGCCAAGGCAAACAGGATCATGGGGTGCATTAAAAGAGGTCTGGATACACATGATGAGAGCATTATACTGCCTCTGTACAAATCCCTAGTTAGACCGCACATGGAGTACTGTGTCCAGTTTTGGGCACCGGTGCTCAGGAAGGATATAATGGAACTAGAGAGAGTACAAAGGAGGGCAACAAAATTAATAAAGGGGATGGGAGAACTACAATACCCAGATAGATTAGCGAAATTAGGATTATTTAGTCTAGAAAAAAGACGACTGAGGGGCGATCTAATAACCATGTATAAGTATATAAGGGGACAATACAAATATCTCGCTGATTATCTGTTTATACCAAGGAAGGTGACGGGCACAAGGGGGCATTCTTTGCGTCTGGAGGAGAGAAGGTTTTTCCACCAACATAGAAGAGGATTCTTTACTGTTAGGGCAGTGAGAATCTGGAATTGCTTGCCTGAGGAGGTGGTGATGGCGAACTCAGTCGAGGGGTTCAAGAGAGGCCTGGATGTCTTCCTGGAGCAGAACAATATTGTATCATACAATTATTAGGTTCTGTAGAAGGACGTAGACCTGGGTATTTATTATGATGGAATATAGGCTGAACTGGATGGACAAATGTCTTTTTTCGGCCTTACTAACTATGTTACTATGTTACTATGTTCTGGTGTTGACTCATCCTAAAGGTATTGTCCGGCCTTAGGGTTCAAGACTGTAGACACTCTATGTGACTTCAGACTTGTGATCCCTCACAGCTCACGTATTGAGTGTTGTACAGACTCTGAAGTGCCGCACCGAGATCAGTCGGGTGCGTGACCGAAAGTATGCGATTTGCATACATGTGGTCACATGCTAACTAGACATGCGCGACCTCACTCAATGCAAGTGCACTGGCTGAGGCTTGACATGTCAAGTTTGAATGTGTCCAGAAGAAAACTTATTGTATACTTGTGGTCACATGACCGACCACTCCCATTGCCGATACAGGAAAATCTTGACAGTGCGCAGTGCACGCTCTGTGAGAACTCACAAATCTGCACTAACATAGACTGACTGCAGACTTGTACTCTAAGACCAGACAACCCCTTAAGTGATGTATATGAAGAGGTCTGACTCACTGGCTCATTTTGATAGCCAAGCCAGCCACCTTCTCCTGAATGGTTCAGCCATGATACAGGAAGAGGTTGGCTTAGCTACTGAAATAAGCCAATTTGCTCCATTCACATGCAAAATTGGAGATGTGCTCATACAGTATGCTTTTTACTTTGTGGAACCCAACCTAGAGATGTTTCACTTAAAACAATGCAGCAAATAAACTTAAAGTGGTTGTCCTGGACTTTAACATTGTTGGCCTACTTGTGGGATAGATCATCAATGCCTGATTGGCGAAGGTGAGACCCTCAGCACCCCACCGATCGGTTGCATCTAGAACTTGTCAGGTGTGGAGCTGCACAGGTCCATTAATGCAATAGTGCCTGTGGCTGGGTACTGCACATTTGTGCCTACTTTCTTGAATAAGGGCAGATGTGCAGGACCTGGTAATGGCCACTAGACCATTGATGGAGCTGTGCTGTGATGTTCTGCAACTGAACAGAACCAACTCCACCCGAAACAGTTGATCAACTGAGGTGCGGGTGCCCATGGATCAGGCGTTGATCATCTATCCTGAGAAAAGTCCATCAATATTAAACTCCATTTAAGTGCTTTTTCTCGTCTTTATTCTTCAAGGAGCGCACAGTTCCCCTGTCTCCTGGATTCCTGATTACCAGGAGACAGGTTCTTTAACCTAGGACCAACATACCATTTTTTTTAGCTTCTCATTCTTTCTCTTGATATACCAGTTTCCTAAACTTTACATATATGTAGGTCAGAGCTGCAGTACCAGCCACAACTTATGGATAAGAGTGGCGCAGTAGGCAGAGAAATTAAATTATTTGCTGTTTTCTGCTACGAAGCTAACATATCAGATTCCCTGCAGCATAATCAAAGGGTTGAAGCAAATATTGAGCATTACTTACCTAGAAGCAGCACAATGCAGGCCAGAATTGCTATCAAAGCTCCCATGCTGAGTCCAATTGGCAGAACATAGGCTTCAGCATTACATGATTGCACCACTCCATCACTGCTACATCCACAGACCCGTATAGTAAGGGTGCTGGTACTGCTCATTGGAGGATTGCCACTGTCACTTATTATAATCGGTAACAGGTACACTTCTTGCTTCAGTCGGTTGAATCCATTATGCCTTGCCAGGATGCTAAGTGAATTATCTGAAAAAAAAAAGAGGAAAAAAGTCAATACAATCAATTGATAATAAATAGATGTTCTTAACACACGCTTGCACGCAGATATACATGAAATGAAAAACAAAAGAATAACTGGCTTGTCTGTAATTAGAAAAAAAGCTCTGTATTTTTTCCCCGAGAGAGAACAGTGCTGTATTACCATTCAGTCATGCTGAAATACCATATCCAACCTATAGATAAGTGGCTTTTTTTATATAAAAACTTTTTTTTTCATTTTCAGATTCTCAGTTATGTATAGACATGCCATTCTGCAAATTTTGTTAAAGTGAACTTATCACATCCATAAATGCTATTTTCTTGCAGATATGAAGTTAATCTGCAGATTGAGAAATAGCCACAGGGAGAAAAATCAGTTTATTCTCCCTGCAGCCACTGACAGTTAGCTTTGACCAGGCTTGGACTGGCCCACAGAAGAAGAGGAGAAACCTCTGGTTGGCCCCTGAGCAGAAGATGCCACCACCCTCTTGTATGAGCAGTGCTTGGCACAATATTATTATTATTTATTATTATAGCGCCATTTATTCCATGGCGCTTTACATGTGAGGAGGGGTGTACATAATAAAAACAAGTACAATAATCTTAAACAATACAAGTCACAACTAGTACAGGAGGAGAGAGGACCCTACCCACGATGGCTCACAATCTACAAGGGATAGGTGAGGATACAGTAGGTGAGGATAGAGCTGGTCGTGCAGCGGTTTGGTCGATCGGTGGTTACTGCAGGTTGTAGGCTTGTCGGAAGAGGTGGGTCTTCAGGTTCTCTTTGAAGGTTTCGATATACATATATATACAAGATACAACTTACTTTTGAAACTAAGTCCAGCTTCTATGCTTTAACATAAGCACTGAATGGCATGGACATCAAGATTTATATATAGCATTTTCCCATTACCGATTTACCAAAATAATGGCATCAGTGGGTTCAAGTGGCGCTTGGCACATGAGACAAGCACATAAAAACAAAGCGCACACCCAATTGTATCAGAAATGGAACTGTACCTTGCTCCGTGGCTACGTGAAGGCAATTTTTGTCAGTTCAATCAAATAATCAAGAAGGACTCCCAAGTGAGATGCCACCTACTAAGTAAGCGTGCCCTAAAAGAGTATTTGACATTGAGTTTACCCAAAGAGAACAGTCTTTTTAAGCCACTTGACTTTTTTGTTGTTCGAGTTATGTCATCCTTTTCTTATCGTAGCAGCCCAAGACAGCAAGAAATATCCTGCTGGCTGAAGCTCTTTAATGAGAATGTAAAAACATTTCGAATAAAATTTCAAATCGAGAAGGTTGATGGTATTATAGTAAATGTTATGTAGCTGGCTTCTCAACAATACACAAGGAGAATGTGATATCGTTAAATTGATATAAGGTAGTCCGGTTCCAATATTAAGTACATTTTAAACCTTTCACTGTAACCTCTGCGCTTATGCACCGAATGCTCCAATATTATCTGTCACTGTGTTTAGTATCAGCTATCAAAGATTCATTTTGCTGTGGATTTTTTTTTTACTTGCAAAATAACAAACCTTTATCTCAACAGCCTGGTGTCATATCAGCTGTTTTTATATAAGCAGTAGAGCGAAGGTGTAGAGGCAGAACATGGTATGGCTAGTGTGGCCCGTAGAATGAGGGGGTTAAGCTCTTGTTGGCCCCATCTCCTATATTAACGACTAGGGATGAGTGGATAGGGTAAAGTTTGAATTTGCTTGTTTGCATGGATTTTCCCAGGAAATTCAATTTTAAAGTGCATTGTTATGCACTGGCCTCCCTACAGTCGGATCCCTGTAAAAAAAACCTCCTTATACTAACCTTACTGCTCACCTCTTCTTACCCTCCGCTCATCATCATCACCCAAATGGTCCTTGCTGCATTTTCAAATTGAATTACTCATGCTAAATCACACTAGGATTGGATTTCTCTCCTTGATAAAGCCTAAGAGGATTTTGCACATACAGGTACAAGATCACGGAACATGCCATGATGTCATGATTTGTGACCTTTTGTGCCTTAGAGCAGAATCCGCCAAGGTCTCAACGAAGCTGGAAGTCCAAGCCCCACCATGAGCGCATTTCAGCATGGACAGTCTGAAGATGAATCGAGGACCGAACAACTGACAAAGAGAGGTTGGGGAGGTGAGCGGTAAGGTGAGTATAAGGATTTTTCATTTTTGTAAAGGGAAGCTGATCTTTTAAAAAAATGCTATTTAACTTGCAGTTATGGGATTAATCTGCAAGTAATAATATGAAGTTGCCTCACACCTACACTGAGAGCTTTGCTTCCTGGAAGAACTTAGCTTTATTCCTCCTGTAAGCCTTGTGTTGGTGGTGCTAGCGCAGCTTTGGTCACCACTCAGGGCATAGTGAGCAGTCGCTGTAGTAGTGCCGCCTACACTGACTGACAGCTGAATCTATAGCTGAGCCGGCTGTGAGTCAGTACCGGGGGGGGTGTAGCTACAGCGTCCACTCACCATGCACTGAATGATGATCAAAGCTACCCTGGCCCAGCCCTATGACAGAAAGCCCAAAGCTGCCAAGAACAATAAAGGTTTTTCCTCCTGGCAGCGGGGCTTTCAGTGCAGATGCCAGGCACTTTTAGTGCGAGAAAATTCCTTCAAATGGAGATATGTAACAGTATGACACGTGATGGTAAAATACTGTTAGCGGTTACTACTAGGGTTGAGCGAAACGGGTCGGCCAGATTCAGAAGTCGCCGACTTTTGGCAAAGTCGGCTTTCATGAAACCCGACCCGACCCCTGTGTGGGGTCGGCCATGAGGTCGGCGATCTTCTGATCTGGAATCGGAATTCCGATATGTTTAAGATATCGGGAATCGGTATCGGAATTCATATTTAAGTGTAAAATAAAGAAGAAAAATAAAAAAATATTGCTACACTCACACTCGGATGCGCCCTGGTTCTCACCGGCAGCCTTCCTTCCTAAGAATGAGTGCCTGAAGGGCCTTCGATGACGTCGCGGCTTGTGATTGGTCACATGGGCGGTCACGCGGCCAATCACAAGCCGCGACGTCATCTAAGGTCCTTCAGGCACTAATTCTTAGAACGGAAGCATCCGAGGGCGCGTCCGAGGGTGAGTATATTCCTAATAGGTATATACTCACCCTCAGATGCCCTGGTTCTAACCCGCAGCCTTCCTTCCTAACAATCAGCGCCTGAAGGACCTTAGATGACGACGCGGCTTGTGATTGGTCGCGTGACGCCCATGTGACCGCTCACGCGACCAATCACAAGCCGCGACGTCATCGAAGGTCCTTCAGGCGCTCATTCTTAGGAAGGAAGGCTGCCGGTAAGAACCAGGGCGCGTCCGAGGATAAGTATATCAATATTTTTTATTTTGATTCTTTATTTTACACTTAAATATGGATCCCAGGGCCTGAAGGAGAGTTTCCTCTCCTTCAGACCCTGGGAACCATTAGAAACCCAATGCACTGCATTGGGTTTCGTGTTTCGGCCGACCCCGACTTTTCTATAGGATCGGCCGATTTCACTCGACCCGACTATTGAAAAAGTCGGGTTTCGTGAAATCCGACCCGATCCTATAAAAAGAAAAGTCGCTCAACCCTAGTTACTACATGGAAATGCTTCCTTTTCGTTTTTCTCTATATATGTGCTGGCTTAATAGCTTATATTGTAGTTGAAATGCTTACTTAACCGCTTTTTATATTGATTTAACCTAGTCATTTGTCAAATCTCTTCTCTGATGAAGAGGACATTCAAAGCCACATAAAGCTGTCAAAATAATAACATATTTTCAAAATACCGTTCAAGTAACTTATTGGCTGGTATTACTAGCAGTGAAAAGAGCCTGGGGGGAATTTTGCTAGCAAAAAAAGATAAAAAAATTAAATAAAAAGTGTAATGAAAGTTGAAGATACACATGTCAGCATATATTTTTCTTTTGCATTTAATGTTGAGTTTTCCAGGTTTCATGGAAGATGCGATTGTATTCGAAGGTGAAAGGCAAAATAAGTAAAGAAGATTCATAAGAATAAAAAGTCATAAATAGATAAACAAAGTCTTTATGACTTTTCATAAAAAATGTATGCATTTTAAGGGGGTTTTCTCAACTTGTGAAATTGGTAAGATGCTTGTAAAAAGGAACTTTTACAATTTACTTTTTGTAAATTTCCGCCTTTCTCAAGAATGAGATGACATTTTATTTCTATAATTTACAGATCATTGATATTATCAGCCTATCAGAAAGGACCAGATTCGTCGGCAAGGAGTAAGCACTTACAAGCGATTGGTTAAACAGCTTGTAAGCGCTGCTTTGAAGCTGGACCAAATGTTGGATCTGGCCAACTTCTTTGCCACTGAACTCTTTAGATTCCTACTGGTCGCATTGGAGAGTGCACAGGCAAGCCGCTAGCCAGAAATGTCAATCATCAGAAGCACACTGACTCTGGGTAAGTGGGAGGCAGAGTAGCGGTGTACTCTTGCAGAGTAATAATGAAAAAACTACTTTAAAGAGGAACTGTCATTTTGGTTTTTTTTTACATAAATCCATAATATAAATAAAAATAAGAACATTTGTAATACATCTTATCAGAAAAACCTACTTTTTTCCCCTCCTGGACTGATAATTAATTCTCAAACTTCCTAGTTTATGGGTAAAATCTGTATTCAGTGAAAACAGATTTCCCCATTACTGAGATAGGAGATGAAACTTGGTGCTCGTAAAGTTCTATGGAGACTAATAGATGTGATTTCAGGAGAATGAACAGCAAAATGGTTGTGTCTGCACCAGCTGTTATTTCCTATCTTAGTGATGGGAAAATCTGTCTTCACTGTATACAGATTTTATCTCGGAATTGACAGTGAAAGATGAGTCCAGGAGGGTAAAGAAGCTGATTTCTAAATAAATATTATAAATATTCTTATTTTCATATATAGTATCAAATAATGAAATACTAGACAATCCATGGAAAGCAATAGTCTTTGTCTTATAGAAACTACAAAGGTTGGTATCAGCCGTGTAATTGGAGAGCTGCTTATTTTATTTCTCTAGAGATGGACTTGTAACCAAGAGATTGTTGATATTTTGCAATAATTTTGATTCCCAAGTCCTCAGACAGTTCTCTTCTCCTCTTTATGCTCTCCATGCTCATTGTGGCACACACAGACACTTCTTTCCTTTTTATCTGGTTTCAGGTGTGATTTTCATATTTCCCACACCTGTTACTTGCCACAGGTGAGTTTGAATGAGCATCACTTGCTTGAACCAAAGGTGTTTACTCACAATTTTAGAAAGATGCCAACAATTTTGTAGTCTTGCTTGAAATTATGTTCAATTTGTTTTTCTTCCTTGTATTTTTGTGTTGATCCAAAATACATAAAGGGAATACACATGTGGGTAACAAAACTTGCGTAGTTGCAATTTTTTTTCTGGGAAAAATACTTCATTTTCTGGAACAAATGCAAGGGTGCCATCACTTTTGGCCATATTATCTATCTATCTATCTATCTATCTATCTATCTATCTATCTATCCATCTATCTAAATAAATATATGTATTGAATTGAAGACCATTTTGGGTGGATTTTAATTTATCAAATCTGCTCGCTTTTCTGAATTTTTTATACAAGAAAGTACCGTACAATATAAAAAAAAATGTAAAAATGTAAAAAAAAAAACCCGTGAAGTATTTTTTTTTTTTTAGAATCAAATTGAACCACTCACCAATAAATGGGGGACAAGGGAGAAGACATCCAGCACTCATTTGGCATAAGGATATCAACACTAAAGCGGCCTTTGTTATCTTCAATTACCTTCAAGTTCTAGAACACCTCTATTGACCAAGGTCCATAGAAGCAAGGGAGCTTGTTAGGTATTTGTCTCACGTCTGAAAAAATGAATAAGCTCTAAGTTGACATTCACCCACTGTGCAATTGATTGACCCTCTCGCATTAATGCCAGCTTGGCTTTGTTCCTATGTGAAGGTAAATGAACGTGCGAAATGTCAGGCTATGAAAAAGCAGAGAAATCCTTATCTTCAGCATCCCGTTTACCTTGGGGAGCCGCCAACAGAACAACTGGCATGTGAACCACGCTACCAGAACTGTGTTACATAACTTTTTCAACTGTCCATTGTCATCTGAAATCTCACATGACATGTAGTCTGAGATCACAAGCCCCCGGGCATTAGGATTTGCAACGTTTATATGTTGGAGAATCTGAAGCATTTTGTTTTTTCTGACTATTTATAATCTATCCTAATGGTGTGACATTGACAACAATTGCAATATTTCTGCTTTCTTCTTTAGAGGATTTTACAGGACTTTATATTGATGACTTATGTTACAAATAGGTTACCAGTAACCCAGCGCCCTCACTTTTCAGATGAATTCAGCTCCTAATATGGCCAGATGTTAAGTATATAGAGCCAGTAATAGTCATTCTTGGGTACTGCAACTCAGCCACAATTCACTTAAAATAGGCAATTAGCTGCAGATCAGCCACTACAAAATATGAAGAGTTGCCCCCGAAGTAGACTGAAACGTGCGTCGGGGTGAAGGGTTGTTTTGCCTATTGGTGCAGTTGGTACAACACCTAACATTAAAGATAGTTATCATTTATTTATTGTCTGTGCCATTTTTCTGCACATCCATTCCACATTACTATGCATGCTTTATAAGAAAGTGAGTATCCTGAATTGGCTGAAAGGCACCATTTCCATTGCTGGTTTCATCACACTATTTAATAGGCAGTCACTGCATCCCTTTCAGTGAGGCACTTGTGTTTTAATATTCTTTTCTCTATTTCTGTATTGAATGTATATTTAATATATTATTATTATTTAGATCCTTTGATACACTTTCTTTTTCTTTCGGGGATTTGTTTCTTTTCCCAGATTTTAGTGATATATCTGCCCACAGCAGTAGCTGCAAACACCAGACTGATGAGGGTGCATTGTGGTCTCCAGACCCAACAGTCTTTTATTAACAACCTGTCCAAAGAATTTGTTATAAATGGTTCCATTAAGATTGCATGTGTCAAGACCATAGATACAGTACAGGGAAGTCCTATGGGGTCTACTCAGACCCCCTTATCCCTAAATGGTGTATGTTTCCTCTCTGTCATGTTAAAGAAGCACTCCCATTCAATGCTTTTGTCCACTTAATATATTGCAGTCATCATATTATACAGAACTTTGTACTTACAATTGCTCATTTTGCCTTTCTACCCAGTTATTTTTTTCCTCATAAGGTCTTTGATATCACATAATTAAAATCTGCTGACTAGCTAAATCCTTCTAAGCTCTATGTAGAAACCGTAGGTCAATATTCTCTGTATGAGTAATAAGTCAATGGATCAGGAGTTCAAGAGGGAATTTATAAATGCAGGGACAAGAGACTTCCTGTTTCTACATAGAGCAGAGTAAAGAGAAGAATTTACTGGGTAGCATAGCAAAATGAGCAACTGTAAATATGTAGTGCCATATAATATCATGATTACAAAATGTTAAGACATAAAAACTTTGATGGGAGGAGTGATATAATCATCTGACATGTGCCCCTATCAGCCGTGGGTGGAATCACGATCCACCCGTGGCTGTTAACATGCTAAATGCTGCTATTAATCTCTGAAGCGCATCAGCACACCAGTCACATGATCACGGGACACCAATGGAACGGCATGACAAACTTGTGTCTACAGTAGATCCCTGTGGTTGTCATAGCAGATCTGCTATGAGTGCCGCCTTGTGGCCGGCGTTCATAGCAGATGAGCAAGTCTGCCCCACAGGGAAGGGCTGCAGCCCTGCTCTGTGTAGCAAAAGCAATCAGAAGATGACAGCTTTGAGTCTCCTATGAAGACAATTGAAGCATATAAAAGTAAAAAAAATATTAAAAAAATAATAAATATATCTAAAATTTCAAATCACCCCCTTTCACCCCATTCAAAATAAAACAATAAAAAGAATCAAATATACACATATTTGCTATTACCACATTCAGAAACGGCCAATGTATCAAAATCTAAAAATAATTAATCAGATTGGTAGGCGCCTTACAGAAAAGAAAATCAAAATGACAGAATTAAGTTTTTTGGTCGCCACAACATTGTAATAAAATGCAACAACTGGTGATCAAAATATCATCTCTATCCCAAAATGATATAGATAGAAACATAATCTTGGTGTCCAAAAAAATAACCCAGCCCAAGATCACAAAAAATGGAGATGCTGCGGGTCTCAGAAAATAGCGCCATTTTTTTTGTAACGAATTTTGGATTTTTTTCAACACTGAAATAAATTGAAATGGAATTGAAATGTCACTTTAAATAAGCCCTTTAGACCTCTTTGACATTGTGTGCTGCTATTTATTCTACACTTTCAATTTTTAGTGCTACTTTTTCCCATTTTTTCCATGTCAGAGTATGATGAAGGAGTAAATATAATGTACAGTGAGAATGACAAAAGGAGGTCTGGCAAAACACACACAATCACACACATACGAAACTTAGAATAAGTAGGTATGACAAAGGTTTTACAGCAGGATGCCGGAAAACAGTAGGAGAACTATTGTTTGACATTTGCATTTTTGAAATGCTACATATTGGTTTTCTTGTGTATCGAAGTGCACTTAAGTTCAGGAAATGTGTCCATTGTGAAACAGTAAGTGGGGTTAAAACGATAAAAGAATAAAACAGCATGTATACATAAAGTTATATTTAAGGTGGTTTCTGTCAAAAATCCAAAATGTTCTCAGTGGAATGCTCTAAGGGCAATATCTCAGAGTTTGGACCATCCTCCGGCCACCACCAAATGGACAAATTCTTTTATTGATCTCTATCCCACCATTATGCCTCCCAAACTGTTTGGATGAACGTGCTGAAGAATAGAATAGAAAATTTCCTCCACTACCCCTTCAGTATCTCGTAAGTGCCATCCTTAAAGGGCATTTGTCAGCACAAAATGGCTGTTCTAATTAGGACTCAGTGCTTTGTGCATCCTTGATGTAGCCAAACAACTCAGTGCTCCTTCCGCCTACTTTTGTCCATCTATTGCCAGTTGCCTCTTTCTTGATTGACAGGTGTGACTTTACTGGAGTCAGAGGATGGCAGAAAGAGAGGTGCAAAACAAGTAGATGGGAAGGTGCACTGGTTGACCATGCCAAGGGTGTACCGAATGCCTGGGCTGGGTTACAACAGTCGTTTCCTGCTGAAATACTCCCTTTAAGTGCTCACGCAGATGACCGTATTATCGGTCAGATTGCGATCCGACAAAACATCAGATCGCACTTGGACCAATGTTATTCCATAGGGTCATACACATGTTCAATTTTTTTTTCAGACAGAGTCATTCTGATCACATTCTACTCAAGCTCTGATCGTGGTGTGATTTGAATAATCGAACCGATTTTCACCGATTCTTGTCTGCTCCTGCTCTTTTGGCAAGTAATGGAGAAAGACACATACCAATCTCACTTGTTTAAACAGCTCCTTAAAATATTAGAGTTTCCAGATGGTATTTTTACTTCACTCTCATTTCTAATTCTGCTGTCGTTAAAACTCTAATTAAGCAGATTTTATTAGTAAATGATCAGGGCATGTGTTTGATAAAACAAAAGATTTCATCTATGAGATAAAAAAAGCAAATGTTGTTTGGTGATACCATTTACAATATTTTTCTTCTGTCATAAAGGGTTGCGGGTTTTCTGTCTGGTGAAATGGTTCTTGACTTGTATCTTCATTAGACATGTGAGGTCAACCAACGACCTGATATTTCATCAATGTGAATAAGTATCAATACTTGAATCAGGAGTGTTAGGCCAAGTGTTAGGTATCGAGTTCCCGCCGCTGCACAGGGGGAATCTCGAACCATGTCCGCTGCAGTTTCCCATTCTCCTCCAGCCGCAGTGGAACCTTCTCAGCAGAGACGTCGATCCCAGCGTCTGGCTCAGGCAGATACTATGCGCTTGGGTACTGCTGCCTTTCCAGGCTCTGCCTTTGAAGTCAGCACTGTTGAGCACAAGAGATCTAGAGGGACTCTTACCCTGAGTCTTGGGGCAGAGTTCTGTGTCGCCTTGCTTGCCCTCTCTGTGCGGTATTGCAGCTCTGTGACGCAACAGGGTTCGCTTCCTTCATACCTGGTGAAGCTAACCCATATGTGTACTCACATTATACCACCATATAGTCCGTCATTACCAAGCAACAGTTGTCTTAGCTGCATGGTGGACCCCGGACTGCGAACGCACCTTATATCATCTCTAATTATTATTTGGTGTGCTCCACCAGTCCTAAAACCAAGTGCAAACGTCTGAGTGCTGCCCATAATAAAAAATGGACAACTCAAAAACAGAATTCAAACCAATATTATTCAATGGGGAAGTGCAGATGAGCATATTTTCTTATGGGCTGAATCTTCGCCTGAAAAAAATTTAAACCTTCTTTAGTTTTTTTCATGGGTTGGCTGAGACTCGCCCATTCAAGTCTACGGGTGCACCCAAAAATCGGATTTTATAAAAATTTGCCAAATAGCATCTGCTTTTTATGGTCGCATTACAATACGATAAAGAGTTGTGTTTTGTCTTGAAAATTGTGTAATAAATGAATTGCACAGAGATTGTGTATAAATGATGACTGAGAAAAAAAATCATCCAAGTTTTCTGGAAAGAAATTGGTTGTTTTTTTATACGATGATGTGAAACCAGCCTTACAAGGATTGATCTATCGTCAGACTGGTGGTGGCAACATTTTTGTTGTAGCTGTTGACAGAATACTCATGTAGCTGGCACAGCTACAGTATGGACCAAATAGAGAGGAGCAAATTCACTTTGAATTTCACAAAAAATAGAATTTCCAGAACCTGAATTTTGTTGCCATTCGATTTCATTTAATCAAGCAAAATTGCAGGTCCTTCAGTGGATCACTTTCCCCGTACGTCTCTGATCTTTTTTTGTCTTAATTTTTAATCACTCCGACACTGATTTAAATCATCACATATGTTTCCCTGCAATGTCCTGACGTCTTGATTTCATTTGAGGTCTAGTCAGTGCAAGAGGTCCTAAAGACAGAAAAGAAGACCGGAACCATAGAGGAGGATACAATGGTGGACCTCGTGGAGAGATGCGGCAGCAGGACGGGTAAAGGGGTAAACATAAAGCATTTTTTTATTTTTTAACTCATCTTTTTATAGAGCGGGAGCCATCAGATGACCAGGTGCGGAGTTGCGGCACCATTACAGAATAGAGGACAATGTAAATATGGTTATTTTTAATTATTTTGTAACACCTCCATTTACAACGGTCTGGAGAGAACTTAGAGGGTAATAAACATCTTTTAGAAAACCAAATTTTCCTAGCGAATTTCTACAAAACTGGAAAATTTAAATTTCTGAAAAATCATTTCTCCCTAATACCAATACCTATTTTTATGCATGCCCAGTTTCCCTGAAAGTGGTCTATATTAGGGGAGGGAAGCAACCCGATTCCAGACACCTCTGGCCTCTAGCAATGATTTATCTACCCAGAAAACAAAATGAGTGCGCACTGAAATTCAATATGGCTGGTCCTTCTTTTTCTCAAACAGAATCCAACAAGGAAATATTGGGAAGCCCCAATGCAGATTACAAAATTTGCTGAATTCGGCAGATTCAGATGACTTTTCCCACTGTGACTGAGGACTTTGATGACTTTGAAGCATTTTAAGGTCTTGGCTAGGGTTGAGCGAAACGGGTCATTCATTTTCAAAAGTCGCCGACTTTTGGCAAAGTCGGGTTTCATGAAACCCGATCCGACCCCTGTGCGGGGTCGGCCATGCGGTACGCGACTTTCGCGCCAAAGTCGCGTTTCAATGACGCGAAAAGCGCCATTTCTCAGCCAATGAAGGTAAACGCAGAGTGTGGGCAGCGTGATGACATAGGTCCTGGTCCCCACCATCTTAGAGAAGGGCATTGCAGTGATTGGCTTGCTGTCTGCAGCGTCACAGGGGCTATAAAGGGGCGTTCCCGCCGACTGCCATGTTACTGCTGCTGATCTGAGCTTAGGGAGAGGTTGCTGCCGCTTCGTCAGAAGCAGGGATAGCGTTAGGCAGGGTCCATTAACCACCAAACCGCTTGTGCTGTAGCGATTTCCACTGCCCAACACCACCTTCGGTGTGCAGGGACAGTGGAAGCTACATTTTTTTTTTTCCCCTCAGCGCTGTAGCTCATTGGGCTGCCCTAGAAGGCTCCCTGATAGCTGCATTGCTGTGTGTACGCCGCTGTGCAAACCAACTGCTTTTTTCAAAGCACAAATCCTCTTGTTCCTTCCTTTCTGCACAGCTATCTTTTTGGTTTGTACACACTTTTTATTTAATTTGTGCATCAGTCCACTCCTTATTGCTGCCTGCCATACCTGGCTGAGATTACTGCAGGGAGATAGTAATTGAAGGACACTCCCTGTTTTTTTTTTTTTTTTTGTGGGAGATTAAGATTGACATTTCTGCTAGAGTGCCATCCCTGTCTGTGTCATCTCTCACTCAGTGGGCCATAGAAAGCCTATTTATTTTTTTGCTTGATTTGGGTTCTAAAATCTACCTGAAAAAATCACTACATCAATCAGTGGGAGAAAAATATTGGCCTCAGGGCTTGTGTGCCACTCTTGACTCCTGTGTGCATCATCACTCACTCAGCGGGCCATAGAAAGCCTATTTATTTATTTTTTTTGCTTTATTTGGGTTCTAAATTCTACCTGAAAAAATCAATAAATCAATCAGTGGGAGATTAATATTGGCCTTTGGGCTTGTGTGCCAGTCCTAAGCGTGCCATCTCTCTCTCTCAGATAGTGGGCCATAGAAAGCCTATTTATTTATTTTTTTTTTATTGGGTTTATAAATTTTCCCTGGAAAAAAAAAAAAATTGGGAGATTAATATTGGCCTCTGGGCTTGTGTGCCAGTCCTGACTCCTGTGTGCGTCATCTCTCACTCAGTGGGCCATAGAAAGCCTTTTTTTGTTTTATTTGTTTTCTAAATTCTCCCTGAAAAAATCATTTTATTTTATTTGGTTTCTAAATTCTTCCTGAAAAAATCATTTTATTCTATTTTTTTTTTTTCCTAAAGTCTCCCTGAAAAAAAAAAACAAAAACAAATCAGTGGGAGATTAATATTGCCCTTTCTGCTTGTGTGCCAGTCTTGACTCCTGGGTGTGCCATCTCTCTCTCTCTCTCTCCAATTGTGGGCCATAGAAAGCCTATTATTTTTTTAGCTTGATTTGGGTTCCAAAATCTACCTGAAAAAATCACTACATCAATCAGTGGGAGATAAATATTGGCCTCTGGGCTTGTGTGCCACTCCTGACTCCTGTGTGCGTCATCTCTCACTCAGTGGGCTATAGAAAGCCTTTTTTTGTTTTATTTGTTTTCTAAATTCTCCCTGAAAAAATCATTTTATTTTATTTGGTTTCTAAATTCTTCCTGAAAAAATCATTTTATTCTATTTTTTTTTCCTAAAGTCTCCCTGAAAAACAAAAAAAAAAAAACAAATCAGTGGGAGATTAATATTGCCCTTTCTGCTTGTGTGCCAGTCTTGACTCCTGGGTTTGCCATCTCTCTCTCTCTCTCCAATTGTGGGCCATAGAAAGCCTATTATTTTTTTTAGCTTGATTTGGGTTCCAAAATCTACCTGAAAAAATCACTACATCAATCAGTGGGAGATAAATATTGGCCTCTGGGCTTGTGTGCCACTCCTGACTCCTGTGTGCGTCATCTCTCACTCAGTGGGCCATAGAAAGCCATTTTTTGTTTTATTTGTTTTCTAAATTCTCCCTGAAAAAATCATTTTATTTTATTTGGTTTCTAAATTCTTCCTGAAAAAATCATTTTATTCTATTTTTTTTTTCCTAAAGTCTCCCTGGAAAAAAAACAAAACAAAACAAATCAGTGGGAGATTAATATTGCCTTTTCTGCTTGTGTGCCAGTCTTGACTCCTGGGTGTGCCATCTCTCTCTCTCTCTCCAATTGTGGGCCATAGAAAGCCTATTATTTTTTTTAGCTTGATTTGGGTTCCAAAATCTACCTGAAAAAATCACTACATCAATCAGTGGGAGATAAATATTGGCCTCTGGGCTTGTGTGCCACTCCTGACTCCTGTGTGCGTCATCTCTCACTCAGTGGGCCATAGAAAGCCTTTTTTTTGTTTTATTTGTTTTCTAAATTCTCCCTGAAAAAATCATTTTATTTTCTTTGGTTTCTAAATTCTTCCTGAAAAAATCATTTTATTCTATTTTTTTTTTCCTAAAGTCTCCCTGAAAAAAAAAAAAAAAATCAAATCAGTGGGAGATTAATATTTACATTTGTGCTTCAGTGACAGTCCTGCGTGTGTGGCATCTCTCTCATTTGTTGCCACCAACAACAGAGTGTGTAACATTGTGCCTGATTTTCGTTGTGGTCTCACTCACCTGTAAAGGGGTAGCTAAATCATACTGAAGTTATAGCTCACCGTGTAATTTGTGTGACAGCAACAAATACCGTTAGTTTGTTTACGTTTTTAAAACAATGAGAAAGTATGGTGGAAGAGGTCGTGGCCGGGGGCGTTCATTGTCAGCTGGTAATGAGGGTAGTGGTAGTGGTGGAGCATCAGCTGGTCGTGGGAAAAAAAATATTGCACCTAAGTCTGGAGCTGTGGAGCCAGGTTCGTCGTCTGGCTACACAAGGCCTCGAACGCTCCCTTTTCTGGGAGTAGGAAAACCGCTTTTAAAGCCGGAGCAGCAAGAGCAAGTTTTGGTTTATCTTGCTGACTCAGCCTCTAGCTCTTTTGCCTCCTCTCGTGAAACTGGTAAATGTCAAAGCAGCGCGTCGTTAGTGGATGTTCACGGTCAGGGACAAGTCGCTTCCTTGTCCTCTTCAGCAAAAACAACAACAGAGAAGAATGCAGCAGGCGACACAACGGGTTACTCCATGGAGCTCTTTACACATACCGTCCCTGGCTTAGAAAGTGAAGCAGTTAACAGTCCATGCCCATTACAAGTTGAATCTGACATGGAGTGCACTGATGCACAGCCACAGCCAGACTACTATGCTGGTCCTTTGACTCAGACCACAACATTGCCCTCGCAGGGTGCTGATCAAGAATCAGACCCTGATGAGACTATGTTGCCCCATCACGAACGCTATACCACCGACCGACACGGTGACACAGACGAAGTTGCACACGAGCTACAAGAAGAGGTAATAGATAGATGACCCAGTTCTTGACCCCGATTGGCAGCCATTGGGGGAACAGGGTGCAGGCGGCAGCAGTTCTGAAGCGGAGGAGGAGGGGCCGCAGCAGGCATCAACATCGCAACAGGTTCCATCTGCCGGGCCCGTATCTTGCCCAAAACGCGTGGCAAAGCTAAAACCTGTTGGAGGACAGCGTGGCCATCCGGTTAAAGCTCAGTCTGCAATGCCTGAAAAGGTATCCGATGCTAGAAAGAGTGCAGTCTGGCATTTTTTTAAACAACATCCAATTGATCAGCGCAAAGTCATCTGTCAAAAATGTTCAACTACCTTAAGCAGAGGACAGAATCTGAAAAGTCTCAATACAAGTTGCATGCATAGACATTTAACCACCATGCATTTGCAAGCCTGGACTAACTACCAAACGTCCCTTAAGGTTGTAGCACCCTCGGCCAATGAAGCTAGTCAGCAACGCAACATCCCTTCCGGCAGTGTAGTGCCACCATTTTCCGCACCACCTGCAGTATCTGTGCAGGTTTCTTTGCCAGGCCAAAGCCGTCAGGGTCAGGGAATCACCAGTTTCGTAGTAGGAAACACTGCATCTAGGGCACCGGTGGCAACAATACCATCTCCCACCGTCTCTCAGTCTGCCATGTCCACCGGCACCCCCGCTAGTTCCACGATCTCCAGCTCTCCAGTGCAGCTCACCCTACATGAGACTATGGTTAGAAAAAGGAAGTACTTAGCCTCGCATCCGCGTACACAGGGTTTGAACGCACACATAGCTAGACTAATCTCGTTAGAGATGATGCCCTACCGGTTAGTTGAAAGCGAAGCTTTCAAAGCCCTGATGGACTACGCTGTACCACGCTACGAGCTACCCAGTCGACACTTTTTTTCCAGAAAAGCCATCCCAGCCCTCCACCAGCATGTTAAAGAGCGCATCGTCCATGCACTCAGGCAATCTGTGAGCACAAAGGTGCACCTGACAACAGATGCATGGACCAGTAGGCATGGCCAGGGACGTTACGTGTCCATCACGGCACACTGGGTAAATGTGGTGGATGCAGGGTCCACAGGGGACAGCAAGTTTGGGACAGTTCTGCCTAGCCCACGGTCTAGGAAACAATTGGCTGTAGCCGTTCGCACCCCCTCCTCCTCCTCTTCGTCCTCCTGCAGAAGCGAGAGCTGGTCCACAGACCGCAGTCGCACAACCACTCCATCCGCAGCTGCCACTGTTGCACACCAGGTCTCCCATTATGGGGCAGCTACTGGCAAACGTCAGCAGGCTGTATTGGCTATGAAGTGTTTGGGCGACAACAGACACACCGCGGAAGTTCTGTCCGAGTTCTTGCAGAAAGAAACGCAGTCGTGGTTGGGCACTGTAGATCTTGAGGCAGGCAAGGTAGTGAGTGATAACGGAAGGAATTTCATGGCTGCCATCTCCCTTTCCCAACTGAAACACATTCCTTGCCTGGCTCACACCTTAAACCTGGTGGTGCAGTGCTTCCTGAAAAGTTATCCGGGGTTATCCGACCTGCTCCTCAAAGTGCGTGGACTTTGCTCACATATCCGCCGTTCGCCCGTACACTCCAGCCGTATGCAGACCTATCAGCGTTCTTTGAACCTTCCCCAGCATCGCCTAATCATAGACGTTGCAACAAGGTGGAACTCAACACTGCACATGCTTCAGAGACTGTGTGAACAGAGGCGGGCTGTTATGTTTTTGTGGGAGGATACACATACACGGGCAGGCAGTAGGATGGCAGACATGGAGTTGTCAGGTGTGCAGTGGTCGAAGATTCAAGACATGTGTCAAGTCCTTCAGTGTTTTGAGGAATGCACACGGCTGGTTAGTGCAGACAATGCCATAATAAGCATGAGCATCCCCCTAATGCGTCTGCTGATGCAAAGTTTGACGCACATAAAGGATCAGGCGTCTGCAGCTGAGGAAGAGGAAAGCCTTGATGACAGTCAGCCATTGTCTGGCCAGGGCAGTGTACAGGACGAGGTAGCGGGCGAAGAGGAGGAGGAGGACGAGGAGGATGATGGGGATGATTATATTTTTAATGAGGAAGCTTTTCCGGGGCCACTGGAAATTGGTGGCGCGGCAAGGCCGGGTTCTGGTTTTTTGAGGGACACAAGTGACGTGGATTTGCCTGAAACTGCCCCTCAACCAAGCACAACCGCAGATTTGAGAACTGGAACTTTGGCCCACATGGCGGATTATGCCTTACGTATCCTCAAAAGGGACACACGCATAACTAAAATGATGAATGATGACGATTACTGGTTGGCCTGCCTCCTTGATCCTCGCTATAAAGGCAAATTGCAAAATATAATGCCACATGAGAACTTGGAACTAATATTAGCAACCAAACAATCAACTCTTGTTGACCGTTTGCTTCTGGCATTCCCTGCACACAGCGCCCGTGATCGTTCTCACACGAGCTGCAGGGGCCAGCAGACCAGAGGAGGGCAGAAATCAGAAGTGGCGTTGGCCAGAGGGGTTTTCTGACCAGGTTGTGGAGTGATTTTGCTATGACCGCAGACAGGACAGGTACTGCAGCATCAATTCAAAGTGACAGGAGACAACATTTGTCCAGTATGGTTACAAACTATTTTTCATCCCTTATCGATGTTCTCCCTCAACCGTCATTCCCATTTGATTACTGGGCATCAAAATTAGACACCTGGCCAGAATTGGCAGAATATGCATTGCAGGAGCTTGCTTGCCCGGCAGCTAGTGTCCTATCAGAAAGAGTATTCAGTGCTGCAGGTTCAATACTAACAGAAAAAAGGACTCGTCTGGCTACCCAAAATGTAGATGATCTAACCTTCATTAAAATGAACCACAACTGGATTTCGAAATCTTTTGCCCCACCTTGCCCGGCTGACACCTAGCTTTCCTATGAAAAGGTCTTGCCTGTGGACTATTCTGAATGCCTTTTCCAATCTCGTAATTTTCTGCACCTGATTGTCCAGCATACGACATGTTTACACCTCACTAAATGGCCAAACTCCCCACACGGGGCCGTGGTATCGACACTTGGCGACAGCACCCGTGAGAGTGCAGTTTGTCTGAAGAGGTGGGTGAGCCCGCTTTTGGTCGACGGCACTGCCACTGGGTCCCTCCTAGTACAATAAAGTGTCTCTGGCGGTGGTGGTGCGCACCCAACGTCAGACACACCGTTGTAATATGAGGGGCCCTGGGCCTGTACCGCCGGCCACAAGACAGTTTCCCCCCACCCCAGCTCAAACAGTGCTCTACCACTTGCAAAATTATCTCACAGCTCCACCAATGTTTAGTCTATGCGCTGACATCCTTCAATGCCTGCCACTGACAATACCATTGTATTGACATTTTTGTTATGTTAGGCCTTCGATGCCTGTCTGTGGTCACTCCTTCCACTAGGCCTCCACTGACCACACCACTGCTGCCCGTGTACCCCTGTAACCAATTTAAAATTGCCTACAGCCATGTGTTATTATTTTAGGCCTTCGATGCCTGTCTGCGGTGACTCCTTCCACTAGGCCTCCACTGACCACACCACTGCTGCCCGTGTACCCCTGTAACCAATTTAAAATTGCCTACAGCCATGTGTTATTATTTTAGGCCTTCGATGCCTGTCTGTGGTCACTCCTTCCACTAGGCCTCCACTGACCACACCACTGCTGCCCGTGTACCCCTGGAACCAATTTAAAATTGCCTACAGCCATGTGTTATTATTTTAGGCCTTCGATGCCTGTCTGCGGTCACTCCTTCCACTAGGCCTCCACTGACCACACCACTGCTGCCCGTGTACCCCTGTAACCAATTTAAAATTGCCTACAGCCATGTGTTATTATTTTAGGCCTTCGATGCCTGTCTGTGGTCACTCCTTCCACTAGGCCTCCACTGACCACACCACTGCTGCCCGTGTACCCCTGGAACCAATTTAAAATTGCCTACAGCCATGTGTTATTATTTTAGGCCTTCGATGCCTGTCTGCGGTCACTCCTTCCACTAGGCCTCCACTGACCACACCACTGCTGCCCGTGTACCCCTGTAACCAATTTAAAATTGCCTACAGCCATGTGTTATTATTTTAGGCCTTCGATGCCTGTCTGCGGTTACTCCTTCCACTAGGCCTCCACTGACCACACCATTGCTGCCCGTGTACCCCTGTAACCAATTTAAAATTGCCTACAGCCATGTGTTATTATTTTAGGCCTTCGATGCCTGTCTGCGGTGACTCCTTCCACTAGGCCTCCACTGACCACACCACTGCTGCCCGTGTACTCCTGGAACCAATTTAAAATTGCCTACAGCCATGTGTTATTATTTTAGGCCTTCGATGCCTGTCTGTGGTCACTCCTTCCACTAGGCCTCCACTGACCACACCACTGCTGCCCGTGTACCCCTGGAACCAATTTAAAATTGCCTACAGCCATGTGTTATTATTTTAAGCCTTCGATGCCTGTCTGCGGTCACTCCTTCCACTAGGCCTCCACTGACCACACCACTGCTGCCCGTGTACCCCTGTAACCAATTTAAAATTGCCTACAGCC
Organism: Ranitomeya imitator; assembly: GCF_032444005.1. Classification (NCBI taxonomy): domain Eukaryota; kingdom Metazoa; phylum Chordata; class Amphibia; order Anura; family Dendrobatidae; genus Ranitomeya; species Ranitomeya imitator. Next base: position 127,513,225 of record NC_091290.1, read on the forward strand.
ATGTGTTGTTATTTTAGGCCTTCGATGCCTGTCTGCGGTGACTCCTTCCACTAGGCCTCCACTGACCACACCACTGCTGCCCGTGTACCCCTGGAACCAATTTAAAATTGCCTACAGCCATGTGTTATTATTTTAGGCCTTCGATGCCTGTCTGCGGTCACTCCTTCCACTAGGCCTCCACTGACCACACCACTGCTGCCCGTGTACCCCTGGAACCAATTTAAAATTGCCTACAGCCATGTGTTATTATTTTAGGCCTTCGATGCCTGTCTGCGGTCACTCCTTCCACTAGGCCTCCACTGACCACACCACTGCTACCCGTGTACCCCTGGAACCAATTTAAAATTGCCTACAGCCATGTGTTATTATTTTAGGCCTTCGATGCCTGTCTGCGGTCACTCCTTGCACTAGGCCTCCACTGACCACACCACTGCTGCCCGTGTACCCCTGTAACCAATTTAAAATTGCCTACAGCCATGTGTTATTATTTTAGGCCTTCGATGCCTGTCTGCGGTCACTCCTTCCACTAGGCCTCCACTGACCACACCCCTGCTGCCCGTGTACCCCTGGAACCAATTTAAAATTGCCTACAGCCATGTGTTATTATTTTAGGCCTTCGATGCCTGTCTGCGGTCACTCCTTCCACTAGGCCTCCACTGACCACACCACTGCTGCCCGTGTACCCCTGGAACCAATTTAAAATTGCCTACAGCCATGTGTTATTATTTTAGGCCTTCGATGCCTGTCTGCGGTCACTCCTTCCACTAGGCCTCCACTGACCACACCACTGCTGCCCGTGTACCCCTGGAACCAATTTAAAATTGCCTACAGCCATGTGTTATTATTTTAGGCCTTCGATGCCTGTCTGCGGTGACTCCTTCCACTAGGCCTCCACTGACCACACCACTGCTGCCCGTGTACCCTTGTAACCAATTTAAAATTGCCTACAGCCATGTGTTATTATTTTAGGCCTTCGATGCCTGTCTGCGGTGACTCCTTCCACTAGGCCTCCACTGACCACACCACTGCTGCCCGTGTACCCCTGGAACCAATTTAAAATTGCCTACAGCCATGTGTTATTATTTTAGGCCTTCGATGCCTGTCTGCGGTCACTCCTTCCACTAGGCCTCCACTGACCACACCACTGCTGCCCGTGTACCCCTGGAACCAATTTAAAATTGCCTACAGCCATGTGTTATTATTTTAGGCCTTCGATGCCTGTCTGCGGTCACTCCTTCCACTAGGCCTCCACTGACCACACCACTGCTGCCCGTGTACCCCTGGAACCAATATAAAATTGCCTACAGCCATGTGTTATTATTTTAGGCCTTCGATGCCTGTCTGCGGTCACTCCTTCCACTAGGCCTCCACTGACCACACCACTGCTGCCCGTGTACCCCTGGAACCAATTTAAAATTGCCTACAGCCATGTGTTATTATTTTAGGCCTTCGATGCCTGTCTGCGGTCACTCCTTCCACTAGGCCTCCACTGACCACACCACTGCTGCCCGTGTACCCCTGTAACCAATTTAAAATTGCCTACAGCCATTTTTTATTATTTTAGGCCTTCGATGCCTGTCTGTGGTCACTCCTTCCACTAGGCCTCCACTGACCACACCACTGCTGCCCGTGTACCCCTGGAACCAATTTAAAATTGCCTACAGCCATGTGTTATTATTTTAGGCCTTGATGCCTGTCTGCGGTCACTCCTTCCACTAGGCCTCCACTGACCACACCACTGCTGCCCGTGTACCCCTGTAACCAATTTAAAATTGCCTACAGCCATGTGTTATTATTTTAGGCCTTCGATGCCTGTCTGTGGTCACTCCTTCCACTAGGCCTCCACTGACCACACCACTGCTGCCCGTGTACCCCTGGAACCAATTTAAAATTGCCTACAGCCATGTGTTATTATTTTAGGCCTTCGATGCCTGTCTGCGGTCACTCCTTCCACTAGGCCTCCACTGACCACACCACTGCTGCCCGTGTACCCCTGGAACCAATTTAAAATTGCCTACAGCCATGTGTTATTATTTTAGGCCTTCGATGCCTGTCTGCGGTCACTCCTTCCACTAGGCCTCCACTGACCACACCACTGCTGCCCGTGTACCCCTGGAACCAATTTAAAATTGCCTACAGCCATGTGTTATTATTTTAGGCCTTCGATGCCTGTCTGCGGTCACTCCTTCCACTAGGCCTCCACTGACCACACCACTGCTGCCCGTGTACCCCTGGAACCAATTTAAAATTGCCTACAGCCATGTGTTATTATTTTAGGCCTTCGATGCCTGTCTGCGGTCACTCCTTCCACTAGGCCTCCACTGACCACACCACTGCTGCCCGTGTACCCCTGGAACCAATTTAAAATTGCCTACAGCCATGTGTTATTATTTTAGGCCTTCGATGCCTGTCTGCGGTCACTCCTTCCACTAGGCCTCCACTGACCACACCACTGCTGCCCGTGTACCCCTGGAACCAATTTAAAATTGCCTACAGCCATGTGTTATTATTTTAGGCCTTCGATGCCTGTCTGCGGTCACTCCTTCCACTAGGCCTCCACTGACCACACCACTGCTGCCCGTGTACCCCTGTAACCAATTTAAAATTGCCTACAGCCATGTGTTATTATTTTAGGCATTCGATGCCTGTCTGTGGTCACTCCTTCCACTAGGCCTCCACTGACCACACCACTGCTGCCCGTGTACCCCTGGAACCAATTTAAAATTGCCTACAGCCATGTGTTATTATTTTAGGCCTTCGATGCCTGTCTGTGGTCACTCCTTCCACTAGGCCTCCACTGACCACACCACTGCTGCCCGTGTACCCCTGGAACCAATTTAAAATTGCCTACAGCCATGTGTTATTATTTTAGGCCTTCGATGCCTGTCTGCGGTCACCCCTTCCACTAGGCCTCCACTGACCACACCACTGCTGCCCGTGTACCCCTGTAACCAATTTAAAATTGCCTACAGCCATGTGTTATTATTTTAGGCCTTCGATGCCTGTCTGTGGTCACTCCTTCCACTAGGCCTCCACTGACCACACCACTGCTGCCCGTGTACCCCTGGAACCAATTTAAAATTGCCTACAGCCATGTGTTATTATTTTAGGCCTTCGATGCCTGTCTGCGGTCACTCCTTCCACTAGGCCTCCACTGACCACACCACTGCTGCCCGTGTACCCCTGTAACCAATTTAAAATTGCCTACAGCCATGTGTTATTATTTTAGGCCTTCGATGCCTGTCTGCGGTTACTCTTTCCACTAGGCCTCCACTGACCACACCACTGCTGCCCGTGTACCCCTGTAACCAATTTAAAATTGCCTACAGCCATGTGTTATTATTTTAGGCCTTCGATGCCTGTCTGCGGTGACTCCTTCCACTAGGCCTCCACTGACCACACCACTGCTGCCCGTGTACCCCTGGAACCAATTTAAAATTGCCTACAGCCATGTGTTATTATTTTAGGCCTTCGATGCCTGTCTGCGGTCACGCCTTCCACTAGGCCTCCACTGACCACACCACTGCTGCCCGTGTACCCCTGGAACCAATTTAAAATTGCCTACAGCCATGTGTTATTATTTTAGGCCTTCGATGCCTGTCTGTGGTCACTCCTTCCACTAGGCCTCCACTGACCACACCACTGCTGCCCGTGTACCCCTGGAACCAATTTAAAATTGCCTACAGCCATGTGTTATTATTTTAGGCCTTCGATGCCTGTCTGCGGTCACTCCTTCCACTAGGCCTCCACTGACCACACCACTGCTGCCCGTGTACCCCTGTAACCAATTTAAAATTGCCTACAGCCATGTGTTATTATTTTAGGCCTTCGATGCCTGTCTGCGGTTACTCCTTCCACTAGGCCTCCACTGACCACACCACTGCTGCCCGTGTACCCCTGTAACCAATTTAAAATTGCCTACAGCCATGTGTTATTATTTTAGGCCTTCGATGCCTGTCTGCGGTTACTCTTTCCACTAGGCCTCCACTGACCACACCACTGCTGCCCGTGTACCCCTGTAACCAATTTAAAATTGCCTACAGCCATGTGTTATTATTTTAGGCCTTCGATGCCTGTCTGCGGTGACTCCTTCCACTAGGCCTCCACTGACCACACCACTGCTGCCCGTGTACCCCTGGAACCAATTTAAAATTGCCTACAGCCATGTGTTATTATTTTAGGCCTTCGATGCCTGTCTGCGGTCACTCCTTCCACTAGGCCTCCACTGACCACACCACTGCTGCCCGTGTACCCCTGGAACCAATTTAAAATTGCCTACAGCCATGTGTTATTATTTTAGGCCTTCGATGCCTGTCTGCGGTCACTCCTTCCACTAGGCCTCCACTGACCACACCACTGCTGCCCGTGTACCCCTGGAACCAATTTAAAATTGCCTACAGCCATGTGTTATTATTTTAGGCCTTCGATGCCTGTCTGCGGTCACTCCTTCCACTAGGCCTCCACTGACCACACCACTGCTGCCCGTGTACCCTTGTAACCAATTTAAAATTGCCTACAGCCATGTGTTATTATTTTAGGCCTTCGATGCCTGTCTGCGGTGACTCCTTCCACTAGGCCTCCACTGACCACACCACTGCTGCCCGTGTACCCCTGGAACCAATTTAAAATTGCCTACAGCCATGTGTTATTATTTTAGGCCTTCGATGCCTGTCTGCGGTCACTCCTTCCACTAGGCCTCCACTGACCACACCACTGCTGCCCGTGTACCCCTGGAACCAATTTAAAATTGCCTACAGCCATGTGTTATTATTTTAGGCCTTCGATGCCTGTCTGCGGTCACTCCTTCCACTAGGCCTCCACTGACCACACCACTGCTGCCCGTGTACCCCTGGAACCAATTTAAAATTGCCTACAGCCATGTGTTATTATTTTAGGCCTTCGATGCCTGTCTGCGGTCACTCCTTCCACTAGGCCTCCACTGACCACACCACTGCTGCCCGTGTACCCCTGGAACCAATTTAAAATTGCCTACAGCCATGTGTTATTATTTTAGGCCTTCGATGCCTGTCTGTGGTCACTCCTTCCACTAGGCCTCCACTGACCACACCACTGCTGCCCGTGTACCCCTGGAACCAATTTAAAATTGCCTACAGCCATGTGTTATTATTTTAGGCCTTCGATGCCTGTCTGCGGTCACTCCTTCCACTAGGCCTCCACTGACCACACCACTGCTGCCCGTGTACCCCTGTAACCAATTTAAAATTGCCTACAGCCATGTGTTATTATTTTAGGCCTTCGATGCCTGTCTGCGGTTACTCCTTCCACTAGGCCTCCACTGACCACACCACTGCTGCCCGTGTATCCTTGTAACCAATTTAAAATTGCCTACAGCCATGTGTTATTATTTTAGGCCTTCGATGCCTGTCTGCGGTGACTCCTTCCACTAGGCCTCCACTGACCACACCACTGCTGCCCGTGTACCCCTGGAACCAATTTAAAATTGCCTACAGCCATGTGTTATTATTTTAGGCCTTCGATGCCTGTCTGCGGTCACTCCTTCCACTAGGCCTCCACTGACCACACCACTGCTGCCCGTGTACTCCTGGAACCAATTTAAAATTGCCTACAGCCATGTGTTATTATTTTAGGCCTTCGATGCCTGTCTGCGGTCACTCCTTCCACTAGGCCTCCACTGACCACACCACTGCTGCCCGTGTACCCCTGGAACCAACATCAGAAAATATAAAAATAAGTATTTTATTTATAAAAAAGAAAATACTGGAGAGATATCAAATGCAGACATTTTAACATTAAAAACAAACACATACAACAAAAATCTGGTACAGTACTAAAAATGGCCACCAGCTACAATAACTTTCTCCTGCAAGTAGTTAACTGAAAGGTTTTTTCAATTTTAAACACAGATATGGCATCCACCGAGTGTTGTCCTGTCGCGTCTTCTTTATATTATTGCCAAGAAGATGCAAAACAATGAAAATAATAAAATCATTATTTACCAAAAAAATAGAGTAAGTCAAAACCACATTGCAAATAAACATTCATTACAAATAAAGAAGCAGGGCGCGTCCGAGGGTGAGTATATACCTAATAAGAATATAATCACCCTCGGACGCGCCCTGCTTCTTTCCGACAGCCTTCCTTCCTAAGAATCAGCCCTTCCGTGGTGTAGAGAGAGGGTTTGTTACACTCCAAGGTGTTCCCCAGGTTTCCTCTCCATTGCTTCGATCTTCCGGCTCTCGTTTAGTAGTTGTTGGAAACTACGCTGCATTGGGCCTACAAATTGGGTATGGGGTGTAGAGAGATGGTGTGTTCCACTCCAAGGTGTTCTCCAGGTTGCCTTTCCTGAGCTTCGATCTTCCGGCTCTCGTTTAGTAGTTGTTGGAAACTACGCTGCATTAGGCCTACAAATTGGGTATGGGGTGTAGAGAGATGGTGTGTTACACTCCAAGGTGTTCCCCAGGTTTCCTCTCCATTGCTTCGATCTTCCGGCTCTCGTTTAGTAGTTGTTGGAAACTACGCTGCATTAGGCCTACAAATTGGGTATGGGGTGTAGAGAGATGGTGTGTTCCACTGTAGAGAGATGGTGTGTTCCACTCCAAGGTGTTCCCCAGGTTTCCTCGCCAATGCTTCGATCATCATGCTCTCGTTTAGTAGTTGTTGGAAACTACGCTGCATTAGGCCTACAAATTGGCTATGGGGTGTAGAGAGATGGTGTGTTCCACTCCAAGGTGTTCTCCAGGTTGCCTTTCCTGAACTTCTATCTTCAGGCTCTCATTAAATTGTGGTTAAACGGAACAACTGCATTTGGCGTACTAGTTGGTTTGGGGCCTACTATCGGTGTCTGCCGCTCCTTGCTGTTCTCCTGGTTTCCTGTCCTGAAATTCCGTTTTCAGGCGCTCGTTAAGTAGTTGTTAATGTTAGACTGCATTTGGCCTACTAGTTGGGTTGGGGCCTACTATCGGTGTCTGCCACTCCTTGCTGTTCTCCTCCACTGAACAAAGCTGTGCCGCCTGTTTACTACTGTTGCCAATTTTGAACTGCATTTCGACTACTTACTGATTTGGGCCTACTCTCTGTGTCAGCCTCTCATTCCAGTTGTCCTCCACTGCAATGCCCCCTGATTAGTCCTGTGTTACCAATTTTGAACTGCATTTAGCCCACTTTATTCTTTGGGCCTATATCTGTGTTTCCTCCTCATCCTGCCCATTGCCCAGCCAGTGATAGATGAGTCTGCTGGTACATTGACCCATAACGCAACATTTCCCGTGCACGCTACACTGCAAGATTGTGACCCTGCTGAAAGTCAGGTCCCCCTTCCCGCATACCATACCACCTTACACGGGGACAAACAGGAAGGTGCAGATGAAAGTGCAGGTTCCTTCATCAGGTGGGGGGAGGAATACTAGTTGGCGACGTCACTGGCACAGGGCCTCTCATGGTAAGCAAAAGTGTTGCTGCCGGTGGGAGGCGCCCCCGCCGTGCAAACACACCACTGTACTTTGAGGGGCCCTGTGCCAGTGCCAATGCCAACGAGTGGGCCCCCCCTGCTTGCTCAGGTTCACAGCACTTGCAAAGTTGAAATACTTACCTCTCCCTGCTCCACTGCCGTGACGTGGTCCAGATTTCCTGGGCCCACTAATTACTTGAACCAGCCCTACCCACCACAACGTTAGCCAAATGACCCCCAATTTCAAATGCCTTCCAATTATTATAAGCTTCATTAAGAAGAATGGATGGTTTTGACATTAAAATGGGCACTCTAGGTGTTTTCCTGGCCCCCACTCACTGCCGACTATGCTGCCCCATTGACTTGCATTGGGTTTCGTGTTTCGGTCGATCCCGACTTTACGTCATAATCGGGCGATTTCACTCGACCCGACTTTTGAGATAGTCGGGCTTCACGAAACCCGGCTCGACTCTAAAAAGGTCAAGGTCGCTCAACTCTAGTCTTGGCTACTAGAGTTTTTTAAAAATTTTGTTCCGATTGTGATCGGTGGCGAATATTGTTTTTACATTATCCGCCGAACATCCTTGGAGTCAATGGGAGTAGAAATGAATTAATATGTTGGGAACCGTTCATCAAACAAAAATTTGACATGAACAGGGTACCAATATGGCATGAATATGGCAAATTCAGATTGGGCAACCGATTCCGAACATATTCGTTCAGCTCCATTGGCTGCAATAAAAGAACTGGCAATCTTTGTTCTAAGTGTACAATATCAAAATTGCATATATCTTGTTTAAATCAAGGTACAATAAACATATTATCTCAGCTACTAGGCTGGATCATAAATGTACGATTGTGGGGATCTGACTCATGTTAATGCATGTGCAAAGTAGTTCACTTTAATTTTAAGGGTGTATGGATGCTGTGGAGCACGTGTGACCACCATTCCTATAGACAATGGAGTGGGGGTCATGCATATGAACTATGGTTCTGATAACAGGGGATGAAAATTATGTGGTTGCAACTCTGTCAAATTTAGCAAAATGCCAAAAAAAAAAAGAAATGGCCAGAATGGCTTACAGATCCATAAAAAAAATATACAATTCCGAGAATTTACGCAATTTGGTCAAGGTCTAAAAAAATATTTCAAAGTCCTTAGGAATAAAGTGATCCAAACTACTAGTGAAAAGAAAAGACTCATTGAAAATTATTTCAACGGGAAAAGAATATAATCCATGTTATCAAATGAAAGGTTAATGTATTTTGTTGAAATAGCGGCACATCAACCATGAAAATAAAGTTGTAGAATCTGGCATTGAGTATTAGGCAGTATCTGGGTGACATTAAAGATGCTACTGCATTTCATTGACTTTGATTTAGTCCTTTATCTTCCTCTAGACCAAATAATTAAAGAACTCTGTGCTTCTTCCTGTTATTGTGAAAAGTAAAGGGGTGATCCGAATCTAACATTTGTTTAAACCTAAATGTAATTTTTTTTGTTTTTTTACTACTTCCTGTGTAATGATGCTTTGTTTGGGAATCTTTGCCTCTGACCCCACGCTGAAAGGAAGCGCCATCAATGATGTCCGTTTCAGGAGAGGGGTTAGTCCCTGATGTACTGAACATGTGTTGGTTGTTAAGTCTGACAATAGGATCTTGTCACTGTACAATATTTTTATCAGTGCGCAGTGACAGTGCACTCTATCCCCGACTCTGATATGAAGTAATTAGCCAGCAACAGAGCGCACTGTCAATGTGCATTGTATGGATAGAACGAGAGAGCAAAGACACTCGTATTGAGCTAGACAGCACCCACTAGACAGCCACATCACTAGATGGGCATGGCCGCACTCTATACAAGTGTATGGAGCAAGGCTGGACCCACTAGATGGGCTTTGACCGGAAGTATGCATAATGCATATGTACCAGCTAGTCCCAGCTAAGAAACCAGCAAATCTTTGCACTGAACAGTGCGTGTGCTGGGGGGATTCATAAGCCTGCAGTCATACAGTGTGACTGCAGTCTTATCAATTTAGAGCAGACATCCACTTTAAGTAAGGTAATGGACACATTTTTATGGTTGATTCTAATATATAATTTGTTCAATAAAATAGATTGTTATACTGCATATTTTTCATGTTATCATTTCCTTTTTCTTCAGAGAAAATTCATACAAGTTCATTGAAACATTTTTTTTTCATGTATGTATCTTTTTTTTTAAAATGATCAAAAATTACATGATAAATAAATGCCTTTAATTACATCAGGTTAAATTGCCTAGATGTTTTTTTTTCATTGGTAAGGTCAACACTATTTCCAATTCTGGATGATCCTCTTGAGTTCTGGATACTCTCATTCATAGACCATGAAGGGACGAATGTAGGGTATTGAATATGTATCACTCGTAAATTGTATTTTTGGTTGAGGTCCATATTTTTTCCACTGCTTGCACCTTCGATACACATGCATTTTGTAGTATTCTATTACTGAAAAACCAGAATTGGTATATGGTGCTTTATGAAAAGGGTGCTAGGATCTTAGCCATTTTCCATCAATAATGGGCTTGTTACACACATGCTCCTGTCCATTTGATTTTCTGGAGCTCCAAGTTGGGCTTTGCAAGTAGCCCGGCAAGATCCACATGTTGTATTTTCAAGGCCTATATATAGTCTCCCTGGAGACACAACTGGGACTTGGTATTGCTCTTTGACTTTGTAGAAAGTCTCTTTGATGTGGACAGTTCTAGTTCACATTCATCAGGACATAACCTTCTTCTCTTTGGTTTCCGGTCCCTCAGTTACTTATCTGCAGTTTCCAGTAATCTTACTCTCTGTCTTGCAAAGAACTTGCCTATTTACCTGTGGTTACCAGTATTGCTACCTACTTGCCTCCAGTTTCCAGTATTGCTACCTACCTGAATACGGTTTTCAGGAAGTCTCCCTGGCTGTCTGCGGCTTCCAGTTCCAGTAGCCCATTTGCCTTCAGTTTCAAGTATCGCTACAGAATTGCCTGCAGTCTCCAATATAAACCTGCCTGTGTTTTCGAGGACATCATCCTGGCTGTCTATGACTTCCAAGGTATTTGACTTTCTTGTCACTACAGAGTATTGTCTACTACCTAACTGTATTTCCATGATGCCTCTTGTTTGCCTACGTTCTTCAGCAACTCTGCTATCTGCCCCTTGTGTTTCTGGGGTTTCCAGGATTTTATTAAACTTCTTGTTTGCATTCCACGTGTCCGAGTTCCATGTGCTCTTTCTAGTTCCTGCGCCGATGCCCAAGGACCATGTGTCACGATATGGTATGAAATATATAAGTAGTTTCTCTTGTTAGCAGGCTACGGGCTAAAAAGCCCCCCTTCCCTTTCACTCAGCCAAGAGCTGCCTTGCCAATGTACATGGGGGAAGAGCGTTTTATTGCCTAAAGGAATTTTTACGACCAGGTTAGAATCTTCCTCCAGCAAGAACTGGATTCTACGTCTCTAGAACACATGGAAGTTCTTTGTTTTGTTTTTGTAAGATATTACACAAACCGTTTACGTTAAGAACACGAAAATATATATTCTTAATCTCCCTCGGTGGATCTGCCCATCCCTCTAAACACGGGCTTCTAACTCCATCTGGTAAAGAAGTAGGGATTTCTCTGTAAATATGTATCCCAGATAGGACATATTTGATCTCATTAGAATGCCCACGTTAATCCGAGATAAATGCTGGGTTTGTTATGACTATGACATGTTTTGTAGTGGAGTTATAGAAATTAGATATAGATTAGGGTAAAATTAGTTAACTGAAGAGGTAGGAGGGATGAGGTGATCCAACCCCTTTCTGGGATGTTACAGGCCGCAGCTATAACTGTCTGCCCAGATCCCCAGCACATTCTTCTTGTCTTTTTCCTGGAGAGCCCTGAGCACGTCCCGTGAACTGGGACGTATGGAAACTCCACTAGACTGGGTGCCTGCAATGCTTTGAACATGTGAGCGTTATCTTTTCTCCTGTAATCCCTTTATGTTATACTGTAATTACCTTGTACATATTTGCAATTGTCTCATTTGTAACATCATTTGTAAAAATTTTTGATAAAACACTGCCTGAAACTTTTGATGGGGTATATTATTTAATACTAGTTCATTCTCCTGTTCTAAACCGTACCCTAAGGCTCCTGAAGGGAATTACGCTACTGGTGTTTTTGAGTTAGCTTCGGACCCGTTTAATGGAAGCTGGTGGCAGCGATAGTGTGCAGACTTTTGGGTGATGCTGTAGCGACTGCGGCATTGATAATTATTGTTCCTGCCTGTGTGGGAGTAGTTTATCGCGTCACTGCAGCGTGCCCAATAGCCAGTACATAGCAGGCAGTCTTTCTGGTGACTAATTACCCCAGGTGCAGTATCACATCTGACCTGAGAGTAAGGGGGACGCCAGGGAGTTGCAAGTTTTAAGTGGAACTGTAAGCGGGATATACATAAATCCCTGCAGTTCGTGGTATATTGAAGAGCAGTGGGATACCTAGAATAAGCTCCTGCTGTAAACTAAGAGGTCAATAGCCTTGTGTGTGCTTTTTCATCACATTGTGAAGTGGAGGGATAACTAAGATAAGCCCCCCTGCACATGTGATAGCCGTCTGTTGGCCTAAAGTCACCCCGATCCGTGACGTAGGGGTGACGGTCACGGTGTGAATCGTGACACCATGTGCCTACCCGGACCATGTGCTTAGATGATCCACCTCACTATGCAAGCCTGTTATATGTAACATGGTTTACCCTCCAACAGGTGAACCTCCAGACAAAATTAAGGCATTGTTTTCAAACAGGAGACATATTTCTATGGCTACCAAGCCAACTTTTCATATCACCAATTCCATAAAATTCTTAAGCTGCCCATATAATTAACATAACCAATTTACAGTAACAGTATGTTACTCAACCACATAAGAAGTATGTATAATATATGATATTGGAAATTTTGTATCAGATGTGTAAAATGTTGTACTAGGTTTATCACCAACAGATACAAAAACATTAGGCAATTTTAAGCAGTAAACTACTTCTCAGTGTTAGGGCTAGCGGAATGTACAGAGTAATAGGTAGGTAGCTACAAGGTGCGTTCGCAGCCCGGGGTACACCGTGCAGAGATATCTGCTGCTAAGTAATGGAGGATGGACTCTGAGCTCACACGTGGGTTAAGCTTCACCCCGCGTGAACTGGTAGCAAACTCTGTTGCCTCACAGAGTCGCACTGTACACAAAACTAATACCTTAACTAGGGTTGTGCTTGCTCTGGAACTCTTCTGTGCTAACCGCACACATGAAGGAACCAGATGCTAAGCCAAGGCTAATTGCCCCCACTGACGCTAGCTGCCTGCCTGAGTGTACAATCCCAATGCTAACAGCTTCACACCACATAACAACAGAGTGGTATCGTATCCACTGGCATAAGCCAAAACACATTTGATACTAGCGCATGGCCGTGCGGCCATGCAAGCCTTATATAGCTGCAGCAAGTAAAAGACCTTCCCAGAAGGACCAACGAGAGACTACCATACCTGAGCATGTGACCCTAAATCTCCACTGAGAGATCTTGCCCTGGGCATGCTCAGTGTGTGCAAAGCAGGACTTAGTCCTAGCACCTACAGGACCTTCCTGAAAGGACCAATGGACTTAGGTGCCGTATCTGACCATGTGACCCTCGATCTCCACTGAGAGATCTTACTCAGAACGAGAAAAAGCAGGAGTTAGTCCCAGAAGTGTCTGCTCGCCGCTGCCCAGCACTGACTTCAATGGCAGAAGCAGGAAAAGCAGCAGTAACTTTTAGTACAGAGTGGGACTGAGCAAGACGCTGGGACCGACGCCTCCACTGAGCAGGCTCCACTGCGGCAACAGTAGAATGGGAGACCACAGCGGAGATGGCCTGAGATTCCCCCTGTGCAGAAGCGGGAACTCGACCCCTAACACTCAGCTTCTCATCTTGATGTTATAATTTTTATCAAAGGTCATATCTCTTTTTTATTACTTATTGACCTTTCAGCCATATCTCAACCTTCCACTTTACACTCCAGTCCTCATATTAAACATAAACTCGTCGCCAATAGTGAAAATTGGACAAGTTGTGTTTCAGTCTCCGCCAACAAATTTAATTCTTCTTTTGATATACAAGACGTACAATTACAAATTGTATTGTGTTAGCCAGAAAAATCGATGTGAATATTTTTCTGCCCAATGATGACAGAAGTATTCTAGGAGTGATACCTTTATTGGCTAACCAGAAAATAATATGTTTGCAAGCTTTCAGAGCACAGTGGCTCCTTTTTAAGGCAAGATTACAAATCTATTTGTAATCTTGCCTGAAGAAGGAGCCACTGTGCTCTGAAAGCTTGCAAACATATTATTTTCTGGTTAGCCAATAAAGGTTTCACTCCTAGAATACTTCTGTCATCATTGGGCAGAAAAATATTCACATTTGATATACAAGAAAATTGGTCTCTTCAGGCACAACATCATGTGTTATCGAGGGGTGCCATAGTACAGATCATAAGAAGACAAGTAGCAACAAAGAGTCAAAACACAATAAAGATAAGGCAGAAGATAATTAATGAAGCAACAGAATATAATTCATAGTAAAGATAGGCAATATATGAAAATTAAGAAGCACTCCTCACATTAACATTTTTATCCTCTTAATATATGTGAGTAATCATATTATATAGCACTGTGTACTTATAATTGCAAATTTTTCCCCTACACCCAGTTAATTATTCAAATACCCATTAGGTCTATGGTATCACGTAATAAAAAAACTAACTAGCTGAAACCAGGGCTGTGGAATCGGAGTCATGGAGTCAGAGTCGGTGTACATTTTGTTGGAGTCGGTCCATTTTATACTGACTCCAACTCCACCAAAATATATAACAAATTGGGTTCAGTAGTACAATGCAGTTTGTGATATAAATGTTTTCATAATAATTTGGGAAAGTTATGAAATGTCCTATAAATGTCTGTTCTGTTCCTGATCTAAAGATCTGGGCTTTTAGTTGAGATAAATATGTGCTGCACTTTATGTACATGCTCAGTAGTGAGGCCGTGCTGTGGAGTCAGAGTTGGAATCATAAGTCAGGGAAATTGAGGAATCGGAGTCAGAGTCGGAGTCGGTGATTTAGTGTACCGACTCCACAGCCCTACCTGAATCCTTCTAAGATCTATGTAGAAACAGTAAGTCTATTTTGTCTGCATGAGTCATCACTGCAACGTGATGGCAGAGAGAAGAGGGAGCAGCTGGGTCAGGAGTTTAGGACGGGGATGAATTATATAGGGAAAAGAGACTTCCAGTGTCTACATAGAGAAAAGAAAAGAATTAGCTAGGTAGAAAGGCAAAATGAGCAATTGTAAGCACACAGTGTTGTATGATATGATTAAAGATGAGAAATCCCAAACATAAAAGTTCGGGGTTCGAACCGTACGGTTAGTGTCCAGCATGCGCGGATCGAGCGGCCCACTACAGGCACCGGCCCTTCTGGCATTTGCCAGAAGTGCCCGATGCTCAGTCCAGCCCTGGTGTCCAGTGTTAAACGCTGACACAGACTTCTCCCGGAAGTCAGTTGCAATGTTCTGAGTTCTGAAAGAAGTCCATTACAGAGAAAGAGAGAGTGAGGTGAGAGGGAGAAAATTTTCCAGCTCAAAAGTTTGGGTCCCCATTGTTTTCAATCTACATATTTGGCAACTCTTCTAAATGCACAGATCTGAGAATTGCTTACAGTATAAGTTGCGAGCGTTAACATTTCTGTTCGATCATGAAAGGCACATTAGATGCAGTAAAATAGTTTTTAAGGCCATTACATTTTAACGAGAATAACTGTGAAAATACCGTAATCAGATGTAAAATACTTTTTGCTGCTTACTCCCATGTAAATGTTAATATGTACAGTGTAAGTTATACAAATAACAGATGCATTTTTTATTTCAGATGCCTTCATTCCGTGGCACAGAAAATGTTGGCATTGTGCTAAAGTTGCTATTAAGGTAATTAGCACCGAGGTGCATTATTAAAGCTTAATTGTTTAAAGCTTAATGTTAGGGTGAAAGCCGCTCTTTGACTTTTCGTCTTGAAAAATCTGAACTTTAGATAATTGTCTACATAATTACCAGCCTATTCCTATATAAAAGAAAAGAACTTTAGACAATGCTTTGAACACTCTAAAACTTTAAGGTGACCTTTCGGAGTATATAGCTGTTACCAGCCTTGTCACATATATACGGTCTGTGATATTTTTTGCATGATGTCGTAGAAGTCCATGTACAGGAGGCATTGCCTGGTGTTACCCGGTGTCCCTGCAGCTCTAATATTGGATTGTTACATAACATCAATATGACATTTGATAGAATTATTTTATTTTTGGACATTTCCTGCAATATCTACTTATTATGCTGGTCCCTAACCTGTGGGGGCAAGCTAGGAATTGCATTTTCTAAAACGATGGGAGACTACATATTGGAGACCAAAATTCTTTGGTAAGACCTTGCTTAGACTTTAGATCACTAAAGTTGATGCTCTCCATGGTGCTGATTTCTCGCCATTACCAGTAGGTAATACAATTTTCTCTTTAATCTCATGTGGCACCATTAATTATCTCAGCACTTTACAGATATTATCATCACTGTTTTCACTGAGACTCACAATTTAAATTTCAGAGAAACCATACAACATAGGGAGAACATGCAAACTCCTTGCAGATGTTGGCCTTGGCGAGATTTCAACCCAAAAAAACCAGTGCTGCAAAGCAATAGTGCTAACCACTGAGCCACCATGCATTTTGTGATGGGTTTATGTCTGGATCACAGCCTTACAAAAATGATAGAACTTATGGGGATTCCAGAGTGCAATGGTTAGTATCTACTAAAAGTGGTCCAAGATTGGAAATTCAGAAAAATGACATCATAGTGTAGAAAAATGGCTCGTCAACAGTACCTTGGCAGATATAACAGAAGAGCTATTGTGCCATAATTTGCTAAGAAAGTTCCTGCTGGCTATGAAGGAAAGTTGACAGGAAAAAGAGAGCATCACAGCTTGCTAAAATCTGAACTGGATTATAAGATGGTTTACGTGCAACATGTAAGCACATTCCCACTGGGGCCATTTCATAGTCAAATACCAAGAAAGAAAGCAAAAAATTATCACATACCCTAGAGAAAGTAAATCCATAAATTGTAATAGTACATGAAAATAACATAGGTACTTAGTTAACGCTATATTGATCAAAAAATCAAAAAAGTCAACCCATCATGTCAAGTTATACCCATTGGGATGGCCCTAACCGGTCTCTAGCATTAAAATCGGTTACATTGTCCATGCTGACCTTTCTCTACTGTCTGAAACAGCTACAATGAGTACTTGAGCATCAGAAACAGGACCATGAATAACCAAAGACTACCAGGTCTGATGAATTATGCTTTTTTTTACATGACGTGGATGCCCTTGTTGGTGCCCATCACTTATCTGAGAAGGAAATGGAACCAAGAGACACTATGAAAGAAGACAAACTGGTGGAAGCAGTACGATGTTCTAGCCAATGTTCTTCTATGATATTGAGGACAAGGCGAGAAGTAACTGATAATCATTGTACATACCAAGTATAAATGTTGTATAGCTTTAGCATGATCTTTTGTTTAGCTATCCTGTTTATTCCATGAGAACCTATTGGTTGTGTTCTCCAATATGTGGCTTTCTTCTAATTATGAAAATATAAAACTCAATGTTGTTAGGGCTAGCGGAACGCACCAAATAATAAGATAGGTAGAATAAGGTGCGTTCGCAGCCCGGGATCCACCGTGCAGAGATGGAACCTGCTGCCAAGTAATGACAGACTATATGGTGGTACAATGTGAATACACACACGGGTTAACTTCACCCTGTGTGAAGGAAGCGAACCCTGTTAAGTCACAGGGCCGCGGTACCGCACACAAGAGCACAAGCAAGGAGTCTCCAAGCTCAGTCCTAAGACTTGGGATCTGAGTCTGTGTAGACTACTTGTGGTCGACTCCGCTACTGGGGTGTCAGCGTAACCAAAATAATAACAAAAGAATGCACGAGAGTGTGTGCCCTGCCGCACTGGCGGATGCCACTAACCACCCAGGCTTGGGTCAGGAAAGCGCTGTGAAAGCGCATGGCGCCATACTGGCGGACACAACAACTAGATGCTGCATTGGTGTGTAACGTGCTGTTGGGTAAGTCGGGCACTAGATAGCAATCATACACCTTCCGCAAACAGTCATCCAATAGGGAGGGTTTTTTAAAGAGTGACTTTCACTCACAACACACACACGTTTACAAATGTACACTAGTGCATGGCCGTGCGGTCATGCGACGCTTATATAGCTGCAGCACGTTCAGGACCTTCCAATAAAGGACCAATGGGAAGCTGCCACAGAAGTTTAGCACCTTCAAGACCTTCCTGGAGGACCAATGGGACCCGCTGCAGCATCTGAGCATGTGACCCTCGATCTACAATGGGAGATCTCATCCTGGGCATGCTCAGAAGGGAAAAAGCAGGACTTAGTCCCAAAAGCGTCTGCTCGCCGCTGCCCAGCACTGGCTTCAATGGCAGAAGCTGGAAAAGCAGCAGTAACCCTTTGCACATAGTGAGACTGAGCAAGACGCTGGGACCGACGTCTCCGCTGAGCAGACTCCACTGCAGCTGGAGAAGAATGGGAGACCGCAGCAGAGATGGTTCGAGATTCCCCCTGTGCAGAGGCGGGAACTCGACACCTAACAAATGTTCTAACAGATGTAGATTCTTAGGGAATGTTGGATGTTGCAGATTAGTAATAGTTAGAGAGACCTTACTCATATGGTTAGAGCTGATTGGATCATCTAAGATTCAAATTCACCAATTTGTGCAGATTTTACAGAAAAATGTGTTTTGCAACAAAGATATTTATTGCAAATTGAATGTTCCTTGTTATGCCCTGATCTCCCCAGTTGGCACAAAAAGAAAAATTTATGCTCACTTCAACACTCACCTATTTTGCCATCCCTGTAGCCCACCATCCAGACCTCTGTGCCTTTTCTATTCCCTTTTCCCTGTTGCATGCATCTTTACTCTAGGCCACTGCTTCAGGTTCGTCTGGGCCTTGGACACCACTTCAGGCCATCGCTCGGGGGACATGTGTCACAACTTTGCATATGATAACATCATTTCATTATGACGACACACAGTGATATCCAAGGCTTAGTCAACCCGGAAGCCAGAGCCTAAATTGAAGAGCATAAGCGTAACAGGTAAAGGGAAAAAAAGAGGCATGGAGGACTGGAGGACTGGATGGCTGGTAATGCGGATGGCCAGACCCATGTGTGGTAAGGTGAGAATTTTTACTGGTACCCAATAATTCAACAAAAATGGTTACCAGTTTACTAAATTTGCACAGAGCAAATTGCAAAAAATCTGTTTTCTTATAAGAAGAATTCAATTCCACTTGAATAAATTTGTTCAGCTCTACTTAAGGCATAATCTCAATCTTTTTGAACCAATAATGTGATTGATCTCCATAGTGCTGATCTTCTGATTAATGACATATCTTTCAGAAGATGCTAGAAATTGTATTTTTACATAAAATGGAGAATTTACTACTGTATCTTGGCACCACATTGCACTTTCTGGACAATTGATGATGTTGCCCTCCATGGTGCTGACTACGAGAAGCTATGTAAGCAAACATGCTGAAACACCGGATATCTCAGCCTCTACCATGATGTTAAAAAAGTGTCCAAAGTTTTTTCTTGTCACATTTGAATGACCTAAACTGAATCAATATTTCTCTGTATTAATTTAGTCATAAGATTGATAACATGTCATAGTTTTACCTTCATTGTTTTTGATGGTGAAGTTTGGATTATTGGCCATTTCTGGTAGAAGACTGTAAAAGAAGTAGTGTCCATTTCTTGGGTCATCCTTATCAATGGCACTGACAGTCTGGATGATCTGAAATCAAAGCAGAGCTATAATGAAGGTTGTTGGATTAAATGAAAAAATATATAAATTATATATATTATACTGCTGCAGGACTATCCACTCATACAGTGCTTTTATTTATTTTTTCTTTTAAACTGGAACTGCAAATATCATGTCCTGCAATCATTATAGTCTATATAATCACCTTAAGGGCAATACACTATATATACTGTAGCATAGCGACTGGTCATGTGAATGATGGATGGTATGTATCGCAGAAGTGGATGGCCCTGTGATGGAAGCCTGGGTATGTTTTGCTCAAGCAGATCTACTGCTTAGGGGTTTGATTACATTGGGAAGGCTTCCAGGTGATTGGAGAGATGGGTGGGTTCAGTCACCTACAAACCCAGCCAAAGAGGCGTGTCTGAACACGTAAGATGGTTTTGTGTGTAAGGACCTGTGGTGATGTCACGCTCACCTGACCAGCCATGTGACAGGTACCTGGGTGTGGTTACACCTATGTAAAAGAGGTGTGTGTAGCACATGGTAAGAGAGATTGAGTGAGTGAGTGACTGTCAGGGTGGACACACTTCCGTGTGTCCTGGCAGGACACTGCAGAATGGCCTGTGTGTTGGACGGTTCCAAGTGGGGACGTCCTGGAAGCACACAGAGACCATTCCAGGCTGGAGAGCCTGCGTGCTGGAGACCGTAGACCTGGACGGTCGGTGTTGGAGGCTCCTGTGAGTGGAGTTGTCCTGGAAGCACCTGGAGACCGTAGACCTGGACAGTCTGTGTTGAGGACCTGGGACTGACCTGAAGTCAGTGGAAGGAGTGGAACTTCTGAGAGGTAACCCCGGACAACGGGATTATAATATACAGCAGAGAAGCCTATCTGCTACGTGAACTGTCTAATGTTTCATGGCTGTAATGAAATGGTTTGTACCCTGTCTGGTTTATGCGGAGTTTAAATAAACCATATGGACTGATATGTGTGAAATATCGTGCCTGAAGGGTTTATCCTGCTGCCAAGCGAGTATCCCCAAGACCCGTAGCGGGTGAAACGCTACAATACGCAATGGTTATACACATACAATGGTCAGATATGCAAATACATTAGTGATAGAACAAAAGGTATAAGCAGAACATATAGTCAATTACCAGTTAGATAAAAGGTCTAGCTTGTGGGGGAGGGGCTGCCACTTGGGTGGCTTGTGGTCCCCTCTGTGTGCTGCTTGTCCTTACATGATATGTCATCATGACCTCCCAGAGAAAAAGCAGCAGGATATACTTCACACAGGTATGTAACCCTCTGGGTCACTCACCTGCTGCCCTTTGGGCTGAACCTCTCACAAAACTGATGAAAGATCTTAACTCATTTCTGGGTAGTCGTAGGGCAGCTGTTCTAGTGCCATCGGACCCCCACCGTGCCCCTGCTAGTCATAGAGACTAAACACAATTTTGCTACCTAGCTGCTAGTGGCTGTTCTACGTATCTCCCTTCCCATGCATGTTAGAATGACTCGAGACCCAGGCAGGTGCTTGTCCTGTTCTGGGGATCTCGGAAATATATACGATGTACAGCAAGGACATTACTCCATTACTCCTTTATGAAGTTCTAACTGGCCGAACAAAGAACTCAGGCCTCATGGTTTGCATCCACAGGGGGTCTTTCTGTAGAAGGTTGCATTCCAGCTAGCTGGTGGGGTGTGAATCCTTTGTTTGAAGCTGGCCAGGTGTCATTACCACTGTACATGCTGACACAGGTTTTATTCCATTCCATAGGATATAGATGATTGACATGGAATTATATCTCCTATATTCTTCACGTATAGTCTATATGGCAATAATGTAGAATATAAGTATAATCTATATGGCAGTAATGCAGTATATAAGTATAGTCTATATGGCAGTGAAGCAGTATATAAGTGTAGTTTATATGGCAGTAATGCAGTATATAAGTACAGTCTATATGTCAATAATGTAGAATATAAGTATATAAGTATAGTCTATATGGCAGTAATGCGGAACATAAGTATAGTCTATATGGCAGTAATGCGGTATATAAATATGGTCTATATGGCAGTAATTGCTTATACATTTCCATGTATTTTGATGCATATAGTGGCTGCTGCACACTTTAGTATGTAATGCAGTCATGGCAGCTTGCACCACTTTAAAATTATCTATCTATCTATCTATCTATCTATCTATCTATCTATCTATCTATCTATCTATCTATCCTGTTATAATCTATCCCTTTTTTTATCCAGTTACTATCTAGAATCTGTCCTTTTATCCTGTCCGTAAAATTAAAGTGATACCTTGCAGAGTAGCCCATTAGATCCATATTGGTGATTTAAAACCCTTTTAAAAGCCCCTAGGTTTCTTTGCTTCTTCCAGAAGGTAGACCGCACACTCGAAGCCTTAGAGATGCTTTGAAAGCTCTGTACGTCCACAATACGAACCTATTATGTCAGTTCACTAAAAGGCAATGCAACCTACTAAGTTCATGAAAAGCGTAATCCTCCAAGAAATGAAAATCAGAGGCGGAGGATGTCAGCACCATGCACATCTATTGGTTTTTAAGAATTTACCGTAACCACCAAAGTATGTTAGCAAAGTACACGGGGAATAATAGACCGAGAATCCGTTGGAAATTCATGGTATAAGTGCACTAAATAAAGTATCAGTGTGTTTTGGATGCAGAAAAAATCTTTGCGGTTATTCTTTAGTTACCTTCCTCGCCCCATTGGTCAGCGATGTCAGCTTTTAGGACCACTTCTGCATTCTCTCGGTGGTACGGGCAGCTTAAAAGCTCATTTATGGAACATACTATGGCCTTTAAAGGCATTATCTTTTCTACCAATTCTATTGATTTTCCCTTCACTAACTCTGTTTTTTTTTCTAGTTGACATGATTTTTTTATTCTCCCCATTAAAATTCATTGGTGATCATGATGTGATCTTTAAATTAAAGGAGAACCTGACACAAGGGCTCTATCTGCGATTGAGAGGAAGGCAGATATCTGAATCCGTAAAAACCTCTTATTTTGCTTTTTTTCCTTCCTGTTTTGAAGGAACATTTTTTTTATAGGCTTAATGATTTATTTTATATCTCTTAAAAGGTCACCCAAAACAGCATTATGGGTAAATGTGTAATTTATCTGTCTGTTGTCGTAATATACGAGCTACTTCCGTAAGACGGTGGCGGTGGAGCGTGTGATGTATCTCAGGGTGTACAAGCGAGATGAGGGGCTGTATATTGTGTGCGTAGGTGCATGGTGGCATGGTGTAGATGTACGGTAGATACACACTGCTACAATTCTATGCAGAGCGGAGTGAAGCTGAATGCATCATATACAGTAAGTGCTACAGAAGTATTCAGATTTGCGTTACCCCTACATATGCTGAATGTGACATTAAGTGGTTACTACTAGAGATGAGGGAACCCAAACTGTAAAGTTTGGGGTTCTTACACGACATCTAGTGTCTGGTGCTGAACTCCAAACATGGAGACAGAGAGAGAAAGACAGAAAAAGAAAGAGACTTTTGATTAACCCTAGCCCTTATGATGAATATTTTACAGCCTCAAATTCGAGGTCTCGATTGACTTCATTGGAGTTCGAGTGCAATTTCGAGTAGAGATCTGACATCCAAACTGGACTATGGTCTAAAGTTTGATCGAATCCGAACTTCCATATTCTTCTATATCGTAACTTCATGCGATTTTACTACTTCTCAATGTGACCTCACGTCACAGCACTGATGCGGCTTCGATTTGCTCCTCTTCCCTTCTAGGACACATCAGTCATCAGCAGACATGATTTTTGTCTAGCTTATTATTCAAGCCCGCTCCCAGACCAATGATTATCAAAGTCTGTATATGTCCCATCATCTCCCTCTCCCTGCTTCTCCAGCTCTGACACCACACTGTGTGACAGGTCAAAAACAAGCTGTGAAGGTCTGTACCTAGATCAGAACAAAAGTGAGGGGGGGAAAGGACATTAAACTTGATCACAGACTGTGATAAGCTTTGGTCAGGGGGTTGGCTTGCCATAATCAGCTACAGAAAAGTAATGTCCCTTATGATGTATGTTGACAAATGACTGAGAATTAAGTCCAAAAGACATCTAAGGTATATAGGCAACTTCAAGCTCCCTGCACCAGCTTTATCTCCGAAAATAAGAAAAGTACCCCATCGAAAGGTAACTCATTCAGCCAAGCAGTACCCAATCAATAGTTGACGAATACTGAGCGTTGAGGTCGAAATGCAATCAAGGTCTATAGGCAACTTCAAGCTCCCTACACCGGCTGTATCTCTGAAAACAAGAAAAGTACCCCCATCAAAAGGCAACTAATTCAACCAAGAAGTACCCAATCAGTAGTTAAGGAATGACTGAGTGTTGAGGCCGAAAAACATCCAAGGTGTATAGGCAACTTCAAGCTAACTACACCAGCTGTATCTCCGAAAATAAAAAAGTATCCCAAAGAATAAACTCACTCTGCCAACCAGTATCCTTTACAATCGTGTCCAAGATATACCATGTTTTTCAGACCATAAGACACACGTTTTTCCTCCAAATTTGGGAGGAGAGTGTAAAGAAATGTAACATGTAAAATCGGGGCAATGACGTAGTGGAATCGCACTTGCAGGAGGCAGGAAAATGTTGCCGCTGTAGGAATCTGGTGCGAGGGAAACCACATGGTCCCGATCCTTAAAGTGAAGGACTATTCATTAGCTGCTTCCCCGCCTACCTGTCAGCGCCGAGCAGTGAACGTGGAGCAGCAAATGAATATTCCTTCACTTAAAGAGCAGACTCACATGGTTTTCCCAGTGCTGGATTCCTGCAGCGGCTGGGGAGATCTTGTGTCCGGTGTAGAAGGAGGTGGCAGGAGCAGGGTGCCAGAGGAGAGATCGCCGCATACCTGACAACACAGCCCTGGCTGTGCTGATGCTGACTGCTCCCGTATAGGACCTGTGGTGAGGGCATGAAGAGGGCGGCTGAGGCATCACATGACAGCACAGAACCCACATCTTTCATGATGTCATCACAGGTCCTTCAGACACTGTACTAGAAGCTACAAGCTTCCTCTTTTGATCTGTGGTTAGGCAATAAGATGGAGTGCTCTGTGCCGTCATGTGATGCTCCAGCCCTTCATTACCTCACCACAGCGTGGTTGGCTGGCTGCGGGACCTGCACTGCCTGTACAATTAAGAATCAATTAAAAGGTTAGTCATTACAACACATAAAAATGCACTCTGCCACTCCTGTGGTGAACTATAACTCCCAGCATGCCATGGGATCTGCAGTACATGCTGGGAGTTATATTTCACCCATGGGATCTTAAAGCAGCACTCCAGTGTCATTTTTCAGTGCTGCAGTGGTGCTTTAAATAGAAGCCCTGTGCCCCCATTCTTATACTCACCCTTCAGCGTCTTCATATAGTACTTTACAGACACCACACTGGTCCCACATCACCTTCTTCTACCCATAGCTTCAACATTTTAACATACTATTATATATAATAACACCACATGTAATAGTATGTTATTTATGCTTTTAAATATTTTACCACATTTTTTGCTTCAAATATTTTTTTTCCACCTCTAAAACCTGGGTGAGTCTTATAGTCCGGTGCGTCTTATAGTCCGAAAAAATATGGTAAATTGCCTTGAATGAAACATTATGCAACAAAACGTTGGTGATAAAGCACAAGAGCAATCGCTGTGCAATAAATATCGTTCAATCAAGTCATGTCATTAATCCAATATCCATTCAGATCAATTCAAAAAAAGAAATGCCAGTAAAGTGCTAGAAGTGCAAAAATGTTGACATAAGCAATGCATCACTCGAATCTAGTAAGACTCCAATACTATGATGTGAGTTTTCGGCGAACATTTCTAGGGGCAATGAGGTTGCACTAATTATACATTTAGCAACTGTAATGATCAATAATTGCACTGTCACAATGCGTCTTTCCGTTTACATCCATACACCATGCAATATACCACTTAAGAGCACTTGAGCGAAAAAATTACGAATTCGTGTTCCCGAGAGTCGAGACGACAAACAGGAAAAATATCATCAATAATGTTACTTCATCCGGCACAGACAATAGAATAGACCTTATGTTTCTGAAAGGTTTTATAACTTTTAAGAATAGTTACTTTCACAATAAAAATAAATATATAAAATAAATAGAACAACTTAATAGAACGATATAAAAAAATAATGATACTGCCACATGAAAAAAGAAAAAGAAAAGTTCAAGTGGTTGGATGGCACAAGAGGTTGACCACTAAAGGGTGAATGTTCGATACCTTCTATCAAATTACTTATTTTTGTCTTATTGTCGAGTTCAGCTTTACAGCAACAAGAAACTAACTCTACGTAGGGTTCTTAAAAGGGAAAGCCTGTCATCTGCTGTACAAAGGCGCGCAGCTGTCTAAAAATGACAACCGTAATCATAATAATGCACAATTAATGCTACTAATTAGGACACAATTGAGTCACCTGCAAAGATGATTTCAGAGATATTTTTATTGCATTTGGCTTTGCTTATTGCATTGTAATAATTAGTAGGTTCCAGGAAATTCATACGTTCCTCTCCCAGCAAAATCTGGCACACAACTGAACTTTATTCTTAGAACAAAGAATCTTGTAACAGGACAGGCAGAAAGTGGGTGTCGCACAACTTCTGACCAACCAGTGTCAGTCTATGATAGGTCCTTGCCAATTCCACTCCATATATGGTATTCCATCCAATGTCCAGTATCTGCTTCATATTCCAAGAATTCCTTCCAGGACAAAATCGCCATCTTGCCTCATCTCACATCTGAGCTGGCTTATGTGAGGTTTAATTATTGATTTCATTAGCCATTCTCTCCTTCACACTGCTACTGTTGATACATCTGTTAACAATTTGGTTTCTCTGAATCCATCCACAGATTGGAGATGTGCTAATAATCTTAAGAGGTGGGTAACCCGAAAATGCACTAAGAATATTCTAATATGCAGGGTCGGACTGGCCATCTGGCAGCACTGGCAAATCTGTCAGAGGATTTTCGCTGTGTAATCTGACAGCAGCATGATATATGGACAGAGATTCTGATTCCAGTGATGTATCACTTAGTTTACTAGGTGCAGCAGTTGTGATAGAATAACTTTTCTCTGCTGCAAATCTAGCAGTGCTCAGACTACTGAGCTCTATGTAACCCCGCCCACACCACTGGTTGGCTGCTGTCTGTGTACTTTACTGTATAGTGACAGAAAGCTGCCAAACAGTGGTGGGGGTGTGGCTAGACCAGGAGGCATGAGACACCTAGTCCTGTAGTAATAATCTCCTGCTGATAAAATACTTTTTATTGAAATGACAACACACAGCCCATTAAGTAACACATCGCTGTGATATTTAACTCATATCCTTAGCTTTTATCATGTCCCATTGACAGGTGGAAGTCTTTGATTTCCACTATGAAAAACGCTAGGATTTTTTGCCTATTAGTTTCTAAGAATTATGGAAACTGCGGAGTAGATCATCTCCACAGTGGCTCCATTTTACCGGTGGCAACAATCTCAGATCACATGCTCTTCTAGTAGGTGGGCATCCAAAATGTGGGATCTGCACAAAAATACTGTTTGTCCTATAGATACTCCCTTAAAGACTAGGTAAAATTTGATATCTTATTTGATATTTTCAAAATAATCTTGTTTAAAAATGTTCTGTCCATCAGTTGTTTATGAGTGCTTTTAGAAAAATATTACAAGGCCATCAGAGCTCCTGCTCCTTTTTGATGAGCCTCGTTGCTCATTTTTCCCATTCTCTTAATGTTAGATATAACACCAGAGTGGGGTTATACACAGATCTGCATAGTGTGCAGAGAGGAGCAAGTATGTAAAGCCTCATGCAGGGAAGAAAACATATGCTATAGAAAAGGAGAAATGCACATGAAGAAAAAGCAATTGCATGGTAGAGAGCTGTGATGATAACGTCAGAGAAAGAGTTAAACACAAATCTGCATAGTGTGCAGAGAGGAGAAAGGATGTATAGTCTCATGGAGGGAAGAAAACACATGTTGTAGAAAAGGAGGAATGCACATGAAGAAAAAACAATTGCAAGATAGAGAGCTGTGATGATAACATTAGGGTGGGAATTATACACAGATCTGCATAGTGTGCAATGAGGATAAAGTATGTATAGTCTCGTGGAGGGTAGAAAACACATGCTGTAGAAAAGGAGAAAAGCACATGAAGAAAAACAATTGCAGAATAGAGAGCTGTGATGATATATGTGCACTCTATCCGGGATACACACAGACCTCCCATCCAGCCTATATTACTGGGAGAGACACTCCCTCCCTGGATACACACAGATCTCCCATTCAGCCTATATTCCTGGGAGAGACATTCCCACAAGAGAAAAAGCAGAAATGCGAATCAGACTGCAAACTACATCATGGGATCAATGAATGAAGAAAAAAAACAAAATTGCACCCTAAACTTAGTGCAATTTTATTAACTAAAAATATCCACATATGCAAAATCCTATTTTCCATGTCAAACGTGTCCATTAGCTTTAAGGTTTGCACAAAGTAGAGCAGACAATAGGGCATAAAAGATCATCTCAAAGATAAATGAGTAAAAAAGAAACATACTGATCGCAATATTCATTTTCCATGACCATATCATTCCCTTACCTGTCCAGGTTTACCGTTCTCGCACAGAAAAGCTTCGTAATCTGTTGCAAATTCCGGAGCGTTGTCATTAACGTCAAGAACCTTGATTGCAACTTGCACTCGTGATATTTGACTGTGGTTTCCTAAAGTAAAAAAAATGAACAATAAAATATTGAGCTCATAATATTAAAAAGACATTATATAAACTGGACTCAAACACTTGATCGTCAGGAGTGAGAGTGCAAGAATAAAACGAGCCAATATTTCACATGCACTGCTTAGATCTTTGATGAAGAATTCAGTCGGGGAAGAGCAGACCTTTTAGGAACGAAGGAGGCAATGTACGGTGATGACATTTATTTTCTGTTACTTATGAGTTTTCTTAGAACCATGAATGAATTTCATTTATATTTGGTCCTTTACATGAATCTAATTTTATTTGCCATTCTGACCTATGTGTCATCGCTATTATCCATCATATTAGCAAAATAGGTGGCTACTTAACAAAATGGTTTGTTTTCAAGATTTTTTTTTTTTTTACCTAATTCCTGTCCCCATGAAAAGCGTTGAACTTTCTGAAAGCAAACTACAATATGGAGTATCTTGCATATTCAGTGTGAAAGAATTAAACATTTCCTGGTGATCAAAATAGTAAATAATTTTGTAAGGGTTACTGCTGGAAGTTGCCGATGATATTTCCAATTCCCTGTTGAGGCTTGGATCTATAACAGTTGGCTATCTTCCTCTTGGTGTTTCGAGGACAGCCGTATTTCTCTCCCCTTGTTTGTGTATCCCATCTGTCTTTAGTGGTAGTGGGGATTGACTAGTGATATCCTGTCCTTCCCTATGCAGGGCTTATTGGGCAGGCATGGGTTAGGTATTCTGCTCAGCGATAGGTGCGGAACCTATATAGGGACGATAGGACAGACAGGGTGACTTAGATCTGCCTTGGTGTCTCCACTTACCCCTTTCCTAGTGTTGGGTTCCCTTCCCCTTATCCCTTACTGCTGCATTTAGTCTTTCCTACACTGTGCGTGACAGTTGAGCACCATGTGCACAACCTAGCCATGTGGGAGATTGCTCTCTTTTTTTTACCACATTTATCTCCAACTTACTGCACTTAGACTGCGCTACCTTTTCCCTCTTTCATGGGATAATCCATACTAAGGCCTCTTTCACACGTCCAGATAATTCCTGTACCGGAGAAATCGGTACCGGAGTTATCCGTATCCGTGTGCTCACGTGACACATCAGTGTGGCACACGTGCGGCAGATGTGTGCTGCCCGTGTGCTACCTGAGGACCACATGGACTGTGCAGGAGACAGCGCTACAGTTAAGCGCTGTCCCCTGCTTTTGGTGCTGAAGCCGGCATTCATTCCTTCTCCCCAGCAGTGTTCGCTGGAGAGAAGGAATGAAAAATCAAGGTTTTTTATTTTTTTTTAGTTAAAAATAAAGTTTGTGGGTGACCTCCTGCCTCCCATCCCCTGTGCACCCGCCGGCTTGCAGAAAAATACTCACCCAGCTCCAGCAATGTCTCCTCTCAGCGGCCGCCGGCAGCTTGTCCTGTGTGAGCGGTCACATAGTACCGCTCATTACAGTGATGAATATGCGCATATTCATCACTGTAATGAGCGGTACCATGTGACCTCTCACACAGGACCTGCTGCCAGCGCTGAGAGCATACATCGCAGGAGCTGGGTGAGTATTTCTCAGCAAGCGGGCGGGCGCACAGGGGATGGGAGGCGGGAGGGGACCCACAAACTTTATTTTTAACACAAAAAAACCTTGATTTTTAATTCCTTCTCTCCAGCGAACGCTGCTGGGGAGAAGGAATGAATGCCGGCTTCAGCACCACACGCAGTGGGGACAGCGCTTACTGTAGCGCTGTCTCTCCTGCGGGCGGTAAGTGCACACAGGGGAGAGTGCACACTATTCTCTGTGTGCACGTGTGCAGGACGTATTGCGGTACGTGCTGCTGGAGAAAAGTGGACATGTCTCCGTGTTTTGCACACGGACACCCGGTCCGTGAAAACACGGAGACATGTGCATAGACTCATTCATTTGAATGGGTCTACATGTGTCAGTGTCTCCGGTACGTGAGAAAACTGTCAGTACACGTACCGGAGACACTGTGTTAGGGGTCGAGTTCCCGCTTCTGCACAGGGGGAATCTCGGGCCACCTCCGCTGCGGTCTCCCATTCTTGTCCAGCCGCAGTGGAGTCTGCTCAGCAAGGACGTCGGTCCCAGCGTCTTGCTCATTCTCACTCTGCTCTGAGAGTTACTGCTGCTTCTCCAGTCTCTGCTATTAAAGTCTGTGCTGGTCAGCAGCGAGCGGACTTCTCTGGGACTAAGTCCTTGTCTGCACGTACTGAGCATGCCCAGCGTAAGGTCTCCCGTTGGAGATCGAGGGTCATGTGCTCAGGTTCTGCAGCACATTCCATTGGTCCTCTTGGCAGATCCTAGAAGGGCAAAAGTGCTGTGGCCACTTCCTGTGCTGCTGCTATATAAACTGCGCATGACCGCACGGCCATGCGCTAGTATTGTCTTACAATTGCTAATGTGTGTATGTTGTGAGTGCAAGTCGTCCTTGGATACCCCTACCCTATAGTATGACTGTTCGCGGAAGGTGTATGGCTGCTACCTAGCGCCCGACTTATCCTACAGCACTAGTCACACATTATAGCGTCCAGTTGCTGTGACCGCCAGTACGGCGCCGTGCACTTCCTCTGTGCTTTCCTTACCCAAGCCTGGGTGGTTAGTGGCGTTCGTCAGTGCGGCATTGCATGCTCTTCTGTTTCATTTCACACCCAGTTGCGGTGTTGCGCCAGCAAGGGTCTAATCGGACTTCAATCCCAGTTGGGGTTGAGTTCGCTGACTACTTGCTCGCGCTTTAGGTGCGGTACCGCTGTCCTGTGCCTTAACAGGATTGCTTCTTTCACGCTGGGTGAGGTTAACCCACGCGTGTATACTCTAGTGTACCGCCATATATTCTGCTAATTGTTAGCAGCAGGTTTTCACCTGCACGGTGGACCCCGGACTGCGAACGCATCTATACCATCTGTCTTGGTGCGTTCCGCCAGTCCTAACAGAATACTAGCATCAGGGTCTGGCTAGTAAATGGCGGACGACCAGCGTTTACAGCGGTACATCCAGCAGCTGGAGGGAAGGTTGGCGGCTCTTGAGCATTCAACCTCAGCTGTGAATGTTACTGCTGTCGCTGTTCAGGCTGCAAGTGTGGCTGCAGCTACCTTGTCCACTGCCGCTCCTGTACCGACGCTATCTCGCCTCCCGCTACCAGAGAAATTTTCTGGTGACAGTAAGTCCTGTAGGGGTTTCGTGAGTCAGTGCTCAATACATCTCGAGCTTCTGGCCTCTCGTTTCCCTACGGAGCGGGCTAAGGTGGGCTTTATAATTTCCTTATTGTCGGACAGGGCGTTGCAGTGGGCTACGCCGCTGTGGGAGCGTGGCGATCATGTGGTGCAGAGTGCTCCGTTATTCCTGAGCACTATGAAACAGGTCTTTCTAGGACCTCGTGTCACCCATGACACGGCGCTCCAACTGTTGGCACTGACTCAGGGCTCTTCCTTGGTCAGCCTTTTTGCCGTCCATTTCCGCACTCTGGCATCTGAGCTAGAGTGGTCGGATAAAGCCCTTATCCCTATATTTTGGAGGGGGCTGGCTGACTGTTATGGCTGGCAATCAGGCAACACAGCGTGCAGTAATCAGCGCACATACAGAGATCTGGCAAAAACCAAAAACAATAGGACGAGCTCTGAGACGTGGAATCTCTGTAGACTGCAGTACCTGATCTATCCTCACACAACTATAAGCAGCAGTGGATTGCGCCTATAACTACCTATGCAACTCGACACTGCCTGAGGAGCTGACTAGCCTGCAGATAGAAATACAAGCCTGACTTACCTCAGAGAAATACCCCAAAGGAATAGGCAGCCCCCCACATATAATGACTGTTAGCAAGATGAAAAGACAAACGTAGGAATGAAATAGATTCAGCAAAGTGAGGCCCGATATTCTAGACAGAGCGAGGATAGCAAAGAGAACTATGCAGTCTACAAAAAACCCTAAAACGAAAACCACGCAAAGGGGCAAAAAGACCCACCGTGCCGAACTAACAGCACGGCGGTGCACCCCTTTGCCTCTCAGAGCTTCCAGCAAAAGTTAATAGCAAGCTGGACAGAAAAAACAGAAAACAAACTAGAAGCACTTATCTAGCAGAGCAGCAGGCCCAAGGAAAGATGCAGTAGCTCAGATCCAACACTGGAACATTGACAAGGAGCAAGGAAGACAGACTCAGGTGGAGCTAAATAGCAAGGCAGCCAACGAGCTCACCAAAACACCTGAGGGAGGAAGCCCAGAGACTGCAATACCACTTGTGACCACAGAAGTGAACTCAGCCACAGAATTCACAACAGTACCCCCCCCTTGAGGAGGGGTCACCGAACCCTCACCAGAACCCCCAGGCCGACCAGGATGAGCCACATGAAAGGCACGAACAAGATCTGGGGCATGGACATCAGAGGCAAAAACCCAGGAATTATCTTCCTGAGCATAACCCTTCCATTTGACCAGATACTGGAGTTTCCGTCTAGAGACACGAGAATCCAAAATCTTCTCCACAATATACTCCAATTCCCCCTCCACCAAAACAGGGGCAGGAGGCTCCACAGATGGAACCATAGGTGCCACGTATCTCCTCAACAACGACCTATGGAATACATTATGTATGGAAAAGGAGTCTGGGAGGGTCAGACGAAAAGACACCGGATTGAGAATCTCAGAAATCCTATACGGACCAATAAAACGAGGTTTAAATTTAGGAGAGGAAACCTTCATAGGAATATGACGAGAAGATAACCAAGCCAGATCCCCAACACGAAGTCGGGGTCCCACACGGCGTCTGCGATTAGCGAAAAGCTGAGCCTTCTCCTGGGACAAGGTCAAATTGTCCACTACCTGAGTCCAGATCTGCTGCAACCTGTCCACCACAGAATCCACACCAGGACAGTCCGAAGACTCAACCTGTCCTGAAGAGAAACGAGGATGGAACCCAGAATTGCAGAAAAATGGAGAGACCAAGGTAGCCGAGCTGGCCCGATTATTAAGGGCGAACTCAGCCAACGGCAAAAATGACACCCAATCATCCTGGTCAGCGGAAACAAAACATCTCAGATATGTTTCCAAGGTCTCATTGGTTCGTTCGGTCTGGCCATTAGTCTGAGGATGGAAGGCCGAGGAAAAAGATAGGTCAATGCCCATCCTACCACAAAAGGCTCGCCAGAACCTCGAGACAAACTGGGAACCTCTGTCAGAAACAATATTCTCAGGAATGCCATGTAAACGAACCACATGCTGAAAGAACAAAGGCACCAAATCAGAGGAGGAAGGCAATTTAACCAAGGGCACCAGATGGACCATTTTAGAAAAGCGATCACAGACCACCCAAATGACCGTCATTTTTTGAGAAACGGGAAGGTCAGAAATGAAATCCATCGAAATATGTGTCCAAGGCCTCTTCGGGACCGGCAAGGGCAAAAGCAACCCACTGGCACGTGAACAGCAGGGCTTAGCCCTAGCACAAATTCCACAGGACTGCACAAAAGCACGCACATCCCGTGACAGAGATGGCCACCAGAAGGATCTAGCAACCAACTCCCTGGTACCAAAGATTCCTGGATGACCGGCCAGCACCGAACAATGAAGTTCAGAGATAACTTTACTAGTCCACCTATCAGGGACGAACAGTTTCTCGGCCGGACAACGATCAGGTTTATTAGCCTGAAATTTCTGCAACACTCTCCGCAAATCAGGGGAGATGGCAGACACAATGACTCCTTCCTTGAGGATACTCGCCGGCTCAGATAACCCCGGAGAATCGGGCACAAAACTCCTAGACAGAGCATCCGCCTTCACATTTTTAGAGCCCGGAAGGTATGAAATCACAAAATCAAAACGAGCAAAAAATAACGACCAACGGGCCTGTCTAGGATTCAAGCGCTTGGCAGACTCAAGATAAGTAAGGTTCTTATGATCAGTCAAAACCACCACGCGATGCTTAGCACCCTCAAGCCAATGACGCCACTCCTCGAATGCCCACTTCATGGCCAGCAACTCTCGGTTGCCCACATCATAATTACGCTCAGCAGCAGAAAATTTCCTGGAAAAGAAAGCACATGGTTTGAACACTGAGCAACCAGAACCTCTCTGTGACAAAACCGCCCCTGCACCAATCTCAGAAGCATCAACCTCGACCTGGAACGGAAGAGAAACATCAGGTTGACACAACACAGGGGCACAGCAAAAACGACGCTTCAACTCCTGAAAAGCTTCCACGGCAGCAGAAGACCAATTAACCAAATCAGCACCCTTCTTGGTCAAATCGGTCAATGGTCTGGCAATGCTAGAAAAATTACAGATGAAGCGACGATAAAAATTAGCAAAGCCCAGGAATTTCTGCAGACTTTTCAGAGATGTCGGCTGAGTCCAATCCTGGATGGCCTGAACCTTAACCGGATCCATCTCGATAGTAGAAGGGGAAAAGATGAACCCCAAAAATGAAACTTTCTGCACACCGAAGAGACACTTTGATCCCTTCACGAACAAGGAATTAGCACGCAGTACCTGGAAAACCATTCTGACTTGCTTCACATGAGACTCCCAATCATCTGAGAAGATCAAAATGTCATCCAAGTAAACAATCAAGAATTTATCCAGATACTCACGGAAAATGTCATGCATAAAAGACTGAAAAACAGATGGAGCATTGGCAAGTCCGAACGGCATCACCAGATACTCAAAATGACCCTCGGGCGTATTAAATGCCGTTTTCCATTCATCTCCCTGCCTGATTCTCACCAGATTATACGCACCACGAAGATCAATCTTAGTAAACCAACTAGCCCCCTTAATCCGAGCAAACAAGTCAGATATCAATGGCAAGGGATACTGAAACTTAACAGTGATCTTATTAAGAAGGCGGTAATCAATACACGGTCTTAGCGAACCATCCTTCTTGGCTACAAAAAAGAACCCTGCTCCCAATGGTGACGACGATGGGCGAATATGTCCCTTCTCCAGGGACTCCTTCACATAACTGCGCATAGCGGTGTGTTCAGGTACGGACAAATTAAATAAACGACCCTTAGGGAATTTACTACCAGGAATCAAATCGATAGCACAATCACAATTCCTATGCGGAGGTAGGGCATCAGACTTGGACTCTTCAAATACATCCTGAAAGTCCGACAAGAACTCTGGGATGTCAGAAGGAATGGATGACGAAATAGACAAAAATGGAACATCACCATGTACTCCCTGACAACCCCAGCTGGTTACCGACATAGAGTTCCAATCCAATACTGGATTATGGGTTTGTAGCCATGGCAACCCCAACACGACCACATCATGCAAATTATGCAGTACCAGAAAGCGAATAACTTCCTGATGTGCAGGAGCCATGCACATGGTCAGCTGGGCCCAGTACTGAGGCTTATTCTTGGCCAAAGGTGTAGCATCAATTCCTCTCAACGGAATAGGACACCGCAAAGGCTCCAAGAAAAATCCACAACGTTTAGCATAATCCAAATCCATCAGATTCAGGGCAGCGCCTGAATCCACAAACGCCATGACAGAATATGATGACAAAGAGCACATTAAGGTAATGGACAAAAGGAATTTGGACTGTACAGTACCAATAACGGCAGAGCTATCGAACCGCCTAGTGCGTTTAGGACAATTAGAAATAGCATGAGTAGAATCACCACAATAGAAACACAGTCTGTTCAGACGTCTGTGTTCGTGCCGTTCTATTTTAGTCATAGTCCTGTCGCACTGCATAGGCTCAGGCTTACTCTCAGACAATACCGCCAGATGGTGCACAGATTTACGCTCGCGCAAGCGACGACCGATCTGAATGGCCAAGGACATAGACTCATTCAAACCAGCAGGCATAGGAAATCCCACCATTACATCCTTAAGAGCTTCAGAGAGACCCTTTCTGAACAAAGCCGCTAGTGCAGATTCATTCCACAGAGTGAGTACTGACCATTTCCTAAATTTCTGACAATATACTTCTACATCATCCTGACCCTGGCATAAAGCCAGCAGATTTTTCTCAGCTTGATCCACTGAATTAGGCTCATCGTAAAGCAATCCCAGCGCCTGGAAAAATGCATCAACATTACTCAATGCAGAATCTCCTGGTGCAAGAGAAAACGCCCAGTCCTGTGGGTCGCCGCGCAAAAAAGAAATAATAATCAAAACCTGTTGAATAGGATTACCAGAAGAATGAGGTTTCAAGGCCAAAAATAGCTTACAATTATTTCTGAAGCTCAGGAACTTAGTTCTGTCACCAAAAAACAAATCAGGAATCGGAATTCTTGGTTCTAGCATCGATTTCTGATCAATAGTATCTTGAATCTTTTGTACATTTACAACGAGATTATCCATTGAGGAGCACAGAGCCTGAATATCCATGTCCACAGCTGTGTCCTGAAGCACTCTAATGTCTAGGGGAAAAAAAAGACTGAAGACAGAGCTAAGAAAAAAAAATGATGTCAGGATTTCTTTTTTCCCTCTATTGGGAATCATTGGTGTGGCTCCTTGTACTGTTATGGCTGGCAATCAGGCAACACAGCGTGCAGTAATCAGCGCACATACAGAGATCTGGCAAAAACCAAAAACAATAGGACGAGCTCTGAGACGTGGAATCTCTGTAGACTGCAGTACCTGATCTATCCTCACACAACTATAAGCAGCAGTGGATTGCGCCTATAACTACCTATGCAACTCGACACTGCCTGAGGAGCTGACTAGCCTGCAGATAGAAATACAAGCCTGACTTACCTCAGAGAAATACCCCAAAGGAATAGGCAGCCCCCCACATATAATGACTGTTAGCAAGATGAAAAGACAAACGTAGGAATGAAATAGATTCAGCAAAGTGAGGCCCGATATTCTAGACAGAGCGAGGATAGCAAAGAGAACTATGCAGTCTACAAAAAACCCTAAAACGAAAACCACGCAAAGGGGCAAAAAGACCCACCGTGCCGAACTAACAGCACGGCGGTGCACCCCTTTGCCTCTCAGAGCTTCCAGCAAAAGTTAATAGCAAGCTGGACAGAAAAAACAGAAAACAAACTAGAAGCACTTATCTAGCAGAGCAGCAGGCCCAAGGAAAGATGCAGTAGCTCAGATCCAACACTGGAACATTGACAAGGAGCAAGGAAGACAGACTCAGGTGGAGCTAAATAGCAAGGCAGCCAACGAGCTCACCAAAACACCTGAGGGAGGAAGCCCAGAGACTGCAATACCACTTGTGACCACAGAAGTGAACTCAGCCACAGAATTCACAACAGCTGACCACGTTAAGGATGCTCTGGCCACTAGGGAGATTCCCGCCACACTGGAGGAGTTAATAGCAGTTTCTACTCGCATTGACCTCCGTTTTCACGAGCGGAGGTTAGAGCGAGCCCAGTGTAGGCAGAGGTTTCGGCTGGCTCCCACCTTCGCCAAACCTTTGGAATCTCCAGTCCAGGCTCCTGAGTTCCAGGAACCTAAGGTGGTGTCACGAGCGGGATCTAAGTCCCAGACCGCTCGTGCACTCCAGGGTTTCCATGTTTGCCAACAGTCAGGACATCTTGCCACCAGATGTCATCAGCGGTCGAGGAAACGTCAGCGTCTAGTGGTAGTAGGTGGAGGTGCACTAGACACTGCGACGTTTGCCTCCAAATTGTCCTTTAAGGGGACAATTACCTTTGGCTCATCCTCCCACTCGGTAGACCTCTGCGTGGATTCTGGGGCGGAGGGCAATTTTATGTCTTCTGCCTTCGCCCAACGTCACGCAATACCCCTGGTTATGCTATCTCAACCAGTAACGGTACGAGTGGTGAATGGGTCGACACTCCCCGCACAGATAACACATCAGACCATCCCTGTTACTCTGTCCCTGTCGCCATCCCATCAGGAGATAATTTCTCTGCTCGTCATTCCTGAGGGTATTGATGAGGTCCTGTTGGGGATACCTTGGCTACGGT
Source organism: Ranitomeya imitator (assembly GCF_032444005.1). Taxonomy (NCBI): domain Eukaryota; kingdom Metazoa; phylum Chordata; class Amphibia; order Anura; family Dendrobatidae; genus Ranitomeya; species Ranitomeya imitator. The sequence goes on from NC_091290.1 coordinate 127,551,320, forward strand.
ACCACTCTCCTCACATCGAGTGGTCCTCAGGCAGAATTCTGGGATGGGGTGAATCATGTGGGGGTAGGTGTCACCGAGAGTGCGTTCAGGTTGCTACTACTGAGGTACCCGCAGATCTATCCTCTCTCCCCAAGCAATATTGGTCTTACGCAGACGTGTTCTCCAAGAAGGCGGCGGAGACCCTTCCGCCCCATCGCCCCTATGACTGTCCTATCGATCTCTTGCCTGGTGCGGAGCCTCCCCGGGGTCGAGTTTATCCATTATCTCTCCCGGAGACGGAGGACATGTCTCAGTACATTCAAGAGAATCTGGCAAGAGGGTTTATCAGGAAGTCAGTGTCACCTGCTGGGGCAGGATTCTTCTTCGTGCAGAAGAAGAATGGGGAGCTACGTCCATGCATAGACTACAGGGGTCTTAACGCTATCACCGTTAAGAACAAGTATCCTTTGCCCTTGATATCTGAGCTACTGGCGAGGACGTACTGGTGGCCGCATATGGTCCGGTATGTCAGGGATTATATTCTGGCGTGTGTCTCCTGCGCCAAAAATAAATCTCCGCGTCAAAGGCCAGCTGGGTTGCTCTATCCCTTGCCGGTGGCAGATAGGCCCTGGGAGATGGTCGGGATGGACTTTGTTGTGGGTTTGCCCAAGTCTCGCGGCTGTACCATCATTTGGGTCATCACCGATCATTTCTCGAAAATGGTGCATTTGGTGCCGCTACCACGGTTACCTTCTGCACGGGCCTTGGCTGCGTTGTTCATTAAGCACATCTTCCGCCTACATGGTATGCCTGACAAAATTGTCAGTGACCGGGGTCCCCAGTTTGCGTCTCGGCTCTGGAGAGAGCTGTGTCGTCTTCTCAGTATTGAGTTGAATCTCTCTTCCGCTTATCATCCCGAGACGAATGGGTTGGTAGAGAGGGCCAACCAGACCTTGGTCACATACCTGCGACATTTTGTTTCAGCCAGGCAGGATGACTGGGCATCCTTGCTATCATGGGCAGAGTTTGCGCTGAACAACGCCGTAGCCAACTCCACTGGATAAACCCCATTCCTCCTCAACTATGGTCAGCATCCACGGGTACCTGTGCCTATGCCCGTGTCTTCCGCAGACTCCAGGGTGGCATACTGGGCTGTGGAGGCACGGGATATTTGGGACCGCACTCAGGATGCCATTCGGGCCTCTAAGGAGAGAATGAGGTCCTGCGCCGATGCTCATCGGCGCCCCGCCCCGTCCTTTGCTCCTGGCGACTTGGTGTGGCTCTCCGCCCGTAACATCAGGCTGCGAGTTGAGTCCACTAAATTTGCTCCTCGCTACTTGGGTCCCTTCAAAGTCCTCGAACAGGTTAATCCTGTGGTCTACCGTCTGGCCCTTCCTCCACACCTTGGTATCACCGACACCTTTCATGTGTCCCTCCTTAAGCCCGTATACATGTCTCGGTTTTCTGAGTCATCTGCCGGGACATCGGGTTCGTCTATGGACGATTTCGAGGTGAACGCTATCTTGGGGTGCAAGGTGGTACGTGGCCAAAATTTTTTTTGGGTGGACTGGAAGGGTTACGGCCCTGAGGATAGGTCATGGGAGCCTGCTGAGCACATTCGGGCTCCGCAGCTCATTGCTGCCTTCGAACGTAGCGAGGCCCAAGGAGGGGGGGGCCCTAGGAGGGGGGGTAATGTTAGGGGTCGAGTTCCCGCTTCTGCACAGGGGGAATCTCGGGCCACCACGCTGCGGTCTCCCATTCTTGTCCAGCCGCAGTGGAGTCTGCTCAGCAAGGACGTCGGTCCCAGCGTCTTGCTCAGTCTCACTCTGTTCTGAGAGTTACTGCTGCTTCTCCAGTCTCTGCTATTAAAGTCTGTGCTGGTCAGCAGCGAGCGGACTTCTCTGGGACTAAGTCCTTGTCTGCACGTACTGAGCATGCCCAGCGTAAGGTCTCCTGTTGGAGATCGAGGGTCATGTGCTCAGGCTCTGCAGCACATTCCATTGGTCCTCTTGGCAGGTCCTAGAAGGGCAAAAGTGCTGTGGCCACTTCCTGTGCTGCTGCTATATAAACTGCGCATGACCGCACGGCCATGCGCTAGTATTGTCTTACAATTGCTAATGTGTGTATGTTGTGAGTGCAAGTCGTCCTTGGATACCCCTACCCTATAGTATGACTGTTCGCGGAAGGTGTATGGCTGCTACCTAGCGCCCGACTTATCCTACAGCACTAGTCACACATTATAGCGTCCAGTTGCTGTGACCGCCAGTACGGCGCCGTGCACTTCCTCTGTGCTTTCCATACCCAAGCCTGGGTGGTTAGTGGCGTTCGTCAGTGCGGCATTGCATGCTCTTCTGTTTCATTTCACACCCAGTTGCGGTGTTGCGCCAGCAAGGGTCTAATCGGACTTCAATCCCAGTTGGGGTTGAGTTCGCTGACTACTTGCTCGCGCTTTAGGTGCGGTACCGCTGTCCTGTGCCTTAACAGGATTGCTTCTTTCACGCTGGGTGAGGTTAACCCACGCGTGTATACTCTAGTGTACCGCCATATATTCTGCTAATTGCTAGCAGCAGGTTTTCACCTGCACGGTGGACCCCGGACTGCGAACGCATCTATACCATCTGTCTTGGTGCGTTCCGCCAGTCCTAACACACTGACGTGTGAAAGAGGGTTAACAGAAGATTTGTGGTTATTTCTCCAAGATGTTTGGAATAACTTCCATGGCAAGTTTTTTCAAAAGCTGTGTGCAAATACAAGTGTACCTAGAAGAACTGATGAAGGCAAAATGGCGGTCTCCCCAAATATTGATTTGGTTTAGATTTCTCTTTTATTCATTCACAATTCATCTTGTTAATTTATAAAAATGAACTATTCATACTTCTACTTTGAAAGTACTCCATCTTTGCAGCATATTCTCCACAACTGCCTATTTTTTTTGCACAGTACTTCAAGAGCATTCCAATAGATTTTTATAGATGATGAAAACAGATTTCTAAACTACAATGGGTGAAAAAAAAGTATGAACATTCCCAATTTTCCCGGAATAACCCTTCAGTAAATTAAGCATACAATTTCCCTTAAGAACACTGTTGGACAGGTTTTTTTTCTTATGTTGAGGACAATTACAGATGTCAACCAGAACTTAGGCCACCAGGATAAACGCACGTACAGAGTAGCAGTATATAAAACTCACACTATGTCTACATGACTACAAAACAAGATTAATATTTTTCCCTTTTCTGTAAAATGTAAGTAAGCAACATGGCAGATCTGAGATTAATTCCAAAGTACTCTTTCATCAATCAAATCAATCCCCTAAATGCAATTTCCTCTGACATACATTGCTAAAATAGAGAGGAGTGATTCGGATCATTTTTGATCCTAGTCATGATTCATTCAATGATTAGATCCAAGGCCTGTTCGCCGAATGAATAGCATCTAGAAACAAAATCTGTTAGAAACTTTCCTCTCCATAATACAAGACACAAAACGTCAATAGTAATAGCCGAAACATATTTCTGCCTTGATTTATGAAGCGTAAATGGAGTTTGATTAATGTCTACTCTCTCTTTGGTCTATAATACTATCACTTTTTCCCCGAGCTTGTACGGTACATTTCATTTTTGGATTATTGATATGTTGTGTAGCATCTTCCCTGCTATGTGTCTTCATGCTATATCATTGTTGGTTTTTCAATTCATGTATGGACAATCAATCAACTCGAAGACGTAGAGGTGGCTGTAGGTAGTGAACAAGAGGCCATGCTCAGTTCGAATAGCATGTCCTCTTGTTTGCTTTTTATTGGAGGGGTCGTGTTTAGAGAAGATAGAATTTAATTTTGTAGAATTTAATTTTCCTACTTTTGAATATTTCTTCAAAATACACATTCGCTCTGAGTGGCCACCAGTTTGCTGAATCGTAGAGGACCAGACAAAAGAGTTGAAAAAAAAATAATACACACACACACACGTGTCCTTTCACCCTGACAGCCTGCCTTCCTGTCCTCCATGCCTTATTTCTTTTCCTCTTCCACATTCTCTTCGGAATCTTCATTCGAGGTCAGGTCTTCTGGCTGGACAAGTTCAAGGACGTCACCGGTGATATGTCTTTATGACAACATGATGTTACAAAGTGCTTTGCCCGACTGATGGCACGGCGCGTAGAGTCGTCAGGACTTGTCAAGGTAGAAACAAAGGAAGAGGGTAGAGTCATGGACACTGACCTTAACTGAGACAAGTGAGACTTCCAGTTCTTTGGATGTTGTTGCAGGGTCTTTTGTAACCTCTTGGATGAGTCATCGCTGCACTCTTTGGATAATTTTGGTAAGCCGGCCACTCCTGGGAAGGATTATCACTGTCCCATGTTTTTGCCATTTGTGGATAATGGCTCTCATTGTGGTTCACTGGAGTCCCAAAGTTACAGAAATGGCTTAATATCATTTTCCAGTCTGATAAATCTCAATGACCATTTTACTCATTTGTTCCAGAAGTTCTTTGGATTGCGGCATGATATCTAGCTTTTGAGGATATTTTGGACTACTTCACTGGGCATGTCCCATTTAATTGATTTCTTGATTGAGAACAGGTGTTACAGTAATAAGGCCTGGGTGTGGCTATAGAATTAGAACTACAGTTAATTTATGTTTTAAGTGGGAGGGGGCAATCACTATTTCACACAGGACCCTGTGGATTTGGATTTATTTTACCCTTAATAGTAAAGACCTTCATTTAAAAAGCTGAATTTTATGTGTACTTGTGTTATCGTTGTCTAATATTTAAATTTGCTTGGTGAGCTGAAACATTTAAGTGTGACAACCATGAAAAAGAATAGGAAATTAGAAAGGGGACAAACACTTTCCAACGCAACTGTTTATATATACACATATAATAATATATATTGTGGCAAATTGATACATAATGTGATGCATACATGCATCTAGTCTGTTTTCCACATATTAGCTTCCTCTATTCAGTCACTTGTCTAAGTGAGCAAATCCCTGCAGGCGAAATTACTTATTCTGCACACGTAGCCATTTTCAGACTTCCTGGTTTTGATGTTGTTGACTCAAACTGGAAATGTGAGCCTCAAAGGTGCATCTTCGACTTCAGAAACAAATGAAAAATCAGAAGTTCTACAAGTTTGCAATAAATTTTAGCTAGAAAAATTAAATTTTCCCTTGAAAAAAAAAGAATACAATTTTGATCCCAACTTATGGCTCATTCATTCACTCTTGGTCAAATGGCTGTATCAACAAATTATGGTACGAGAAATGTTCTATGGCAGAATGATTGAGTGAGTTCTACAGCCACTAACCTCAAAACACTACGACTGCACTAAGCCAAACTAGGTTCACCATGCACAACTATAATGACCTCTATTAAATTCATTCTGTTATAACCACAAGATACTTGGGTTATATCCAGTGACACAGCCATAGGGATAAACTGAAGACACTTTTTTTTGCATATATTGTAGTGCCATAGGTTTTCATTGCTGATGTATTATTCTTTTTTGCTAGTCAAGGCAATTGTGACTTTATTTAGTCTCATCAGATATTTTCCTAAAACATCATTAGTTAGATTCTAAATACATTAGAGGGCAGTACTGTGTATCATAGGATTACACTTATTTAAAGGGGCTGTCCAGGCTTTCTGTATAATTTGTGTGTGTACCTAGGATACAGAATGCTGACAGTTTGTAATATACTCACTGTCAGCATTCTGCATGGTGTCCTAGGTATCACACTGAATTTGGGGTTTTCATTGGCTGTAAGCCATAATCATCAACATTAACAGACAAAAAAACCCACTTGAAATAGATCACTATGTTTGTAATGACTCTTTATAATATATGAGTGTTAGGGGTCGAGTTCCCGCCTCTGCACAGGGGAAATCTCGGGCCATCTCCACTGCAGTCTCCCATTCTTCTCCTGTCGCAGTGGAGCCTGCTCAGCAGAGACGTCAGTCCCAGTGTCTCGCTCAGTCTGACTCTGTACAAAGAGTTACTGCTGCTTTTCCTGCTTCTGCCATTGACGTCAGTGCAGGGCAGCGGCGAGCAGACGCTTCTGGGACTAAGTACTGCTTTTTTCGTTCTGAGCATGAACAGAGTAAGATCTCTCAGTGGAGATCGAGGGTCACATGTACAGATACTGCAGCTAAAGCCATTGGTCCTTAAGGAAGGTCCTGTAGGTGCTCAGGCTCGGTGGCAGCCTCTCATTGGTCTTCTAGGAAGGTCCTGTACGTGCTGCAACTATTTAAGGCTTGCATGGCCACACGGCCATGCGCTAGTATCTTTCTATGTTATGTGCTTTGCGCCAGTGTGGTCATGTAAGTTTGTGTTCAGTGACCTGGCTGAAGTAAGCCCCTAGAATGCTGGCACCTCCGGCGAGGAGATTGTGTGTGTATGTATTCAAGGACCTGGCTGAAATAAGCCCCTAGAATGCTGGCACCTCTGGCGAGGAGTTTTTGTGTGCATGCATGACCACTGACTGCTCTCAGTTGGGTAGTTAGCCTGTGCCACTGTGAAGTCTAACAGGGTGCAGTGCTTTGATTTCACGGCTACTCTGTGAATTAACAGAGTTAGTTCATACCGCCATATAGTTCCGCCATTTGCTAGCAGCAGGTTCTCCTGCAGCAGGTTCTCCTGCACGGTGGACCCCGGGCTGTGAACGCATCAATTACAATAAAACATCTATATTTCCTTGGTGCATTCCACTAGCCTTAACATATGAGTTTCACTTTTTGCATTGAAAAACTGAAATAAATGAACTTTCTGATGATATTATAATTTTGTGAGAAGCACTTGTATTTAGCAACCGACTGCAAAGCCCTAATCCCTGCCTAGAGACTGTATTCAGCCACACTTCCTGCTCCTGTATAACTTTTTTCCTCCCTAGGTTAAATGCAGATTGTATGTGGTACAAACAGCAAAGGTTGTTGGTTCAGCTTCAGCACCAGTATCAACACTGCAGGCATCTGATTCATTATAGTGTGCTCATATTGGTCTGTACAAACACTCTTTCCCCCCATAAACAACTGTCACAAAGCTGTGCAATGGCATCAGTGTGCCAAGCTTGACATCTCTTGTCCTTTTTTACCCTCTGATGGTATCACAAGGGCAGCCAATCACAGTAATGCCACTACTAAGATGGCTAGAGCATTATAACGATGCGCAGTCAATCCCTGCATGCTTATTAGCTGTGTAATAGGTGCCAAAGATGCAGGACAAGGATTCAAGTTTGAAATCGAGCACCGGCTATTGCTTGCTGAGTAACGAGCACATCCGAGTATCACCAAGCATGGTCGTTCATCCCTATTAATTATTATTTATCTGAAAGAAAATATCTCTGACAGTTCCCCAAATCTGACATTATATACTCCATCAGCATTTCACTGTTGATTTTTGCTTTCAGATGATGGACTTCACAAGGCTGATTTTACCGTAGCGTCACAATAAATAGACTTTTGAAATAATGTTATGTTTAAAACAAATGTCTTATCTGATAGTTCTACTCCAGGACACATGCAATGTAATATGAATCATTCTGACTGCTCCATTATGGGCTGCGAGCTTTGGCAAGTTGTTAATATCTGAATGCCTGTTTAACCTTCGAAATGTAGAGGAGGAACGGAAACTTCTGCGTGACAAGATTATTTACAGTCACTGTAAATGTATTGTGGCTGTTTAGCCATGTATCCTATGCTTATCCGTTGTTTGTAAAGGTGTTGTTTAATAATCATTGATCACCTATTGACGAGACATAATAAATGCATGACAATGAAGCAGTAGAGAACATGTGTGACCATTAGTGATGATCAAGCATGCTCGGTACTCGAACCAAACAGGTCGGACTCTAGGACGGACTTGACTTGAGTACCAAGTGTAATGGAAGACAACGGGAAACTCATTTTGCTGAAAGACCCTAACAGAAGAAGGAGGGGGCAGAAAAATTGCTTAAATTGATGGCAACAGCACTCAAATGGAATGGGAACAACATGGGGAAGTCATCTGGTTGCATCTCCAACTTGAAGGTCGCTGCTGAGAACTAAATAACTAAATAATTTAAAAAAAATGACATGGGGTCGACCCAATTTTTAATAACCATCCAAGGTAAAGCAGACAGCTGGGGCTGATGTTATCAGGCTTGAAAGGTCCAGGGTTATCTGCCTTTCCCAGCCTGAAAATACCAGCTTGCAGCTGCCCCAGAATTGGCGCTTTCATTAGGTGCACCAATTCTGGCACTTTGCCCAACGTTTCCCGATTTCCCTCGTGCCAATTGGCATCATATGTTTCGCTGTTGATTTCAGTTGTGTAATGTCAACTGGATTAGTAATGGAGAGGTATCTATCAGACACCCCAATTAACAACCCAGTAATCCAAAAAAAAAACACACAGAAAAAAATACTTTATTTCAAATAAAGACACCCCCACACTATCCCTCGTTTATCAATTTATTTATTTTTTATTTATTAATGTTCCTCTGATGTAGTCCACGTTCCTCTAATGCAGCTCTGGGACTGAGGACAGAAGTAAAGTACAGCTATTTACAGGCGCTGGGTAGTGGCAACAGCTTTCTTCAGAGCCACCCACTCAACTTTGCGCTCAGCGGGACCTGGCGATGCTGATGAGAGTTGTCATCACTACACTTTGCCTGTGAATAGCTGTACTTTTTTTGCTATTCACAGTCTCCAGAGCTGCATTTGGGGAACATGGACTACATCAAAGGAGCATTTTGGGAACATTAATAAATTCTAAAGAAAATAAAGTAATAAATTGGTGAATGACACACTTAGGTAGGAGAAGGAAGGATCATCCCCGCGCTCCCGCTAGAAGAATTCCAAAAATTGTAGAGGTTTCAACGTGGTTTATTCTACGCGTTTCAGGTTCAGGTGACCCCTTCATCAGGACATAACACAAATATGGTACCAATATTGTGGTATCTTCTGATGAAGGGGTCACCTGAACCCTGAAATGCGTAGAATAAACCACGTTGAAACCTCTACAATTCTTGGAATTCTTCTTGAGGCAGTGCGAAGATGATCCTTTTTTCTCCTACCTAAGTGTGTGTTTCAATCAGGTCCTGCACTGACCTGTGGATCAGCAGCAGCCGCCATTAATATATGTCCTTCCTTCAATCTCACCAGGTGAGTAGTTCTCTTGGTGGGCAACTTTTGTGTAACGTTTGATAAGACCCTATTTGCGCTTTTGTGTCTCCCTCTTTTCTCTCAAATTGGTGAATGAGGGATAGTGTGGAGAAATTTTTATTCAAAGAAAGTATTTTCTTCAGTGCCAGCTTTCGAGAATTCTCAGGTCCATTCATCAGGCATAGAAGGGACCTCAGTAGACTCAAAAGCTTGAAATTTGTTACCATTTTTGAGTTAGGCATTAAAAGGTATCAACCACTGGGGACTCTAAAATGTTTGTATTTTTCTTTCTACTGGCTAACATGGTTCAAAGATATGTTAGGTCTCGAGTTCCCGCTTCTGCACAGGGGGAATCTCGAGCCATCTCCGCTGCGGTCTCCCATTCTTATCCAGCTGCAGTGGAGTCTGCTCAGCAGGGACGTCGGTCCCAGCGTCTTGCTCAGTCTCACTCTGTACAGAGAGTTACTGCTGCTTCTTCAGCTTCTGCCATTAAAGCCAGTGCTGGTCAGCAGCGAGCGGACTTCTCTGGGACTAAGTCCTTGTCTGCACACACTGAGCATGCCCAGGGCAAGATCTCCCGTTGGAGATCGAGGGTCATGTGCTCAGGCTCTGCAGCACATTCCATTGGTCCTCTTAGCAGGTCTTGGAAGGGCAAAGTTGCTGTGGCCACTTCCTGTGCTGTAACTATATAAACTGCGCATGACCGCACGGCCATGCGCTAGTGTACAATTGTTAATGTGTGTATGTTGTGAGTGCAAGTCGTCCTTGGATACCCCTACCCTATTGAATGTCTGTTCGTGGAAGGTGTATGTTTGCTATCTAGCGCCCGACTTATCCTACAGCACGAATCACACATTACAGCGTCCAGTTGCTGTGACCGCCAGTACGACGCCGTGCACTTCCTCTGTGCTTTCCTTACCCAAGCCTGGGTGGTTAGTGGCGTTCGTCAGTGCGGCACCGCATGCACTCTTGTGCCCTAATATTGTTATTCTGCTTCCTTACACACCCAGTTGCGGTGTTGTGCCAGCAAGGGTCTAATCGGACTTCAATCCTAGTTGGGGTTGAGTTCGCTGACTACTTGCTCGCGCTCTATGTGCGTACCGCGGTCCTGTGACGCAACAGGATCGCTTCCTTCACGCTGGGTGAAGTTTAACCCACGTGTTTATACTTATGAGTACCGCCATATAGTCCGTCATTACTTGGCAGCAGGTTCCATCTCTGCACGGTGGACCCCGGGCTGCGAACGCACCATACTCTATCTGTCCTATTATTTGGTGCGTTCCGCTAGCCCTAACAAGATATATATATTAGATGCTTCGAGTCACCCAAACTCAAAATCCAAAGTGTTATTTATTTTATTTAACGGCCTTCAGCTCGGTCTTGAGCCATGGCGACTTGATGGGTGAACGTTCTATAGGTAGATCGATCTTGTGGAAGCCTAAATGGGTCCATCAGAGTCCTTTCCGCTGTTATCTTGATTGTATCAAGCCATATGGTTGCTGGTCTTCCTCTTTTCCTTGATCCTTCTGTACTTCTGACCATGATGTCCTTCTTCAGTGATTGCTCTCTTCATATGATATGTATCCAATGTATTACAAGAACCGATAATGTAGCTGAGGGAATATGGTAAAGATCTTCATACAGAGCTAGACTTCTGCTCTACCCATAACAAGCTTGGTTAGATCAGCAATATTCCAAACTAATTGGCGCTTGTTAAAAGACCATTTAACTTGGCGGATGCAAACTGTTTATTTTTTTACTTCATATCTCTGTACACATTGAATATTTGGGGGTTCGCCCACTGAGAGCTCCTGCATTCCAAACACTGGGGCATTGCTATGGACCATGGGAATGGTTCGGTGGTAGAGACCCTTTCTTGACTATCTTGGTTAGTTCCAGAGACAGTGAATAAATTGGATATATTCCTGGCCTGCAGGCATATCCACTGCTTCATCCAATTGTGGTATTTCGGAGCTCTAGTTTTGGGGTTGTTTGAGGTCTTAGTGGTCGGACCTTACTGCCTTGATCACGTATCCTATGGGAAAAGCGATAACTTTCAATGCTGGGAAAACCTTAGATGATAAAACGTGTTCTGACTTATGGTAGATACATCCATATCAAGACATTTTTGCAGTATAACTACTACTTTTACACCTAGGCAAGAAAAATAATTCTTTGCGTGCTATATTTTGCTGCAAGCTACACATACAACCTTACAAAAGGTAATCCTAATAATACGTAATAGAAGACTTGTAAAGACCTGTAGCTGTAGTATGGGCTTTCTAACTGTTTTGGAGGAAGATAAACTGTGTTTAAGTCCACGGTTGCCAGAACGTTGATCGTATTTTCTTGGACCCTCCAGCACGAAATAGACGAATCACTGGGCCATGGAAGACTGTAGCACTGTTTTACCACCATGGCCAAGTTGATGAGTCCCTAAGAAGGATCAGTCTGAAGGTTTATTATAAATGACTACAATCCTCGGGTTTTGAATGCATTCACTTTATGTGTTAGGAGTAGTGTTGAGCATTCCGATACCGCAAGTATCGGGTATCGGCCGATACTTGCGGTATCGGAATTCCGATACCGAGATCCGATATTTTTGTGATATCGGGTATCGGTATCGGAAGTGTAAAATAAAGAATTAAAATAAAAAATATTGTTATATTCACCTCTCCGGCGGCCCCTGGACATCAGCGGGAGGATCCGGCGTCCGGCACGGCTTCTTTCTTCAAAATGCGCGCCTTCAGGACCTGTGGAATGACGTCCCGGCTTCTGATTGGTCGCGTGCCGCCCATGTGACCGCCACGCGACCAATCAGAAGCCGCGACGTCATTCCTCAGCTAAAGTCCTAGAATGAGCGCCTTCTAGGACCTGAGGAATGACGTCGCGGCTTCTGATTGGTCGCGTGGCGGTCACATGGGCGGCACGCGACCAATCAGAAGCCGGGACGTCATTCCACAGGTCCTGAAGGCGCGCATTTTGAAGAAAGAAGCCGTGCCGGACGCCGGATCCTCCCGCTGATGTCCAGGGGCCGCCGGAGAGGTGAATATAACAATATTTTTTATTTTAATTCTTTATTTTACACTTTAATATGGATCCCAGGGCCTGAAGGAGAGTTTCCTCTCCTTCAGACCCTGGGATCCATGAGGATACATTCCGATACTTGATGTCCCATTGACTTGTATTGGTATCGGATATCGGTATCGGCGATATCCGATATTTTTCGGGTATCGGCCGATACTATCCGATACCGATACTTTCAAGTATCGGACGGTATCGCTCAACACTAGTTAGGAGTGCAGTCAGGCAGTAAATAGCTCTTCAGATTGAAAGTACAGAAAGTTGATGTGTTACTTAGTATATTCCCGCTTTGGCAAGGCTTTCTTACACATAGAGGCTGCGGTTTGGAAGCTCATAGTACCTTTCAATTTTGATCAATGTCTCAAGGGAAAAATGATCATTCACATAGAAGTACTGAGTAGAAAACATGTAGAGCCTTGGATATTACAGTAAATATGTCCAATTCATTTTACAATTTATACTTTGTAAGACCCTTCCGATCCAATCAGGAATTTATTAAATATTTGGACCATGAGTTCTTCATGGCAAACGGTAATGGTACATTAGTAAATTATTCGTAAATGTTTGTAGTCATAAATATATCATCAAGATATGGAATATCTCTCCTTACCTAAACCTATTGCAGCTACAATGCAAAAATTGACTATTACTATTATATGACCTTAACGAATATATGACCTTGGTCTTCAGAAAAGTTTCAACTGCTTACGTCTATTGCTTTGGAGTTTCTTGTCTGAATTCCACAACATATCAGTCATAATATAGGAGGAAGAGGAGGAGGTGAGCTGTGACATCAACTGTTATCAGTCATTGTACAGGAGGAGGAGGTGAGCTGTGACATCACCTATTGTGAATGGTGGCTCCTGTGTTATCTACTGTATATAGAGGTGTTATCAGTTATTGTACAGGAGGAGGAGGTGAGCTGTGACATCACCTATTGTGAATGGTGGATCCGGTTTTATCTACTGTATATAGAGGTGTTATCAGTCATTGTACAGGAGGAGGAGGTGAGCTGTGACATCACCTATTGTGAATGGTGGATCCTGTGTTATCTACTGTATATAGAGGTGTCATCAGTCATTGTACAGGAGGAGGAGGTGAGCTGTGATATCACCTATTGTGAATGGTGGATCCTGTGGTACCTACTGTATATAGAGGTGTTATCAGTCATTGTACAGGAGGAGGAGGTGAGCTGTGACATCAACTATTGTGAATGGTGGATCCTGGGTTATCTACTGTATATAGCGGTGTTCTCACTCATTGTACAGGAGGAGGTGAGCTGTGACATCACTTATTGTGTATGGTGAATCCAATGTTATCTACTATATATAGAGGTGTTATCAGTCATTGTACAGGAGGAGGTGAGCTGTGACATCACCTATAGTGAATGGTGGATCATGTGTTGTCTACTTAATATAAAATGGTTATCATTTATTGTACAGGAGGAGGAGGAGGTGAGCTTTGACACCTCTTACTGTAAATTGTGGATCCTGTGCTAACTACTGTATATAGAGGTGTTATTAGTCATTGTACAAGAGCGGGAGGAGGTGAGCTGCAATATTTTATATTGTGAATGGTGGATTCTGTTTTGTCTATTGAATACAAAGGTGTTGTCTTTTATTGTATAGGAGGAGCAGGAGGTGAGCTGTGACATCACTTAGTGTAAATTGTGGTTACTGAATTAATCACTTTATATAGAGGTGTTTTCAGTAATTGTACATCAGGAGGAGGTGAGCTGTGACATCACCTATTGTGAATGGTGGATCCTGTGTTATCTACTGTATATAGAGGTGTTATCAGTCATTGTAGAGGATGAGGAGGTGAGCTGTGATATCACCTATTGTGAATGGTGGATCCTGTGTTATCTACTGTATATAGAGGTGTTATCAGTCATTGTAGAGGAGGAGGTGAGCTGTGATATCACCTATTGTGAATAGTGGATCCTGTGTTATCTACTGTATATAGAGGTGTTATCAGTCATTGTACAGGAGGAGGAGGTGGTGAGCTGTGACATCACCTATTGTGAATGATGGATCTTGTGTTGTCTACTAAACATAAAATACTTATTATTTATTATGTATTCTACAGTAGGAGGAGGTGAACTCTCCCATCACTTACTGTAGATTCTGGTTCCTGTGCTATCTGCTGTACATAGGTGTTATCAGTAGTGATGAGGGAACCCATTACTTGGAGATACATGTTCCCATGGATGACATTGCTCCACCTTTAGGTTTATGTAGTCACATATAGTGATTGCCGGCTTTTACTCCAAACCTGAACAATCCCTTGATAAAGGTATCACTTCTACTTGGGTCTTGAAGAGGCTTGAATACTTTTCAATTTCATAAAAGTACATACATTTTAACTTTACCCAATATGCCTCATTTTCTGGATAGCATTAGTAGAAAAATAAAAGAATATAGTAGAGTCATCTATATTTGATTGCAGATGCAGAAGCGTAATATCCTGATCTTACGAACACAATATAAATCTTTTTATTTTTAGTTATTGCCATGCTCCATATAAATGGCCCCTACATTTCTCATTTACGCAACCCAACAACGTAATATTCACCAGTAAGAAAATACATCCTGCGCCCCACAAACCTAAAACATTTACAAACAATAATCTCAGGTTTCTTATATCTTTTTATGCATTCAACCATATAGCTTATTGTGTACACACAAAAAAAAAACATTATTTATGTGAAGTGTTTTCTCTCCAGTGTCAAAAGCCAGCAGTTATTCTAAATTATGCTAATGTCACACATGCTACAAAACCGGAGAGAATAAATTATCAGAAACGTGGCTGGTCGTAAAACATATTTTTATGTTCCCCCCCTATTATTTTCACAATTTAATTGCATTAACCATGATCTATTTGACACACATGGCGAATTTCCTGACTGGTGTGTAGGCTTTAACTATTTTTTACAGACTGTGCTGATCTTTTATGATTGAATAGTTTACATTAAATAACAATGGATGTTGTTTTATCCCATTAGCCCTGGTCTTATGCCCAGTCGAGACGAGTTTTACAGTTGACACTTTATTAGATCTTGTGTCAAATAATCCTTGAATTATTTAAAGTGTTTTTATATGCACTCGACTCGACTTTGTATGCTTTATTGAATGACCACTAAACATAACGGACACTACTGATAATAAAACCATAGTTTATCAAAACATGTGGGGTATGAAAGAAAGTACTGATGATTATAGCAAAATTACCCCCAAAAAGATGTCAGCACAAAATCCTAAAATACATCTCGTTAACAGTTACACTGGATTCATTAACAGGTACAGATTGTAAACTTCTCTCTGTTGATGTCCCTCAAGAGACTCCTACTCCTCTCCATCTAAACATTTGACCTGAGACAGCTCTTAAAGATGAAGTCCCATGGCTTCCAGTACCACCTATACTCTGATGATGCTGAGATCTACCTCTCTGACCCAAACGTCACCAATTTGCTGTCCAGAATCTCAGAGCATCTATAAGCTACATCCTCCTTGTTCTCATCACGCTTCCTAAAGCTCAATGTGGATAAAGCCAAATTCATCATATTTTCCTCCACTCCTCTCAACTCATTTACCCGATCTGTCTACTCAAATAAATTACATCACACTTTCTGCTGTACCTTAAGTCCGATGCCTCGGAGTAACCCTTGACCCAGCTTTGTCCTTCAAACTGCACATGCAAGCTCTAACCATCTTCTGCCACCTCCAATTCAAATAAATTTCCACTATCCATCCTTTTCTCCACCCTCAACCTTTCAATTCCCCAACAAATCAAATTTCCACTACTATTATTGACCTACAAAGCCTTCAATAATCTGTCTCCTCATATATCTCAGAACTAATCTTTCGATATCTTCCTACAGCTAATCTTTGGTCCTCCAAAAACCTCCTTCTCTCTTCCACACGCATACATTGCTCCCCCAATCTCATCCAAGACTTCTATTCCCCATTCTTTGGATTTTGTGCCCCAACACGTCCGATTATACGCTACATTTGGAACCTTCATATGGAACTTGAAAACCCATCTCTTCAAGAAACCTTAGAGTCTGCAAAAACCCTGGCATGTCACCACCTCTGGAGCTGCCACAATCCCCAAACCTACTGTCTCCTTTCCCATAATGCTGCAGACTGTAAGCCAGGGTCCTCTCCCCTCTGGATCTGTCTGTTAGTTTAAGTTATATCTTTATATTGTATAGAAACCATGTTCAGATGTACAGAATAATGTACTATAACATATCAACTTTGAAGTTGAAAATTAGATTCAATGCCGTCTGTGCTGCCTTAAACCAAATTCTCATGCTACAAGATATAAGGCAAATACTAAAGGCGGTGGAGGATCTTTAAAGAAAGAAGCCTACATGCAAATAGTAACTTTGACAGGACAGAGAAAATTTGTGCAGTGATCATAATGATATCCATACGTTGACCATGCGTGACTCATAAGCTCTTCATGCATTATGCTGTCAACAGTATCAATGTATATATCCAAAGTGTCCAATAGGGAAAGGTCTGATATGTTGAAGGGTGTAATTGTATAAAAGGGATAATTCCATAAAATGTACTGAAAGTGTTGAAAGTGCTATAATAAACCATATCTTCTTGAAGACTCTCCCTGCAGATATCTTCTATTATAGCACGTAGATGTCTTAATGGTAATTAATGGTATTCATTAACGTTTTATTTTGCCAAGTAAATCCCTTACTTTGGAGGACTTGGCATGACAAAATATAATATGTGCATTGATTGACTTCAACAGGGGCTGTCTAAGGCTACTTGAGAAATAGTCATCTTCTATGGTAATACCATTTGATTGTCAGGAGTTCCAACAGGCACACCACTCATAATCATGGATTTTTCTTGAAAAGGACCCTTTCCATATAGGTTTCTAGTTGCATGGAAAAGTTGGATGAGGTCTCCCTTCCTTGAAAGAATTTTACCCTTAAAACTTTTAACTAAGCCTCATCCAAAACGTTTTCAATGCACACGTGACACAAAATGAAAATTGAATTAGCGACATTTATAAAATAGAAGTTACCAATTAGTTGGAAAACAATTTTTTTATTTGTCCCTTATATTCTCTCTCCTACTTGACTGCAGAGATCGGCACACTAATAAATGCGAAATTGCACCCATGCTCCTCGACGACTGACCCTTAATTTCCTTAGATGACCCTACTAAATACTTTCATGCATTTCCATGCCATGATAACTGAATATCGGGAAAAAGGGTTCCAAAGGTCAGTAACAGATATCCAAAGATAGGGTCACAGCAGTCAAATCCTCCTTGCTTTGGACAATATGGAGTACTATCCCAAATAAAATGGCTATAGGTAAACCAGGAAAATAATAATATAAAAACATGTGTCATGTAGAGGCATCATCACTAGCAGATACAGACCCTTTTAGCTTAAAAACAAAGATGGCCCAAAACATAAGAGACAATTGTAATCACTTGGAACATGATTATCACTCATCTTAGTATTCATTCCATGTGCCACGTCTATTCGTTTCCTCTGCTCTTACAGGGTCATCAGGACTCAGACTTCAGGATAATAACAATGATGCTTGACGTTTTGATGGTTCACGATACTAACACTTTAATTCTGCCGCAATGAGGTTACCCCTCCAAAGGCCTTGACCACATGCATGTAGGGTAAGTGTGGTCAAAGGCTGGCAGTGCAATGCAAGCATATCATACAGGAATTGACTTTCAACGGTCAATAGTAAGGCCAATGTTGGACTCCTTCTCTTTGGTTCGAGCTGTGGCGCTGAGCCCTCACCTTTCTGAGCACATGTCAGCTGATCTATACAACTGACATGTGCCCACAACAGTCGAGGGTGGAATCGCGATCAACCTGCGGCTGTTAACTAGTTAAATGCCGCTGTCAATCTCTGACAGTGGCACTTAACTCACACTTACCAAAAGCGCGTCCTTTACCCCGCCCATTGGTGACCCCATCACATGATCGCTGGTCACCGATGGGTCGGCATGACAACCAGAGGTCTGAACCAGATCTCTATAGTTTTCATTGCCAGATTGCTATGAGCCCCGCCTGGTGGTCAGAGCTCATAGCAAGCGAGCATTTCTGCTACACACAGGCAATCTGATAATCTATTAAAATAAAAAATAATTAACCCGATCACTAAACAGTGTAATGAGAAAAAATTAAAAACACCAGAATTAAGTTTTTTAGGTGGCTACTACATTGCAATAAAATGCGAAAACAGGAGAACAAAAGATTGTATGTACATCAAAATGGTATCAGTAAAAACACCAGCTCGGTGCACAAAAAATAAGCCCTCACCTGACCCCAGATCACCAAAAATGGAGACACTATGGGTTTTCGGAAAATTTTGAAAACATTTTTTCACCACTTGTTTGGTTTGATGACCATGAGAATCATAATGGCCGATCAGTTTTAGCATTTAGTGAACATGGTAAAAAAAAAAAAACAACAAAACAACTGTAGAATTGCACTTTTTTTTTGCAATTTCACCTCACTTGGATGGCCTGATCTGTCCCTGCAGTCTCCCATTCAGGTTCGGCCGCTGCTGCTCAGCAGAGATGTAGGTCTCAGTGTCTTCCTCAGGCTCGTGGTGTTCAGTTGGTTCTTGCTGTTGGGAGACTAAGTCCAGAAATCCCCGTACTGATCATGTCTGTGATGTGGCGTCTCCCATTGGTGGTCGGCCGTCAGCAGCTCTGGTGAGGTGGCAGCTCCGGATTGGACCACGGACAACTTCCTGTCCGACTGGACATGAACCTTGTGTATAAAAGGCTCTCAGAGGTGCATGCCGGGGCCCTAGTGTCATTTATGTGTGGTTGTTGCCTGTGGATAATCTACCACTCAGTCTGCTCATGTGTATGTGTCGCCCTATTTCCAGAGAGGACTTACGTGGCAAGGCAGGGTTAGCTCGTCGTACTTCACCTGGCTTAGTATCTGTTGCCTCCATGTGTGCGGTCAGCACAGCTGAGTCACAGACCGAGGACCCACCCCCAGGAGAGACCTCTCTGGGAAAGCGTCAGGGTCGTGCATCTACTATAGCGTCACATGTGCGGTTAGCACAATCTTCTCGCAGTGCTAGTTCAGTCCTTCTATATTCAGCACCTGCTTCGTTACTGTGTGCGAGTGACACGGTTCAGATGCAGTGTGAGTTCACTCCTTCTAAATCCCCAACAGTTAGCCTGAATAGCCTATGTCTATTTCTGGCTTGAGAATGCGCTCATTGAGAATTCCTTAGCGATCTGATACTAATGGGATATTTTACAACTCTTTTCTGGCTTCTCCTGGGCAGTTGATTTAAAACAAAAGAGTTCAAAATCATCATTCAGGTGATTATAAATCAGCTTTAAAAGTTCAGAAAAATCAAGATCAGAAAACAAGCTTTCTCATGAATTCTCAGTGAACTCATTCTGCAGACGCCTATAGGGGCTATAAAAGGCAAACCAAATAGTGTAAAGTTTGTAATGAAACCAAATTGGAAAATACTTGCACTTAAGTAAATAAAAACATATCCTGAAAGTAAATAAGATGTTTTTAAAATTAATCAACGCAATACTTCAAATCTCTTTGACATGAAGAATTGCTCAAAAAACTTTACTCAGATCTGTGTGTGATGTGGCTGCAGTGCAGTTTAGTGCAACCCCCATGAGGAGGTGCTGGTGCGGGAAGAGAGGTTGCACACTAACAGCGCAACAACACTGAGCAGCCGCACAGGTGTCACAGGTAGCGAAAGAGTGGTCAGATGAGCACAGTCAGAAACTGTCAGGAGCAGAGGCACCAGAGGTCACAGCATGCACGAAGTCAGAGACAAGCCAGAAGTCAGAGCCAAATGGGAACGTGGTATCCAAAACATAAGATGAAGTCAGGGTACAAGCCAGAAGTCAAAGCTGGTTGGGGAATGAGGTATCAGAGACGGAAAGCAAGAGGCAGGGTTCAGAGATCAGGCCGAGTCATACACTGTAAGGAAAACCACCAGACGAACACTAAGTCGGGGGATAGGGAACGGGTCTAATACAAATATGGGAAGTCAGAGGCATAAGGATCACCAGGGTATATGGGTCAGCTGCTCTAGCCTAGAAGGATGAACTATCACTGACGCTGGCCAGCTGACTGCAGAGGACTGAAAAAGCCCAGTCAGCTCCAAAACGAGGATTGACCAGTCCAGAGAGGGAATAACAGAAAACTAACCCCGAACTGGATCATGACACTGTGGAGTTCATTAAAGCATGAAGTATTGGTCCATCTTACAACCGTAGAGACCTTTATGGGCTGTAGAGATTCATATTCTTCCGATAGAGGTAAAAAAATTTTTTTTTTTTTTACAATATTGGTAGAATTAGATTTCACTGACATGTGGGGAAGAATTCTAATTTGTAGTTTCCTTATTTCCCTAGAGCATGGTAAACCCCCAAACTAGTAATAAATTCCAAAGTAGGATACATTCGTCGGTGCTTCATTTCTAATACTAGAATTTTTATTTGATCAGCATATCCTGGTCTAATGTTTAATTGGAAGGTCTACATCTCATCATCTCAGCAGTAGCTTAAAAAAAAAATACTTTTACAGATGTCAAATCCATCAGAAATGAGTTTGGACAACGGCCTCGAAACAGACTGTACCGTTCCTTTTAAGTTGATATGATTCACCTGTGTGTAATCAGGAGAGAGGAATTTAATGTCCTTCAGGGATGCATCTCAGTTTGATACCTCTCTCCCGAGGTGAAGAAATGATGCATTAAGATCCTGGGAGAAATTTAAAATGCACCGCTAAGAAACAACTGCAGAATGTGATTATCAGAAGACTTTCTGCTGGTCTGCCTATCTAGAAGAAGAAGAAACTGGACAATGCTTACCAAGGTTTCTCGTAATTTAATTTTTCAGCACACTCCTGGAGACTCTGGAGCACTTAGACTTATAAGAAACATATCTGGCACAAATTCGTGCCAATTTTCTGAGTCATCCAAAATGTAAGACAACTTATCAAAAGTGGAAAGAAACATCTTATTACGGGGAAAGTAATCTGTTTTTATATGACGTAGTAAGAGCAGAGGGAAGCAACTATATTCTCTTAGCATCAGGATATGGGCTTGTGTAGAAGACCTTAATAATTGGGCAAGTGGTACGTGTCATTTTGATGGATATCACTCATCCCCATATTATTCTATAGGGCTTTGCGCATGTCCGCTTTTTTTGTTGGATCAAGAAAAGAATTGCTGCATGCACAATTTGTCTCCGACAATCTGTACAAACTCAAGTCTATGGGTTTATGAGAGAAATCGGGTGACAAACAAGTTTGGTTCATTATTCACGGACATTGAATGGAGCAGAAAGAGAAACTTTTTTTTAATTTTTCACATTTGAGGAAATCGGATCACACTCTGATCAAACTCAGATCAGATTAGCATTCGGACAGATTTCCTTGGATTAGAGAAAGACAATCGTGTGACCGTAGCCTATGTTTGAGACAGAAAGCTGTGAGAGGGGAGAAAGAGCTGCATGGACATGTTATAGATAAACTCATCTTTTTTATATTCAATTTATCCAATTTATTTTTCATTCAATTTGTCCAGTATTTATAGAGGTCTAACTAATCAACACTGGTCAACGCAATTTTTCTGGCAAAAGGTTTTAAAACATATTTTAAGTCAATTTTGGCTTCTGATTATGAATATGAACTCCGTTTTTGGCTATCACATCAGGATTTTGAGATATTTTAAATTTTTGTTGAAAATTACTCCTAATGTTTTATGATAAAAACACATGATTTTCGGTACTACATTTTGGATACTTTTAATCAAAGAATAACAGATTACAAAGTCTATGCACAGCAAATAAAATATACTTACAGAATTAAACTACAAACTATAAAAACACATATATATGGCACACAGATGAATGACAAATGGCAGTTATTTGAACTTTCCTTTCTTGGCTGATCTGTGATGTGCGGCTTCTGGGTTGTCTCTCATCAAGCTCCAGCCATAGTCAGCCATCATATGTGAGTCCCACCGGCCTTAATACCGTTCTTCCATTGTTTTAATGTCCTGATGAAAATGCTCCCCTTGTTCCTCGCTCACATCCCCAAGGTTCTCTGGAAAAAGGTCCAAATGGTTGTGTAAATAGTGAATCTTGATCCTCATTCTCCATCCAAGATTTCGCAGACTCATTAGTAGCTCTTCCACAATCTCTTCATAGTTGTCTGCTTTCTTATTCCATAGAAAATTCTGCACCACATTACAAAATGCCTCCAAGCTCTTTCTTCTGTCTCATTCATTGATGTGATAACATTTGGGTCTCTCATAAGTGTTCTTATCTGAGTTCCATCAAATATTCCAGCCTTTTTCTTCTCTTCACTAAGACCAGGAAAAGTTGAACATATAGGCCGGCGTCACACACAGCGTAAAACAATACGGTCCGTATATTACGGCCGTAATACGCTGAAAAGTCCCGAAAAAAGTGGTCCGTAGCTCCTCCGTAGGCAGGGTGTGTCAGCGTTTTTTGCGCATGGCATCCTCCGTATGTAATCCGTATGGCATCCGTACTGCGTGGTTTTCTCGCAGGCTAGCAAAACCAACATACCGCTATAGAAGTGATCCATGTGTCCCAAAAAGAAAAGAAAATATATATATACTGTCTATATATATATATATATATATATATATATGTGTCAGTAGACACATATATTAGAGAGAAAAGCCGGTAATTCAGTGCGGTGTACAGTAAAATCACACTGACAGCTTACAGTAGAATAGGTAGAATAAATGTGTACACATAGAATAGGTATATATATATATATATGTCAGTGAGACACATATATGTATATATATTAATATTTATTCCAGCGCTAGACAGCTTGAAAGCCGGTAATTCAATTACCGGCTTTTTCTTTCTCCTTCCTAAACCCGACATGATTTGAGACATGGTTTACATACAGTAAACCATGTCTTCTCTCCATTTTTTTTGCAGATTCCACACTACTAATGTCAGTAGTGTGTATCTGCAAAATTTGGCCGTTCTAGCTCTTAAAATAAAGGGTTAAATGGCGGAAAAAATTGGCGTGGGCTCCCGCGCAATTTTCTCCGCCAGAGTAGTAAAGCCAGTGACTGAGGGCAGATATTAATAGCCTGGAGAGGGTCCACGGTTATTGGCCCCCCCCTGGCTAAAAATATCTGCCCCCAGCCACCCCAGAAAAGGCACATCTGGAAGATGCGCCTATTCTGGCACTTGGCCACTCTCTTCCCATTCCCGTGTAGCGGTGGGATATGGGGTAATGAAGGGTTAATGCCACCTTGCTATTGTAAGGTGACATTAAGCCTAATTAATAATGGAGAGGCGTCAATTATGACACCTATCCATTATTAATCCAATACTAGTAAAGGGTTAAATAAAACACAAACACATTTTTTAAAATTATTTTAAAAAAAGCCAGGGAGCTTTCTAGGTAATTTCCCACGATCTATGAACAGCCAGCAGAGGGCGCCTCACCGCAAATGAAGCTAAATATAGATCATTGATCTATTTTTAGCCTCATTCCCTGGGGTTTTGCAGCGAGGAGCAGCATGCATTAGCACAGCTCCTTGCTGCAAAATGTTTTAACCCCTTCAGAAGGATTTACATCGTTGGACGTTACAGATCTGCGGAGGGTAAGTATATTGTTGGTTTATTATGTTTTTTTACTCACAGAACAAGGGTCTTCAGTGACTGGATTGGGCGTTGAATAAAATACTGCAACAACCATTGTTTTTATTTCATTAAAATAATTTTAAAAAATGTGTTTGTGTTTTATTTAACCCTTTACTAGTATTGGATTAATAATGGATAGGTGTCATAATTGACGCCTCTCCATTATTAATTAGGCTTAATGTCACCTTACAATAGCAAGGTGGCATTAACCCTTCATTACCCCATATCCCACCGCTACACGGGAATGGGAAGAGAGTGGCCAAGTGCCAGAATAGGCGCATCTTCCAGATGTGCCTTTTCTGGGGTGGCTGGGGGCAGATATTTTTAGCCAGGGGGGGGGCCAATAACCGTGGACCCTCTCCAGGCTATTAATATCTGCCCTCAGTCACTGGCTTTACTACTCTGGCGGAGAAAATTGCGCGGGAGCCCACGCCAATTTTTTCCGCCATTTAACCCTTTATTTTAAGAGCTAGAACGGCCAAATTTTGCAGATACACACTACTGACATTAGTAGTGTGGAATCTGCAAAAAAATGGAGAGAAGACATGGTTTACTGTATGTAAACCATGTCTCAAATCATGTCGGGTTTTAGGAAGGAGAAGGAAAAAGCCGGTAATTGAATTACCGGCTTTCAAGCTGTCTAGCGCTGGAATAAATATTAATATATATACACATATGTGTCTCACTGACATATATATATATATATATATACCTATTCTATGTGTACACATTTATTCTACCTATTCTACTGTAAGCTGTCAGTGTGATTTTACTGTACACCGCACTGAATTACCGGCTTTTCTCTCTAACAGCGCTGCGTATTTCTCGCAAGTCACACTGCTTGTCCGTGTGTAATCCGTATTTTTCACGCTTCCATAGACTTTCATTGGCGTATTTCTTGCGCAGTACGGTGACAAACGCAGCATGCTGCGATTTTGTACGGCCGTAGAAAGCCGTATAATACTGATCAGTAAAATACGGCAAATAGGAGCAGGGGCATAGAGAATAATTGTGCCGTATTTTTTGCGAGTTTTACGGACGTAGATTCTGCGCTCTTACGTCCGTAAAACTCGCATGTGTGACGGCGGCCATATAGTTAAAACATTCTCCACTGTGATTGAGAGCTTTGACGAACTGCTTCATCAATCCAAGTTTTATGTGTAAGCGAGGAAAGACAATGTCCTTCCTATCCACTAGAGGATCATGGATGACATTCTTATCGCCAGATGCCAAACTCTGTCGCTGAGGACATTCAGTTTTCACCCAATGCTCTGCTGTAGTTCTACTGTCCCAGTAGCATAGAAAACAAGGGTGTTATCATAACAAACGGGAATTATGCATGTTCAAAGAAAACAAATATATTATCACATTTATTGGGAGACTAAATGAAAACTAAATTTACCTTAGTGAACTGTATAAACCGGCACTTTTCATACACTACCTATATTTATCATGGAATTCATGAAAATGGGCTATATACCTATAGTGCAAAAACGTGATGTGATAGAGAAATTATAAGATCAGATTTGAATTCAGCACCCTCAAATTAGTCCAAAACTGTTCTTAAAGTCCATGCCAGAATTTTTTTTTTTGCAGATCAGTGTAATACATGTAGGACAAAGAAGAGATCCCACAAATATGTTATAACTAATATTTTTATTAATTATTTATTAAAAGAAATATAACAGAGCAAAATGCCGTTTTAGGGGATGCTGGGCACAATACTGGGGAAAATAAATGCTGTAAAAATGATGCATGCAATATGTACCGAAGTAATAATTAGAATGCTTTCTTATAACTTGTAAAATAAAGGGATATATAGGGTAGGCCATTTATATGGATACACCTGGGTGGGCCATTTATAAAGTTGGATCCAAAATGGCTGACTTCCAAATGGCCGCCATGGCCACACCCATCTTCATTTTATTTAGGTGTATTCATATACATGACCCATCCTGTATATTACTACTGTTACAGTGTCAAAATATGCTGGATACATACTCAAGGTGCCGATAAACACATATCAGTAAAGAAAACAATTGCTACCATTAAGATCCCTCAGAATCCAGTTACAACTCAATGTGCACCTAGTTTGCAATCAATTAAATATGGACAAAGATCACAGTGTTAACCATAATATGCCCATTAATGTGGTAACACAGGAGCAGACAAGACAGGGGAGAACAGGCTAAATCACAGTCCCTATAAAGTACCCTAATGGGTTGACCTATCTGTATACCAAAGCAGTGATATATCATGGAAAAAGAAATTACCAACGTGAAATAGTGCTCGTGGCGTCCCCTTACCCCGACGCGCGTTTTGCCTCCAGCTTCTTCCGAGATTGTCAAAGAGCATGTTAGGGGTCGAGTTCCCGCTTCTGCACAGGGGGAATCTCGAGCCACTTCCGCTGCGGTCTCCCATTCTTGTCCAGCCGCAGTGGAGCCTGCTCAGCAAGGACGTCGGTCCCAGCGTCTTGCTCATTCTCACTCTGTTCTGAGAGTTAGTGCTGCTTCTCCAGTCTCTGCCATTAAAGTCAGTGGTGGTCGGCAGCGAGCGGACTTCTCTGGGACTAAGTCCTTGTCTGCATGTACTGAGCATGCCCAGCGTAAGGTCTCCCGTTGGAGATCGAGGGTCATGTGCTCAGGCTCTGCAGCACATTCCATTGGTCCTCTTGGCAGGTCCTAGAAGGGCAAAAGTGCTGTGGCCACTTCCTGTGCTGCTGCTATTTAAACTGCGCATGACCGCACGGCCATGCGCTAGTATTCTCAAACAATTGCTTATGTGTGTATGTTGTGAGTGCAAGTCGTCCTTGGAAACCCCTACCCTATTGAATGTCTGTTCGCGGAAGGTGTATGGCTGCTACCTAGCGCCCGACTTAGCCTACAGCACTAAACACACATCTCAGCGTCCTGTAGCTGTGCCTGCCAGTACGGCGCCGTGCGCCTGCCTTGCGCTTTCCATACCCGAGTCTGGGTGGTTAGTGGCGTCCGTTAGTGCGGCACCGCTCGCACTCTTGTGCACTTATATTTCTTAAGGTACTCTACACACCCAGTTGCGGTGTTACGCCAGCAAGGGTCTAATCGGGCTCCAATCCCTTCTGGGGTTAAGTCCGCTGACCACTTGCTCGCGCACTAGTGCGGTACTGCGGTCCTGTGAATTAACAGGATCGCTTTCTTCACGCTGGGTGAGGTTTAACCCACGCATGTATCCTTTAGTGTACCGCCATATTGTCCGTCTTGCTAGCTGCAGGGTCTTTTACCTGCACGGTGGACCTCGGACTGCGAACGCACCTAGTTTCTTACCATCTATACTTGGTGCGTTCCGCCAGTCCTTAACATAATACTAGCGCCAAGGTCTGGCTAGTATGGCGGACATTCAGCAATCTTTGCGGTATATCCAGCAGTTGGAGGGTAGGTTGAAGGTTCTCGAGAACTCAACCTCAGCTGTGGATGTTACCGCAGTTGCTGTAAAGGCTGCTGGCGTGGCGGCAGCAACCTTGTCCACTGCCACCCCTGTTCCAACACTATCCCGCCTCCCGTTGCCAGAAAAATTTTCTGGAGATTGCAAAACTTGTAGGGGATTCGTGAGTCAGTGCTCTATCCACCTCGAGCTCCTGGCTGCACGTTTTCCTACAGAGCGGGCTAAGGTGGGATTTATTGTCTCGCTGTTGTCGGACAGGGCGTTGGAGTGGGCTACGCCGCTGTGGGAGCGTGATGATCATGTGGTGCAGAGTGCTCCGTTGTTTCTGGGCACGCTGAAAAAGGTCTTTCTAGGACCTCAACTCACCCATGATACAGCGCTCCAACTACTGGCATTAACTCAGGGTGAGTCCTTGGTCAGCCATTTTTCCGTCCGATTCCGTACTTTAGCTTCCGAGCTGGAGTGGTCGGATAAAGCCCTTATCCCCATATTCTGGAGGGGTCTGGCTGACCATGTTAAGGACGCTCTGGCCACTAGGGAGATTCCTGCCACACTGGAGGAGTTAATATCTATTTCTACTCGTATAGACCTCCGTTTTAACGAGCGGAGGTTGGAACGAGCCCAGTGTAGGCAGAGGTTTCGGCTGGCTCCTACCTTCGCCAAACCTTTGGAATCCCCAGGCCAGGCATCTGAGTCACATGAGACCTTGGAGGTGACACGAGCGGGATCTAAGTCTCAGTCCGCTCGTGCACATAAGGTCCGTCATGTTTGCCAGCAGTCAGGACGTCTTGCCTCCAAGAGTCCTCAGCGGTCGGGGAAACGTCAGCGTCTAGTGGCAGTTGGAGGAGGTACACTAGACACGGCGACGTTTGCCTCAAAGTTGTCCTTCAAGGGGACAATTACCATAGGCCCATCCACTCTTACGGTCGAGCTATGCTTGGATTCTGGGGCAGAGGGTAACTTTATGTCCTCCGCCTTTGCCCAGCGTCACGCAATACCCTTGGTGATGCTCGCCCAGCCAGTGACCGTTCGAGTGGTAAATGGGTCAACACTACCTTCACAGATTACCCACCAAACCATTCCTTTCACGCTATCTGTGTCTCCATCACATCAGGAGATAATCTCCCTATTAGTCATTCCTGAGGGAATTGATGAGGTCCTGTTGGGGATGCCATGGCTTCGCTACCATTCTCCTCATATTGAGTGGTCCTCTGGGAGAATTTTGGGATGGAGTAAATCCTGTGAGGGTAGATGTCAGAGGGAGTGCGTTCAGGTTGCTACTACACAGGTACCCGCAGATCTTTCCTCTCTCCCCAAGCACTATTGGTCCCATGCAGACGTGTTCTCCAAAAGAGCTGCGGAGACTCTTCCGCCTCACCGCCCCTATGACTGTCCTATTGACCTCTTGCCTGGTGCTGAGCCTCCCCGGGGTCGAGTCTACCCGTTATCTCTCCCGGAGACGGAGGCAATGTCCCAGTATATTCAGGAGAATCTGGCAAGAGGATTCATTAGGAAGTCAGTGTCACCGGCAGGGGCTGGGTTCTTCTTCGTACAAAAGAAGACTGGAGACTTACGTCCATGCATAGACTACAGGGGTCTTAACGCCATTACCGTTAAGAACAAGTACCCATTACCCCTGATATCTGAGCTCTTTGATAGGCTACGGGGAGCAAAGGTATTTACAAAGTTAGATCTGCGGGGTGCTTACAACCTGATTCGCATCCGTGAGGGGGATGAATGGAAGACGGCTTTTAACACCAGGGATGGGCACTATGAATATCTAGTGATGCCCTTTGGGCTCTGTAATGCCCCAGCCGTTTTCCAAGACTTTGTGAACGACATCTTTCGGGATATGCTCACCACCTCGGTCGTAGTCTATCTGGATGACATTCTCATCTACTCTCCAGATATAGACTCCCATCGGAGAGATGTTCGCAAAGTCTTCGACCTCTTACGGGCAAACTCCCTCTACGCTAAGTTGGAGAAGTGTGTGTTTGAGCAGGAGTCCTTGCCTTTCCTTGGTTATATCATTTCTGCCCAGGGTTTGGCTATGGATCCTGCCAAGCTACAGGCGGTAATGGACTGGCAGGAACCCCATTCTCTTAAAGCGGTGCAGCACTTTATGGGGTTCATTAATTACTATCGCCAGTTCATTCCACACTTCTCAACTTTGGTAGCTCCCGTGGTCGCCCTCACCAAGAAGGGAGCAAATCCCAAGTTGTGGTCAGAGGAGGTCTCCAAGGCCTTTCTCTCGATTAAGTCACACTTCGCTAGCGCTCCCATCCTACATCGCCCCGATGTAGATAAACCATTCATCTTGGAGGTGGATGCCTCATCCGTTGGTGCTGGAGCAGTCCTTTTCCAAAAGGATGCTCAAGGTCGGAAGCATCCTTGCTTCTTCTTCTCCAAAACTTTCACACCAGCGGAGAGGAATTATTCCATCGGGGACAGGGAGTTGCTAGCCATGAAGTTGGCTTTTTCTGAGTGGAGACACCTCTTGGAGGGAGCTCGCTTTCCCTTCCAAGTCTTCACTGACCACAAGAACTTGGTGTATATACAGACGGCCCAGCGGCTAAATTCTCGCCAGGCTAGATGGTCCCTGTTTTTCTCCCGGTTCCATTTTACCCTCCATTTTCTCTCCGGGGAGAAGAACGTTCGTGCCGACGCTCTCTCCCGCTCCGTAGTGTCATCTGAGGAGGAGGAGGAGGAGCCTCGGCTTATTGTCCCGCCTGAGAGCCTGAGAACTGTAGCTCCGGTTTCGCTGGAGTCTGTGCCCCCGGGCAAGACTTTCGTGCCAGCTAACTTGCGACCGGAGGTTCTCTCTTGGGCTCACTCCTCCAGAGTGGGTGGGCATTTTGGGACCAAGAGGACATCTGAGCTTTTGGCGAGAACATATTGGTGGCCGCATATGGTCCAAGATGTCAAGGACTATATTCAGGCGTGCGTTTCTTGCGCCCAGAATCGGTCTCCTCGGCAACGGCCTGCTGGGTTGCTTTACCCTCTACCGGTGGCAGACAGGCCCTGGGAGATGGTCGGAATGGACTTTGTGGTGGGCTTACCCAAGTCGCGTGGCTGCTCCATTATTTGGGTTGTCACCGACCATTTCTCTAAGATGGTACATTTGGTACCGCTTCCTCGGTTACCCTCAGCACGGGCCTTGGCGGTGTTGTTCATGAAGCATGTTTTCCGATTGCATGGTATGCCTGATAAGATTGTCAGTGATCGGGGTCCCCAGTTCGCGTCTCGGTTTTGGAGAGAGCTCTGCCGTTTGCTCAGCATAGAGTTAAACCTCTCCTCTGCATATCATCCCGAGACGAATGGGTTGGTGGAGAGAACCAACCAGACTCTGGTGACATATTTGCGACATTTCGTCTCCGCTAGGCAGGATGACTGGGCATCTTTGCTACCTTGGGCGGAATTTGCCTTGAACAACGCCGTAGCCGATTCCACTGGCCAAACTCCTTTTCTCCTTAATTACGACCAGCATCCGCGTGTTCCTGTGCCCATGCCCGTGTCATCCACCGATTCTAGGGTGGCAGACTGGGCGGTGGAGGCACGGGACATCTGGGACCGCACACAGGATGCCATTCGGGCCTCCAAGGAGAGAATGAGGGTTTCGGCTGATACACACCGGCGTCCCGCTCCGGTCTTTGCTCCCGGCGACTTAGTGTGGCTCTCCGCCCGTAACATCAGGCTGCGAGTTGAGTCCACTAAGTTTGCTCCTCGCTACATTGGCCCGTTTAAAGTTCTGGAACAGGTCAACCCTGTGGTTTACCGTTTGGCCATTCCTCCACGCCTTGGTATCACCGATACCTTTCACGTTTCCCTCTTAAAGCCCGTTCGTTTGTCTCGGTTTTCTGAGTTATCTGCTGGGACATCGGGTTCATCCACGGATGAGTTTGAGGTGAATGCTATTGTGGGAAGCAAGGTGGTACGTGGCAAAAAATTTTATTTGGTGGATTGGAAGGGTCATGGTCCAGAGGATAGAACCTGGGAGCCTGTGGAGCACATTCGGGCTCCGCAGCTCATTGCTGCCTTCGAACGTAGCGAGGCCCAAGGAGGGGGGGGCCCTAGGAGGGGGGGTAATGTTAGGGGTCGAGTTCCCGCTTCTGCACAGGGGGAATCTCGAGCCACTTCCGCTGCGGTCTCCCATTCTTGTCCAGCCGCAGTGGAGCCTGCTCAGCAAGGACGTCGGTCCCAGCGTCTTGCTCATTCTCACTCTGTTCTGAGAGTTAGTGCTGCTTCTCCAGTCTCTGCCATTAAAGTCAGTGCTGGTCGGCAGCGAGCGGACTTCTCTGGGACTAAGTCCTTGTCTGCATGTACTGAGCATGCCCAGCGTAAGGTCTCCCGTTGGAGATCGAGGGTCATGTGCTCAGGCTCTGCAGCACATTCCATTGGTCCTCTTGGCAGGTCCTAGAAGGGCAAAAGTGCTGTGGCCACTTCCTGTGCTGCTGCTATTTAAACTGCGCATGACCGCACGGCCATGCGCTAGTATTCTCAAACAATTGCTTATGTGTGTATGTTGTGAGTGCAAGTCGTCCTTGGAAACCCCTACCCTATTGAATGTCTGTTCGCGGAAGGTGTATGGCTGCTACCTAGCGCCCGACTTAGCCTACAGCACTAAACACACATCTCAGCGTCCTGTAGCTGTGCCTGCCAGTACGGCGCCGTGCGCCTGCCTTGCGCTTTCCATACCCGAGTCTGGGTGGTTAGTGGCGTCCGTTAGTGCGGCACCGCTCGCACTCTTGTGCACTTATATTTCTTAAGGTACTCTACACACCCAGTTGCGGTGTTACGCCAGCAAGGGTCTAATCGGGCTCCAATCCCTTCTGGGGTTAAGTCCGCTGACCACTTGCTCGCGCACTAGTGCGGTACTGCGGTCCTGTGAATTAACAGGATCGCTTTCTTCACGCTGGGTGAGGTTTAACCCACGCGTGTATCCTTTAGTGTACCGCCATATTGTCCGTCTTGCTAGCTGCAGGGTCTTTTACCTGCACGGTGGACCTCGGACTGCGAACGCACCTAGTTTCTTACCATCTATACTTGGTGCGTTCCGCCAGTCCTTAACAGAGCACATATAGCATAAACATCAGTAACAAAACCATATTTTCTCAGTTTTTTTCTTAAAAGCTAGTCATTTCCAAATGATTCCGGGAAATCTGCTGTGTTGTGAATTCTGTGGCAGAGCTCCCTCCTGTGGTCACAAGTGGTACTTCAGCTGATTCTCTCTGTGAGCTTCCGTTGGTGGAGGGAAGTGGTACTGCGGCTTCTGAGTTTCCTCCCTCAGGTGATGTGGTGAGGTCGTTAGGTGCTGCTCTACTTAACTCCACCTAGTGCTTTTATCCTGGCTTCCTGTCAATGTTCCAGTATTGGACTTGTTTTCCTCCTGGATCGTTCCTGTGGCCTGCTGCTCTGCATACCTAAGTTTTCCTTTGCTATTTTGTTTGCTTTTCTTCTGTCCAGCTTATCTATTTGTTTGCTGGAAGCTCTGGGACGCAGAGGGTGTACCTCCGTGCCGTTAGTTCGGTACGGAGGGTCTTTTTGCCCCCTTTGCGTGGTTTTTAGGGTTTTGTGTTGACCGCAAAGTTACCTTTCCTATCCTCGCTCTGTTCAGAAAGTCGGGCCTCACTTTGCTAAATCTATTTCATCTCTACGTTTGTCTTTTCATCTTAACTCACGGTCATTATGTGTGGGGGGCTGCCTTTTCCTTTGGGGTATTTCTCTCAGGCAAGGTAGGCTTATTTTCTATCTTCAGGCTAGCTAGTTTCTCAGGCTGTGCCGAGTTGCATAGGTAGCGTTAGGCGCAATCCACGGCTGCCTCTAGTGTTGTTGGACAGGATCAGGGATTGCGGTCAACAGAGTTCCCACGTCTCAGAGCTCGTTCTATGTTTTTGGATTATTGTCAGATCACTGAGTGTGCTCTGACCTCTATGTTCACTGTGGTACTGAATTGCCTAATCATAACAGTACAGGAAGCCAAAAGTACTAATGATTCTCAATAGAGGGAAAAAAGAAGTTCTGAGACCATTTTTTTTTCTCTGCACTGTGTTTTGCCTTTTTTTTCCCCTAGACATTTGGGTGGTTCAGGACACAGGTGTAGCAATGGACATTAGAAGTCTGTCATCATGTGTGGATCAGCTCTCGGCAAGAGTACAAAAGATTCAAGACACTATTGATCAGAAATCTATGTTAGAACCAAGAATTCCTATTCCTGATTTGTTTTTTGGTGATAGAACTAAGTTTCTGAGTTTCAAAAATAATTGTAAACTATTTCTGGCCTTGAAACCTCGCTCCTCTGGTGATCCAGTTCAACAGGTTTTGATCATTATTTCTTTTTTGCGTGGCGACCCTCAGGACTGGGCATTTTCTCTTGCGCCAGGAGATCCTGCATTAAGTAATATCGATGCGTTCTTCCTGGCGCTCGGATTGCTGTACGATGAACCTAATTCAGTGGATCAGGCAGAAAAAAATTTGCTGGCTCTTTGTCAGGGTCAGGATGAGATAGAGTTATATTGTCAGAAATTTAGAAAGTGGTCCGTGCTCACTCTATGGAATGAATCTGCGCTGGCAGCTATGTTCAGAAAGGGTCTCTCTGAAGCCCTTAAGGATGTCATGGTGGGATATCCTATGCCTGCTGGTTTGAATGAGTCTATGTCTTTGGCCATTCAGATTGGTCGACGCTTGCGTGAGCGTAAATCTGTGCACCATTTGGCGGTATTACCTGAGCTTAAACCTGAGCCTATGCAGTGCGATAGGACTTTGACCAGAGTTGAACGGCAAGAACACAGACGTCTGAATGGGCTGTGTTTCTACTGTGGTGATTCCACTCATGCTATCTCTGATTGTCCTAAGCGCACTAAGCGGTTCGCTAGGTTTGCCACCATTGGTACAGTACAGTCAAAATTTCTTCTGTCCGTTACCTTGATCTGCTCTTTGTCATCGTATTCTGTCATGGCATTTGTGGATTCAGGCGCTGCCCTGAATTTGATGGACTTGGAGTATGCTAAGCGTTGTGGGTTTTTCTTGGAGCCCTTGCAGTGTCCTATTCCATTGAGAGGTATTGATGCTACGCCTTTGGCCAAGAATAAGCCTCAGTACTGAACCCAGCTGACCATGTGCATGGCTCCTGCACATCAGGAGGTTATTCGCTTTCTGGTGTTGCATAATCTGCATGATGTGGTCGTGTTGGGGTTGCCATGGCTACAAGTCCATAATCTAGTATTAGATTGGAAATCCATGTCGGTGTCCAGCTGGGTTTGTCAGGGGGTACATGGTGATGTTCCATTTCTGTCAATTTCGTCATCCACCCCTTCTGAGGTTCCAGAGTTCTTGTCTGATTACCGGGATGTATTTGATGAGCCCAAGTCCGATGCCCTACCTCCGCATAGGGATTGTGATTGTGCTATCAATTTGATTCCTGGTAGTAAGTTCCCTAAAGGCCGATTGTTTAATTTATCTGTGCCTGAGCACGCCGCTATGCGCAGTTATGTGAAGGAGTCCCTGGAGAAGGGGCATATTCGCCCGTCATCGTCGCCATTAGGAGCAGGGTTCTTTTTTGTAGCCAAGAAGGATGGTTCGATGAGACCTTGTATAGATTACCACCTTCTAAATAAGATCACGGTTAAATTTCAGTACCCCTTACCGTTGTTATCTGATTTGTTTGCTCGGATTAAGGGGGCTAGTTGGTTCACCAAGATAGATCTTCGTGGTGCGTATAATCTTGTGCGAATTAAGCGAGGCGATGAATGGAAAACTGCATTTAATACGCCCGAGGGTCATTTTGAGTATCTAGTAATGCCATTCGGACTTGCCAATGCTCCATCAGTGTTTCAGTCCTTTATGCATGACATCTTCCGAGAGTACCTGGATAAATTCCTGATTGTGTACTTGGATGACATTTTGATCTTCTCGGATGATTGGGAGTCTCATGTGAAGCAGGTCAGAACGGTTTTTCAGGTCCTGCGTGCTAATTCTTTGTTTGTGAAGGGATCAATGTGTCTCTTTGGTGTGCAGAAGGTTTCATTTTTGGGGTTCATCTTTTCCCCTTCTACTATCGAGATGGATCCTGTTAAGGTCCAAGCCATCCATGATTGGACTCAGCCGACATCTCTGAAAAGTCTGCAAAAGTTCCTGGGCTTTGCTAATTTTTATCGTCGCTTCATCTGCAATTTTTCTAGTATTGCTAAACCATTGACCGATTTGACCAAGAAGGGTGCTGATGTGGTCAATTGGTCTTCTGCTGCTGTGGAAGCTTTTCAAGAGTTGAAGCGTCGTTTTTCTTCTGCCCCTGTGTTGTGTCAACCTGATGTTTCGCTTCCGTTCCAGGTCGAGGTAGATGCTTCTGAGATTGGAGCAGGGGCTGTTTTGTCGCAGAGAGGTTCTGATTGCTCAGTGATGAAACCGTG
The DNA here is from genome assembly GCF_032444005.1 of Ranitomeya imitator. Classification (NCBI taxonomy): domain Eukaryota; kingdom Metazoa; phylum Chordata; class Amphibia; order Anura; family Dendrobatidae; genus Ranitomeya; species Ranitomeya imitator. The sequence continues at coordinate 127,587,047 of NC_091290.1, forward strand.
CGCCTTCTTTTCCAGGAAGTTTTTGCCTGCTGAGCGAAATTATGATGTGGGCAACCGAGAGTTGCTGGCCATGAAGTGGGCATTCGAGGAGTGGCGTCATTGGCTTGAAGGAGCTAAGCATCGCGTGGTGGTATTGACTGATCATAAGAACTTGACTTATCTCGAGTCTGCCAAGCGGTTGAATCCTAGACAGGCTCGTTGGTCGCTGTTTTTGGCCCGTTTTGACTTTGTGATTTCGTACCTTCCGGTCTCTAAAAATGTGAAGGCGGATGCTCTGTCTAGGAGTTTTGTGCCCGACTCTCCGGGTTTGTCTGAGCCGGCGGGTATCCTCAAGGAGGGAGTAATTGTGTCTGCCATCTCCCCTGATTTGCGGCGAGTGCTGCAAAAATTTCAGGCTAATAAACCTGATCGTTGTCCAGCGGAGAAACTGTTTGTCCCTGATAGGTGGACGAATAAAGTTATCTCTGAGGTTCATTGTTCGGTCTTGGCTGGTCATCCTGGAATCTTTGGTACCAGAGAGTTAGTGGCTAGATCCTTTTGGTGGCCATCTCTGTCGCGGGATGTGCGTACTTTTGTGCAGTCCTGTGGGATTTGTGCTCGGGCTAAGCCCTGCTGTTCTCGTGCCAGTGGGTTGCTTTTGCCCTTGCCAGTCCCGAAGAGGCCTTGGACACATATCTCTATGGATTTTATTTCAGATCTTCCCGTTTCTCAAAAGATGTCAGTCATTTGGGTGGTCTGTGATCGCTTTTCTAAGATGGTCCATTTGGTACCCTTGTCTAAATTGCCTTCCTCCTCTGATTTGGTGCCATTTTTCTTCCAGCATGTGGTTCGTTTACATGGCATTCCACAGAATATCGTTTCTGACAGAGGTTCCCAGTTTGTTTCGAGGTTTTGGCGGGCTTTTTGTGGTAGGATGGGCATTGACTTGTCTTTTTCCTCGGCTTTCCATCCTCAGACTAATGGCCAGACCGAACGAACCAATCAGACCTTGGAAACATATCTGAGATGTTTTGTTTCTGCTGATCAGGATGACTGGGTGTCCGTTTTGCCTTTGGCTGAGTTCGCCCTTAATAATCGGGCCAGCTCGGCTACCTTGGTTTCGCCATTTTTCTGCAACTCTGGGTTCCATCCTCGTTTCTCGTCAGGACAGGTTGAGTCTTCGGACTGTCCTGGTGTGGATACTGTGGTGGACAGGTTGCAGCTGATTTGGACTCAGGTAGTGGACAATTTGACCTTGTCCCAGGAGAAGGCTCAACGTTTTGCTAATCGCAGACGCTGTGTGGGTCCCCGACTTCGTGTTGGGGATCTAGTTTGGTTATCTTCTCGTCATATTCCTATGAAGGTTTCCTCTCCTAAGTTTAAACCTCGTTTCATTGGTCCGTATAGGATTTCTGAGGTTCTTAATCCTGTGTCTTTTCGTCTGACCCTTCCAGATTCTTTTTCCATACATAACGTATTCCATAGGTCATTGTTGCGGAGATACGTGGCACCTATGGTTCCATCTGTTGACCCTCCTGCCCCGGTTTTGGTGGAGGGGGAGTTGGAGTATATTGTGGAGAAGATTTTGGATTCTCGTGTTTCAAGACGGAAACTCTAGTATCTGGTTAAGTGGAAGGGTTATGCTCAGGAAGATAATTCCTGGGTCTTTGCCTCTGATGTCCATGCTCCCGATCTTGTTCGTGCCTTTCATGTGGCTCATCCTGGTCGGCCTGGGGGCTCTGGTGAGGGTTCGGTGACCCCTCCTCAAGGGGGGGTACTGTTGTGAATTCTGTGGCATAGCTCCCTCCTGTGGTCACAAGTGGTACTTCAGCTGATTCTCTCTGTGAGCTTCCGTTGGTGGAGGGGAGTGGTACTGCGGCTTCTTGGTTTCCTCCCTCAGGTGATGTGGTGAGGTCGTTAGGTGCTGCTCTACTTAACTCCACCTAGTGCTTTTATCCTGGCTTCCAGTCAATGTTCCAGTATTGGACTTGTTTTCCTCCTGGATCGTTCCTGTGGCCTGCTGCTCTGCATAGCTAAGTTTTCCTTTGCTATTTTGTTTGCTTTTCTTCTGTCCAGCTTATCTATTTGTTTGCTGGAAGCTCTGGGATGCAGAGGGTGTACCTCCGTGCCGTTAGTTCGGTACGGAGGGTCTTTTTGCCCCCTTTGCGTGGTTTTTAGGGTTTTGTGTTGACCGCAAAGTTACCTTTCCTATCCTCGCTCTGTTCAGAAAGTCGGGCCTCACTTTGCTAAATCTATTTCATCTCTACATTTGTCTTTTCATCTTATCTCACAGTCATTATATGTGGGGGGCTGCCTTTTCCTTTGGGGTATTTCTCTGAGGCAAGGTAGGCTTATTTTCTATCTTCAGGCTAGTTAGTTTCTCAGGCTGTGCCGAGTTGCATAGGTAGCGTTAGGCGCAATCCACGGCTGCCTCTAGTGTTGTTGGATAGGATCAGGGATTGCGGTCAACAGAGTTCCCACGTCTCAGAGCTCGTTCTATGTTTTTGGATTATTGTCAGATCACTGAGTGTGCTCTGACATCTATGTTCACTGTGGTACTGAATTGCCTAATCATAACACTGCTGGAAACAATTGTCATTACCTTTATCTCAAAAATATCAAAAATTCTGATTTTTTTAAATTTTTTCCCATGCTAGTTAGACTTATTCTTCCTTTTGTAGTTGAAAGTCGCTACATTAAAGTTTATCAGCCATTTTTTTCTTCTAGTAGCCATCATCAGTAGTCACACCGTCACTTGGTCGTTACAGAAACTCGTAGTACGTGCACAACTCATTCATTTCCCTTTTCTTTCTTTCTTACATCTCCTATTACATAATGGGAAAACCAATTAAAATTATTCCCTTATCAAAGTAAACGTTTATTTATTTATTTTTAAATTAAAAATAAAAGTATATAGTTCTAATTCTAATAAAGCTCCGATAGCGAGTTATAGCCGGAGGTCCTTCCTTAAAACATTTACATTTTCCACGGCAGTGAAATAAATGAAAACACAATAAAATCCTTTGCTTCATTATGGATACATTACTTCCCCTGGCGCTGTATTATTAACACTTTTGCCAATTCATTTCCCAAGATATTATGGAAAAACATTAAAAATTTCAAAGCATGTCAAATATCTGTCAAAATTATTAGGAATGGTAATCGTCTGAAAAATAATACATAATCCTTGGAACACTCTAGTTAATTGATATGCTTCCTAGGCCAGGAAATAGAATAGTGGGACCATTTTTCTAGCTCACTGAAACCTGTACGAGAAGCACGGCGGTGACTAAAATAATTAAGTATTTTAGCTACAAGATTAGTCTAATACATATCCTGCTCCATGAACGATAGATGAAAATGATGTGGAGATAGCGAGAGTAAATATGTATTCTCTGCGGATTGAAAACCTTGCATTACCATCTTTTCAGGGTAACCCCAATTTCATTTAATTATGCTTTCACTAAGGCTCTAATGGCCGACGGTGATTTCAGATAATAATGATGATGAGCCTTAAAAGCTTCTGTGACATGAGGAATTTCCTCCCCATTTTACTCTGCTCATTTAGAAATGATAAAAGTCCTCTATATAATATGTGTTTCCTGCTTGTAAAGCTGATATTACGTGCCATCTTCTACACAAAGTAGATCTCATATATTTATTATACAGATGTAAATCAATTCATCGTTCTTTCTGCTTTCTTTTTATAATTCTTTCTCTCAATTTATCTGTTTCTCACTTTTTTCTTTCTTTTTTTCTTTCCTTTTCTTTCACTCAATCTTTCTTTCTCATTTTTTTATTTTTCTTTCTTTTTCTTTCACTCTTTCTTTTTTATCATCTATCAATCTATTATCTATCTATCTATTTGTTATCTATCATCTATCTCTTTATTTTCCATCTATCTATTATCTATTTATTATTTATCTATCTATTATCTATATATCTATTATCTATATATCTTTATATCTATTATCAATCTATTTATTATCTATCATCTATCTGTTATCTATCTATAATCTATTTATCATCTATCTCTTATCGATCTATTTATTATCTATTATTTATCTATCTATTTTCTATCTTTCTTTATATCTATTATCGATTTATCTATCTATTATCTATCTATTATATGTATATATATATTATCTATCTATCTATTATATGTATATATATATTATCTATCTATCTAGAAACAAAAAAAGGAACAGCACAGTATAAATACTTATCTTCGGGTGCAAGGCCCCTAGACAATCTGTCCAATGATTATCCAAACTTCATAGAATTCCAAGAAAGAGGCAGCACTCCATTGTTTCAGTGGAAAAATGTGCAGGATTTTAATCAACCCACATGTCTGGGTGACATTTCGACTACAAATGAGCCTTTTTTGAGAAAGGATCATTTGAGAAATGCTCATTTGTAGCCGAAACATCGCCCAGACATGTGGGTTGATTAAAATTCTGCACATTTTTCCACTGAAACAATGGAGTGCTGCCTCTTTCTTGGATGCCTCTTTCTTGGAATTTTATCGATTTATCTATCTATCTATCTATCTATCTATCTATCTATCTATCTATCCATTATCTATCTCACTTCACCTGTCTACATTATCTAGAGTTGCATTTTGGACTATGGTGCTAGGTAACTATCTATTTGGAAGCTGTCTCTTGTTGTCCGTCAGCACTTTTATAAAGAAATACGCACATAACATTTGAATAACATTTTGAATCACGTGAGAGATGGGAAGAGCTCAGAGACTTTCTATTTTTTAGATACATTACTATTTCAAGTCTTTTCACTTTACGTAGATAACATTGTCCTCAGATGTGAGGAGTTGGAGGGTGCACAATAATGTAACAGCTTAAAAGAGACAGAGAAACTCTGTAAGATACACAGGAGTATATTTTTAGGACCCAATTCATCATTGCTCTTTTACGTTAACTTTACTAGTTTTTTTTCCAGCATTATAGCCCTGATTTGTGTGCATTTTTAGGGGATATTTTGGTATTCCTTAAAGTTTTTACACTAAATTCCTCAAAATAGTGCATGCAGGTGGATACATTTTGTGCAAAATAAAAAAAATGAAATGCATAGTGTTTGTGAGGGAGATCTGCCTAGCTACAGATGCAGGGACACATATAGTTAAAGTTTGGGACTAGCCCATAGTGAGAGGGGAATGCCCCAGTAAAAAGGGACTTATTCCTGATAGACAGGGAAATAGAGAGTTTGTTAAGTAGCTAAGTAGTGCAGCAAGCCCAATTTCAAGGTGCAGTAGGCTGATACCAAAAGCGAGTATCTATTGTTCTGGGCAATATGAGGCCTTACAAAATTACCTGTGGACATTCCTGCAAAGTCTGGAGCTCAAAACTCGATACAGATGCTACGGGGGCACCTCATCCCTTGGCATACAGGGGTAACAGATCATTGGTGTACTGCAGAACCTGACTGGGAATCCCTGGGGCTGACAGGATCAGTGAACATAAGGATAGACCAGGTAGTGTGGATACAAGTGCTGGAAATGTACTGTATTAAGGAAACAAGAAATGAGGAGTGTTGTGCCTGATACTGCATATTACAATCTGATGAACTTGAACTGTTGTTAGGGTTGGTGGATAGCACTAAATAAATTTAATAGAGAAGTGCAATCGCAACCCGGGTCCACTGTGCAGAGATGTTAAACTGCAGCTAGTTTGAACAATGGTGGAACACATCGAACAATGTCCAGCTCACCATGATCGACATCCTTGGAGACTCGGAGCACGGAACCGCTGTGTCAGGTCGTAGAAAATCAAAGAAGAAATGAGGAATCCAGCTCAACGAGGTAGTGAAAAAAACTTCTTTCTTTATTCACTTGAAAATATATTCAGTGGAGGATAAGGGTGCTTGGTCACCAGAAACGCGTTGATATCGCTTTTTATCCTTTGTAATTGCTGATGTTTTTATCCTCCACTGAATACATTTTCAAGTGAATAAAGAAAGAAGTTTTTTTCACTACCTCGTTGAGCTGGATTCCTCATTTCTTCTTTAATGGTGGAACACACAGCGAGTGATTGCTTGCACACACGGATTTAAACGTCACTCAGTGAACAGCACAAGAAATGAACATGCTAGCAGAAGCAAGACAGATGCTCTGCTGCTGAGCTGTGTCACTCTCGCACAGTAACGGAATAGATGCTCTGCAAGAGAGCTGATATGATGCTAGACAAGACCCCTGTTAACTTCACAAGGGATCGTGACCTGCTAATGAGGTAAAGGCAGAAAGTGGTCACAAAATCAGCAAGTGCACTCTACCGACTCCTCTCCGGAGGTGCCGGAATTCTATTGGCTAAATGCCAGCCCTGAATTCATACAAACTCCTCTCCGGAGGTGCCGGAATTCTAATGGCTTTACGTCAACCCTGAACCCATGCTGACAAAGACCACACTGGAGTAAAGTCCCATACACACATGAACAAAGATGATACTAGCACACCCATGTGTGCCTCTGAGACCCTTTTATATGTGCAGCTCATGTCCAGTCAGACAGGACCTTGCTAGTGGACCAATCTGGCGCTGCCACATCAGCAGAGCAACTGACAACCGACCACCAATGAGATGTCGCCACATCACAAGCATGCTCAGTATGGTGATTTCTGGACTTAGTCTCCAGAGCCTTCGCTCGTTGCTGCCTACTGCTGATTAGCAGTCAGCCAGCAGGAACCATATGAACAGCCCAAGCCAGAGCAAGATGCTGAGACCAACATCTCTGCTCAGCAGCGGCCGAAGCTGAATGGGAGACCGCTGAAGCAGGCAGGGCTTGGGATCTACCCAGTGCCCAATGCCTAACAACTGTCTAGTAAACTTCTGTGGATTTTTATACGATCTGGGTGTTCGTTGACTTATGTGCGACGATCCCTAAAAATTGAGGCCTGCAGACAGTAGAGGCCTGCTGCCTAAAAGTGATTGTAATGCAGCCTACACACAAAAGCACATCAGGATGGGGGCACAATTTTTCTGTAAAGTGCCAGGGCATCATAGGGCAGCAGTTTGCCCATGACTACCGCCCTCAGGCACCTTATATAAGCATGACCCCCATCCCATCCAAACAGCAGACATGGGATTGCTTATGGTGGGGGATATCTGATTTTTAAAAATAAGCAAAAACCTTTACCCTGCTCTGGAGCAACATGAACTTTTGTACTTTATGTCAGCTGGACCAAGGCAGTGTGGCTGTGTGTGACAGACATCATGAATTATAGAATTATAGAATGGTAGAGTTGGAAGGGACCTCCTGGGTCATCTGGTCTAAGCCTCTTCTCAAAGTAGGATTCACTAAATCATCCCTCTTGAGATATTTGTAGACAGCTATTAAGTCTCCTCTCAGTCTTCTTTTTTGCAAGCTAAACATTCCCAAATCCTGTAACCGTTCCTCATAGGACATGGTTTGCAGATCGGTCACCATTCTGGTCGCTCTTCTCTGAACTTGCTCCAGTTTGTTGATGTCTTTTTTAAAATGTGGTTCCCAAAACTGTGCACATTATTCCAGATGAGGTCAGATCAAAGAGGAGTAGAGGGCAATAATGACTTTGCATGATCTAGAATATATGCTTCTGTTAATACGTCCCAGAATTTCATTTGCCTTTTTTGCTGCTGCATCACACTGTTGACTCATGTTTAGTTTCTGATTTATTAGTATACCCAAGTCTTTTTCACATGTGCTGTTGCTTAGCCCTATTCCTCTCATTCTGTATATGCTTTTTTAATTTTTATCGTCCAGTTCCCACTAATTTCAAGAGGCTGAATGCTGGCATTCGATGAAGATAGCATTGACTTATTCCAGCTGCCATGGAGAACCGAAGTGAATGCAAGACTGCAAGGGTAGTTCAAATCTTTTTTGCTGAGCGCTACTGATTTATTATTTATATGGTGCATAAGCAATACATATTTTTCCTAGGCCAATCCCTTTAAATCCTGAAAAAGATTGAAAGTTATCCCCTTCCCCAAGGACAACACATAACTTCCAAATTATTGTGGACCAACCTTTGGGAACCACCACATATCTTGAGAACACAGCTCCTTCTGAAAGGAACGGAGGCCAAGCATGCACTCCTTAATTCGTTCTCTTTAGGACTCTGCTTGGTGATCCCCAACAGCATCATAGAGAATGAATGTAATGGAGGTGATGTTCCATTCAGACAGGGTTCTGCAAAGCTCCATTTTTGGGTTCGGTGAGGCCACTGTGGTCAGCGATCAAGACTTCCAAACGTGAAGCAACCCTTTGAACTTGTATAATAATCCTGCTGTACATTAAGAATGTTTCTTTTTATTCATATTTTTGTAGGGCTCCAGATGACTAATTTTCTAAAAGAAAACAAGTGTCAATCGAAATTTCATTCTAATTTCTGCCGAAAAGCCCAGAGCATTAAAACAATAGGAGATTTCAAAACAGTTTCTTTTTTGCACACTACACAAAGGTTAATTCCGACTCCATCCACGTCCCCCGAGAGCCGTTATACAGTAGACTGCAGAGTGCTATATGGTTTTATTAATGGACAAATTCCTTTGCTTTCAGCTTCTGCGTTAGCCTCTGAGAAAGAGCAGGTTGGCTTGTGGTGGAGTGGTTCTATGTTATCAGGAAAGGTAAATGGGTTTTAGCCAAAATGGGAATTAACAATTAATGGATTCTCGTCTTTTCTCACCTCTCTATCTCTCTTATATTCCACAAGCCTGACTGCAAAATTGAAATTGGTTTCACAGGGACTATTTTCATGCTGAATCCTATTTTTCAAATGTCAGAAAGGTAAGTAGATAGTGAGGATCTGAACAAAGTATCACCTATCATAGAAAACCCGTGGAATAAAGTTTCAATTACATTTGGGTTATATGAATGGATTGGCTGAAAACTCCATTTTACAGAAAGGTATTACACTAAATTTAGAGGTTGAACCTTTTTTGTTACCCTCCAGCTTGTCTTTTATTTTCATTAAATTGAATAAAGATATCACTCCGAAGGTTCAACAGCATTCAATCTGCAGTTCTCTTAAGACTTGAATGATAAAAGCTGAATGTTACATTATATGAGGAATTCTTATATGATACATTATTTGCTAATAGATGTATCACCGCTTTAAAGAGTAAGAATAAAAGACTTTGTACATGAAATTTTGACATTCAAGGTCATTTTCTCTTTTATTTAGCCAATAAAGAGACATCCACCAGCTAGAACATGAACTTTACATCTACGCTTCCAATGATCGGTTCTTTTGGGTCCCCGTTTTTCCAAATATTTGTTGCATAATTTCCATTTTATGACTAAATCCCAAGATAAACTATAGAAATCTTCTAACAATAAACATACATCCTGTTTGTTAGGCAATGCCTGCATGTGTTGTGGCTGTCTAACAGCCGCGAGACATACAAGCGCGGGGACTCGAACATAGTTTTCGAGCACGCCGAAGACACACGGTTAGAGCCCGAGCATGCTTCGATATCTGAGCATGTTAACTCATCACTAATATCCTGATTAGATCTTCAAGTTTCATTGGATTACTAGCAAGACAATCAAAATTTGTGAAGCATCAACGATGCCTTCCTTTAGATATAGGTATAGATGTTACATGTTAACAAAGGTTCCAGAGTTGGGTAAATTTATTCTAGAACCTCGAATTCTGCTCAAATTTTGTGAAAATCAGTATTCTCTGGATTTTTTTTTGTAATTCATTACTCACAAATTTAGCAAGATGGCACCATGTTGATGAGTTATAGGGGACCAGCAAAAGAATAAAAAAAGTAAAGATAACCTAATACCTCATCGCTCACCTCCGCTGCACTCTCTCCCCCATATGCTCCATGCAGCCTCCACTTACCGCCACCGAGCACTGAAACTTCAAGCTTCATCAAGCTATGCAGGAAGTTCTGGCCATGACCAAGTCCGGGACATATCTGTATATGCATGGAAATTTCATAACAAAAGGACGTGTGCTGCAACCTTATGACGTTAACTCTGGGCGGAAACTTCTAGTGTGCGGTAGGAAGAGGCTGTAGGAACAGTGAGAGTGAGCAGTGTGGCGAGTTTTGGTTATTTTTTGCTTTTTTCTCTACAGTTTACATGTTTATAATCCACTAGAATCTCTCCAGACCTCAGAAAACAATAAAGAACATTAAATTCTTGGATAATAATCTCTTTCACCACTCCATGCCAGGACTTTTGGCTTGACAAGGCTTCCAACGTCTGTGCACCATGCGACATGATGACATGATGCAATGAGAATTCAGAGCTCTAATCGAGCTGGAAGTGCTAGCTTGGCGTAGAAGATGATGTGTGCAATGAAGGAAGGGAAAAAGGGGTCGGCAGGCCAATTTTGAAGGACTGAACGGTGGGCTGTGGGGTCGGCAGGTCAGATGAGGTAAATATTAAACTTGTATGCATATTCCGTATATATATTTTATATTAGGCCAGTTTGCCTGGTCTAACAAGAGTTTAGCTTTTGACCACAGTTTTGCTGAATTTAAGAGAAGCAACTAAAAAAAAAATCTGAATTCCGGAGAATACCAATTTTTGTCAATTTCGAGAACAATTCAATACATTTGCTCATCTCTAGCTAAGAGGAATCCAGGTCTTGCTAAAACTGTCCCCGACCTCAATGTATTCAAGAAAGAATAACACGTTAAGAAGAAGTAATTACTACACTTATAACTTTAGAGGATAACCAACTTTTTAATTGTTATTCATTAACATTGCAGAATTGTTATTATTAGTTACGAATGGAAATGACTAAAAACATTTTTGGAATATAACAATCCCTGTGGTGTCTTTACCTAAGACCTATCAGTTTGCATTAAGCAAGTCTACGAAAGTGCAGACTCTTCTGGTACAGCCATCAGTCTAGCGCGCCTCTACCTCACTAGAGTTAAGTTTTGCATTTTTATATTATTTTTTCTTCAGCTTTTTACATTTCTCCGTCCCCTCCATTTACATTTTTTTTTTATTTCTCTAAAGGTTCATGGAAAGACTTCCGAGCAAAATCACAAATTTTCTCTTTGCTACTTGAAATGCAGTATAATGAGCGTAATCTATCCTTACTTTTCATCCTTGCCTGAATTTCAACCTGAGCTTCCAGGTTATTATTATAATATTTTCCTTTCCTGTGATCGGTGTGAAACTCTAATTCTTAGCATCATGATAGATACAAATCTACTCTGCCAACGAAAGAACATAGCGCCTTGTCCCTTGACTAATTGACTAAGAGGGAAATTTAGAGCTACCAAGCGAGACGCAAATAATAGAAAACAAACATAAACAGAACAAGGCAAGTAAAAAAAGACAAAGGACAGAAAAAAGCTGTTCAGCCATTCCTTATGTCATTTTGTTCTTCTTCATAAGTTAGCAACAAATACGCAGGACAGATTGTTACGTACACCACGGCAGACAACACAAAACGCGCTAACAGCCTATACAAAGAGGGGATATGCTCAGTGAGAAGACAGTGTAACAGAAGGTACGATTATCAATTCACGTTGTCATTAAAATTATGGTTTTCTATGCGGCTGCACATGTAATCCTAGGATCCAATAGTAAACAGATTTTGCATTAGTTGGGGCACTATCAAATGTTATCTTATAATCTGATCCTCTTGAACTTTTTACCATTTTGCCATTTTTAGGCAACAAACCTCTAGTTTAGGTAAAGCTTCCAAGAAAATATTGGTAATTCGGCATTATCATTATCTTACGTATTGTATTACTTACTATTTACTTTTGTTGTTTAATATATTTTTTCCTATAAAAAAGGCCTATCATGAATTTTGTTTTCCACCAAATCTGTGTATATGTATGTACTGTAGGGTCAATGTATTAATACTGTATACTGACTTATTGCCGTCTGGTTTTATATGATGTAATCTGCTATATGGATCTGCTTACACTGTTACTGTCTTGTTTATGTGATTGTTTGCAAAAATAAAATAATTTTTGTCATGATCCAGTCCAGATTTTGAATCCTGCCTGCCCTTTTCTCGGGCTGATCATGTCAAGGGTTAACTTTGCTCTACCTCATTCTGGGTTCAGGCTTGCGCTATTTAGCTTTGCTGTATCCTGCAGGCGATGTCAGTTATAGTTTCTGCCTATTGCATGTGTAGCTGACTCTGCATACCCTGATTCGTCCTGCTGCTTTAGCTGACTGTACCCGTGTCTGTTTGTTCCCCTCTTCCTGTTTCGACTCTGTGTTCCCCTTTCGTGTTTGGATTCCCTAGCTACCTGACTTGGCTTAGACTCTGACCTGCTGTTTCGCTTTCTTGTCTTTGGCATATCTGCTACTGGTATTGACCTATTTGGCTTGTTTCTGACTCTGTGCTTGGTTATTCCAGACTAATATCGACCCAGCTAGTTTTACTATTTCCGCTGCCACCTAGTGGTGGCCTCGCTGCTGCGCTGCAAGTGTGCTCCTGATGTGTGCAGTCCTCCCTCCACTCTATAGCCATCTAGTGGAGCTGCTTCTTCCTGCATAGCAGCAGTGTGACAATTTTGTACCTTTTGGCAAAGCAAGATCTCGAATTTACTTGTAGATATATCCGTATATTTATTAGGATATCTAAGCTCTCTATGTTCTTCATTCATTCTCCTTTATTTATAATGCTACATACTACCTATGCAAAAGTGGTACATAGGGAGTACCTAATGGTGGTGTATGGTGCACATAAAATATCACTATAGGTACCAACGTAAGCATACTTTTAATCCATGGTGTAAATGGCTCAATAAACTGAATCATATAACTGATTCTAACTCCTAAAAAACAGTGACAGATGCTCTATGGATCCATATGGTATTTTTCCATTGGCAGGTGACTAAAGATATGGAGTAGTTAAAGGCATTAAGAGATGAGCATAACAAAAAAATCAAGCAATCTAGTTAGCCGGTATCTATAACACAGGTTCAGAATACAGATATTCGAGGCCTAAGGAAACCGAGAAGACAACAAGAATTAGCAGGGCCCAGCGTGATGTTAAGTTGATTGATACAGTATGGTCATATAAAAGCTATATGTTTTCAAGGCAATTGACAATAATTATATAGCTTTAAAGGGTGTAATTCATTTTAAAGATTACCACTGTGTTTCAGAAAATAGATAGCACTTTCATGGTAAGCATTCACTCAGAGAAATAACAGAAGGTCTGACTGACATTTTAGGGGAGAGTTGTGAAGAACTAGCATTCACTGACATTTTCCTAGAACGGGTGAAAGGAGCACCATTTTCTGTAGATGATTAGGTGAAATGAGGCTTGGGGAAAACAGGAACATTTAGTTTCTATGTTTTCTCTACTTGGATTATCATTGATATATCATGTTTGGAAACGTTTAATAATATTTGTGACATGGCTATCACAACAACCTTTATTGGATGATATCGTTAACGTAAAAGCAGGCATCTTCATGTTAAAGTGGATCTATCAAGACATTTTACAATACAAACTGGCATACATTATGAACTAGATCTTAGACATGAAAGGGGCTGATGTACTTACTTTTAAAATACATGTAAATTGCTGTATGATACTTTTTTAAAGTTTAACCTCAATCTCTGCCCAACTCAGCTCATCATTTTTCATCCTAATTGCTGCTGAATCTTTGCCTACCTAGCCTGTTTGACAGCACCTCCATGTCTCTCCTCCCTGCTGCTGAATCTCTTCCCACGTAGTTCATTGACAACTCCTAATTGTCAAAGCTTCCTTCTACTGAATCTCCACCTACCTAGCCTGATTGACAGGTCCTCAGTGTCCTCCTAACTGTTACTGAATCTCCACCCATGTAGCCTGACTGACAGCTTCTCAGTGTCCCCGTACCAGCTGCTGAACTTATTCCTATCTAGTTTAATTAACAGCTCCCAACTGTCCTTCCTCCCTGCTGCTGAATCTCCACCTACCTAGCCTGATTGACAGGTCCTCGGTGTCTTCCTCCCTGCTACTGCTGAATCTCCACCCATGTAGTCTGACTGACAGTTTCTCAGTAATCCTTATCCATGCTGCTGAATCTTCACCCATCTAGCCTAACTGACAGCTCCTCAGTGTCATTCCTCCCTGCAGCTGAATTTCCAAACATCTAGCCTGACTGACAGCTCCTCAATGTCCTTCCTCCCTGCTGCTAAATCTCTATCCATCTAGCCTGACTGACAGCTCCTCAGTAGCAAAGTGAAGGACAGCATCCAATCCAGGTGAAGTCCAAAAAGTCCTTTATTGTGCCAAATGCAAAGGACTGTTTGTACTTCACCTGGATTGGATGCTGTCCTTCACTTTGCTGCAGTATGTATTTTTCCATTTGGGTCCAGTGCAACTAGGACGGGCATCCCTAAATCAGTTGTGCTGTCGGCTATTTTCTAATATTTGGACAGCTCCTCAGTGTCCTTCCTCCCTGCTGCTGCTGAATGTCCACCCATCTAGCCTGACCGACAGTTCTCTGGTAATCCTTATCCATGTTGCTGAATCTCCACCCATCTAGCCTGACTGACAGCTCCTCAGTGTCCTCCACCCTGCTGTTGAATCTCTACCCATCTAGCCTGACTGACAGCTCCTCAGTAATTCTTATCTATGCTGCTGAATCTCCACCTATCCTGACAGACAGGTCCTCAGTGTCCCTCCTACCAGCTGCTGAACCTATTCCCATCTAGCTTAATTAACAACTCCAAACTGTCCCTTCTCCCTGCTGCTGAATATCCATCCACATAGCTTTATTGACAACTCCTCCGTCTCCTCCTCATTGCTGCTGAATCTCCACCTACCTAGCCTGATTGACAGGTCCTCAGTGTCCTCCTCCCTGATGCTAAATCTTCACCCATGTAGCGTGACTTACAGCTCGTCATCAGTAACCCTTATCCATGCTGTTCAATCTCCACCCATCTAGCCTGACTGACAGCTCATCAGTAATTCTTAATCCATGTTGCTGAATCTCCACCCATCTAGCCCGACTGACAGCTCCTCAGTAATCCTTATGCATGCTGCTGAATCTTCACCCATGTATCCTGATTGACAGCTCCTCAGTGTCCTTCCTCCCTGCTGCTGCTGAATCTCCACCCATCTAGCTTGACTGACATCTCCCGAGTAGTCCTTATCCATGCTGCTGAATCTCCACCCATCTAGCCTGACTGCCAGCTCCTCAGTGTCCTCCTCCCTGCTGCTGAATCTCCACCCTTCTAGCCTGACTGACAGCTCTTCAGTGTCCTCCTCCTTGCTGCTCAATTTATTCCCATCTAGCTTAGGCTACGCTAACGTTTGCGTTGTTGTGTGCTGCGTCGGCGACGCAACGCACAATGCACGCAAAAACGCATGCAAAACGCAGCAAAACGCAGCATTTTGTGACACATGCATTCATTTTTATAGCGCAAAAAAAATGCAACAAGCAGCCTCCTCTGC
Organism: Ranitomeya imitator; assembly: GCF_032444005.1. Classification (NCBI taxonomy): domain Eukaryota; kingdom Metazoa; phylum Chordata; class Amphibia; order Anura; family Dendrobatidae; genus Ranitomeya; species Ranitomeya imitator. The sequence goes on from NC_091290.1 coordinate 127,602,405, forward strand.
GCCCTGACGCTTGCACCCCCAAAAAAGCGCATGCGTCACAAAACGCAACACAACGCATGTCCATGCGCCCCCCATGTTAAATATAGGGGCGCATGACGCAAGCGTCGCCGCGGCTGCGCATGACGCAACGCAAATGTGAACGTAGTCTAAATTATCAGCTCCCAATTGTCCCTCCATCCTGCTGCTACTGAATCTGAATGAGAGAAGATAAAATTCAGCTTCAGGATCACTTTATCTGCACAATGCAAAAACAATAAGGGATCAAAGCAGACTGTACGTAGCTTTGGTCCAAGAAGCATCAGTCCAAGAAATTGAACATATAGATGAAACCATATAGACATGACGCTTTCTTCAGAAATAACTTTGAATAAGTCACATTAAGATTCTACCGAGGATTTTCCTATCCGTTTCTAATAACCCGGCTTTGGGTTTTTGCTTTCTAAAAAACTAAATATCTCTATCATGATCTCCTTCAAGCAGCATTACTTGTACAAATACGTGTGATGGCTAAATTAACATTCAAAGCATTCCACCTCTCCATCTAAATAAAACAGCTTTTTTTTTTAGAACGATTGTATTGACATGCAAAGATGTTCTCCGGTATATTGTAAGGTGAACTGAATTGTAAATCAAGCATGCTCAATCATGATTCATCTTTACTGCATCTTAAGCCGAGGCTTCATACATAGAGAGACACTAAACGTATTCAGCACCAAAGTCATTTTTATATAAAACTTTGCAGCATAAAATGTAGCCAGTTAATTCATTCTGACCCATATTGACACTCTGACATGGAAAAAAGTATTTCCTTTCCAACTTCGTAGAACATCCTAAAATACTCTAAGTACTGCTAACTAGCCTCGGGCATCCTCTTGGTTGTTGCCCATTTGAACACAGTGAGAATGTAAAATTGGATGTTACAGACAAGATTTGAACCTCTTAGGCACAACTGTAATATATAAAACACGATCAGGGCAGATCAAGGAAGCCGAAACGCGTTGTGCAGTACAGCTTGGAGTGCATTGTATTCCTCGACTGCTCATATAAATGTGGCGATGTATGTTATACCGAAGGGAGACTTATAGCACTTTATGAAAATATATTTACCTTATGTCTTAGATTTATAGACTGTACAGAGATAAGCTGTATGATATTTGCACCAATGTCATGATAGGTCTGGAAACTGTATCATGTTTTGGAAGCTATAAAAGATGTGTAATTAATATGGATGAATGAGTTGATTCTAAGAGTTGATCTACAACACATCAGACTCTCGCCTACCATCGAAACCTTCAAAAAGAACCTGAAGATCTACCTCTTCCGACAAGCCTACAACCTGCAGTAACCACCGATCGACCAAACCGCTGCATGACCAGCTCTACCCTCACCTACTGTATCCTCACCCATCCCTTGTAGATTGTGAGCCCTCGCGGGCAGGGTCCTCATTCCTCCTGTACCAGTTATGACTTGTATTGTTTAAGATTATTGTACTTGTTTTTATTATGTATACCCCTCCTCACATGTAAAGCTTTCGTTTTCCCTGTCGGGTTTTTCCGGACTGCATACTGTTCGTAGACCGGAAGTTGCGTCACACTTTTTGCAGCATTTATACCTGCTTTTTGGCTATAGTGCGCACACCGCCTCCTGAGACTGCCGGACACGTATCGATTATTCATGGCAGGTAAACTACGCTTTAGTATTATGGTTGTGCATAGCGGTTCTTGTTTTGTTTAGTTAGAGTATTTTTTTCTATTTGGTGACACATGGATGCCGTTCTTCTGTTTACCCCCTATAGCTTGGCTACGGACGCTAGCCTGATGATTAGGGATATACTATAGGAGTGGCAATTGCTCTTTGCAGGTATATATTGTATCTCTGCTCCTTTTTTTCACTTGGTACACATATTTTCTTGTTGGTTGGTCTCTCCACTTACTATTGGCATATGAGGCTCTTTTTTACCCGAGTTAGATATGGATATAGCTTTCTTTTGGACGATAGGTCCACTATTCTATGCACTTTCTGTCCTATGCACATGTTAATTTATTATAGGAGATTTGTTCTCATCATTATTTTAGTCTCACGTCCTGGGTGGACTGTTTCTCTTTTTTTCTTTTTTCTTCAGCCTCTGATGTTGAATATGAAAATTTTTATGTATTATATTATTGTTTATTGTATTTTTTTCTAATATTGTAGACTTCCTTGAGAAAGGCTTAATTACGCCGAAACGTTGGATTGAATTACTTTGATGTCTGCTGTTCTTACCGGCTTGGTGTTGAATAAATACTTCAGAGAATGAATAAATATTTCGTATAAGTCATTGTTTGAGTGCCAAAGGTTCTTTTTTCTACATATCATATTTTTTCCTTTTGGCACCTACTTCCGTTGAGTGCACCACTCCTGACATTTTGAACTACTCACATGTAAAGCGCCACGAATAAATGGCGCTATAACAATAAATAATAATAAAGGAATTAATTTAAAAGTTCTCAAAACTGGTTGCCACCATTTTGTTGCCAAAAAATCATACTCTCCTAACCACTTACTTGGCCAGCTCCCCACCAGTACTAAGCCCCTGCTTTGGCGCCTATCTTCCTTTCACTCTTCGAGAATTTTTCTGGCACCAGTCAAACTGAGATGCATGTTTAAAATTCATGACTTGTTGACTAGCATCTACCCACATAACTGCTTCTGAAAAGTCATCGCCGGCAACGGCAATGCCGGTGAACTGAAGACCAGTGCCAGAGTGGAGAAAAGCTGAAGAAGCTAATGGAGAACCAGAAAGGAGCTATGGTGGCATAGACAGGTTAGGGGCTAGGTAAGTATGATTTCATAAAAATTTTTTAACCCTCCTCCCAGTCCATTTGTTTACTATGTTTTGGAATCTGGTGATCTCAGAGCCCAATAGACAGATTATTTTGATAGCCACCAGGGTTCATTCGATTCATATCAATTTAATTCGATTGGCAGCTCGGTGACTCAGTGGTTACTTTTTTTTTTTGCAACACAGGGGGTCCTATTCGAATCCCATCAAGGACAACATCTACGAGGAGTGTTAGGAGTCGAGTTTCCTCTGCTGCACAGGGGGAATCTCGATCCGTCTCCGCTGCGGTCTCCCATTCCCCTCCAGCCGCAGTGGAGTCTGCTCAGCAGGGACGTCGATCCCAGCGTCTCGCTCAGTCTGACTCTGTGAGAAGAGTTATTGCTGCTTCTCCAGCTTCTGCCTTTGAAGCCTATTCTGGTCAGCAGCGAGCGGACTTCTCTGGGACTAAGTCCTTATCTGCACACACTGAGCATGCCCAGGGCAAGATCTCCCGTTGGAGATCGAGGGTCATGTGCTCAGGCTCTGCGGCACATTCCATTGGTCCTCTTGGCAGGTCCTAGAAGGGCAAAAGTTCTGTAGCCATTTCCTGTGCTGCAGCTATATAAACTGCGCATGACCGCACGGCCATGCGCTAGTATTGTCTTACAATTGATATGTGTGTATGTGTGAGTGCAAGTCGTTCTTGGTTACCCCTTCCCTATTGAATGTCTGTTCGCGGAAGGTGTACGGCTGCTATCTAGCGCCCGACTTAGCCTACTACACTAAACACACATCACAGCGTCCTGTAGCTGTGCCTGCCAGTACGGCGCCGTGCGCCTGCCTTGCGCTTTCCATACCCAAGTCTGGGTGGTTAGTGGCGTCCGTTAGTGCGGCATCGCTCGCGCACTTGTGCGCTTATATTTCTGAAGGTTCTCTACACACCCAGTTGCGGTGTTGTGCCAGCAAGGGCCTAATCGGGCTTCAATCCCTTCTGGGGTTAAGTCCGCTGGCCACTTGCTCGCACTCTAGTGCGGTATTGCGGTCCTGTGAATTAACAGGATCGCTTTCCTCACGCTGGGTGAGGTTTAACCCACGCGTGTTTACTTTAGTGTACCGCTATATAGTCTGCAAATTGCTAGCAGCAGGTTCTCACCTGCACGGTGGACCCCGGACTGCGAACGCATCTTTGTCACCTGTCTTGGTGCGTTCCGCCAGTCCTAACATAATACTAGCGCCAGGGTCTGGCTAGTAAATGGCAGACGGTCAGCGTCTACAGCAGTACATCCAGCAGCTGGAGGGTAGGTTGGCGGCTCTCGAGCGCACAACCTCAGCTGTGGACGTTACTGCTGTCGCTGTTCAGGCTGCAAGTGCAGCTGCAGCCAGTTTGTCCGCTGCCACCCCTGCTCCGACCTTATCCCGTCTCCCGCTTCCAGACAAGTTTGCTGGTGACAGTAAGCCATGTCGGGGATTCGTGAGCCAGTGCTCCATACATCTCGAGCTGCTGGCTGCACGTTTTCCTACGGAACGGGCGAAAGTGGGATTCATTATATCTCTCTTGTCGGGCAGGGCGTTGGAGTGGGCAACGCCGCTTTGGGAACGTGGTGATCGTGTGGTGCAGAGTGCTCCTATCTTCCTGGACGCTCTGAGGCAGGTCTTTCTGGGACCTCGTGTCACCCACGATACCGCGCTCCAATTGTTGGCAATTACTCAGGCTTCGTCCATGGTCAGCCAGTTTGCCATCCTATTCCGGACTCTAGCTTCTGAGCTGGAATGGCCGGATAAAGTCCTTATTCCGGTGTTCTGGAAAGGACTGGCAGATCATGTGAAGGACGCCTTGGCCACCAGGGAGATTCCCGCCACACTGGAGGAGCTTATTACTATAGCTACCCGCATCGATCTCCGTTTTAACGAGCGGAGGTTGGAGCGGACCCAGTGTAGGCAGAGGTTTCGGCTGGCTCCCATCTTTGCCAAACCTCTAGAATCTCCTGTTATGGCATCCGACTCCCATGAGGCCATGGAGGTTTCTCGAGCGGGATCTAGGTCTCAGACCGCTCGAGTACCTGTGCTATGTAAAAATTGCCAGCAACCGGGACATTTCGCTAATAAATGTCCACGGCGGTCGGGAAAACGATCGCGTCTAGTGTCCATTGGAGGAGGTTCACTGGACACCGCGGCATTTTCCTCAAAATTGTCCTTTAAAGGGACAATCCTGTTAGGCACATCCACTCTTACAGTAGAGCTTTGTGTGGATTCAGGAGCAGAGGGAAATTTTATGTCTTCTGCTTTTGCTCAGCGCCACGCAATACCTCTGGCTATGCTAGCCAAACCAGTAACCGTGAGAGTGGTGAATGGGTCGACACTTCCATTACAGATCACACATCAGACTGTCCCTTTCACGTTAGCCATGTCCCCATCCCACCAGGAGACTATTTCCCTTCTTGTCCTTCCCGAGGGAATGGATGAGATTCTGCTGGGAATGCCCTGGCTTCGTTTCCACTCCCCACATATTGAGTGGACCTCTGGGAGGATATTGGGTTGGAGTGAATCCTGTAAGGGCAGATGTGTGAAAGAGTGCGTTCAGGTTTCCACCACTGAGATACCCGCAGATCTCTCTACTCTCCCCAAACACTATTGGTCTTATGCAGACGTCTTTTCCAAAAAAGCCGCGGAGACCCTTCCGCCTCACCGTCCCTATGACTGTCCTATAGATCTCTTGCCTGGAGCAGAACCTCCTCGGGGACGTGTCTATCCCCTCTCTCTCCCGGAAACGGAGGCTATGTCCCAATACATCCAGGAGAATTTGGCAAGAGGATTTATTAGGAAATCAGTGTCACCAGCTGGGGCAGGGTTCTTCTTCGTACAGAAGAAGAATGGAGAGTTGCGTCCTTGCATAGACTACAGGGGTCTTAACGCCATCACCGTTAAAAATAAGTACCCGCTGCCCCTGATTTCTGAGCTTTTTGATAGGCTACGGGGAGCTAAGGTATTTACCAAATTAGACCTGCGGGGAGCTTATAACCTGATTCGCATTCGTGAGGGGGACGAATGGAAGACGGCGTTTAACACCAGAGATGGGCATTATGAGTATCTGGTGATGCCCTTCGGGCTCTGTAATGCCCCAGCCGTTTTCCAAGACTTTGTCAACGACATCTTCCGGGATATGCTTTCCACCTCGGTCGTAGTCTATCTGGATGATATTCTCATCTTCTCTCCAGATATTGACTCCCACCGGAGAGATGTTGGCAGAGTCTTCGACCTCTTACGGGCAAACTCTCTTTACGCAAAGTTGGAGAAGTGTGTGTTTGAGCAGGAGTCTTTACCTTTCTTGGGCTGTATCATCTCTGCCCAAGGTTTAGCTATGGATCCTGCCAAACTACAGGCTGTGATGGACTGGCAAGAACCCCATTCACTTAAAGCGGTGCAGCGCTTTATGGGGTTCATTAATTATTACCGCCAGTTCATCCCCCATTTCTCAACTTTGGTAGCTCCCTTGGTAGCCCTCACCAAGAAGGGAGCAAATCCCAAAGTGTGGTCTGAAGAGGTCTCCAGGGCCTTTTCTTCTACTAAGTCTCATTTTGCTAGCGCTCCCATCCTACATCGTCCCGATGTCGATAAGCCGTTTATAATGGAGGTGGATGCCTCTTCCGTTGGTGCTGGAGCAGTCCTCTTCCAGAAGGATGCTCAAGGTCGGAAGCATCCGTGCTTTTTCTTCTCCAAGACCTTCACACCAGCGGAGAGGAATTATTCCATCGGGGACAGGGAGTTGCTAGCGATGAAATTGGCTTTCTCTGAGTGGAGACATCTCTTGGAGGGGGCTCGTTTTCCCTTTCAAGTATTTACAGACCATAAAAATTTGCTATATTTGCAAACAGCCCAGAGGCTAAATTCTCGCCAGGCCAGATGGTCCTTATTCTTCTCCCGATTCCACTTCACCCTCCATTATGTCGCTGGGGAGAAGAACATTCGAGCTGATGCTCTTTCTCGCTCTGTTGTGTCATCTGAGGAGGAGGAAGGAGAGCCTCGGCTTATTGTTCCTTCTGAGAGCTTGAGAACCGTGGCTCCGGTGTCGCTTGAGTCTGTGCCTCCAGGCAAGACTTTTGTGCCCATAAATTTGCGACCGGAGGTTCTCTCTTGGGCTCATTCCTCCAGGGTGGGTGGACACTTTGGGACTAAAAGGACATCTGAGCTGCTGGCGAGGACGTACTGGTGGCCGCATATGCTGCGAGATGTCAGGGATTACGTTCTGGCGTGTGTCTCATGCGCCAAAAATAAGTCTCCTCGACAACGGCCGTCTGGGTTACTCTATCCCTTGCCGGTGGCAGACAGGCCCTGGGAGATGGTCGGGATGGACTTTGTAGTGGGTTTGCCCAAGTCTCGCGGCTGTACCGTCATTTGGGTAATTACCGATCATTTCTCGAAAATGGTGCACTTGGTGCCGCTCCCACGGTTACCTTCTGCACGGGCCTTGGCAGCGTTGTTCATAAGACACATCTTCCGCCTACACGGCATGCCAGACAAAATTGTCAGTGACCGGGGTCCCCAGTTTGCGTCTCGGTTCTGGAGAGAGCTTTGTCGTCTTCTCAGCATTGAGTTAAATCTCTCTTCCGCATATCATCCCGAGACGAATGGGTTGGTAGAGAGGGCCAATCAGACTCTGGTCACATATCTGCGACATTTTGTTTCTGCCAGGCAGGATGACTGGGCATCTTTATTACCATGGGCAGAGTTCGCCCTTAATAACGCTGTAGCCGATTCCACCGGTCAGACTCCTTTCCTCCTTAATTACGGCCAGCATCCGCGGGTTCCTGTGCCTATGCCCGTGTCCTCTGCTGACTCCAGGGTGGCAGACTGGGCAGTGGAGGCACGGGACATTTGGGACCGCACTCAGGATGCCATTCGGGCCTCGAAGGAGAGAATGAGGTCCTCCGCCGATGCACATCGGCGCCCTGCCCCGGCCTTTGCTCCTGGCGACTTGGTGTGGCTCTCCGCCCGTAACATCAGGCTGCGAGTTGAGTCCACTAAGTTTGCTCCTCGCTACTTGGGCCCATTCAAGGTCCTCGAGCAGGTTAATCCCGTGGTCTACCGCCTGGCTCTTCCTCCACGCTTGGGTATCACCGACACCTTTCATGTGTCCCTCTTGAAACCCGTATACATGTCCCGGTTTTCCGAGTCATCTGCCGGGACATCGGGTTCGTCTACGGACGATTACGAGGTGAACGCTATTTTGGGGTGCAAGGTGGTACGCGGCAAAAAGTTTTATTTGGTGGATTGGAAGGGTTATGGTCCAGAGGACAGGTCTTGGGAGCCTGCTGAAAACATTCGGGCCCCGCAGCTCATTGCTGCCTTCGAGCGTAGCGAGGCCCAAGGAGGGGGGGGCCCTAGGAGGGGGGGTAATGTTAGGAGTCGAGTTTCCTCTGCTGCACAGGGGGAATCTCGATCCGTCTCCGCTGCGGTCTCCCATTCCCCTCCAGCCGCAGTGGAGTCTGCTCAGCAGGGACGTCGATCCCAGCGTCTCGCTCAGTCTGACTCTGTGAGAAGAGTTATTGCTGCTTCTCCAGCTTCTGCCTTTGAAGCCTATTCTGGTCAGCAGCGAGCGGACTTCTCTGGGACTAAGTCCTTATCTGCACACACTGAGCATGCCCAGGGCAAGATCTCCCGTTGGAGATCGAGGGTCATGTGCTCAGGCTCTGCGGCACATTCCATTGGTCCTCTTGGCAGGTCCTAGAAGGGCAAAAGTTCTGTAGCCATTTCCTGTGCTGCAGCTATATAAACTGCGCATGACCGCACGGCCATGCGCTAGTATTGTCTTACAATTGATATGTGTGTATGTGTGAGTGCAAGTCGTTCTTGGTTACCCCTTCCCTATTGAATGTCTGTTCGCGGAAGGTGTACGGCTGCTATCTAGCGCCCGACTTAGCCTACTACACTAAACACACATCACAGCGTCCTGTAGCTGTGCCTGCCAGTACGGCGCCGTGCGCCTGCCTTGCGCTTTCCATACCCAAGTCTGGGTGGTTAGTGGCGTCCGTTAGTGCGGCATCGCTCGCGCACTTGTGCGCTTATATTTCTGAAGGTTCTCTACACACCCAGTTGCGGTGTTGTGCCAGCAAGGGCCTAATCGGGCTTCAATCCCTTCTGGGGTTAAGTCCGCTGGCCACTTGCTCGCACTCTAGTGCGGTATTGCGGTCCTGTGAATTAACAGGATCGCTTTCCTCACGCTGGGTGAGGTTTAACCCACGCGTGTTTACTTTAGTGTACCGCTATATAGTCTGCAAATTGCTAGCAGCAGGTTCTCACCTGCACGGTGGACCCCGGACTGCGAACGCATCTTTGTCACCTGTCTTGGTGCGTTCCGCCAGTCCTAACAAGGAGTTTGTTTGCTCTCCCAATGTTAGCATGGGTTTCCTCATCCATTTTCCTTCCATACTCCAAAGACATACCGATAGGGAGATTAAATTGCGAGCTCCAATCAGCAATGCTGATTTCTGTATAGCATTGTGAAATTAATGGCGCTATACAAGCAGATACTATAAAATAAATAAAATCTAATTTTTTTAACAATTTTGAAGTTGAATTTTGGTAGATTTGCTCCCTTGTAGCAGCCAGGCTGTACACTTGTTCACCTAGTGAGTGATTTAGAGTTTCACCGTAGCTTTATGTCAATAAACCAGATCGGAAAAGTTGTTACTCTAGCATATGTCCCCTGGCTATCAAGTTGTTCTGCTAAAAATAAAAGCTTGGTATTCCATGGTATCAACATTTTCAAAAACGTCTTCATATTTGAAAATCTTCTTGCCAGCAGTACAGCGTTTTCTTTACTGATATAAAATGGAATGGCATGACCCGTAATGCCATCAGCGTAGACATTTCCGAAAGCTAAAGATGCCAAAGGTAAGGGTTAGAGGTGGGCTAGATCTCCCTGCGTAGACAAGCTTTACACTTATATCTAGTTATCCTATCAATGGTCAACCTATTGAGCAAAAACTCATCGGATCGAAGCAAGAGGAAGAAAAACAGGCACAAGTACCAATATTTCAATAGTGTAAGGGAATTCCACTTTGACATATTACTTGTGCTAGCATAGCCAATGGAAATGGGAATAAATATAGTACTATGGGGTTACTTACAGTTGATCCATATATATAAACAGAACCCTATTATACTGGATATGTATATAGAGGGCTAAAGATAAATATCTTAGGCTGGGTTCACATTGCGTCTCTCTCCCCGTTCCTAAGTCCATCGGTGGCTTCTGTCTCAATCCTGTTTTTCTAAGGCTAGGTTCACATTGCATTCGTGGCAGTCCACTAACGGAATCCGTTACATAGTGCCACTAATGCTATATAACGGATCCGTTAGCACCCCCATTGACCGCAATGTATCTAACGCATCGCTAACGTATGCCATTTTTGGCATGCGTTAGCGATGTCCCATTATTTTCTGATGGACTTCGAACGCTGCTTGCAGCGTTTTTGGGTCCGTTCTTGCTAGCGCAGATCGGGCATCTGCGCTAGCGGGATCGCTAAACGCAATCCCTTTTTGCACATTGCGTTAGCGCATTCCGTTAGCGTATGCGCTAAACGGATTGCACTAACGCAATGTGAACCTAGCCTAAGATTGGCTTTTGTTGAAGTCATTGACTTTTTTTCCTGCGAAGTTCATCTTTTTTTGCCTACCACTATATTGTATCTGGGTAAAGACCGACAATGTGGGAAAAGAGGCCAAAAGTTTGATGTTTTTCACTTTTTGCCTAAGTGAAACTAATGGGGGCACGTCTAAACACTGTTTTATGAGAATTCAGATAGAAGTCAGGAGCATGATCAGAAATGCAATGTGAATTTGATTTGGACTTATTAATACACATTTGACAAAGCTCCGAGAATGTGATTTTGTTCCTACATTTCATAAAATTCCAAGATAGAAACAATGTAGTATCGTCTTTATCTATTGTTCATTCATTTATCGTTCATTCATTTTGACCTTGAGTAAGTTGAAAAAGCTTAGCTGCTAAGGATATGCTGTCTAGCAATTAAAATTATGGCAATATATACATTAAAATGTGGCCAACCTTACTTTTCCTCCTGGCTTAACCCCTTAATCCCATATGACGTACTATCCCGTCCAGGTGACCTGGGACTTAATTCCCATGGACGGGATAGTACGTCATATGCGATCGGCCGCGCTCACGGGGGGAGCGCGGCCGATCGCGGCCGGGTGTCAGCTGCCTATCGCAGCTGACATCCGGCACTATGTGCCAGGAGCGGTCACGGACCGCTCCCGGCACATTAACCCCCGGCACACCGCGATCAAAGATGATCGCGGTGTGCCGGCGGTGCAGGGAAGCATCGCGCAGGGAGGGGGCTCCCTGCGGGCTTCCCTGAGACGATCGGTACACGGTGATGTGCTCACCGTGTACCGAGCGTCTTCTCCCTGCAGTCCCCGGATCCAAAATGGCCGCCGGGCTGCATCCGGGTCCTGCAGGGAGCACTTCCGGGTCAGGATCAGGCTGCAGCTGCAGCTCTAATCCTGCCCGGCTGTATGTCAGATCACCGATCTGATAGAGTGCTGTGCACACTGTCAGATCGGTGATCTGTGATGTCCCCCCCTGGGACAAAGTGAAAAAGTAAAAAAAAAAATTTCCACACTTGTAAAAAAAAAAAATAAAAAAAAAATTCCTAAATAAAGCAGAAAAAAAAAATATTATTCCCATAAATACATTTCTTTACATAAAAAAAAACAAAAAAACAATAAAAGTACACATATTTAGTATCGCCGCGTCCGTAACGACCCGACCTATAAAACTGGCCCACTAGTTAACCCCTTCAGTGAACACCGTAAGAAAAAAAAAAAAAAAACGAGCCAAAAAACAACGCTTTATTATCATAACGCTGAACAAAGAGTGGAATAACACGCGATCAAAAAGACGGATATAAATAACCATGGTACCTCTGAAAACGTCATCTTGTCCCGCAAAAAACGAGCCGCCATATAGCATCATAACCAAAAAAATAAAAAAGTTATAGTCCTCTGAATAAAGCGATGCCAAAATAATTATTTTTTCTATAAAATAGTTTTTATCGTATAAAAGCGCCAAAACATAAAAAAAATGATATAAATGAGGTGTCGCTGTAATCGTACTGACCCGAAGAATAAAACTGCTTCATCAATTTTACCAAACGCGGAACGGTATAAACGCCTCCCCCAAAAGAAATTCATGAATAGCTGGTTTTTGGTCATTCTGCCTCACAAAAAAATCGGAATAAAAAGCGATCAAAAACTGTCACGTGTCCGAAAATGTAACCGATAAAAACGTCAACTCGTCCCGCAAAAAACAAGACCTCACATGACTCTGTGGACCAAAATATGGAAAAATTATAGGTCTCAAAATGTGGAGACGCAAAAACTTTTTTGCTATAAAAAGCGTCTTTTAGTGTGTGACGGCTGCCAATCATAAAAATCCGCTAAAAAACTCGCTATAAAAGTAAATCAAACCCCCCTTCATCACCCCCTTAGTTAGGCTAGGTTCACATTGCGTTAATGGGTTAACGCTAACGGACAGCGTTGCACGGCGAAAATGTCACAATTAACGCCGTGCAACGGGTCCGTTAGCACAACCATTGACAGCAATGTGATTTTCAGGTGTAGCGCATCGCTAGAGCGTGCCATTTTCGGCTCGCGCTAGCAAGGTGCCATTCTTTTGTGGCGCGCCTCAGACGCTGCTTGCAGCGTCCGCGGCGCGCCCGAGGTCCGATCCCCGATCTTCCAGAGCGGGGACGTTAACGCGACCACTAAACACGACACCTAAAAAGACATTGTGTTAGCGCAATCCGCTAGTGCTAAACGGATTTCCCTAACGCAATGTGAACCTAGCCTTAGGGAAAAATAATAAAATTAAAAAAAATGTATTTATTTCCATTTTCCGGTTAGGGTTAGGGTTAGGGTTAGGGCTAGGGTTGGGGCTAGGGTTAGGGTTTGGATTACATTTACGGTTGGGATTAGGGTTGGGATTAGAATTAGGGGTGTGTCTGGGTTAGGTGTGTGGTTAGGGTTACAGTTGGGATTAGGGTTAGTGGTGCGTTTGGATTAGGGTTTCATTTATAATTGGGGGGTTTCCACTGTTTAGACACATCAGGGGCTCTCCAAACGCGACATGGCGTCCGATCTCAATTCCAGCCAATTCTGCATTGAAAAAGTAAAACAGTGCTCCTTCACTTCCGAGCTCTCCCGTGCGCCCAAACAGGGGTTTACCCCAACATATGGGGTATCAGCGTACTCGAGACAAATTGGACAACAACTTTTTGGGTCCAAGTTCTCGTTATCCTTGGGAAAATAAAAATTTGGGGGGCTAAAAATCATTTTTGTGGGAAAAAAAAGGATTTTTATTTTCACGGCTCTGCGTTGTAAACTGTAGTGAAACACTTGGGGGTTCAAAGTTTTCACAACACATCTAGATAAGTTCCATGGGAGGTCTAGTTTCCAATATGGGGTCACTTGTGGGTGGTTTCTACTGTTTGGGTACATCAGGGGCTCTGCAAATGCAACGTGACTCCTGCAGACCAATCCATCTAAGTCTGCATTCCAAATGGCGCTCCTTCCCTTCCGAGCTCTGCCATGCGCCCAAACAGTGGTTCCCCCCCACATATGGGGTATCAGCGTACTCAGGACAAATTGGACAACAACTTTTGGGGTCCAATTTATTATGTTACCCTTGTGAAAATACAAAACTGGGGGCTAAAAAATTTTTGCGAAAAAAAAATAAATTTATTTTAACGGCTCTGCGTTATAAACTGTAGTGAAACACTTGGGGGTTCAAAGCTCTCAAAACACATCTAGATAAGTTCCTTAGAGGGTCTAGTTTCCAAAATGGTGTCACTTGTGGGGGTTTTTAATGTTTAGGCACATCAGGGGCTCTCCAAACCAACATGGCGTCCCATCTTAATTCCAGTCAATTTTGCATTGAAAAGTCAAATGGCGCTCCTTCCCTTCCGAGCTCTGCTATGCACCCAAAAAGTGGTTTACCCCCACATATGGGGTATCGTCGCACTCAGGACAAATTGCACAACAACTTTTGTGGTCTAATTTCTTCTCTTACCCTTGGGAAAATAAAAAATTGGTGGCGAAAAGATTATTTTTGTGAAAAAATATGATTTTTTATTTTTACGGCTCTGCATTATAAACTTCTGTGAAGCACTTGTTGGGTCAAAGTGCTCACCACACCTCTAGATAAGTTCCTTAAGGGGTCTACTTTCCAAAATGGTGTCACTTGTGGGGATTTCAATGTTTAGGCACATCAGGGGCTCTCCAAACGCAACATGGCATCCCATCTCAATTCCAGTCAATTTTGCATTGAAAAGTAAAATGGCGCTCCTTCCCTTCCGAGCTCTGCCATACGCCCAAACAATGGTTTACACCCATATACGGGGTATCAGCGTACTCAGGACAAATTGGCCAACAATTTTTGAGGTTCAATTTCTTCTCTTACTCTTGGGAAAATAAAAAATTGGGGGCGAAAAGATCATTTTTGTGAAAAAATATGATTTTTTATTTTTACGGCTCTGCATTATAAACTTCTGTGAAGCAATTGGTGGGTCAAAGTGGTCACCACACATCTAGATAAGTTCCTTAGGGTGTCTACTTTCCAAAATGGTGTCACTTGTGGGGGGTTTCAATGTTTAGGCACATCAGTGGCTCTCCAAACGCAACATGGTGTCCCATCTCAATTCCTGTCAATTTTGCATTTAAAAGTCAAATGGCGCTCCTTCCCTTCCGAGCTCTGCCATGCGCCCAAACAGTGGTTTACCCCCACATATGGGGTATCAGCGTACTCAGTACAGATTGTACAACAATGTTTGGCATCCATTTTATCCTGTTACCCTTGGTAAAATAAAACAAATTGGAGCTGAAATAAATTTTGTGTGAAAAAAAGTTAAATATTCATTTTTATTTAAACATTCCAAAAATTCCTGTGAAACCCCTGAAGGGTTAATAAACTTCTTGAATGTGGTTTTGAGCACCTTGAGGGGTGCAGTTTTTAGAATGGTGTCACACTTGGGTATTTTCTATCATATAGACCCCTCAAAATGACATCAAATGAGATGTGGTCCCTAAAAAAAAATGGTGTTGTAAAAATGAGAAATTGCTGGTCAACTTTGAACCCTTATAACTCCCTAACAAAAAAAAATTTTGGTTCCAAAATTGTGCTGATGTAAAGGAGACATGTGGGAAATGTTACTTATTAAGTATTTTGCGTGACATATCTCTGTGATTTAAGGGCATAAAAATTTAAAGTTGGAAAATTGCGAAATTTTCAAAATTTTCGCCAAATTTCCGTTTTTTTCACAAATAAACGCAAGTTATATCGAATAAATGTTACTACTAAAATGAAGTACAATATGTCACGAGAAAACAATGTCAGAATCGCCAAGATCCGTTGAAGCGTTCCAGAGTTATAACCTCATAAAGGGACAGTGGTCAGAATTGTAAAAATTGGCCCGGTCATTAACGTGCAAACCACCCTCGGGGCTTAAGGGGTTAAGGGGCTCATGGTGAGCTGAGAAATAATTGGTACGGATATATCCTTTTTTGCCTATCCTTCTGATTCGATATATCCTGAGATGAGTGTCACAACAAGACATTGAAAAGAAACATGATTTTGTGATACTCTGTTGGGAGATGCTTATGATATACATATTCCTCTAAACCTATCCACCTCCGGCCCTTTATATTTGTGAAGAGACTACTCTTAAGTCATTGACCTGCCCCCCCATCTGAGATCTTGAGCATAAACCATTAGTCCTGGGGGGCGATCATGTGCAGATTGATAGACTGGTCCTCGCAATGTCTCAGAACCTTACCCCCGGGAAAAACGGAACCCGCACAAGATCATACGTAGGACAGCAGGTCACTCAGAAAAGTCTGACTTGTTGGTCATTGACGGACGGAAAGAGGGAGGAGACTCGAGAGCTGTATGTGCAAGGTTAAGCCACTTGTTTTTGCAGCTCATAAGCATGAAAATCGGATAGGAGATTTCTTTGAAAGGGAAACACAGATTACTTATATTATTCTACATTACAGAGACTTAACAGACAACATTAGTTTGCGGTACACAAATCTGCTGACATGTTCCCTTTAAAGGGAATCCATCACCAGGCATTTGCCACCTATTTTGAGAGCAGCCTATTTTAGAGACAAAGACCCTGATTCCTATGATGTCCCTTACTTGGCTGCTTGGTGTAGTTTTTATAAAATCAGTGTTTTATCAGCAGGAGATTATCATTAAAGTACTAAAGGGAATGAAGAGTGAGTTCAACTTACCACACCGTATGATGAAAAGTACAGGTTAGTATAATCCTGGAGGGTTCTAGTCCAGCCGGTGATTGCGGCCAAATAGGAGCAGTGGAGAAGGGTAGGGGGAGTTCAGCACGACCATCCAGGTAATAATAATATGACCTGGATGGTCGTGCTAAACTCCACCTCCCCTCCCATTAGAGGACTAGTTAACCTGCTGCTAGGTAGTCCTCAATATTCATAAGGAGAGGTGGAGTTCCGCACAACCATCCAGGTAATATTATTATTACCTGGATGGTCGTGCTGAACTCCACCTACCCTCCTCCACTGCTCCCATTAAAGGACTAGTTAACCTGCTACTAGGTAGCCCTCCACATTCATGAGATCTACATAACTCAGCCACACCACTGATTAGCAGCTTTTTGTGTACACTGTGCATAGGCAGCAATCAGTGGTGTGGGGCGGGGTTATATAGAGCTCAGCATTCAGAGAACTGCTAGATTTGCAGGAGAGAAAACAGGGATCTTATAAAAAAACAACAGCAAGCAGCCCAGTAAGTGACACATCACTGAAATCAGAGTGTCTCCCTCTACGTCATGCTGCTCTCAGACGAGGCATCAAAAGCCAGGTGACATACACTTTAACGTGGGGAAATTGACATCTGTCTCAGTATTGGTTTCATCATCCTTTCGATTACCATGGTAGAATTACTTGATGGGTCTGTATCTATATTTTCCAATCTTTTAACTATGTAGCTAACAATTTTTTTTAATGATTATTATCTCGAACAACCAGCAATTCCAACACAGAAAATTCTAACACAGTATAAGTTATGTTACAGGCGCTTTCACTTGCACTTTATTTAATTTTTTTCTTAATTATGCTTCAAAATGACACCCAAAAAAATATTTCTAAAGCCAATTACAACTTCCAGACAAAGTTTTACTGATATTATTTTTTTTTTCTGCCTTTCTTGACAACAAATTCGATGTAGAAGTGGATGCCCGGGTCTGCGCGAAAATATAGACATGGGCTAATTTGTCTAAGGAGCACATTGCTAGAGGTGACTCTTCTAATGATCTGACTACTTCTTCACATAATTGGATTGTATTGATTTTCTTAGTGGGTTTATAGAATCTCAAAAATTACCATCTTGTTCTAATTACAGGAAAAGGCAATCATACGTGTTATCATGACAGTGAATTAAAACGCAGAGCCATATTACTAATGGAAACCCCCAATGAAAATAGAGCGGATCGCTGCTAAGTTATCCATAAACCTCACGTTTTCATTTTTTAAATACCGATTTTTCTTTTTGGGACTTTCGAAGAAAGGACCGCCGCGTAATCCTCCATAATTGGAGTTTTTAATTGGACAACTTCTAATTAAAAAGTAAAAAAAATAAATAAGTAAACAAGCCGTCTGGTAGGTTTTTTTTTATATATATAAAACGATCATGAATGTATGCAGAACGCTTTCTTGTAGTGCCAATTAAAATCATAGCCTAGAAAGCAGCCTGGAACCTAATTAACTATCACTTTCACCTTCAACAATACCATCTTTGTAGTAATAAAAGGCGCTCTATCCTTTACTGTTCGCCAACGGAAATTGTTGGATAATCAGTGAGTGCATCAATAGGTCAATTCCAGAGAAACGCTCATGTGTCGCGGTAAACAAAAACAAATGATGTTGCATATTTTTTTAAGTGGAAAGTCGAAAAACAATTGGACCTGTTTATCTAAAAATAAAGACACTGTAAACAAGATATAATTAACATATAAATGAATTAACATATAGAAATATATACTGGGTTTTAGGATCTGTCAGTTCCAGGAATTAAGCAACTGATTATGGCTACATCGACAGGACCTTTATTTACAGGACCTTTATTTACCGCGATCTTGAAATGTCGGCAAAGTAGTACATTTTTGCCAAGACTTAAAAAAAAATCTCAAAGTGAACGCAGCATTTGAAGGCAACTGTAGGATCATCAATTAGATGCAAATTAAATATTGTTCCTTACATGTGGGTGTCCATAAGAAAAGGAAACATTATCATGAGCCATGTCCTCAAAAAAATTACTCAAGTCAAAGAGCCTGGAAATAAATCATGGTCAACTTGACTTAACTCTATAGCATCTTCACTAACTTGACTTGATATACCCTGCATATAAAGCTATTAAACATATATATGTATATTTTAAAATCCTTTGCCCTATAGAGTGTTGGCATCCTAGTGGGCACATTTCCGATAACCAGTTCCATTAAAACATATATTAATTTTCTAATGGCCTCAATCTCGATCCATGGTGACTTGATGGATGAATGATCTGTAGGAAGCTCGATCTTGTGTAAGCCTAGATAGGTCCACCAGGGTCTTCTCCTCCATTATTTTGATAGTATCAAGCCATCAGGTTACTGGTCTACCTTTTCACCATGTTCCTTCTATTCTTCCTACCATCCAGTGATGGCTATCTTCATATGAGGATGTCCAAAGTGGGCAAGTCGTAGCTTATTGAGTCTTGCTTCCAGTGACTTGTCTGGCCTGATTTGTGCCAAAATTACTTTGTTTGTTCTTCTTGTCATCTATAGTATTGAAAACATCTCCAGAATTATATTTCGAAAGCATCAATTCTTCTGTCTTGTTTCTTTAACATCCAGGTTTCACATATGTATGTAACCACAAAAAAAAACCATATGTATGAGCCATGTTTTCAACATGAGGGAAATGTCCTCGATTTGAAGACCTAGTCCCTAGACTTCATTGTTGAAAAAAGTATACCATTCAATATAGTATGCCAGAGATTATTAATATTTAGAATAACAGCTTTTTCACTGTATTTCTCCTTGAATATTCAATCTTCATGCAATAAGCCCCTTTAATATTTATCATATTATTTATATATTTTTTCAGATTTTTTTTTAAACTAGCAAAGCACAAACAGACAAACACTGAACAAGAACAATATTTCTCAATGTTCTTAAGCCTTGTGCCTTCTACCTAAACAAATTACAATTTAGTACCCCTTAAGCCAGGATTGCACACCAAAGCTCCTGGACCCCAATGCAAAATCTATAACAGAACCATCACCTAACGTGTGTCATTAATAATACTGATGGCACCCTTGGAACCTTGCCGCCACCAGGGATTAAGTGCAGCTGCTACCTCTGCACCCTAAGGTTCTACAGTATTTTGATGGACCAATTCATTCTTCAAACCATGCACTAGATATATGAGTGTATATTACGTATATTACCTTTTTTAAACACTACTTTAACTGTTCATCCACCAACCGATTGCAATCCTATAGAAAATCCAACATTTCCATAATGGAGCACTTTATGTTAAATAGCTAGACTCTTCTTTTTCGGCATTTAAGCCTCAACCCAACTCAAATCAAGTTGTGACCAACCGATAATGGCTCATTAAACAACTTTTGAAAAGGGCAAATATTTGGAAGCTTCACGGTAAACCAAACATGTCAGACAATGGACAATATTGATTCATGATCTCTAAATTATCCACTGTGAGCAACATAGTTGTTCAACAAAGGTTCAACAAAGGACAAAGTAGGTCTAAAACATGTTGCCTGTGAGCGCAGCTGATACAGTATACCTTTTCTGCCTTTTTCATTTTTGTGCTGTTGTATTCAACCATTTTTTGCCTGTTATATTACTGTATCAATAAAGCAATTCGGCTATGGTTTGGACTGTCGCTATTATCGGAGTATTCACCGTGACAGGGAGTTGATTGCACATTTTTCATATGTCAGACAATGGATAATATTGACACATGATCTCTAAAACATTCCTTAAAAAATTGGCAAACTTACTGGTTTCTGTAGCCATCGCTGTGATGTTGTGCCCCATAGTTGTGCCGAATATCCCCCATCCTCTGGAACTCTCTGCCTCAACACGTCCGACTATCAACCACATTTGGATCCTTCAGACGGAACCTGAAATCCCATCTCTTCAGGAAAGCCTACAGCCTGCACTGACCCCGCTGCCGCCTCATCACTACCAGAGATACTGCCTCACCAACACCGGAGCTCCTGCAACCCTCAACCTACTGTCTCCTTCCCCATAATCCTGTAGAATGTAAGCCCGCAAGGGCAGGGTCCTCGCCCCTCTGTACCAGTCTGTCATTGTTAGTTTTGTTATGATCTGGTGGCCTTGGAGCAGCATGAGACATACTCTGGAGAAGGTGGCCCCTGTACTGACCGCAAACCCTGAACTTAGCAGCGCAACTAGAAGTAGCCATGGGGGGTACCTAACTCTCCCTAGACCCCTCGACACAGCCTAAGAAACTAACTACCCCTAAAGACAGAAACAGGAAACCTATCTTGCCTCAGAGAAAATCCCCAAAGGACAGACAGCCCCCCACAAATATTAACTGTGAAAGGAGAGGGAAATAACATACGCAGACATGAAATCAGGATTTAGCATAGGAGCACATGCTAGCTAAATAGAAAGAATAGAACAGAGTACTATGCGGTCAGTATTAAAACACTAGAAAATATCCACCACAGAAAATACAAAACACCACATCTGACTAAAGACATGGGGGTATATCTGCATCTCCAGAGACACAGCAAGGCTGCAAAAAATACTTCACAGACAAAGCTGGACAAGACAAAACATGAAAATGCACAGAACTATAAGGTCCACAGCAGGTGGACAGCAAAAACGAAGCCAGGACTTATCTTTGAAGAAAAGCAAAGCGAACAGGAGAGACCAGAAGGGATGTGAATCCTCCAAAAACAATGGACAACTGGCAGGGACTAAAGAGTCCTGCAAAGCTATATACCCCAGTCAGTTTTGCAATTAGTAGATACACCTGTCCAATCCTGCAGTCGAGGCACAACTGCATTACCCTCTACAAACACCGGAGGGAGCCCAAAAGCTGAATTCATAACATAGTTTACTGTAAGTGATATCTGTAACTTGTATGTAACCCCTTCTCATGTACAGCACCATGGAATCAATGGTGCTATATAAATAAATAATAATAATAATAGTTATCTCTCTGTCTAGTGCCATAGCCAACGTTATTTTGAGGCTTAACAAAGGACCATGCAGGTCTTAAACATGTTGACTGTGAGCGCAGTAGATATTTCTTTTCTGCTGTTTTAATTTTTGTGCTATTGTGTTCAACCATTTTTTTGCCTTTTACACAACTGGATCAATAAAACAATTCTTTTAAGAAAATGTGAGTGTCGGCTATGGTTTGGAATGTTGCTATTACCCGAGTATTCACCATGACAGGTGAGTTGATTGCACCTTTTTCCTATGTATGGACAAAATTGCTATGATCTCTAAAATATTCCTTCAAAAATTGGCAAACTTACTGGTTTCTGTAGCCACCACTGTGATATTGTGCCACATAGTCGTCTCTCTGTCCAGTGCCGTAGCTAACGTTATTTTGCCATCATCCGCATTGATGTTAAATTGACGATCCAGATCCGTATGTCGATCGATAGAAAACCTTGAAATAAAAAAAACACATAAATGATGAAAAAAATAAATAAATAATGGGACATTGTTTGTTTGGTTTGTATCACTAATAGCATTAGTAGATGTCCACAGTAACATCAGCTATTTACTCTGTGGCACCATATGCTACATGTTTCACAAACACTCGGTAAATCAACTGTGGCGTGATAAATAGGCATCGTCAATAAGGAAATTATGAGCCGGATTCAAGTTTGGCTGATGACATGTTTAAAACCTGTTATTAATCAAGCTATAAATATGCAATCTACGACATTTATCGTGATACAATATATCAAACCGGCTGCATGCCATGCAAATTAATTACACTGGCGTCTCGGTGGTATAATATTTAAAGCTGTGATTTATTGGTAGATTATTTCAGTTAATTCATATTATAAAGCAAGAAAAGGATTTCCAACTTCTCCTGGATGATTGGTTACAGCTCTAGAAACTGTTTTAAATGGTCTTTCATGTTACTAGTAGAGTTGAGCGAATTTGTTTGGATTTGGTTCCGAATACGATCGGCATCGAATTTGTTTTTGCAATATTTGTCAAACACAGCCGAACGTCAATAGAGTCAATGGGAGTAGAATTTACTGAATATGTTCGGAACTAATCATCAAACATACATTCGACACGAATAAGGTACCAATATGGCACGAATATGGCAAATTCAGATTCGGCGAACAAATCCGAACAAATTCGCTCAACTCTCGTTACAAGATATTTCACATGAACTTTTCTTTTACATACGCATCCCTTCTGCTGATCACCCTTGCACCGTACCACCAGTAGTGGAAAGGTACGATAAAGTTCAGATTTTCTCTCAAGCTTTTATGGGTGCAAGAGAAATGTCCTCCTCATCTACCAAGCCCAAATACACCAGGTATATTTTAATTTATTTTAATTAAGTCCTACTGGCTGGTCAATGGCCGTGCTAGTCAACAGAACCAAGTAGAGGCTTCCATTGGAAAGGTAGAGTTACAGCATTTTTGTGGTATTGCAAAGACCAAAAAATGCCAAATGGGGGTGAAGCAGAGAGCACACCATGCGCAATTCAAAAGGGACAATATCATTCTCAGTGGCTGGATGAGGTGTGTGGCTCCAGACACAACACTGGGAAAAGCAATAACATATTTTTCAATGGCTGCTGCTCCACCCGCTGGGTCCTGTTCGTGGAGTAAAGAAAGACAAGTGAGGGCTCTACACTTTCCAGAGCCCCTGCTTCTCCCCTTTGTTTACGGAGACCAAAAAAAGTAATTTTGGTGTTCTTTAATTTTTTTTCTGCTTACAGTGTTAATTATTATATTTTGATAAATATCACTTTTCTGAACATGTCAATACCACACTTGTGTTTTTCAATTTTATTATTTTTTATTATTATTTTAACTTTTATATACACATTGCTTAAAAAAATAAAGGGAACACTTAAACAACAGAATATAACTCCAAGTAAATCAAACTTCTGTGAAATCAAATTGTCCACTTAGGAAGAAACACTGTTTGACAATTAATTTCACATGTTGTCGTGCAAATTGAATAGACAACAGATGAAAACTATTGGCAATTATCAAGACACACTCAATAAAGGAGTGGTTCTGCAGGTCCACAGACCACATCTCAGTACCAATGATTTTTGGCTGATGTTTTGGTCACTTTTGAATGTTGGTTGTGCTTTCACACTCATGGTAGCATGAGAAGGACTCTACAACCCACATAAGTGGCTCATGTAGTGCAGCTCATTCAGGATGGCACATCAATGCGAGATGTGGCAAGAAGGTTTGCTGTGTCTGTCAGCGTAGTGTCCAGAGGCTGGAGGTGCTACCAGGAGACAGGCCAGTACACCAGGAGATGTGGAGGGGGCCGTAGGAGGGCAACAACCCAGCAGCAGCAGGACCGCTACCTCAGCCTTTGTGCAAGGATGAACAGGAGGAGGACTCCCAGAGCCCTGCAAAATGACCTCCAGCAGGCCATAAATGTGCATGTGTCTGCACAAACAGTTAGAAACCAACTCCATGAGGATGATCGGAGTGTCCAACAGATGGGGGTTGTGCTCACAGTTGATCACCGTGCAGGATGCTTGGCATTTGCCACAGAGCACCAGGATTGGCAAATTTGCCACTGGCGCCCTATGCTCTTCACAGATGAAAGCAGGTTCACACTGAGCACAAGTGACAAATGTGACAGAGTCTGGAGACACCGTGGAGAAAGATCTGCTGCCTGTAACATCCTTCAGCATGACCGATTTGGCAGTGGGTCAGTAATAGTGTGGGATGGCATTTCTTTGGAGGGCTGCACAGCCCTCCATGTGCTCACCAGAGGTAGCCTGACTGCAATTAGGTACTGAGATGAGATCCTCAGACCCCTTGTGAGACCATATGCTGGTGCGGTTGGCCCTGGGTTCCTCCTAATGCATGACAATGCCAGACCTCATATGGCTGGAGTGTGTCACCAGTTCCTGCAAGATGAAGGCATTGAAGCTATGGACTGGCCCACCCTTTCTCCAGACCTGAATCTCATTGAACACATCTGGGACATCATGTCTCACACCATTCACCAACATCACATTGCACCACAGACTGTCCAGGAGTTGGTGGACGCTTTAGTCCAGGTCTGGTAGAAGATCCCTCAAGAGACCATCCGCCACCTCATCAGGAGCATGTCCAGGCATTGTATGGAGGTCATACAGGCACGTGGATGCCACAAACACTACTGAGCATAATTTCCTTGTCTTGAGGCATTTCCACTGAAGTTGGATAAGCCTGTAACTTCATTTTCCACTTTGATTTTCAGAATCATTCCAACTCCAGTCCTCAGTGGGATATTAATTGTGATTTACATTGTTAGTTTTTAGGTTTTATTGTTCTCAACACATCCCACTATGTAATGAATAAAGATTTACAACTAGAATATTTTATTCAGTGATATCTAAGAAGTGGGATTTTAGTGTTCTCTTTATTTTTTGAGCAGTGTATATTTTTTTATTTTATTATTAACTTTTTATTGAATTTATTAGTCCTTCTAGGGGACTGTAAGCTGCGATCATCTGACTACCTGTGCTATATACAACAATGCTACTGTAAAAATCACAGTCTCCTTTGAAACTCGGCCACAGGTTATGTCATGCTGTAAACAGCGATAAAGGGGCAGGACGGCGTACTGGAACCCGCACCTGTAACTACCACTTAAATGGGGCCGTGGCTTTCCCTTATCTCGGGGGTACCTATGATGGTTAGGAGGCCCAAGCCGCCAGCGTATCCCTGTCTCCTGTGCAGGCTCTATCAGGGGCTCCCTCTCCCCCCAAAGGAGGTGGACTGCACCAGTGTAATAATACAACAAATAACAGGGTATACAGACAAGGTAACTAAAAGTCTCAAACTCACCAAATGCTCACACAACCACAGAGGAAAAACAGAGAAGGGAAGAGAAGGAATAAACTTAGGAAGGAAAACAGGTTTAACATGCAACCAAAACTGCAGACACCAATTTCTGTAAATAAACACCAACACTACGCTCCTTCAACCTCCGAGCCAGGCAGTAGAACTGATCACTGACACTGGCTGAAGTCAGGACTGGGTCTATATAGAGGATCAGATGACAAAATCCAGCTCTCAGCAACTTAGCAATAAGATTAACTCCTGCAATGCTGGCACAAGCAGCTAGGTCAGAATACAGGTGAAGAGCTTCTGTGAACGAGGCCCAGAGTGCTGCGGTTCTCTGGAACCTCTCTGTCGCGGTAGCCCCGTGACAGGTTAGTTTTCAAGGAAGCTCCAAAATGACAAGCTCAAAGGTCTTAAAAGGAAGCAACCCGCAATCATGTCACAGGGGCGCCGATAGAATGATGCACTAGTGCACTGTTAATGCAAATGTCAGAATTTTAAAGCGGCATTTAACCCTTTAACAATCTTGTTTGGTGCAAGGAATGTATTTATTGTAGCACGCAACCTTTGCCTGACAAATAAAAGTCTGCTCCATACACTCACTACCAACTTGCGCCGTACTTGTATGGCAGATGTCAGTAAGGGGTTCAATAAGGGTCCTAGTGGTACAATGGTCAGGCTTAATAACAATTGACATCGTACTAGTAGTGTTTAATATCTTTCGTGTCTTGGATTTATTTTTGGATCATTGTGTCCAGATAAATATGGGTCTTTGAAGATTTCCATTTCCAAACTCAACTCTATTGGGAAAAATAAAAAATGTCCAAGATATAATTGAAAATTTATGCTAGGATGCAAAAACATATCAGTGTCTGGACACTACTTGTGAAGCTACGTGTTAGGTGTCGAGTTCCCGCCTCTGCACAGGGAGAATTTCAAACCATCTCTGCTGCGGTCTCCCATTCTTCTCCAGCAGCATAACCCAAAAGAAGAACCACAGTCAAAAGTCCAATATATCCAAAACATAGAAAACTTTATTTAGATAAATATCAGGTACATTAACAACAGTAAGGAACGATCACCGTGCAACCCACAGCACGCACAAAAATGGGACAGGGGAGGATAGCCTATCATCACATAACACAGTATATAGAATGACCCTGCATAATGCATACAAAACACATATGTAAGTAGGTAAAGGTCAGTTCATATGTCTGCATATATGGGCACAAGCTCCAAACAAATATTAGCAGTAAGAACAGCCAAAGTTATCATATACATACCGGTCAAACGTGTAGGATAACAAGATGGGATGTATAGGCACACCACCCCCGTCCCCCCGATGCGCGATTCGGCAAATGCCTTTCTCAAGGGGTATCCTTGCTACCATGGGCAGAGTTTGCGCTTAACAACACCGTAGCCGACTCCACCGGTCAGACTCCATTCTTCCTAAATTATGGCCAGCATCCACGTGTCCCTGTGCCCATGCCAGTGTCTTCCGCCGACTCCAGGGTGGCAGACTGGGCTGTGGAGGCACGGGACATTTGGGATCGCACGCAGGATGCCATTCGGGCCTCCAAGGAGAGAATGAGGTCCTCCGCCGATGTTCATCGGCGCCCCGCTCCGACCTTTGCCCCTGGCGACTTGATGTGGCTCTCCGCCCGTAACATCAGGCTGCGAGTTGAGTCCACTAAGTTTGCACCTCGCTACTTCGGTCCCTTCAAGGTCCTCGAATAGGTTAACCCTGTGGTCTACCATCTGGCCCTTCCTCCACGCTTGGGTATCACCGACACCTTTCATGTGTCCCTCTTGAAACCCGTATACATGTCCCGGTTTTCCGAGTCATCTGGCAGGACATCGGGTTCGTCTACGGACGATTACGAGGTGAACGCTCTTTTGTGGTGCAAGGTGGTACGTGGCAAAAAATTCTATTTGGTGGATTGGAAGGGTTATGGCACAGAGGACAGGTCCTGGGAGCCTGCTGAACACATTCGAGCTCCACAGCTCATTGCTGCCTTCGAGCGTATCGGGGTCCAAGGAGGGGGGGTAATGTTAGGTGTCGAGTTCCCGCCTCTGCACAGGGGGAATCTTGAACCATCTCTGCTGCAGTCTCCCATTCTTCTCCAGCCGCAGTGGAGTTTGCTCAGCGGAGACGTCGGTCCCAGCGTCTTGCTCAGTCTTACTCTATGCATAGGGTTACTGCTGCTTTTCCAGCTTCTGCCATTGAAGCCAGTGCTGGGCAGTGGCGAGCAGATGCTTTTGGGACTAAGTCCTGCTTTTCCCTTTCTGAGCATGCCCAGGGCAAGATCTCCCGTTGGAGATTGAGGGTCACATGCTCAGATCCCATTGGTCCTCCAGGAAGGTCCTAAAGGTGCACAACTTCTGTGGCAGCCTCCCATTGGTCCTTCTGGGAAGGTCATATACATGCTGCAGCTATATAAGGTTCACATTACCGCACGGCCATGCGCTAGGGTACATTTGTAAACATGTGTGTGTTGTGAGTGAAAGTCCCTCTTTAAAAATCCCCTCCCTATTGGATGACTGCTCGTGGAAGGTGGATGATTGCTATCTAGCACCTGACAGCCATCAGCACGTAACACACCATAAAGTGTCTAATTGCTGTGACCGCCAGTGCGGCGCCATGCGCTTTCACCTGACCCAAGCCCGGGTGGTTAGTGGCGTCCGCCAGTGCGGCACCGCATGCACTCTCGTGCATCTTTAATTATTATTTTGGTTACGCTGACACCCCATTAGCGGTGTCGAGCGCAAGTAGTCTAGACGGACTCGGATCCCTAGTCTTGGGACTGAGCTCGGTGACTCCTTGCTTGCGCTCTTGTGTGCGGTACTGAGGCCCTGTGATGCAACAGGGATCGCTTTCTTCATACAGGGTGAAGTTAACCCGTGTGTGTATTCACATTGTACCGCCATATAGTCTGTCATTACTTGGCAGCACGTTCCATCTCTGCACGGTGGACCCCGGGCTGCGAACGCACCTTATTCTATCTTTCTTATTATTTGGTGCATTCCGCTAGCCCTAACACTATGCTACCTTAACAATGACCAGTCTTTCAATTTTACTCACAAACAAAAAATCAAGGTAAGATCAAACACCTTTTTGAGGGCAATGTCCGTGCTCAACTTCTCCTTGATCATGGCACTCCCGAGGACACCATAGCCTCAAGTGTTGTTTTAATAAGGCAATAGACTGGGACTAACTATAGACTAGGTAGAACACCACGCAACAAACTGTGGACTTACAAAAGAAAGGTGAGCAAAAATACTTTGAAGGGAGAAGCCGTGCTATGTTATTTAAGGTGTCCCTGTGATTTCATGATTAATAACAAGACGACACGTCAAAATAATATCAAAGCAAAAAATGAGCAACTATTTGTTACAAAAAAACTCTATGATGCCATGTATTCAATCAAGACCAGTACATTAGGCATATGCTATTTTTCTCACATTCTGGGATTATCGGATAACATATGCTTTGCCACTGTTCTGTAAAATATCACCATATTGTTTCCTTAATCCAAGAAGTATATGTTTTTCCATCAGCGCAAATTACATCAACATGGTTCTCAGTTTATAACTACGTAGAAATATGTTCTTGTTTTCAGAAATGAATAAAGTATAATCTTGTCTAAACTTTTGTGTCTGTATACAATTTGTGGTGTGGCAGATCTACCAACTTAGTCGGACTTAGTTAAAAGAAAAATCCGACGGGACATTTGATCGCTACATACATCTTGACATCTTCTGGCTACATACCTTCTACAAAACTATTACCTTTCTCCAAATATTATGTCTTACAATTGCTAATTCAATACGTTGTGATGACATGCTAGCTAAATCCTAGACATCCTTCAGGTTGTATCACACTTGAACACATAATATGCAAATTGCTTCTTCTGAGAAAAAGAGGACTTAAACTCTATAGCGCCACCTGTTGGAAGTAGCAATCCTACAAGTCACAATCAACTCTTTAACGAGTCATGCAATATGACTTAGGATAAAAGCCAAATTAGTATCTCAATTCGCAGACACGGTGTTTCAGGCTGTTGGCCCTCATCAGTGCGAAGCATGAGAACTAATTTGGCTAGGGGAGAGGCTCTGGACTGGGGTCTAAGGGTACCATCACACTGAAATTGACGCTGCAGCGATGCGACAACGATGTCGATCGCTGCAGCGTCGCTGTTTGGTCGCTGGAGAGCTGTCACACAGACAGCTCTCCAGCGACCAACGATCCCAAAGTCCCCTGGTAACCAGGGTAAACATCGGGTTACTAAGCGCAGGGCCGCGCTTAGTAACCCGATGTTTACCCTGGTTACCAGCATAAACGTAAAAAAGCCAAACACTACATACTTACCTTCCTGTGTCTGTCCTCCGGCGAAATTCACCTTTTTCTCGGCAACATTATCAGTAAAGTGTCAGGAAGTCCCATGACACATAATATAGTTGGCCTGTTCCCCCAAACTCAATGGGTTTGGCCAACTTTTCTTGGAAGTTGGGTAACTGCAACTATTGTCAATGAGGGTAGACCATGTTATCTCCAATATATTATAGAGTCTATTGAGCAATGACTGAATAGAGTTCAGATACTCTACACAAGACATTCCGGGAATATCCTGGAGATCAGAAAGGTGAGTGATTGACCAGTGCAGTTGAGTTTGTGCCCACCAGTTTTTTTCCAAATGCCAGTCCTCGCGCCCCAGAACAGATCAGGTTTTTAGGATTTCCTCATCAAGACATCAAAAACTGTGCAATACTAAAGCTGAAAATAAGATCTGTTGGGGGCCATGTGGAGTGGAGTTTCGGAACCACTGGTGTAGACCAACAACTAATAATAACTAACTAAGCTAATATCTCTTGTTTTATGATTATGAACATTGGCTAGACATTTTTGTGATACTCTCCAAAATGGATGTCTCCGATGTTAGAATAATTCAAGACACAGTACCTTATGGGACTTGATATCGAGTCGGGGTCTCGAGCGGTCACTTGGCCAATGACACCATTGATGGCAGCATTTTCATGTACTTCCAGAAGATAAGTAGGTGATGAAAATACCGGTGGCTCGTCTGCATCCTCCACTGTAACTTTGACTGTTGCGGTATCTTTGAAGGGGACCCCACTGATGAAATGTGGATCGATATGAGTATTGACGGCTTCTACCTTCAGTATATACGATTTTTTGCTCTCGAAGTCCAAAGGCTGTTAAGAATGACAAAGATAAATGTCTTTTACTAATGACCACAGAGGCAAGAACAAATGAATTTAATGCTGATGGATGAAAGCTATGTTCATTTAAGCACATTGACTGAGTTTTAATGCAACCACAGTATCGGCCATGTGCTCGCTCGGGCCGAGCCTGTAAATTGTGTGGGCATTTATTGATATCTGTTTACGTTGCTTCAAAGAAGTCAATCTTTTTTGTGCCCTGTCCTCTTTACCTTTCTTTCTTGAGCTGGGATATGCAGAATGTTCTTAGTCTGCGGTTCGAGAGTCGGAATTTTGCAACAGATAGACAGTAAAAGTTTATCAGTGATTACTCTACCGGCACATTGCTAAAATTCCTAATCAGTGACTCGCCAGTAAAAGAAATAAACGAGGTGAATTCTAATACAGCCTCAGGGTGCTATAAATATTTTAGTATTTCTTCGACAATGCATAAAATACAAGGGAACACATGAAGCCACGGTAGCATTATGCATGGCAATATACCATTATCTAGCACGTGCATTATTTTTTAACACTTGAGTACTTTTTTTTGTTTATTACTCCCTTAAAATCAATTTTAACAACAGCATTACTTGTGGGTTTCATCGTTTTGCCATTTTTACAAGGAAATTCTGAAAACATGTCGCTCAACTTTCTGACCGGATAGTGTATTATCGGTGTAATGTCAACTTTTGCCTTCTACCATCCTCTTCTCGCTTTAAACAGTTTTACATGTACATTTTATCTCCGTTTTTGATTTTAGTATTCACTTCTAATCTGCAGAAAACAGCTGATATCAGAAACAAGTGGAATTAAAAGTAGCTAACGGCATGTGCGCGGTTTTAATGAGAAATGTCAATCTCTCATCAGCTGTCGCAATTTGATTCAAATCTTCTAATCTAGGAGGTTGTCCCTGTCTGTCAAGAAAGTTTGCTTCAAATATAGAAACATACTTGTGACATTCCGCAAAGACGTAGACAGGACAACGTATCAATCTCCACCCATCTCCATATGGTGACGGGGATGGCAGTTGGCTTGCTAGCGTGAGCGACAGAAAGTTAAGCATTGGCTCGAAACATGTATATGTCTCCTGTTCGTAGAATTTGATTTTAAAACCTATTTTGTAATTTTTTAATTTGTCGGAATACTTTTCGAAAGTTGACCTTTCACCAAATTTTTTCATGCCATACTGGACACACAAAACCGTAATGGCTGTAGAGCAGAAAAAACATGTTTTTTATTTACTATTTTGCTTCTCCATTGTGGAGACATTAGCAAAGTATTTGGCACCTTATTACTTTAGTCTGAGACCTTACTCAGATGTTCGAATTTTGTGCATTAAGTGCTGTCCATGATATCTGTGATATTCCATGGAGCCATTCACATGTTCAATCTTTTTCCCGGAACCGAGTGATCATTGGAAATTATCCAAGACATGTTCGATTTTGATATGAGGGACTGATAAAAACTGGCAGTGGAAGACAATGGATACGTGAAAAATTTGACATCCGAGCATGGTTGGATTTTCATAGACCGTCAGAATGGAAAAAATTGAGAATTTGTTTTTTTTCCATTCTCTACCTACAAGAAACTAGGATGACACTCGTACAACACTCTGATCAAACGCTGATCAGAGACTGATCAGAATAATTGGGACGATTTTCTCATGCGGGAAAAATATCGGATGCCTGATTGAGGTCTAAGAGGGTGTTTTCATTAGGGGCATGTACTTCTTCTCCCTGCATGAGTTGCCATCTGACACCTTCTTGGACTTAAAGAGGTTGTCCAGTCTTGGGGTACAATCTACAGTCAATATATGTGACTGGAGACTTGTGAATCCTAAAAGTGAGCACACTGCACACTGTCAGGATTCTCCGGTACTGATGGCGGGAGGTTGCGACCATGTGACCACAAATATACGATTTACATACATTCCGACTAGATGTGTCCATCCTCGCTCAATTCAGTTGCATTGAGCGAAGCTGCACACATCTAGTCTGCACACGTTCATTTGTATGCAAATCGCAAATCCTGATAGTGTGCAAAGCTCGCTCAAGTGACTGCAGATTTGTTCCCCAAGTCTGGACAACCCCCTTAAACAAAAGTTAATGCATTAGGTGCCAAAAATTTTGATAGCTAATATCTCTGAAACGGAGAGACAGAATTGAAAACAAGCAAAAACTGTTTACTCCTCTCTATAGCCACTATTACATCATGTGTCTGGTTCAAGGAGAACAATTAGGTGAAAAGTTCTCTTTAAATTGGTAAGTTCGGAAGGTAGAAAGAGAATGTATGCTGCCCGTGCATTCTACTAACAGCTTAATCCCTTTCTGCCAGCCGACGGAATAGTACGTCAGCTGGCAGATCCCCTGCTTTGAGGTGGGCTCCGGCGGTGGAAAATGGAAAAAGCTCCGGGGGTGAAGGGGTTAAAGAGTAATTATTTTATTTTTTATGTCATGAATCTGATTCTTGATTTTCAAAATTCTCAAGCCACTGGTAAAATCTGTATGGAGCGAAGACAGATTTTTACATTACTGATACTGGAGATGATAGTCGCTACTCAACACATTACATAGATTGGACGAGGAGGAGGGTGGAGCTCTGACTCTAGAAACTTCCTTTACACTCCTCCCCCTTACATTAAAGATAATCTGTTACAAGGTTTTATATGAGAGCAGCATAATGTAGTGGCAGACAGCCTGATTCCTGGGAAGTCACTTGCTCAGCAGCATGCTGTAGTTTCAATATGATCAGTGTTTTATCAGCAAGGAATTATCACTTCAGGACTAGTCATCAAGTGCCAGGCAGTCCAGCTAATCTGTGTTATCCCACCCCCACCACTGATTGGCAGAATTCTGTCAATGTACATTGTACACAGAAAGCTGTCAAACAGGGGCGTGGGCGTGGTTAAACAAGGATCAGCAGTCTGAGCACTGCTACATGTACAGTAGAGAAAAAATTGATTTTTTTTTCAAAACTGCACCAAGCAGCCCTATAAATGTGACTGCATAATGGTCTATTTCCCCTACCATAACACTTTAAAGAAATTTCACATGTGCTACTTTGTAAGAAGCCAATCACAGTTTATTGTATGGTCTTCATTCTAGACAATCTGTCTCTTCGAGGAATTACCAAAAGGCATTTTCATCATTGTGGTCATGATGGACCCTTTAGCCCTTGCAGCAATTATTTACTTTTGCTGTACTTAAATATATACTTTGAGGTCAAGATACAAGTATATGTAGAGCCTTGGGCAACAGTTACATTGTATCGTCTGTCTTCCTCATCCCCTTATAGTCAATACAACCCCTGGCAAAGATTATGGAATCACCGGCTTTGGAGGATGTTCATTCAGTTGTTTAATTTTGCAGAACAAAAGCAGATCACAGACATGGCACAAAACTACAATCATTTCAAATGGCAACTTTCTGGCTTTTAGAAACACTAAAAGAAATCAAGAACAAAAAATGTGGTAGTCAGGAATGGTTACTCTTGTAACCAAGCATAGTGAAAAAATTATGGAATCATTCAATTCTGAGGAAAAAATTATGGAATCACCCTGTAAATTTTAATACCAAAAAATACCATCTGCATCAAATTAGATCTGCTCGTTAGTCTGCATCTAAAAAGGAGTGATCACACCTCGGAGAGCTGTTGCACCAAGTGGACTGACATGAATCATGGCTCCAACACGAGAGATGTCAATTGAAACAAAGGAGAGTATTATCAGACTCTTAAAAGAAGGTAAATCATCACTCAATGTTGCAAAAGATGTTGGTTGTTCACAGTCAGCTGTGTCTAAAATCTGGACCAAATACAAACAACATGGGAATGTTGTTAAAGGCAAACATACTGGTAGACCAAGGAAGACATCAAAGCATCAAGACAGGAAACTTAAAGCAATATGTCTCCAAAACAGGAAATGCACAACAAAACAAATGAGGAACGAATGGGTGGAAACTGGAGTCAACGTCTGTGACCGAACTGTAAGAAACCGCCTAAAGGAAATGGGATTTACATACAGGAAAGCTAAAGAAAAGCCATCATTAACACCGAAACAGAAAAAGGTTACAATGGGCTAAGGAAAAACAATCGTGGACTGTGGATGACTGGATGAAAAGTCATATTCAGTGATGAATCACGAATCTGCATTGGGCAAAGTGATGATGCTGGAACTTTTGTTTGGTGCCGTTCCAATTAGATTTACAGATGACTGACTAAATTTAACAAGCAAATTTCCACAGTCATTGATGATATGGGGCTGCATGTCAGGTAAAGGCACCGGGGAGATGGCTGTACTTACATCTTCAATAAATGCACAAGTTTATGTTGAAATAATTTTGGACATTTATCTTATCCCATCAATTGAAAGAATGTTTGGGGATTATTAAACTGTTTTTCAAGATGATAATGCATCCTGCCAACTGTGAAAACATTCCTTGAAAAAGACACATAAGGTCAATGTCATGGCCTGCAAATTGTCCGGATCTCAATCCAATAGAAAATCTTTGGCGAAAGTTGAAGAAAATGGTCCATGACAAGAATCCAACCTGCAAAGCTGATCTGGCAACAGCAATCAGAGAACGTTGGAGCGAGATTGATGGAGACTCCTGTGTGACACTCATTAAGTCCAGGCCTCAGAGACTGCAAGCTGATATAAAAGCCAGAGGTGGCTAAACAAAATACTAGTGATGTTTTGGAGTGTTTTTTTTGTTTTTCATGATTCCATAATTTTTTCCTCAGAATTGAGTGATTCCATATTTTTTTCCCTATGCTTGGTTAAAAAAAAGTAACCATTACAGACTCCCACATTATTTGATCTTGATTTCTTTTAGTGTTTCTTAAAGCCAGAAAGTTGCCAATGAAATGACTTTAGTTTTGTGCCATGTCTGTGATCTGCTTTTTTTCTACAAAATTAAACAACTGAATGAACATCCTCCAAGGTCGTTGATTCCATAATTTTTGCCAGGGGTTGTAGTTACTCGCCTCTTAGGCCATGTTCACATGCACCATTTTTGCTCAATTTTTTTTTGGAGCCTAAACCTGCTCTCTTTTGGCAATAAAAAGACTTCATTTAGGAAACCTGTATTCAACATTTTGGTAACATTTTCTTTAAGTGTGGATTACATATACGTTTAATAAAGCTAATTTTATTCACCAAAAATGCACCAAAAATTCTTGTTGCAATTTTTCCTAGCATTTTTTCACTTTCTCGTTGCTTAAAAAAGCTTTTAAAAAAATGCTGAAAAAATTGACATGCTGTAGACGTAAAACATGCTGCAGTTCTCAAATTCAATCAGATTTTTTTTTAAATCTAGTGTGTGCAAGAGATTTCTTAAACCTCATAGTTTTTGCACACTACAAAAAAGCAGCTTTTAATTTGCAAAAAAACTGCATTATATATAAGTTGCATTCTTTGTTAGGCATTGGGATTCTCCCAAGTTGGCAGTCTCCCATTCAGGACTGGCTGCTCATATTGCTGCTTAGCATAGACATCATCCCCTGCATCTTGCTCAGGTTCCTGGTATTTGCTTAGTTACCGTTGGCTCTCCAGCCAATCCTATAGTAACCAGTGTTGCGCAGGTGTAGTCTTGTGCTCTGGAGCCTAAGTCCAGAAATCACCTTACTGATCATGACCGTGAGGTGGAATCTTCTCATTGGTGGACAGATGTCAGCTGCTCTGTTGATGTAGCAGCCCCGGATTGGTCCGCGGCCAAGGTCCTGTCCATTTAGACATGAGCCTATTGTATAAAAGGCTCTCAGAGGCACACGCCGATGCGCTATTATCATTTATGTGTGGCTGTTGCCAATGGATACTCTACCACTCTGTCTGCATATGTTGTGTGTCTGTCTAGCCTTGGGACTGTACATGTTGGCAGGCAGCTAGTGTCAGTGGGGGCAGTTAGTCATTGGCTTAGCATCTGGTTCCTACATGTGTGCAGTAGGCATAGTAGAGTTCCAGAGCAAGCACAAACCTAGTCAGGGTATTATGCAGAGCATCTGTTCAGTTGCTGTGTGCGAGTGACACAGCTGAGTTGCAGAGCATCTCTTTCATTCATGTGTTCGAGTGACACAGCTCAGTTGCAGAGCATCTCTTTCATTCATGTGTGCGAGTGACACAGCTCAGTTGCAGAGCATCGGTTTCATTTCTGTGTGCGAGTTGAGTTCCTGTGATGATTAACATGGCATAGCACTTAATACTCTTTAGTACTGTTCCTCTCTGAGCTTGGAATTCAGCTTCCCATTCACACTGAGTGGCGTTTAACTCAGTGTGTGCAAGCAATCGCTCACTGCATGATCCGTCATTGTTCACACTAGCAGCAGTTTAACATCTCTGCATGGTGAACTCCGGGTTGCGATTGCACTTTATTATTACATTTATTTAGTGCAATCTGCCAACCCTAGCACTCTTAAGAGGTGCATGTTTTTAACAGTAATATTTTCAGGAAACAGCAAATCTATTAATAATCTTGCAGGGGGTCAATGAGGTAATGTTTCCCATTGAGGAGATTGAAAAGCCATGTCAAAGTGAGGAGACTTATAAGCCATGTATGTTCCTCTGGGAAATTAAATATGCAAATTGTCTATTCAGAAAAGAAGAGGACTAGAATTTGCTGCTTCCAATAGGTGACACTAACGTTCTAGTCCTCTTCCTCACTGAAGAGGAAATTTGCATATTTATTTTCCCAGAAGAGCATGCATGGCCTTTAAGTCTCCTTACTCTGACATACCAGGCTTGGCTTGTCACTCTCCACAAGGAGAAATGTTACTCATTAGAACTCAGCTCAGAGCCTCTTACCTAGCCAAATCAGATCTTATATATCGTGTCTGCAAATGTATTCCAAGTCATTTTGCAAGGCTCGTTAAAGAGTCAATATTGACTTTTAGGATCGCTGCTTTCAATAAGTGGAGCTAGAGTTCTACTCCCCATCCTCTATGAAGAGACAATTTACATATAGGAATCTTTCAAGAACCACATCTGTTAGCATCCAGCTAAATTCCAACTTTAGCTTTTCTCCCCCTTAACCAATGGAGTAAGGTTTAGCTATTTATGTTCTTTTACAAACAAACAAGAGGGGAGAGGCTCCTGCTGCAGCCAACGGTATTACAGTCAAACATAGACAGTGCGGAGGAGGAGAAGAAGGAGGAGACATAACTTATTTTCTGAGACACACAGAGATTATTTTAAATGTTTTTCAGCTCTAATTGTATTGTTACATAAAATAAGATTAAAGAAGAAGAGAATAAAAGAAGAAGTGCTGGAATACATATTAGTATGTTTTTTCTGTGTTTTGTGTTCCTTTAAGATATGATGAAATGGTAGTTGAAACGCTAATAAATTACATATAACTTATTTTATCCTATAAGACTTTTATAACTTTTTTATAGTTAGATTCTACTTCTTATTTGGTTCCTCCTTTAGAAGCTCACACATTATAGAATTCTAGAACATCATTTGTAATTCCATCAAATGAAAAGGGCACTCTATAATCCCAAACAGAGATGAGTAGCATAAGCCCCGGGGCCATACATGAAAGTCAGTGAGGCACCGACTCTTGACATTTTTTAATCAATTGTATATAGTAAATTGGAAATGATACTCTTTATAGAGATGTAGGGTTTTCCTGTCAGTTTCTCGGTCACTGGCATAAAATAAAATATCTTTAGCGAGACACAAAGGCACATTTAGTTGACGGGGGTAGTTTTGAAAAACAAAAATAATTGTGAGAAAAATAATAGCAAAATAATGAGTTTGGTAGACTTCAATTCTGGGAGAGTTCACCCAACTCTTAGAATTGAGGTCACTGGTAAGATCTTATGAAACATCAACAAATTTTGATGACAAGGCAACTGTAGAGAAAGTTAATTTTGGTGGAAAGTTTTATTCTTCAAGAGAACATCTACTTTCTGCCTTGTCTAGGGGCAGTGCATCCTGAAGATTGACAGTTCCGAACAGCAGCATAGTTGTGCTTCTGGTCCAGACTCTGCACAATCTGACGCTGCTAGCATAGACAGCATGGAAGAAGGTTCAAGGGGACTAAAACTTTGGCAGCTTCAGAGTTGCGTGAGCCATGCTGACACTACACGTTGGCTGGTAACCTTGACCATGCACTATAAAATAAAAAATCCAACTGTTCTTGAGAACAAAAGGATGAGGAGTACATTTCAAAGTTTCTTGTGTTTTCAAATTGCGTGCAATTTTACCCCTTTATGAACTTGAGAAAACCCCTTTAACTCTACATCGAAAAATAAGCGACATGATAAAATGTCCAGAAAATAGAAAAAAAACTATTGATGTGATTCCATTTTTGCAGAAAGGGTAACTACATTGGAAGTCACCTATATATTAGGGTTTTACAAACTGATAGGAATTTTTTCACTTTTTTATAGATTAAATATGGCAGAATGATGTAACAGTAAGTGACCGGTAGACTAAAAAGTAAAATAAATCAACATGTGTTAAGCTAGGCTACATGGACCAAAGTAAAAGGACTAGGGATGAGCAGGCTTGTGGAAATTCAGATTTTGTTACTCAACCCAGACTTTATTCCAAAGTTTGCTTTTGGTATCAGAACTGTATCCAAACTGCAACCAGAACCCAAACCCCATTGAAACCAATGGGAACCTTTCTCTTTCAGCCTCTGCCATTCAGTCTGTCTTTACTAATATGTTATAGAAAGAGCTCACTGGAGCTCAAAGGAGCCTTTGCAGGTGTAAAAAAATCTGTTCGGGACTAGATAGGAGCAAATTTGTTTGGTTTTTGACCACAAATTTGATTTTGACATATCGTGCCATATTCGAACACGATTTGTGGCGAATGTATGATTAATTATAGGTTCCGAACATATTTTGTAATTTGTACTCCCATTCACTCTAATGACGTTCGGCTGTGTTCGATGAATATTGCAAAAACAATATTCGATGCCGATCTTATTCAGAACCGAATACGAACAAATTCACTCATCTGTAGTCAGGACACGTCTCCCTTCCTAAATATTCCATTGTCACCTTTGACTGGCATTATTGAAAAGTGGAAAGAAACGCAGCAACTTCGCCACAAAATGGAGACCCCGTAAAATTACAAAGTGGGGTTCAGAGTGTCGAGGAGCAGAGGGTAGAAAATTCAGCAATGTCCTGAACATTCCATGACTGCAGAGTCCAGACCAACCATATTAAAATCAGCTCGAAATGTGCCCTCACCAGGAGTTTCATAGCCAAGAAGCTGCATGTAGCCCTAAATCACCAAGCACAATGCCGATTGTTGGATGGAGTACTGTACAGTGGCCACCACTGGACTCTGTAGAGTGATGGATCTCACTTCTCTATCTGGTTTCTGATGGACGAGTCTGGTTTGTTGAATGTCAGGAGAATGTTACCTTTTTGACTGAATTCTGACATCTCTAAGGTTTGGGGGAAGTAAGAAGAGGCATAATTCTGTCAGGCTGTTTTTTTATGGGGTTGGCCCCTTATTTTTAGTAAAGGGAAATCATCAGACTTCAGTATACAGGACATTCTGGACAGGTATAACTTCCAACTTTGAGGGAACAGATGCAAAAGGATCTTTTCTATTCCAGCATGGTTGTTCCCAGGGCACAAGCAAATTCCATGAAGACATAGTTGGGGGAGTTGGTATGGAACAACATGATTGGCCTTATAGAGCCCTGACCTCAACCAAATCCAACACCATTGGGATGAAATAGAATGGAGATTGTGAGCCTGGGTCCTCTCCTCCAAGATCTGTGTCTGACCTCACAAATGCTCTTCTGAATAAATGGACACAAATTCCCACCGACTCCTTCAAAATACATTTTACTTAGAAGGTCATTCATATTTGATAATATCATAGCTTAATTTTCATCATTTTTATTAAGAAAAGCACCATAAAAGGCCAATTTTTTTCTTTCCTGAACACAAGCTTGGGCGATGTGTATCAAGGTTTAAAGAAAATTGGAACTTTAAGTACAACAATACAAATCCCAACTGGGATTCTCATAAGAGAGTAAGTTAATGTGCTTTAATCCACCAAATTTTCAGGATATTGCAGACTAGGGACAATGAGCTGTAAAATGCCAAAACTAATGAATATGCAAATATCAGGCTTACGTGGAACACATTGCAGAATAAAGATATTAACTGACTTGCACAGTTCTTATTGATCAAGTCTACACCTGTCATGTAATGAGATTGTATGATGCTGAGTCTGACATAGTGTTATTTTTTTAAAGGGATATAAGTAAGTACCTTCCAGGAATTAGGAGAAATTGTTTTATTAAATATGCAAGAGATATTACTGAAGAATTCCACCCAAAACTTCTGATTTTGTTTAATCCAAGGCTTATTATTTAAGATGAAAATTCTTTTTTTTTTTACATATATACAGTATTTCCTACTCAAACAAGGTCTCTTAACTTCAACAACAGTATATTGTTGAATTTCTCTTCGAAAAGAGCTAATTTGCATTACTTTATTACCCAGGAATAGAAATTAGCTTATAAATTAGAGTGGAATTGAATTCTACTTAAATTTCTCAAAAAGATGCATTCTCCAAAATACTGATTTTTAGTAATGTTCTTCCACTAGCCACAATATCTTTGAACCATATAGAGCCATCAAAAGGTTAAAAGAAGTAAAAATTCTTATACTCACCTCTCCGGCCCCTTCGCTCCTCACAGTCACCTGTCCGAGACTTATCGCATCGTCGGATCCCTACTGTATGAGATTAAATCCGTAGGGCTCTCACAGAGAGCAGACATTTCTGTGCTCTGATGAGGTTTGGGGTGGTACTACTCATGACCTATTGCGCACTTAGACTTTTCCCTCCTGGGCATCATCAGTGCCAGTCAGAGATAAGAAGATGCAATAAGGACCAGACAGGTGACAGTGAAGATCCGAAGGGCCAAAGGGGTGATTGATGAGGTGAGTATACAATTTTTTTGTATTTTTTCCATATTATATTTATTACTTCAAAAAGAACTTGAAGACCTACCTCTTCCGGCAAGCCTACAACCTGCAGTAACCACAGATCGACCAAACCGCTGCACGACCAGCTCTACCCTCACCTACTGTATCCTCACCCATCCCTTGTAGACTGTGAGCCCTCGCGGGCAGGGTCCTCTCTCCTCCTGTACCAGTTGTACTTGTATTGTTCAAGATTATTGTACCTGTTTTTATTATGTATACCCCTCCTCACATGTAAAGCGCCATGGAATAAATGGCGCTATAATAATAATAATAATAATAATTACGCTCTGAGTTCTAAATAAAGCCCAGAGGATAACTGAGGACAATACATTTGTGCAAAATAACTTCTTATGAATCAAATTTCATGGGAAAACTCGTGCGAACAGGCAAATTTGAATTTTGGTTGATTTGCTATTTTTTCTACACGGGAACTATTACCTTGCCTAAAGGACTCTCAAAGCCATCCCGGGTCTCCATATGAAGAAAACGTGCTCTATTGACCTTCTTGAAATGACCTCCTGCCCAACCAACTAGTATCGTCTTATGAACGGGTGAGTGTCACGGTTTCTTCTTTGCTGTGAGTGATGGATTAGCCACCTTATGGGATCTGCTGTTTGCTGGACTATCAGGGTTGCAAGTGACAGTCCAGTCATCCAATCTGTTGCTGGGGTGTGTTGGGCTGTCACCATTTTGTTTGACAGCCCTGCTACTCAACCTGGCCAATTTTGGGTGTTTACCCAGGTGCCTCCCATTTTTAGTGATTTGCTATTTAACTGGCTAGCTGTGAGCAGTTCAGCGTCAGCTGTAGCTTATATTGTTTGTTGTGTGCTTAGCTCTATGTCTAATTGTACCTTTCCCTTGTTGTCAGACCTAGGATTTGTCGTGATCATTCATTCATTCATGTGAATTATCTTACGCCCTTGTCTTGACTTTTCATCCTGATATTTGACCCAGGACTGTTACCTGACCATGCCTTTGTCTTGCCTCTCTGTACAACGAGCTCAACTATTATCGCACTTCCAACTTCCTGTCTACCCTCTGTCTGCAGATGAGGGTCTCTTTCATTTTGCAGAGTCTCTTGTTTGATTTGAATTTTCAGTAGAGATAAGCAAATTCATGTTGAGTTCATTTTACAAAATTTCATCAGCCAGAGAAGGCTCACATAACCTTGGGTGCAGCTCAAATCTTGAAGGGGTTGACTACAGTTCTTGAAGACCTCAGGGTGTTAAATTAATTTTAATTTAAGTACAAATAGAGTTCTGTTAATTTGCCACAAATCAAATTTTTTGGAAAACTTGCAGAAGCTGGCAAATTTGAATGTCAAAATATTAGTCATATGGCTCATGAAAAAGTTGAGAAATGACTTACAAGTTAGCAAGACAGAAAGCTTTGTTTCTTCTGGAAAAAAGCTAATTTGCATGAACTCATCCATTTTTGTAGCAGAGGTGCATTGACAACAATTTTTTGGAACAGGTAACAATGAAACTATTTTGGGTATGAAGGAACACAACAATATTTTATATAGAACTGGTCTGCCAAGTTAGCAAATTTAATTTTTTGGGAGCCAGGACACTGACACAATAATGGACCTCTAAAGCAGTAGGATTCCTAAAAGGTCCTTAAAAGGGTGGATTCAGGCACTAAGGCAAGGCATGAGGCCCTGATATCTTCACTATCAGAAGTAATCCAGGGAACAGGGCGAGCTAAGGCACACCTAGTGTTAGATACAGGGAAGGAGCCCCTGGTCCAGGGACACCCAACAACAGATTTGTGACACTTATAGTAGAGATTCCTCCGCTGCACAGGGGGAATCTCAAGCGGTCTCCTATTCTTTCTCAGCCACAGACTATCTTGCTCAGCAGAGACGTCGGTCCCGGCATCTTGCTCAGGCTAATGCTCTGCATCTGATTGCTGCTAATCCCCAGGTCCAGCTTTAGTAACCAGCATTAGTCAGCAGCGAGCAGACGCTCCTGGGACTAAGTCCTTCTTTTGGCCTTCTGAGCATGCCCGTGAGATGACCACTCATTGGTGGCCAGAGGTCACATGCCCAGTTCCTCAAGCAGCTCAGATTGGTCCATTAGCAAGGTCCCGGAAGACTGCAGCTATAAAAGGATCTCACGGTCGCACAGCTGTGCGCTAATATATTCAAAAATCGTGGTGTGCATGTGCAAGCATGTATGTCTCTGGCGCCAGCTCCTAATTATCCCCCACCCTCGTGCTGTGAGTGAGTCTGGGTGTTTTGAGCAAGAGACAGCACCTAATCTACACAATAAACGTTAGTTAGCATCTGTTAGTGGCATTCACCCTGTATGACACTGCACGCACTCTATGCGCTAAACCCACTAGTGTTGGTTGCCAGTGCGGCACCGCGTGCACTCTGTGCATTAAATTTACTCAGTGCGGTTCTGTGTAGGCATCGCTAGTGCGACGCTGCTCGCATAGTGAGTCTAGATAGACTTTCACCCCCGTGTCCTAGGGGCTGAGTCTTGTGACCTCACTTGGGCTGATTCTGCTGTGCTCTGTGACAGCAAACGGGGTATGGAGTCCGTATACTATGGTACAGTGCTCTGTGAAGTAACAGAGCTTGCTGCAATGCACTCCAGGTGACGGTTACTCCGCATGTGTTCGGTGCGATACCGCCATTTTGTGTCTGCCATTGCTGAGCAGCAGTTACCATCTCTGCACGATGGACCCCGGGTTGCGAACACACCTTATTGTTATTATTATATTTCTTTGGTGCATTCCGCCAACCCTAACAGGTGCTGTTTCTGAAACTATTAAGGCAGTCATACATGGCTGTTACAGTGTTTAACGAATAAGAAAAATTTAAAAACCAGGATTCTTTTTTATCTAAAATCTGCTGATAAGAAAGAAATTTACTAATAATGATAGAATTATTGATACTTTAGTCACATTAACTAGAACTACTTCTGTAAAATATTTATAAAAAAATGCAATGTTACTTTATTGGAGTCCATTTACCGTAATTACACCTGACAACGCACCAAACCAAATAGCTTAGGTTAGCTCTAGCTACCTCTGTAACAGTCATCGTGCTGTTGCACTATATTTCATTAAACACACATTTTAATTAAATTTGCTTCAGGCCATTTAAAACCTGTATTCAACTAAAACGAGACAGAAAGCAAGTCCTGTCCCTTAGTAGTGCCTTGTGGATCTTCAGCTACAGCCCACCCGTAGCATTTTCTTCACTATCAGTCTGCTAGGACCCTTGAGGCAAACTAGGAGATCACTTCAGAGTTAATTTATTCAACTACTACCCAAGCTGGCAAAGATCAATTATTTAATCTATGACGGCCAACCTCATAGA
Source organism: Ranitomeya imitator (assembly GCF_032444005.1). Lineage (NCBI taxonomy): Eukaryota > Metazoa > Chordata > Amphibia > Anura > Dendrobatidae > Ranitomeya > Ranitomeya imitator. Next base: position 127,646,877 of record NC_091290.1, read on the forward strand.
AGCTTCAGTGACTGACAGAGAGCTCCAGAGAGTACGGTAACTAAATGATACTGAACTTTAGGAAATAAGACAGAGGCTGAAGGCTTTGTTGGCAAGTTTCTCTTTGCTTAAATTTGCTCCTTTGATATATAGAATGCTCACGACCAATATTTATGAAACTAAGTATTATTGTAAAGGGATATGAGCATAATAAATGTAATATATTCTTAATGTTTTTTTTCCCCCCTAAAATAAGTATTATAGAACCCAGTTTTGAAGGTTCTAGAAACTTGACTTCACTCGGGTCTTAGGTTGGATCACGATTCACGAGTGATTAGCAAGTTATTCCAGAACAATTTTAATAAGCCACAAGTGTAACCTGAGGAAGGTACAAATCCTGCAGCAAAACGCAATATTTATTTATATAAAATTTTAAAAATAATTTTCCCACTTTTTCTTTACATGCTTATTTGTCCGTCCTTTGGGTTGATCACCCGCCTCAACTCTGTTGGGCTTCAGAGGAATGAAGCCACATGGAGCAGCAGTCAACACTTGATGGAAAGTGTTTATTTTCCAAGCCATGTTGATACATCGACTTGTGCCTAAATAGTAGCACAACCTTAATAGATTAGTGTTATACTATTTAACTGTCTTTTCGATTGCAAATTTATTGCACCAGAGAGCGTCTCCCTCTTTATTTTTGTATATTTCACTTATCCCAGAAGAATAGGGGATAACTTGCTAACGAATAAAATCATTCGAAGATAAGTTGCTAATCACTTGGGAAAGGAGCTGGAATCACTAGCAGTGCCAAAATCTGGGTTCTGGAACCCCAAGAAACAGGTTCTGCAACTCTTTCCTAAATTTAACAGAAGTGCACATGCTTGATTTCTTCTCCAGTCATTGTCAATGAGACTTTCTGAGAAAAGCAATCACCATGCTCGACTATTTCCTGCAGTCTCATAGACAATGAATGGAGCTACAAGTTGTTAGGGCTAGCGGAACGCACCGAGTAAATAGAGATGTTTTTATTGATATTGGTGCATTCGCAGCCCGGGGTCCACTGTGCAGGAGTACCTGCTGCTAGCAAACGGCGGTACTATATGGCGGTATAGACTAACTCAGTTAATTCACCGAGTAGCCGTGAAAGAGAAGCACTGTGCCCTGTTAGACTCCACAGAGGCACAGGCTAACTGCCCAAACAGAGAGCAGTCAGTGGTCTTGCATGTACACAAAACTCCTCGCCGGAGGAGCCAGCATTCTAGGGGCTTATTTCAGCTGGGTCCCTGAATACACTCAGACTCAATCTCCTCGCCGGAGGTGCCAACATTCTAGGGGCTTATTTCAGCCGGGTCCCTGAACACACTCTCTCGTGACCACACTGGCGCAAAGCACATAACAAAAGACAATACTAGCGCATGGTCGTGTGGCCATGCGAGCCTTAAATAGTTGCAGCACATTTAGGATGTTGCAGCACGTTCAAAGAAGGACCAATGGAGTTGCTGCAGTACCTGAGCATGTGACCCCAGATCTCCACTGAGAGATCTTGCCCTGGGCATGCTCAGAGTGCAAAGCAGGACTTAGTCCTAGCACCTACAAGGACCTTCCAAGAAGGACCAGTGACATTAGCTGCAGTATCTGATCATGTGACCCTCGATCTCCACTGAGAGATCTTACTCTGGGCATGCTCAGAACGTTAAAAGCAGGACTTAGTCCCAGAAGCGTCTGCTCGCCGCTGCCCAGCACTGACTTCAATGGCAGAAGCAGGAAATGCAGCAGTGACTCTTAGCACAGAGTCAGACTGAGCGAGACGCTGGGATCGACATCTGTGCTGAGCAGACTCCACTGCGGCAGGAGAAGAATGGGAGACCGCAGAGGAAATGGCCCGAGATTCCCCCTGTGCAGAGGCAGGAACTCGACCCCTAACACAAGTTCCCATACTTAGGTTTCCTGATCTTAGGATTGCTGGGTTTCCCAGTAGTTTGGCCCCTCAGCAATCAGCAATGTGTCCTATATCCAAAAAATAAAGGATAACTTTTTTAGGGGGGAATGACCCTTTAAGAAAGATTAACAATCTATACATAAACGTGTTTTTAAAACTAATTCTATAACCTACTTACATGCTTCGGTTCCATCTACTGCCCCGATCAATAGTTGCGCTGGTCTCATATTTGGAATCTCATTGTTAAGAATTGCTTTTTACATTTTTCTTAAACTCATCCGATCATTTTGTGATTTTCCTTTCCCCCTTGACAACCACTATTTGCCCAAAAGAGTTAATATTTCCAACAGCCTACCCATCGTTTATACCAATGGAAGCTATATTGCTACTTCATTCATTCTCTATTGGGTTGCCGGAAACAAAAAAACATTGCATCGCTTGATAGTTGAAAATGGAATGAATTGCATGGCGGTCAAGTGTATGCACTGGCGCTCCATTCTAATGGTGATAAAAGTGCTCCATTTTGCCATTTGCTCTGGTTCCCATTAGCTGGACTCTCGCTCATAAATAATTTTCCACGTATAGGTAATAATTCATTTAAGGTAAGCACTGACTTGCTTATAAAATGCCTATTTGTTATATGAGATGGGAGTCTAAGGGGTAACGAATCTCCTTGAATAGAGATTTACATGACTGATATTTCAGTGTAAGGAGACATATAATCCATGCAATTCTGCTTTGGGAAATTGGCACACGGCCGTCGCTAAACATCGGCATGACGTACCGACGGACGTTGTTAAAATTTGGCACACCATGGGCAGCGGATGCAGTTTTTCAACGCATCCGCTGCCCATTCTAAAGTCCCAGGGAGGAGCTAGAGATCTCTGCACGGGCATGCGCTCTCCAAAGTGCAGGATGCGACGTACGAAAAAAAGTTCCCTTGAGCGTTTTTTCGTGACGACGGTCAGCCAAAAAACAACGCATCCAGTGCACGACGGACACGACACATGGCCATATGTCGCGATCCGTCGGCAATACAAGTCTATGGAAAAAAAAACGCATCCTGCAGGCACATTTGCAGGATGCGTTTTTTCCAAAAAATGGCTCAATGCGACGTACACACAAAAACGGAAATGTGAAAGTAGCCTAAGGAAACTCATAGGCCATGCCATTTCTCTGAGAAATTAAACATTCAAATTGCCTATGAGAAACTCTCAAAAATATCTATTCTGTCATTTTAACATGTCATTTTTAAATTACATTTATTTACATTTAATTTAATTTAAAAAATATATTTAGAATGTAGGCAGTTTGTGTTATGAAATCTGGTGTCAAGTGACGCTTCAATCAATTATTTAATACATAAAACAAATAATTAATTTCACGCTGCAAGTTCCAAGGGAATTGTATGTTACTGTAATTTTTGGACCATATATTAACCCCTTCATGACCCAGCCTATTTTGACCTTAAAGACCTTGCCGTTTTTTGCAATTCTGACCAGTGTCCCTTTATGAGGTAATAACTCAGGAACGCTTCAACGGATCCTAGCGGTTCTGAGATTGTTTTTTCGTGACATATTGGGCTTCATGTTAGTGGTAAATTTAGGTCAATAAATTCTGCGTTTATTTGTGATAAAAACGGAAATTTGGTGAAAATTTTGAAAATTTCGCAATTTTCACATTTTGAATTTTTATTCTGTTAAACTAGAGAGTTATGTGACACAAAATAGTTAATAAATAACATTTCCCACATGTATACTTTACATCAGCACAATTTTGGAAACAAAATTTTTTTTTGCTAGGAAGTTATAAAGGTTAAAATTTGACCAGCGATTTCTCATTTTTACAACGAAATTTACAAAACCATTTTTTTAGGGACCACCTCACATTTGAAGTCAGTTTGAGGGGTCTATATGGCTGAAAATACCCAAAAGTGACACCATTCTAAAAACTGCACCCCTCAAGGTACTGAAAACCACATTCAAGAAGTTTATTAACCCTTCAGGTGCTTCACAGCAGCAGAAGCAACATGGAAGGAAAAAATGAACATTTAACTTTTTAGTCACAAAAATTATCTTTTAGCAACAATTTTTTTATTTTCCCAATGGTAAAAGGAGAAACTGAACCACGAACGTTGTTGTGCAATTTGTCCTGAGTACGCTGATACCTCATATGTGGGGGTAAACCACTGTTTGGGCGCACGGCAGGGAAGGAGCGCCATTTGACTTTTTGAATAAAAAATTGGCTCCACTCTTTAGCGGACACCATGTCACGTTTGGAGAGCCCCCGTGTGCCTAAAAATTGGAGCTCCCCCACAAGTGACCCCATTTTGGAAACTAGACGCCCCAAGGAACTTATTTAGATGCATAGTGAGCACTTAGAACCCCCAGGTGCTTCACAAATTGATCCGTAAAAATGAAAAAGTACTTTTTTTTCACAAAAAAATTCTTTTAGCCTCAATTTTTTCATTTTCACATGGGTAACAGGATAAAATGGATCCTAAAATTTGTTGGGCAATTTCTCCTGAGTACACGAATACCTCACATGTGGGGGTAAACCACTGTTTGGGCACATGGTAAGGCTCGGAAGGGAAGGAGCGCCATTTGACTTTTTGAATGAAAAATTATCTCCATCGTTAGCGGACACCATGTCGCGTTTGGAGAGACCCTGTGTGCCTAAACATTGGAGCTCCCCCTCAAGTGACCCCATTTTGGAAACTAGACCCCCCAAGGAACTTATCTAGATGCCTGGTGAGCACTTTAAACCCTCAGGTGCTTCACAAATTGATCTGTAAAAATGAAAAAGTACTTTTTTTTCACACAAAAAATTCTTTTCGCCTCAATTTTTCATTTTCACATGGGCAATAGGATAAAATAGATCATAAAATTTGTTGGGCAATTTCTCCCGAGTACGCCGATACCTCATATGTGGGGGTAAACCACCGTTTGGGCACACGGCAGGGCTCGGAAGGGAAGGCGTGCCATTTGACTTTTTGAATGGAAAATTAGCTCCAAATGTTAGCGGACACCATGTCGCATTTGGAGAGCCCCTGTGTGCCTAAACATTGGAGATCCCCCACAAGTGACCCCATTTTGGAAACTAGACCCCCCAAGGAACTTATCTAGATGCATATTGAGCACTTTAAACCCCCAGGTGCTTCACAGAAGTTTATAACGCAGAGCCATGAAAATAAAAAATAATTTTTCTTTCCTCAAAAATGATTTTTTAGCCTGGAATTTCCTATTTTGCCAAGGGTAATAGGAGAAATTGGACCCCAAATGTTGTTGTCCAGTTTGTCCTGAGTACGTTGATACCCCATATGTGGGGGTAAACCACTGTTTAGGCGCACGGTAGGGCTCGGAAAGGAAGGCACGCCATTTGGCTTTTTAAATGGAAAATTAGCTCCAATCATTAGCGGACACCATGTCACGTTTGGAGAGCCCCTGTATGCCTAAACATTGGAGATCCCCCAGAAATGACCCCATTTTGGAAACTAGACCCCCAAAGGAACTAATCTAGATGTGTGGTGAGGACTTTGAACACCCAAGTGCTTCACAGAAGTTTATAACGCAGAGCCATGAAAATAAAAAAAAAAAATTATTTTCTCAAAAATGATCTTTTAGCCTGCAATTTTTTATTTTCCCAAGAGTAACAGGAGAAATTTGACCCCAAAAGTTGTTGTCCAGTTTCTCCTGAGTACGCTGATACCCCATATGTGGGGGTAAACCACTTTTTGGGCACATGCCGGGGCTCGGAAGTGAAGTAGTGACGTTTTGAAATGCAGACTTTGATGGAATGCTCTGTGGGCGTCACGTTGCGTTTGCAGAGCCCCTGATGTGGCTTAACAGTAGAAACCCCCCACAAGTGACCCCATTTTGGAAACTAGACCCTGAAAGGAACTTATCTAGATGTGTGGTGAGCACTTTGAACCCCCAAGTGCTTCACAGAAGTTTATAATGCAGAGCCATGAAAATAATTAATACGTTTTCTTTCCTCAAAAATAATTATTTAACCCAGAATTTTTTAATTTTCCCAAGGGTAACAGGAAAAATTTGACCCCAATGTTTGTTGTCCAGTTTCTCCTGAGTACGGTGTTACCCCATATGTGGGGGTAAACCACTGTTTGGGCACACGTCGGGGCTCAGAAGGGAAGTAGTGACTTTTGAAATGCAGAATTTGATGGAGTGGTCTGCGGGTGTCACGTTGCGTTTGCAGAGCCCCTGGTGTTCCTAAGCAGTAGAAACCCCCCACAAGTGACCCCATTTTAGAAACTAGACCCCCAAGGAACTTATCTAGATATGTGGGGAGCACTTTGAACCCCCAAGTGCTTCACAGACGTTTACAACGCAGAGCCGTGAAAATAAAAAATCATTTTTCTTTCCTCAAAAATTATGTTTTAGCAAGCATTTTTTTATTTTCACAAGGGTAACAGGATAAATTGGACCCCAGTAATTGTTGCGCAGTTTATCCTGAGTATGCTGGTACCCCATATGTGGGGGTAAACCACTGTTTGGGCACACGTCGGGGCTCGGAATTGAGGGAGCACCATTTGACTTTTTGAATACGAGATTGGCTGGAATCAATGGTGGCGCCATGTTGCGTTTGGAGACCCCTGATGTGCCTAAACAGTGGTAACCCCTCAATTCTACCTCCAGCACTAACCCCCCCACACCCCTAACCCTAATCCCAACTGTAGCCATAACCCTAATCACAACCCTAATTCCAACCCTAACCCTAAGGCTGTGCCCACGTTGCGGATTCGTATGAGATTTTTCAGCATCATTTTTTAAAAATCCGCGGGTAAAAGGCACTGCGTTTTACCTGCGGATTTTCCGTGGATTTCCAGTGTTTTTTGTGCGGATTTCACCTGCGGATTCCTATTGAGGAACAGGTGTAAAACGCTGCGGAATCTGCACAAAGAATTGACATGCTGCGGAAAATACAACGCAGCGTTTCAGCGCGGTATTTTCCGCACCATGGGCACAGCGGATTTGGTTTTCCATAGGTTTACATGGAACTGTACACCTGATGGAACACTGCTGCGGATCCGCAGCCAAATCCGCAGTGTGGGCACATAGCCTAATTCTAAAGGTATGTGCACACGCTGCAGAAAACACTGCGGATCCGCAGCAGTTTCCCATGAGTTTACAGTTCAATGCAAACCCATGGGAAACAAAAATCGCTGTACACATGCTGCGGAAAAACTGCACGGAAACGCAGCGGTTTACATTCCGCAGCATGTCACTTCTTTGTGCGGATTCTGCAGCGGTTTTACAACTGCTCCAATAGGAAATCGCACTTGTAAAACTGCAGTGAAATGCGCATAAAAAACGCGGTAAATCCGCCATAAATTCGCAGCGGTTTAGCAGTGCGGATTTATCAAATCCGCAGCGGAAAAATCCGCAGAGGACCAGAATACGTGTGCACATACCGAAACCCTAACCCTAACCCTAGCCCTACCCCTAACCCTACCCCAAGCCCTAACCCTACCCCTAACCCTAGCCCAGCCCTAACCCTAACCCCACCCCTAACCCTACCCCTACCCCTAACCCTATTCTAACATTAGTGGGAAAAAAAATCTTTATTTTTTTATTGTCCCTACCTATGGGGGTGACAAAGGGGGGGGTCATTTATTATATTTTTATTTTGATCACTGAGATAGATTATATCTCAGTGTTCAAAATGCACTTTGGAAAGAATCTGCCGGCCGGCAGATTCGGCGGGCGCACTGCGCATGCGCCCGCCATTTTGGAAGATGGCGGCGCCCGGGGAGAAGACGGACGGACCCCGGCAGGATCGGTAAGTATGATGGGGTGGGCGGGGCACGGAGGGGGGGGATCGGAGCATGGGGGGGTGAATCAAAGCGCGGGAGGGGTGGAAGGGAGCACAGGGAGGGTGGAACGGAGCACGGGGGGGCTGGAACGGAGCACGGGGGGTGGAACGGAGCACGGGGGGGTGGATCGGAGTGCAGGGGGGGTGATTGGAGCACGGGGGGGTGATAAGAGCACGGGGGGAGCGGAGCACAGGACGGAGGGGAGCGGGGCAGTGTACCGGGCAGATCGGAGGGCTGGGGGGCGATCGGTGGGGTGGGGGCACATTAGTATTTCCAGCCATGGCCGATGATATTTCAGCATCGGCCATGGCTGGATTGTAATATTTCACCCGTTATAATAGGTGAAATATTACAAATCGCTCTGATTGGCAGTTTCACTTTCAACAGCCAATCAGAGCGATCGTAGTCACGGGGGGGTGAAGCCACCCCCCCTGGGCTAAACTACCACTCCCCCTGTCCCTGCAGATCGGGTAAAATGGGAGTTAACCCTTTCACCCGATCTGCAGGGACGCGATCTTTCCATGATGCCACATAGGCATCATGGGTCGGATTGGCACCGACTTTCATGACGCCTACGTGGCGTCATGGGTCGGGAAGGGGTTAAGTCAAAATGTGGACCTTGTATGCTTGTTAAACCCAGTATCTACAAATTATCTTGACTTGAGCTGGTCACAATGTATGGACTTGTGATGGGAAATATTTTAGATTCCTGATGTACACAGTCTAATTTTTCAGAAGCCAAAAAGAACGCAGATGAAGATCCCTCCATACTAGGAAACGTTGGCACATAGCCATATTTGGATAAGTAGTATGAAAAATGTTCCACTTCCAGATACAACTGAAATGCGACTTCATCATGAACCTATTTCATTTATGGCCATCCATCATCATTTTCTAACTCCACGTCTTTTTATTATAAAGCTGGAGTAAATGAGATGGTACTCTTAATTGATTTTAAATCAAGGTTTCGCTAAAACTGTATTTTGCATTCCGAAAGCTTGAAAATAATAAGAATTGAAGAAGGTCATTGTTAATGTGGTTCATTTCTTCAAATTTCCTGATGTCAAGATCTCTAAACGACTGCTACTTTCCATTTTATTGGCATTGGTTCTCTCGGTTTTACTATAAAATCTATTTCGAGGCAGTAAAATCAGCGATAACAGCTTGTCATAGGATACGTAGGCTGTTGCTCACACATTGGTCTTTCATAATCAAAATATTAAAGGAACAGTCCAGATACAACTGATACTGTGTTATATCTAGTGCACAGCCTGGGGGTGGTGGTGTGTCATACAAGTATTAAAAAATATTCAAGAGAAAATCGTTGCTTCACAGAACACCCCCTCAGGTCTTGAACTAAGTCAAGCATCAGTTCTTCCCTGTATTTAATGTTGCTACTAGATTTTAGTGTTATCTCTCTACAGAAGTATCATGCTTAAAGGATATTGTTAAATAAAAAAATGTGCCTAAGCACTAACAACATGTTGTGCCAAGCGCCAATCTCTGCCGACACACAGCGGTCTACCACTTTTGCCGGCAATTCAGCTGCTTCCGTTGACATTTCGTCGACAGAGCTTTTTTCTACTCAACTCTGTTGACAGGGCGTGACTGCCAATGTCATCCTGTGATAGCTGTTTCCACGCTGCCTAACTGCAGAAAGCAAGCTGCCAATCACCATGACGTTGGAAGTCAGAAGAAGAGGAACTGCTCTGTTGGCATAGAGCAGCTCAATCACTGGCAGGAATGGTCTATGATACCTCTGAGCCAGGTTCACCAGGCAGGTAGTTGCCTCTGTTAGCAACAAAATGCATGTTAGTTTTTTGGCACATAGTTAAAAAAAATCCTGGATAACCTCTTTAAAGGGTAGTCAACTACATTTAATTAGTCTTAAAAATGGGTCTTTGATTGTCTTTAAACTGAAAATAAAAAACAAGCCAAAAAAACCACATACTCACCTACTAGACCCTTGTCACTCTTCGGTTTGCTGTAGTGTCCACTGAGCCAGAATAAACATCAAGGAGACTGCTCTTCTGGCACAAGTGGACTTGACTGCTGCAGTCAATCAGTGGCCTCTTATTGGCTGCAGTGGTCACCAGTTCAGAGGAGCAACAGCAATGTTGTAGATCAATCGGTCTTTTTTTTAAGGATTTTTTTAAAGTGTAGATGACAACCTCTTTATCTTCATGAAATTTGGTTCCAAAATATTTTTTATAAAATTTCTTAACATTTTCAAGACATGCTGATTGCTATTAAAACCCTCAGAAAGACTGAAAATGACATAAAAACTACTAAGTATGGACAAAGATTAAAAAACGGTTTCCTGACAGTGTCACAAAATCATGTTTATTTTTGGCAAAATTTTTGCTCGTGCACCATAATTTGTTGAAGCGAGCTAAAATGATAGCAATAACATATTCATAGACTTGTCAGAATAAGCATGGAAATTTGGATATCTCCAATAGATATAAAACAGTGTTTGGACCCTGTTAACCAATAAAGATAAGGAAATTGGTTGACGTGAATTGACGTCACATTGATATTTGCAAAATATTAATATTTGCATAAATTCAGGCAAATCTCAATTTTTTTGTTCTGAGTAGGCCTCAGGCTATGTACATCATGAATTTGTAGTGTCAAAACATCAGGAAACCATGACATGCTTCATCCAAGGCCTCAGTCAACACATTTTGTGATGTCCTGAAATTATGATAAAATGAAGTCATGATGTGTTTTGCCAGAGACCTACTCAGTCAGGTAGAGCTGGATCAGAGTGAAGAAAGAGGATATCAACTGCTAAGAAGCTCTGGAAGACATAGAAGAGGATAGTATCTGCTAGGAGAACCAGGAAGAAGTGGAAGAGGATATAATCTGCTAGGAATACTATACAGACTTAGAAGAGGATATCATCTGCTAGGAAAACCAGGGAGAAGTGGAAGAAGATACCTGCTAGCAAGACTAGGAAGACTTGGAAGAAGATATCATCTCCTACGAAAACCAGGGAGACATGAAAGAGGAGATCATCTGCTGAGAAGACCAAGAAGATATGGAAGAGGATATCATCTCCTAGGAAGACAAGAAAGACTTTATAAGAGGATATCATCTGCTAGCAAGACTAGGCAGACTTGGAAGAGGATATCATCTACTAGGAAAACCAGGGAGATGTGGAAGTGGAGATTACATGCTGGGAAGACCAAGAAGATGTGGAAGAGGATATCATCTGCTTGGAAGACTAGGCAGACTTAGAAGAGGATATCATCTACTAGGAAAACCAGGGAGACGTGGAAGTGGAGATCATATGATGGGAAGACCAAGAAGATGTGGAAGAGGATATCATCTGCTAGGAAGACCAGAAAGACTTGAAAGAGGATTTCATCTGCTAGCAAGACTAGGCAGACTTGGAAGAGGATATCATCTATTAGGAAAACCAGGGAGAAATGGAAGTGGAGATTATATGCTGGGAAGACCAAGAAGATGTGGAAGAGGATATCATCTGCTAGCAAGACTAGGCAGACTTAGAAGAGAATATAATCTGCTAGCAAGACCAATGAGATGTGGAAGAGGATATCAACTGCTAGCAAGACTAGGCAGACTTGGAAACAGATATCATCTGCTACAAAGACCAGGGAGATGTTAAAGAGTATATCACCTACTACATAGTGGATGCTTTCCTGAAACGGAAAGTACTTGCAAGCAGCATAATACAAAGAATAGCAGGTTTACCCAGAATCCTTTGCAGTAGGCGGAGCTATGCAAATCATCTCTTTCCACCCCTGTCTAATCCACAGCGCTTGGAACCGCCAAGCGTGCAATGCTGCGGATTAGTTTCTAAATTTACTGTTTGGCTGTGTAAATTTAGAAACTAATCCGCAGCATTGCACGCTTGGCGGTTCCAAGCGCTGTGGATTAGACAGGGGTGGAAAGAGATGATTTGCATAGCTCCGCCTACTGCAAAGGATTCTGGGTAAACCTGCTATTCTTTGTATTATGCTGCTTGCAAGTACTTTCCGTTTCAGGAAAGCATCCACTATCTATTTCCTTTAAGTAGAGGGCTTTTCGGTCTCTTTCGTCCCGCTACATTTAGCCCAACTTGGGTCTCTCCCTAAGGTGGCTAGCATATATGTATCGCTTGCTCACCGAGCCCCACTCCATACAGCCAACCAATTCCAGCCCTGTGCTGATGAGGGCCTAAAGCCCGAAACACGTGTCCACAGGTAGGAATTGGTTGGCTGTGTAAATTTAGAAACTAATCCGCAGCATTGCACGCTTGGCGGTTCCAAGCGCTGTGGATTAGACAGGGGTGGAAAGAGATGATTTGCATAGCTCCGCCTACTGCAAAGGATTCTGGGTAAACCTGCTATTCTTTGTATTATGCTGCTTGCAAGTACTTTCCGTTTCAGGAAAGCATCCACTATGTATTTCCTTTAAGTAGAGGGCTTTTCGGTCTCTTTCGTCCCGCTACATTTAGCCCAACTTGGGTCTCTCCCTAAGGTGGCTAGCATATATGTATCACCTACTAGGAACACCAGAAAACATTGAAGAAGATATCATCTCCCAAGAAGAACAGGAAAACAAGGAAGAGGATATCATCTTCCATGAAAGCTAGAAATGAGCACAGGAAGAAAATGACTAGGCTAGGGGTTTGGGCTAGCGAGACAGGTAAGTGGCAAGGTGAGCATACATTATTTAACCCCTACATCAGGGTCCCAAAAGGCTCCAGAGCATAATAAGGCACATTAAATTTACATTGAATAAGTTCAACTCAAATCAAATTTCCTGGCCAAATGTGAGCGAAGGAACAAATCCAAATTTCAACCAATTTGCTTTTCATTGATAAAAAATTATTTAATATAGAATGTATTGAAGCATAAAAAGTAATGGTGTACATAAACTGTAAGGATGGGGGATGAGTAAATATTAATTACGCACCCTTTGTACCCACAAGATGCTTAGCGGCCAAGCCTTAACACAAGGAAGTATGACCTCTACATGCATTCTGTTACTTGAGCCTTATTTATATTGAACTATAGTACAACATTAATTAAAAGAAAAGGTGTTACGGAATGCTAAAATGAACATGTCTCAGAGCAGGTAATTATTAACTTAATTGTACGGAGAGCCTCGGTTAAACCTTTGTGAAAGTAGCAAAAACACAAGGAATTATTTATTGAGCTTGATAGATTGCAGACTACCATGTATTCCTATTGAATATCAACCAGGGAAGGTCCTTTGTTTTAACTTGACTGTGTAATGATCCTTCTGCAGTGATTTAGGGAATGTGTATGCTTACTAACCTTCTGTAGCCTACAGCTCCTTTCCTGGACTGCTAGATTTATGTTCTTGTTTTATCTCTCCAGGTATACAGCTCCTCTTTCTCTGATAGTGTTTTACCACTCTCAAGATTGTGTTTGTATACACACCGTATGTCTAATGATAAGACCGGACAATGGAAAGAGAGGTTATCACTGTAGTTTCAATTTTCTTTGTCCAGTGGTGTATCAGTAATCATAAGAGCAATATGAAATATTCAAAGAAAAATAAATTATGCAAATCATTTATGTAGATCAATATAAGAAAATTCTTATTCTTCAAGTTCCTTTTATGAATTTATTTAAGACTTTATATACCGTATTTTAGTCATTGAGTCATTTTTAAAGCAATTCTTTACTTTTGTGAAAGACATTACATTAAAAGAGTACTCCCATCTTAGTAATTTATGGCATGTCCACAGGAGATGCCATAAAAGTCTGAGAGACGTGATCTGCACCTGTGTCCTCTGACCTCACATGGAAGCGAATTGAAAAAAATCACCTCTCTGTTCCCAGCAAATGATTCAACAGACAGAACCCCCTTCTAGATACAGATGTTGGTCCTAGAGGTATCAATCAGACATTTAGAGGTGGGCCCGCATCTATTAGACATTTAGAGCTGTGCCCACATTTATCAGACGTTGGGGCTGGGTCCACATCTATCAGTCACTTAGAGGTGGACCTTCATCTATCAGGTGTTTAGAGGTAGGTCCACATCTATCAGACATTAAGAAATGGGCCCACATCTGTCAGACATTTAGAGGTAAGTCTGTATGTATCAAACATTTAGAGGTAGGTCTGCATCTATCAAACATTTAGAGGTAGGTCTGCATCTATCAGACATTTAGAGGTGGACCCACAGTTATCAGACATTTCTGGTTGTGCTTTGCACACTCTTGGCATTGTCTTGATGAGCTTAAAGAGGTAGTTACTGGGAATGGTTTTCACTTCACAGGTGTGCCCTGTCAGGTTTAATAAGTGGGATTTCTTGCCTTATAAATGGGGTTGGGACCATCAGTTGGGTTGTGCAGAGGTCTGGTGGATACACAGCTGATAGTCCTACTGAATAAACTGTAAGGATTTGCATTATGGCAAGAAAAAAGCAGCTAAGTAAAGAAATATGAGTGGCCATCATTACTTTAAGAAATGAAGGTCAGTCAATCTGAAAAATTGGGAAAAGTTTGAAAGTGTCCCCAAGTGCAGTAGCAAAAACCATCAAGCGCTACAAAGAAACTGGCTCACATGAGGACCGCCCCAGGAAAGGAAGAACAAGAGTCACCTCTGCTTCTGAGGATAAGTTTATCCGAGTCACCAGCCTCAGAAATCGCAGGTTAACAGCAACTCAGATTAGAGACCAGGTCAATGCCACACAGAGTTCTAGCAGCAGACACATCTCTACAACAACTGTTAAGAGGAGACTTTGTGCAGCAGGCCTTCATGGTAAAATAGCTGCTAGGAAACCACTGCTAAGGACAGGCAACAAGCAGAAGAGACTTGTTTGGGCTAAAGAACACAAGGAATGGACATTAGACCTGTGGAATCTGTGCTTTGGTCTGATGAGTCCAAATTTGAGATCTTTGGTTCCAACCACCGTGTCTTTGTGCAATGCAGAAAAGATGAACGGATGGACTCTACATGCCTGGTTCCCACCGTGAAGCATAGAGGAGGAGGTGTGATGGTGTGGGGGTGCTTTGCTGGTGACACTGTTGGGGATTTATTCAAAATTGAAGGCATACTGAACCAGCATGGCTACCACAGCATCTTGCAGCGGCATGCTATTCCTTCTGGTTTGCGTTTAGTTGGACCATCATTTATTTTTCAACAGGACAATGACCCCAAACACACCTCCAGGCTGTGTAAGGGCTATTTGACCAAGAAGGAGAGTGATGGGGTGCTACGCCAGATGACCTGGCCTCCACAGTCACCAGACCTGAACCCAATCGAGATGGTTTGGGGTGAGCTGGACCGCAGAGTGAAGGCAAAAAGGCCAACAAGTGCTAAGCATCTCTGGGAACTACTTCAAGATTGTTGGAAGACCATTCCCGGTGACTACCTCTTGAAGCTCATCAAGAGAATGCCAAGAGTGTGCAAAGCAGTCATCAAAGCAAAAGGTGGCTATTTTGAAGAACCTAGAATATAAGACATAATTTCAGTTGTTTCACACTTTTTTGTTAAGTATATAATTCCACATGTGTTAATTCATAGTTTTGATGCCTTCAGCATGAATGTACAATTTTCATAGTCTTGAAAATACAGAAAAATCTTTAAATGAGGAGGTGTGTCCAAACTTTTGGTCTGTACTGTAGGTCTGCATCTATCAGATATTTAGAGGTGGGTCCACAGTTTTCAGATATGTAGAGGTAGCTCTCTATCAATCAAACATTTAGAAGTGGGTCCACATCTATCAGACATTTAGGTTGGTCTGTATCTATTAGACATTTAGAGGTAGGTGCAAATATATCAAACAGAGGAAAATTCACATCTATCAGACATTTAGAGGTAAGTCCACATCTATCAGACATTTAGAGGTAAGTCCGCATCAATCAGACATTTAGAGTTAGGTCCACATCTATCAAACATATCTAGTAGATTTGCCATAAATGTGTAAGATGAGAATATCTCATTAAAAAGTTTTCACTACCCCACCATCGCATTTGTTTAATTGTTATTATTTAAGAGACAGTTGTCACCTGATTGAAGTTGATCACAGGAAGCAGGAAAAACTTGATAGGCACGAGTCTTCGAAAACCACCATAACCCCTTTATTTTACAAAGTCATGGGGGTCTTTTATTTATAAGTGTAATACATGTAGTAGGAAACCCTTTAAGTCTTATGCTGGTACTAACATAAGTACCGTAGTCCGTGTACATGATTATCGAAAATCCATTGTTTCACACCATTAACAGTCCAGTAAATGGAGCAACGTGAATCTATCATAATAGAGTACAGCTAAGGAAAGCTGAGTTTTATAAAGAGAAGAATCAGGGTCAGCTCTAGATGTATGTGGGTTTTTGGTTCACAAAGTCATAATGGCACTGCTGCTGACTTTACAACATGTCGAAATGTGCTCACCCTTACCTTTCCAAAAACATCTTTATAGACACAAATTTTAATAATACCAATTCAATACATTATATCACAATATGCTAGCAAAATCCATATCAAGATGCAACTCACGCGACAACCATTATGTGGCTTCATAAAGACATAGTACACATTATAATATTATTATTTATATATTATAAATTAGAAATGCTGAAAATTGATTCACAGGACTTGGTCCTGAGGCCACATTAGTAGTCTGCTGCTGCCAAAAGGGATCTGATTCTTACTTGACAACATCCCTGACAACTCTTTTGATTAGCTGGCCAGGCGCGACATCAAAAGAAGAGTCGCGTATGACATGGAGTTAGTAAGTAGCTCAAGGGCTCTCTTCCATTGGCCACAGATTACCAACGTGGTTGCTGGCCCAGACACTGCAAATCAACTTGCACCACCTCTAGTTTACATATCTATTGAAAGAGAAATCTTAAAATCATGTTTTTTGAAAACCTGTTCATTTTGCGTCTCACATCTTGGGGAGTCGCACACTGGGCCCAAAGGTGGAGGTGGCCCACCAAAGGCAGCCAGCGCACATTTCATCTAGATGTGTGTCGGAGGACGCACATTCAGCTGAATTGCACTGCGGCGCAGAGACCTCCTGGGTCCTGCATAACAATACATGCTGCCAGCCAATCACAGGCCAGAAGCTGACATCCGCATGCAAGCCCCTGGCTGCACATGGAAGTAATGACATGTGCTGCCCCATCGCTTGCACGCTGACGTCAGCTACCAGCTTCTGTGCCGACTACAGAAGAGGACACCACTCTTCATGGGAAAGGAGTGAGTGGAGTATATAACAGAATGGGGGACATATATACCAGAATGGGCACAGGATGGAGGATATATATATACCAGGATTGGGGACATATATAGAAGGATCGGCCCAGGATTGGGAACATATATACCAGGAAATAGGTCATATATACCAGAATGGGCCCATCACGCGGAACTTATATACCAAAAAGGGGCCTGTGGTGGGGGACATATACAGTTAGGTCCATATATATTTGGACAGAGACAACATTTTTCTAATTTTGGATATAGACATTACCACAATTAATTTTAAACAAATCAATTCAGATGCAGTTGATGTTCAGACTTTCAACTTACATTTGAGGGTATCCACATTAAAATTGGATGAAGGGTTTAGGAGTTTCAGCTCCTTAACCTGTGCCACCCTGTTTTTAAAGGGACCAAAAGTAATTGGACAATTGTGACAAGTGGACAGGTGTGGGCAATCCCTTCGTTATGTTATTCTCAATTAAGCAGATAAAAGGCCTGGAGTTGATTCGAGGAGTGGTGCTTGCATTTGGAAGGTTTTGCTGTGAAGTAAACATGCGGTTAAAGGAGCTCTCCATGCAGGTGAAACAAGCCATCCTTAAGCTGCGAAAACAGAAAAAACCCATCCGAGAAATTACTACAATATGAGGAGTGGCAAAATCTACAGTTTGGTACATCCTGAGAAAGAAAGAAAGAATACTGGTGAAGTCATCAATGCAAAAAGACCTTGGCGCCCACGGAAGACAACAGTGGTGGATGATCGCAGAATAATCTCCATGGTGAAGAGAAACCCCTTCACAACAGCCAACCAAGTGAACAACACTCTCCAGGAGGTAGTCGTATCAATATCCAAATCTACCATAAAGAGAAGACTGCATGAAAGTAAATACAGAGGGTTCACTGCACGATGCAAGCCACTCATAAGCATCAAGAATAAAGAGGCTAGACTGGACTTTGCTAAAAAACATATAAAAAAGCCAGCACCGTTCTGGAATAACATTCTTTGGACAGATGAAACCAAGCTCAACCTCTACCAGAATGGTGGAAAGAGAAAAGTATGGCAAAGACGTTGTCCAGCTCATGATCCAAAGCACACCACATCATCTGTAAAACATGGCTGAGGCAGTGTGATGGCGCGGGCAGGCATGGCTGCCAGTGGCACTGGGTCACTAGTGTTTATTGATGTTGTGACACAGGACAGAAGCAGCCGAATTAATTCTGAGGTATTCAGAGCCGCCATACTGTGTGCTCAGATCCAGCCAAATGCAGCCAAACTGATTGGTCGTCGTTTCATACTACAGATGGACAATGACCCAAAACATAAAGCCAAAGCAACCCAGGAGTTTATTAAAGCAAAGAAGTGGAATATTCTCGAATGGCCAAGTCAGTCACCTGATCTCAACCCAATTGAGCATGCATTTCACTGGTTAAAGACTAAACTTCAGACAAAGAGGCCCACAAACAAACAGCAGCTGAAAACCACCGCAGTGAAGGCCTAACAGAGCATCAAAAAGGAGGAAACACAGCGTCTGGTGATGTCCATGAGTTCAAGACTTCAGGCAGTCATTGTTAACAAAGGGTTTTCAACCAAGTACTAAAAATGAACATTGTATTGGAGCTGAAACTCCTAAACCCTTCATCCAATTGTAATGTGGATACCCTCAAATGAAAGCTGAAAGTCTGAACTTCAACTGCATCTGCATTGTTTTGTTTAAAATTCATTGTGGTAATGTCTATAACCAAAATTAGAAAAATGTTGTCTCTGTCCAAATATATATGGACCTAACTGTATAACTGGATGAGCCCAGGATGAAAGTCAAATATACCAAGATGGGGAATTAAATATAAAGAAGAGGAACAAGATGGGGGACATATATACCAGGATGGGGGACATTTTTACATGAATGGGCTCAGGATGGAGGACATTTATGCCAACATGAGGGATTTATACTGTGATGTTCCCAGGATGGAGAACATATATACCTGGAAGGGACCTAGGATGAGGGACTTTACTACATGATGGGGGAGATCAACACATGCATCCTTATAGGATTTAGAATGCTACAAGGGCCCATACATCTGACCAAAATCCAGGGGGGAACCCAATCCAAGTTTTGCACCAGGGCCCATCAGACTCTAGTTACACCACTGATCTTGGGATATGTTAAACCAAGTGGAACGATAAGAAAGGACACATCACTATCATGCTTATCCACATCGTCATGAACTCCTCAAGCTTAATGGGCCATTGCTTTTGTCCTGCCAAACGAACCTGTTGCTGATTTTGGCCCATGTTGGTCAAATGTATTAGAACTTTGGGTTTTATTATCCAAAATCATAAAACCTTGAACAGTAAAAAGTTTATAACATTTAACTAGCAATTTAAAAAAATATATATATATTCGTGAGATTCACCATAAATGTTTTATATGCACATAATAATGTTAATATGCGCGCTACCTTTCGTAGTCGGAGAACACCATCCTGTGTCTGGGAGTCTGTCATGATTTCAAACATGTCCCTTCCATCACCATCAATTATGTCAAATGACGATTTAGCATTGTCTCCAATGTCTCGGTCGTTTGCCCTCACTCTTCCAACTGGATCACCAATAGCAATGTCTTCTGGGATTACAAACTGATACTGACCTTACAAAAAAGGGAGAGAAAACATGACAATTAAAGTTAATGCAATCGGTTCCTCGCGTTAGGTTTGTCTATAATTAATGCAGCTTCCCATACATACGTTTTAACTTATTGAGATAAATTGGATCAGAGGTGAAATTATTGAACGCTTTAAATGGCCCTCCACCACTTCTGATAAGAAGAGGAACATTTTCTATGAAAAAAAAGGCTGCTGATGGAATCAGGTGGAGAGCTGGGACCAGGCGAAAGTGTGAAAAAAATCGCAGTACAGTCTTAGTAAGAGAAGAAAGCTCAGACAGTCGATGAGATTAAATATTGCTGGAATTCCAAGCTGGGCGAAAAGTACCGAGATCAAGCGAGCTGGGCAGGAGCTGCTAATTGTCAGTGCCATGTATAGTGCAAGCTGCCAAGTTTAGAGACTAAACATAATTACCAGAAAAGACTGCTGATTGTTTTGCTGAGTAGGAAATCATTTCAGTTTATCCATGATGGAGAATAACAACAGGAGGAACATAGCAAGCAAGAAATAACTGACAAGTACATATTGCTGACCCACTATTGCACTGCTTGTGCTTATGTTTAAAGTTTGAGCATCATAACTATCAAGAGCCTCAAGGACGGGATTAGGGAAAGGCAAACTAGGCATTTGCCAAGGGCCTCACTTCCCGTTCAGCAGCATCACACCGTGTGGCAGCTATGGGGCTCGTTGCCTATGTTAAAACCACAAAAGTCTGTACTTAAATTGTATCAGTATATTGCAGTCACAAAAAGTTTTTACCTATATTGTAACTATCAAAAGTCCATATCTATATTGCATCCACCTAGAGATTGTATTGTTGTTATGCATATTGTAGCCAGAAAGAGTCTGTACTAATATTGTAACCACTTAGAGCAGTGTTCCCCAACTTTGAGCCTCAAGAGCCACCAACAGGTCATGTTTTCAGGATTTCCTTAGTATTGCACAGGTGATAATTGCATCACCTGCACAGGCAATAATTCCATCACCTGATCAATACTAAGGAAATCCTGAAAACATGACCTGTTGGTGGCTCTTGAGGACCGGAGTTGGAGAACACTGACTTAGAGAAAGGAAGTGCCTACTTTATATCAACCTATATTGCAATCACCACGAGCCAGCACCCATATTACAAACAATCAGAGGCTGTACCTATACGGCAACCACCAGGAGTATTTATTTATATTGTAACCATTAAGTGTCTGCTCCTATATTTCAACCATCAAGAATCAATATCTAAGATTCAGGACCTATATTGCAACCACTAAGCGTTTGCGCCTATAATAAATTGCACCTATACTAAACCCTCTAAGAGTCTGTACCTAGTGAAATCACCAAGACCTGTGCCTTCAAGTAAAATCATTAGACGATTTAGGAGTAAAATTATTATGTTTTCACCTGAATATGGCAAGACAGAAATACAAAGTATACGGTTTATTAGTCAACGTGTTTCGCAGTTTCAAACTTCTTCATCAGGGCAAACCATGGTCTCCTGATGAAGAAGTTTGAAACTTTGAAACGTGTTGACTAATAAACCACTTACCTTGGATTCCAGTCTTCTCATCATCCTTTGATGACATTGCAGGTTAACCCATTTATTTCCATTTTTTTTATAATTCCTGCAGCAGCCTAAGCTTTTTTCAGGGGTTGTTAGCACACAACTTGACCAAGTGAGCATGATTGTGCACGTCTATACCGTCTTACACTCAGATAAGAATCTATTGCACTTTTTCGCCCTTTCTAGTACCTCTACCTCATCAGTATGTTCTATGATACAGATGTACTATGACCCAGCTCGTCATCCTGGGGGCCAGATGTGAGATTTATCAAGAGCATGTTAATTAAGCAGCTGGTAAATACAAGATCTATACATTTACGGGAATTCTTTATCATAAAATCACAATTGCCGTAAAGTATATTCAGTTTTTATCAACCCTTATGGTATAATTGTTGCACTATGTCTTCTTTACGCTGATTATGTAGGCTTCTCTTCTTTTTCTTTGGTTATTTTCCTGTTTGTTCAATATGTTGCATTCATGAGTTGTGTTTGCTTTGTATTTACAATCATGCGATCTCTTCTGACAAAATCCAATTACCAAACATGCACCGATGCCCTCGGGCACGCTCCTCACATGACTGAATAATGGCCTATGTTCCTAAAATCTTTAATGCGCTGATGAACAATCACCTCCCCCTTCCTCAATTCTCCTAAATCTCTCTGCAGAACCTAATTAAAGATTGGGTGTATATTCCGCGTGAAATTTTGCCTTGTCCAATTAAGAAAGATTAAGTGTTCTCCTAAAACTTGTATTTCAGAGTTGACTAGGAGTCGGCTTGACTTTGCCATCTAATAATAGAACATCTGGAGATAAAGGGCAAACAACAAGCTTCTTAAGACCGCTAAGAACACAAGACGAGATGCGCAGCTACCCCCAACTGTGAGCAACTCAATTCTATGGGTAAAAGTATCTACAAGACTAAACCCAGCGTGAAGATCATTGATGCCTAATGTTAAAAAACCTCTGAGATAATTAGAGATGTGGGAACTTTAATTTAGAGCCATTAGACGCTATTAATATATTGGATAATGAAGAGTATGGCTGCTTATTTGCATGTGTTATTCTGTTTTGACAATGATGTGTTACAAAGCAAAGTAAAGAATAATTTCACGTTTGCCGATTCATTCATTCTTCTGCTGGTGCAACTAAGATGTAAAAATTCTGCAATGAATGCAAGTCTTTAAAGAGAAAAACTAGTCAAAAGAATTGATTGCCAGTAAAAACACACAGATGAAGTATGAGGTCATCATTTCTAAAATTGAAGTGTTCAAATGAATGTGTTAGCCCCCGTTGACCCTGCTCATATGTTTCTGTTTTTGGAAATCTGAGACTTCAATCTATGATAAGGGTCATGAAAATCTTGAAAATTAGTCAAAGAAATTTCTGGAGGTAATGTAAGTGGTAAGTGGGTCTCAACTCTATGAAACCTAGGTCTTCAACCAGTGGTATGTCTATCCAAGGAATATATATATATATATATATATATATATATATATATTTATATATATATATATATATATATATATATATATATATTTATTGCTAGCAATATCATAGCTACTGGTCAAAACTTCTGAACTATGATTAAGAACCAGTCGGTTTGAAATGCGTTAGGCCATGAGTTTTCCAGGTTACTTACCTTTTTTCTAAACTAATGGTTTTATACACCATAATTTTAACCATGCTATATATTAAAGATGCTGGATACCTTTCACTCTTTGGTAATGCTCGTTTGCTGCTAAAACGGCCATTGGATTCTACTGTGGAGAGCTGGATTTTTTCTACAAAGTTTTAGCTACTGGTCAAAATGGTCTACTGATCACAAAAGGACATTTGGTCACCACTAATGCTTAGAACGAAGGATACACTGCTCATATATTTCTATTTTTGGAAATCTGAGACTTCTATCTAAGATAATGGCCATGAAAATCATTCAACTTAGTCACAGAAATCTCTGAGATAATGCGAGTGGGGTCTCAACCCTACGAAACCTTGTTCCTCAACCAGTGGTATGTCAACCCAATATCATAGCTACTGGTCAAAATTGTCTACTGATCACAAAAGGACCACTGGTCACCGCTAAGATTAGAATGAAAGATTTCTATAGAAATTGTTAGCCCCTTTTGACAATGATCATACGTTTCAGTATTTGGAAATCTGTGACCTCATTCTAAGATAAGGAACATTAATATCAAACTTAGTCACATGAATCTCTGAGATAATATAAATGAGTCTAAACTTTATGAAACCTAGGTCCTCAGCCAGTGGTACAGTACAGACCAAAAGTTTGGACACACCTTCTCATTTAAAGATTTTTCTGTATTTTCATGACTATGAAAATTGTACATTCACATTGAAGGCATCAAAACTATGAATTAACACATGTGGAATT
Source organism: Ranitomeya imitator (assembly GCF_032444005.1). Lineage (NCBI taxonomy): Eukaryota > Metazoa > Chordata > Amphibia > Anura > Dendrobatidae > Ranitomeya > Ranitomeya imitator. The sequence continues at coordinate 127,670,432 of NC_091290.1, forward strand.
ATATACTTAACAAAAAAGTGTGAAACAACTGAAATTATGTCTTATATTCTAGGTTCTTCAAAGTAGCCACCTTTTGCTTTGATGACTGCTTTGCACACTCTTGGCATTCTCTTGATGAGCTTCAACAGGTAGTCACCGGGAATGGTTTTCACTTCAGTACGATTGATATTCATTTGGTTTCGAAAGACCCAAAAATTATCCTTGAGTAACAATATGCCATTAACGGATTATTTCCATCTTTGTAGCTGGTTATTTTTAGATAGTGCTTGTAAAAACAATCACTTTCGCAATTTACTGCTAGCTAAAATTTACAGCCGTTTTTGAGATATTAACAGATTTCTTTTGTTTTCAACTTGTTGTTTACGAGACCAATTACCACTTCTGTGAAGTACTGTGATAAAAGTGGCCAGGTTTAGGAAGCAACAGCATGATTTAGTGATCTGGGCTAGCTTAAAAAAGTGTTTACAAGCTTTATAGAAAACAGCTGGTAAGCACTACGCATGTTTAGTTGTCTACCATCGATGGCCGGTCTCCAAGGCAATGAGCTGTAAGCAAAAGTGTTAATATCTCAAGAACTGTTGAAAATTTTAATAAGCTGTAAATTGCAAAATGGATTTTATTTCCAAGCACTACCCATTTATGAAGATGCGAAAAAACTGTTTAATTTCTTAAAATATTAAACATTTGAAAGACTTGTCTTGCGTTTTCTTTACTTAAAAATGTTCATGTTCTCCAAAATAATATTTCATACTAGTGAAAATGCATTAGCAATAGAAAATATTGAAAAATATGAAAACAATCTCTTCCACTATAAGGGCTTTCAAGACAGTTCCTACACTTGCTTGGAATATACTAATCATAAGTGAAAGACTAAATGTAAATATCTGTTTTCCACGTTTCCATTATTCAGTCCAGATGTAGATTTACTGCGCCAGGCTTGCTGTTGCTGTTTTTTCTGCATTTCCTTGGCACGGATAATCAATATAGAATGCAGCTGCCAGACGCCTTCACCTATTTCACCTTTGCTTAGATAATAGCTACTTATGCATATCCAATCTTATTCTTCTTGGATTAACATAAAAGAAACTTGCTGAAATCTTGGATGCAAATTCATAAATATTTTGATTGTTTCAGCTAAATAAAAGGTTTCTGGTTGTTCCGTTAATCCTGTTCCGATTTGCTCTTACACAAGTCTATGCAGTCTGGTTGTGCAGTTTGGCACTTTTCTGCCCCCTTTCCCACCGCCTGTAGGTTAGCCACCGGGGTAGGGGCTAGAAATGACTAAATCTGTTCAGCACAAATCAAATTCCTTATGAATGTCTCCCAATTTTTTGATTATGGTGAAACCAAGAATTTTTAGATTTTTGAGAAATGATGACAAAAGTATTCTGGGAGTGATACATTTATTGGCTAACCAGAAAATAATATGTTTGCAAGCTTTCAGAGCACAGAGGCTCCTTCTTCAGGCAAGATTACAGATAGATTTTTCTGGCTAACACGGTACCATAATACAATTTGTTATTGTACATCATAGATTTTTGAGAAAATGTGGTGGCCAGCAGTATAAAGAGTCAGGTGAGGGTCTATGGTAGGGAAGAATAATGTGATTTTGTTTTTCATTCCTTCCCTCCCCTCTATTAATTACACTTTTGGGTTTGGAAAAGGCAGACAAAAAATAGTCAATCAGGGCACTATGGATTTGGACCAATTTTTTTCAGACTAGATGGAGTCTAATCAGAGTGTGATTAGCATAAACGGACTAATTTTCTTGGATGAGAGAAAGCACGGTTGTGTGACCCTAGTTTTACAGTGTGTAATATTCACACTGTCAGGATTTGACTCTTCTTGCCAGTTTTAACACTCATTTCAAGGCAATTTTTCTAATTTGCAGTCTCCTGCCAAGTAACTTCTCTTTAATTGTATACTTGCGGTCATGCAACTTTTCAAACTAATAAGCCAAATCCTCACAGTGAGTATATTACACACTGATAGTGTTACTTGTCGAGTTCCTGCCGCTGCACAGGGGGAATCTCCCATTCTGCTCCAGCCGCAGTGGAGCCTGCTCAGCAGAGACGTCGGTCCCAGCATCTGGCTCAAGCTGATACTGTGCAGCTGGTTACTGCTGTCCTTCCAGGCTCAGCCTTTGTAACCAGTACTGATCAGCGGCGAGCAGACATCCATGGGACTAAGTCCTGCTTTTCTTCTTCTGAGCATGCCCAAGGGACGACCTCTTATTGGAGGTCGGGGATCACATGCTCAGGTCCTGGAGCAGCTCCTATTGGACCACTAGGAAGGTCCTCGAGAGATTCCGCTATAAAAGGTTTGCATGGCTGCACGGCCATGTGCTAGAATAGACTTATTATTGTGTGTGTGGATGTATGCCTGTTGATGGATGAAAGCTCCGAATCATTCCCATCTCTAGTGTTGTTGACTGTTCGCGAATGGTGGAAGCTACCTAGCACCTTACAGTGCTATCCCGCACATCTAGCACACGATACTGCGTCTGTTAGCAGTGACCGCCAGTGCGGCGCCGTGCGCTAATAGAGCGCTTTACTGGCCCAAGTGTGGGTGGTTAGTGGCGTCTGCCAGAGTGGCGCTGCACGCACTCTTGTGCAGTAAATTATTACTTCTGTTAATCTCTGACGCCCCAGTAGCGGTGACGAGCTCAAGAGGTCTAGGGGAACTCTTTCCCTGAGTCTTGGGATAGAGATCTGTGACTCTTTGCTTGCACTCTTTGTGCAGTACCATGGCCCTGTGACGCAACAGGGTTCGCTTCCTTCATACCGGGTGAAGTTAACCCGTGTGTGTATCCACATTGTACCGCCATATAGTCCGTCATTACTCAGCAGCAGGTTCCATCTCTGCACGGTGGACCCCGGGCTGCGAACGCACCTTATACCGTTGTTATAATTATTTGGTGTGTTCCGCTAGCCCTAACAGATAGTTGTCGACATGCTACAGTGTTTGCGGAAAATTTGCTCTGACCTAGAAACCCCCCTTAAGTCTGAATTCATGTAGCTTAATAAACGATAAAATGAAAAGCATAATTAATGAAATTAATGATAATATTAATTACATAATATTACAAATATAATAATAATAATACTATTTTTTGTACTATTGAGATTACCGGACTATTATTACATTTGGCACAATTATTATACATTTTATATATTTTTGATATTGTTGTTTTTGTACAATTATTATTGTACATTGTATATATATTTTTTATATTGTTGCTTTTTCCACAATTATTGTTATACATTGTATATTGTTTAAATTGTTTTTTTCACAATTATTTTTATACATTTTATATATTGTTTTTTTCACAATCATAATTAAACATTCTATATATTTTTTATATTGTTGTTTTTTCACAATTATACATTTTATATTTTTTTTTATATTGTTGTTTTTTTCACAATTATTATTATAAATTTGTATATGTTTTTTGCACAATTGTTATGCATTGTATATATAATTTTTTATATTGTTTTTTTCACAATTATTATTATACATTTTATATATTTTTTGTATTGTTGTTTTTTTCACAATTATTATTCTACATTTTATACTTATTTTTTATATTTTATTTTGCCCAATTATTGTTATTCATATTATATATATTTTTATATTGTTGTTTATTATTACTTCTAGATGTCAGTAATGCCAGTTTTATCCTCCTATAATCGAAACGACATCATGCAGAGCTCTGAGACTAATTTACACTTCACTGCATCTCGCTTTGTATACATTTTGTTTATTCTCTTTTGGGATAAACTAATTTGAAATCATACAAGGGTTTTACACAGTGTCTGAAGATAGTGCGCAATTTACTCCATAGAAATATCTGGGTAATGTATCTTGCAAACTAATGGATTAAAATAGCCCCAGCGGATCAGGGCTACTTAATAGGAATGTTCAATGCGTTTTTAGGTAAACACTACAATTTCTTGTGAAATGGCTATAAAACGATTTTCTCGAGAGCTTGTAAGAAGAGAACAAGTTCATCTTTTTTTGATTTTTAAAACCCGAGAGGGGAGCGTAGACTCACAATTTAATCATAAATTCACATTGCTGGCAGAATCAACAAGCTGATGAATTCTATTCTATGGCATGTAATCGGAGAAATGTTTGTAGGGGTGTGAGCAATCCCGTCTCTGTTTCCCTGATCTATTTCATTTAATTATATATAGTACATTTTTTTTAATTATATCTTTATTTTTAGAAATAGGAGATGAAAATTGGGAGAAAACAAATTTCATTTGGTGTTCTATATTTTTAGACATATCGCTTAACTGTCGAGAATCTGAAGAATTCGGAATAAATATTATCATTTTATTGACAAACAGAAATCTAGTCACTGAAGATCTTCCCTTCCTTACCTATTCCTTTTGGCTTGATGTTCCCAATATAAGAAACACGAAGTGACCAGTAGGCTTGAGCGAAATGGATCGGACAAATTCAAAAGTCGCCGACTTTTGGCAAAGTCGGGTTTCATGAAACCCGACCCGATCCTAGTGTGGGATCGGCCATGCGGTCGGCGATCTTCGCACCAAAGTCGTGTTTCGTATGACGCGTTTGGCGCCATTTTCTCAGCCAATGAAGGAGCGTGGGCAGAGTGATGACATAGGTCTTAGGGGCGTGGATGCTTATCGCCATCTTCTCGCTGTAGCGATTTGCAATGTGTAACACCAGCTTTTCTGTTCAGGGACGGAGGAGAGAGAGAGAGAGAAGAAAAAAATAAAAATATATAGATTTCCCATTGACTTTGCATTGGGTTTCGTGTTTCGGTCGATCCTTGACTTTTCGCCATAATCGGCCGATTTCACTCGACTCGACTTTTGAGGTAGTCGGGTTTTGCGAAACCCGACTCGACCCTAAAAAAGTAAAAGTCGCTCAACCCTAGTGACCAGTAATGCAAAAACCCAACATGATTTTTGTGACACTCTGTTGGGGGATATTTATGCTATATATTCCTTTGTATAGTCACCCAATGATAATCCTGTGAACTGTAGTCAAACTATGTTTTTAGAAATTAATAGTGAGACAATGCAGTTAATCATTCTGAGGAGGGTTTAGAAGGTTCCTAGATATTGGAGACATTGGATCCTAGTTCAAAGCCTATAACAAGACCTCAATCTACAAAGTGTCCTTTGGACGTCTTTAGGCTTTGTAGCCTGGGAGTGAATGTACGGTTATAGCTACGCCCCTAATGGAGACCCTGGAACATTTTGCTATTGTGCTCTGCTAAAAAAAATGGCCAATGTCAAAAAGAGGGTCAATTGTAGTGCAAAGTTTCATGTTTTGAACTCTGATTGTCTAAGTGAAGTGCATGGATACATTGGTGGCATGTCGGAATCCCAATTTTGCGGGGATTCAGGCAGAAACATTTGATAGAGTCTGGAATGGTAGAAAAACACAATGTGAGCCTGTTATTACACATGCAATAGATGTAATCGTAACAGCAGGATTTTACTAATCAGTCTGCACACTCCTGATGTCACAAGTATATCACATCCTCCTGGGAGATCTGGGGTTAGGCGATCTTTACGTACTGTGAATCTCAGATCTTCCATTTAGCCTGTGTATTTGTTCATCATACTAAATGGACTTTGTTTCTTTTGGCACTGAAAAGATTAACAACTTTTTGCATGCTCATTAGAGACATGCAGCTTCATCTCACAGCTGCTCCTGACCTGTTCGTTATCTCACTCTATAGATCTTGGCCAGACATTTTCATCCCTGCCTGCGAAAGTTTTGCTTCCTGGCTTGCTGGAGTTGGTGTGCTGAAGTTGGAGTTTGAAGTTGCTGCTGGAGATTGTTGTCTGCTGTTTTGGGGTGTATACTTTCTCCATTATCCAATTCCCATTCAGTTTGTACCTTCCTATCCATCGAGAGTGTTTTTGTATGTATGTTGCTAATACCCTGCTTGTCTTACGTGTATAAACGCTAACATATCTGTCCTAGGCCTCCTGGGGGAGGGGACAGCTTATGAAATTAACAGGAGCATGGTAAGGTGGGAGACTCGAACCTCTCTACCTTTAAGAATACCCCAGGACAGGGATAATTAGGGTCCCAGATCCAGGGACACCTTGAGGCCCCCCTTCCTTACCAAAGACCATCATAACGTAACACCTGGTTATGAAGTTCACTCTTGAAGGAATAACGCTTTTCTTTGAGTCCTTAGTTTATTAGATGCACTTTTAAGTATAAGAGAGGGCAAAAACCAAAGGGTGCAGTCAGACGACTGAATAAATTGATCTGAGATCAGATCGCAGAGCACAGATTGGCAGGCGGCTCTTCCGACCTGTGACAGCTGCATAGAAATACATAAAGCTGTCAGGCTAAGGTCAAGAGAGCTGCGGCCAATCAGTTCACTGCATTCCGATATGTATGACTGATTTTATATGGCCAATATAAAAGAAGCAACTGCTGACAGCACATCAGACGGTTTCAGGATGCAAGCTCAATGTCCACTGACCCAATCTGACAAATACTCACAAAATAGAAAAAAGAGCAGCATCCAATCCACGTGAAGAAAAAACGAATAAACACTTTATTCTGCCATCTTACAACGTTTCGATCAAAACTTGATAAAGACCAATTTTGGTCGAAACGTTGGATGATGGCAGAATAAAGTATTTCTTAATTTTTTCTTCACCTGGATTGGATGCTGCTATTTTTTCAATTTTTTTATTTTACATGGCCGTCTGACTGTGCCCTAAAGATGAGCGAATAAATTTTGAGTGGAATTGAATTATACAAAAATTTTAATTTGCCAAACTGCTGAATTTTTTTAATCGATGTCTAATAATAATTCAGCCAAATTGTGGCAACTGGCTACCATTTTTCGATACTTTAAAAGGCCATGAAAATTAAAAAAAAAAATTCTTAAACTCACCTCTCCATCCTCTCTGTGTTACAAGTACGGTTTTCGCTGCATCTTTAGATAGCCTCTTTTTGCTCTAAAATCCCTCGCCTCTCACGTAGAAGTGGATCTTCAAGCTTTGTTGAATACCTGGGAGGATTCTACACAAGTGAGCAAAAAGTCATGGCATTATGACATGAAGGCGTGTGCCGAGACTTTTGAGAACACATGGGCAGATCCCTGCCAGGCCTCATCAAAGCCAGAAGTCTGGAACCCGCACAAGAAAATTGAGATTTCAGAGTGAGCACTGGCATTCTGAAGATGTTGCAAAGAGAGGACGGGTGATGGTGAGAAACGGAGGGTCCGAAAAGGTATAAGATAAGAGGAGCTTAAGGATCTATTTTTTTATTTTTTAAATCTACGTTTATAGTGCATAATAAGGGACATTAAATTTGCGGATAAAGCAAATGGAATTTTCCAGGGAAAAGCACGCAAACGGGCAAATTCGGATTTTACTTGATCAGTTTATCTCAAGTAAGACTATTTCCTATAGTATATCCTATTCACTACATATTGAAACAAATTGTTGTTTTGGACATACAGTGACTCACTTTAGACTTCTCAACTTTATACCTATTGTCATTATACCCTAACTGGCTGTCAGGGATGCCACAGATGCTAGAGGAAAATAAATGCACCACTATTAAAGTACATTTACCAGCATTTGTGTTTTTCTCAGTGGAATTCCACAGACTGTAATGTATTTTCCTTGTGTCCTGTTGTTTTCAGACTATCACTGTAGGGCACAAATTTCGATGCAAAATGCAAGAAGAAATATTTATGTGCAATGGATTTATGTAGCGAGAGTAGAATATATGTCCTTATTCCAAAAAATCAATTCTCGTTATTTTCTTTGCAAACAAAATATTGAAGACAATTTACGCTGGAAACAGAACCATTTTAACCCGACCCAGCAAGATACAGATTGGAGTCCTGGTGGGAAGAATAGAATTTGAGCTAGAGATCATTAGTTTATTATTATAGATGACATGGTTTTGTTTCTTGTATTGTACATTTTCTATTGTTTGTTTTCGAAAATGATTTTGGTTGGTAAATAGGCAAATAGTAAATTAAGATTTTTTTTAGTAGATTACTATTACAATACTGTTTCTATATGTTAGGGCTGGCGGAACGCACCAAATAATAAGATAGAATAAGGTGCGTTCGCAGCCCGGGGTCCACCGTGCAGAGATGGAACCTGCTGCCAAGTAATGACTGACTATATGGTGGTACAATGTGAATACACACACGGGTTAACTTCACCCTGTGTGAAGGAAGCGAACCCTGTTGCGTCACAGGGCCGCAGTACCGCACGTAACAAAACGAATAATTAAATAGCACAAGAGTGCGAACTGTGCCGTACTGGTGGACGCCAATAACCACCCAGACTTGGGTTAAAGAAGCGATCCAATGGCGCGTGGTGCCTTACTGGCGGTCACAGCAGTAGGCGCTGTTTCGTGCATTAACGCTGTGATTTCAGCTGGGCGCTAGATTGCAGCCATACACAAGGGATGGGTTTTTTAAGGAACGACTTGCACTCATCAACACACACACGATTACAATTGTACACTAGCACATGGCCGTGTGGTCATGCGAAGTTTATATAGCTGCAGCACGTTCAGGACCTTCCAATAAAGGACCAATGGGAAGCTGCCACAGAAGTTTAGCACCTTCAGGACCTTCCTGGAGGACCAATGGGATCTGCTGCAGTATCTGAGCATGTGACCCTCGATCTCCAACGGGAGATCTTGCCCTGGGTATGCTCAGAAGGGGAAAAGCAGGACTTAGTCCCAAAAGCGTCTGCTCACCGCTGCCCAGCACTGACTTCAATGGCATAAGCAGGAAAAGAAGCAGTAACCCTATGCACAGAGTGAGACTGAGCAAGACGCTGGGACCGACGTCTCCGCTGAGCAGACTCCACTGTGGCTGGAGAAGAATGGGAGACTGCAGCAGAGATGGTTCGAGTTTCCCCCTGTGCAGCAGCGGGAACTCGACACCTAACACTATACACCCCAAAAATGGAAACTGCTGTAAAAACCTATTTAGGCTTATGTAAATAGTGATGAGCGATAAGATGTTATCCGAGCATGTTTGTGTGCTAATAGAGTATCTTCGGTGTGCTCGAATACTATATTCAAGTCCCCATGCCGGCATGTCTTGCGGCTGTTCGACAGCTGCAACACATGCATGGATTGCCTATTTGTTAGTTAATCCCGGCATGTGTTGCGGCTGTTGAATAGCCGTGAGACCTGCCGCCATGGTGGCTTGAACATATAGGTTTTTGTAAATAGTGATGAGTGAGCATGCTCGGATAAGGTGTTATCCGAGCATGCTTGTGTGCTAGTAGAGTATCTTCGAAGTGCTCAAATACTATATTCAGGTCCGTACCCTGGCATGTCTTGCGGCTATTCAACAGCCGCAACAAATGCATGGATTGCCAATTTGTTAGTTAATCCCGGCATGTGTTGCAGCTGTTGAATAGCCGAGAGACATCCGGCCATGGTGACTTGAACATAGTATTTGAACACACCGAAGATACTTTATTAGCACATGAGCATGCTCGTATGACACCTTATTTGAGCTCGCTCATTCATGATTAATCACTAGTGATTAATCATCAATGAGTATAATGTTGCATTTACGCTGGTTGATTATTTTTAAACCAGCATTTGTAGGAATGCCAGTAAAAACAAGCTTCCAGTCGTCCTTCGAATGAAAAAAACGCTTATTCATTGGGTGAAAAGTCTCAAAGAATCACCATCTCGGCAGATCACCATCCACAGGACATGTGCTGCAGAAAGCAGTGACCGTGTATGTGCACATAATGGTCTATTACCAATCTTTCTCTGTGCATTGAAAATGCAGTTGGCTGGTCTTAGCAAGGTATTAAACATCCATCTATCTGCAAACATTTAGCGAATCGGTGATCTTTTAATTTCTGCCATCGGTCAATGCGAACAAACCGTAAGGGCGCAGTCAGATGGCCATATAACACTGACGATGGTCACATGGCAATGCTTGGACTGTCCGTTGGCTTTTCTGACCAGAGCATGGCAGCGTGTATTTCTATGCAGATGCCCTGCTTGGGTCAGGAGTGCCAATGGCCAGTCCGAGCATTGTGAAGTGTTGCTGGATAAATTCTAAAAATCCTCATTTGAGTCCAAAAGTATTTTGGGTCTATCAACATATGTATACAATCTTAACTTGACTCCTAATTTTTGTCTCACCCTTTGTAATCTTTTTATTCTACGGAAAAAATGCTGATACAAAACAAATGTATAATTTAGCTTACTTTTTGTTAGAGTTATTCACACGTGGAAAGGATAAGTGAGAAGCTGCTGATCGTTGGCCGTGAAACCGCAGAGATCCCTATTGATGCTGGGAATAGGTCTCTGAATTGCCATGGTCTAAAGGAGCATGATTCCAGCGTCTATGACATGTCGGAGAACATTATGCATCAATCTCCAACAGACCCCAAAGGCAATGGCGTGTACTCATATTTATGGCAATTTTTAGCTTTTTTCGACAGTACAGTTGGTGACCAAGTGGATAGACCTATAGTGATGATCATCAAGCTATCACCTCAATAAGGTTATAACTTGATATATGAACAAAAAAATCTTTAAAAAGTTAATAAATTGGAAAGTTACATTTTCTTTTTAAACTTCTCTAAAGTTCAGTGTGTTTTTTTCCTTTTTTTAATGCTATCCTAAAATTATAGTTGCTTACTGAAATGTCACAGTATCTGTATTTTTGGCGTTTCCAACGAGAAAGAAATTCATTCAAGTGAGAGTCTTCTAACATGAGCGAATACATAGCCAATTCACCTTGAACTGATCATTCGAAAGCAATTTTTGATATCCAGTGTTTTTGTCATTCAATATCAAACCAGCCTCTTTGAATTACATGGTAAAAGGCCTGAACACTTCAGATATGGAAATGCTTTCCATCTTGAAAATGTTAATATTTGTTGTACAAAGGACTATTTGCACAGACCCTGCAGCATTTATCTTACCCCAAAGTAATATTTAAAATGACTGCATCCTTTGTCTTCCGAGATATTGCATATTTATAATGGAACCGAAGTGAAAATATCAAAGTAATAATACGACCAAGAAATTCTGGCTTTGCTTGGCTATAAGATTGGATGGCTAAGTCGTGTGCTTTTCAGAACTAAGTGTGTTTTAATGCAAATATTCTGAGAATGCAATTAGATCAAATACGAAAAGTGCAAAAATAAAATTTGAGATTCTGCTGCTAAAAAACAATTTTTTTTAAAGAAGTGCTCCCTTCAAAGTTTTTATCTTCTTAATTTATTGCGGTCATCATATTATATTGCACAGTGTACTTACAATTGCTCATTTTGCCTTTCTACCCAGATTTCTTCTCTTTTTCATTGTGCCTATCACATTATGCGATTAAAATCTGGCTAGATGAGTCCTTCTAAGCTCTTATGTAGAAACAGGTGGTCTCTTTCCCCTGCATGAGTCATCACTGAGAAAGTCCCTGGCAGAGGGGAGGAGAAAACAGCTGAGTCAAAAGTTGAAGTGGGGAGTGATTCATGTAGGAAAACGAGACTTCCTGTTTCTACACAGGGCAGAGAAAACAGAAGAATTATCTGGGTAGAAAGGCAAAAAGAACAATTGTAAGTACACAGTGATGTATAATATGGCCGCAATATATGAAAAGGATAAAAACGTTGATGGGGGATTCTTTAAAATCTACAAGGAAACTCCAACAGTTTTGGAATCTTGAAAATCTGTCTTGCAGTTGATGAATTGATGTTTACATACATATAAGTCCAGTGGATGGTCACAGTCATAAAGAGCAAACTGCGAATCACTGAGTAGGACCGCCCATTGGACTCACATGAATACAAGCACCAAAGATTACAATGAATAAAATGCAAGCTTTACTAAAACCTTTTCTAAAAAAAATATATCAATCAGATCGGCTCTTCATGCTCTATAACACCCTTCTTGCAGATCAAATACCATTTTCATCATGACAGGTTTCCTTGAAGGAGAATGTATCATCAGAACTTGTTGTGCTGTCCCCTTCATATCCCTTTCATATCCTTCAATTTACTGTTGTATTATTGGCTTGTTTTCATGCTTATCTGCTGCTGCCACCTACTGACCAGAAGCTTTGTGTCACTCCCCCGCTCCTCCTTTTACATTTTTTCTAGTACGTGGGAGTGTCCTGCAGCCTTGTTTATGAGCTCACTTCCTGGCATCCATTTTCTTTCTTTTTCTTCCAGTCACCATGTGAGAAGCACACATCTATTTTGGGCTGCAGAAAACAAAGTCTTTTGACCTCGGTAGTGGCTCCAGGGGTGAACACCCACAAGACAACCACATTGATGGCTACTTGTACCATCTGCATCATACCACCTCATGTCTTTGGGATATGGTTCAAATAATCCTCCGCTGATTCATCTCTCTGCGCCTATGTTTGAATCCATCAACCCAAGATGGATACTTGGTCCTGTCTGCCCCGCTTCAAGGACACGAAAGTAGGACTTCTCACACCATCGCCATACTACACACCTTCAATTGCCTTAAGTGGGGACATAACACCTGCTGCTTTAATCAGGTTTTTTTTTTAAATTGTCAATGTTTGTCTTCCATATCACAGTCTGTATTAAAAAATATAAAAAGTCTATAATTGGTAACTCCTTTGACCAGATTGTCTAAAATGGACAACCCCTTAAAGAACATTAATAAACCAGGAAACAAAAAAAAATCATCAATTAAACAGCACTAGAAAATAAGTTGCACTTACTCATTGCAAACTTTGGGGGATTATCATTGACGTCAGTCAGGGTGACTGTTACAGTGGTAGTTCCAGAAAGTCCACCCATGTGACCACCCATGTCCTTGGCTTGAATGACAACAAGGTATTCTTCTCTGGCTTCTCTGTCCATGTTGGATAGAGCTGTCTTTATGATTGCTAGAAGGAGAAAAGAAGTGGAAGTTTTAGCAATATTATAGCAATTTCTTGTCTTTCGTCCTAGTTTCCCGTTTATGAAAATTTCCAACGAGCAAGGAAGTAAAACCGAATACGGCAGATTTATGAATACGGGTCTAAATTCAGACAGAAAAATCTACAGTCGAACAAGCTGTGTGATAAATCTGGTACATCATATTAGATATGCTATGGGACTGCTTGGCTGGCTTAATTTACACAAATTTTGTGCACCTAAATAATGGTGGATGCCATTATTAAGTCTATTACATATGAAGACTACACTTAGTCATGACTTCTGTTTAGACACTTTACAAAACTATTTAATAACTTAAAAAAGTGCTTAAAACACTTAATAAATATGGTGCACTTCATGTATGTCAGTCTTGGCTTACTTTGAGACTGATTTTTGACACATTTTTGTTACATATATTCCTTAACATGTTCAGTTTAAGATAGAATATACGCTTTTCATGCATTTCTGTACCACCGAGATTTGTGATACATTCCTAGATTCCTTGTTTTTTTGCATCAACAATCTATAAAATGTACTGCAGTGAAATATAGAAGAATACTAAATGTGATAATAAACACACACACACATATATATATATATATATATATATATATATATATATATATATATATATATACGGTATATATATAATGTGCCCTCACTATCCTGATTAATTATAAATTGGCTGATGCATTCCCTGCTTCTGCTTTTATACAGGCTATGCTTGTCACTCCTGATTGGTTGTGCTGTACTATATGTTGGGATAGCTACTAGTCATTATGGGGAAGTCCAACTTTATACCCCAAGGTCAACTGCTGCTTTTTTGTATGTTGAAAATGTCTAAACTATGTAAAATTATGTTGACTTTTATGTTTTTTTATGCACAAAGCTAATTGCAGATTGTCAAATTGTTTTAAATTACCAGATTCAGTGACCTCCTAAAAATTTGATTTACATCAATCTGGTTTGCTTATCTATAGTACTTAGACGTAAAAGTTTTGCTTGGTTTAACTGAAAAAAAAATTGTTCCTGTGACTTGTTATGGCCATGAATGCTAGATCAAACATGACAGTATTTTATTAACAATTATTAGATTCAAACTTTACATTGGAAAAATGTAATTCCAAAGCAGGAAACAATGTATGAATTGATTTTGTGTCTTACTCGTATTTGTTTTGTTGATAAACCTTAGTAACCTTTTTACTCATCTTTCAACCTAAAACTAAGGCCCCAAAGCATCAAAACCAGCAGGCTTGATAAAAGGCTGGGATAGAGTGAAAGGTGTGTGATTCATTAAAAGGTCAAAGCCAAAAACTCTTACTCCAATCTGTGAATGGAGAATGATTTCTTGCATAAGGCATGTTGGGATATGTTGTATCTCGTCATAATTTACTTGAGATATTGCATCTTGCCACTGTTCCACCCCTGTCCCACGCTGTCCTGCTTCAGCTTTGCCCATTTTTGAGGAGATGGGTGAAACTGCTGTAAAAATGCCAACTAGAATCATAGAACAGAATCATAGAATGTTAGAGTTGGAAGGGACCTCTGGTGTCATCATATCCAACCCCCTGCTCAATACAGGATTCAATAAACCATCTCAGACAGATGTCTGTCCAGCCTCTGTTTGAAGACTTCCATTGAAAGAGAACTCACCACCTCTTGTGGCAGCCTGTTCCACTCATTGGTCACCCTCACTGTCAAATATTTTTTCTAATATCTAATCTGTATCCTCTCCCTTTCACTTTCATTCCATTGCCTCTTGTGTTTCCATGTGCAAATGAGACTAAGGATGATCCCTCTACACTGTGACAGCCCTTCAGATATCTGTAGACAGCTATTAAGTCTACTTGTAGCCATCTTTTCTGCAGTCTAAACATTCCCAAATCCTTTAACTATTTTTCATAGAACATACTTTGCTGTTCGCTCACCATCCTGGTAGCTCTTCTCTGAACTTACTCCAGTTTTTCAATGTCTTTTTTAAAATGTAGTGCACAGAACTGGACACAGTATTCCAGATGAAGTTTGACCAAGGAAAAGTGAAGGGCAATAACTACTTCACGTGATCTAGACTCTATGCTTCTCTTAATACATCTTAGAACTGTGCTTGCCTTTTTTTTGCTGCTGCATCACACTGTTAACTCATGTACAATCTGCAATCTATTAGTATACCCAAGTCTTTTTCACACATACTGTTGCTTAGTTCTATTCCTCCCATTCTATAGATGTAATTTTCATTTTTCCTGCCCACATGTAGAATCTTGCATTTCTGTCTGTTAAATTCCATCCTATTAGTCGCTGCCCGTGGACAAAATACAATTTTTTTCTGTACATTTTAATATGTCTGCCATTAACTTCAATTATAAAAATAAAGAGAATATACCAGTGTATTCTTTTGTGTAGACTTGTATTGTGGCTGTTTAGAATTGCCTAAAGCATACTATAATTTTATGAAATGTCTGATCAATGAATCATAAAATTAAGAGAATTATTGTGAAAGCTCCTATTGCCAAAAACTTACTAATATTATACAGTTGATGTTAATTGTAAAGTGATGAACTAAAAACTAAAACTACTCACACACAAAAATGTGACATACTTAAATAAGAAAGGTGTTAAATTAATACATCATTTTGGATTGTACCATCCTCTATGAGATGCACTGATATCGTCCCGTATGCCTTTTTCTCCTAACATTTTCTTCATCTTAGCATGAATAGTTGAGAAACTGTGATTCACACCTTGAGCAATTGAAGTTCTAATTGCATGTAAAAAATGGCTATGAAAAAAATGCAGAAAGTGGGAGAGTTTAACATTTACAGTCGTCAGTGTTGTTTTCATAATTTCTCACAATTATGTTAAAACATATTAAAATCATTTTTTGTGTGGGATACATTATTTTTAGAAGCATTCTGGCAATATATATGTTTTAGAATTTCTTTTAAAGATGTGGAGTGACAGTCTGAGCAGCCAAGGCAGTGGTCAATGAAGCACAAAAACAGGTGAGGAAGGGCGAGTTTGAATGTTTAATTTTATTTTAGCCCTTTCCTCAAAGCAATTGTTGCTATATTAACTTGACCCAAATTGAATCTGCCAGTCAAATTTAATCAAATCTGCTCAAATTGAATTTTTAAAGATTTGCTTATTTTTGCATGTTGGGATAACAGCCACTAATGATTCTTTCCTTTACCTTTTCCTTTCTTATCTTTTCTTTCCTTTCCATTACCTTTCCTCTCTCTTGTCGTCTTTCTTTTCCTCTCTTGTTTCCTTTCCTCATTTATTCAATCTTCTCTTTCCCTTCCATTCCCTTATTTCCGTTAATTCCTTTCCTTTCCTTTTTTCTCCTTTCCTTTCCTCTTTTTTCTCCTTTCCTTTCCTGTTTCTTTCTCCTTCACTTTCCTTCCTTCTCCTCTTTCTTATCTTCCCTGCTAGCACAAACAAGCTATTCCTGCTACTATATATCCCAGAAACATATCAATGACAAATTAAGGAACTAACCCGGATCTCTGATTTATTGTTTATGATTTTTTTGCGTAGCCATCATGAGTTTCAATTAGATAACATAGCGAGCATAAAAAGTTTAAAATAAGCTGGAACACTACAGTGCAGGTATGACAGATAAGTTATGTGTCAACTCACATACTGAAACACATCCTAGGAGGATAGATTGGATAAAATGGAGCACCACCGGTTGACCTCCCGTGGTGATAGAGAGCTCAATGCAGGCACAACCAGCTCTTGATTATATGAAGGGGAGTAACAAGTAGAAATGAGCAAATTTGATCGGGTCAGGGCTTATTCGGCAAGCGCTATCACTCGCCGAATAATCCCTTACCCGATCAAACTCGCTCATCTATAGTAACAAGATGCTCATGACTCGAAATATCTATATGGCTAAGATTATCCAAGGTACAACATATACGAAGAACCTAAATTACTTTCTAAGGTCAAAGGTGTAAAGGTAGTCAAAGTTTCTATCAAATAAACTTGTCCCATGTTCCTTAGCTAAAGTAACGTCTTACAGGTACATCATCAAATATGGGAAGATGGAAGATGAACCTTGGCAACAAGTGCATTTGCTCTACAAGGAGAAGGAAGATGTTCTCCAAGCATCAGATTGATGTGGGATGACACATTGACATAAGCCTTGGGTGAAGGAGTAATTTTGCTCCTGTCATTGGCTTTCTTTGCTTTGCGTATACCGCTACTCTTCACCCTGTAAATCACATAACGTTTGCTTTCTTCTCCCTTTTAAACATAGCCATTATTTTTAATTACTTCTAATCACTGTGATTTTTTAATGTAAACATCCTGTTACTGAATGTTTATTCCATTTACATTTCAAAAGCCAAGCATTGATTTCTTCTGAAAAGTGCAAGGTCACGTCTCAGCTTTTGTCATGTTTTGCCATGTGTGCATTGTTTTGTAACACTGGAGCCATTAAATTGTTCACAACTTGTAACTTTTGCCCTTGTTGAGCAATCACAATGTACTGGCAAAACACTTATAATAAATTAAACAAAGCGAGAAAAAAAAACAGACAAACAATCAGAGTGAATTAAATCCTTGCTGTTATATTTCATTTGCTGGAAGAAAGCAGAAAAGGGGAAAATCTGATTAGCAAGGAAGAAGAAGAGAAAGGTTCTGCATTATGTAATGCTCATCTGTCTGGGGAAGATTGATGAGTGTGCCAATCACACCACTGAAAACAGACAACCATTGCATGGTTCCATCCAATTTTCTTTGACCTATTTTGAAATAATCTTACTATGCATATTGCAATAGACCTAATACTGTGACATAGGAATAGGGTCTGTATTTAGACTATTGTAAAATTGCAGCTGCAAACAGTAAGGGCAAAGTATAAGTACGTTGGCTTTTCGAGCAGGTCACTATTGGTATCGTCCACCTGATGCTAACAGTTCACATTGGCTGTTGTCTTGTGGGAAGCAGTAATTTTGTCTAATGATTATTATCATTAGGAGCAACCTGAACATCTGTAGATGGGTCATCTCAAAAGCTCTTTCCATTAGGCCTTTTAGGACAGAGAGACATCATTTTTTGAGCCAAAGCGGTCAGCCCTTAACATATGGGGTCCTCATTATGGGGGACATGTTTGTTCACGTAATACCACAATTTAACTTTGACAATAGCAGTGACTCCCGGGGAAATAGGCAAATGATGGCAACTTCATCTGTCAATATCGACAGGGTTCTAAGCATTGATAATTTCACCTTCCAAAATTTCATAGTAAAGTAGGTGTCCTTGATGAGACAATCCTTTAGGTAAAACTATTATTTTAACGTTTTTTATGGAAACATAAAGTTATCATTAAGGTTTAGAAAAAAAAATTCAAAGGACACAAGTCCAGAAGCCACATTGGGAGTCCATGGCTGCGGGACCAAAATCTGGCAAACCTCCTCTTATCTATAAGTATCTTTAGGGCCTCTTCTGATAATTAGTTGTGGCGCTAGTAATCATGGCATGCATGACGTCATGCCAAGTCTACTAAACAGTAAAGGTGCTGGGGATGCCAACAGGTAGAAGAATAGAAAAAAAAAACAATTTAGGTGATGCTCGAGTGTCATGGTGGAATGTGGTAGTTGTTGGATCAAGTTCATTTTGAAGGTTGGAGATGTCACCATGAGAGAACATGCTCAGGGATTGAGGGGGTTATTGTTAGATAGAGGAATCGGGGAGGTGGCAGTGCGTTACCTAGGAAAAATATGCAGCACAATATTCAGCGGATATTATTACCTTTATTGAAGTCCACTAACTGACAGATCACAAACAGGTTTTTGGCTCTGGACAAGAGACTTAAGGATATCACCTGGACAGGAGATTCCATCAGGCGATCACCCGACAAAGTTTCTTGTCCTGAACCTAAAACCGATCTGTCAATTTGTAGACTTCAATAAAGGTACAAATATTCGTTGAACATTGCACTGTATATTGTTTGTGGACAGCTCATCATCACATCGCCGACAGGTAGTAGGAGGTAAGTGCTGCAGCCCTGGACCTTGGGCTTGGCCGTTGAACGAGAGTCCTGAGAATCTTTTTGCATGACTTTACTGAACGTGAACTTTCATATTGGAAAGGAAACAGTGAATTGGATTACTTCTGACCTTTTATTCCTAATCTATGTACAGTTACATAGTATGTTGACATTAAATACTTCATTATGCAGAAAGGGATCGATCCCTCTTGATTTGCTCCCGATGTCGTTCACGCTCATTTATCAGACGCTCTTGATAAGGGCAGGATTTTTATTTATGATTTAAGGTAAATCCTACTTAACCATAAGCTGATGAGCTTATTAAGTATAATATATAGGCTGCATTTCCTCTCCTATACAGAGCACCATTAATATGACACCTAGACACATCATTATAAATGTGTTGATAAACATAGAACTTGCTTTGTTCCTATCTTGACGCGCGGCGCTGCTCCACACTGAGATAATTTGCCACTTTGTATTGCAAAACTATTTTTCAGATGACAACCCTGTAATATATACAGGAAATATACACATTTTATATATGTGTAAAGAGCATTTATCTGACTAGTATATGATTTATGTACATCTTAACAATGAAGGTACATATTTCGAAAAGATAAAAAACAAACAACAAAAACTGACCGCCACCTCTGAACAGAGCAAAGTCATAGCAGCTTGCCCCTGTTCACACTTGCATTATTCTGTTCAGAAGTACTGGCTTGTTTTATTTTTTATGGGGGTGATGACTACCTCCATATTTCACTCAACTCTTCTTCCCATCAACCTAGGGCTGTTTTTACTCAATTCTGGATCCTACCTGCCCTTCAAATTTGTAGGCGTTTATCTGAGGAGAAGCATGTCTGATAATTATTAGGCTTAAGGTCCCATCAAAGAAAGGTCACCTTGTCTCAGGTGGTGGGTTCTCATAAATCTGTGCCCTAAGTTGGTGTAATTACTTGGATTTTCTTTTGGCCTAAAATATCCAGATATGTCTGGCATGAGATGATAAACTTTTAAAAAAAACATACATTTGGGATACTCAATCAGGAAATTCTTATGCCACATGTGTCCATATGTGGCCACCCTGTGCTTGTGATGTGATGTCTCCTGGTAGAGCATAATATGAATGCAAACATGTTTAGGCCATAAACTAAAAACGGGGCTAAAATTCAAATAGCAAAAAGTGTATGTGGACAGGGTGGGGCACAACATGTCAGCTTTTCCTTGTACCCTTTAATGCGTCCTCTTGCCATTAACTGTTCATTAGTATAAAAACATGTAGTGCAAAAAGAGCCCGATTTCAGTTATAAATGGCCTCCTGGGTGAATGCAATGGGCTGGACCAACATTAAGAAGGTATATGTAAATTGTCTCTAAACCTAAAGGACCCTTCCTTAGATTGGCAGGAGACTTTTCTAAACAGAGCGGTCAACATTGTCAGGACTGGCGGAACGCACCAAGAGAGATGATATAGATGCGTTCGCAGTCCGGGGTCCACCGTGCAGGTGAAACCTGCTGCTAGGAAATGACAGACAATATGGCGGTATTCAAAAGTATACACGCGTGGGTTAAACCTCACCCAGCGTGAAGAAAGCGATCCTGTTGCGTCACAGGACCGCGGTACCGCACATAGAGCGCGAGCAAGTGGTCAGCGAACTAAACCCCAACAGGGATTGTAGTCCGATTAGACCCTTGCTGGCACTACACCGCTACTGGGTGTGAAAGGAATTATATAATTAAAGCACCGAAGTGCGAACTGTGCCGTGCTGGCAGGCACCACTAAGCACCCAGACGTGGGTCAGGAAGCGCACACTGGCGTGTGGCACCGCACTGGCGGTCACAGCAGTAGACGCTGACACGTGTGTGACACGTTGAGTGATAAATCGGGCTCTAGATAGCAGCCATACTCCATACGCGAACAATCATACAATAGGGTAGGGGTATTTAAAGAACGACTTGCACTCACAACAAACACACGTATTAAATTGTACACTAGCGCATGGCCGTGCGGTCATGCGCAGTTTATATAGTTGCAGGACAGGAAGCGGCCACAGAAACTTTGCCCTTCCAAGACCTGCCAAGAGGACCAATAGAATGCGCTGCAGAGTCTGAGCACATGACCCTCGATCTCCAACGGGAGATCTTGCCCTGGGCATGCTCAGTGTGCGCAGACAAGGACTTAGTCCCAGAGAAGTCCACTCGCTGCTGACCAGTATAGGCTTTACAGGCAGAAGCTGGAGAAGCAGCAGTAACTCTTCTCACAGAGTCAGACTGAGCGAGACGCTGGGATCGACGTCCCTGCTGAGCAGGCTCCACCGCGGCTGGAGGAGAATGGGAGACCGCAGCGGAGACGGATCGAGATTCCCCCTGTGCAGCAGAGGAAACTCGACTCCTAACATTACCCCCCCTCCTAGGGCCCCCCTCCCTGGGCCTCGCTACGTTCGAAGGCAGCAATGAGCTGTGGGGCCCGAATGTTTTCAGCAGGCTCCCATGACCTGTTCTCTGGACCATAACCCTTCCAATCCACCAGATAGAACTTTTTGCCGCGTACCACCTTACACCCCAAAATAGCGTTCACCTCGTAATCGTCCGTAGACGAATCCGATGTCCCGGCAGATGACTCGGAAAACCGGGACATGTATACGGGTTTCAAGAGGGACACATGAAAGGTGTCGGTGATACCCAAGCGTGGAGGAAGAGCCAGGCGGTAGACCACAGGATTAACCTGTTCGAGAACCTTGAAGGGGCCCAAGTAGCGAGGCGCAAACTTAGTGGACTCAACTCGCAGCCTGATGTTACGGGCGGAGAGCCACACCAAGTCGCCAGGAGCAAAGGTCGGAGCGGGGCGCCGATGAACATCGGCAGAGGACCTCATTCTCTCCTTGGAAGCCCGAATGGCCTCCTGAGTGCGATCCCAAATGTCCCGTGCCTCCACAGCCCAGTCTGCCACCCTGGAATCGGCGGAAGACACGGGCATGGGCACAGGTACCCGCGGATGCTGACCATAGTTAAGAAGGAATGGGGTCTGTCCAATGGAGTCAGCTACAGCATTGTTAAGAGCAAACTCCGCCCACGGTAGCAAAGATGCCCAGTCATCTTGTTTAGCAGAGACAAAATGTCGCAGATATGTGACCATGGTCTGGTTGGCTCTCTCCACCAACCCATTCGTCTCGGGATGATATGCCGAAGAGAGATTCAACTCGATACTGAGAAGGCGACAAAGCTCTCTCCAGAACCGAGACGCAAACTGGGGACCCCGGTCACTGACAATTTTGTCTGGCATACCGTGAAGACGGAAGATGTGTTTAACAAACAATGCTGCCAAGGCCCGTGCAGAAGGTAGCCAGGGAAGCGGCACCAAATGCACCATTTTAGAAAAATGGTCGGTGATAACCCAAATGACAGTACAGCCACGTGACTTGGGCAAACCCACCACAAAGTCCATCCCGACCATCTCCCAGGGCCTGTCTGCCACCGGCAGAGGGTATAACAACCCAGCTGGCCATTGACGGAGAGACTTATTTTTGGCACAAGAGACACATGCCCGAACGTAGTCTCCAACGTCACGAACCATATGTGGCCACCAATACATTCTCGCCAACAACTCAGATGTCCTCTTTGCCCCAAAGTGTCCACCCACTCTGGACGAATGAGCCCACGAGAGAACCTCTGGACGCAAATTGATGGGGACAAAAGTCTTGCCCGGAGGCACAGACTCAAGCGAAACCGGAGCTACGGGTCTCAGACTCTCTGAAGGGACAATGAGCCGAGGCTCGTCCTCCTCCTCCACAGTTGACACCAGGGAGCGAGAGAGAGCGTCAGCACGAATGTTCTTCTCCCCAGCGAGATAATGTAGAGTGAAGTGGAACCGGGAGAAAAACAAGGACCATCTGGCCTGACGAGAATTCAGCCGCTGGGCTGTCTGTAAATAGACCAAATTCTTGTGGTCCGTGAAGACTTGGAATGGGAACCGAGCACCCTCCAAGAGATGTCTCCATTCCGAAAAGGCCAACTTCATTGCCAGCAACTCCCTATCCCCGATGGAGTAATTTCTCTCCGCTGGTGATAAGGTTTTTGAGAAGAAGAAGCATGGATGCTTCCGACCTTGAGCATCCTTTTGATAGAGGACTGCTCCTGCACCAACGGAAGAGGCATCCACCTCCATTAGGAATGGCTTATCCACATCGGGACGATGTAAGATGGGAGCGCTAGCAAAGTGGGACTTAATAGAAGTGAAAGCCTTGGAGACCTCTTCAGACCACGATTTAGGATTCGCTCCCTTCTTGGTGAGGGATACCAAGGGAGCTACCAGGGTTGAGAAGTGGGGGATGAACTGACGATAGTAATTTATGAACCCCATAAAGCGCTGCACCACTTTCAGAGAATGGGGTTCCTGCCAGTCCATCACTGCCTGTAGTTTGGCAGGATCCATAGCCAATCCCTGGGCCGAGATGATGTAGCCCAGGAAAGGTAAAGACTCCTGCTCAAACATACACTTCTCCAATTTGGCATAGAGGAAGTTTGCCCGTAGGAGGTCGAAGACTTTGCAAACATCTCTCCGGTGGGAGTCAATATCTGGAAAGTAGATAAGAATATCATCCAGATAGACTACGACCGAGGTGGAAAGCATATCCCGGAAGATATCGTTCACAAAGTCTTGGAAAACGGCTGGGGCATTACAGAGCCCGAAGGGCATCACCAGATATTCATAACGCCCATCCCTGGTGTTAAAGGCCGTCTTCCATTCGTCCCCCTCACGGATGCGAATCAGGTTGTAAGCACCCCGCAAATCTAATTTAGTAAATACCCTTGCTCCCCGAAGTCTATCGCATAACTCAGATATCAAGGGCAAAGGATACTTATTCTTAACGGTGATGGCGTTAAGACCCCTGTAGTCTATGCATGGGCGCAATTCCCCATTCTTCTTCTGCACGAAGAAGAACCCTGCCCCAGCAGGTGACACTGACTTCCTAATGAATCCTCTTGCCAGATTTTCCTGGATGTACTGTGACATTGCCTCCGTCTCCGGGAGAGATAGCGGATAAACTCGACCCCGGGGAGGCTCAGCACCAGGCAAGAGATCAATAGGACAGTCATAGGGGCGATGAGGCGGAAGGACCTCCGCCGCCTTTTTGGAGAACACGTCTGCATAAGACCAATACTGCTTGGGGAGAGAGGATAGATCTGCGGGTACCTCAGTAGTAGCAACCTGAACGCACTCCCTCTGACACCTACCCCCACAAGATTCACCCCAACCCAGAATTCTGCCTGAGGACCACTCGATATGAGGAGAGTGATACCGTAGCCAAGGTATTCCCAACAGGACCTCATCAATTCCTTCCGGAATGACGAGCAGAGAAATTATCTCCTGATGAGATGGCGACATGGACAGAGTAAAAGGGATGGTCTGGTGTGTTATCTGTGAGGGCAATGTCGACCCATTCACCACTCGCACCGTTACTGGTTGAGCAAGCATAACCAGGGGTATTGCGTGACGTTGGGCAAAGGCAGAAGACATAAAATTGCCCTCCGCCCCAGAATCCACGCAGAGCTCTACCGAGTGGGAGAATGAGCCAATAGTAATTGTCCCCTTAAAGGACAACTTCGAGGCAAACGTCGCCGTGTCTAGTGTACCTCCACCTACTACCACTAGACGCTGACGTTTCCTCGACCGCTGAGGACATCTGGTGGCTAGATGTCCTGACTGCTGGCAAACATGACAGACCCTGAGTGCACAAGCGGCCTGGGACTTAGATCCTGCTTGTGACACTTCCCTGGCCTCATGTGACTCAGGAACCAGGACTGGAAATTCCAGAGGTTTGGCGAAAGTAGGAGCCAGCCAAAACCTCTGCCTACACTGGGCTCGCTCTAACCTCCGCTCGTTAAAACGGAGGTCAATTCGAGTGGAGACAGTTATTAACTCCTCCAGTGTGGCAGGAATCTCCCTAGTGGCCAGAGCGTCCTTTACGTGGTCAGCCAAGCCCCTCCAAAATATGGGGATAAGAGCTTTATCCGACCAATCCAGCTCAGATGCTAAGGTGCGGAATTGGACGGCAAAATGACTGACCAAGGACTCACCCTGAGTTAATGCCAGCAATTGGAGCGCAGTATCATGGGTGACTTGAGGTCCTAAAAAGACCTGTTTCAGAGCGCTCAGAAACAGCGGAGCACTCTGCACCACATGATCGCCACGCTCCCACAGCGGCGTAGCCCATTCCAACGCCCTGTCCGACAATAGAGACAGAATAAATCCCACCTTAGCCCGCTCTGTGGGAAAACGTGTAGCCAGGAGCTCGAGGTGAATAGAGCACTGACTCACAAATCCCCTACAAAACTTGCTATCACCAGAAAATTTTTCTGGCAGCGGGAGGCGAGATAATGTCGGAGCAGGGGTGGCAATGGACATAGTAGGTGCAGCCACGCTGGCAGCCTGTACAGCTACTGCAGTAACATCCACAGCTGAGGTCGCGCTCTCGAGAGCCGCCAACCTACCCTCCAGCTGCTGGATATGCCGCAGAGATTGCTGTTTGTCTGTCATCACTAGCCAGACCCTGGCGCTAGTGTAATGTCAGTACTGGCGGAACGCACCAAGAGAGATGATATAGATGCGTTCGCAGTCCGGGGTCCACCGTGCAGGTGAAACCTGCTGCTAGGAAATGACAGACAATATGGCGGTATTCAAAAGTATACACACGTGGGTTAAACCTCACCCAGCGTGAAGAAAGCGATCCTGTTGCGTCACAGGACCGCGGTACCGCACATAGAGCGCGAGCAAGTGGTCAGCGAACTAAACCCCAACAGGGATTGTAGTCCGATTAGACCCTTGCTGGCACTACACCGCTACTGGGTGTGAAAGGAATTATATAATTAAAGCACCGAAGTGCGAACTGTGCCGTGCTGGCAGGCACCACTAAGCACCCAGACGTGGGTCAGGAAGCGCACACTGGCGCGTGGCACCGCACTGGCGGTCACAGCAGTAGACGCTGACACGTGTGTGACACGTTGAGTGATAAGTCGGGCGCTAGATAGCAGCCATACTCCATACGTGAACAATCATACAATAGGGTAGGGGTATTTAAAGAACGACTTGCACTCACAACAAACACACGTATTAAATTGTACACTAGCGCATGGCCGTGCGGTCATGCGCAGTTTATATAGTTGCAGGACAGGAAGCGGCCACAGAAACTTTGCCCTTCCAAGACCTGCCAAGAGGACCAATAGAATGCGCTGCAGAGTCTGAGCACATGACCCTCGATCTCCAACGGGAGATCTTGCCCTGGGCATGCTCAGTGTGCGCAGACAAGGACTTAGTCCCAGAGAAGTCCACTCGCTGCTGACCAGTATAGGCTTTACAGGCAGAAGCTGGAGAAGCAGCAGTAACTCTTCTCACAGAGTCAGACTGAGCGAGACGCTGGGATCGACGTCCCTGCTGAGCAGGCTCCACTGCGGCTGGAGGAGAATGGGAGACCGCAGCGGAGACGGATCGAGATTCCCCCTGTGCAGCAGAGGAAACTCGACTCCTAACAAACATGACCCATAAATGTAAGGGACGGGTAAAAACTCAACAGAGTTTTTCATTCTTTCTTTCTTTTTTTCATTTATCTCTCTACATACAAAAGTGAAGGCAGTACTGCCAAAATAGTACATTAGAAAAATTTAATAGCCCATAGTGATGGCAACATTTTGGTCCAATTGAGGACCTTTCTGAATTGGACCGGAAATATTGCCGTCACTCTCCGCTATTAAATGTTTTTTTAATTTTCTAATTTGGGAGTGCCGCCTTCATTTTTTTATGGATATTGGATGATTGGTTTATGCCTGGGAGGCTCTGAACTCCTGCCTCCTCCTTTTTTTGCTGGTGCTGCCTATCTATCTATCTATCTATCTATCTATCTATCTATCTACCTATCTATCTATCTATCTATCTATCTATCTATCATCTATATATCATCTATCTATGTTATACATCTATTCCCATTCATTCCTACCTAGATATATTTTCTTTTTCATAGAAAAAAAACAGAGCAGAAAACACTGCACTGAGCTTTTCCTACAAGTAACTGCCAATAATATAGTAGGACACATTTTTCATTACTACGGTTAAATCTATTTCACCTAAATATTAAGTAAAGCGAGCCCTCGAGCAAGACTGTTCCAAGCATATCATAATCCTAAATTCTTTCAAATATTACTAAAGGAGATCAGCAATCATAGTTCAGATGTCATCTAAGTAAGACTGTATCTCGGAAAGTAGAACAAGTAATACACATGATAACATATCTTACACAGCCATAATGGTATCTTTTTTTGTTCGCTCAAAAGCCTGACTGTGAAAGAAAAAAAAAAAAAGAAAAATGCATTTTTTATAAATTGCAAGGAAGTCAGAGAAAAAGCAAGAGGGACTTATTCTAATCATGCCGAATGCATGTGTTGTCTCATTATACCAGCCATTTGTCAAGGTACGAAAACACTGTAGATCCTGTTCACCCGAGTCACAACTATATATATTTTTTCTTACTTAGTTATTAATTTTGAAGCTGACTTGAATCAGATTTATGCACATTTCAAGTGTTGTATAACAGCTCTCGTAACTTAATTGAAGAGGTGACTAAGCCTGAAGGATAGTAGACAGAGTGATAGAGCAACTGTCTGAATATTGTAATAATCATTATTGGTAACAGGCTGCCTAAAAAAGTAAGTGAATCCAAAGAAGCAAAGATTTTACTTGCATTATTGCTGTATTTCTTCTTGGATATCTAGATAGAGGTAAGAATGTTGACGGCAAAATATTAATAATGGGAAATTGAAAAATTAAAATGCATGAAAGAAAAATACACACATAAATATATATATATATATATATGCTAACTGTGAGGAGTCGAGTTCCCGTTGCTGCACAGAGGGAATCTTGAACCATGTCCGCTGCGGTCTCCCATTTTGCATCAGCCGCAGCGGAGCCTCCTCAGCGGAGACGTCGGTCCCAGCATCTCACTCAGTCTGGTTTTGTGCAAAGGGTTACTGCTCCCTCTCCAGGCTCTGCTATTGTACTTTTTATTGGTCTGCAGCGAGCAGGCTTTTCTGGGACTAAGTCCTGCTTTGCACACACTGAGCATGCCCATGGGAGGACCTCTCATTGGAGGTCGAGGGACACACGCTCAGGCCTTGTAGCAGCTCCCATTGGTCCTCCAGGAAGGTCCTGTAGAGCTGCAACTATAATTCGTTCGCAGGTCCGCACGGCCAGGCGCTAGTGTAAATTATGTATGTGCTCAGCGCCAGTGTGGTCGTATGTGTGCAGTCAGGGACCCGGCTGAAATAAGCCCCTAGAATGCTGGCACCTCCGGCGAGGAGTTTCGTGTGTGTGCATTTAGGGACCCGGCTGAAATAAGCCCTTAGAATGCTGGCACCTCCGATGAGGAGTTTCATGTGTGTGGATTCAGGGCTGGCTAATAGCCATTAGAATTCCGGCTCCACCGGAGAGGAGCTGAGTGGTTGCACTGGACTGCATGGCCACTGTCTGATCTACTAAGTAGCAGTGTTCTCTAGTGAGCTAAACAGGGCACAGCGTTCTCTTTGCTTATGGACTCTGTGAAGTAACAGAGTTCGTTTATACCAATATACTTCACCACCTTACTTAGCAGCGGATTCTTTCCTGCATGGTGGATACCGGGTTGCGAACGCACCTATTCTTCTAAAAAATATATTCAGTGCGTTCCGCCAACCCTATCACTAACTTCATGAACAATAAATTCTGTTGTTACTATAGCATGTGAATTGCTACAGCTGCATTCATATGTTCTCAAAAGAAGCTGGGGTAAACGCGTGTCAGGGTGGATGGATAGAGAGCCATAAATTGTGCTTGCATAGTGTTTTTTTAATGGTGTATTCTTCCTAACTGCATTATTTCACTGCTGTATTAAGTTGGAAATGTGCTAAGGTGGATTCCTTTGGTTATTTTTTTTCGACACATGCTCCTGTTACCTTATCCCCTCTTAGATCATCTATCAATTAGCACGTTACATTCAGGCTATTTCGGTGTCCCTCACAAGAGGCATTTTTAAAACT
Organism: Ranitomeya imitator; assembly: GCF_032444005.1. Classification (NCBI taxonomy): domain Eukaryota; kingdom Metazoa; phylum Chordata; class Amphibia; order Anura; family Dendrobatidae; genus Ranitomeya; species Ranitomeya imitator. The sequence continues at coordinate 127,699,405 of NC_091290.1, forward strand.
TTTTTATGCTTATCATATTTAATAAAGATTTAATGATTTTAGTAGTTGACTAGTTCACTTTATTTAAGTACTGTTTTTTTCAATTTCAGGACAGTTGTGGTGTTACATATCTATTGAAGTGGTACATTACTTCTATATTTTATACTAGCTGAAGAGCCCGGCGTTGCCTGGGCATAGTAAATATCTGTGGTTTGTTATAGCACCTCACTTGTCTTATTTTCCCATCACGCCTCTCATTTTCCCCCTCACATCTTTCATTTTCCCCCTCACACCTCTCATTTTCCCCTCACTCCGCTCATTCCCCCTAACACTTGTCATTTCGACCTCACATCTGTTATTTTCCGATCACTCCACTATTTTCCCTCGCTCCTCTCATTTTGCACTCACACCTTTTCATTTTCACCTCACACCTCTCATTTTCCCCTCAGTATATACATGTTTGTCATCTCCCTTATATATAGTATACACCTGTATGTCATCTCCTGTTTATAGTATATACCTGTATTTCATCTCCTCCTGTATATTGTATATACCTATGTGTCATCTCCTCCTGTTTATAGTATATACCTGTATGTCATCTCTTCTGTATATAGTATATACCTGTATGTCATCTCCTCCTATATATAGTATATATCTGTATGTCATCTCCTCCTGTATATAATATATACCTGTGTGCCATCTGCTCCTGTATATAGTATGTACCTGTATGTCATCTCCTCCTGTATTAGACCTCGTTCACACGTTATTTGGTCAGAATTTTTACCTCAGTATTTTTAAGCTAAATTGGCAGCCTGATAAATCCCCAGCCAACAGGAAGCCCTCCCCCCAGCAGTATATATTAGCTCACACATACACATAATAGACAGGTCATGTGACTGACAGCTGGCATATTTCCTATATGGCACATTTGTTGCTCTTGTAGTTTGTCTGCTTATTATTCAGATTTTTATTTTTGAAGGATAATACCAGACTTGTGTGTTTTAGGGCGAGTTTCATCTGTCAATTTGTGTGTTGAGTTGCACGTGGCGACATGCATGTAGCGACTTTTGTGAGATGAGTTTTGTGTGGCGATATGAGTGTAGCAACTTTTTGTGTGTCGAGTTGCCTGTGACAGGTTAGTGTAGCAAGTTGTGTGCAGCAAGTTTTGCGCATGGCAAGTTTTGCGCGTGGCGAGTTTTATGTGTGGTGCGTTTTGAGTAGGTGCAAGTTTTGTGTGAGGCAACTTTTGCATGTGTTGCAACTTTTGTGCATGTGGCAATTTTTCCGCGTGTGCAAGTTTTGCGTGTGGCGAGTTTTCATGAGGTGAGTTTTGCACGTGTGGCGAGTTTTGCATGAGCCTAGTTTTGCATGTGGCGAGTTCTGCATGTTTTGACTTTTATATGGCGAGGTTGGTGTATGTGTGGTGAAATGTGTGCTGAGGGTGGTATATGTGTTCAAGCACGTGGTAGTGTGTGGCGCATTTTGTGTGTGTGTTCATATCTGTGTGTGTGGTGAGTATCCCATGTCGGGGCCCCACCTTAGCAACTGTACGGTATATACTCTTTGGCGCCATCGCTCTCACTCTTTAAGTCCCCCTTGTTCACATCTGGTAGCTGTCAATTTGCCTCCAAAACTTTTCCTTTTACTTTTTCCCCATTATGTAGATAGGGGCAACATTTTTGGTAAATTGGAACGTGTGGCGTTAAAATTTCGCCTCACAACATAGCCTATGACGCTCTCGGGGTCCAGACATGTGACTGTGGAAAATGTTGTGGCTGTAGCTGCGACGGTGCAGATGCCAATCCCAAACATACACCCATACATACACACACACACACACACACACATTCGGCTTTATATATTAGATATAGGACTTGAATTCTTAGCTTTATACACACATATACAAACATTCATACCTTCTTACACTTATTTTAATTACTTATTTAGCACAATTTAGAGATGAGCTGATCAAGTAAGATTCAAATTCAGCTGTTTGCATGTTTTTTTCTAGGAAATTTCAATTAGCGGAGAAGTAATTCTTAGCAAATTGAATGTCCCTTACTATGCTCTGGGGTCTCTGGATACCCCACAACATAATAAACATAAGAAGTGAAAAATAAAAACAAACTTCTACTCACACCTCACATCTCCAGCCCCACTATTCTTCATCATCACCCATCAAGTTCCCGTCACATCTTGAGATCACTGCTGCTTGAACTATGAAACTATGTACACAAGCAAAGGGTTACTATGGCATGACATCACAATGTGTGGCGTGACCTTGCTCGTGCATGCACAGAACTGTCCCATGTCTTATCAGAGCCTGAAGTTCACAGCTCAGAGGGAGAAGCATGGGGACTTCAGCTCGAATGGTGGGGATCAGAAGTTGTGAATGAGATCGGATGGGTGATCGTCAGAAGTGGATAGGGATAGTAAAGTGGTGTGGTTAGTACAGTGTTTTGGGTTTGTATCCTTTGGATGTCCCTTTATCGATCAGAAAAATGACAGCCAGATGCCGCAGTTTTGCTCAATCTGTGCAGAAGCGAACTACAAAGATACAACTCAACAATTGGGCCAATGAAAATTTTTAAAAAGTAGAATTCAATTCCGCTCAAATTTGTTCTCTCATCTCTAGCACCAACATATTGCACAGACCAGCACATCATTTACATTGATCCCTCCGCTATTAAAACTCACAATCTAAAGATCTAATTAAAAAGCTTGCCCACTTGGACACGTAAAACTTTTCCAAAGGCTAGAACAGGTAAAGAAGAGAGGAGAGCCATGGATCCCAGGCGCTGACACTAACAAAAGTTAATCGGGCGGGTAAGTTTAAAAAAAAAGTGCAATTTGTTGCAACGCATTTCAGAGCAGAATGTACTTCTTCCTCAGGCTTCATGAAGGAGTAGGTTCTGGTTCACAGTGCATTGCAATAAGTTGGACTTTTTTTTATACTTACTGCCTTGATTAACCTTTCCCATCGGCAGCATCTGGGATCCACTGCACTCCTCTTTCCTTTACTTGTTATGTCCTCTCTACATTTGGTGTGAGTACAGCCACAATTGGATCACACATCTCCCATTACGTAGTTGTAGTGCAAAACCGATGAGTTGAGCAACCAATCCTTCAACTCACCTCCGCCAGTTGACCATGATGCTACACAGGGGAGCGCCTTTTGTTTTTCCTTTCTCCAAAGCATAGAACAGGACTGGATAACTTGCTGACCACTGTAGTTCCAACATAGGGATCCTTACAAGTCCTCAGAATGGACCTCTAAAATGGAGTGATGGCCATGCATGTTCTACTAGGCTCTCACCAGCAGTCCCAAAGGCAATAAATAGAGCAGTGTCGCACAGATGCAGCCACAGCTCCATTCTTTCAGGGCATTTAGAACCACCATCATGGGATTTGTGGGGCTCTCAGTGGTTTCTATCACTATATAATGGAGTTTTTGAATTTGTTCGTTAACATTTCTGGGAAGAATATTCCAGAAAAAAGTTAATAATCTGCTACTTATTTTTTTTACTAGTATTTGGTTGACATTTGACATTTGCCATTATGTTTAGTCAAATTTATAGAAAATGCGTAGTGTACTGCACATTCCATCTACTCCATGTCATCAGATGCTTATCTAGTTTGTTCTATTAGACAAGGCATTTATTAGATTTTAACAAGCATTGCAAAGAATCATGCAGCAATGTATTACACTATCCAGTTTAAGATCATTGACCTTTCAATAATTGTCTGCTGCTTCTAATTCTCTGATTGTATCTGTCTTCTACCCAGAATGCTAATTACCATTAAAATAGATTTCTCATGCCTAAGTGTTTATCTGCTTGATTAGTTTGGACAAAAAATAATAGCTCTTTTCAACTTGGGAAAGTTTTGAGAAAGAAAACTTATAATGTAAATATGGAAAAAATTGAAAATCTCTACGTAAACTCCATCTTCAGTATGTGTGGTCAATGGTAACGTGGTTTATAGTCCAGTGTCATCATATATTTCAAATTTAACTTACAAATTATTTAGATTTTGAAGATCTCATCCAAGGATGTCAAGCCCTAACCAAACACTGTCATACCAAGTCATTGAATCATGTAGCTAAGTATATTGGATGACCTCCATTTTTTAACCCAGAGGTCAGAATACCATACAGTGGGTAAAATAAGTATTTGGTACACTGCCCTTTTTCAAGTTTTCCCACCTACGAAGAATGGAGAGGTCTGTAATTTTTATTGTAAGTGCACTTCAACAATGAGAGACAAAATATAAAAATTAAAAAAACTGAAAATTACATTGTATGATTTTTAAATAATTAAATTGCATGAAATAAGTATTTGATCACCGACCAACCAGCAAGAATTCTGGCTTTCACAGTCCTTTCAGTTTTTCTTTTAAGAAGCCTCCAACTCTGCACTCATTATCTGTATTAATTACCTGTTTGAACTTGTTACCTGTAAATAAGAACCCTGTCTACACACTCAATCACACTCCAACCTCTCAACCAAGGCCAAGATTAAAGAGCTGTCAAGGGACACCTGGGACAAAATTGTAGACCTGTACAAGGCTGGGATGGGCTACAGGACAACAGGCAAGCAGCTTGGTGAGAAGGCAACAACTGTTGGCACAATTATTAGAAAATGAAAGAAACAAAAGATGACTCTCAATCTTCCTAGGTCTAAGGCTCCACCAAAAGTCTCGCTTTGGGGGGTAAGGATGATTCTGAGAATGGTCAGGAGTCAGTCCAGAACTACAAGGGAGGACCTGGTCAATGACATGAAGACAGCTGGGACCTCAGTCTCAAACATTACCATTAACAACACACTACGACGTCATGGATTAAAATCCTGCAGGGCACGCAAGGTCTCTCTGCTCACGTCAGCACATGTCCAGGCTCATTTGAAGTTCACCAATGACAGCCCTGAAATCTAAAACAACTGGAGAAGATCTGTATGGAGGAGGGGGCTAAAATCCCTGCTGCAGTGTGTGCAAACTTGGTTAAGAACTACCGGAAACGTCTGATCTCTGTAATTGCAAACAAAGGTTTCTGCACCAAATATTAAGTTCTGTTTTTCTATTGTATCAAATACTTATTTCCTGCAAAAAAATGCAAATTAATTATGAAAAAAATCAAACAATGTGATATTTTCTTTAAGATTCTGCCTCTCACAGTTGAAGTGAACCTACAATAACAATTACAGACTTCCTCATTCTTTGTAGGTGGGAAAGCTTGCAAAATTGGCAGTGTATCAAATACTTATTTCCCCCACTATTATATACATAAATAAAAAAATAAATAAATAAATATATATATATATATATATATATATATATATATATATATATACTGTATCTACGCATACATTAGGGATAATCAGAAAGCTTTCAGCAACCAAGGCCCGTAATCCTTGTCAATGCTTGTCAATGCTCTGGAGGCATGGACAGGAGCTACACAAATTTCTTGAGCTTCCAGGTTCCCTAACATGGAATTTAATTTACTGGCCTGCAGCACATAAGTGATATATTGCCAGCCTTGCTAGTCATAAGCCATGCCTGGGATCCTGGTGGGTAAGGATATTTGAGCGCTTCTATCCACGGCACTGACCAGGAACTTCTCAGGCTATAAAACAGAATAATTATTAGCCCAACTTTTCTCCAGCTTCAGCATACTACTCCTACCTGAGATAGACCAAGCGCATTTCATTAGGCCAGAAAGAGCCAGATTGGCGTATTGGAGCACTCAGGCTCTTTTGATCTCTCATAAATCTCTAAATCTTGGAACCAAAATCCAGTCAAAATCATTCACGACCCTAACTCCTGCATTTTTTTACAATGTGTATATATATTTTGACGTAGTGTATTGTGAATTTAAAGTGTGTTTAGGATCATTGTCCATATCTGGAAGCCATCTCTTTTCAACTTCAGCTTTTTAACATATGGTCTTATGTTTGCATTAAGAATTTGTTGACATTTCATTGAATCCATTCTTGCCTCTACACGTGAAATGTTCCCGTGCTAAAGGCTGCAACACAACCCCAAAGCATGATTGATCCACCCCCATGCTTAATCGTTGGCAAGGTGTCATTTTCTTGAAATTCTGTGCCCTTTTTCTCCATACACACCTTTGATCATTGTGGCTAAATAGTTCTATTTTAACCTTATTGGTCCATAGGACTTACTTCTAAAATGCATTAAGCTTGTCTAGATTTTTTTTGCACACTTCACTTACATACTTTTTGCCGAATTTTATGGTTAGGATTCAGGAGAGGTTTTCTTCTGATGACTCTTCCATGAAGGCCATATTTGTGCCGGTGTCTCTGAACAGTATAACAATGTACCACAACTAAAGAGTCAGCTAAATCTCTCTTAAGGTCTTTTTTAGTCAAACGAGAGTCCTGATTTGCCTCTCTAGCAATCCGATGAGCAGCTCTCACTGAAATTTTGCTTGGTCTTCCAGGCCTTATCTTAAACTGTTCCTGTTAACTGCCATTTCTTAATTACATTTCAAACTGTGGAAATGGCAACTTGAAAATGCTTTGCTATCTTCTTATAGCCTTCTCCTGCTTTGTGGACCTCCACCATTTTCAGAGTGCTAGGCAGCTGCTTAGAAGAATCGATGGCTGCCGTTTTCTTACACAAGGTTAGAGGAGGATTGGTTTTCATAAAGCTGGGAAATTTGCATCACCTTTTCTAACAATGATAGTGAACAAGCCATAACCCTACCATGCTAATTAAGGTCTGAAACCTTGGTCAAAGTTATCTGAGCACACAAATATCTGGGGTGCCAAAACTTTTGCATCTGTTCATTTTCCTTTTTGTAATTGCTAAAATGTAAAAAATGACAATAGTATACATTTTTTTTTGCCTATAATACAAAGGAAATGTGTCAACTTTAACTTTAGGGCTTTTAGAGATCATTTCATCTTTAACTTGTTTAACTGTTCACAATAACAGTAATTTTGGCAAGGCGTGCCCAAACTTTTTCAATCCACTGTATATATAACTTTCCTCAAGTGCTTGCTTCAAATTGCACTGTATCATTTAGATCTGAAATGAATGGCGAATGATATTGGAGCTTTTATCACCTTTTACGACTTTTCTACATTTCACAGTTTACATTGTGTTTGTCATGATAAAAAATGGGTTTTCAGTCCTGTCTTCCCTTTTTCCAGGTCTGATCATGTCAGGTGTTAACTTTTCTCAGCCTCAGTCTGGTTTCAGGTTTTGCTATTTATCTCTGTTGCATCCTGCAGGCAGTGTCAGTTATAGTTCTTCCTTCGGCGTGTGTAGCTGACTCTGGTATATCCTGACTTGTCCTGCTACGTTAGCTGCCTGAACCCGTGTCTCTGTTTTTCCCCAATCCCCGTCTTGACTCAGTGATTCCCTTTTACATGTTTACTCCCTGGTTTTGACTTGGCTTGTATCCTGGCCTGCTTCTGCCTTCTGTCTTTGGCTAGTCCGCTTCTGACTGTCACTGACCTTTTGGCTTGTCCGTGACTCTGTGTTTTGTCTATTTATTTAGTACTGTGCTACTTGCTATATCTACCTGGCTTATTTAACTTTCCTGCTGCCACCTAGTGGTAGCCTTGCTGCTGCATGACAGGCCTGCTGTGTCTAGGTGCAGCCCTCCTTACACTCCTTAGCCATTAGTGGAGATTGCACCTACCTGCATTGCAGCAGAGTGACAGTGTTATTATATTTTTGTAGTTTACATAATATTCTAACATGTCATAAACGTCTCTATATTTTGCTTTTGTTCAACGTGCTCTTTCTTTTTAGATTTCAGACATACCTGTATGAGGTTCAATAGAAAAATACGGCTGTCCTTCCAATATACTGTAAACCAGTTTCGCACTGTTTCCATACACTGGATCATCAGCATCTGTTGCTATTACCTTGGTGACTGAAGTACCTGTGAAAAATACAAGAAACATAAGTTATAATTAATTTGTGTTTAATGTTCTATTTGAAGTTATGTAGCAATACTTTTAGTTTTTAACAAAAAAACAAATGTTAAATATTTGCATCCTTAATCTAAAAATAATAATTGATCTTGGTATCTATATTTCTGTCTTCTATCTACTGTCTTGAGGATTCTGGAGCTGAAGTAAACCCACAAAATTGCAGAAACATTTGACATAGGCATATAACTAAATCTAAGAAATTGTAAGTTATTCCTCCTTAACCTTTCTATGTTTTCCTCCATGTTTGTGTGGGTTTTCTCCAGGTTCTCCAGTTGCCTCCCACTATCCAAAGACATACTGATAGGGATTCTAGATTGTGAGCACCATCGGGGAAAGTGATGATATTGTTCGTAAAATGCTGTGTAATATGATTGTGCAATACAGTAGAAGAGAGTGAGATAAAAACATTTTTACCTCGATAAAGGTCATCACCACTGGAATTGTCTACATTAGTAGCCACTAGGATGGAAAAATCAAAAACGTAAATATATGCTACCAAGGAAGTGAACTAAATCCAAATCAGAAGGGGGCAGATCAAGGCAACCGATGATATTGAGCCAAGCTCATGATGGTCAGCAAAAAAAGTGATATGGTCAACTGACTTGGTCAAAACCAAATGAGTTAGACAACAACATCTTTGGATTGTAAACGAACCAAGGAGACCTTACTGCTACAGGTGAATGGATCAGGAGGCAAAATTCATGCTCACCTATTTATGTTGATGTTCCAGGGTAATTCGATTTGTGTAGATGCTAGACTCGCTCCAGACTCCAAAGCAAAATAAAAATAACATGTAAAAAATAAAAACAATACTTATACTCCTCTCACCTCTTCGATCCCTCCACTTCTCACTATCAACTGTACGGTCCTCCTCACATCTTCATTTTGCCATGGCTCACTTTGAATTCTCTGGGTCTCTAACGCTAGGCCCAATCTTCCAGGTCCGATGAGGCCAGAGAGGGTTCTTCGCAAGCTCTCATCAAAGGTCATGGCATACACCAAGACCTTGTGTGCACATGTGAAGTAACCTTCCAGGTCTAATGAAAGCTCTGATCCAGCTTGAGACACCCAGGGAATTCAACGCGAACTGTGGAGATTTGCAGATGCAACAAGGACTAAAAGTTATGTTGACGAGCGTAAGGGCTGGATAGGCGACCAGTAAGGTGAATAGGATATGTATTTCTTCCTTTTTTTTTTTTACATTTTCATAGCCTTTTCCAGCCTTGGAAAAAATGATGGCCAATGACCAACATCTTGTTGGATCCACGCGGAAGCTAATTACAAAAAAATCTGTATTTTGGCAAATGCATTTTTTTGTTGAATTAGAGTAGAATTCAAATCCTCTTGAATTTTTTTGCTCATCTTGTGAAGCAGAAGTGACCCTTCAGAAACCAAGAAAGACAGTATTGGCTAAAGAAAAAGTCTGTTTTATCTCTTTGAGATAACCAAAGGACATTGTATGCAGATGACTTAAGTAGCAGAATCGAAGCTCAGTAGTAGAGCAGAAGTGACATTGGCCACCAGGACCGATGATCCAGTATTTCATTACTTCTACAATCTTTTCTATCTTTAACACTACGACTACTGGACTCGTGAACCCTGGCTAGAACTACTGCAAGTAAGTAGTCAAAATGACTACACAGTAGTCCTAGTGTTAAGCATAGCATAAAAAAAAAATTCAATGGAAATAATAATACTGATAATAATACATTTTTTGTAGTGTATTACATTGGGAGTTTAACAGTGCAGGTATAACGTTATCACTTTTAAAGTGTATTGATTTATTTTAAGAATATATATTAATTTAGCAATATTGGCCCTTGGAAGAAATATCTTAGCAATCACTATGGGTAAAGATCTATCAATTTCTTGCAAGTTGTAAGTAGTATTTTATTAGAAATATTGATCATGAATAAACCTTCCCATTAGACATAAAGACGTTGCTTTATTAAGGCTTTATTGATTAGTTAAAGGTGCATGCTTTCGTAATGATTATTGACATTGATTAGATCAACAGATGTCAGATGGAGATGAAATATTTTGAAGAGCTTCATCCTATACCCAGGAGTAAACATGAAAGCCTAAATTAAAAGTGATTTCTAAGAAACATCTGATTTTGCAGAATCCATCACTTTTTTTTTCAACCAACATCAGTAAAATCTATGTTTTACGTAAAGATGCTACATAGGATTCGAAAAGGGATTTGCTTTTCTTAACGTCATTCAACATAATTAAAAGGGTGTTACCATAAAAAACATCAACTAGATCCCTAATAGGCTGTCTTACACTCAGGCTGGGACTTGAATTGTAATTAAAAAAGGGCTGATCCATTCTTGGAGGATCGACTTTGAATCCAATTTTTCCTGAAATTTGCAGTTCCATGTAAATTCAATCACTTTGAGATGTGATTCATGACAATCAGTAAAAAAAACAAAACATTCTCAGCACCATCATTCACATCATGGAGTGAGCTACAAAAACTAAAAGTGTTATTTATGTATTTTTAGAGCAAGTAAAAAAATTATGGTATGCAATTCACAGCAAATTGATTTGATGCAAGTCAAATTTTTTGGGGGAAAATGTGTCGAAACTTTTAAACTTCAAATGATCCGCTCATCTCTAGAAAAAATATAAGAGGACGAATGAACCAATAATATATTGGCTTAAACTTTCTACTAAATAGTAGAAAATACAGCTAATGATGAGCGAACCTTTCAAGGTTCGGATCAGTTCTGCGAACATCCCGGTGTCCCAAACTGCTGTGCTGGGAGGCCTGATACCTCATGCAACAGCTCAAATTGCTTTTCTTCTCAGTCATACTCAAGGAACACAAACATCAGTTTTGTAGACTACTATCGGTAGAAAAATGTAAGGATAGTAACACAGGTAGTTGAATGATCAATTTACCCGGAGTAGAAATTTGATCATGGCACAGCAGCAGTCAGCATGGGCCATGAAAGCGGTATCAAGGTCTGGGGCAGCATTTAGAGTTTTGAATTGAAATTTAAATGAATATGAAATTTCATTGAATTTGAGGTAGGTGAGAAAGCAGTGTAAGCCTTCTTTGCTTTGAGCCCTGATGCCTTATGCAACAGCTGAAACTGGATCTTTGTACAGACACACCCAGCTTTCTTAGAGAAGTAATGGCAACTGGGAAATTGGTACTGAGGGACTGCAATGACTATCAGCTTTCAGAAACCATCTGCATTAACCAGGCGGAAAGGCAGCATTTCCGTGGCCAATAGATTGGAGATGGTGGCTTTCAACATCTTAGCTTTGTCATGTATAGGAGAAAATATTCATTAATGTGACTATAACTGTGGGACTGAGGGCTGGCTGCTTAGCTGAGAGAGGGTGGAGTAGGGTGAACACAATAAACTGCTGGACTGTGAGTGAGGTGCAGGTGGATTTGGTATGATGATTTGAGAAAGATGTGGTGTGCTTAGCTAAACAAAAACAGCAGGGATTTCCACTTCTGTAACAGCTGACGTGCTCTCTCTCATCCTAACTGTAGGAGGTAAAGAAATTGAGGTTCTACATCCATGGACCTGTGTGTGAACACTTGCAATCGTGACAGAGGAGGAAAAAGCAGCAGATACGGTTGATAGAAAGGCCGGTGGTTGGCGAGGCCTGCATTTTAGTGCAGTGAGATTCCCAGACTAAGGCATGTTGATCGCGCATGTGCCAGTTTATGCATTTATTCATCAAATTATTGCAATTTTTGCCTCTGCTGAGTCATTTTTTGCAAAGTTGGCAGATAACATCAGTTGGGTCTTCCTTTTCGGTCTCAGAAAAGGCCCAGGCTAGGTAACCCTTGTCGCCCCTGCAAACTGCGACTGGGGAATGCTGCTGGCCACAGCCAGAGTTGTGGCTGAGGATGCAGTGCTTGTTGTGGTTGCCTCACACCGTGTCTATGTGTGAAGATACCACACAAAAGATGTTCCTCCTCCTCTGCTGAGTTACTAAGCTGTGTGTCTCATCATCATCCTTTCTGTTCTCCCACTGCTCACCCTGAGAGTCACCCTCCTCTTTGGAGCAGACCTCTGATGCCATGGAATAGAATGTGTGAACAGCTCTGCAGACTCGTCCATCTGTGGTCCTCCACAGTCAGTTGGGCTGTTGGAAAATTGTGATGCTGATGCAAACAAGAATAATTGGGGTGAAAGCTTTGAGGATTGTACTGTGTGTGATGTTAAGGTGGAAATAATCTGGGTAAAGTGTCACCTTGTTGTGCTGCTGATGGACATAGACGGCCAGACAGATAACTTTAAAAACTTTAAATAGGTTTTATGCGGTTTATCTAAGTGTTGGGACAAAGTTTGCTAAATATTGTCCTGGCTTGAGCCTAATCATTATTGGAGATTTATTGGCAGCAATTGATATAAAGGAGGTTGGAATTCTATTAATGCTCTTTTTTCAATTTTCTATAAAATGCATTTTAGATAAGAGGCCATTCAAATATTCAAGATTGGTCTCATTATTCTAGTAAGTGGTTTAATGAGGCTGTATCTATATTAGTTTGGATGTACTTGAACATCTTATCTCTTAAAGTGTGGAATACAATAATATACATTTCAATCGTACAAGAGAAAAAATCCAGCTACCAAGATCATCCATTAAAATATAAACTATTGTAGAAAACATTAAAATAAGTTACAGCGAAAACTCCGAAGTAAAGGGAGCAAACGCGTTTCAGACAACATCTTTATTCATTTCTTCCTGTTACAAAATACACTTTTTTATATACATATGAATGGTCCTTAATCTGAATAGAAGCATTTTGATTTACATTTCATTTTTTATGTGTTTTATATAAATTTGATATCCTTTTATGAATTTGTGCTATTATCTGTTAAGAAACAGAACAGTCGAGACCACAATTGGAGATTCTTTGAGTGGCTTGTGCAGTTTTTCTGAAAATGAGATGTAGAGAGTACCTTGGAGGACAGTCTTATTATTCAGTTCAATTGTTCACCTTCGAACTCCAGACCACTGTGCCCACTTTTCTAAAGCCCCCTAAAAACTTTAGGTAGTTAAATGCATGCGCAGAACCCACCTATGCCCCATTAAAGCCAAAAGTTCTGGCTCAGCATGAGAAGCCCAGGCAGTGATGTGAAGATGCGGCGAGTATCAGAGAGGTGACAGTCAGGAGTTGAGGGGCCAAAGAGGTGAGCGATGAGGTGAGTAGAAGAATTTTTTTTATTTTACATCCTATGTTTATTATACTGTGAGGTCTTGATAGATAATCTCTTTGATCCACTCAGTCAATTATGACTCTAGGTCATTGTTAGGATCATTGCTCACCAGGCAGTTCTATCCTGTGTTTTCTTTCAGTTCACCAATTATTATTTCCATATCACTCTTGATGATGTCAATCCTGCGTATGCTTGGACGTCCTCTTCTTCTTCTAACACTTACCAATCCAAGTATGACATTTTTCTTCAATGACTGACTGCATAATATGACCAAAAAAAGCTATTTTTGGTTTGAGCATCTTAGCTTCCAGTGAAAGTTTTGGCTTGACTTAGTCCAAGAAGTCTCTGTTGGTCTGTTAGTGATCCTCACTGTCCATAGACTCGGTAGAAGTCTCCTCTCGCACCAACGTTCAGACCATAATAAAGGACATAAATTAAACAGAGATCAAATTCTCTTCAAATCAATTTTCCAGAGAGAAAATGCGTTAATTTAAATGTTGCTTAACTCTAATGTTCGGATTTAAATTATAAGAAAAAAAATTTCGAAAAATATGACGTACTGAAACCTTGTCTTTCCACGTACAAAAGCCCTTCAACAGAATATTGGTAGTTTGGTTGTTTTTAAAATGGGGACAAAGTATATGAGGAGCAAAATCGATAGGATCTGTGAATTTTTTTTTAGAAAACTGTAAGAAGCTTTAAGCTTTCCCACGCAGTTGTTTAATATATTGTACTTTAATAGGAACTGTCCCCATCGGAATCTGAATTCAACTCTTTGCTTCGACCTTGGCCTCTGTTATTGCTTTTCAGCAGAATGTCACGAGTAGAGTTGAGCGACCTTGACCTTTTTAGAGTCGAGCCGGGTTTTGCGAAACCCGACTATGTCCAAAGTCGGGTCGAGTGAAATCGGCCGATTATGACGTAAAGTCGGGATCGACCGAAACACGAAACCCAATGCAAGTCAATGGGGCAGCATAGTCGGCAGTGAGTGGGGGCCAGGAAAACACCTAGAGTGGCCATTTTAATGTCAAAACCATCCATTCTTCTTAATGAAGCTTGTCAAGCGTAATTTACCTTATAATAATTGGAAGGCATTTGAAATTGGGGGTCATTTGGCTAAAGTTGTGGGGGGTAGGGCTGGTTCAAGTAATTAGTGGGCCCAGGAAATCTGGACCACGTCACGGCAGTGGAGCAGGGAGAGGTAAGTATTTCAACTTTGCAAGTGCTGTGAACCTGAGCAAGCAGGGGGGGCCCACTCGTTGGCATTGGCACTGGCACAGGGCCCCTCAAAGTACAGCGGTGTGTTTGCACGGCGGGGGCGCCTCCCACCGGCAGCAACACTTTTGCGTACTATGAGAGGCCCTGTGCCAGTGACGTCGCCAACTAGTATTCCTCCCCCCACCTGATGAAGGAACCTGCACTTTCATCTGCACCTTCCTCTTTGTCCCCGTGTAAGGTGGTATGGTATGCGGGAAGAGCAACCTGACTTTCAGCAGGGTCACAATGTTGTTGTGTAGCGTGCACGGGGAATGTTGCGTTATGGGTCAATGTACCAGCAGACTCATCTATCACTGGCTGGGCAATGGGCACGATGAAGTGGAAACACAGATATAGGCCCAAAGAAGAAAGTGGGCTAAATGCAGTTCAAAATTGGTAACACAGGAATAACCAGGGGGCATTGCAGTGGAGGACAACTGGAATGAGAGGCTGACACAGAGAGTAGGGCCAAATCAGTAAGTAGTCGAAATGCAGTTCAAAATTGGCAACCGTAGTAAACAGGCGGCACAGCTTTGTTCAGTGGAGGAGAACAGCAAGGAGTGGCAGACACCGATAGTAGGCCCCAAACCAACTAGTACGCCAAATGCAGTTGTTCCATTTAACCACAATTTAATGAGAGCCTGAAGATAGAAGCTCAGGAAAGGCAACCTGGGGAACACCTTGGAGTGTAACACACCATCTCTCTCCACCCCATACCCATTTTGTATGGCCTAATGCAGTGTACTTTTCTACAACTACTAAACGAGAGTCGGAAGACCGAAGCAATGGCAAGGAAACCTGGGGAACACCTTAGAGTGTAACACACCCTCTCTCTACACCCCATACCCAATTTGAAGGCCTAATGCAGTGTAGTTTCCAAGAACTACTAAACGAGAGCCGGAAGATCGAAGCTCAGGAAAGGCAACCTGGGGAACACCTTGGAGTGTAACACACCCTCTCGCTACACCCCATACCCAATTTGAAGGCCTAATGCAGCGTAGTTTCCAACAACTACTAAACGAGAGCCGGAAGATCGAAGCTCAGGAAAGGCAACCTGGGGAACACCTTGGAGTGTAACAAACCCTCTCTCTACACCCCATACCCAATTTGTAGGCCTAATGCAGCGTAGTTTCCGACAACTACTAAACGAGAGCATGAAGATCGAAGCTCAGGAAAGGCAACCTGGGGAACACCTTGGAGTGTAACACACCCTCTCTCTACACCCCATACCCAATTTGTAGGCCTAATGCAGCGTAGTTTCCGACAACTACTAAACGAGAGCCGGAATATCGAAGCTCAGGAAAGGCAACCTGGGGAACACCTTGGAGTGTAACACACCCTCTCTCTACGCCCCATACCCAATTTGTAGGCCTAATGCAGCGTAGTTTCCGACAACTACTAAACGAGAGCCGGAATATCGAAGCTCAGGAAAGGCAACCTGGGGAACACCTTGGAGTGTAACACACCCTCTCTCTACACCCCATACCCAATTTGAAGGCCTAATGCAGTGTAGTTTCCAAGAACTACTAAACGAGAGCCGGAAGATCGAAGCTCAGGAAAGGCAACCTGGGGAACACCTTGGAGTGTAACACACCCTCTCGCTACACCCCATACCCAATTTGAAGGCCTAATGCAGCGTAGTTTCCAACAACTACTAAACGAGAGCCGGAAGATCGAAGCTCAGGAAAGGCAACCTGGGGAACACCTTGGAGTGGAACACACCATCTCTCTACACCCCATACCCAATTTGAAGGCCTAATGCAGAGTAGTTTCCAAGAACTACTAAACGAGAGCCGGAAGATCGAAGCTCAGGAAAGGCAACCTGGGGAACACCTTGGAGTGTAACACAACGTCTCTCTACACGACGGAAGGGCTGATTCTTAGGAAGGAAGGCTGTTGGAAATAAGCATTGCGCGTCCGAGGGTGATTATATTCTTATTAGGTATATACTCACCCTCGGACGCGCCCTGCTTCTTTATTTGGAATGAATGTTTATTTGCAATGTGGTGTTGACTTTCTCTATTATTTTGGTAATTAATGATTTTATTATTTTCATTATTTTGCATCTTCTCGGCAATAATATAAAGAAGACGCGACAGGACAACACTCGGTGGATGCCATATGTGTGTTTTCAATTTAAAAAAACTTTCAGTTAACTACTTGCAGGAGAAAGTAATTGTAGCTGGTGGCCATTTTTAGTACTGTACCAGATTAGAGTTGTGTGTTTGTTTTTAATGTTAAAATGTCTGCATTTGATATCTCACCAGTATTTTCTTTTTTATAAGCAAAATACTTATTTTTATATTTTCTGATGTTGGTTCCAGGGGTACACGGCCAGCAGTGCCCTGGTCAGTGTAGTAGTAGTTGAAAGAATGGACCGCAGACAGGCATCGAAGGCCTAAAATAATAACACATGGCTGTAGGCAATTTTAAATTGGTTCCAGGGGTACACGGACAGCAGTGGTGTGGTCAGTGGAGGCCTAGTGGAAGGAGTGACCGCAGACAGGCATCGAAGGCCTAAAATAATAACACATGGCTGTAGGCAATTTTAAATTGGTTCCAGGGGTACACGGGCAGCAGTGACCTGGTCAGTGTAGTAGTAGTTGAAAGAATGGACCGCAGACAGGCATCGAAGGCCTAAAATAAAAAAATTGGGCTGGCTGTAGGCAATTTTAAATTGGTTCCAGGGGTACACGGGCAGCAGTGGTGTGGTCAGTGGAGGCCTAGTGGAAGGAGTGACCGCAGACAGGCATCGAAGGCCTAAAATAATAACACATGGCTGTAGGCAATTTTAAATTGGTTCCAGGGGTACACGGGCAGCAGTGACCTGGTCAGTGTAGTAGTAGTTGAAAAAATGGACCGCAGACAGGCATCGAATGCCTAAAATAATAACACATGGCTGTAGGCAATTTTAAATTGGTTCCAGGGGTACACGGGCAGCAGTGACCTGGTCAGTGTAGTAGTAGTTGAAAGAATGGACCGCAGACAGGCTTAGAAGGCCTAACATAACAAACTTGGGCTGGCTGTAGGCACTTTTAAATTGGTTCCAGGGGTACACGGGCAGCAGTGGTCTGGTCAGTGGAAGTCTAGTGGAAGGAGTGACCGCAGACAGGCTTCCAAGGCCTAACATAACAAACTTGGGCTGGCTGTAGGCACTTTTAAATTGGTTCCAGGGGTACACGGGCAGCAGTGGTCTGGTCAGTGGAAGTCTAGTGGAAGGAGTGACCGCAGACAGGCTTCCAAGGCCTAACATAACAAACTTGGGCTGGCTGTAGGCACTTTTAAATTGGTTCCAGGGGTACACGGGCAGCAGTGGTCTGGTCAGTGGAAGTCTAGTGGAAGGAGTGACCGCAGACAGGCTTCGAAGGCCTAACATAACAAAATTGGGCTGGCTGTAGGCACTTTAAATTGGTTCCAGGGGTACATGGGCAGCAGTGTATGGTCAGTGGAAGTCTAGTGGAAGGAGTGACGGCAGACAGTCTTCGAAGGCCTAACATAACAAAATTGGGCTGACTGTAGGCACTTTTAAATTGGTTCCAGGGTAACACGGCCAGCAGTGGCCTGGTCAGTGTAGTAGTTGTAGAAAGAAGGGACCGCAGACAGGCTTCGAAGGCCTAACATAACAAAAATGTCAAAACAATGGTATTGTCAGTGCCAGGCATTGAAGGATGTCAGCGGCTAGACTACACATTGGTGAAGCTGTGAGAGATAATTTTGCTAGTGGTAGAGCACTGTTTGAGCTGGGGGGGGGAACTGTCTTGTGGCCGGCGGTACAGGCACAGGGCCCCTCATATTACAACGGTGTGTCTGACGTTGGGTGCGCACCACCACCGCCAGAGACACTTTATTGTACTATGAGGGACCCAGTGGCAGTGCCGTCGACCAAAAGCGGCCACACCCACCTCTTCAGACAAACAGCACTCTCAAGGGTCCAAGCGCAAAGTGGCGATAGCACGGCCCCGTGTGGGGAGTTTGGCCATTTCGTGAGGTGGAAACATGTCGTATGCTGGACAATCAGGTGAAGAAAATTACGAGATTGGAAAAGTCATTCAGAATAGTCCACAGGCAAGACCTTTTCATAGGAAAGCTAGGTGTCAGCCGGGCAGGGTGGGGCAAAAGATTTTGAAATCCAGTTGTGGTTCATTTTAATGAAGGTTAGATCATCTACATTTTGGGTAGCCAGACGAGTCCTTTTTTCTGTTAGTATTGAACCTGCAGCACTGAATACTCTTTCTGATAGGACACTAGCTGCCGGGCAAGCAAGCTCCTGCAATGCATATTCTGCCAATTCTGGCCAGGTGTCTAATTTGGATGCCCAGTAATCAAATGGGAATGACGGTTGAGGGAGAACGTCGATAAGGGATGAAAAATAGTTTGTAACCATACTGGACAAATGTTGTCTCCTGTCACTTTGAATTGATGCTGCAGTACCTGTCCTGTCTGCGGTCATAGAAAAATCACTCCACAACCTGGTCAGAAAACCCCTCTGTCCAACGCCACTTCTGATTTCTGCCCCTCTAACACCTCTGGTCTGCTGGCCCCTGGAGCTCGTGTGAGAACGATCACGGGCGCTGTGTGCAGGGAATGCCAGAAGCAAACGGTCAACAAGAGTTGATTGTTTTGTTGCTAATATTAGTTCCAAGTTCTCATGTGGCATAATATTTTGCAATTTGCCTTTATAGCGAGGATCAAGGAGGCAGGCCAACCAGTAATCGTCATCGTTCATCATTTTTGTAATGCGTGTGTCCCTTTTGAGGATACGCAAGGCATAATCCGCCATGTGGGCCAAAGTTCCCGTTGTCAAATCTGCGGTTGTGCTTGGTTGAGGGGCAGTTGCAGGCAAATCTACGTCACTTGTGTCCCTCAAAAAACCAGAACCCGGCCTTGCCACGCCACCAATTTCCCGTGCCCCCGGGAAAGCTTCCTCATTAAAAATATACTCATCCCCATCATCCTCCTCATCCTCCACCTCCTCTTCGCCCGGTACCTCGTCATGTACACTGCCCTGACCAGACAATCGCTGACTGTCATCAAGGCTTTCCTCTTCCTCTGGTGCAGACGCCTGATCCTTTATGTGCGTCAAACTTTGCATCAGCAGACGCATTAGGGGGATGCTCATGCTTATTATGGCGTTGTCTGCACTAACCAGCCGTGTGCATTCCTCAAAACACTGAAGGACTTGACACATGTCTTGAGTCTTCGACCACTGCACACCTGACAACTCCATGTCTGCCATCCTACTGCCTGCCCGTGTATGTGTATCCTCCCACAAAAACATAACAGCCCGCCTCTGTTCGCACAGTCTCTGAAGCATGTGCAGTGTTGAGTTCCACCTTGTTGCAACGTCTATGATTAGGCGATGCTGGGGAAGGTTCAAAGAACGCTGATAGGTCTGCATACGGCTGGAGTGTACAGGCGAACGGCGGATATGTGCGCAAAGTCCACGCACTTTGAGGAGCAGGTCGGATAACCCCGGATAACTTTTCAGGAAGCACTGCACCACCAGGTTTAAGGTGTGAGCCAGGCAAGGAATGTGTTTCAGTTGGGAAAGGGAGATGGCAGCCATGAAATTCCTTCCGTTATCACTCACTACCTTGCCTGCCTCAAGATCTACAGTGCCCAGCCACGACTGCGTTTCTTGCTGCAAGAACTCGGACAGAACTTCCGCGGTGTGTCTATTGTCGCCCAAACACTTCATAGCCAATACAGCCTGCTGACGTATGCCAGTAGCTGCCCCATAATGGGAGACCTGGTGTGCAACAGTGGCAGGTGCGGATGGAGTGTTTGTGCGACTGCGGTCTGTGGACGAGCTCTTGCTTCTGCAGGAGGACGAGGAGGAGGAGGAGGAGGGGGTGCGAACGGCTACAGACAACTGTTTACTAGACCGTGGGCTAGGCAGAACTGTCCCAAACTTGCTGTCCCCTGTGGACCCTGAATCCACCACATTTACCCAGTGTGCCGTGATGGACACGTAACGTCCCTGGCCATGCCTACTGGTCCATGCATCTGTTGTCAGGTGCACCTTTGTGCTCACAGATTGCCTGAGTGCATGGACGATGCGCTCTTTAACATGCTGGTGGAGGGCTGGGATGGCTTTTCTGGAAAAAAAGTGTCGACTGGGTAGCTCGTAGCGTGGTACAGCGTAGTCCATCAGGTCTTTGAAAGCTTCGCTTTCAACTAACCGGTAGGGCATCATCTCTAACGAGATTAGTCTAGCTATGTGGGCGTTCAAACCCTGTGTACGCGGATGCGAGGCTAAGTATTTCCTTTTTCTAACCATAGTCTCATGTAGGGTGAGCTGGACTGGAGAGCTGGAGATCGTGGAACTAGCGGGGGTGCCGGTGGACATGGCAGACTGAGAGACGGTGGGAGATGGTATTGTTGCCGCCGGTGCCCTAGATGCAGTGTTTCCTACTACGAAACTGGTGATTCCCTGACCCTGACTGCTTTGGCCTGGCAAAGATACCTGCACAGATACAGCAGGTGGTGCGCTAAATGGTGGTCCTACACTGCCGGAAGGGATGTTGCGTTGATGACTAGCTTCATTGGCCGAGGGTGCAACAACCTTAAGGGACGTTTGGTAGTTAGTCCAAGCTTTCAAATGCATGGTGGTTAAATGTCTATGCATGCAACTAGTATTGAGACTTTTCAGATTCTGACCTCTGCTTAAGGAAGTAGAACATTTTTGACAGATGACTTTGCGCTGATCAATTGGATGTTGTTTAAAAAAATGCCAGACTGCACTCTTTCTAGCATCGGATACCTTTTCAGGCATTGCAGACTGAGCTTTAACCGGATGGCCACGCTGTCCTCCACCAGGTTTTGGCTTTGCCACGCGTTTTGGGCAAGATACGGGCCCGGCAGATGGAACCTGTGGCGATGTTGATGCCTGCTGCGGCCCCTCCTCCTCCTCTGCTTCAGAACTGCTGCCGCCTGCACCCTGTTCCCCCAATGGCTGCCAATCGGGGTCAAGAACTGGGTCATCTAATAACTCTTCTTGTACCTCCTGCGCAACTTCGTCTGTGTCACCGTGTCGTTCGGTGGTATAGCGTTCGTGATGGGGCAACATAGTCTCATCAGGGTCTGATTCTTGATCAGCACCCTGCGAGGGCAATGTTGTGGTCTGAGTCAAAGGACCAGCATAGTAGTCTGGCTGTGGCTGTGCGTCAGTGCACTCCATGTCAGATTCAATTTGTAATGGGCATGGACTGTTAACTGCTTCACTTTCTAAGCCAGGGACGGTATGTGTAAAGAGCTCCATGGAGTAACCCGTTGTGTCGCCTGCTGCATTCTTCTCTGTTGTTGTTTTTGCTGAAGAGGACAAGGAAGTGACTTGTCCCTGACCGTGAACATCCACTAACGACGCGCTGCTTTTACTTTTACCAGTTTCACGAGATGAGGCAAAAGAGCTAGAGGCTGAGTCAGCAAGATAAGCCAAAACTTGCTCTTGCTGCTCCGGCTTTAAAAGCGGTTTTCCTAATCCCAGAAAAGGGAGCGTTCGAGGCCTTGTGTAGCCGGACGACGAACCTGGCTCCACAGCTCCAGACTTAGGTGCAATATTTTTTCCCCCACGACCACCTGATGCTCCACCACTACCACTACCCTCATTACCAGCTGACAATGAACGCCCCCGGCCACGACCTCTTCCACTAGACTTCCTCATTGTTTTAAAAACGTAACCAAACTAACGTTATTTGTTGCAGTCACACAACTTACACGGTGAGCTATAACTTCAGTATGATTTAGCTACCCCTTTACAGGTTGGTGAGACCACAGCGAAAATCAGGCCCAATGTTACACACTCTTTTTTTGGTGGCTGCAAATTAGAGAGATGCCCCACACGCAGGACTGTCACTGAAGCACAAATGTTAATATTAATGTCACACTATTATTTTTTTTTTATTTTTATTTTTTTCAGGAACACTTTAGAAACCCCCCAAAAAAAAAAAAATAGATTTTTGCAGGGAGAATTTAGAAAACAAATGTAACAAACTATATGCTTTCTATGGGCCACTGAGTGAGAGATGACGCACACAGGAATCAGGAGTGGCACACAAGCCCAGAGGCCAATATTTTTCTACCAATGATTGATGGAGTTATTTTCTCTGGTAGATTTTGGAACCCAAATCAAGGAAAAAAAATGTAGGCTTTCTATGGACCACAATTGGAGAGAGAGAGAGAGAGAGATGGCACACCCAGGAGTCAAGACTGGCACACAAGCAGAAAGGCCAATATTAATCTCCCACTGTTTTTTTTTTGTTTTTTTTTTTTTTGTTTTTTTTCAGGGAGACTTTAGAAAAAAAAATAATAAAAAAAATATGATTTTATCAGGAAGAATTTAGAAACCAAATAAAATAAAATGATTTTTTCAGGGAGAATTTATAAAACAAATAAAAACAAAAATAGGCGTTCTATGGCCCACTGACTGAGAGATGACGCACACAGGAGTCAGGAGTGGCACACAAACCCAGAGGCCAATATTTTTCTACCAATGATTGATGTAGTTATTTTCTCTGGTAGATTTTAGAACCCAAATCAAGGAAAAAAAATATAGGCTTTCTATGGACCACAATTGGAGAGAGAGAGAGAGAGAGAGAGAGAGAGAGAGAGAGAGATGGCACACCCAGGAGTCAAGACTGGCACACAAGCAGAAAGGCCAATATTAATCTCCCACTGTTTTTTTGGTTGTTTTTTTTTTTTTTTTTTCAGGGAGACTTTAGAAATAAAAATAATAAAAAAAATATGATTTTATCAGGAAGAATTTAGAAACCAAATAAAATAAAATGATTTTTTCAGGGAGAATTTAGAAAACAAATAAAACCAAAAATATGCGTTCTATGGCCCACTGACTGAGAGAGAGAGAGAGATGGAACGCTTAGTACTGGCACACAAGCCCAAAGGGCAATATTAATCTCCCTTTTTTTTCCAGGGAGAATTTCTGAAACCCAAAAAAAAAATAAAATAGGCTTTCTATGGCCCACTATTTGTGAGAGAGATGGGACGCTCAGGACTGGCACAGATGGCACGCTCAGGACTGGCACAGAAGCCCAGAGGCCAATATTAATCTCCCTTTTTTTCTGGGAGAATTTATAAAACCAAAAAAATATTTAAATAGGCTTTCTATGGCCCACTATTTGTGAGAGAGATGGCACGCTCAGGACTGGCACAGATGGCACGCTCACAACTGGCACACAAGCCCAGAGGCCAATATTAATCTCCCTTTTTTCAGGGAGAATTTCTAAAACCCAAAAAAAAAATAAAATAGGCTTTCTATGGCCCACTATTTGTGAGAGAGATGGGACGCTCAGGACTGGCACAGATGGCACGCTCAGGACTGGCACAGAAGCCCAGAGGCCAATATTAATCTCCCTTTTTTTCTGGGAGAATTTATAAAACCAAAAAAATATTTAAATAGGCTTTCTATGGCCCACTATTTGTGAGAGAGATGGCACGCTCAGGACTGGCACAGATGGCACGCTCACAACTGGCACACAAGCCCAGAGGCCAATATTAATCTCCCTTTTTTCAGGGAAAATTGATAAAACAAAAAAAAAAATTAAATAGGCTTTCTATGGCCCACTATTTGTGAGAGAGATGGCACGCTCAGGGCTGGCTGGCACAGATGGCACGCTCAGGACTGGCACACAAGCCCAGAGGCCAATATTAATCTCCCTTTTTTTCTGGGAGAATTTATAAAACCAAAAAAATATTTAAATAGGCTTTCTATGGCCCACTATTTGTGAGAGAGATGGCACGCTCAGGACTGGCACAGATGGCACGCTCACAACTGGCACACAAGCCCAGAGGCCAATATTAATCTCCCTTTTTTCAGGGAAAATTGATAAAACAAAAAAAAAAATTAAATAGGCTTTCTATGGCCCACTATTTGTGAGAGAGATGGCACGCTCAGGGCTGGCTGGCACAGATGGCACGCTCAGGACTGGCACACAAGCCCAGAGGCCAATATTAATCTCCCTTTTTTTCTGGGAGAATTTATAAAACCAAAAAAATATTTAAATAGGCTTTCTATGGCCCACTATTTGTGAGAGAGATGGCACGCTCAGGACTGGCACAGATGGCACGCTCACAACTGGCACACAAGCCCAGAGGCCAATATTAATCTCCCTTTTTTCAGGGAAAATTTATAAAACAAAAAAAAAAATTAAATAGGCTTTCTATGGCCCACTATTTGTGAGAGAGATGGCACGCTCAGGGCTGGCACAGATGGCACGCTCAGGACTGGCACACAAGCCCAGAGGCCAATATTAATCTCCCTTTTTTTCAGGGAGAATTTATAAAACCAAAAAAAAAAATAAATAGGCTTTCTATGGCCCACTATTTGTGAGAGAGATGGCACACTCAGGACTGGCACACAAGCCCAAAGGCCAATATTAATCTCCCACTGTATTTTTATCAGGGAGAATTTATACACCCCACAAAAAAAAATACAGAAAAATGAAAAGGCTTTCTATGGCCCACTATGTGAGAGAGATGGCACACACAGGGATGGCACTCTAGCAGAAATGCCAAATTGCCAATCTTAATCTCCCACCAAAAAAAAAAAAAAAAAAAAAACAGGGAATGTCCTACAATTACTATCTCCCTGCCTGCAGTAATCTCAGCCAGGTATGGCAGGCAGCTACTATCTCCCTGCCTGCAGTAATCTCAGCCAGGTATGGCAGGCAGCAATAAGGAGTGGACTGATGCACAAATGAAATAAAAAGTGTGGACAAACAAAAAAGATAGCTGTGCAGAAAGGAAGGAACAAGAGGATTTGTGCTTTGAAAAAAGCAGTTGGTTTGCACAGCGGCGTACACACAGCAATGCAGCTATCAGGGAGCCTTCTAGGGCAGCCCAATGAGCTACAGCGCTGAGGGGAAAAAAAAAAAAAAAAAAACTTCCACTGTCCCTGCACACCGAGGGTGGTGTTGGACAGTGCAAATCGCTGCAGCACAAGCGGTTTTGTGGTTAATGGACCCTGCCTAACGCTATCCCTGCTTCTGACAAAGCGGCAGCAACCTCTCCCTAAGCTCAGATCAGCAGCAGTAAGATGGCGGTCGGCGGGAACGCCTCTTTATAGCCCCTGTGACGTCGCAGACAGCAAGCCAATCACTGCAATGCCCTTCTCTAAGATGGTGGGGACCAGGACCTATGTCATCACGCTGCCCACACTCTGCGTTTACCTTCATTGGCTGAGAAATGGCGCTTTTCGCGTCATTGAAACGCGACTTTGGCGCGAAAGTCGCGTACCGCATGGCCGACCCCGCACAGGGGTCGGATCGGGTTTCATGAAACCCCGACTTAGCCAAAAGTCGGCGACTTTTGAAAATGTTCGACCCGTTTCGCTCAACCCTAGTCACGAGCAATTATCTGGTAGAAGTGTCAACCACAGGGACTATTGCATAATTATATCGGTGCTATCATGTCGTGGAAAACCAGTGAATGTATAATTATCCATCAGTAGAGGCC
Organism: Ranitomeya imitator; assembly: GCF_032444005.1. NCBI lineage: Eukaryota > Metazoa > Chordata > Amphibia > Anura > Dendrobatidae > Ranitomeya > Ranitomeya imitator. Next base: position 127,725,269 of record NC_091290.1, read on the forward strand.
AGGAACAACATTTGTATGAACACTGTACTTATAATGCATGGATTTTCCATGTACGTCCTCAAAAAATGCTGAACGTGTAATTTCAGACATGGCTACTTTACTTAGATTTATAGGCATTTTCTTTTTTTTTCTCCGCAGGTCTAGAATGTATCAGAAAATGACTGTACAGATGCTCTCACGGGTTATGTATGCATTTCACAGACGCTTGAAAGGAACATGTATGCATGCTGGAAAAATAAAACCCAAATGTTTAACTATTTTTTTTTACTTAAACCTATACCTGCTGAGGCTCATTTTTCATTTTTTCACTATTGTCTTTATCTCCCCTTCTTCAACTTGCCATAACTTTTATATTATTTGAGGCAACAAGACTATATGTTTTTTCTGCAGAACGAGTTGCGGTTTAAGTGATGCCATTTATTTTACCGTAGAATGTAATAAATAATGGAAAACTAAATTGTGCAAAAAATTCAAATCAGCCATGGTTTCTTAGTTTTGGATATTTTTTTAGTTTGTTTTTGTTTTGTATATTTTTTTTAATTTATAAAAAGTTATTTTTTTGTTGTTGTTGCTGTTTTTTTTTCCTTTTTCAAACTTTATTGCTTGGCTGCCATAGGGCATTTGAAACTGGGATCATCTGATCGCCAGATCTGTATACTGCAATACCACAGTATGGGGTGATCTCTTAAGGTGAGATCTTAGTGATTGCCTGCCTCTGATCTGATAAATATGAGCCAAGTGCATGCATAGAAGAAAGACATCGGAAGCAGGGTAGGATTTGCACTCCTCTCTCGGCAAGAGCTGGCACAGAACTGAACTTTATTAGTACAAACAAAAGATCATGTAGCAGGCAGGAAGAGGGTGTTGCACAGCTTCTCAGCAGTCATCGTGTCAGTCTGTGATAGGTCCATATTAGGTCTATTCCATATATGGTCTTCAGTGTGTCCACCTCACATTTCAAGGATTCCAGGGCGCAGTTCCAGGATGTAGACGCCGTCTTGCCACACCACATATATCACTAGCTTATGGAAGGTTAAGAATTGATTTCATCAGCCATTCTCTCCTTCACAGCAGTAGAGTAAAAAATGTCATCTGTGGATGGGCTTCAGAAGAGGACTAAAATTATGGCAAGAAGGGGCTTTATCAGACTCCCAGCACCGTTTGCATCCAAAAAACTCCAGTTGCTGCTGTTACAGGCAGGTACCAATAAGGAAACAAAGCCAGCAACGGATGAGAATGGTGCGGTTCAGGAGTTGAGCCCGCTTCATACATGGGGACCTTATATTCTATGTTTGAAAGAACATAAAAAGGTATCTTGAAGAAGTCTAGCACACATAATAATGATTTTTCTTATGTTTCCACGTCACTGTCTTTATTTAACCCCTTTACCCCCAAGGGTGGTTTGCACGTTATGGACCGGGTCAATTTTTACAATTCTGACCACTGTCCCTTTATGAGGTTATAACTCTGGAACGCTTCAACGGATCCCGGTGATTCTGACATTGTTTTCTCGTGACATATTGTACTTCATGATAGTGGTAAAATTTCTTTGATATTACCTGCGTTTATTTGTGAAAAAAACGGAAATTTGGCGAAAATTTTGAAAATTTCGCAATTTTCCAACTTTGAATTTTTATGCAATTAAATCACAGAGATATGTCACACAAAATACTTAATAAGTAACATTTCCCACATGTCTACTTTACATCAGCACAATTTTGGAACCAAAAATTTTTTTTTGTTAGGGAGTTATAAGGGTTAAAAGTTGACCAGCAATTTCTCATTTTTACAACACCATTTTATTTTAGGGACCACATCTCATTTGAAGTCATTTTGAGGGGTCTATATGATAGAAAATACCCAAGTGTGACACCATTCTAAAAACTGCACCCCTCAAGGTTCTCAAAACCACATTCAAGAAGTTTATTAACCCTTCAGGTGCTTCACAGGAATTTTTGGAATGTTTAAATAAAAATTAACATTTAACTTTTTTTCACAAAAAATTTACTTCAGCTCCAATTTGTTTTATTTTGCCAAGGGTAACAGGAGAAAATGGACCCCAAAAGTTGTTGTACAATTTGTCCTGAGTACGCTGATACCCCATATGTGGGGGTTAACCACAGTTTGTGCGCATGGCAGAGCTCGGAAGGGAAGGAGCGCCATTTGACTTTTCAATGCAAAGTTGACTGGAATTGAGATGGGACGCCATGTTGCGTTTGGAGAGCCACTGATGTGCCTAAACATTGAAACCCCCCACAAGTGACACCATTTTGGAAAGTAGACCCCCTAAGGAACTTATCTAGAGGTGTGGTGAGCACTTTGACCCACCAAGTGCTTCACAGAAGTTAATAATGCAGAACCGTAAAAATAAAAAATCATTTTTTTTCACAAACATTATCTTTTCGCCCCAAATTTTTTATTTTCCCAATGGTAAGAGAAGAAATTGGACCACAAAAGTTGTGGCACAATTTGTCCTGAGTACTCTGATACCCCATATGTGGGGGTAAACCATTGTTTGGGCGCATGGGAGAGCTCGGAAGGGAAGGAGCGCCGTTTGACCTTTCAATGCAAAATTGACAGGAATTGAGATTGGACGCCATGTTGCGTTTGGAGAGCCACTGATGTACCTAAACATTGAAACCCCCCACAAGTGACACCATTTTGAAAAGTAGACCCCCTAAGGAACTTATCTAGATGTGTGGTGAGCACTTTGACTCAATAAGAGCTTCACAGAAGTTTATAATGCAGAGCCGTAAAAATAAAACAAAATTTTTTTCCCACAAAAATAATTTTTTAGCCCCCAGTTTTGTATTTTCCTGAGGGTAACAGGAGAAATTGGACCCCAAAAGTTGTTGTGCAATTTGTCCTGAGTGCGCTGATACCCTATATGTGGGGGAGAACCAGCGTTTGGGCGCATGGGAGGGCTCGGAAGGGAAGGAGAGCCATTTGGAATACAGACTTAGATGGAATGGTCTGCAGGCGTCACATTGTGTTTGCAGAGCCCCTAATGTACCTAAACAGTAGAAACCCCCCACAAGTGACTCTATATTGGAAACTAGACCCCCCAAGGAACTTATTTAGATGTGTTGTGAGAACTTTGAGCCCCCAAGTATTTCACTACAGTTTATAACGCAGAGCCGTGAAAATAAAATAAAAAATTTCCCCTCAAAATTATTTTTTAGCCCCCAGTTTTGTATTTTCTCGAGGGTAAAAGGAGAAATTGGACCCCAAAAGTTGTTGTCCAATTTGTCCTGAGTGCGTTGATACCCCATATGTGGGGTGAACCAGCGTTTGGGCGCATGGGAGGGCTCGGAAGGGAAGGAGCGCCATTTGGAATGCAGACTTAAATGGAATGGTCTGCAGGCGTCACATTGCGTTTGCAGAGCCCCTAATATACCTAAACAGTAGAAACCCCCACAAGTGACCCCATGTTGGAAACTAGACCCCCCCACGAACTTATCTAGATGTGTTGTGAGAACTTTGAGCCCCCAAGTGTTTCACTACAGTTTATAACGCAGAGCCGTGAAAATAAAAAATCTCTTTTTTTCCCACAAAAATTATTTTTTAGCCCCCAGTTTTGTATTTTCCCAAGGGTAACAAGAGAAATTGGACCCCAAAAGTTGTTGTCCTATTTGTCCTGAGTACGCTGATACCCCATATGTTGGGGTAAACCCCTGTTTGGGCACACGGGAGAGCTCGGAAGGGAAGGAGCACTGTTTTACTTTTTCAATGCAGAATTGGATGGAATTGAGATTGGTCGCCATGTCGCGTTTGGAGATCCCCCTGATGTGCCTAAATAGTGGAAACCCCCCAATTATAACTGAAACCCTAATCCAAACACACCCCTAACCCTAATCCCAACGGTAACCCTAACCACACCTCTAACCCAGACACACCCCTAATCCTATTCCCAATCGCAAATGTAATCCAAACCCTAACCCTAACTTTAGCCCCAACCCTAACTGTAGCCTTAACCCTAACCCTAGTCCTTACCCTAGCCCTAACCCTAGCCCCAACCCTAACCCTAACCCTAGCCCTAGCCCTAACCCTAACCCTAGTCCCAACCCTAACCCTAGCCCTAACCCTAGCCCTAACCCTAGCCCTAACCCTAGCCCTAGCCCTAACCCTAACCCTAGCCCTAACCCTAGCCCTAACCCTAGCCCTAATCCTAGCCCTAACCCTAGCCCTAGCCCTAGCCCTAACCCTAGCCCTAGCCCTAGCCCTAACCCTAACCCTAGCCCTAACCCTAACCCTAACCCTAGCCCTAGCCCTAACCCTAACCCTAACCCTAGCCCTAGCCCTAACCCTAACCCTAGCCCTAACCCTAATGGGAAAATGGAAATAAATACATTTTTTTCATTTACTTTTATAGCGGGTTTTTTAGCGGATTTTTATGATTGGCAGCCGTCACACACTGAAAGACGCTTTTCATTGCAAAAAATATTTTTTGCGTTACCACATTTTGAGAGCTATAATTTTTCCATATTTGAGTCCACAGAGTCATGTGAGGTCTTGTTTTTTGCGGGACGAGTTGACGTTTTTATTGGTAACATTTTCGGGCACATGACATTTTTTGATCGCTTTTTATTCCGATTTTTGTGAGGCAGAATGACCAAAAACCAGCTATTCATGAATTTCTTTTGGGGGAGGCGTTTATACCGTTCCGCGTTTGGTAAAATTGATAAAGCAGTTTTAATCTTCGGTTCAGTACGATTACAGCGACACCTCATTTATATCATTTTTTTATGTTTTGGCGCTTTTATACGATAAAAACTATTTTATAGAAAAAAATAATTATTTTTGCATCGCTTTATTCTGAGGACTATAACTTTTTTATTTTTTTGCTGTTGTCACTGTATGGTGGCTCGTTTTTTGCGGGACAAGATGACGCTTTCAGCGGTACCATGGATATTTATATCCGTCTTTTTGATCGCGTGTTATTCCACTTTATGTTTGGCGGTATGATAATAAAGCATTGTTTTTTGCCTCTTTTTTTTTTTTTTCTTACGGTGTTTACTGAAGGGGTTAACTAGTGGGCCAGTTTTATAGGTCGGGTCGTTACGGACGCGGAGATACTAAATATGTGTACTTTTATTGTTTTGTTTTTTTTATTTAGATAAAGAAATGTATTTATGGGAATAATATATTTTTTTTTTTTTTCATTATTTAGGATTTTTTTTTTTTTTTTTTTTTTTACACACTTGGAAATTTTTTTTTTTACTTTTTTACTTTGCCCCAGGGGGGGACAATACAGATCGGTGATCTGCCAGTTTGCACAGCACTCTGACAGATCACCGATCTGTCTGAGAGCAGTGCAGCGTTACCAAGTGCCTGCTCTGAGCAGGCACTTGGTAAGCCACCTCCCTCCCTGCAGGACCCGGATCCGCGGCCATTTTGGATCCGGGACTTACTGCAGGGAGGGAGGTAGGAGACCCCCGGAGCAACGCGATCACATCGCGTTGCTGCGGGGGTCTCAGGGAAGCCCGCAGGGAGCCCCCTCCCTGCGCGATGCTTCCCTGCACCGCCGGCACATCGCGATCATCTTTGATCGCGGTGTGCCGGGGGTTAATGTGCCGGGGGCGGTCCGTGACCGCTCCTGGCACATAGTGCCGGATGTCAGCTGCGATAAGCAGCTGACACCCGGCCGCGATCGGCGGCGCTCCCCCCGTGAGCGCGGCCGATCGCGCTGGACGTAATATTCCGTCCTTGGGAATTAAGGCCCACCCCACATGGACGGAATATTACGTCCAATGGCAGAAAGGGGTTAAAGAAATTCCTGAAATATTGACATTTTCAGACTGCCCAAGAGAGAAAAATATCAAAATGGCAGATTTTTTTTTTTTATTTTGCCCACCTCACCTATATAAAAAAAAAAGTTAAAAACAAACAAAATATCGTATGTATCCCCAAACTGGAATAAATAAAAATGTCAGGTAACCATGCATAACGAGAAAGCAGAAAAATATTTTACAAAATGTCAGCGACAAGAAAAAAATGTTTTAAACAAAATTTTTAATATATTTTTTTCACCTCTTAAAAAAAATGATGTAAGACCATGCAACGAACACCGTAAAAACAAAACACCAAAAAAATATGAAACTGCAGGTTTTTTTCACATTTTTATTCCGCGTGGATTTATTTTTCCTGTTTATCAATATATTGTAAGGCAAAATGAACAGTTACATTCAAATCTACAGCTTGACCCACAAAGAACAAACCTTCCGACATCTAAGTTGATTGAAAAATAAAAAAAAAAGTTAGGGCTTTTGGAAGAAAGTAAGGAAAAAGCAAAAGCGAAAAAAACAAAAAAAAAATCCCTTGCCCTTAAAGTGTTATTGAAATTTGCAGAAAAAGGTAATTTTGGGCACATTTGCACGGGCACTAGTTCAAACAAGATGAGTGACCTCTTGAAGGGTCCATACCTACTCAAGGATAGTAGATCATTTATTCCTTGCTCGTGGTCTGACCGCTATGACCTCCAGAGATCCGGAGGTCACTGCACATGGTTATATCTGTAAGTCCCAGGGAGAATGAATGGAGTGAAATCATGCATGCTTGATCTCAATTCCATTCAGCCAAGATGCTACAGAGCCTTATACAAGGGATTGGTGGAGGCCCCATGGTTGTACCCCTATTCTATTGATATAACTATGAAAAAAAAATATTGCCAGCTATGCGATATTTCATGGACTTCAAATGGCCTGAAAGACTCACAGGTCTCCTACGACTGAATTCAACTCTTTTCATTTTTTTTTAACACAAATGCAGCCTTAGTAATAGCAAAGTGACCTCAACAAATATATCAAGGGATAACAGATGGTAACTATTCTTTAAAGCTTTACTGTTAGATGCTATATGTAATATTTATTGAGTCTTTTATGACTTTTTCTCCATCTCTGTTGTTAAGCTGAGAGCTGTGATGTCCTCCGGCTATCCAGATTCTCCACAAATCTGCTGCTGCATTCCCTGCCTATGCTTTTATGCAGGCTATCATAGTCTATCCTGATTGACTATGCTATATCATGTGATGGGGAAGTCCAGCCAAAGTTACTTGATCATTCTCTGCCTGATGCTATCTTCTTCAGTGTGTAAAATGGTGCAATTTTAGGAGATTTTTGACATTTTTGATGTCCTCTTACTACTCTTATTCACCTCAAAACAGCTTCTCTGTTCCCTGCCCCTGCTTTTACACAGGGTATCATAGGCTCTCCTGATTGATTGTGATATATTTTGTGGTGTGATAGCTGCCAGGCATTATGAAGAAGTCTAGCCAAAGTCATTTGATCTAGCTTTGGATGATGCATGCTTTTTATCATGTGCAAAATTATACAATTTTAGGCAATTTTGATGTCCTCTCAACATCCGACAACGCTGCCACCTCATCACTATCGAAGCTACCGCCTCACCAACACCGGAGCTCCTGCAACCCTCAACCTACTGTCTCCTTCCCCATAATCCTGTAGAATGTAAGCTCGCAAGGGCAGGGTCCTCGCCCCTCTGTATCAGTCCGTCATTGTTAGTTTGTTTACTGTATGTGATATCTGTAACTTGTATGTAACCCCTTCTCATGTACAGCACCATGGAATCAATGGTGCTATATAAATAAATAATAATAATAATATCCAGATTCACCCCAAAATGACTGCTGCATTCCCTGCTTCAGCTTTTATACAGGCAATGAGTTTCCCTACTGATTGCCTGAACTGTACTATGTCAAACAAATTCGTAAAACTTCAATAGAAAATTTATGTGCATCAAATAGATTCACTCATCTCTAAAAAGTTTGTCACGATAATAAGTAACCAATCATGACACGCGACCAGGATGGATGCTGTTTGAAGTATGTCACAGGCGCCAATTTTATAACTGTGGTTAGATCGGTTCACTCCGCTGCTTAACGAGATAGTTACAGGAATGCGTCTCATTTAAATTTTGAACTGGTTTATTAAAAAAGACTTCATAAGCCAGTCCAAACAAAATAAATTGACATATTCAGACTTCTTGATATTAAGGTCACTAACAGCACTCACACTAACAGTAGCAGTAACACAAACACAAACATCACTCACTACAGTCCTTGTAATTGTGGGATTCACCCACACAGGAAACAGGATTCAACTTTGTTTGTCAAGAGCCCACCTCTGGAGGTCAACTTTCCTTCAGAGAACACAGAACAATCATTTTGTCTAAAGGCTTCACTTTTTACTTACTTGGATCCCTCCCTTGGGTGGAGATATGATGAACAGCCATCCCACCCAACTCTTGAGATGTTCATAATAGACCTGGGCTTGTCATGGCCAATTAAGGCTGGGTTCACATTTGCATCTGTGTGCACAGCGTATGATCCGCATGTGTCATGCTTACATATCTTTAACATTATCTATGCAGTGACATGTTTTTGCATGCGCTCGCTTGCGGATGCGTATGCATGCGTCGTTTCGCAGTGTGTGGCGGGGTCCGGCGAACGCAACATGTTGCATTTTTTGATACGTCAAATTTTTTGCAATCGTCCACATGCGGACGATTGAGGATGACTGCGTCTATTGGAACACAAATCAAAAAATAAATGGGAAGCTGTATGCTATAAAATTACACAAAGATTTTTATTGATACAATATTAAAAGATTAAAGGTAAAATCAGTTAATACGGGGACAACAATTTCCAAAAAAACAGCCAATGAAAGGAACACTCTCTTGGAAAAAGCTTAAATGCGAAACGCGCGTCGGGGTGCCGCTGTCACTTAAAGTTACAGTACCTGTTTATCTCCACGTCCATCTTTAAAGGTTCCATATCCCTGTTCCTCACCATCATGTCCCCTTCTCATTAACTTTTGCTGCATATGTCACTATTAGGCATTAATTGAAAACTTTTTCATTTTTTGTGGCTGAATCATGTAGAGGCAATTACTGATATATTGATTAATTATGGGATACGTAAAAAGATGTTGCAAGCATTGTTATGGGGCTTGTCAAGTTTTGACTGCCTTACTATGTATGATATATATAAAAAAAAATTTGGGGAAGCTTCATTGCTCCACAAATTTACAAATACATGATTATTATTCTAAGTCTAGTAATGGCTCCATTCTTAAAGGTGATGATTCACTTGTAATTTGTGTACCTTTTTGGCTTTTTTTGCATATTGTTATCCCCATATTGACTGATTTTACCTTTAAATCTTTTAATATTGTATCAATAAAAATCTTTGTGTAATTTTATGGCATATAGCTTCCCGTTTATTTTTTGATTTATGTAATATTTGGAAGTGCCATGGATCTAGGCATGATATATACTCTTTGAGGTTTGTCTATGGGAACGCGTTGGTATGCAAGGACATGCATACGCATGCATTCGATACGCATGCGTACTTTAGACTGCGCATTTCCAGAAAATGATGTCACCGCCCCCGCCATGCGCATAAATAATGTAAACGCATGCCAAAACGTATTTAAACACATGCACACACAGCATTTTGGTTTGCGTCATGTGTACGCAAATGTGAACTTAGCCTAACCCCTCTCAGCACATAACATACTTGAGAAAAGCATCCAGGTTTATATCACTGAAGCTAATAACCTCAATGAAACATATCACAACTCTAGCACTTTACCATTGACCCTCTTACATAATCTTCTTGGAGATCCCTTATAAAGAGCAGAAGTTTATGAGTTCCTAAACCTGACGTAGTAAACACATATATTGACAATAGATGAGTTTTAATTTTTTGATAACCCAACTTATCTACATTTTCAATTAATTATATTTATCGGCAGCCATCCTTGAATGGCTGTATTGAATATTATAGCTTACTTTGTGTTACTCAATAAATTCCCTTGACACTGAATGCTGCACTGCAATCTTGCAACTTTCCAGCATGCGTATAATAACTTCATGCAAAGCTTTTTTTTACAGTCCTGGCCTGCTTCCCATTTCAGGGACATTTTGCTGTTAGATGTGTCAATTTATATGTATTGTGAGCAGAACACTTTGTGCAGACATAGGCCACTCTAGCAATTTACAGCACTGAATTGATAAAAGACTCTGTACTTTGCAGTTTTCATTGAGCTGATTGGAGGAAGAAGAAAACAGGCTTTTACTACATCGTGTACGGAACGAACAAAGGACACCAAGGTTGCGTGAGTTTAGGTTTTAATTGTCCGCGAGACAAAATTGACATTGTGTATTAAAACTTCTCAACAAATTAATTGCAAAAAAATCATAACTTCTTTATACTCTCCATTCTCTGTTCCTTTTTTGACCTGATGGGAATGACTAGAACAATCCCTTCCTCTACTCTAGGCAGGCTTGCCAACGCTATATTACTCCCAAACTGTCCCATGGGTAGTGCAAAGCTGAAGACTTCGGTGTATAGTTCCTGTAATAACAATGCTTTCCCGCTGATTAAATACATTTGAAAAAAAACTAAAAAATAAGATAGGTAAAGCTTATTAGTCTCTGAAATGGCCAGACTAGAAAAAAGCCTATTAATATTTTATGGAAGAAATGCATTCTGTTTACATAGTGTGCTGCAACGGGAAATATTCCGTGTTCTTGAGTGACACCATTTAACACCTCTGTCCTTTCGAAAAGTGCTGCGCACGTGGAGAAAATATTTTCCTTATGAAATATTAAGTGAGCCTCTTACATAGGAGTTAGTTTACACAGGATGAGGTAAACAGGGTTTTATTTGTTAGTCCGCCGAATATTTCATCAATTTGCGAAGTGACCTAAGAGACCGCCTGTTCCCGCATTGTGGTAGATTCAGAGATAATGAAACATTATTATTGAATGTTATGGAATATCTTGTCTATTCTGTATGGCAGCTTGTTTATTCAGGGTCGGTCGCATCTGTATCTTTAAGTAAGACCTTTTGTCTTGCAAACACATCCATTTTTTTTCACACTGGTAAATACCATTGTTTTTGTAAAAATCCCATGAAGAGATGTGTAGTGTTGATGATATTCTAACTTTGTGCTAAAAAATTGCTGTGCGGATTCAAAGCGGTTTTCTTTTGCTCTACTGGCAAACTGATGGGGGATGGATGAATTCACGAGATGAAGAAATGCAGGGAAGGATTTTTATTGAATGGTTGTACAGTCGACGCGTTTCGAAGTTATCGAGCTTCTTCCTCAGGAACACGTAAGGACATATTGATTCTGTCCTGAGGAAGACGCTAGATAACTTTGAAACGCGTCAACCTTTCAATAAAAATCTTTTCTGCATTTCATCATCTCGTGAACTCATTCATCCTCATGAATTTGCCACCAGTGCCCAAAAAAAAACGCTTTGAATCCGCAGTCATTTCTCCGGTCTGATGACCCGTGGTTTGCAGCAGCTAGTATCTGCCTAAAGATTGTTGTAATTGCAACTTTTATAGGTGAGCGAGCATCTACTATTCATTACCTGTTTTTAACCAGTCGAAGCCCTATTTACGCTTTTTTTTGCTTAACAGTTCCTCAATATTGTGTGAGGGTGCATGCAGACGACTGTATTTGCAGTCCGAGTGCAATCAGGCAAAACATGAGATGACACTTGGACCAATGTTAATCTATGGAGCCATACAAATTGTTTCCTTGGGCCAAGTTAGTCCAAGGAAAAAATTGCAGCATGCTCAATTTGCATCCATCATTCAGATCACACTTGGCCATGCAAGTCATTGAGTCCATGGAAAAAATCGAACATCTCAGTACAGTCTGATATTCACATACTGACAGAATGGAGAAAAATGGAGGAGTTGTTTTTTCTATCTTCTCCTAGTGTTGAGCGATACCGTCTGATATTTGAAAGTATCGGTATTGGGTGGTATCGGCCGATATCCGAAAAATATCGGATATCGCCGATACCGATATCCGATATCAATACAAGTCAATGGGACACAAATATCGGAAGGTATCCTCTATGGTTCCCAGGGTCTGAAGGAGAGGAAACGCTCCTTCAGACCCTGGGATCCATATTCATGTGTAAAATAAAGAATAAAAATAAAAAATATTGATATACTTACCCTCGGACGCGCCCTGGTTGTAACCGCTGCAACCGCCATGATTCCCTTCCTAAGAATGAGCGCGTAAAGGACCTTCGATGACGTTGCGGCTTGTGATTGGTCGCGTGGCGGCTCATGTGACCGCTCACGCGACCAATCACAAGCCGCGACGTCATCGAAGGTCCTTCACGCGCTCATTCTTAGGAGCAGAAGCATGGCGGTTGCAGCGGTTACAACCAGGGCGCGTCCGAGGGTAAGCATATCAATATTTTTTATTTTTATTCTTTATTTTACACATCAATCTTCATCCCGATACCGATTCCCGATATCGCAAAAATATCGGAACTCGGTATCGGAATTCCGATACCGCAAATATCCACCGATACCTGATACTTGCGGTATCGGAATGCTCAACAATATCTTCTCCTCATCTGAGAAAATTGTATCACACTATGATCACTCTCTGTTCAAACTCATAATCATTTTGGTGATCCCTACTGGCCAATAGGGCTCACATGATGGAATCTTCTTTCAGTTTTCCTCTTTAAAGACCAGGTTCTTTAAAAAAAGGGATCTTGAGTTTAAAGAAGTCATAATTAAAGCTGCAAAGATGGAAGTATCTCAGACAGCCTGATAGTTAGGCCTGGGTCACCCTTGCGAGTTCCTGGCGGCAGTGCCGGGACTTGATGCGAGAGACTCACGCGAGTTTCTCACATTGAACTCGCAAGTGTGACCCTGGTCTTATACTGTAGATCCCATCTTTAAGAATGATCTTGAGTAGGAAGAAGCCATTAGGGACTCAGAAATGGAAGAACCTCCGAAAGCATAATAATTGCAAACCCTATCATGGTGAATGCTACATCTTGAAAAAAGGGGTCTATGTTAAGACTTATAAGCAACACAGTCTTCATATCTTTAATGGATTGCTAGCCACTAGAGTTGAGCGACCTTGACCTTTTTAGAGTCGAGCCGGGTTTCGCGAAACCCGACTATCTCAAAAGTCGGGTCGAGTGAAATCGGCCGATTATGACGTAAAGTCGGGATCGAACGAAACACGAAACCCAATGCAAGTCAATGGGGCAGCATAGTCGGCAGTGAGTGGGGGCCAGGAAAAAACCTAGAGTGCCCATTTTAATGTCAAAACCATCCATTCTTCTTAATGAAGCTTGTCAAGCGTAATTTACCTTATAATAATTGGAAGGCATTTGAAATTGGGGGTCATTTGGCTAAAGTTGTGGTGGGTAGGGCTGGTTCAAGTAATTAGTGGGCCCAGGAAATCTGGACCACGTCACGGCAGTGGAGCAGGGAGAGGTAAGTATTTCAACTTTGCAAGTGCTGTGAACCTGAGCAAGCAGGGGGGGCCCACTCGTTGGCATTGGCACTGGCACAGGGCCCCTCAAAGTACAGCGGTGTGTTTGCACGGCGGGGGCGCCTCCCACCGGCAGCAACACTTTTGCGTACCATGAGAGGCCCTGTGCCAGTGACGTCGCCAACTAGTATTCCTCCCCCCACCTGATGAAGGAACCTGCACTTTCATCTGCACCTTCCTGTTTGTCCCCGTGTAAGGTGGTATGGTATGCGGGAAGGGGGACCTGACTTTCAGCAGGGTCACAATCTTGCAGTGTAGCGTGCACGGGAAATGTTGCGTTATGGGTCAATGTACCAGCAGACTCATCTATCACTGGCTGGGCAATGGGCAGGATGAGGAGGAAACACAGATATAGGCCCAAAGAATAAAGTGGGCTAAATGCAGTTCAAAATTGGTAACACAGGACTAATCAGGGGGCATTGCAGTGGAGGACAACTGGAATGAGAGGCTGACACAGAGAGTAGGCCCAAATCAGTAAGTAGTCGAAATGCAGTTCAAAATTGGCAACAGTAGTAAACAGGCGGCACAGCTTTGTTCAGTGGAGGAGAACAGCAAGGAGTGGCAGACACCGATAGTAGGCCCCAACCCAACTAGTAGGCCAAATGCAGTCTAACATTAACAACTACTTAACGAGCGCCTGAAAACGGAATTTCAGGACAGGAAACAAGGAGAACAGCAAGGAGCGGCAGACACCGATAGTAGGCCCCAAACCAACTAGTACGCCAAATGCAGTTGTTCCGTTTAACCACAATTTAATGAGAGCCTGAAGATAGAAGTTCAGGAAAGGCAACCTGGAGAACACCTTGGAGTGGAACACACCATCTCTCTACACCCCATACCCAATTTGTAGGCCCAATGCAGCGTAGTTTCCAACAACTACTAAACGAGAGCATGATGATCGAAGCATTGGCGAGGAAACCTGGGGAACACCTTGGAGTGGAACACACCATCTCTCTACAGTGGAACACACCATCTCTCTACACCCCATACCCAATTTGTAGGCCCAATGCAGCGTAGTTTCCAACAACTACTAAACGAGAGCCAGAAGATCGAAGCAATGGAGAGGAAACCTGGGGAACACTTTGGAGTGTAACACACCATCTCTCTACACCCCATACCCAATTTGTAGGCCTAATGCAGCATAGTTTCCAACAACCACTAAACGAGAGCCGGAAGATCGAAGCAATGGAGAGGAAACCTGGGGAACACCTTGGAGTGTAACACACCATCTCTCTACACCCCATACCCAATTTGTAGGCCTAATGCAGCGTAGTTTCCAACAACTACTAAACGAGAGCATGATGATCGAAGCATTGGCGAGGAAACCTGGGGAACACCTTGGAGTGGAACACACCATCTCTCTACAGTGGAACACACCATCTCTCTACACCCCATACCCAATTTGTAGGCCTAATGCAGCGTAGTTTCCAACAACTACTAAACGAGAGCCGGAAGATCGAAGCTCAGGAAAAGCAACCTGGGGAACACCTTGGAGTGGAACACACCATCTCTCTACACCCCATACCCAATTTGTAGGCCTAATGCAGCGTAGTTTCCAACAACTACTAAACGAGAGCCGGAAGATCGAAGCTCAGGAAAGGCAACCTGGGGAACACCTTGGAGTGTAACAAACCCTCTCTCTACACCACGGAAGGGCTGATTCTTAGGAAGGAAGGCTGTCGGAAAGAAGCAGGGCACGTCCGAGGGTGATTATATTCTTATTAGGCATATACTCACCCTCGGACGCGCCCTGCTTCTTTATTTGTAATGAATGTTTATTTGCAATGTGGTTTTGACTTACTCTATTTTTTTGGTAAATAATGATTTTATTATTTTCATTGTTTTGCATCTTCTTGGCAATAATATAAAGAAGACACGACAGGACAACACTCGGTGGATGCCATATCTGTGTTTAAAATTGAAAAAACCTTTCAGTTAACTACTTGCAGGAGAAAGTTATTGTAGCTGGTGGCCATTTTTAGTACTGTACCAGATTTTTGTTGTATGTGTTTGTTTTTAATGTTAAAATGTCTGCATTTGATATCTCTCCAGTATTTTCTTTTTTATAAGCAAAATACTTATTTTTATATTTTCTGATGTTGGTTCCAGGGGTACACGGGCAGCAGTGGTGTGGTCAGTGGAGGCCTAGTGGAAGGAGTGACCGCAGACAGGCATCGAAGGCCTAAAATAATAACACATGGCTGTAGGCAATTTTAAATTGGTTACAGGGGTACACGGGCAGCAGTGGTGTGGTCAGTGGAGGCCTAGTGGAAGGAGTGACCACAGACAGGCATCGAAGGCCTAACATAACAAAAATGTCAATACAATGGTATTGTCAGTGGCAGGCATTGAAGGATGTCAGCGCATAGACTAAACATTGGTGGAGCTGTGAGATAATTTTGCAAGTGGTAGAGCACTGTTTGAGCTGGGGTTGGGGGAAACTGTCTTGTGGCCGGCGGTACAGGCCCAGGGCCCCTCATATTACAACGGTGTGTCTGACGTTGGGTGCGCACCACCACCGCCAGAGACACTTTATTGTACTAGGAGGGACCCAGTGGCAGTGCCATCGACCAAAAGCGGGCTCACCCACCTCTTCAGACAAACTGCACTCTCACTGGTGCTGTCGCCAAGTGTCGATACCACGGCCCCGTGTGGGGAGTTTGGCCATTTAGTGAGGTGTAAACATGTCGTATGCTGGACAATCAGGTGCAGAAAATTACGAGATTGGAAAAGGCATTCAGAATAGTCCACAGGCAAGACGTTTTCATAGGAATGCTAGGTGTCAGCCGGGCAAGGTGGGGCAAAAGATTTCGAAATCCAGTTGTGGTTCATTTTAATGAAGGTTAGATCATCTACATTTTGGGTAGCCAGACGAGTCCTTTTTTCTGTTAGTATTGAACCTGCAGCACTGAATACTCTTTCTGATAGGACACTAGCTGCCGGGCAAGCAAGCTCCTGCAATGCATATTCTGCCAATTCTGGCCAGGTGTCTAATTTTGATGCCCAGTAATCAAATGGGAATGACGGTTGAGGGAGAACATCGATAAGGGATGAAAAATAGTTTGTAACCATACTGGACAAATGTTGTCTCCTGTCACTTTGAATTGATGCTGCAGTACCTGTCCTGTCTGCGGTCATAGCAAAATCACTCCACAACCTGGTCAGAAAACCCCTCTGGCCAACGCCACTTCTGATTTCTGCCCCTCTAACTCCTCTGGTCTGCTGGCCCCTGCAGCTCGTGTGAGAACGATCACGGGCGCTGTGTGCAGGGAATGCCAGAAGCAAACGGTCAACAAGAGTTGATTGTTTGGTTGCTAATATTAGTTCCAAGTTCTCATGTGGCATTATATTTTGCAATTTGCCTTTATAGCGAGGATCAAGGAGGCAGGCCAACCAGTAATCGTCATCATTCATCATTTTAGTTATGCGTGTGTCCCTTTTGAGGATACGTAAGGCATAATCCGCCATGTGGGCCAAAGTTCCAGTTCTCAAATCTGCGGTTGTGCTTGGTTGAGGGGCAGTTTCAGGCAAATCCACGTCACTTGTGTCCCTCAAAAAACCAGAACCCGGCCTTGCCGCGCCACCAATTTCCAGTGGCCCCGGAAAAGCTTCCTCATTAAAAATATAATCATCCCCATCATCCTCCTCGTCCTCCTCCTCCTCTTCGCCCGCTACCTCGTCCTGTACACTGCCCTGGCCAGACAATGGCTGACTGTCATCAAGGCTTTCCTCTTCCTCAGCTGCAGACGCCTGATCCTTTATGTGCATCAAACTTTGCATCAGCAGACGCATTAGGGGGATGCTCATGCTTATTATGGCGTTGTCTGCATAACCAGCAGTGTGCATTCCTCAAAACACTGAAGGACTTGACACATGTCTTGAATCTTCGACCACTGCACACCTGACAACTCCGTGTCTGCCATCCTACTGCCTGCCCGTGTATGTGTATCCTCCCACAAAAACATAACAGCCCGCCTCTGTTCACACAGTCTCTGAAGCATGTGCAGTGTTGAGTTCCACCTTGTTGCAACGTCTATGATTAGGCGATGCTGGGGAAGGTTCAAAGAACGCTGATAGGTCTGCATACGGCTGGAGTGTACGGGCGAACGGCGGATATGTGAGCAAAGTCCACGCACTTTGAGGAGCAGGTCGGATAACCCTGGATAACTTTTCAGAAAGCACTGCACCACCAGGTTTAAGGTGTGAGCCAGGCAAGGAATGTGTTTCAGTTGGGAAAGGGAGATGGCAGCCATGAAATTCCTTCCGTTATCACTCACTACCTTGCCTGCCTCAAGATCTACAGTGCCCAGCCACGACTGCGTTTCATTCTGCAAGAACTCGGACAGAACTTCCGCGGTGTGTCTGTTGTCGCCCAAACACTTCATAGCCAATACAGCCTGCTGACGTTTGCCAGTAGCTGCCCCATAATGGGAGACCTGGTGTGCAACAGTGGCAGCTGCGGATGGAGTGGTTGTGCGACTGCGGTCTGTGGACGAGCTCTCGCTTCTGCAGGAGGACGAAGAGGAGGAGGAGGGGGTGCGAACGGCTACAGCCAATTGTTTCCTAGACCGTGGGCTAGGCAGAACTGTCCCAAACTTGCTGTCCCCTGTGGACCCTGCATCCACCACATTTACCCAGTGTGCCGTGATGGACACGTAACGTCCCTGGCCATGCCTACTGGTCCATGCATCTGTTGTCAGGTGCACCTTTGTGCTCACAGATTGCCTGAGTGCATGGACGATGCGCTCTTTAACATGCTGGTGGAGGGCTGGGATGGCTTTTCTGGAAAAAAAGTGTCGACTGGGCAGCTCGTAGCGTGGTACAGCGTAGTCCATCAGGGCTTTGAAAGCTTCGCTTTCAACTAACCGGTAGGGCATCATCTCTAACGAGATTAGTCTAGCTATGTGTGCGTTCAAACCCTGTGTACGCGGATGCGAGGCTAAGTACTTCCTTTTTCTAACCATAGTCTCATGTAGGGTGAGCTGGACTGGAGAGCTGGAGATCGTGGAACTAGCGGGGGTGCCGGTGGACATGGCAGACTGAGAGACGGTGGGAGATGGTATTTTTTCCACCGGTGCCCTAGATGCAGTGTTTCCTACTACGAAACTGGTGATTCCCTGACCCTGACTGCTTTGGCCTGGCAAAGAAACCTGCACAGATACTGCAGGTGGTGCGGAAAATGGTGGCCCTACACTGCCGGAAGGGATTTTGCGTTGCTGACTAGCTTCATTGGCCGAGGGTGCTACAACCTTAAGGGACGTTTGGTAGTTAGTCCAGGCTTGCAAATGCATGGTGGTTAAATGTCTATGCATGCAACTTGTATTGAGACTTTTCAGATTCTGTCCTCTGCTTAAGGTAGTTGAACATTTTTGACAGATGACTTTGCGCTGATCAATTGGATGTTGTTTAAAAAAATGCCAGACTGCACTCTTTCTAGCATCGGATACCTTTTCAGGCATTGCAGACTGAGCTTTAACCATATGGCCACGCTGTCCTCCAACAGGTTTTGGCTTTGCCACGCATTTTGGGCAAGATACGGGCCCGGCAGATGGAACCTGTTGCGATGTTGATGCCTGCTGCGGCCCCTCCTCCTCCGCTTCAGAACTGCTGCCGCCTGCACCCTGTTCCCCCAATGGCTGCCAATCGGGGTCAAGAACTGGGTCATCTATTACCTCTTCTTGAAGCTCGTGTGCAACTTCGTCTGTGTCACCGTGTCGGTCGGTGGTATAGCGTTCGTGATGGGGCAACATAGTCTCATCAGGGTCTGATTCTTGATCAGCACCCTGCGAGGGCAATGTTGTGGTCTGAGTCAAAGGACCAGCATAGTAGTCTGGCTGTGGCTGTGCATCAGTGCACTCCATGTCAGATTCAACTTGTAATGGGCATGGACTGTTAACTGCTTCACTTTCTAAGCCAGGGACGGTATGTGTAAAGAGCTCCATGGAGTAACCCGTTGTGTCGCCTGCTGCATTCTTCTCTGTTGTTGTTTTTGCTGAAGAGGACAAGGAAGCGACTTGTCCCTGACCGTGAACATCCACTAACGACGCGCTGCTTTGACATTTACCAGTTTCACGAGAGGAGGCAAAAGAGCTAGAGGCTGAGTCAGCAAGATAAGCCAAAACTTGCTCTTGCTGCTCCGGCTTTAAAAGCGGTTTTCCTACTCCCAGAAAAGGGAGCGTTCGAGGCCTTGTGTAGCCAGACGACGAACCTGGCTCCACAGCTCCAGACTTAGGTGCAATATTTCTTTTCCCACGACCAGCTGATGCTCCACCACTACCACTACCCTCATTACCAGCTGACAATGAACGCCCCCGGCCACGACCTCTTCCACCAGACTTCCTCATTGTTTTAAAAACGTTACCAAACTAACGGTATTTGTTGCTGTCACACAAATTACACGGTGAGCTATAACTTCAGTATGATTTAGCTACCCCTTTACAGGTGAGTGAGACCACAACGAAAATCAGGCACAATGTTACACACTCTGTTGTTGGTGGCAACAAATGAGAGAGATGCCACACACGCAGGACTGTCACTGAAGCACAAATGTAAATATTAATCTCCCACTGATTTGATTTTTTTTTTTTTTTTAAGGGAGACTTTAGGAAAAAAAAATAATAGAATAAAATGATTTTTTCAGGAAGAATTTAGAAACCAAATAAAATAAAATGATTTTTTCAGGGAGAATTTAGAAAACAAATAAAACAAAAAAAGGCTTTCTATGGCCCACTGAGTGAGAGATGACGCACACAGGAGTCAGGAGTGGCACACAAGCCCAGAGGCCAATATTTATCTCCCACTGATTGATGTAGTGATTTTTTCAGGTAGATTTTGGAACCCAAATCAAGCTAAAAAAATAATAGGCTTTCTATGGCCCACAATTGGAGAGAGAGAGAGAGATGGCACACCCAGGAGTCAAGACTGGCACACAAGCAGAAAGGGCAATATTAATCTCCCACTGATTTTTTTTTTTTTTTTTTTTTTTTCAGGGAGACTTTAGGAAAAAAAAAAAATAGAATAAAATGATTTTTTCAGGAAGAATTTATAAACCAAAGAAAATAAAATGATTTTTTCAGGGAGAATTTAGAAAACAAATAAAACAAAAAAAGGCTTTCTATGGCCCACTGAGTGAGAGATGACGCACACAGGAGTCAGGAGTGGCACACAAGCCCAGAGGCCAATATTTATCTCCCACTTTTTTTTTTTGTTCCAGGGAAAATTTATAAACCCAATAAAAAAAATAATAAATAGGCTTTCTATGGCCCACTATCTGAGAGACAGAGAGAGATGGCACGCTTAGGACTGGCACACAAGCCCAAAGGCCAATATTAATCTCCCACTGATTAATTTATTGATTTTTTCAGGTAGAATTTAGAACCCAAATAAAGCAAAAAAAAAAAAAAAATGGGCTTTCTATGGCCCACTGAGTGAGTGATGATGCATACAGGAGTCAGAAGTGGCACACAAGCCCTGAGGCCAATATTTTTCTCCCACTGATTGATGTAGTGATTTTTTCAGGTAGATTTTAGAACCCAAATCAAGCAAAAAAATAAATAGGCTTTCTATGGCCCACTGAGTGAGAGATGACACAGACAGGGATGGCACTCTAGCAGAAATGTCAATCTTAATCTCCCACAAAAA
Source organism: Ranitomeya imitator (assembly GCF_032444005.1). Taxonomy (NCBI): domain Eukaryota; kingdom Metazoa; phylum Chordata; class Amphibia; order Anura; family Dendrobatidae; genus Ranitomeya; species Ranitomeya imitator. Next base: position 127,746,259 of record NC_091290.1, read on the forward strand.
AAAAAAAAAAAACAGGGACTGTCCTTCAATTACTATCTCCCTGCAGTAATCTCAGCCAGGTATGGCAGGCAGCAATAAGGAGTGGACTGATGCACAAATTAAATAAAAAGTGTGGACAAACCAAAAAGATAGCTGTGCAGAAAGGAAGGAACAAGAGGATTTGTGCTTTGAAAAAAGCAGTTGGTTTGCACAGCGGCGTACACACAGCAATGCAGCTATCAGGGAGCCTTCTAGGGCAGCCCAATGAGCTACAGCGCTGAGGGGAAAAAAAAAAAAATGTAGCTTCCACTGTCCCTGCACACCGAAGGTGGTGTTGGGCAGTGGAAATCGCTACAGCACAAGCGGTTTGGTGGTTAATGGACCCTGCCTAACGCTATCCCTGCTTCTGACGAAGCGGCAGCAACCTCTCCCTAAGCTCAGATCAGCAGCAGTAACATGGCGGTCGGCGGGAACTCCCCTTTATAGCCCCTGTGACGCCGCAGACAGCAAGCCAATCACTGCAATGCCCTTCTCTAAGATGGTGGGGACCAGGACCTATGTCATCACGCTGCCCACACTCTGCGTTTACCTTCATTGGCTGAGAAATGGCGCTTTTCGCGTCATTGAAATGCGACTTTGGCGCGAAAGTCGCGTACCGCATGGCCGACCCCGCACAGGGGTCGGATCGGGTTTCATGAAACCCGACTTTGCCAAAAGTCGGCGACTTTTGAAAATGAACGACCCGTTTCGCTCAACCCTACTAGCCACATTTACACATGGTCCTCTTTAATAAAGTCTACATAAACTAAGGATTATCTGGTCTTGGGTGAATATCCCTAAGGTAAAATATGCACCTTTAGGCATTTATGGCAAATCCAATTGATAATCCATTAATGGTAAAGATGGGAAAACCACTTTAAATACAGATGCAAATGAACTACATGTTATGTAGAATAATGGCATTTAGATCAAAGTCTGCATTTAGAATATTGCGTAAATATATTTAGAAACCATTCTGGACTTTACAAATTCACCTGATTGAGGTTGTCATTTATGAAACGTAATTTTGATTTATCCCCTGCATCACAATGAAGTTAAAGGTTAATTACCACGAATGGCATGAAAAACTCGAATGAGGATATGTTTTTGAAACAATGCCAGTAAAACCGTTCACAGAATTCCAACAAATGGTTACGGTAATTGACAATGATAGATGCACGGACTAGTGGCTGAGAACCGAGCAACGCAAATAATGCTGTAATGAAGAATAATTTTAAGTTTTATCTCCAAATTTTAGGAAATTGTGAGATGTACATTAAAAACACAAAGGAATTACTTGGTTACTTTAAAAATTACAGACAACCATAGTTCTAGATCCAATGTGGACCACCTCATTGACAAATCATAGGGAAAATCCCATTTACCCTTTCACTAAGGGTCTCTTTTTTTAGTTTGACATAAGATATGCTCTTGTGTGTTTCACCCAATCATTTCCTAGGTATGTCCTCCTTGTTGAATCAATTCTAATTAATGCCGTATGCACTGACGATAAGGGCGCATTCAGACGTCCATGCAAACTGGTCAAACATTGGACCACAATGCATTTACTGGCAGCGGGTTTGCAAACCCAAGAGTGACAACTTCATAGAAATACTGTAAATGAAGTTGTCTCCCTTTGGTCAGGAGACCCGTGGCCACTCCGTGCATTGTGGTTTAATCTCAGACCCATTTGCACAGACGTCTGAATGTGTCCTAAGGGTTTGTTCACATGGCCTTATTTTCAGACCAAGAGTGATATGAAAAAACATTGGATCATAATATGACCAATGTTATTCAATGGGCAGTGCACATGTTTGATTTTTTTCCTCTGACAAAACTGATTGGAACAAAAAATCTCTGCATGTCGGAGTTTGATCGGTTATTCAGATCGCATTAAGTCATGCAAGTCAATTAGTCCCTGGAAACCATTGGACTATGCTCCGATGAAATCTAAGTGTAGACTGATTTCCATGGACTGACAGAATGTACAAGATAAAGAAATTTTTATCTCCATCTTCTTCTCAACCAAGAGAATCGGATCACACTATAATCACGCTCTGTTCAAACACGGTCATCCGGACCTGCCTTATGCTGATGTTTTTCACCCACCTTAATTGGGTGCAACACATAATTTCACAATGTGGATATTTTAGGACAATTACTATGAAAACTATGAAATTCTCAAACATTTTTCTCATTGGCTGTAACATTGGGTGTACGCGCATCCAATCCTGTCCATTCAATGCCCATGACTTATCCGTAGGATAGTTCATCAATGTTTGATCGGTCAGGGTTCGACACCCGCAACCCCCACCGATCAGCTGCTCACTCAATTGCAGAGCTGCTCCTTCTTCTGATAGTGGCCGTGGCAGTGTACAGTACATCAGTCTCTTATTCAAATCTGCAGCCGATATTGAGAAAAGCTGATCGGCCGGGGTGCTGGGTGTAGGATCCAGACCAATCAGACCTTGATGACCCATCCTAAGGATAGGCTATCAATGTTAAAGTAGTGAACAACCTATTATTGTGGCTTAAACCCCTTACTTTATCAGGCCACCAATGTTAAAAATCTCAAAAGATAACAGACATACAAGATAAAAAAGTAATTTTTGGAAAATAAGAATTACTGTAGCTCAATCCTAATACTAACTAAATCCATGTAGCTATATCTTGATGTTCGGACATGGATGCTGTTGTCTGCTAGAACAAAGATCTATAGATAATGAGAAGCATTCATAAGAAAATAAAATCCAAGGGAGTTAAAAAGCACAGATACTTGGATGAAGCGTTTTTAGCCACATATTCGTGGTCATAGCTCAATGTCACTTTAGAGTCGAAGAGAAAAGGAAAAATGAAAATATACGAACCTGATTGGTTGCTTCAGGAAAAGCCAACGGGAACAGGAAATAAAGAGTTTCATAAAGTCACAATCAAAGTCAATAAGGTAAGAATTTATTATTGGCCGGCTAGTCAGAAGGCAATTTCCCAATCCTTATTGTGCCGCTAATAATTATGAACACATTGCACATATTGTATACTATAGGGTAATGTTTCTGCTTGCTGACAAAACAAGATTAAGGACTTCCATAAAAATGTGGCTTTGGTGCTCGGTGGTGTTGCTTTGGTATATTTTATGTGCATTGAAAGCACTGACTCTGTGTCTGAACATTATTCAAAAAGAATAATGCAAAGGCTGTCATGGGGACAACGGACAAACAAAGACTTTGGAGCTGATATAAAACGTGCGCTGAAAAATTATCTTTCAAGGTTTAGACTATAAAATCAACATAATGGACTGCTCACAATTCATGAGACCAATTTGTTAGATTTGTGTCGAGAAAGACAATTATAGACCATTAATCCAATATGAAACATTCGAGCCTTGGAATCTCTAAAGTAAAAATGCTTTAGCGAGATACGACACCAGAAAAAAAAGATTCGAGACCACTTACATTAAGTCATTGGTGGGGTAGGCAGCAGGGTATATTTTTTGTCCTTAGATTTATTTTAGTCTTCACGCAAAGAAATACTTTCAAATGAAAAAAATTGTTTCATCCAATTTTTCACCAATGAATACATTTCCTTTCACAGGCCTATTTTTAATTAAAAGGCAACAGAAGCTGAATAATGATCTGTATTGTCTTTCATTATCTGAAAAATTAAGGACACCCTCTTTGAATTGTAGGGTATGTCTCAGGACTAGAGTTCGGGCAAATTGATTCAATTTGAATTGAATTCGAGTTTTCCAAAAATCTGCATTACGGAAAATATAGGTTTTTTTTTTAATTTGCTACGCCTTAATGTGGCAAAATGGTGGCCAGCATCTTGCTGAACAATAAAAGGGTCAGCAAAAGTTTAAAAAGACAAAAACATAGTTTATAATGACCTTTCTTCTGAGGCTGCATCCACTGCTCCCTACCTTCACGCCTCCGCTAAAAAAACATGACAGCATGGCTAAAGTTTCCAAAATTGCATTTCAAGAAACCACAAGACTTCTGATGTAATTTCCTTTGGATGAATGAGACCAATGTTGACATTTTTGACCATAATATCCTGTGTAACCAAACACAACATGACAGAACAAACATCTCAAGCCAATTGTCAGGCATGATGGTGGAGGGGTGATGATTCAAGATGATTTTGAAGCCACAGGAACAAACAAGGCACCTTGCAGTTACTGAGTCAACCAGAATCTACTCTGTATACCAACAATATTCAAGCAAAATATCAGGCAATTTATTCCAAAGCTTGGTAAACCTCGGTCATACAAGACATTGATACCAAGCACCACAGCAAATCTACATGAGAATAGTTGAAAAAAATTAAACTGTTGCAAATGCCAAGTCACGGTTCCCACCCCATCCCAAATAAATGCTGTGGGTAAACCTTAAAAGGTGGAGTTGGACACATCCATAATAAAGTAATAAGGCACTTTACGCAATCAATTATGGAGTAGCATCTTGATATTAAATTTGTCAATTTTTTTCAAAAGGCATTTCAAGAACGTACTGTAAAATAATGGAACTGGGGTGAAAGACAAAAAGATGATCAAAGAGATTTGCAGGACCCTGGTCCAAGGAGCACGTTGGTAGTTTGTGGCTGTCAGAACAGAACCTCTTCAATCATCTCCAGTCTTCTGGAATCCACAAGGCCTCTTAAACTATGACGTTGCGCTGCACCTACAAATCAGAAGAGGCATCAGGGATTCCAGCACGTAGGAGGTAGTGTGGTGGCCATGGTCTCTAGACCAAAGTCCTTTGAGTCTTTCTAATTCTCTCTGCATTTATCTATATAAATATGTAAAATATATTTAAGTGTTGTTGCTTGTATAAGTAATAATCACCAGATATGCCTGGAATATGCAACATAGTATAGAGTTTCTTGATTTTTGCTTTGCATTAATGAAAAACCATGCACTATAAAATAATATCTCATGGCAAATGAAAAGCCTCAAAGTCAATAAGGAAAAGTCTCCATGACAGTGATCCGATAGAGTGGCGTTCAATGAGTAGAACAGGCTGCCATGATAGGTGGTGAGTTCTCCTTCAATTGGAGTCTTCATAGGCTGGACAGACATCTGAGATGGTTTAGGGAATCCTGCATTGAGCAGGGGGTTGGACATGATGACCCTGGAGGTCCCTTCCAACTCTAACATTCTAGGATTCTATTTAAATGTCTTAAGTATTTCTAAAATAGAATATTTTGCTACGAGTGCTGAATAGGATTATCCTCAGTCAGAGCTCTGCAATTCGACTCTGTGTCTGAATAATTTTTTTCCGTAAATGTTTGGACTAAATGTCATATTATGCTCTTTTGGCATAAAAATAGATAAACAAGGTTGCAAGAGGAAGTGTATGTACAGCAGGAATGGTAATTCAGGCACAATGGGATTGACTTTTCGTAACTGAGATGCAATGCTATCTATTCAATTCGAGGTGAATAAGGTTATGGATTTTATTTACAACAGGTTTCTTTATTTTTAATTTTTTTCAAGCAAAAAGTGTGTATGGGAATGACTAAACCTTGGAAATATGTCTAGCTATGAAGTGAAAATTACACATACTGTTCAGAAACATTAAACAGCTTAGAGAAACAGCAATGGACTGGACTAACGGAGGACAAGAGAATTCTCTGGTGGGACCCTTCCTCTTTTTCCAGGGCATACATAGCAGTAGACCTCTAGGCCCATGCATCTGAGATTGGATGATGCCGATGTCAATAGGTTGTCCCTGCAGCACTGGTCTTCAGACCACACGCTGACGAGACTGTAGAAGCACAACAGGGGGGCCTGGCTAGGTAAGTCATTTTTTTTTTAATTATTTTAGAAGTCATTACAGTCGTTTCTTGGAGTACAGATGTGGTATCCCAGTTCTATATATAGAGTAGCTTTGAGGGCCCCATATTCTATGTATTGAAGCTGTAGGGGCCTTTTACTGGATATGCAGTAGTTGTGAAGGCCATATATATATAAAAGGACAGTGACGATATCATACTGTGTTTAAAAAGCTGTGGGTTACATCACACTGTATATAATGAGCTTTAAGAGCTATGCTACTATTTCTACGGAGCTATCAGAGCATTACAATGACTATAGGGAGATGTGGGAACAATCATATGGTGTTCTTAGATATGTGAAGGCCATCATCGAACTGTGTATAGGGAGCTGTGGGGCATTATACCGTGCACAGGGAGCTGTTGGAACCATCATACTGTGTATAGAGGAACTGTTGGAAATATGATACTATAGATGGGGGCTATGAGTAACATCATACAGTGTATAGCATGGCTGTGAGGACCACCATACCACGTGTAGTGAGCTGTGGGAACCATCATACTGTGTATACCGAACCATTATACTGCATATAGAGAAGCTGTGGAGAAATCATACTGTGTATAGGAGGCTTTGGATCTCTATGCTGTGTATGGTGGGTCTGTGAGGATATCATAATGTGTTTTGGGGGCATCAAACTTTGCTGGGGTCACTCTAGAGCAGTGTTCCCCAAGTTCGGTCCTCAAGAGCCACCAACAGGTCATGTTTTGAGGATTTCCTTAGTATTGCACAGGTGATTGAATGCTTGCCTGTCCATGTGATGCATTTATTATCACCTGTGCAATACTAAGGAAATCCTGAAAACATGACCTGTTGGTGGCTCTTGAGGACCGGACTTGGGGAACACTGCTCTAGAGTAATCATACTGTGCTTGTATAGGGAATTCACTGTGGAGGTATCATACTATATTGTGGGGGCATAATACTCAAAGAAAACCATAAAAGGGTACTGTAGTAGGTGAAAACATTAAGAGGCTTCTCTGGGCAAATGTCAATGATGACGAAACCCTCAGATAGGAAATTGATATGTGATTGGTGGGGTTCCAACACCCAGCCCTGCTGACAATCATCTGTAATAGTATACGACACCGGCTGTCTGAAAACATTTATGGAAGTATACTGCCTAGCTCTCTCCAATGTGTTATTTTGCATTATCAATAAAGGAGTTTTGAAGGCCAGGGCTATTCTTCTTCAGGCACTGTATCATTCTGAATTCTAATGTATGTAGTATACACAATGTTAGGATTTGACTCTGCTTGCCGGTTTGAACAGTCATCACGTGATCGCTCGTATGCGATTTGCATACAAGTGGTCATTTTCCAAATAACTTTTCTTTCTTCTTCTCGCAATGCTTTAATATTACCAATCAAAGAAGCAGTAAGATTATTTAGTGAACACCTGACCACATGTACAGTATGCAAATAACGTAGGAGTGAACGCATGAAAACAGATCAAATAGGTAAACCGAGCTGAATCCTAACATTGTGTATCTCATGGCAATATTAGAAGATACGGTGCCTAACAAAAATTAGACCAAGTCTGTAAAACCCCTTTAATGATAATGCATTGATTTTGTATAAAATAAAGTTGGGCCCTCAGAATATATTTCAATGTATAGTGATGACGAGTAAATATGATCTAATAAATTTTCTGCAATTTGACTTAGAATCAAATTTCCTCAAAATCACAGAAACAAGTGAATTTGAACAGTTTGTGATTCTATTTGTGTAAAACGCAAGAAAAGATGCCCATCACCATTTCACTCTTGATTTAGGGAGTGTGGCCTCACATGACATTAGGCAAGGCAGCGTGGTCTTCCCCATAATGGCTCGCAGCTATTGCTTTTTCAAAACAACTGACCTGTTCTTGCTCTTTAAATATAGGGATAATTTTTGGACGGCTTGAAAAAAAGACATTGCAAATTGTTTAATCATCTTGAGAATAGCAAATCAGTTGAGGAGCCCAAAGACAAGGTAATTTTATTTACTTAAAATAAAGAAGTTATTACTTTTTCACTTTCAAAACAGCTAACCTGTTCCAGCTCCCTAAATAATGGGATAAGTTTTGGACAACTTGTGAAATTGCTAACAGGGATAGTTAATTCACCACTCCTTGTGAAAAAGCCACAACATCTTCCATTTGAACTGAATAAAAATCAGCAAAGCAGAAATCTACTGTTGTATTTTTTCTAATTTAAGTAACGTGGTTGTGTATAAGTTTCTTAAATTATAATTTGAGCAGGTGGAGTTTTATTTTTTCTATTACACAGCTCCAAATCCCACAAATAGTTATTGAATTCAATAATATAATTCTCCCTGCCTGCAGCTGCCATTAGGGAGATCTAAAAAGTTTTCCACATACTTTTATTATTATTTACGATTTCAGTATATAAATTGTATGCATAAAGTCTCTACTAACTCTAAGTAATGCCTCCAGGCAAGAATCATGTTTAATTATCTGTCTTTACAAGAGACCGGCAGCAAAGTATCAGAAAAAGAGAGCTCTGATGGTTATATATATATACTAGCTATTGAACCCGTTCTACGCCCGGGTGGCAAGCATTTATATTGGTATATGGTCTCCATCCTGTCATGTGCTGCTCCCATCCTGCGTCCCCATCCTGCCATGTGCTGCACCCATCCTGCGCCCCCATTCTGTCACGTGCTGCCCTATTCTGTCATGTGCTGCTCCCATCCTGCACCACCATTTTTTAATTTGCTTCTCCCATCCATATGCTCCGTACACTGCTCCATAAAGGTTTATGGCCCCCATAAGATGCTCCATAGTATATGCCCCCGTACACTGCTCCATTATGGTTGATGGCCCCCATAAGATGCTCCATAGTATATGCCCCCGTACACTGCTCCATTATGGTTGATGGCCCCCATAAGATGCTCCATAGTATATGCCCCCGTACACTGCTCCATTATGGTTGATGGCCCCCATAAGATGCTCCATAGTATATGCCCCCGTACACTGCTCCATTATGGTTTATGGCCCCCATAAGATGCTCCATAGTGTATGCCCCCATACACTGCTCCATTATGGTTTATGGCCCCCATAAGATGCTCCATAGTGTATGCCCCCGTACACTGCTCCATTATGGTTTATGGCCCCCATAAGATGCCCCATGGTATATGCCCCCGTACACTGCGCCATTATGGTTTATGGCCCCCATAAGATGCTCCATAGTGTATGCCCCCGTACACTGCTCCATTATGGTTTATGGCCCTCATAAGATGCTCCATAGTGTATGCCCCCATACACTGCTCCATTATGGTTTATGGCCCCCATAAGATGCTCCATAGTGTATGCCCCTGTATACTGCTCCATTATGGTTTATGGCCCCCATAAGATGCTCCATAGTATGTGCCCCAGTACACTGCTCCATTATGGTTTATGGCCCCATAAGACGCTCCAGTGTGTATGCCCCCGTATGCTGCAGCGATATATAAAAAAAATACCATACTCACCTATCGTCGCTGGGCACCGAGTGCTGGGGGGCCTGAGCAGGCGGGGACACCGGCGCGCTGTGGGGGTCAGGTGCCGGTATCGCCGCCAGCTCAGGCTCACCAGCACTTGCTATGTTCACCTGTCCTCCGTTCCAGCGCTGCGTCCGCTCCGTGTTCCGGCTCCTCTGGCTGTGACTGGTCAGCCAGAGGGTGGCGCCGGAGCGCATTAAGCGCGTCATCGTGCCCTCTGAACTGTGAACGTCACAGCAGAGGACCGGGACACGGAGCCGCATGCAATGCTGGAACGGGGGACAGGTGAATATAATACTCACCCTCCTGGCGCGTCCACGGTCCCTGCCTCTCCGGTGGAGATCACGGTGTGCGTTCAGTGTTTACGCATACCGCGATCTCCTGGGAGCGTCACTCTGTGGGGTCCAGACTGCGCCGGCGCTTGCGCAGTCTATAAAGGCTTCGGACAGAGGGACGCTCCCAGCGTTATATTATAGATATATAGAGTACAGACCGAAAGTTTGGACACACCTTCTCATTTAAAGATTTTTCTATGAAAATTGTAAATTCACACTGAAGGCATCAAAACTATGAATTAACACATGTGGAATTATATACTTAACAAAAAAGTGTGAAACAACTGAAATTATGTCTTATATTCTAGGTTCTTCAAAGTAGCCAACTTTTGCTTTGATGCCTGCTTTGCACACTCTTGGCATTCTCTTGATGAGCTTCAAGAGGTAGTCACCGGGAATGGTTTTCACTTCACAGGTGTGCCCTGTCAGGTTTAATAAGTGGGATTTCTTGCCTTATAAATGGGGTTGGGACCATCAGTTGTGTTGTGTAGAAGTCTGGTGGATACACAGCTGATAGTCCTACTGAATAGACTGTTAGAATTTGTTTTATGGCAAGAAGAAAGCAGCTAAGTAAAGAAAAATGAGTGGCCATCTGTCACGATTGGACTGGCGAGTAAGGGGCACCATTCCTGGCCCTAGCTCTAGGGGGCGCCCTAACACGCTCTGTTCCCCGGGATACCTCAGATGGCGAGGATGCCGGGGCCTCCGCCCTCGCCCTGTCTCCTGACTGCCGCCCTGCGTCTGTCCCCCTCCCCCACCCGGGGAGGAGAGGCGCTACTGTGTACAACAGTACACCAACCTGACTAACAGGGAAACAAAGACAGGGGTATAAAGAAAACTCCACTCACACAAAATATGCTCTCCCAAATAACAGAGGTATCCACCAGGGTGTGAAGGACGGGGAATGTAAATAAAGCAGGTAAGGGATGAGGAATTTTCCAAGCACAACTGTCACACAATAAATTCCTCCAGCTCTCCAAACTCCAGCTCCTCACTACACCAGGTCTCTCAAGCAAGTGCTATCTCAGACAAGGATCTGACCAGAAGGCCTAGCTTTTATAGGAGAGATGAGTGGCTAACCAAGCACAGCTGAAAGCTGGAATTTGCACATGGCCTATTAACCCCTGTCCTGCTGAAAGAAAACAAAGCACCTTCAATACACAGGAGACGTGCTTCTTCTCAGCGATAAAGCAGAAGCCATCAGACGCCGTGGACTTCTGACACTGCTCTGTCGCGGTAACTCCGTGACACCATCATTACTTTAAGAAATGCAGGTCAGTCAGTCCGAAAAATTGGGAAAACTTTGAAAGTGTCCCCAAGTGCAGTGGCAAAAACCATCAAGCGCTACAAAGAAACTGGCTCACACGAGGACTGCCTCAGGAAAGGAAGACCAAGAGTCACCTTTGCTTCTGAGGATAAGTTTATCCGAGTCACCATCCTCAGAAATCGCAGGTTAACAGCAGCTCAGATTAGAGACCAGGTCAATGCCACACAGAGTTCTAACAGCAGACACATCTCTACAACAACTGTTAAGAGGAGACTTTGTGCAGCAGACCTTCATGGTAAAATATCTGCTAGGAAACCACTGCTAAGGACAGGCAACAAGCAGAAGATACTTTTTTTGGGTTAAAGAAGACAAGGAATGGTCATTAGACCAGTGGAAATCTGTGCTTTGGTCTGTTGAGTTCAAACTTTTAGATCTTTGGTTCCAACCACCGTGTCTTTGTGCGACACAGAAAAGGTGAACAGATGCACTCTACATGCCTGGTTACCACCGTGAAGCATGGAGGAGGAGGTGTGATGGTGTGGGGGTGCTTTGTTGGTGACAGTCTTGGGGATTTATTCAAAATTGAAGGCATACTGGACCAGCATGGCTACCGCAGCATCTTGCAGCGGCATGCTATTCCATCCAGTTTGCGTTTAGTTGGACCATCATTTATTTTTCAACAGGACAATGACCCCAAACACACCTCCAGGCTGTGTAAGGGCTATTTGACCAAGAAGGAGAGTGATGCGGTGCTACACCAGATGACCTGGCCTCCACAGTCACCAGACCTGAACCCAATCGAGATTGTTTGGGGTGAGCTGGACCGCAGAGTGAAGGCGAAAGGGTCAACAAGTGCTAAGCATCTCTGGGAACGCCTTCAAGATTTTTGGAAGACCATTCCCGGTTACTACTTCTTGAAGCTCATCAAGAAAATGCCAAGAGTGTGCAAAGCAGTCATCAAAGCAAAAGGTGGCTACTTTGAAGAACCTAGAATATAAGACATATTTTCAGTTGTTTCACACTAATTTGTTAAAGAGAACCTGTCACCCCCAAAATTGAAGGTGAGCTAAGCCCACCAGCATCAGGGACTTATCTACAGCATTCTGCACTACAATTTGGGAAATAAAATGTTACAAATGCAAGAAAGTGTTCAGTCACTGTTAGGGTTGGCGGAATGCACCGAATATATATGCTTATTAGAAGAAGTTGGTGCTTTCGCAACCCGGGATCCACTGTGCAGGAAAGCACCTGCAGCTAGATATGGCAGTACAATATAGTAGTATAAACAGACTATGTTACTTCACAGAGTCTGTTAGCAAGGATAATGCGGTGCCCTGTTTGGCTCACAGAGGAACACAGCTACTTAGTACAGCAGATGGTGGTCATGCTGTCAAATGCAAACATGAAACTCCTCACTGGAGGTGCCAGCATTCTAGGGGCTTATTTCAGCCGGGTGCCTGAATACACACACCCAAAACTCCTCGCCAGAGGTGCCAGCATTCTAGGGGCTTATTTCAGCCGGGTCCCTGAATACACACACAAACATGACCACACTGGTGCTGAGCTCGTACATAAATTGACACTAGCGCATGGTCGTGTGGTCATGCGCACCTCTTATAGCTGCAGCAAGTACAGGACCTTCCTAGAAGGACTAATGAGAGACTGCCACAGACGTTGAACACCTTCAGGACCTTCCTAGAGGACCAATAGGATTTGCTGCAGAACCTGAGCATGTGACCCTTGATCTCCAATGAGAGATCTTACCCTGGGCATGCTCAGAAGGGGAAAAGTAGGACTTAGTCCCAAAGACGTCTGCTCGCTGCTGACCGGTACTGGCCACAATGGCAGAAGCTGGAAGGACAGCAGTAACCCTTCACACAGTGTCAGACTGAGCATGACGCTGGGACTGACGTCTCCGCTCAGCAGGCTCCACTGCGGCAGGAGAAGAATGGGAGACCGCAGTGGAGATGGCTCGAGATTCCCCCTGTGCAGAGGCGGGAACTCGACCTCTAACAGTCACTTTATCCAGTCAATTGTTTGGAAAATTATAGCTCTAAATTGCATTACTGTAATTGGCTGATATTAATTCTGATCCTTTCTGCATGGTATATGTCCATTTTATGGTGATGGCAAACTTCCTATGTGGCCAATTATTTTGGGGAGAAAAATCAGATTGTTCACAAAAATCACATATGACCACTTTAACCCCTTACCGGCATCGGACGTACTATACCGTCCGATGCCGGCTCCCCTGCTTTGATGCAGGGCTCCGCGGTGAGCCCGCACCAAAGCCGGGACATGTCAGCTGTTTTGAACAGCTGACATGTGCCCGTAATAGGCGCGGGCAGAATCGCGATCTGCCCGCACCTATTAACTAGTTAAATGCCGCTGTCAAACGCAGACAGCGGCATTTAACTACCGCTTCCGGCCGGGCGGCCGGAAATGACGTCATCGCCGACCCCGTCACATGATCGGGGGTCGGCGATGCTTGTGAATGGTAACCATAGAGGTCCTTGAGACCTCTATGGTTACTGATTGCCCGTCGCTGTGAGCGCCACCCTGTGGTCGGCGCTCACAGCACACGTGCAATTCTGCTACATAGCAGCGATCAGCAGATCGCTGCTATGTAGCAGAGCCGATCGTGCTGTGCCTGCTTCTAGCCTCTCATGGAGGCTATTGAAGCATGGCAAAAGTTAAAAAAAAAAGTTTAAAAAAATATGAAAAAAATAAAAAAAACATAAAAGTTTAAATCACCCCCCTTTCGCCCCAATCAAAATAAATCAATAAAAAAAATATCAAATCTACGCATATTTGGTATCGCCGCGCTCAGAATCACCCGATCTATCAATTAAAAAAAAGTATTAACCTGATCGCTAAACAGCGTAGCGGGAAAAAAATTCGAAACGCCAGAATAACGTTTTTTTGGTCGCCGCGACATTGCATTAAAATGCAATAACGGGCGATCAGAAGAACGTATCTGCACCGAAATACTATCATTAAAAACGTCATCTCGGCACGCAAAAAATAAGCCCTCAACCGACCCCAGATGATGAAAAATGGAGATGCTTCGAGTATCGGAAAATGGCGCAATTATTTTTTTTTTTTTTAGCAAAGTTTGGAATTTTTTTTCACCACTTAGATAAAAAATAACCTAGTCATGTTTGGTGTCTATGAACTCGTAATGTCCTGGAGAATCATAATGGCAGGTCAGTTTTAGCATTTAGTGAACCTAGCAAAAAAGCCAAACAAAAAAACCAATGTGGGATTGCACTTTTTTTGCAATTTCACCGCACTTGGAATTTTTTTCCCGTTTTCTAGTACACGACATGCTAAAACTAATGATGTCATTCAAAAGTACAACTCGTCCCGCAAAAAATAAGCCCTCACATGGCCAAACTGACAGAAAAATAAAAAAGTTATGGCTCTGGGAAGGAGGGGAGCGAAAAACGAACACGGAAAAACGAAAAATCCCCCGGTCATGAAGGGGTTAAGTGCCCCCCAAGCATGGATACCCATGGATACATCACAGCCTCACATACATAATTCATCATCCACTCATCCTGCTGAAATTGGTGCAATCCATCTAGATAGAGTATCTTGTGTGAATGAGCAGCTTTAAACTAGAGATTTCAATCCCTTTTAAACAATGCAGAATTTTGTAAAATTTACAAAATTGACTAATTTATGAAAATGTGCCAATTTATAGAAATTGTATTCTTATTTCTTTTTTCCATAAATATATTTTAGGGCTGTGGTTTTAATACCCATCATGAATGACTGACACTGAGTTTGGAATAACTTTTAATTTCTCTTGAATACTAAATAATCTGTAATTAGATATATACATTTGTTTAAATATTTTAAAAACATTTTAATATTTTTACTATTTTTTATAAAATTGTTACAATCAAATTACTTAGACATTTATGAATATTTTGGTGTCCGTAGCATATTAGAGCTTTGGTATTATTCTAGTCCAAAATAGTAATAACTATTAAAGAGGTTGTCCACTACTTTAACATTGATGACATATTCTTAGGATAGGTCATCAATGTTTGATCGGTGGGGGTGCGAACCTGGAACCCCCGCCGTTCAGCTGTTCTTTGTGTTGGCAGCTGCTGGAAGTGCTCAGTTACGGAGTTGCGCCATCTAGTGATAGTGACTGCGGTGAGATTCTGCACTTACAGTACAGACCAAAAGTTTGGACACACCTTCTCATATACAGATTTTTCTGTATTTTCATGACTATGAAAATTGTACATTCACATTGAAGGCATCAAAACTATGAATTAACACATGTGGAATTATATACTTAATAAAAAAGTGTGAAACATCTGAAAATATGTCTTATATTCTAGGTTCTTCAAAGTTGTTTTGTGTCAACTGAGCATGCCCGTGGGACGATTTCTCATTGGAGGTCGGGGTCACATGCTCAGGTCCTTAATATGCCCTGATTGGACCACTGGGAAGGTCGCAGAAGGGCGCAGCTATAAAAGGTTCTCATGGCCTTTCGGCCATGCGCTTGTATAAACAAAAATCGTGTGTGTATGGATGTGTGTGCATTATCTGGTAAAAGCTCCTAATCAACCCCTTTTCCTAGTGGTGTTGTATGTGTTTTGGGTGTTTGGAGCTGACTAGCGCAAGTTAGTGCCATCCAGCACAAGGCACGATACTACAGCGTCATGCGCAGCTAGTGCGCTTTCCGGTCTCTAGTTAGGGCAGTTAGTGGCGTCACCCAGAGCAGCACTGCACATACTCAGTGCTCTAAATCTTTAGCATTTAGTTTTTCCCTTGCACCACAGTTCGGCACCCAGCGCTAGTGGTTTTAGAGGGATTCTAACCCTTTGTCTTGGGGCAGAGTCCTGTGACCAAACACTAGCGTTCACTCTGCGGTATTGCAGCCCTGTGATGCAACAGGGTTCTCCTTCTGACATACCCGGTGAAGTTAACCCATGTGTTCACATTATACTGCCACATACAATCCGCCATTACCGAGCAGCAGGGGTCCACTGCATGGTGGTTCCCGGGCTGTGAGCATACCTCATATATCTTCCTTAAAATTATTTGGTGCATTCCGCCAGCCCTAGCATAGAGTTACATTGAGAGCAATGTGCATTAGAAAATAATGATTTATTATTATTTTAAACTCTTCCCAGCCATCAAAAAATTTCAGCAAAATAAAATTTGGCTAGCTGGCCTCCATTTTGATGGATTCGTACAAATTGAGTCTTGAAAATGTTAGATTAGCTAGAAACTGAAAATTTGGGGAATTTTTTCAATCCAAATTTCATTGTATCATACAATTATTAGGTTCTGTAGAAGGACGTAGATCTGGGGATTTATTATGATGGAATATAGGCTGAACTGGATGGACAAATGTCTTTTTTCGGCCTTACTAACTATGTTACTATGTTACTATGTTATTTGTTGAGAATTGTTTTGCACATTTTTAATAACGAGCATTACAAGTCATCATGTGTGTAGCCAAATTAGGTTCAAATTTGGATAAATCAGTTGCACCAATCTAAAGGCCCTCTCTTTATCTTAATATATGCCTCTGTGGTAAAAAAAAACAAAAAAAAAACGAAATAGCATATACCCATCTTCTGCCCTCCTGCTTGATAGCTACAGCCAATCACAGAAGGCACTGACTGGCTGCAGTGGTCACATGCTGACCAAGCTAAATGAGAAAAAAAAACAGCATAAATGTGACCAGAGGGATAGAAAAGTGGTGAGAGTTAATAAGGTGATTATGTGCTATTTCTTTTTGTTTTTTTGTCACACTTGAGCCTTATGTAATGCTTAAAAAGAAGCAGAAACCCCCTTTAAAGGGAAACGGTCACCAGCGAAAAACACTATTAACCTGCAGATATGTGGTCAATCTGCAGGAAAATTGCATTAAAAACCTGCCGGTGCCTGCACGCAGCCGAACACAGCTGGGAGAAAATGAAGTTTATTATCCCCAGCAGCATTTGGTTTCAGTTACGGGTTCGTCACCGGTTCAGTCACGGCTCTAAGTATACAGAGCAATGGCTGTAACTGCGCACCCGGCCCTGACTGACAGCCCCAATATATTTTTGCTGGTGACAGGATCCCTTTAAGTCTGTGCGATGATGTTGTAACCCATGAAGATATCTTTTTCTAAAAGGTGTTTATCTTTTTTTCTTTTTAGATGTATAATAAATATAAAAGAGAAATTGTAGAACTAATCCATGATGTATCAGTGTCACAACTGTAAGAGTTGTAAGAGACTGCGGGTTCAAAATGGCTGTCTTAGACAGACTTGGATAAGCCATTCTACCTGGCAGATTCCAGTGGTTCCACAAAATGTACCCTTTAACCCCGGTACAGGAAATTGGTCTTACAATGGAGTCCAGTGGATTGCTTCCACAGAATGGCTGCTGTTTGGAAGAGGAAAGCAAAGGCAAAAAGGGTCAAAGCCAAGAGATCACCTCAGGAACAGAATCGTAAAGACAAGGGGATAATCAAAATTCACGCTAAGGTCAGAAAACAAGAGGAATCAGGAAAACATCTAAATCAAAAGCAAGAGAACAAGTTACCGAGCAAAACTTATTGACCGGCAGTGGAAGTCAGAGACTCAGGGGTTCAAATAGCAAGCAGACCCACCCAGGGCTCTCAGAGGGGAGTACTCAGAAACCAGACAATTAACCCCATATCTCTTATATCTAGCGGCACCAAAAGTCTGATAGGGAAATCAGGGACCACCTTAATGTGTTCTCATAATTCATACATATGTCTCTGAAAATGTCCAGACATGTTTCACCTTGCTGAGACTAATTCTGCTGACTATTGATTAAAGTTGTTGACAGGGTGAGGCTAATCACGATGAGACTTAGGACCTCCAACACTACATGTCTATCCATAGTCCACTTCTTAGTAAGGATCACCTGATGAATTAAGAATGATCTCATATGTAATAAACAGCTGATTTGCGCACGAACGTGATGTATACGCCTACTCAAAAGTGTATATAACCTGACTGTTAACTTCCAGTAAACATGGCCTTGATCAGATCCACATCTGTCTCTGTCCATCATTCTCCGGAGAAGTCATACATTTGGCAGCCGTCCAATATCCCTGAGGGTCTGACTTGCAGACCGCCCTAACAAGTCCAAGGCGATAAATGGGACCAATGCTGTCACACATCACCAGCAAAGGTGCAGTACCGCAGGAACAAGATGGACAAAAAATGGCATAGATGAAACAATCAGACTCCATGTTCTGTAGATAGTCACTTCTAGATCTATCGATTTAAGGAAAAACATTTCTAATACAATGATGTATTGAGGTTGTATATGGAGTGAGAATGGATTCCAAAATGGGAAACTTTAGAAACTATGTGGGAATTTATTAAGATTGGCATTTCCTATGTCAGCCTTAACGAGTGCTGGAGCAAGTTGCACCTAGTTCCTTAGGAGGTGTACACCATGGTCATTCGTCTAAAAGTCAAATCTACAACAGCTGTGACTTGTTGTAAATTTGAACTATATTTTACACCAATTTATGGAATATGGCATAATATATTTATCTGGATATTATCCCTTTTATTAAGCCCTATCCTCTTTTTGGCAAGAGAGGTAGAAAATATTTAAGGGATTTGTGCCAATTGGGTTTTCACAAAAATTATCAACTTTTCTTTCACATTAATTCCACAAACTGCAGGCTGAATACACAGCGCTCATGTTATTCTATTAAAAAGGGTGTATAAAAAAACTAAAAACAAAAGCCTAAAAAATCAATCAAAATAATAATAATTAAAAAAATATATAGATATGCTTAATTCTTCCCAGTACCATCACCACAATCTTCACTATAGACGGTCTACATTATAAATTCCTTTGGGGGTAAGGTGACATATGGAGTAATAACTGAATTTTCACGCTGAACGTAAACAATAAAAAAATATTCACAACATATGTACAAAAAACAACTTCTCCGTTGTAATAAATATCGTTAAAAATTCAAGAATCATTTTGATAGCAAGGATATAATATTTAAGCTGGGTTTTACTTGGAAGTTGCCACCACAATGATGTATATTCCCTTTCTTTTCGCAAACCACAGTTCTGAATTAATTTGGTCCCATGAGCAACGTTAGATGCGCACATGATTTCATACTACACCGCTGGGATTTTTGTGCATTTTAATATATCACAATTGGCTGTTACAGCAAGAAGGAACGGAGGTTACCACTGTAATTTCCCTAGAAGTTAGCAGCGATGAAGTTAAGTAAACATTTAGCTTTCTTAATTAAATGTCAAGCTCAGTGGTCCATCCCTAAATCCATAATGTCAATTTGCTTTCTCAGCACAGACTTAAAGAAAAATGTTTGTAAAAATTGGTCTTCAAATAGAATAGAAAAATGTACACGTGAGGAATCAGAATGAAAATTTTTCCCCAAATTAACATTTGTACGGTCAGGTAGTACATAAAGTTTTTACAATTTTACCATAGGTATTCTGGTGCTAAATGATGGCCAAAATATTTAGGGTCTGATACATAGCACCTCAACTAATTAAAGTGGCGTCGGCAAGTTTTTTGTCCTCGTCGTGGTTTACTGAAAGATTTAGTAGTGGCAGATTCTGGTATTGCTATTCACTTTAAATGGGATCTGTCAGTAGGATCAACTCTCCTAAGCCATGTATATGGGAATGTAGGTCTTAGAAAGTTGAGTAAAATGATACCTTGATATCCGCAATGCAATTTCTTATCCCAGAGAAATAATCATATTTAATGTGTAAATAAGCTGTTAAGATCACTGAGCTGGGCATATTTATCCATGAGAATCTGCCTCCAGAGCTTATTTGGATGAAGAGGGATAATTGTGGATGTAACTCGCGCTGCTGAATGAATAAAGACGTCAGTCCAGTGATGGATGGATGAAAGATATTCGTAGTTTAATCTATGCATTTCAAAGTTTCAAACACTTCTTCTTCAGGAAGCAACCAAATGGGCATATTTGTCCATGAGACTCTGCCTCCAGAGCAAAGGGGGCATTACTAGTGTGAGACATGATGATCAGGAGAGTAACTGTCAGTCATTATATGTATGAAACTAATAATGCTCCGCTTCATTTATCATAAGTTTTGGAGGCAAGTGCTCAGGGAGATCTATGTCCGGCCTATAGATCTTAACAGCTCTATCAGATTGCAGATATCAAGGTATCATTTTATTCAACCTTCTATGACCTGCATACCTAAATAGACGGCTTTGAGGATTGATCCTACTGACAGATTCCCTTCAATGGCACAGAGTGGCAAAGAAATACAGTATCATTTATGGCTTGAAGAAGATGTTGCTTTAAAATAATAAAGGAGACATGACTTTCACTGGAGTGTTAGGTCTCTTTCAATCAGTGGGGTTGACGGGAGAAGGAACCCCACCAAAATACTTATATTCCTGACCTATCCAGAATTAAAGCCATAGAAAAACCCATTTAAAACGAAAAGAATCATGACATAGTTAGAGATCTGAAAATTTGCGAATATTTGATACTCTAAATTGTCCAGGAAATTTAATTTGTATCAAATATATTTGCAGATAAACACAAGTTTATTCTACTCTGAGGTCACTCCAAAGTTCACATGAAAATAAATGGAGATATTAAAAAATTTATAAAAAATATTATACTTGTCGACCTGGCACCTTAGCTCTTCATCTGGCCCTTCGATGATTTGCCTTTTCTTTTGGCTCCAGTCTTCTTCTGTCTTAAATTTTCTTGACACTATGGTGTTGCCGCACTGATTAAGCCTCATGCAATGTCACAGCATGTGTCATCCCGCAACATTGCGACTAGCGATGATTTAACATACTCGGATAAGGCATTATCCGAGCATGCTTGGGTGCTAACAGAGAGTCTTTTGAGTGCTCGAAAAATATGTTTGAGTCCCCACGGATGCATGTCTCATGGTTGTTAAACAGCCGCAACATATGGAGGGATTGCCTGTTTGTTAGTCAATCATTGTATGCATTGCTGCTGTCGAACAGCCACCAGACATGCAGCGGTGGGGGCTCCAACACATTTTGCGATCACACCAAAGACACTCGGTTAGCACCCAAGAATGCTCGGATATCGCCTTATCCAAGCACATTCGCTCATCACGAATTGTAATGTCATCTAAAACCTATGCCAGAGGCGCTGAAAAGTGAAGACTGAAAAGGGGACTGGAGTCATGGTAGAAGTGATCCAATGGCGGATCAGGCAAGGAGCTGAGGCACCAGGACAGATGAAGCGCTAATGTATATAGTAACATAGTAACATAGTAACATAGTTAGTAAGGCCGAAAAAAGACATTTGTCCATCCAGTTCAGCCTATATTCCATCATAATAAATCCCCAGATTTACGTCCTTCTACAGAACCTAATAATTGTATGATATGTCCTTCTCCCTGTCAGATTTACCCAGTGGTTTCCCATTCAGTGTGTAATGGTGATATTGATTCCTTCTTCCCATGTGTATAACCTTACATTTATCATTGTTAAACCTCATCTGCCACCTTTCAGCCCAAGTTTCCAACCTATCCAGATCCATCTGTAGCAGAATACTATCTTCTCTTGTATTAACTGCTTTACATAGTTTTGTATCATCTGCAAATATCGATATTTTACTGTGTAAACCTTCTACCAGATCATTAATGAATATGTTGAAGAGAACAGGTCCCAATACCGACCCCTGCGGTACCCCACTGGTCACAGCGACCCAGTTAGAGACTATACCATTTATAACCACCCTCTGCTTTCTATCACTAAGCCAGTTACTAACCCATTTACACACATTTTCCCCCAGACCAAGCATTCTCATTTTGTGTACCAACCTCTTGTGTGGCACGGTATCAAACGCTTTGGAAAAATCGAGATATACCACGTCCAATGACTCACCGTGGTCCAGCCTATAGCTTACCTCTTCATAAAAACTGATTAGATTGGTTTGACAGGAGCGATTTCTCATAAACCCATGCTGATATGGAGTTAAACAGTTATTCTCATTGAGATAATCCAGAATAACATCCCTCAGAAACCCTTCAAATATTTTACCAACAATAGAGGTTAGACTTACTGGCCTATAATTTCCAGGTTCACTTTTAGAGCCCTTTTTGAATATTGGCACCACATTTGCTATGCGCCAGTCCTGCGGAATAGACCCCGTCGCTATAGAGTCCCTAAAAATAAGAAATAATGGTTTATCTATTACATTACTTAATTCTCTTAGTACTCGTGGGTGTATGCCATCCGGACCCAGAGATTTATCTATTTTGATCTTATTTAGCCGGTTTCGCACCTCTTCTTGGGTTAGATTGGTGACCCTTAATATAGGGTTTTCATTGTTTCTTGGGATTTCACCTAGCATTTCATTTTCATATATATGTTATTATTATTTATTTATTTTTAAACCCCTTTCTGATTAAGAAAAAAAAGAATCAAGCAAAATGGTAGCCATCAGGTCATATTTTTTTTTGACTCAAGCTAATCAAATCTCAAAAAATTGGGGTTAGGGTGTATTAGAATTTTTCTGTAAAATTCGATTATCTTGAATCAATTTACTGACCTCTAGACATGGTAGAAAATACCATTAACAGGATGCAAACCAAATCATAACCACTGGAAGCCTACATATAGACACATATGACATAAACCTCTCTCAACAAAATGTTGAAATCATGTTTTGATAATTTTATTTTTTTTATCTTGATTTTTTTGCAACTCATTTTTCGATAAGTCGGTCCAAGAGGAAGACAAAGAAGAACTGTTGACCAAATTGTAACTCAATTTTGGGAATATTTTCCGTCTTAATTAGCACATACTTTATAATCACACATTGCTTCTTTTACAATAATTTTTTTTTTTGCATTAGGTGAAGCATGAGATTATTTTTCATCTCTAACCCGATAAGATTTTTCTTTTCTAAATACAATGCAATAGCCATTTATTTCTTGCTCATTCAACAATCATGACAGACATGGCAGGATACATTCTAGTTGTTATGGAAACAAGACAAAAAAAAAATCATAATAACAACCTCAAATAACCCAGAATATGCAAATCAATGGAGCTTATAGGATCGAGAACTATAGTTGTAAAATTAGGTATCATTTTGCTTTCTGTAGAAAATGAATGTGCTACATGTATCTCTATTTAAGGGATTGTGATTGACAATTTAAATTTACTAAAAATTAAATTGGTAAAAAAATAAAAGTTTTTTTATGCTAAATACAGACAGTAGTTAAAAACATTTATTCCATTTTAGTCATTTGTAATGTGCAAATAGCCTCTTTACAGAAGAAGAGAAAAACATCTAGAGCCAACCTAGTGTTAAGTCAGTTTTTTGCGTTACATGTAATTTTTTATTTGACAAGGTTTTTTTCATATCCCAATTTAAAAATAAAAAAGTTCGCGATCTTGCCATTTTTCACTGCCAACTTAGACTTTTTTCAGTTGTTTCCTTATCATCAGAGGAAAGGTTCCAATGACAAGTAGGTAACGCCTCCATTCAAGGTTCATAAAATAGGATCCACCAATTACGATAGGTGATGCTATAGCTCCTCCTGTTCCTCCTCCCTTCTCACAATGCCCTTTGCACATGCTCATTAGATGCTTCACTACAAAAAATAGGGCGGAGTCTGTTCATTGTGGTTAATGTGCATGTAGTAAACAGAAAAAGAGAAAACGTGCTTCAAGTGTGTTACCCCCCAATATAAGACACGGTGAGCAGAGGATTGTATATGGTTATAACCTAGCACTATTGCATACTTGTAAAAATGAAGGGCTGCTGCTCGGACCGCCCACCCACACGCTGCTGGGAAGTAAAATATTCAAACCAAACAGGAAAAATGCAGTGATTTCTGGGTGCTGCCACGAGTGTATGTTCTCTAGACCTTTATTCAAACAACGCGTTTCAGAAATTGGCTGCAGTTGAGACCCACCTCCGACTGTGATTGGCCGAGCAGATAATTCCAGTAAATTCTGTATTAGAATAGTTCTATGTTTTGGTCAGGTCCAGAAAGTGCAGACGTGTAGGTCCAGATGAGATTCAGAATAGTACACCCTTAAAGGGGATCTGTAAGACTAAGCATTTTCGATTTCATTTTTTTTTTATACAAGGTGACCTTGGTGTTCTCTGGGCAACCTCGGTCAATCACTTAATGAATTTAGTACTGTGGAATATATGGTCCTACCTTAAAAAGAAGGAATATCGGCACTAGTATGCTTAAATATGTACTTTGCATAAATTAAACACAAAAATACCATCTTGTTTTACATATATATTCTTAAAACATTGATGGGGTTTTTTGATGGGGTTAAAATCCAACTCTTTCAACTTTTTTTTAAGAGGGAAAAGAAGAAATTTAGAGGGTGAATCTCTCTGCCAATGTTTCTGAACTATTTGTCTTGATGAATGGCATTGCCGAAAATCGCATACAACACCCATTTTCAAATTTCACCTTTGATTAATGTAGGCCACTGAGCTTGAAGCTCGGAAGATTAATTACATTCCTATGTCATATCCCTGTGACCTTAGAAAAGTAATTTTATTTCCCTATGCATTAGACACCCATAATTAAAATATAAGCTCTACTTAGCAGTCATTCCTCTGCAAAGTAAATTTTACATTTATTGACTAGTCTATTTGCCAGGGTTTCCACAGTTATTTTATAGTATTATTATGTTCAGTATTGCTAACATTATTATTTTTTTGTCATTTGCCCTTTTTTGACATTTGTCTTTAAAAATTGCATGAACTTAGATACAAAAGAATGGTAAAGATGATTGACAGTGGAAATTAAAAGAATTGTAAATTTTCGAAAAGGCTCAGGATGCAGTTTCTTCTAAAAGACAAACCACAATTTTCACAACTTCCATGGGAAAGTCTGTGTTGCTTCTCCTGGTATCTTTTATTGGTTGCAGCACTGATGTTACATTGACAGCCCAACAGTCAGTCAGTGAGCTCAGACACCTTGTCCCACTCAGAGTCACTTGCTGCCATGGTGTCAATGTGACAATAGCACTTGCAGCACCTCAGTCTCCCGTGTTTTTCAGCCTGAATAACAACATCATGGCACCATCCAGATTGTAAACCATGTATCGCAGAGATGGATTGTGGCATGGGAAATCTTCATTTCGGATATGTGAGGGATATGGTTGCTTATTTTTTTTATTTTTTTACAGGGGACAAGGGCTACATTTGAATGGGTGTTAAGTGAGTATTTTTGTTGTTTATTATTTTCTGCTTATTACAGAGGACAAGGGATTCAATGGAATGTGCGTGAGGTGAGCATAACTTTGTTATTTCAAAAAAAATTTGTAAAACAGGGTGTGGATTTTGATTTAAAATAAAATACATTATTCTGGATGTTTTTATTTACAATATGACTATGGGTTTAGTAATTGATAGGTGTTTTGTAGACGCCTCTCCATTACTAACCTCTGAACTTGATGTCAGCGGACAATACAAAAATTACATCAACCCCCAAAATATTACTTTACTTGCTACAGCCACAGTACAAGTGGGAATAGCCGGGTAAAGTGCCAGAAATTGTTAATCTAATAGATGGCAGCTGCAGGCTGCTATGCTTAGGCTGGGGGGGAAGAATCCATGACCCTTTACTAGTCAGAGAATACCAAACCCAGCTGTTCACTTTAGCTTGGCTGGTTATCAAAAATGGGGGAATCTCATGCCATTTTTTAATTATTTATTTAAGTAATTTAAAAAAGCAGCATGGGGACTCCTCTATTCTTGAACACCAGCCAAGAACCTGAAGACCCACCTCTTTCGACAAGCCTACAACCTGCAGTAACCACCGATCGACCAAACCACTGCATGACCAGCTCTACCCTCGCTTACTTCATCCTCACCCATCCCTTGTAGGTTGTGAGCCCTCGCGAGCAGGGCCCTCTCTCCTCCTGTACCAATTGTGACCAGTATTGTTTAAGATTATTTTACTTGTTTTTTTCATGTTTACCACTCCTCACATGTAAAGCGCCATGGAATAACTGGCGCTATAATAATAATAAATAATAATAATAATAATAATGATAAAGCTGACAGATGAGGGTTGCAGCTCACAGCTGTAAGTTTTGCCATGCTGGTTATCAAAAATCGAACAGATCCCACATATTTGTTTATTTATAGTATAGGTGCTGGCTGATAAATACTCCCCTCAACGGTGCATGCTCTTGCTGTAATCAGCGACAGCAGGTGTAGGCAGATGAGAGTAGTAAACACATCAGCTGATGCTTCTGTGACAGCCGGTAAATGTTTTACTCATGGTCACAGCTGCTGTGGGAGCTCTCTCACCGGCCGTAATAATCTTACAGCCGATCAAAGTCGCTGGTGTTTCTCAGGCTATCACGCAGATGACAGCATGGGAAACACCCAATGTTTGGAGTGCCAAACCCAAACAGTAACACAGACTTCCTGGAGAATTCTGTGCTTGGGGTCAATGCCCGAAAAGTAGGTGCTCGGTACAGATCCCAAACTTTACTGTTCAGGTTCGCCCATGAGTAGTAGTGGTGAATTTTTTATTTAATGGAAACTTTAATGGAAATAATGCTGGGCAGACATCTGTCTGAGATGGTGTAGTGAATCCTGCATTGAGCAGGTGGTTGGACACGATGACCCTTGAGGTCCTTTCCAACTCTAATATTCTGTGAATCTGTAGAGCGACTCAACTTTTGTTTGCATTTATTGCCGACAATTTAGTGTTTGCATACTTTTAAGAAAAATATGGCTGCAGGAGAGATCACCTTAGGAAATCTATTTGCATCAAAGTGTAAGATTCAAGAATGTGAAGAACTAGGGAAAATGGTAAGTATTGTTCTATGAACCGGCTGTGTATTTGGAGGTGGCCTTAAAAAACAAGCATAGATTGCCTTTCATTAACACAAGGTTCTTTTTCTATCATCCCTATATTAGTAAAGTATTGGTATGATGTAAAGCAGCCCAATCTTTCTATCTATAGATATTTTGCTTACAGATTCTTTATAAAATAATGATTGCCATGAACCGCAAAAAGCCCATCATACCAAATATCTGTAATCATCGATAAAAGTTTCATTCTGAATTATATCCCGACTGTGAGGCAGCTGTCACATATGGTTATTTTACGCTCTTAAAATAAGGTAGATGTTCAATTTAAGTCTCTTCTTGGTTCTTTTCTTTTTTTTTTTCCTTTACATAGCAAAGAATAAATTCTTGAGCACAAAGAGCCTTCCTAGCAGGGTGTCCACAGTCTTGGCTCCTTCCTATTAGCTAAGCTACATTTATTCCTTTGTAATTTGAACAACAGATTTGGTTGATGATGACCGAGCGCAGCGAGAAATTGAGGCTTTGCAGATGTTTTTATACGGAAGGAACATTTTTTAACATTGTTCCTTTTCATTAATACGAAAGCGCATCAAAACAAATAACTGTGAAGAAGGTTGGTGAGCTTATCGACTGTCATGTATGCAGCTTACGAGAATACTATAAGATTGGCATTTCTTATATTTTAGGTTTTAATTTTTTTTATAAAACTTTTTGAAAGTGTAGTCACGTAAAAAGGAAAAGAAATGTTAGCGGGAGGTAGGAGTTGGAGAAAGGATTTTAGAATATAGATGAATGAATGGAATCAAAGCAAATTGAATTCATGTTGAATTTTTAATAGAGAGCCAAAATAAGTGGACATCGAGTGCGCTGCCGATTCAGGAATGAATCATAAATAATTTGGTTGAAGGTGGTATATTTGTCAATGTGTTTCAGAGTTACATCCAACTCCTTCCTCAGGACAACCGCATGTAAAAGTCTTTCACTTGTACAGTGGGTAAAATAAGTATTTCATCCATTGCTGATTTTCTAAGTTAGCCCACTGACAAAGACATGAACATTCTATAATTTTAAGGGTAAGTTAAAATTTTAATGTTCAGTTTTTCAATGTGTTTTTTAAATGTGGTGCTGGGAACTGAACACAGTATTCCAGATGAGGCCTGACCAAGGAGGAGTAGAGGGGGATAATTACTTCATGTGATCTAAACACTATGCTTCTGTTAATATATCCTAGAACTGTGTTTGCCTTTTTTGCTGCTGCATCACACTGTTGACTCATGTGCAGTCCATGATTTATTAGTAAACCCAAGACTTTTTCACATGTGCTGTTGCGTAGCCCTATTCCTCCCATTCTGTATATGCTTTTTTCATTTTTTGTGCTCAGATGTAGGACTTTAAATTTCTCCCTGTTAAGAACTATTCTGTTTTTCACTGCCTGGAGTTCAAGTTTGTTTAGACCTTTTTGAATCCACACGCTTATCTAGTATTAGCTATCCCTCCTAGCTTTCTGTCATAAGCAAATTAAATCTATTATGCTGAATTCCTTCATGTAAATTATTGATAAAGATGTTGAACAACACAGGAACCAGGACAAAATCTTGTGGTACCCCAACTGAGACATTCTTTCCATTGGATGAACAGCCATTTCTGACCACTCTTTGGGTCTGATCATTAAGCCAGCCTTGATTCCATCTAACAGTTGCCTTGTCCATTCCATAGTTTCTCATTTTTTTTGTAAGGATGGTATAAGATAATTGGTCAAATATTTTGCTGAACTCAAGATATACGATATCTACTGCGTTTCCCTAATCCACCCAATCAGTAATTCCATCATAGAAGGAAATTAAGGTAGTCTGACAAGACTTATTAGTTACAAACCCAACTAAGCATTGGTGTCATCTTATGTTGCAGAGGGCCTTTGCGCCTTCATAAGCACCAAGTTTGAAGGCTATGTTCCAGTTTATAAGTTATGCTAGGTTAGGCTTCAGTGATAGAAAAATAGTTCTAAAAAGTTTACATACCCAGGCAGAATTTTTGATTTCTTGGCCGTTTATAGGTTATACTTGACCCTGGTTCTATCCAAATACTTTTTATGCCCTAATCCTTTGTGTTATTCAGTTGTTGACTTCAGCTTGTGTTGACCTTTGCCTTGCCTGACGATTCTTACTTTTCTTTCTGACTTTTCTTATTTTTACCAGGCTTACTTGACTCTTCTCTGCCACCAAGCTGTACCGGTCAGCAGCCACTCCATTGACCCAACCGAGGGGCCCCTGTGTAAGTCTAAATTCCTGTATAGGGGTTAAAGGTTGAAGGCCAGGTTATTCTATGACCTAGTAGACCAGAGGTCTCAAACTGCATTCCTCAAGGGCTGCAAACAGGTCATGTTTTCAGGATTTCCTTGTACTGCACAGGTGATAATTTAATCACCTACACACATAATGATTACAGCACCTTGTGCAATTCTAAGGAAATCTTGAAAAGGAGGTTTGCAGCCCTCGAGGAATGCAGTTTGAGACCCCTGTACTAGACAGAGAGGCTTCTGCAAAGCCTGTTCATGGAAACCTTATTGAATTTTGCCAAACTCTAACAAACATAACAAACATAACTATTTTATATTACTGCTAGAGGCGATAGCCTACATATTAAAAATTTTATTTCCGAACTTGATGATTTTAGATGTATATTAGTGATGAGCGAATATACTCCTTACTCGAGATTCCCCGAGCACGCTCGGGTGCCTCCGAGTATTTTTTAGTGCTCGGAGATTTAGTTTTTCTTGCCGCAGCTGAATGATTTACATCTGTTAGCCAACAAAAGTACATGTTGGGGTTGTCTGGTTTCTACGGAATCCCCACATGTAATCAAGCTGGCTAACAGATGTAAATGATTCAGCTGCGATGATGAAAACTAAATCTCCAAGCATTAAAAAATACTCGGAGGTCACCCGAGCGTGCTCGGGACATCTCGAGTAAGGAGTATATTCGCTCATCACTAATGTATATCCTTACTATCCCTGATATGCATTGTATAGAAGGATCTGGCATGTTGATTTTGAACATGCATCATACTTTATTTCATGATAGGCTGCAGTCAAGTCTTGCATTAGTTTATTATCCTCTCCTCACTGAGATCACATACTGTACATGAACTGGTGCAGAGCTAGTGACTAGTGTTGAGCGATACCGTCTGATATTTGAAAGTATCGTTATCGGATGGTATCGGCCGATATCCGAAAAATATCGGATATCACCGATACTGATATCCGATACTAATACAAATCATTGGGACACAAATATCGGAAGGTATCCTCTATGGTTCCCAGGGTCTGAAGGAGAGGAAACTCTCCTTCAGGCCCTGGGATCCATATTCATGTGTAAAATAAAGAATAAAAATAAAAAATATTGATATACTTACCCTTGGACGCGCCCTGGTTGTAACCGCTGCAACCGCCATGATTACCTTCCTAAGAATGAGCGCGTAAAGGACCTTCGATGATGTCGCGGCCTGTGATTGGTCACGTGACCGCTCATGTGACCGCTCACGCGACCAATCACAAGACGCGACGTCATCGAAGGTCCTTCACGCGCTCATTCTTAGGAACAGAAGCATGGCGGTTGCAGCGGTTACAACCAGGGCGCGTCTGAGGGTAAGTATATCAATATTTTTTATTTTTATTCTTTATTTTACACATCAATCTTATTCCCGATATCGCAAAAATATCGGAACTCGGTATCGGAATGCTCAACACTACTAGTGACACATTCCCTTTAAAAAGCATGGTACTGTCAGCAATTGTCTGTCATTATAATAAATATTTATGCAATATGACATCCTGATGATGAGATAATAAGAGGCAAAGAGACAAATTCTGCATGAAACATTTAAGGTTAAGTACATTGCAATTTGTTATTTTCACAAATAGAAGTAAAATTGCCCTTTATTTAGAAGGATAAGAAACTATTCTAAGAGCATTTTATTTTACGAAAACAGCGCAACCCCTGGCTGTGTCTGGTATTGCAGCTCATCCTTATTTGAAAGGGTTGTACTATAGACAATGCATATCCAAAAGATAGGTGATAAATGCATGATAGCTGAGGGTTTGACAGTTGAGATCTTTACTTATCCCAAGAATAGGGGGCTCAAAGTACCCCATGTGAATGATGTTATGAGTGTTAGATACTTTCCCACGGAAACTATGTACTGTGGACTTACAGCAAGGGAGCGTCTGAAGTGATATCTTCTGACACTGTAAATTCAACACATTTTCCACAAGCCACTATGTAGCGGGAAATCACCAAGGTAACCTAGCCTTACTGAGCATGTGTAACCATTGCTCCACTCACTGCATGTTAGGTGTTGAGTTCCCGCCACTGCACAGAGGAAATCTCGAACCACCCCGCTGCAGTCTCACATTCTCCTCCAGCCGCAATGGAGCCTGCTCAGCAGAGACGTCGGTCCCAGCGCCTGGCTCAGACAGATACTGTGCATTTGGTTACTGCTGGCCTTCCAGGTTCAGCCATTATAACCAATACTGTTCAGCAGCGAGCAGGCGTTCCTGGGACTAAGTCCTGCTTATCTCCCACTGAGCTTGCCCAAGGGAAGACCTCTCATTGGAGTTTGGGGGGGTCACACGCTCAGGTCCTGTAGCAGCTTCTATTGGTCCACTAGGAAGGTCCTGGAGAGCTACAGCTATAAAAGGTTTGCATGGCCGCACGGCCATGCGCTAGTATAAATCTGTTATGTGTGTGGTTGTATGCCTGTTCTGGTGAAAGCTCCGAATCATTCCCATTCCTAGTGATTTTGAATGCTCGCGAATGTTGGAGTTAACTAGCGCCTGACAGGGCTAATCTATACACCAGAGCACGATCTGTACTGCGTCTAACCAGCAGTGACCGCCAGTGCGGTGCTGTACACACTCTGTGCGGCTATCTTCTTTTACTCCTGACAATCCATCAGTGTAGGGTGGGAACTCCCGCTTGATCCCAGCATCTAACTCAGGGCATCATCAGGCGCGGGCTCAAAAGCCACTGAGGGTCAGAGTGGGATCAAGCACCAGCATAATGGGGGTGAATTGCAGGGATCCCACTAGTGTTCATTTGCTGCTCCCTTTGACAGCTAACAGGGCACAGCGTTTCCTTGATTCGCTGCGACTCTGTAAAGCAACAGAGTTCGCTTCTGTACAGACCGGGTGACAGAACCCGTGTCTATTCTGGTGTAGTACCGCCATATAGTGCCGCCATTACCTAGCAGCAGGTTCCACTCCTGCACTGTGGACCCCGGGCTGTGAACGCATCTTTACTATCGTTATATTTACTCGGCGCGTTCCGCCAGCCCTAACACTGCCCATAAGGTTGCACATGCTCATTAACATTTAGAGACAATTATTCTTGTGATTAGTGGAGATCAACATGGTCCGACCTCTAATAGTAGAACCTTGGAATTAACATGGTGACAACTCCTAGAAGTTAAATGGAATCTATGTGCAGGTTTTTCTATGTAACCTGACAGCAGTATGATGAAGGGGCTAAGACCCTGATTACAGCAAAGTGTCACTTGCTGGGCTGCTTGCTACCATTTTAATACAATCACAGTTTTCTCTGTTGCAGATCTAGCAAATCCCCGCCCACACCACTGATTGGCAGATTTCAGTTTATTTACAAACAGCTGCTAATCAGTGGTGGGGGTGTGGCTACATACAGAGCAGGAGGACTAGGAGACACAAGACACTAGTCCTGTAGTGATAATCTTCTGCTGATAAAACATTGATTTTATTGACACAGCCTAGAAAGTGATGCATCACCGAATTCAGGGTTTCTTCCTTTACACCATGCTGCTTTCAGATTACATAGCTAAAACCAGCTGATAGATTCCCTTTAATGAACTGGAACTCCATATATACAGTTTTCCATGGACAGGTCGGTCGTCTAGCTTGGATCAGAAGTAATGTTTCTTTAACATCTAATTCTGAAGCTCCGTTCCATGTTGAGGATCTTTTATATCATGTATTTGGGTTTAAAATGACTTTTGCATGGTCCGGTTCATCCTAATGGCTCAAGTTGTAGTATCAGAAGATGAGTATCATCTCTGATAGTTTCTGGAGAACTGATGAGCCCATTAGAGTCACAATGACATCATAACATTACAAGAATCCATAGTGTTCGTACTATGAATTCTGTTATATTAGTTTCTCTGCTCACAGAGAGTCCTGGGCAATTATTTTCTGAGCTATTTTTCTTTCTCAGTGCCAGTACATTACATCCTTTGCAAAAAAAAAAAAATCTAGAAGAGCTCTCAAAAATCAGCCTGCAAAAGCTTTTATACTCTTACCTTCAACAACAGCGGGAAGCCTTTTTATATGAATATTAAGACCGAGTTTTCGTCTACCTATTATTTTAAGAAAAATATGATTTTTCCTGTTATCTTCCATATGCGAGAACTATATCACAGCAGGTCAATTAGAATTTAGTCCACGTAATAATCACAGTGCTGGAACTCGATTGAGCTGACATAAATACAAAGAGCTCTAATGATTTTTTATTTTATTTTTTTCATTTTTTATTTTAATTTTTTTTTGTTATTTACCGACTCGGATAAACAAAGGAAAAAATAATATGTTCGTACAGTAACTTGGAGGAGACTTGGTCAAGGTCAACTATAGACCCCTTCGACTTATCAGTTGGATTTCTCAATAGATGTCAAAAAGCTGTAATAAAAACAATAGGAAATGGAAAAAAAATGAACGAATAGTTTGTAATTTTGTTCAGGCGTTTGCAGTTTGTATTATTTCAGCACAGTTTGTTTTTATAAGAGTTTCTGAATGCCCAAAATATACATGTCGAGGGGCAGTATTTTTTTTTATGACTGCAGAGACTGGCGAGCTTCCTGGGAAATAATTATGTAAATTAGCTTGCCTAAAGGAGGCAGAAAGCGAGCTCTCTAGGGACACTTTATGTTTATCGCTATATTATAAGTCAACCTCCGACCATTTGACAAGCCTTAAAACACCACTAAAGATGTTTAGGTACACCAGAAGAGAACTACACCCATCTTCAGACAACTGTTTCAGGGGTTTTGCCCTTCATCAGTGCAGAGCTGGATACTGGTTGAATGTATGAGAGGTCCTTGACGGAGGTTTGGAGGAATAATGTTTCTCTTTGTGGAGACCAACATCTAGGAGCCAATGTGCTACTTCTCGGGATGGGGTTATGCAAATTAGTTCTTCTCGACAAGGAAGGTGGCTCCTTAGTGGATGCATCGGGAGATACAGATTTTTTTTTCTAGGTATACAAATCTTGGAATTAGAGCTTTGTGCCGATTTAACAAAAAATTAAATTCACAAAATCAATTTCACAAAAAAGTTAGAATTTGCCAGAATATGTGACATTCACAGATCATTATTGAAGTTGACATATGCGCCCAGGATGGGAGGCATAAAGAATCTCATTAACTTAAAACTGCAAAAATTTAACAACCACAAGATGGATTTCATCAACCAAGGTACAATTTTAATCAGTATAATGGCACTGATCTGACACTGTCTATAGGCTACTGTTCACAATCCTTCTGACAGGTGCCCTTTAATAAGGTCCCAGATCGTGAGTCCTTTTATTTATTGTCCCCATCCTGGGGCCATTTGCATTGCCCCCATCCTGAACACCTATGTCAGCTTTAATAAAATCCCCATCCTGGTCCCCTTTATTTAAAAATGTTCCCATCCTGGGCCCCTTTTTTAATAATGTCCCCATCCTTGGCATCTTCCAGTAATAATGTCCCCATCCTGGGCCTTTATGCGTCCCGGTGTAGGTGGCTACCTGTACCGCTCAGCTATAGAGCTGCATAGGATATCTTTATTGACTAAATACTTTCCATGACCTGGTACTGTACATCCACCCCCTATTGATTTGAAAATGGGGCGGATGTTCAGTACACGTCCATGGCCACCATACAGTCGATAGAGTTGTTCAGCTAAATAACGAAGGAGTTCTGACCTACAACTAAATGGTGGGGGTGCCAGGTATCACCCACCGATCAGACATTCATGACCAAGGATAGGCCATCACTGGTAAAGTCTCAAACAACCCCTTTATTGGTAAAATAGTCCATTTATTTTACAAGT
The DNA here is from genome assembly GCF_032444005.1 of Ranitomeya imitator. Taxonomy (NCBI): domain Eukaryota; kingdom Metazoa; phylum Chordata; class Amphibia; order Anura; family Dendrobatidae; genus Ranitomeya; species Ranitomeya imitator. The sequence continues at coordinate 127,781,125 of NC_091290.1, forward strand.
CCTGGTGATACTGCCAATTTTGTGGACAAATGGGGGAGAATTGAGCGTGGAAGATTCCAAATTGGAGATCGATATGAGAAAGTATTCAAAAGACTATCTATGAATATGTTAAAGTTGACTCAAAGTTTCACCCATTAACTTGCCTAAGGTAACTTCCTTGTTAAACATTTAAGGATAGAGAATGATTGAGATGAAAGAAATTTGATGCAGGGTTGATTCGTCAAACACCAGTAATCATTTATCTTGATTCAGAGTAAGAATGCCAACTACTTGGTGATTAGATTTTTGAATAAGTGCTCTCGTTGAATAAATTGGCAATGCACTGAGAGACAAAGTCACCTCAAATGAAATTAAAACTGCAATAATCTTTAGGTAAAAATGTAGAGGATGGATATAAATGACTCAGGTGCCTCTATAAAGGACTTATAATGGGAAGGTTTTAAAGGGTGTTTCCAAATATATACATTTTATAACGTATATGTAGGCAAAATTGACCTTCAGAAAATTAAGAGTTGGTCAACGATTAAGTTATCTAGAATACTCAGGTATCCTAAATTTGAGGATAAGTGACAACCCTAGAAATATTAGAGACCCAAGAATTTTAAATGGAGGTATAATAGGTGTTGGTCTTGAAACTCGCATTATAGTGATTGATTCAGATTTGAACATCATGTCTAAGGCTAGTTTCACACTAGCGTTTTTCTGATCTGCGGAGGGCTGCGGACTTCCTCCGTGAAGCCCCGCCCTCGGCAGCACCTCCGCCGCTAGCTCCACCTACTTCTGCATGCGGCCCGCATGCGGCCTGCGTACCTATCTTTAACATTAAGACAAAAAGAGAAATGATCCAGCTGGAGGTGGAGGCAGTTCAGACTTTGTGAGACTTTATTAGACAATTAAAGCGATAAAAAGTTCTTCAACAAGAAAAATCTTTACATAGCAAACACCTGGCACACCAGTGAGGAGGATCAACGCGTTTCAACTATGAAGTCTTGGGTAGATCATGAGTAAGACTTCATAGTTAAAACGCGTTGATCCTCCTCACTGGTGTGCCAGAATTCTTGAGAATTCTAAGAGCTGATAAACTAATCGATAGATAAGTCCACATATCTATTGACGGTGTTTTACCGCCAAATGTACAGTTGTGGCCAAAAGTATTGACATCCCTGCAATTCTGTCAAATAGTACTCAGTTTCTTCCTGAAAATGATTGCAATCACAAATTCTTTGGTATTATTATCTTGATTTTATTTGTCTTAAATGAAAAAAACACAAAAGAGAATGAAGCAAAAATCAAAACATTGATCATTTCACACAAAACTCCAAAAATGGGCCAGACAAAAGTATTGGCACCCTCAGCCTAATACTTGGTTGCACAACATTTAGCCAAAATAATTGCGACCAACTGCTTCCGGTAACCATCAATGAGTTTCTTACAATGCTCTGCTGGAATTTTAGACCATTCTTCTTTGGCAAACTGCTCCAGGTCCCTGATATTTGAAGGGTTCTCCAAACTGCCATTTTTAGATCTCTCCACAGGTGTTCTATGGGATTCAGGTCACTGTTGTACCCTCGGACTGCAGGGCAGCTTGAACTTGTTTAGATGTTAGTCGAGGTTCTTTATCCAACATCCGCACAATCTTGTGTTGAAATCTCTTGTCAATTTTTCTTTTTTGTCCACATCTAGGGAGGTTAGCCACAGTGCCATGGGCTTTACACTTCTTGATGACACTGCGCACGGTAGACACAGGAACATTCAGGTCTTTGGAGATGGACTTGTAGCCTTGAGATTGCTCATGCTTCCTCACAATTTGGTTTCTCAAGTCCTCAGACAGTTCTTTGGTCTTCTTTCTTTTCTCCATGCTCAATGTGGTACACACAAGGACAAGGTTGAGTCAACTTTAATCCCTGTCAACTGGCTGCAAGTGTGATTTAGTTATTGCCAACACCTGTTAGGTGCCACAGGTAAGTTACAGGTGCTGTTAATTACACAAATTAGAGAAGCATCACATGATTTTTCGAACAGTGCCAATACTTTTGTCCACCCCCTTTTTATGTTTGGTGTGGAATTATATCCAATTTGGTTTTAGGACAATTCTTTTTGTGTTTTTTCATTTAAGACAAATTAAATGAAGATAATAATAAAGAATTTGTGATTGCAATCATTTTCAGGAAGAAACGGAGTATTATCTGACAGAATTGCAGGGGTGTCAATACTTTTAGCCACAACTGTACATCTATGCAACCTATATACAAAGTATCCAAAAAATGCCACTCACAGAAATTTAAAATTAATTACAAATTTATTGCAAAAGGAATTATATTAAAAAACATGGATCATATAGTGACTGATACATGTCAGAGAATTCAAAGAGAGAAAATAAATCAAGTGTAGAAAAAAGGAGGTGGTAAGTGAGGTCAGACTGGGATAACAATAAAAAATATTATATATTTGTTAAATCAAAGGTCACTGATAAAGTTAAAAATTACATGTGAAGCAAACAACTGTCAATTAAGTAACTCAGTCCATGCAAAAACAAATGCAATGTAATGCTTACCCATGGTAAAGTCAATGGAACATGCACAAGCCCCAACTGCCCCAATGCGCGTTTCACAGTTTTGTTTCCTGAAGGGAAATGTGTGATGGAGAAACTAACATTAACATGTCTCTAGCCACTATATTTATGAATACATGTTTTTTGGATATCCTTATGATCAAATGTACATCTATGCCCACGCCCTATTCAACCACAGGAGCGAAAGGGTCATTTCAACATAAGAATATGAATTAGTTGTGGCCGTAATCCATTGAGATCATTTTATTATTTGAAAAGTCAGATAACGTAGCTAAATACTTAACCTTGACTCTGCTGGTTACATAAAGCCGAAAGACACCAAAAGCCGTACATATACATTCTATACAGGAAAAACTAACAGAGAATTTTAAAAGCTTCATTAATATTAAATGTGTCCATGATTTATTGTTCGAGTCGTTATGAATTTTTGATACACTGATGATTCACCCATTTCTTAAAGAACATTGCACATCAGCCTTATAATATCTTATTCAATACTTGTCCATTACACTGTGTGCAAATAAATTCTCGGTGATCCCTCTGTATCCTTGATGTCTAACAGACCAGGGATTTTTTAAGCCATAAAATAGTCTACAAAACAATGCAAAATCACAACGTGGATTGGCAACATCTGCTTCACTGCAAACATATTTCCTAACATCTGCCATTTTCTTTCCCATCCTCTTCTTGATACAAGTTTACCCTCTGGACTAATTTTCTGCTGACCTCAGAAATATGGCCCGTTAATTAAGTCATTTTGACTTTGCATTTGTGTAAAAGGGAAATCAACTTAAGAAAATGATTGTGGCTATACTATACTTAAATATGGAATAATTCCTCAAAGGATTGTTACTTGTGATTACATTGTGTCAAAGCAAATCATCAATGTGCCCATTCTCCAAACTTGGTCATGTCTATTCGCGACGTGATGAGAGGGGAAAATCACTATCCATTTTCCCAGGCTCATTAATGTATGAGATTCCACCACTACTTATACTTACACTGATCACATAAAAGGGATTCCAGAGTCAAATCTGTGAAAGATGGGGGTCCCGCTCATAAGACCCCAGAGAGCATACATCCAAAATGCTGATGAAACACTTGAGAGCATGTACAAACACAGCTCCATTTACTGTTTATTGGATTGGTGGTTGCACATACTCATTGCCAATCCTTTCACATTTTAGGACCCGAGTTCTCCAAGGATTTAAAAGCTGGACACCTCCCCTAGCCTTCATACATTAGTCATTGTAATGAAAACACACACACGAGTGGACTGGGGGGTTACGGATATCACCCCACCGTTACCAATCTGTGGTGGAGCTTACACAGTTGCAGCTCTATGGTGCCCACTTACCCTCAGGTCAGTCAGGGAACTGTAGCTACGGTATGTAGTCGCCAGAGAGACTGCCTTATAATGTACTGGTTATCAGGGGACTCTGCAGTGAAGGCATTATATATATCACCAGTCCCAGGCGGGGAATTTATATATAAACATCCGATCCATCACTGCAGGATCCCCCTATAGCAACAGAACGGTATGCTGCCACCAGTTCCTCATTAGATATAAGCCCTGTCCATTTACAAGCTTATTTCGGGTCATAAACCAACCCCAGGTAGTGTATAAGTACTAGCCGAACTCAGGGAGGTGGGAAATTGGGTTTCAAGATATAAGAGCAATCCAAAATTAATTGATAACTTAATTGCCAAAAGGCACACTAGAAACTACAAATATATACAGAGTATTATACAGATAATACAGCCAGAGGTACAGATAATAAATAGGGTATGGATTCGGAATAGCAGTTAGCTGTAGGTGTTGAGTTAACGTGTCCACAGGTACTTCCTTAGTTCCTGGTAAGTCACCATATGTAACGTGGCGTGTCTTACAAGGCAGAACGAAGACTGGGCTGAAAGTGTGTAGCCAGCTTTTAACCCTTAGCGTGCCCCATCCTATATTTGCCATCGCCACTTTGGTTTGTACTGAATTCTACTCCCGTGACCTCCTTGCCGAAATAATTCCCAATAAGGATGGGTCATAACTTCCCAGGGCGAGGTCCAAACCGGATGACTGATGTCTCAAAGGGTTCGTTGGGGCTGGACCGACACAGAGTCGAAACTTGGGTCAGCTAAGTGGCTCTGGAGAGCCAGTCTCGATAGCTTGGAATCCGGGACTGCTAGAGAGATATGGGACGCAGAGGTACAGGCAGGGTGCTTCCAGGATTCTGGCAGTACATCGGACATAACCCTGAGATGCACGGTATGCTCATAATTCATCTCTAGATGTCGGAGATGCTGGGTCTGGCTTTCATAGTACTCAGATGATTCATCTCTAGGTGTCAGTGACGTTCAGGCTAGAGTCTGCTTTGATGTTGGCTGCCTTGCACAAAAGACAGCAGGGGGTCCTAGCTCTGCTCCTCCTTGCTTTCATTAACATGTGCCCTCTAATTCTCTTGCCAAATGGTAAAAGTCCTGCTCTGGTGGGAATCTATGTGCTTTTCCCACGGGTGGGGGCCACATTTCTGGAGTGGTGGGAGATCTTCCGAATCTATGGGGTCTGAATTCATAAATCCAAAATGGAGCCTCCCTTGTTCCTCAGTCATCCCTTCTGCAGATAGTTGATATATGTGGAACAATCTCTGTAGTCAAGAATTGTGGAACAATGTATGATAGATGATAAATAGACAGATTACAGAAAATTTGGCAGCACTACCTAAGAAAACTGGTGCAATAAAACCTGTAAAGGTGATGTCCAAACCTCCAAAATAGAAAATCAGCAGATCGAGAAAAGCAAAGAAATCTGCCAAAACATTGCTGCTAATGTATCAGTAAAGCCACGGTTTGTCACTTTGATTTTCGGAGTGCTGTCTGTTTTTTACAGATTTTTTAGTTAGATTGATAGATAATAGATGTATTGTTAGGTCTCGAGTTCTCGCTTCTGCACAGGGGGAATCTCGAGCCATCTCCGCTGCGATCTCCCATTCTTATCCAGCCGCAGTGGAGTCTGCTCAGCAGGGACGTCGGTCCCAGCGTCTTGCTCAGTCTCACGCTGTACAGAGAGTTACTGCTGCTTCTTCAGCTTCTGCTACTAAAGTCAGTGCTGGTCAGCAGCGAGCGGACTTCTCTGAGACTAAGTCCTTGTCTGCACACACTGAGCATGCCCAGGGCAAGATCTCCCGTTGGAGATCGAGGGTCATGTGCTCAGGCTCTGCAGCACATTCCATTGGTCCTCTTGGCAGGTCTTGGAAGGGCAAAGTTTCTGTGGCCACTTCCTGTGCTGCGACTATATAAACTGCGCATGACCGCACGGCCATGCGCTAGTGTACAATTGTTAATGTGTGTATGTTGTGAGTGCAAGTCGTCCTTGGATACCCCTACCCTATTGAATGTCTGTTCGCGGAAGGTGTATGGTTGCTATCTAGCGCCCGACTTAGCCTACAGCACGAATCACACATTACAGCGTCCAGTTGCTGTGACCGCCAGTACGGCGCCGTGCACTTCCTCTGTGCTTTCCTTACCCAAGCCTGGGTGGTTAGTGGCATTCGTCAGTGCGGCACCGCATGCACTCTTGTGCCTTAAAATCGTTATTTAATTTCCTTACACACCCAGTTGCGGTGTTATGCCAGCAAGGGTCTAATCGGACTTCAATCCTAGTTGGGGTTGAGTTCGCTGACTACTTGCTCGCGCTCTATGTGCGGTACCGCGGTCCTGTGACGCAACAGGATCGCTTCCTTCACGTTGGGTGCAGTTTAACCCACGTGTGTATACTTATGAGTACCGCCATATAGTCCGTCATTACTTGGCAGCAGGTTCCATCTCTGCACGGTGGACCCCGGGCAGCGAACGCACCATGCTCTATCTGTCTTAATATTTGGTGCGTTCCGCTAGCCCTAACATTACACTAGCGCCAGGGTATGGCTATTAATGACGGACAAACAGCAATCCTTGCGGTATATCCAGCAGCTGGAGGGTAGGTTGGCGGCTCTTGAGAGCGCAACCTCAGCTGTGGATGTTACCGCGGTTGCTGTACAGGCTGCTAGCGTGGCTGCAGCAACCCTGTCCATTGCCACCCCTGCTCCGACATTTTCTCGCCTCCCGCTGCCAGAAAAATTTTCTGGTGATAGCAAGTTTTGTAGGGGATTTGTGAGTCAGTGCTCTATTCACCTCGAGCTCCTGGCTGCACGTTTTCCCACAGAGCGGGCTAAGGTGGGATTTATTGTGTCTCTCTTGTCGGACAGGGCGTTGGAATGGGCTACGCCACTGTGGGAGCGTGGCGATCATGTGGTGCAGAGTGCTCCGCTGTTTCTGAGCACTCTGAAACAGGTCTTTTTAGGACCTCAAGTCACCCATGATACGGCGCTCCAACTGCTGGCATTAACTCAGGGTGAGTCCTTGGTCAGTCAATTCGCCGTCCAATTCCGCACTTTAGCTTCTGAGCTGGATTGGTCGGATAAAGCTCTTATCCCCATATTTTGGAGGGGCCTGGCTGACCACGTTAAGGACGCTCTGGCCACTAGGGAGATTCCTGCCACACTGGAGGAGTTAATAACTGTCTCCACTCGAATTGACCTCCGTTTTAACGAGCGGAGGTTAGAGCGAGCCCAGTGTAGGCAGGGGTTTCGGCTGGCTCCTACCTTCGCCAAACCTCTGGAATCTCCGGTCCTGGTTCCTGAGTCACATGAGGCCAGGGAAGTGTCCCAAGCGGGATCTAAGTCCCGGACCGCTTGTGCACTCAACGTCTGTCATGTTTGCCAGCAGTCAGGACATCTAGCCACCAGATGTTCTCAGCGATCGAGGAAACGTCAGCGTTTAGTGGTAGTAGGTGGAGGTACACTAAACACGGCGACGTTTGCCTCTAAATTGTCCTTTAAGGGGACAATTACTATAGGCTCATTCTCCCACTCGGTAGAGCTCTGCGTGGATTCTGGGGCGGAGGGCAATTTTATGTCTTCTGCCTTCACCCATTGTCACGCAATACCCCTGGTTATGCTAGCTCAACCTGTAACGGAGCGAGTGGTGAATGGGTCGGCACTGCCCTCACAGATAACACACCAGACCATCCCTTTTACTCTGTCCATGTCGCCATCTCATCAGGAGATTATATCTCTGCTCGTCATTCCTGAGGGAATTGATGAGGTCCTGTTGGGAATACCTTGGCTACGGTACCACTCTCCTCATATTGAGTGGTCCTCTGGCAGAATCCTGGGATGGGGCGAATCTTGTGGGGGTAGGTGTCAGAGGGAGTGCGTTCAGGTTGCTACTACAGAGGTACCCGCAGATCTTTCCTCTCTCCCCAAGCACTATTGGTCTTATGCAAACGTGTTCTCCAAAAAGGCGGCGGAGATCCTTCCGCCCCATCGCCCCTATGACTGTCCTATTGATCTCTTGCCTGGTGCTGAGCCTCCCCGGGGTCGAGTCTATCCGCTATCTCTCCCGGAGACGGAGGCAATGTCACAGTACATCCAGGAAAATCTGGCAAGAGGATTCATTAGGAAGTCAGTGTCACCTGCTGGGGCAGGGTTCTTCTTCGTGCAGAAGAAGAATGGAGAATTGCGTCCATGCATAGACTACAGGGGTCTTAACGCCATCACCGTTAAGAACAAGTATCCTTTGCCCTTGATATCTGAGCTCTTCGATAGGCTTCGGGGAGCAAGGGTATTTACTAAACTAGATCTGCGGGGTGCTTACAACCTGATTCGCATCCGTGAGGGGGACGAATGGAAGACGGCTTTTAACACCAGGGATGGGCACTATGAATATCTGGTGATGCCCTTCGGGCTCTGTAGTGCCCCAGCCGTTTTCCAAGACTTTGTGAACGATATCTTCCGGGATATGCTTTCCACCTCGGTCGTAGTCTATCTGGATGATATTCTCATCTACTCTCCAGATATTGACTCCCACCGGAGAGATGTTTGCAAAATCTTCGACCTCCTACGGGCAAACTCCCTCTATGCCAAGTTGGAGAAGTGTATGTTTGAGCAGGAGTCCTTACCTTTCCTAGGCTACATCATCTCTGCCCAGGGATTGGCTATGGATCCTGTCAAACTACAGGCTGTGATGGACTGGCAGGAACCCCATTCTCTTAAAGCGGTGCAGCGCTTTATGGGGTTCATTAATTATTATCGCCAGTTCATTCCGCACTTCTCAACTTTGGTAGCTCCCTTGGTTGCCCTCACCAAGAAGGGGGCGAATCCCAAATTGTGGTCTGAGGAGGTCTCCAAGGCCTTTAACTCTATAAAGTCACACTTTGCTAGCGCTCCCATCCTACATCGCCCCGATGTTGATAAGCCATTTATCATGGAGGTGGATGCCTCTTCTGTTGGTGCTGGAGCAGTCCTCTTCCAAAAGGATGCTCAAGGTCGGAAGCATCCTTGCTTCTTTTTCTCCAAGACCTTCTCACCAGCAGAGAGGAATTATTCCATCGGGGACAGGGAGTTGCTAGCCATGAAGTTGGCTTTCTCGGAGTGGAGACATCTCTTGGAGGGTGCACGTTTTCACTTCCAAGTCTTCACAGACCATGAAAATTTGGTGTACCTGCAGACAGCCCAGCGGTTGAATTCTCGCCAGGCCAGATGGTCCTTATTCTTCTCCCGGTTTCATTTCACCCTCCATTTTCTTTCTGGGGAGAAGAACATTTGGGCCGACGCTCTCTCTCGCTCCGTTGTGTCATCTGCGGAGGAGGAGGAGGAGCCTCGGCTTATTGTCCCCACCGAGAGCTTGAGAACTGTGGCCCCGGTTTCGCTAGAGTCTGTGACCCCGGGCAAGACTTTTGTTCCATCCAATTTGAGACCGGAGGTTCTCTCTTGGGCACACTCGTCCAGGGTGGGTGGACATTTTGGTACCAAAAGGACATCTGAGTTACTGGCAAGGACGTACTGGTGGCCGCATATGGCTCGTGATGTCGCAGAGTATGTTCGGGCGTGTGTCTCTTGCACCAAGAACAAGACTCCTCGGCAACGGCCAGCTGGTTTGCTTTATCCTCTGCCGGTGGCGGACAGGCCCTGGGAGATGGTCGGGATGGACTTTGTGGTGGGCTTACCCAAGTCTCGTAACTGCACCATTATCTGGGTGATCACCGACCATTTTTCCAAAATGGTGCACTTGGTGCCTCTTCCACGGCTACCTTCTGCACGGGCGTTGGCTGTCTTGTTCGTCAAGCATATCTTTCGCCTACATGGTATGCCAGACAAAATTGTTAGTGACCGGGGTCCCCAGTTTGCGTCTCGATTCTGGAGAGAAATTTGTCGTCTACTCAGTATTGAGTTGAATCTCTCTTTGGCATATCATCCCGAGACGAATGGGTTGGTAGAGAGGGCCAACCAGACCTTGGTCACATATTTACGACATTTTGTTTCTGCCAGGCAGGATGACTGGGCATCCTTGCTACCGTGGGCAGAGTTTGCACTTAACAATGCCGTAGCCGACTCTACCGGTCAGACTCCATTCCTCCTAAATTACGGCCAGCATCCGCGTGTTCCTGTGCCCATGCCTGTGTCTTCTGCTGACTCCAGGGTGGCAGACTGGGCTGTGGAGGCACGGGACATTTGGGACCGCACGCAGGATGCCATTCGGGCCTCCAAGGAGAGAATGAGGTCCTCCGCCAATGTTCATCGGCGTCCCGCTCCGACCTTTGCTCCTGGCGACTTGGTGTGGCTCTCCGCCCGTAACATCAGGCTGCAAGTTGAGTCCACTAAGTTTGCTCCTCGCTACTTGGTTCCCTTCAAGGTTCTCGAACAGGTTAATCCTGTGGTCTACCATTTGGCTCTTCCTCCACGCTTGGGTATCACCGACACCTTTCATGTGTCCCTCTTGAAACCCGTATACATGTCCCGATTTTCCGAGTCATCTGCCGGGACATCGGGTTCGTCTACGGACGATTACGAGGTGAACGCTATTTTGGGGTGCAAGGTGGTACGCGGCAAAAAGTTCTATCTGGTGGATTGGAAGGGTTATGGCCCAGAGGACAGGTCATGGGAGCCTGCTGAAAACATTCGGGCCCCACAGCTCATTGCTGCCTTCGAGCGTAGCGAGGCCCAAGGAGGGGGGGGCCCTAGGAGGGGGGGTAATGTTAGGTCTCGAGTTCCCGCTTCTGCACAGGGGGAATCTCGAGCCATCTCCGCTGCGGTCTCCCATTCTTATCCAGCCGCAGTGGAGTCTGCTCAGCAGGGACGTCGGTCCCAGCGTCTTGCTCAGTCTCACGCTGTACAGAGAGTTACTGCTGCTTCTTCAGCTTCTGCCATTAAAGTCAGTGCTGGTCAGCAGCGAGCGGACTTCTCTGGGACTAAGTCCTTGTCTGCACACACTGAGCATGCCCAGGGCAAGATCTCCCGTTGGAGATCGAGGGTCATGTGCTCAGGCTCTGCAGCACATTCCATTGGTCCTCTTGACAGGTCTTGGAAGGGCAAAGTTTCTGTGGCCACTTCCTGTGCTGCGACTATATAAACTCCGCATGACCGCACGGCCATGGGCTAGTGTACAATTGTTAATGAGTGTATGTTGTGAGTGCAAGTTGTCCTTGGATACCCCTACCCTATTGAATGTCTGTTCGCGGAAGGTGTATGGTTGCTATCTAGCGCCCGACTTAGCCTACAGCACGAATCACACATTACAGCGTCCAGTTGCTGTGACCGCCAGTACGGCGCCGTGCACTTCCTCTGTGCTTTCCTTACCCAAGCCTGGGTGGTTAGTGGCGTTCGTCAGTGCGGCACCGCATGCACTCTTGTGCCTTAAAATTGTTATTGAGTTTCCTTACACACCCAGTTGCGGTGTTGTGCCAGCAAGGGTCTAATCGGACTTCAATCCTAGTTGGGGTTGAGTTCGCTGACTACTTGCTCGCGCTCTATGTGCGGTACCGCGGTCCTGTGACGCAACAGGATCGCTTCCTTCACGTTGGGTGCAGTTTAACCCACGTGTGTATACTTATGAGTACCGCCATATAGTCCATTGTTACTTGGCAGCAGGTTCCATCTCTGCACGGTGGACCCCGGGCTGCGAACGCACCATACTCTATCTGTCTTAATATTTGGTGCGTTCCGCTAGCCCTAACATGTATGATAGGTAGATAGATACAGTGGATAGATAAATAGATAGATAGATAGATAGATAGTAAAAACTGTCCCTGAAAGTAAAAATCTATCAGCAGTCTATCTATTATCTATTAGCCATCTAAGTATCAATTATCTATATATCTTTTATCTATCTATCTATTTATATATCTATTATCTCTCAATCTTTCATTTTTCTAATATATTTTATAACATGAAACACATTTTCCACTTCAGTTTTCTTTCACACAGTGGAACTTTCTGATTAAAATATATAGGTGGATATTTATGTTTTTCCATGTCTGCCTCTTATTATATGTGTCATTAATCAACGAGCAAAAATTGCAGCAGATGTTTGCACAGGAATACACTGGGAGTCAATTAAATGTTATAAAACAGAACACTTCAGCCCCATCTGAATGTGAACAACAACACCTTACTTACAGATGAAATGGTTGAGAACTAACCCTCGCCTAATGAAGCATCTCTGAAACATTTAAATAGTGCGAGCACTTATGTTTCAATCACAACAGTTCCTCACTTACTGTTCAATTAAAATGGAGAATGCAAATGAGGTAAATAATTGAAATAACTATCCTCAACAAATGACTATTGGTGCGGGGTGAAGGATTTAAAGGGAGTCTGAAGAAGCATGTTTTGAAGGTGCAGCCATTAAAATTTTACTTTTGACTGATTGATACAGTTCAAAGCAACAGTTTCCATCCACTATATAAAAAGATACATCTGCATGTTTTTCTCAATATCTGACATGAAATCAGAATAAACCTTTCCCATTTTAGGTCAACTAGGATTACCATAATTATTAATATTTACTAAATGCCAGAATAATGAGAGACAATGTTTTGAGTCATTTTTTATTACTTACTGCAAAGTCAAAGTTTACATACGCTAAGATTACTATGCCTTTATATAATTCTACACTGCCCATATGGTGATGTCATGGGTTTGGAATCTTCTGAAAAGGTTTTCTGGCAACATATGAGTTAATTAGAGACACCTGTGGATGGATTTTAATGCACACCTGAAACACACTGCTTCTTTGTTATCATCATTTGAAAGTCTAAAGAAATCAGCCAAGATATCAGGGAGAGAATTGTGGACTTGCACAAGACTGGCTCACCCTTGGGTACAATTTCAAGATACCCGAAGGTGCCTCGTTCATCTGTACAAACAATTACATGCAAGTACAAACAAAATGGGAATGTCCAGCCATCATACCGCTCAGGAAGGAGACAGGTTCTGTGTCCCAGAGATGAACGTGTTTTGGTCCGACATGTGCATATCAGCCCAAGGACAAAAGCAAAAGACTTTGTGAAGATGATGGCGGGAGCTGGTAAGATTGTGTCAATATTCACAGTGAAACGAGTACTGTATCAACATGGGCTGAAAGGCCACTCTGCCGGGAAGAAGCCATTACTGCAAAAGAAACATAGAAAGCCAGATTGTTTTCAAATGCACACAGGAACACAGACCTTAATTTTTGGAGACGTGTGCAGAGGTCTGATGAAACTAAATTTTTTGGCTATAATGACCATCGTTACGTTTGGAGGAAAAAGGTAGAAGCTTGGAAGCCTAAGAACACCATCCCAACTGTGAAACATGGTGGTGAAAGCATCATGTTGTGGGGTTGTTTTGCGGCAGGAGGGTCTGATGCACTGTAGTAATACTGAAGCAACATCTCAAGACATCAGCTAGGAAGTTAAAGCTTGGGCAGAAAAGGGTCTTCCAAATGGACAATGACCCGAAGCACACTGCCAAAATCGTAACAAAGTCTCTTAAAGATAACAAAGTCAATGTTTTGGAGTGGCCATCACAAAGTCCTGATCTCAATCCTGTTGAAAATTTATGGGCATATGGGCGAAGCTGAAAATATCAATGCGAGCAAGGCAATCTACAAACCTGGATCAGTTGCACCAGTAGTCAGGAGGAATGGGCCCAAATTCTGACCAACTATTGTGAGAAGCTTGTGGAAGGAGATCCCAAACATTTCACCCAAGTCATTCAGCTTAAGGCCAAATGGTACCAAATACTAATTAAATGTATGTACACTTTTGACTTTGTAGTAAGTAGTAAAAATGCCTTAAAACATTCTCTCTCTCTCATTATTCCGGCATTTGGCAAATATTAATAATTATGGTAATCCTAATTGACCAAAAAACGGGAAAGGTTTATTCTGATTTCATGTTAGATATTGAGAAAAACATGCAGATGTGTCTTTATATATTGTATGGAAACTTCTAGTTTCAACTGTAGATAGATAATAGATAGATAGATAGATAGATAGGCTAATATGAAATATTAAAGATAATGTAAGCCAAAAATGAGTTAAAAAGCAGTTCTCAGATAAGAAATAATTGTCCTGACCTTCTTGGGTTAAATGAATGTCACCCACCACTTTTTGGCAGCTTCTGCCTATGCACAGTGTACACAGAAAGCAGTCAGTGGTGGGGGTGTGGTTGGACAACATGGCAGCAGGTTTACTCATCATCCAGTGATAATATTCTGCTGATAAAGCAATGATTTTATCAAGACTATAGTAAGCATCCAAGTGACACATTGCTGCAATCAGGGTCTTAGCCCCTACATTATGCTACTACTATATTAGGTGACAATAACCTTGTGACCGATTACCATTATGACTCTCATATACGTTAATCCAAGGTTGGGTGAACATGCCAATATCAGTGAGATCGGCCAAAAGTCTAATGTATATCAGGGCCTTCTGACTCTCACCTGAAATGGTGATGGGGGACAGAAAATTTCGGCTTGTTAAATTTCAAAGGATAATTCTTTTGTTCTGCCTGGAGATAAGAAAGATGACTCTCAGTAGCTCTCTCATAAAGTATATGGCAGAATGTTTCTCTATATGTGGTGAGTAGAAGTAGATAGGGACCTCTGGGATAGATCATCATGGGTGGGGTCCAACACTCAGCACTTCCACCAAACAACTGTTACCAGGTCCCATGAGGCAATCAGACGTGCACAATGTATAGAACCAGAAAACCACAGCTTCATAAACTAGTGGCCATTCTTATGTAATGCAGCTTGGCTCCCATTCATTCCAATAGTACAATGTAGACTTCACTGTTTATGTGTCATGCACAATGTGGGAAAGACTAAGTGCAACACAAAGAGATGACGGGTAGGGAGCCCAACACTAGGGAAAAGGGGAGTGGAGATGCCTAGGCAAATCTTATGTCACCCTGTCTGACCTAAATGTCCCTATATAGGTTCTGCACCTATGGCCGAGTAGGAACCTAATCCCTGCCTGACCCTGGCAACAGGCTCTACTTAGGGAAGGATGGGGTAAGCACTAGTCAATCCCCACTACAGCTAAAGACAGAAGAAATAGACAAATGAGGGGAACACTTATCTTGATTTGACTTAGCGAGAAAACACAGATGTCCTCCAGCAGCACCAAAGAGGAAGATAACTGAATGCTATAGCTCCAAGCATCAACAGGGGACCAGATCTGTCAATTAAAGCCGAAGAAAGATTGCCACTGGGTCCAAAAGTCCAAAGGACAAAGAAGGCATCTGTAAATCCAACCGCAGAGACATTCTGCAGCCAGGTGCTGTGCGACTGTCTGCAGCCTCTGATACACCTATGACAGTATGGAGCTGTGGCGATACAGACACATACATTCAAAACTTATGGAGTCCATGGGATCTCATTATGGCTGTTGGTAGGGGTGCTTGGTATTGCTTCCACACCTCCCATTATAATAGTGACCTATCCGAAAGGCCCAGAGCAATGGGTGTGCTTTATGGATGAACTATTCTATAGGATAAGCTATCTATATCTCACTCTTGGAAGACACCCATTAAGGAAAAAATATAGTTCAGTTGATTATTTTACAAAATAAATCATCCTGGCTTTTCAATTTTAGATATTTTTGCAAAAAAAGTTTGACAAAACTTTATCCAAAAACCAAGATAAAAAATATAGCAAATAATACCTACCCACAAGAGACATCTCGGGGACGGTGGCGTGATATGGTCCATTTAAGAATTCCGGTGCATTATCATTAATGTCCTGCACTTTGATAATGAATTCTGAAGGGGGTTCCAAAGGTTTATTTGTATCCCTATCGACAGCCTGGGCTGTTAGTGTGTATTCAGCTTTTTCCTCCCGATCCAGCCTTTTCATCGCATGAATGTCTCCTGTTTTGTCATTGATGACAAAGATTGTGCCGGCTCCCTCTCCAGAGAGAATATACTTGATTCTGCTAGTCCCAGGATCCAAATCTGTGTGTAGCTGAAAGAACAATTAGAATTCAGTTAGTGTAGAAACCATCAATAAGTGGCAATTGCAACTACATTACATTGTCCGGCGGGAGTCAGATCAAAGATTAACACATAAGCGTTGTTTGGTTAATTTACGTGAAAGATGAAGAGGCTGAATTCAAATTATTAATTATTGTAAGTAGTAGAATTTAAAAATAACAGAATTTTACTCTAATTTCTATAGTCTGTTCACTATCTATCTATCTATCTATCTATCTACAATGGCATGTATAGTCATTTTTTACATTTTTTTTAAATTACAAAAAGAAAAATGGACCAATGCAAAAGTTTCGGCACCCTTGGAGATTTGTGTGCTCAGATTACTTTGACCCAAGTTTCAGACCTAAATTATCCTGTTAGGGTTATGGCTTGTTCGCTACCACAGCTTGGAAAAGCCAGGTGATGCAAATTTCACAGCTTTTTAAAAACGCAGCCTCCTCTAACCTTGTGTTAGGGTTGGTGGAATGCACCGAGTAAATATATATGTTAAATAGGTGCGTTCGCAACCCGGGGTCCACCGTGCAGGAGAGAAACCTGCTGCTAGCAAATGGCGGCGCTATATGGTGGTAAAAGCGAACTCTGTTACTTCACAGAATCGCAAAGATATGAAAACGCTGTGCCCTGTTAAGTTCACAGAGAATCACAGCTACCTAACTGAGCAAAAGCAAAAAGTGGTCATGCAGTCAGCCTAGCACACGAACAACTCCTCTCCGGTGGAGCCGGAATTCTAGTGGCTATATGCCAGCCTGAATCCACACACACAAAACTGCTCACCGGAGGTGCCGGTATTCTAGGGGCTTACTTCAGCCAACCCTGACCACATGCATACATGACCACAAGATAGCAAAGCTCATAACATAGGTTGATACTAGTGCATGGCCGTGCGGCCATGCGAACCTTTTATAGCTGCAGCAGACAGGGACCTTCCTAGTGGTCCAATAGAAGCTGCTACAGGACCTGAGTGTGTGACCCCCAACCTCCAATGAGAGGTCCTCCCGTGGGCATGCTCAGTGTGTGCAAAGCAGGACTTAGTCCCAGAAAAGCCTGCTAGCCGCTGACCAGTGCTGGCTACAAAAGCAGAGCCTGGAAAGGCAGCAGTAACCCTTTGCACAGTATCAGGCTGAGCAAGACACTGGGACCGACGTCTCCGCTGAGCAGGCTCCCCTGCGGTGGATGTAGAATGGGAGACCGCAGCAGACATGCTTTGAGATTCCCCCTGTGCAGTGGCAGGAACTCGGCACCTAACATAACTCCCCTCCTAGGGCCCCCCTCCTTGGGCCTCGCTACGCTCAAAGGATGCAATGAGCAGCGGAGCCCGAATGTGCTCCACAGGTTCCCAGGTTCTGCCCTCTGGGCCGTGGCCCTTCCAGTCCACCAGATAGTATTTTTTGCCACGTACCACCTTGCACCCCAAGACAGGATTCACCTCGTACTCATCCATGGATGAACCCCCATATCCCGGCAGATGACTTGGAAAACCGAGACATATAGAAGGGCTTTAAGAGGGATACTGTTGTGAGTTCTGTTTTTGGGCTCCCTCTGGTGGTTACTGATGGTACTGGGTGACTTGTCTTTCCTGGGTTTCTGGGTTCCACCTGTTCCATCAGCATATGGGAGTTTCCTATTTAACCTGGCTTTGCTGGCATTTCCTCGCCGGTTATCAATGTATCCAGTGTGTCTTGTTACCTCTGCTCCCTGCTCCTAGAACCTTCTGGTCAAGCTAAGTTTGGATTTTCCTGTTTTTGTGTTTTGCTTTATTTGGTTTTTAGTCCCGCCTGCAGATATGTGATTCTTGCTGCTGGTTGCTCTAGTGGGCTGAAATTGCTCCTCATGTACCATGAGTTGGCACATGAGTTCAAGTAATTTCAGGATGGTTTTTTGAAGGGTTTTTCGCTGACCGCGCAGTTCACTTTTGTATCCTGCTATCTAGCTATCTGCTATCTAGCTTTAGCGGGCCTCATTTTGCTGAAACTGTTTTCATACTGCGTATGTGCTTTCCTCTCATTTCACCGTCATTATATGTGGGGGGCTGCTATGTCTGTGGGGGATTTCTCTGGAGGCAAGAGAGGTCTGTGTTTCTTCTAATAGGGGAAGTTAGATCTTCGGCTGGAGCGAGACGTCTAGGATCATCGTAGGCACGTTCCCCGGCTACTTTTATTTGTGTGTTAGGTTCAGGGTCGCGGTCAGCTCAGGTTCCATTGCCCTAGAGCTTGTTTGTATCTGTGCTTGTCCTTTAGTGATCCCCTGCCATTGGGATCATGACAGTATAACCGGCCAACAAAGTGTTAATTGTATTGGCTGAAGCAGGAGGATAAGTAGTCTGAGGAAGTTTTTTTTTTTTTTCTCTTTCCCTCAGAGTTTGCTGCCTAGCCTTATTGCAGCGTGGCTACTTCCTCCTCCTCTTAATCTTTGAATGGCTCTGATCCCAGCTGTTTATCATGGACGTCCAGAGTTTGGCTTCCAGCCTGAATAATCTTGCCACTAAGGTTCAAAATATACAGGATTTTGTTGTACATGCTCCTATGTCTGAACCTAGAATTCCTGTCCCAGAGTTTTTTTCTGGAGATAGATCTCGTTTTCTGAATTTTAGGAACAATTGCAAGTTGTTTCTTTCTTTGAAATCTCGCTCCTCTGGAGACCCTGCTCAGCAAGTCAAGATAATTATATCTTTCCTGCGGGGTGACCCTCAGGATTGGGCATTTGCATTGGCACCAGGGGACCCTGCGTTGCTTAATGCGGATGCGTTTTTTCTGGCATTAGGTTTGCTCTATGAGGAACCTAACCAAGAGATTCAGGCTGAAAAAGCTTTGTTGGCCCTCTCTCAGGGGCAAGATGAAGCAGAAATTTATTGTCAAAAATTTCGGAAGTGGTCGGTACTTACTCAGTGGAATGAGTGCGCTCTGGCTGCAAAGTTTAGAGATGGCCTTTCTGAGGCCATTAAAGATGTTATGGTGGGGTTCCCTGCGCCTGCTGGTCTGAATGAGTCTATGACTATGGCTGTTCAGATTGATCGGCGTTTACGGGAGCGCAAACCTGTGCATCATTTGGCGTTGTCGTCTGAACCGTCACCTGAGATAATGCAATGTGATAGAATTCAGTCCAGAAGTGAACGGCAAAAGTATAGGCGGAAAAAAGGGTTGTGCTTTTATTGTGGTGATTCAGCTCATGTTATATCAGCATGCTCTAAACGCACAAAAAAGGTTGATAAGTCTGTTGCCATTAGTACTTTACAGTCTAAGTTCATTCTGTCTGTGACTCTGATTTGTTCATTATCATCCATTTCCGTCGATGCCTATGTGGATTCAGGCGCTGCCCTGAGTCTTATGGATTGGTCATTTGCCAATCGCTGTGGGTTTAGTCTGGAGCCTCTGGAAGTCCCTATTCCTTTGAAGGGAATTGACTCTACACCTTTGGCTATGAATAAACCTCAGTACTGGACACAAGTGACCATGCGTATGACTCCCGTTCACCAGGAGGTGATTCGCTTCCTGGTACTGTATAATTTGCATGATGTTCTAGTACTTGGTCTGCCATGGTTACAAACTCATAATCCAGTCCTTAACTGGAAATCAATGTCTGTGTTAAACTGGGGTTGTCAGGGGGTTCATGATGATGCACCTCCGATTTCTATCGCTTCATCTACTCCTTCTGAGATTCCTGTGTTTTTGTCAGACTATCGGGATGTTTTTGAGGAGCCTAAGCTCAGTTCGCTTCCTCCTCACAGGGATTGCGATTGTGCTATAAATTTAATTCCAGGCAGTAAATTTCCTAAAGGTCGTTTGTTCAATCTGTCAGTGCCAGAGCATACTGCTATGCGGGATTATGTTAAGGAGTCCTTGGAAAAGGGACATATCCGTCCATCTTTGTCCCCTTTGGGAGCAGGTTTTTTTTTCGTGGCCAAAAAAGATGGTTCCTTGAGGCCTTGTATAGATTATCGTCTTTTGAATAAGATTACCGTAAAATATCAGTATCCTTTGCCATTGTTGACTGATTTGTTTGCTCGCATTAAGGGGGCTAAATGGTTCACTAAGATTGATCTTCGGGGTGCGTATAATCTTATACGAATAAAGCAAGGTGATGAGTGGAAAACCGCATTTAATACGCCTGAGGGCCATTTTGAGTATTTGGTAATGCCTTTTGGACTTTCTAATGCTCCTTCAGTCTTCCAGTCCTTTATGCACGATATTTTCCGTGAATATCTGGATAAATTTATGATTGTGTATTTGGATGATATTTTGTTTTTTTCTGATGACGGAGTCTCATGTTCAGCAGGTCAGGAAGGTGTTTCAGGTCCTGCGGGCCAATTCCTTGTTTGTAAAAGGCTCAAAGTGTCTCTTTGGAGTCCAGAAGATTTCTTTCTTGGGGTATATTTTTTCCCCTTCTACTATTGAGATGGATCCCGTCAAGGTTCAGGCTATTTGTGACTGGACGCAGCCTACATCTCTTAAGAGTCTACAGAAGTTCTTGGGCTTTGCTAATTTCTATCGTCGTTTTATAACTAATTTTTCTAGTGTTGTTAAGCCTTTGACGGATTTGACTAAGAAGGGTGCTGATGTTGCTAATTGGTCTCCTGCGGCTGTGGAGGCCTTTCAGGAACTTAAACGCCGGTTTTCTTCTGCTCCTGTGTTGCGTCAGCCAGATGTTTCGCTCCCTTTTCAGGTTGAGGTTGATGCTTCCGAGATTGGAGCGGGGGCGGTTTTGTCACAGAGAAGCTCCGATGGCTCAGTGATGAAGCCATGCGCGTTTTTTTCTAGAAAGTTTTCGCCGGCTGAGCGGAATTATGATGTTGGTAATCGGGAACTTTTGGCCATGAAGTGGGCATTTGAGGAGTGGCGTCATTGGCTAGAGGGTGCTAGACATCGTGTGGTGGTCTTGACTGATCACAAAAATTTGATTTACCTTGAGTCTGCCAGGCGTCTGAATCCTAGACAGGCTCGTTGGTCACTGTTTTTCTCTCGTTTCAATTTTGTGTTTTCATACCTGCCAGGTTCAAAGAATGTGAAGGCGGATGCTCTTTCTAGGAGTTTTGTGCCTGACTCCCTTGGAAATTCTGAGCCCTCTGGTATCCTTAGGGATGGGGTGATTTTGTCTGCTGTCTCCCCAGACTTGCGACGTGCTTTGCAGGAGTTTCAGGCGGGTAAACCTGATCGTTGTCCGCCTGAGAGACTGTTTGTTCCGGATAATTGGACCAGTAGAGTCATCTCCGAGGTCCATTCTTCTGCGTTGGCAGGTCATCCTGGAATATTTGGTACTAGAGACTTGGTGGCCAGGTCTTTTTGGTGGCCTTCCTTGTCGAGGGATGTGCGTTCTTTTGTGCAGTCTTGTGAGGTTTGTGCTCGGGCTAAGCCTTGCTGTTCTCGGGCCAGTGGATTGTTGTCACCTTTGCCTATCCCGAAGAGGCCTTGGACGCACATTTCCATGGACTTTATTTCGGATCTCCCTGTCTCTCAAAAAATGTCCGTCATCTGGGTTGTGTGTGATCGCTTTTCTAAAATGGTTCATCTGGTACCCTTGCCTAAGTTGCCTTCCTCCTCTGAGTTGGTCTCTCTGTTTTTTCAGAATGTGGTTCGTTTGCATGGGATTCCTGAGAACATCGTTTCTGACAGGGGATCCCAGTTTGTGTCTAGATTTTGGCGGACGTTCTGTGCTAAGATGGGCATTGATTTGTCCTTTTCGTCTGCATTCCATCCTCAGACGAATGGCCAGACTGAACGAACTAATCAGACCTTGGAAACTTATTTAAGGTGTTTTGTTTCTGCTGATCAGGATGACTGGGTTACCTTTTTGCCGCTGGCCGAGTTTGCCCTTAATAATCGGGCTAGTTCTGCTACCTTGGTTTCTCCTTTCTTTTGTAATTCGGGGTTTCATCCTCGTTTTTCCTCTGGTCAGGTGGAACCTTCTGATTGTCCTGGAGTGGACATGGTGGTGGATAGGTTGCATCGGATTTGGAGTCATGTGGTGGACAATTTGAAGTTGTCCCAGGAGAAGGCTCAGCAGTTTGCTAATCGCCGTCGCCGCGTGGGTCCTCGACTTTTTGTTGGTGACTTGGTGTGGTTGTCTTCTCGTTTTGTTCCTATGAAGGTCTCTTCTCCTAAGTTCAAGCCTCGGTTCATCGGTCCCTATAGGATCTTGGAAATTCTTAACCCTGTGTCGTTTCGTTTGGATCTCCCGGCATCATTTGCTATTCATAATGTGTTCCATCGGTCGTTGTTGCGGAAGTATGAGGTACCTGTTGTTCCTTCGCTTGAGCCTCCTGCTCCAGTGCTGGTGGAGGGAGAATTGGAGTATGTTGTGGAGAAGATCTTGGATTCTCGTGTTTCCAGACGGAAACTCCAGTATTTGGTCAAGTGGAAGGGTTATGGTCAGGAGGATAATTCTTGGGTGGTTGCCTCGGATGTTCATGCTGGTGATTTGGTTCGCGCTTTTCATAGGGCTCATCCTGGTCGCCCTGGTGGTTCTCGTGAGGGTTCGGTGACCCCTCCTCAAGGGGGGGGTACTGTTGTGAGTTCTGTTTTTGGGCTCCCTCTGGTGGTTACTGATGGTACTGGGTGACTTGTCTTTCCTGGGTTTCTGGGTTCCACCTGTTCCATCAGCATATGGGAGTTTCCTATTTAACCTGGCTTTGCTGGCATTTCCTCGCCGGTTATCAATGTATCCAGTGTGTCTTGTTACCTCTGCTCCCTGCTCCTAGAACCTTCTGGTCAAGCTAAGTTTGGATTTTCCTGTTTTTGTGTTTTGCTTTATTTGGTTTTTAGTCCAGCCTGCAGATATGTGATTCTTGCTGCTGGTTGCTCTAGTGGGCTGAAATTGCTCCTCATGTACCATGAGTTGGCACATGAGTTCAAGTAATTTCAGGATGGTTTTTTGAAGGGTTTTTCGCTGACCGCGCAGTTCACTTTTGTATCCTCTGCTATCTAGCTTTAGCGGGCCTCATTTTGCTGAAACTGTTTTCATACTGCGTATGTGCTTTCCTCTCATTTCACCGTCATTATATGTGGGGGGCTGCTATGTCTGTGGGGGATTTCTCTGGAGGCAAGAGAGGTCTGTGTTTCTTCTAATAGGGGAAGTTAGATCTTCGGCTGGAGCGAGACATCTAGGATCATCGTAGGCACGTTCCCCGGCTACTTTTATTTGTGTGTTAGGTTCAGGGTCGCGGTCAGCTCAGGTTCCATTGCCCTAGAGCTTGTTTGTATCTGTGCTTGTCCTTTAGTGATCCCCTGCCATTGGGATCATGACAGGATACATAGAAAGTGTCTGTGATACCAAAGCGCGGAGGAATAGCCAAAAGGTAGACCAGAGGGTTGACCTGTTCCAGAACCTTGAAAGGACCTATGTAGCGAGGCACAAACTTAGTGGACTCAACTCGCAGCCTGATGTTACGGGCGGAGAGCCACGCTAAGTCGCCAGGAGCAATGGTCAGAGCGGGGCGCCGGTGTGCATCAGCAGAAACCCTCATTCTCTCTTTGGAGGCCTGGATGGCATCCTGTGTGCGGTACCAAATTTCACGTGCCTCCACTACCCAGTCTGCACCCTAGAATCGGTGGATGACATGGGCATGGGCACAAGGACACGTGGATGCTGGCCATAATTAAGGAGAAATGGAGTCTGCCCGGTAGAGTCAGCTACGGCGTTGTTCAAAGCAAATTCCGCCCAAGGTAGCAAAGATGCCCAGTCATCCTGCCTGGCAGAAACAAAATGTTGCAAGTAGGTGACCAGAGTCTGGTTGTCCCTCTCTACCAACCCATTTGTCTCGGCATGGTATGCATAAGAGAGATTCAGCTCAATGCTGAGTAAACGACAGAGCTCTCTCCAGAACCAAGACGCAAACTGGGGACCCCGATCACTGACAATTTTGTCAGGCATACCATGTAGACGGAAAACATGTTTGACAAACAACACCCCTAAAGCCCGAGCAGAAGGTAACCGTGGAAGCGGAACCAAGTGCACCATCTTAGAAAAATGGTCATTGACTACCCAGATAACTGTACAGCTATGAGACTTGGGTAAGGCCTACCACAAAGTCCATCCTGACCATCTCCCAGGGCCTGTCTGCCACCGGCAGGGGGTAAAGTAGCCCAGCAGGCCATTGCCGAGGAGACCTATTCTTGGCGCAGGAGACACACACCCGAATACAGTCCCTGACGTCACGGGCCATATGCGGCCACCAGTACGTTCTCGCCAAAAGCTCAGATGTCCTCTTGATACCAAAATGTCCACCCAACCTGGACGAGTAAGCCCAAGAGAGAACCTCTGGTCGCAAATTAGATGGAACAAAAGTCTTGCCTGGGGGCACAGACTCTAGCAAAACCGGAGCCACAGTTCTCAGGCTCTCTGTAGGGACAATAAGCCAAAGCTCCTCTGATGATGATGATGATACTACAGAGCGAGAGAGAGCTTCGGCACAAATGTTCTTCTCCCCGGAAAGAAAATGGAGAGTGAAATGGAACCAGGAGAAGAACAGGGACCATCCAGCCTGGTGAGAATTTAGCCGCTGGGCTGTCTGTAAATACATCAAGTTCTTGTGGTCTGTCAACACTTGGAAGGGAAAGCGAGCTCCCTCCAGAAGGTGTCTTCACTCTTAGAAAGCCATCTTCATGGCTAGCAACTTCCTGTGCCCGATGGAATAATTCCTCTCCTCTGGTGAAAAGGTCTTGGAGAAGAAGCAAGGATGCTTCCGACCTTGAGCATCTTTTTGGAAGAGGATTGCTCCAGCACGAATGGATGAGGCATCCACCTCCATAATAAATGGCTTATCTACATTGGGGCAATGTAGGATGGGAGCGCTAACGAAGTGTGACTTAATCGAGAGAAAGGCCTTGGAGACCTCCTCAGACCACAATTTGGGATTTGCTCCCTTCTTGGTGAGGGCAACCAAGGGAGCTACCAAATTTGAGAAGTGGGGAATGAACTGGCGATAGCAATTTATGAACCCCATAAAGCGCTGCACCTCTTTGAGAGAATGGGGTTCCTGCCAGTCCATCACAGCCTGTAGCTTGGCAGGATCCAAAGCCAATCCTTGTGCTGAGATGATATAGCCAAGGAAAGGTAAGGACTACTGCTCAAACACACACTTCTCCAACTTGGCATAGAGGAAGTTAGCCCGTAGGAAGTCGAAGACCTTGCAAACATCTCTCCGGTGGGAATCAATATCTGGAGAGTAGATGAGAATATCATCCAGATAAACTACGATCGAGGTGGAGAGCATATCCTGGAAGATGAAATTTACAAAGTCTTGGAAAACAACTGAGGCATTACAGAGCCCGAAGGGCATCACCAGATATTGTTAGTGCCCATCTGTGGTGTTAAAAGCCATCTTCCATTCGTCCCCCTCACGGATGCGAATCAGGTTGTAAGCACCTGCAGATATAATTTAGTAAATATCCTTGCTCCCCATAGCCTATCAAAAATCTCAGATATCAGGGGAAGTGGGTACTTATTCTTAATGGTGATGGCATTTAGACCCCTGTAATCTATGCATGGGCGCAGTTCTGCACTCTTCTTCTGTACGAAGAAGAGCCCAGCCCTTGCGGGTAACACTGACTTCTTAATTTATCCTCTTGCCAAATTCTCTTGGATATACTGGGACATTGCCTCAGTCTCCGGAAGAGATAAAGGATAGACTCAACCCCGGGGAGGCTCTGCACCAGGCAAATGGTCAATAGGACAGTCATAGGGACGTTGAGGTGGAAGGGTCTCTGCAGCTCTTTTGGAGAACATGTCCCCATAGGGCCAATAGTGCTTGGGGAGAGAGGAAAGATCTGCGGGTACCTCAGTTGTAGCAACCTGAATGCACTCCCTCTGACATCTACCCTCACAGGATTTGCTCCATCCCAGAATTCTTCCTGAGGACCACTCTATATAAGGAGAGTGATACTGTAACCAAGGTATCCCTAACAGGACCTCATCAATTCCCTCAGGAATGACGAGCAGAGATAAAATCTCCTGATGAGATGGCAACATGGATAGAGTAAAAGGGATGGTCTGGTGTGTAATCTGTGGGGGCAGTGTTGACCCTTCACCACTCGTACGGTCACTTGTTGGGCGAGCATCACCTGAGGTATTGCGTGTCATTGTGCGAAGGCAGATGACATAACATTTTGGCTTGTAGAAGTGACCAAATCGATTATGCAGTTAACTTTAAAAGAAATTGGATTTTCCTGAATTCAAATGATTTGCTTTGAGTGAATTGGGCAAATTAGTGGCTGACCATGTCAGAAGCTCCAATCCAAGGTGTCGATGCAGGGGAGGATGTCATGCATGGTGACGAAGAAAAGTGGAGGTTGTAAGGAGCTGCACAATGACGGGACCATCACTTAGGCGGAACAGGTGAGTGTCAAGTTTTTAATATTTTTTTGTGCTTTTTTTTTGTTTTTCACCTTACATTTATTATAGTCCAAAGTCTTGAGAGACCCTAGAGCATTATGGTAGATTCAACGTGAATTTAAATTCCGGGCTAAATTCGGGCAAACACTAAATTTGCATTTATTGTCAAATATGTTTTTTTTTTTCACTATTTGTTGCCATTTGGGATTTTTTTTTACAAAACAATTGTATTAGGGGTTCATTTTTATCATAGCATTTCTGCAGTAGAAATAAAAACTGACCATCATCTTCAACCATCTAATGGCAAGGCGTCCAAAGTGATCAGTTTATCATTAGTGGGGGGAGTGGAGTATAGAATAAAGGGTGTTATCCAGCCTTTTAAATGATATTTTCATGGTTGAAATAGAGAATGGTATCATCCTTAAGCTGGAAAGTTGGGCATAATGCAGGGTTAGCAGCCAGCTCTTAATCATGGGTGGGTTCAAAACTGCCAATGAAACATTAAAGAACAAACACTCTCTGTGGACTAAAATACACTGCAGTGATATAATCACGATATTGCACAAATGACTAATATATATGTATATATAGTAATATAATAATACATATAGTAATGGATGTTTCAAGAGAAAGAAGTTGCCTGGAAGAGCTTCAAGCTACGCCCCCGAGGAGCTTATCTAGGAAAATCCAACACTTTTACATATGCTATATATTATATTGCACTGCATTTATAATTCTTTGCACTTATATTGCACTAATGACTAACATAGATACATATATAGTGATGTGGTAATACATATAGTAATAGATGTTTTAAGAGAAAGAAGTAACATGTCAATTTGACTGGAAGAGATTCAAGCTATGCCCCCAAGGAGCTTATCTAGGACGATCCAACTCTTTTACATATGCTATATATTATACTGCACTGCGTGAATAAGTCTTTGTGAACTTTTTGCATCATGTCATTAAAACTTGTAGTTATTTTAATCTTTTGATCTGAACAATAATTCTTTCACTGTGATCTGATGTTAAAGCTGAGAACTCAATATCTTGGATTAATGAGAATTTCGTCACCTTTGTTGTTGTGGTTCACAGTGATGTGGGTTACAGAGGCTGCTGTTAATTCCCTTCCTAGATAGTGACTCTGACCAGTATACAAGGTCGAACATGGCCAAAGGCATCTTCATCTGTCTCCAGCCATGGCAGAAGCAACGTGTCAGGTGTGAGTGTACTTTAATGTTTCATGTCTTAAGATATTTTGTCTCTACTTCTGCTTCTACAGTCTATTTTTACAGTCTTCTTTTCCTTCTCCTGAAATGCTCTTTTATTTCCCTGGTTCTATGTAAGGATACTTAACATTGTCTCAGCCTATTCCTTTAAAATCATATATTTGACATTTAACTGCCGAACACCTTACAGTCCATATAAACGGAGCAAAAAAAAAAAATTAATAAAATGTTGACTTTTCTGGGACGAACCCTTCATTTAACTAACCTAGACAGACTTAGGTGATGTCTGTGTCCATTTTTGTATAGCATTAAAATGATTTATGTAGGTCTGCATGAGACAAGTTAAAATGACTCTTTGCCTGTTAAGTGTGAATGACACCTTGCTCTCAGATATGGTCAGCTTGGTTGCTTGAAATGACAACGGTTAGTGCCTCGTTGTATATAGTATGTCCATGTTTTTAACCAATTCTCTATTTTGACGCAACGCTTAAGTAACAAAAGTAAAAAATAAAGTTCCTTCACTTATCTATGTGTCTAAATATAGAACATCAAGAGGGAGAAAAGGGGCAGCACAGCTCTCAAGTCAGAGAAAATCAGTTGTGGCACATAAAACATGTATGGCAGTCTGAGAAATAAAAATGGAGGTGCTATTTGCGTGAAAAAAGTCCAAAAGAAATCCAGCCATGAAAGAAACGCAAATGCACTCACCAAGATGCAGTTTCAAGTGTCCTTTATTGCAACACCAAGCGGTACATTCTTCACGGCACGGGGGAGTGAGGGGTAACATAGGAGAGTGTGGCAGACGAGACGACGGCCGTTTCGCGCTATACAAGAGCGCTTCTACGCGTGCCGTGAAGAATGTACCGCTTGGTGTTGCAATAAAGGACACTTGAAACTGCATCTTGGTGAGTGCATTTGCGTTTCTTTCATTGCTGGTTATCTATGTGTCTGCTTTCATGGTCCTGTGATATCTAAACGATGCAGTTATCACTTTCGGAACTGGTGTAGACCCTCAGATTGACCGGCGGTGATAGAAGGTGGATTACTATTGAGGTCTACGCCATCTCTGGAAGTAATGTCTACGTCATTTGAATGTCCGTGTCATTGTCTTCAGTGGTCAGTAGTGATGAGCGAGTGTACTCGTTGCTCGTGTTTTCCCAAGCACGCTCGGGTGGTCTCCTAGTATTTGTGACTGCTCGGAGATTAACTTTTCATCGCCTCAGCAGCATGATTTACAGCTATTAGCCAGCTTGATTACATGTGGGGATTACCTAGCAACCAGGCAACCCCCAAATGTACTCAGCCTGGGTAATAGCAGTAAATCATTCAGCTGCCGTGATGAAAACTAAATCTATGTACACTAACAAATACTCGGAGGTCACCCGAGTCTGCTCATGAAAACCCGAGCAACGAGTACACTCTCTCATCACTAGTGGTCAGGTGACAAGAACAGCACGTAATTGGATGTTTTGCCAATGATGTGTTCTTCTAGTTCACTGCTTCCGACAATCATAAGCTTTGGCAGTTCTGTGGCATCCAAATAAGGCAGACAATGCGTCACTTCGGAGTGATTGATGCTGGATCCTTGGGGTGGATTACTATGGAGGTCTTTGCCAACTCCGGAAACAATGTTTACATCATTTGCATATCACAGGACCACTGAATCAGTTATTGTCTGCAGTGGTCCAGTGATTAGAACAAATATTTGAATGTTTTGCCGATGATTTGCTCTTGCAGTTGACTCCTGCAGACAATCGTAGGCTTTAGTGGTTCTGTGACATCCAAACAATGCTGATATCGGTACCAAAGATGGTGCAGATCTCCAGAGTGAGCATTGCTGGATCCATGGTGGTGATAGAAGGAGGATTACTATGGATGTCTGCAGCAGCTCTGGAAGCAACATCTACATTATTTTGGTGTCATAAGACCACTAAAACAGTTATTGTCTGCAGTGGTCAGGTGATTAGAACATCATGTCATTGGATGTCTTGCCAATGTCTAGTTGCTCTTCTAGTTGACAGTTTCAGCAATCCAAATGATGCAGAGATTGCTTCCGGAGCTGGCACAGATCTCCAGAGAGGTCTATACTGGATTCACGGGAGTGACGTAAGGTGAGTATAACTCCATGTGTTACATTGCTAAGATCCATATCTAGGAAATCATTTTTTTTGAATGTCAAAAAAAGCTTTAATAAATTAAGGAGATAAAGCTAAAGCATGTGTGTATCGGCTGCTGCAGATCCACGGGCCGCCCACGCGACCTTCTCAGAGACGTTTGTAAAGGATAATTTGTAGATTAAATCCGCGCTACCAGAATTCTTCAGTATATCTGAATTTGTATCATTGTGGCACCGCGGATTTAATCCACAAAATATCCTTTACAAACGTCTCTGAAAAACACTTTAAGCAACTAATTAATCAATACGTTAGAAATTTTTTTCTTCATCAAATTTCGAGATCTTTAGTTGACTTTATCTTTACACATGAATTTCTATGCATCTGTTGACGGAAATGATCTACAAGAAACCTAAGCTGGTCTCCATTCGCACCTCGAAACACAATATTGTGGCTCCTTGTATGCCTTCTGTTCAGCATCTACACCAAAATCAACATTTCCTGGAAGCTAATTAGTAGAGCGTCATGCCACATATTACTACTCTAGACTTCAGTGTACATCAATCAGCAGTGTTCCTTTGTGTCTTTGTCAGTTTTCATGGACTATAATAGTAATACGCTGATAATTTAGTAACATATCTAGGCAAAGTCAATTACTGATCTAGTCAAAGTGAGAAGGTGAATAACATTATATAGGTCAGGAGAAAAGATGAAGATTAAAAAATGTTGCATATTCTGAACCATCATCTGTTAGATGTCGAGTTCCTGCCTTTGCACAGGGGGAATCTCGAACCATCTCCGCTGCGGTCTTCCATTCATCTCCAGCCGCAGTAGAGTCGGCTCAGTGGAGACGTCGGTCCCAGCGTTCTAGCTCAGGCTAATACTGGATGACTGGTTACTACTGCCCTTCCAGGCTCTGTTCTTGTAGCCAGCAATGTTCAGTAGCGAGCAGGTCTTTCTGGGACTAAGTCCAGATTTTCCCTTTCTGAGCATGCCCACGGGATGACCTCCCATTGGAGGTCGGGGGTCACATGCTTAGATACTGCAGCTAATCCCATTGGTCGTCTGGGAAGGTCCTAAAGGTGTTCTTCTTCTGTGGCAGCTTCCCATTGGTCCTTCTCGGAAGGTCTCATACTTGCTGCAGCTATAAAAGGTTTGCATGGCCGCACGGCCATGCGCTAGTATACAATTGTTATCGTGTGTGTGTTGATGAGTGCAAGTCGTTCCTTAAAAAACCCATCCCTTGTGTATGACTGTTCGCGTAAGGTGTATGGCTGAAATCTAGCACCCGGCTGAACTCACAGCTATATCACACAAAACAGCGTGTAACTGCTGTGACCTCCAGTGCAGTGCCGTGCGCTATTAGAGCGCTTTCCTTACCCAAGTCTGGGTGGTTAGTGGCGTCCGCTAGTGTGGCACAGCATGCACTTCTGTGCATATTAGTTACTCTTATACCCCAATTGTGGTGTCGATCGCAAGAGGTCTACACTAACTCTAATCCTGTGTCCTGGGATAGAGTTCTGTGGTTCCTTGCTTGCGCTCTCTGTGCGGTACTGCGACACTGTGACTTAACAGGGATCGCTTTCTTCATACAGGGTGAAGTTAACCCATGTGTGTATCCTCATTGTACCGCCATATAGTCCGTCATTACTTAGCATCAGGTTCCATCTCTGCACGGTGGACCCCGGGCTGCGAACGCACCTTATTATATATATTTAATTATTTGGTGCGTTCTGCTAGCCCTAACATCATCTGAAACTACGTGGAAGGGGAAAATGGGGATTTTTTAAATGTTTTTTTGGTTCAAAAACCTGCTCATTATCCAAGCACCCAAATTGCCTCGCTGTATTTCACACTTGCCGAATTTTGGAATTTTGTGAATCTCCATCAGTGTTTTCAAAGAAGATCCCATCTTGAGAAAAACTATAATACTTTATTTTTTTCTCATAATGAGAAAGATAGATAGTAAAAATAGCCAGATCTACTGAATAATTAGGAGTTATTGTATTTTGTCTTGTTTTTGCTATTTTTTGCTTGTTTTTCATATGCTCTTCATACATCTCATACATCTTGTTAGGGCTAGCGGAATGCACCAAATAATAAGACAGATTGAGTAAGGTGCGTTCGCAGCCGGGGGTCCACCGTGCAGAGATGGAACCTGCTGCCAAGTAATGACGGACTATATGGCGGTACAATATGAATACACACATGGGTTAACCTCACCCTGTGTGAAGGAAGCGAACCCTGTTGCGTCACTGGACCGTGGTACCGCACCAAAGGCGCAAGCAAGGAGTCTTAGAACTCAATCCCAAGACACAGGATTTGAGTACATATAGACCTCATGCGCTCGACACCGCTACTGAGGTGTCAGAGTGACTGAAATAATTATAATAAAGAAGCACGAGAATGCATGCGGTGCCGCACTGGCGAACGCCACTAACCACCCAGGCTTGGGTCAGGAAAGCGCTGTAAAAGTACACGGTGCCGCACTGGCAGTCACAGCAATTAGAGGCTGTATTGTGTGTAATGTGCTGATGCGGGAACTCGACACCTAACACATCTTATATGTGAAAGAACTTGGCATTTTTCTGAATAAACAAATTGAGATAACGTTTCGGCACCTTATTTTGACCATCATTAGATCAAAGCTATGACATAAGAGAATAATTCTTCTAGTTTGTGCTTTTTTCCCCTAAACCGTTGTGGTTGAGGCTTGGGATTTTCCAGATGTTTCCACCTGATTCATTCATTGCAACTTTTTAAAAAACTGGAAAATTTGCCTCAACTGTCTGGAGAGATTTTATGTACACTAAATATTTTGGGGGAATTTTTTTGAGCCCTTTTTATGAATTGTGTGACTTATTTTTTCTGAGACGCCACAAAGACAAAATAAGACCATTTTTTACTTTGCACAAAATTACGTCAACTTGAAGAAAACAGAAAAATAACGTGATAGTATAGTAAAGAAAAGTGGCTTTAAAAAGTTGCAAATGATGACTTAAGACCTTAGTGTTTCCCGTTGACACAGCACCTCCTCATCTTGATTTTTTGATGGTGCTTCCTAAAGGGAACCTGAGAATTGTACAATCCCTTTTGTGGACAGCTCGGTAAAGAGAAGGAAAAGCTAAGCAGAATTAAATATACGCGTGGTGGAAATGATTTAGACCATTTTCTTCATTGACGTCCCAGGGTTTTCGTAACCATATGAGTTCAGTGAGTGGACCTGTCTAGTCATTGACAGTTATCTCTATTTGCTCATTCATACAGGGAGAACTGTCAATCATTGAGTAGCACCACCCACTGGACTCATATGCTAACAAATACCATGAATTTCAAAGACTAAAATAAATATGATACTGAATATTTTCGCGCACAAATGTACATCAATCTGCTCAGCTCCTGCTGCTCTATAACATCCTGACTGCAGATAAGATACCATTTTTCAAATAAACAGGTTCCCTTTAAGGGTCAATAATCTTGATACTCTTCCCTTTTAAAGATCTATGTTCAAGATACTCTTCTTCATCTATATATACTGGTCATAGAATCCTATGGCTGTAGGTATGGTTTTTATACTGAAGACACTCGGATTTACCTTTGTGATCTGAAGAGTTTGCTATATTTTCTATCCTCAATTTGCAATTTCTAAAACTTAGCATGAAGAGTAAGAATAGCATTATCCTCCTTCTATCCTGTTTCAACTTCCACTTGATCCATCAGTCACTGTTAGGGCAGGTGCAGAAAACTGTTTTCTTTTTTTTTTTTTAGAACAATTTAACTATACTAATCACATTCTGATCAGAGTGGAATCCGATTTTCTCGGAGGTGGAGAGAAAAAAAAAGTTTTTCCATGTTCTCCATTCTCAGTCTATGAATATCGAACCACACTCGGATGCCATTCAAGCACAGATATTAATCCCAATGAGTGGAACAGGCTGCCATGAATGGTAATGAGCTCTTCTTGAATGGAAGTCTTCAAGCAGAGGCTGGACAGACATCTTTCCGAGATGGTTTAGTGACTCCTGCATTGAGCAGGGGGATGGACACAATGACCCTTGTGGACCTTTGCAACTCTAGCATTTTATGACGCAGGTCAATGCTTTTTTTCTGGTCACAGAAAAGGATAGGTCATCAATGTCTGATTGATGGGGGGTGTGACACCAGACTTACCCACTGCTTTGATGTCCCCGGTGTCATCGGCAGGGGCCGGAACTACACCTTTATGAAGTTTCACAGCACAGCTCCATCAACTGTTTAGTACCACACAGACACCTCCTATTCAAATCAGTAGGAGGTGGATGTGTGGTACCCAGCCGCTGCCACTATTGCGTTGATGGAGCTGTACTATGCAGCTCCTTAATTGACCTTGACCTAGAGGCCACATCAGTTTTGGCATCCAATGCATCCTCTTTTGGCATCCTCTTTATGGTAGTTGACTGTGTGTGCATCATGGTGGAAACAAGCCGTTGGATGCCGGCCAGAAGGGAGCAGTTTGCAGGACTCCTGATGTGGCTGCTGGAATAAGTTAGTGCAAATTTATTTAAAGGGGTTGTCCAGCACTTTAACAGTAATGGCTTATGCTTAGGATAGGTCATCAATGTTGAAGAAGTAGAGGAGGGCTTTCATTGAAGGCGAACTCACCACCTCTCGTGGCAGCCTGTTCCACTCATCGGAATTAATGGCTGTGCTTGCATGACATTCGAGTGTGCTTCGATTTTCATGGTCAAGAAAAATGGAGAACATGAAAACTTCTTTTTTTTTCTCTCCAACTCCGAGAAAATCAGGTTCCACTCTGATCGGGAGCAGCTGATCAGAAGGGGTGCTGGGTGTTGTACCCCTACCAAATAAACATTGATGACCTGGATCTGTTGAAGTGTCGACTAGACGTGAAACAACCATTGTTCGATGGTGACCCGGTCCCCTGCTTCCAAGTTGTAACTGACACTAAAGAAGAAATTTCACAGATATTCAGAGTGCCACCCTTTCCTCTACTTCTTCATCATTGATGACCCATCGTAAGGACAAGCCATCACTGTTAAAGTCCTTGACAACTTCTTTAAGTAACTTTGCAGTACCTTGGTCCATCAGTCACATCAGAAGTTCAGGAGTCCTGCAAACTACTTCCTACTGGCTGGCATCCACCAGCTTCCTTGCACCATGATGGACCCAAGACATCAACTACTGGAAAGACGATACCAACAGAAGATGCCATGCATGCCAAAACTGATGGCCATCGCTATATATTATTTTATATGTTAGCGTTGGTTTACTGAAAGGCAATTGCTACAGTCTCCCAAATTTTTTTTTTCTTTCAAATTTGATAATAAAGCTCCCACACTGCCATGCATTGTCTTTAACACCGGCAATCAATTGAAAGTAGTTTACCGCAGGACTATGTGCGTGTCTGTCAATTCAGATAGCATCAAACTCAATAAATATGCTGCTTGTTGAGTCTCTCGTTACGACCGGTACAGGAATGAGAGTGTAATTGGATAGATTTCATAAACCCGCATGTGACATCTGTTCGGTGGGATGTTCTGTTTTCATGCCAATTCTTGGGCACATGAAACTATTCCCTGCGTGTTAATATCTAACTGGAAACAAAGACGCACTTAAAAATTATTTCAAAGGCAAAATGGAAGATTAAATGGCTTTAAAAGGTTGCTGATGTTCAGTAATGCAGCTGGGCGAATGCAAGCTGAGGCTAAAATAGATGAAAAGTCAAGTCGGAAAGAAAAATTGCCGGCACAATTAACCGTTGAATTACATTCCATCAAATAAAAAGTCATCTACAGTTGCACAGTCAAGACATTATTATACAGTCTTCATAGATGTTATATTTAACCATTATTACATTGGAAATACACTGCTAGAAAATATGAAATATGTCAGCATATGCAATATAAGATATGCCTGATATAGGGTATGAGACAGTGACCCCTGTTACAGCTAGGGGGCTCTTTTTGTGCTCTCCGGAATGCGTACGTTGGCCGAGTGTGGCCATGAGGGTGTACTGCTGTCATAGGTGTAGCTGTGATTAGAATGGTGAAGCAGTGACTGATTAAAAGCCCTGTAGTATAGGGAGAGGTGTATCAGTGTTGGTCTGGGAAGCAGACAGAGCAGTTATCTGCAGAGCACTCCCTGTGTGAGGCAACACAGGGGCAAGAGGAACCAAAGGGACTGACACCCTGCGTCTTGGACTGTCCTTTGTTTTCCTGGCTGTGGTCCGGAGGATACAGCGTGCTGTGCACTTTGGGAGTAAAGAGACTTGGTCCCAGCATGCAGTCGCCCAGGGAAACTGGACAAAGGGAAGTCCACCCTGTTTAGGGACTGCAATCTAAAGCCATATACTGTGTATTCTAATGGACTCTGTGAAGTAACACATTAAAGGAACATTTTGTGTTTGAACTTTGTAGGCCACTGCCTCTTCACTGCGTACGTGCTTCACTGCGTATGTGCTACCGCTGCATCACAAGGGGCAGAGATCCTGATTGCAGCTCTTAAGAGTATTTCTTCAGAGTCTTCTCTGGGAGTGTGTACTTTCACCCCGCCTTCCCAAATTCTGCCAATCACAGCCCAGCAGCTGACCTACCAGCCTAATAGTTTCATATTCTGTGATGGCAGAGTCTGGAAGGAAGGGGTGAAAGCACACACCTCAAGAGAACACCCTGAAGAAACTCCAAGCAGAGATTTCACATAATGTGCTCCGAAACTAACAAACGTGAATATCTCTGTGACAGAACTGCTGAATCAGGGGAGATTTGGTATTTTTTTTACAAGGTATTTAGCTAAGTTTTTTTGAGTAATTGACAGGTCTTCTAAATGTAGATTATCTTTATGTTTTTGCATTCGAACATCTAAAAATGTTTTGCCACTTTCTATTATTAAAGCACATTTTTAGAGTTAATGATATATCCTGCAGATCTTCCTATTCTGATTGGATTGTGTTTATAAGCTGGTGCCCTTAACTAATGTACCAAAAAATATTACCAAATGCTAACTATAAAAATCAAGCAACCAAGATACAAGTTAGAAAAGTACAATTATCAGGTAACAACCACCCATATATTCAGTGCAGAGGAACTTGGAGATGTTAGAAGTTATTTTTACGTTTCTGTACTAGAACATCTTGGACTTGTTTTTTACTTATTATTATAAGAATATTTTTTTTTATATTTAAGAGATATTACAATTTTAATGTGACTCTTTCCAGTACACCTTATAAACAGGAGAACACGGAACACAGAAGCCGAAGGAAACAGCTCTACAATGTGGCCACATAATTTAATGGTCGGCTATAACCGATAACAATGAAACAAACTGACACTATATATCACAATGAGCTAAATATTTTATATTTTATCCTATGGTTCTGGAATAATCTTCAAGATCTAGGTATGAATCATAACATGACATATCTCATACATGGATACAGTTAATGGAATAAATAAATATTAAAGTTTACAGTTTATCCATGATAAAGAACTTGGGTTGTAATTGACTTAAACTCACTGCAGTATTTCCCCAGGAGCTATTCGTTTCTTCCATATTACTAAGTGGATACTCAGTCCAGGCAAATTAGAATTTCCATGTTAATTTTGACCTGCGATGTTCATACATTTATTTTCCTATTAAAATAATATTGAAAGATGAAGTCAAAACTATCACCCTAAAAGAAACATCTACTGAAGAATACCTACTCATAGGAAAAAATATCTATAAAATCACAATCCAGCTATAGGGATCCTGCTCTTTGTGACTAATTTTGGGTAAACAGTGGTTCTCAAAAGTTTACATACCCCTGCAGAATTTTTGCTTTCTTGGCCTTTTTTCACAGAATATGAATGTTAACACCAAAACTTTTTCTCCACTCATGGTTAGTGGTTGGGTGAAGCCATTTATTGTCTAACTACTGTGTTTTCTCTTTTCAACTCATAATGACAACCCAAAACATAAAATCACCCTGATCAAAAGTTCACATACCCTGTGTTAGGTGTCAAGTTCCCGCCGCTGTACAGGGCGAATCTCGAACCATGTCCGCTGTGGTCTCCCATTCTCCTCCAGCCGCAGTGGAACCTGCTCAACAGAGACAGTCGGTCCCAGCATCTGGCTCAGCATGATACTGTGTTAACGGATATTGCTGCCTTTCCAGGCTCTGCCCTTGTAGCCAGCACTGGTCAGCGGCGAGCAGGCTTTTATGGGACTAATTCCTGCTTTTCACGAACTGAGCATGCCCACAGGAGGACCTCTCATTGGAGGTCGGGGGTCACATGCTCAGGCCCTGTTGCAGCTCCTATTGGTCCACCAGGAAGGTCCTGTAGAGCTGCAACTATAAAAGGTCTGCATGGCCGCACGGTCATGCCCTAGTATCAAATGTGTTTGTCTTATGATGACTTCATTAGGAAGTCAGTGTCACCTGCTGGGGCAGGGTTCTTCTTCGTGCAGAAGAAGACTGGAGAACTACGTCCATGCATAGACTACAGGGGTCGTAACGCCATCACTGTTAAGAATAAGTACACACTACCCCTGATATCTGAGTTTTTCGAGGCTTCAGAGAGCAAGGGTATTTACTAAATTTGATATGCGGGGTGGTTACAACCTGATACGCATCCGTGAGGGGAACAAATGGAAGACGGCTTTTAACACCAGGGATTGGCACTATGAATGATGCCCTTCGCTCTCTGTAATGCCCCAGCTGTTTTCCAAGACTTTGTGAATGACAGCTCACCACCTCGGTCGTAGTCTATCTGGATGATATGCTCATCTGCTCTCCAGATATTGACTCCCACCGGAGAGAAGTTGGCAGAGTCTTCGACCTTTTACAGGCAAACTCACTCTATGCCAAG
Source organism: Ranitomeya imitator (assembly GCF_032444005.1). NCBI lineage: Eukaryota > Metazoa > Chordata > Amphibia > Anura > Dendrobatidae > Ranitomeya > Ranitomeya imitator. The sequence continues at coordinate 127,819,560 of NC_091290.1, forward strand.
TTGGAGAAGTGTGTGTTTGAGCAGGAGTCCTTGCCTTTCCTTTGCGATATTATCTCTGCCCAGGGATTGGATATGGATCCTGCCAAGCTACAGGCTGTGATGGACTGGCAGGAACCTCATTCTCTTAAAGGGGTGCAGCGCATTATGGGGTTCATTAATTACTATCAACAGTTCTAAGGGGTATCGTTTCTCCTTATGGAGAGTGACATGCCATCTCTAGCTTGTCAAGGTAAGAAGGCTTATTCACCGTGCAATGCTCCTCTGGGAAATATAATATGTAAATTGCCTCTTCTGAGAAAAAGAGGACTTAAACTCTATAGCGCCACCTGTTGGAAGTAGCGATCCTACAAGTCACAATCAACTCTTTAACGAGTCGTGCAATATGACTTAGGATAAAAGCCAAATTAGTATCTCAATTCGCAGACACGGTGATTCGGGCTGTTGGCCCTCGTCAGTGCGAAGCATGAGAACTAATTTGGCTAGGTGAGCGGCTCTGGACTAGGGTCTAAGGGGTATCGTTTCTCCTTATGGAGAGTGACATTCCATCTCTGGCTTGTCAAGGTAAGGAGGCTTATTCGAGTTTAAGTCTTCTTTTTTTCAGAAGAGGCTATTTGCATATTATATTTCCCAGAGGAGCATTGCACGGCGTATAAGCCTCCTTACCTTGACAAGCCAGAGATGGTATGTCACTCTCCATAAGGAGAAACTATACCCCTTAGACCCCAGTCCAGAGCCTCTCACCTAGCCAAATTAGTTCTCATGCTTCGCACTGACGAGGGCTAACAGCCCGAATCACCGTGTCTGCGAATTGAGATACTAATTTGGCATTTATCCTAAGTCATATTGCACGACTCGTTAAAGAGTTGATTGTGACTTGTATAATCGCTACTTCCAACAGGTGGTGCTATAGAGTTTAAGTCCTCTTTTTTTCAGAAGAGGCAATTTGTATATCAACAGTTCATTCCACACTTCTCAACTTTGGTTGCTCCCTTGGTTGCCTCACCAAGAAGGGAGCAAATCCCAAATTGTGGTCGGAGGAGGTCTCCAAGTCTTTTCTCGCTATTACGTCACACTTCACTAGCGCTTTCCATCCTACATCACCCCGATGTACATAAGCCATTTATAATGGAGGTGGGTGCCTCTTCTGTTGGTGCTGGAGAAGTCCTCTTCCAAAAGGATGTTCAAGGTCGGAAGCATCCTTGCTTCTTCTTTTCCAAGACCTTCTCACCAGCGGAGAGGAATTATTCCATCGGGGACAGGGAGTTGCTAGCCATGAAGTTGGTTTTCTCAGAGTGGAGACACCTCCTGGAGGGGGCTCGCTTTCCCTTACAGGTGTTTACTGACCACAAAAATTTGATGTACTTACAGACAGCCCAGCGTTTAAATTCTCGCCAGGCCAGATTGTCCCAGTTCTTCTCCCGGTTCCATTTCACCCTCCATTTTCTCCCCAGGGAGAAGAACATTCGTGCCTATGCTCTCTCCCACTCTGTAGTGTCATCAGAGGAGGAGGAGCCTCGGCTTATTGTCCCTTCTGAGAGACTGAGAGCCGTGGCTCCGGTTTCGCTAGAGTCTGTGTCCACAGGCAAGATTTTTGCACTATTAAATTTGCGACCGGAGGTTTTCTCTTGGGCTCATTTATCCAGGGTGGGTGGACATTTTGAGACCAAGAGGACATTTGAGCTTCTGGTGAGGACATACTGGTGGCTGCATTTGGCTCGTGACGTTGGGGATTATATTCGGGCGTGTGTCTCCTGCGCCAAGAATCAGTCTCCTCGGCAACGTCCTGCTGAGCTACTTTACCCCCTGCCGGTGGCAGACAGGCCCTGGGAGATGGCCGAGATGCACTTTGTGGTGGGCTTACCTAAGTCTCATAGCTGCACCGTTACCTGGGTAGTCACCGATCATTTTTCTAAAATGGTGCACTTGGCATCGCTTCCACGGTAACCTTCTGCACGGGCCTTGGCAGCGTTGTTCATTAAACATATTTTCCGTTTACATGGCATGCATCACAAAATTGTCCCCAGTTTGCGTGTCCGTTCTGGAGAGAGGTCTGTCGTTAACCCATCATTGAGCTGAATCTCTCTTCTGCATACCATCCCGAGAAGAATGGGTTGGTAGAGAGGGCTAACCAGACTCTGGTGACATACCTGCGACATTTTGTCTCTCTCTGCTAGGCAGGATAACTTGGCGTCTTTGCTACCTTGGGCGGAATTTGCTTTGAACAATGCCATAGCTAACTCCACTGTGCAGACTCCAATTTCTCCTTAATTACAGCCAGCATCCGCGTGTCCCTGTGCCAATGCCCATGTCATCCACTGATTCTAGGGTGGCAGACTGGGCAGTGGAGGTACGTGACATTTGGGACCGCACACAGAATGACAATTCGGGCCTCCAAGGAGAGAATGAGGGTTTCTGCCGATGCACACCGGCACCCCGCTCCGACCTTCGCTCCTGGCAACTTAGTGTGGCTCTTTGCCCTAACATCAGGCTGCGAGTTGAGTCCACTAAGTTTGCGCCTCGCTACATTGGTCCTTTCAAGGTTCTGGAACAGGTTAACCCTGTGGTCTATCATTTGGCTATTCCTCCGCACCTTGGTATCACCGACACCTTTCATGTTTCCCTCTTAAAGCCTGTCTATATGTCCCACTTTTCTGAGTCATCTGCCGGGACATCAGGTTCATCCACAGATGAGTACGAGGTGACCTATCTTGGGGTGCAAGGTGGTACTTGGCAAGAAGTACTATCTGGTGGACTGGAAGGGTCATGGCCCAGAGGACAGAACCTGGGAACCTGTCGAGCACATTTGGGATCAGCTGCTCATTGCAGCCTTTGAGTGTAGCGATGCTCAAAGAGGAGGGGCCATAGGAGGGGGGTAATGTAAGGTTTCGAGTTCCCGCCGCTGCACAGGGGGAATCTCAAACCATGTCTGCTGCGGTCTTCAATTCTCCTCCAGCCGCAGTGGAACCTGCTCAGCGGAGATGTCGGTCCCAACTTCTGGCTCAGCCTGATACTGTGCGAATGGTTACTGTTGCCTTTCCAGGCTCTGCCCTTGTAGCCAGCACTGGTCAGCAGCGAGCAGGCTTTTCTGGGACTAAGTCCTGCTTTTCACGAACTGAGCATGCCCACAGGAAGACATCTCATTGGAGGCCGGGGGTCACATGTTCAGGCCCTGTTGCAGCTCCTATTGGTCTACCAGGAAGGTCCTGTAGAGCTGCAACTATAAAAGGTTTGCACGGCCGCACAGCCATGCGCTAGTATCAAATGTGTTTGGCTTATGCCAGTGGATACTATACCACTCTATACATATGTGATTTGAGGCTGTAGTTTTGGGACTGTACACTCAGGCAGGCAGCTAGCATCAGCGGGGGCAATTAGCCTTGGCTTAGCATCTGGTTCCTTCATGTGTGCGGTTAGCACAAAAGAGTTCCAGAGCAAGAGTTCTATTATCCTTTAATAGGGTAATAGTTTTGTGCAACTCTGAGTCAACAGAAATCGCTTCCAGTTCACACGGGGTGAAGCTTAACCCACGTGTGAGCTCAGAGCTTATCCGCCGTTACTTTGCAGCAGATATCTCTGCACGGTGGACCCCAGGCTGCGAACGCACCTTGTAGCTACGTATTTATACTCGGTGCTTTCCGCTAGCCCCAACACCCTGGTGATTTTGGCCTGATAACATGCGCAGATGTTGACACAGATCAGTGGGTCCCAATGAAGCACAGTTTGTATGAAAAAGTCATCTTCCTTATCCAGGCACTGAGTACGTCTTTATTTTCTGTAGAGTGTGAGCTCTTATTGTCAACACAGTCCTATTTCTCATGTCTATAAAGTTCAAGCTCTAATAGTCAGAGGGGTCCTCACTCTCTTTCCCTCATGCAAAGCGCAAGCTTTTATAATCAGTGTGGTTCTCTCTCTCTCTCTTGTAGAGTGTGTTAGGTGTCGAGTTCCCACTGCTGCACAGGGGGAATCTGAAACCATGTTCTCTGGGGTCTCCAATTCTTCCCCAGCCACAGATGAGCCTGCTCAGTAAAGACATCGGTGCCAGCATCTTGCTGATGCCAAGCATCTGGTTACTGCTGCCATCCCAGGTCCAGCTGTTATGACCAGCATTAATCAGCGGCGAGCAGATGCCCCAGGGACTACGTCCTGCTTTTTGTCAACTGAGCATGCCCATGAGACGAACTCTCATTGGAGGATTGAGGTCACATGCTCTGGTCCTAAAGCGGCTCTGATTGGACCACTGTCAAGGACCCGGAAGGACGCTGCTATAAAAGATTTGCATGGCTGCTCGGCCATGCGCTAGTATAAATCCAAAATCATATATGTGTAGATGTGTGTAAGCAATCTAATGAAAGCTCCTAATTGATCCACTTCCCTAGTGTTGTTGACTGTGTGTGGGTGATTGGAACTAACTAGCACCAGGTTGTGTCATCCAGCACAAGGCATGACAGTACTGCCTCTACAGCAGCATCCGTCAGAGCGGCACTGTGTGCAAATAGTGTGCTTTCATGACCTAAGCCTAGGGGGGCTAGTGGCATCCGCCAGACTTTCCCTGTACACACATAGTGTGGTAAATCTTTAGCAAGTTTTTCCCTGGCAATGCAGTTGTGGCGCCGAGCGCTAGTGGGTCTAAAGGGACTTTAACCCCATGTCCTTGGGGCAGGGTCCTGTGAACAAAACACTAGCGTTTACTCTGTGGTATTGTGGTCCTGTGACTCAACAGGGTTCGCCTCCTACATACCGGGTGAAGTTAACCCACGTGTGTTTATGTAATATTGCCATATAATGTCCGGCATTACTAAGCCTCAGTTGTCATCTCTGCAAGGTGAACCCCAGGCTGCAATCCTCTTTAATATTATTTGGTGCATTCCGCCAGCCCTAACCTCTTATGGCCAGTGGGGTCCTCTTGCTCCTGTAGAGTGTAAGCTCTTATGGTCAGTGGAGTCCTCTCTCTCGCTCCTGTAGAGTGTAAGCTCTTAAGGTCAGCGGACTTCTCTCTATCTTTCCACTAGAGTGTAAGATCTTTATAGTCAGCAAGGTCCCATCTCTCTCCTGTAGAATATACGCTCTTATGGTCAGCAGGGTCCTCCCATTCTCTATCCTGTAGACTGTAAGCTCTTAAAGTCAGGGTGGTCCTCTCGCTCTCCAGTAGAGGATAAGCTCGTATGTTAACTGAGTCCTTTATCTCCTCACTTTCCCACTAGTATTTTTGGAGCAATTTCAAGCTTTCCATTATTGATATTAGCGCAAATTCATGGTCCGAAAAATGATTTGGTTTTAGCAAAATTCTGCAGTCTGAAAATTCAAGTTTCAAAAGATCTGCTCATCTCTAAGTCAGACTATTTGGTTCAATATTGCGTTGACATAATACATGGGCCGCAGCATCATATCCAGCTATAATTGGTTCAGAGGTTGGGGTTGAACCGATGCAGTAAAGCTGAAAAGAGTAAGCAAGATTGGGTAAACTGACATTTGTTTAGGCAGATGCACTTTGCTAAAGAGTAAACGTGTAGCACAAGCACTGCTGCGCAATATTTTAACACCGTACAGTACCATCTGTGACGATAACATCTTTACGTAGGCATTGAAGCCTGAAAGCACCAACTTTGCCATATCATTTGGCTAGTAATATCAGTGACAAATAATACTCTAGTTGTATATCTTATTACAGAGGGAGCAGAGGATCTTCGACAAGTGATCACACTTGAAATTACCAGTTTAATCGAAATGTAAAAGATTACACTTAAAAACAGTTATTTCGGCGTTTTTTTCCTTCCCAATGACAGTAAATGAAAGCAGGTCTTTGTCTTTCCATATATTAAAAATGATTTGCATAAACAGCTCGAAACAGTAAGAAGAAAACAGCTACAGATTTGCCACCAGATGCAATATAAATCAATACGGTATTAGAGAAATACTGTACGGCAAGTGACATGTCAGCTTCAGTCCTCGAGGTGGCTGATTTGATGGTATATGACAGGCACATGCAGGCTTCGGAGCTCTCGGTGATGAGAAAATAAGAAAAAAATTAAGTGTACGGAATGCCCACAGACACCTCATTCCCACATGTGAATACATTTGGACCCGTTGAAGGACTTTGATCAGTGTGCACAAAAAATACAAATGGAAAAGGAAAGAGATTGCTCCTACTGAGTCTTTGATCCATTACTACCTTGCAATGCGCTCTTCATTTTCAAGGAGAGTCAAACGCTTAAACAGCTAACATCTAGTTTATACCAACTGCAAAAATAATGAAGAGAAATGTCGTATTTTTCACTGTTCTAACAGAGATATATGAAAGAGGACTGTCTCTATTCACACGTTTATTCTGATCTAAGACAATTAGTAGATAGACATATCAGCATACTTTCATCAGACCATTACAGGATGGACTGGCTGATATCTTCTTCGATCACAGGGATGGAGCCACCCGAGAAAGGTGTCAGAGCCCCATTGATTTCCAGAATGTAGGACTTCTGATCACTATTTGAATGGGGCAGTAATTTAGCATGGACACTACTTCTCTACGCATTTTCACTAGAACTGCTGGAGATAGAGTGTCGAAGGAATGGAGGAGCAGTACAAATGCTCAACTACAGCTATATTTACCTAGGGGACAAAGGTTCCTTGCTCTAGTGATCAGGTAGGGTCTCAGCAGTCAAACCTCTACAGATCTACTATCTCCTAACCAGTGGATAGGTGTTAAAGTTATTTTATTAGAACATCACCTTAGAATATTCTCTCCATGTGTCTCCATGTTCCTGCAGGAACTTGTTGAATGGTTGCCTATTGGTTTTGACCCTCGTTAGAATTCTGATAGGTATGTCTTAACTAGTGTTGAGCATTCCGATACTGCAAGTATCGGGTATCGGCCAATACTTGCTGTATCGGAATTCCGATACCGAGTTCCGATATTTTTGTGATCTCGGAAATCGGTATCGGAGTGTGCGGTGCGTGTGGTTCCAAGGGTCTGGAGATGAGGAAACTCTCCTTCAGGCCCTGGGATCCATATTAATGTAAAAAATAAAGAATAAAAATAAAAAATATGGCTATACTCACCCCTCCGACGAACCCTGGCTGTCACCGCTGCAAGCGTCCCCCTCCGTTCCTGAGAATGTAGTGAGTGAAGGACCTTCGATGATGTTGCGGTCAGGCGAGCGGTCAGTCACCTGACCGCGACATCATCGAAGGTCCTTCACTCTCTGCAATTCTCAGGAACGGAGGCGGACGCTTGCAGCGGTGTCAGCCAGGGTCCTTCGGAGGGGTGAGTATAGCCATATTTTTTATTTTTAATCTTTATTTTTTACATTAATATGGATCCCAGGGCCTGAAGGAGGGTTTCCTCTCCTTCAGACCCTGGGAACCATCGAGGATACATTCCAATATTTGTGTCCCATTGACTTGTATTGGTATCGGGTATCGGTATCGGCGAGATACGATATTTTGCCGGTATTGGCCGATACCATCCGATACTTTCAAATATTGGAAGGTATCGCTCAACACTAGTCTTAACCAGTGGATAAGTGTTAAGGTAATTTTATTGGAACACCCCTTTAGGATCTACACTCCATGTGTCTCCATGAGCCTGCAGGAACTTGTTGACTGGTTGCCTATTGGTTTTGACCCTCGTTAGCATTCTTATAGTTGTGGCTAATTTGATAAAGGTTTGGGGCTATACAGTGACTTTGGCATCAGCATAGGATGACTTCAAATGGAGAGTTGTGGGCATGATGTGTGCAGAGGTCATTGTGAAGAAGAAGGGAGGAGGTGAGCTGTGAACTTCAGATACACAGACCACACACTATGCTTTAAGCTGTTCTAGTATTATGCATATAATTATTCATACTGCATGTATTAAGGTGAATTTTTCAGCAGGTTTTTGCCATGTAATCTGACAGAAGCATAATATAGGGACCAAAACCCTGATTTCAGTGACATATCAGCTAGTTTACTGGGTGCAGTAATCACCGTTTTTTCTGCTGCAGATCTAGCAGATCTCGGAATGCTGAGCCCTGTAAAAACCCGCCCACGCCACTGATTGGCTGCTTTCTGTGCACACAGTATATTGACAGAAAGCTGCCAATCAGTGTTGGGGGTGTGGTTGTGGACTAGGAGGCACAAGGCATCTAGTCCTCTTGTGATAATCTCCTGCAGATAGAACACTGATTTTATTGAAACAGCAAAGCACAGCCTAGTAAGTGACACATACCTGGAATCAGGTTCTACATCATGCTGTGCTCAAATTACACAGATAAAACCTGATGACAGATTCCCTTCAATAGCAGAGTGTGCCTCTACTTTTTGTTTTTGGTGCTTGATTCAGCTGTACTTTTTAAAGTAACTCTATGTGTGATAATAATGTGACAATGAGCTTAAAGATGATCTGTTCAGAATCAGATAACTATGATAACATTACAAGATTTGTCTCTTGAAATCTTAAAAAAATGTAACCTCTAAAAATTACAAAAATCAAAACCCTATAATTATAAAATATTGGTATTTCCTGTTGTTATACAATTTCCAAAGATATGAATGCCTCTAAGTTTGTTTTTTAAAGTTTCTTTAAGTTTCTCTAAGTGTCTCCTTTAAGTGGTGCCAACATCAAGGAGCATTGTTCATCTAGCAGCTCGGTGTTACAGTTACACAATGTTTTTTGATGTACATGCTAGTATAATTGTACTCACATCCCTGCTCTCAGAATAGTGCCTCTTTAACGTTTGCTATTAATATCTTATTGTTCCTTTTCCCTTTTTTTTTCTATTGTTACTTCGCAGTATTGGTAGCTCTCGTCAAGTCGGAGCCGGTTTAAAATTCAAGCACGGAATCGTTGTGTATTATTAACTTTCGGGATGTCTTTATTCTGTTGTCTGGTGATGACATTTTTTGGCAATTTTTACTTGCGCTCTCATTAGTTCATCTGTTAAATGCAAAGGAACTGCCATGCTATGAGGCGCTAATGAAGACAAAGTTCTGTAGAAGAGTCGTTGGGTAACGGGATTCTTTGTGTTCTTTCTTGTCTGCAGTTTTCCTGTTATGATACATGGAATTATTTTTTTTCATAAAATGTGACGAGTAACTTAAAGAGTTTTTCCATGACACACATCTGTGATCTATGCTTTAGGATTAAGATATTAATGGGCTTACATCATCTTCTATCTTCAGGAGCACACAGTTACCCTGCCTTTCCCTCTTCCTGTTTGTCCAGGAGTGGCGGTGCACTCCCAAAGATTCACAGTTTGGTTTAATCGCTGGTCCAAACTAGGTGCTGTATCATGTCACAAGCAGAGACAGCTTTGCCTATGCAACATCTGACCATCCACAGAGCGGTGCTAACAAGATCTAAAGCATAAAGCATGCATATGTGCATTTCCTGTCAAGGAAACCGTCCACCTTTGATAGATTGCAGAGTTGGCCGTAAATCTAGGCAAGGAGGTGTTCACAAATTAAAAATACCTCCATTCTTGATAAAGGATGATATTTTGTAACGAAAGGTAAATAGCAAAATTGCTTGATTTTACGATCACTTTTAAAGGGAATCTGACAGATGATAAATGCTGCGTGATCCACAGGCAGAATGTGTCAGATGCTAGCTGCATGATTTCCGCCATACATGTTTAACTCTGAAATGCTACAGTGTTTCAGAGAAAAACATAGTTTAATAGTCGCCATGGGCTAAGCCGCACAGGAATCTAGTCAGACAGGTGGATCTGTTGTGACTTCTCCCTTCCTATCCTCTGTGAGTGACAGTTTGCTCCCTATACAAGGTTGCAGGGACAGAACTATCATTACTGGGCAGAAGGTGGGGAGTAGCTGCCAGGGACCGACACGTCAAATTAGTCCTTCGTGAGGCTGCAACGTTTCAGAGTTAAACATATATGGCTGAAGTCATCCAGGCAGTGTCTGATACAAACGGCCGTGGATCGGGCAGCATGTATGAGCTGTCAGGTTCCCTTTAACCATTTATCGAGGTAAGAGGACCACTTCAATAGTTAGTTCTAATCTTAGTAACCTCAATGATTGGCAGTGGATAGAGGTTCATTGAATGTTTTCTTTTACAAGGATAGTGACACCCATGTGGCCAAAACTGGTACTGCAACTCAGCCTCAATCAAGTGATCTCTACTGGTCTTTGGGTTAGCTTAATGCATCAAGTCTCCATGGAGTACTCACATTGCTCAGACTATGCTTTCCATGGTGTTGTATTTCTTTAGGGACACTTCGATATAACCTAGCTTAGTAGTGGGATACTACTATTGCGAAAAAATGGTATAGACATTACATTGCACCTAAGTGATGTAGTAGATCTGAATTTGTCAACTATCTGGGTTTGCGTGCATCGACAATAATCAAGGTCATTCTGAGGGTCACACTGGTAATTCCAAAATATTATTATAGCCTCAAAATAACTCTGGTGGTCTACAAACTCAGCCCTGCTGCATCTGCTGGAAGTATGTGTAGAGTTCTGCTTACATGGAAGGATGACACGCTCATAGATAGAACATGGCTCCCACATCTTCGAGCACTTTCCCGTGTCTCCTATTCCGTTCATTAACAAGAAGTGTGAGGGGAGGTTTCTAGCTGGAGGGCTCTTTTATTTGTTCCGCTCTTGTTCCTGAGCTCGTTATACTTTCTTTTGTCGGCACCACAATTACAGATCCGAGATGTGATGTTTATATTTACATATTAATGCAATAACCCTTTCCGCTCGACATGCCAAATATATAAATCTAGAAAATTTATATTAAAATAAAAGCATATGTCTTTCTACAATATCTGTTCCATATCTCTTTATCTATCTATTTTAATATATATATTTATTAATTTATCTAGTAGTCCAAAAAAGGAATAAGGAGCTATTTTATTGAGCTCATGATGACGACGGTTCAGTTCAGTGTAGGAACCATTTTCAAGCAACAATGGTTCAAAAAACAACGGATACTGGAAGCCTGTGCTGGCATTTCTTCTGCGGTGTTGCTATCAGTGTGTCAAGAGTGGGAGAAGAAGGTTGCATTGACAATCCAACACAATGGGCAGCACTTTGAACACATTTTATAAATGGTCATAAACTTGTAAATAACTCATGAAAGAATAAACTTATGTTTAAGCACACCATTGTTTTTCTTGTGAAATTCTCAATAAGTTTGATGTGTCACATGACCTTCTTCCCATTGGAAAAAATGAAGTTGGATCCAAAATGGACGACTTCAAAATGGCCGCCTTGGTCACCAGCCATCTTGAAAAGTTTTCCCCCTCCCATATACTAATGTGCCACAAACAGGAAGTTGATATCGCCAACCATTCCCATTTTATTTAGGTGTATCCATATAAATGGCCCACCCTGTATTATCTATCTATCTATCAAGCTTGAGAAAGGGCCACATCTTGGACTGAAACGTCGCACATGGGCCAATAAATCACCTATTTTTTCTATTGGAGTGCTGCCTTCATTTTTCTGGACAATAGCATGAGGTTTGGTATATACCTGGAAGAATTTTTTGCTCCCTTTGTCTTCTTTTGGTGCTGCTTTTTGTTTTCTTTTTTAAATCTATCTAGCTATCTATCTATCTATCTATCTATCTATCATCTATTTAACTATCTATCTATTATGTATCATCTATATATACATTATCTATCTATTATCTATCTAGCATCTATCTATTAGCTATTATCTATTTATAATCTATTATCTATCTATTATCTATTAAACTATCTATTATCCATCTATCTATTATCTATTAAACTATCTATTATATATCTATTATCTATTAATCTATTATCTATCATCTATCTATCTATTATCTATCTATTATCCATCTATCTATCCCATATCTATCATATATTCTCTATCTATCTATCTATCTATCTATCTGTCTATTATCTATCTATCTATCTATCTATCTATCTATCTATCTATCTATCTATCTATCTATCGTTCCATTAGAAGCAATTTAAACCATAGGCCCCAATAAATTTTCATTTAGAAGAAATTTCATGTCATTGACATAAATGTCATGCTTCCGTTAAATATTCATTCCATGAATGTCATATGTGTTCCCTTCAGCATTGACAGGTTTATACATCTTTTGTGCAAATGCCAATCCATGCTTTTAATAAGCAGCACAGATAAACTAAGCAATAATCACAACCGTCGGACACTCTCTCTCTATATATATATATACACTCATACACATATGTATCTGTCTGACAATAGTACAACTAGTGCAGCAGACCTATAAGATAAGTAACAATTGCCGGCTCTGCCATTCTCTGTCTCTGAGAGTCACGGCAAAACAACCTTGGCCCATTTGTTTTCCTCTTCATGATGATAGGGTGTAAGAGGTCAGTGATATCATATCCCACTATGTACAGTATGTCATAAGCTGGAAAGTATAAAATTCTCTAAACCATCTTCACTGGAAATATGTCTACATATATCCTATGTGCACAGCCCGATAGAATATCATAGGTACAAGTGCTATACGTGAAAACCACAGATAATGCCCTTATGAGAAAATCTTTCACTTGAACAAGTCCTTACAGAGACTTCTATAAATAATCCCCTCAAGCTTTAAACATGCCTCCATCACACCTATCCTCAAAAAACCCTCTCTTGACCCATCCTCTGTATCTAGCTATCGCCCTATATCACTTCTCCCCTATGCCTCCAAACTACTGGAACAACACGTCTACCTTGAACTGTCCTCCCATCTATCTTCCTGCTCCCTCTTTGACCGCTTACAATCTGGCTTCCGGTCACACCACTCCACTGAAACTGCACTAACTAAGGCCAATAATGACCTCTTAACCGCCAAGAGCAAGCGACACTATTCTATCCTCCTCCTCCTGGTCCTGTCCTCTGCCTTTGACACAGTGGACCATTCCCTATTATTACAGACCCTCTCATCCCTTGGCATCACAGACTTGGCCCTATCCTGGATCTCGTCATACCTAACTGACCGTACATTCAGCATCTCCCACTCACACACCACCTCCTCACCTCGCCCCCTATCTGTCGGAGTCCCACAAGGCTCAGTCCTAGGGCCCCTGTTCTTCTCCATTTACACCTTTGGCCTGGGACAGCTCATAGAATCTCATGGCTTTCAGTAACACCTCTATGCTGATGACACACAGATCTACATCTCTGAACCAGGTATCACCTCCCTGCTAACCAGAATCCCTCAATGTCTGTCCACTATTTCATCCTTCTTCTCCGCTAGATTTCTGAAACTTAACATGGACAAAACAGAATTCATCATCTTTCCCCCATCTCACGCAACCGCCCCAACGAACCTATCCATTACAGTAAATGGCTGCCCACTCTCCCCAGTCCCACAAGCTCACTGCCTCGGGGTAATCCTTGACGCTGATCTCTCCTTTAAACGACATATCCAAACCCTTTCCACTTCCTGCCGCCTTCAACTCAAAAATATTTCACAAATCCGTTCATTCCTCAACCATGAATCTACAAAAACCCTAGTTCATGCCCTCATCATCTCTCGCCTTGACTACTGCAACCTACTGCTCTGTGGCCTCCCCTCTAACACCCTCGCACCCCTCCAATCTATTCTAAACTCTGCTTCCCGACTAATCCACCTGTCCCCCCGCTATTCCCCGGCCTCTTCCCTCTGTCAATCTCTTCACTGGCTCCCCATTGCCCAGAGACTCCAGTACAAAACCCTAACCATGACGTACAAAGCCATCCACAACCTGTCTCCTCCATACATCTGTGACCTCGTCTCCAGGTACTTACCTACACGCAACCTCCGATCCTCACAAGATCTCCTACTCTACTCCCCTCTTATCTCCTCTTCCCACAATCGTATACAAGATTTCTCTCGCGCATCACCCTTACTCTGGAACCCTCTACCACAACATATCAGACTCTCGCCTACCATCGAAACCTTCAAAAAGAACCTGAAGACCCACCTCTTCCGACAAGCCTACAGCCTGCAGTAACCACCGATCGACCAAACTGCTGCATGACCGGCTCTATCCTCACCTACTGTATTCCCACCCATCCCTTGTAGATTGTGAGCCCTCGGGGGCAGGGTCCTCTCTCCTCCTGTACTAGTTATGACTTGTATTGTTTAAGATTATTGCACTTGTTTTTATTATGTATATATACCCCTCCTTACATGTAAAGCGCCATGGAATAAATGGCGCTATAACAATAAATAATAATAATAATCCATGAATCAGCTAAATATATATATACATATATATATATATATATATATATATATATACCATGAAAAATATATAAATATACATCATAAAAGAATACCTGAAGAAGCAAAAAATCTGATTTTTTTCATAGAAAACACATTTTACTACATATTATACAGTTTATAACAAAAAACTACACATGTGTTAGGGCTAGCGGAACGCACCAAATAATAAGACAGATGGAGTAAGGTGCGTTCGCAGCACGGGTTCCACCATGCAGAGATGGAACCTGCTGCCAAGTAATGACGGACTATATGGCGGTACAATATGAATACACACATGGGTTAACCTCACCCTGTGTGAAGGAAGCGAAGCCTGTTGTGTCACAGGGCCGCGGTACCGCACCAAAAGTGCAAGCAAGGAGTCTTAGAACTTAATCCCAAGACACAGGATTTGAGTACATATAGACCTCATGCGCTCGACACCGCTACTGAGGTGTCAGAGTGACTGAAATAATTATAATAAAGAAGCACGAAAGTGCATGCGATGCCACACTGGCGAACGCCACTAACCACCCAGGCTTTGGTCAGGAAAGCGCTGTAAAAGCGCACGGCGCTGCACTGGCGGTCACAGCAACTAGAGGTTGTAATGTGTGTAACGTGCTGATGGTTAAGTCGGGCGCTAGATAGCAATCATCCACCTTCCGCGAGCAGTCATACAATAGGGAGGGGATTTTAAAGAATGACTTTCATCCATCGACATACATCCATCAACACACACACATTATCAAGACTATACTAGCACATGGCCGTGTGGCTATGCGAGCCTTAAATAGTTGCAGCACGTTTAGGACCTTCAGAGAAGGACCAATGGAGTTGCTGCAGTACCTGAGCATGTGACCCCAGATCTCCACTGAGAGATCTTGCCCTGGGCATGCTCAGAGTGCAAAACAGGACTTAGTCCTAGCACCCACAAGGACCTTCCAAGAAGGACCAATGAGCTAGCTGCAGTATTTGATCATGTGACCCTTGATCTCCACTGAGAGATCTCACTCTGGGTATGCTCAGAACGCGAAAAGCAGGACTTAGTCCCAAAAGCGTCTGCTCGCCGCTGCCCAGCACTGACTACAATGGCAGAAGCAGGAAATGCAGCAGTAACTCTATTAACAGAGTGAGACTGAGCAAGACGTTGGGACCAACGTTTCTGCTGAGCAGACTCCACTGCAGCTGGAGAAGAATGGGAGACCGCAGCGGAGATGGTTCGAGATTCCCCCTGTGCAGAAGCGGGAACTCGACACCTAACAACATGTCACAAGACTGTTTTAACCTTAAGATCTTGATTGTGAACAGATAAAAAATATAACAAACTTTTTTTTTCTATATATTTGCATCTAAAAAGAACATGAAGTGCGCAGTAATGTTTAACATGGGCTACAAAACAGTGTAAAAAGTAGTACAATTGATCGGGCTTAAAAAAAGTCCCATAAAACCAGGTTAGTAAAAAAAAGTTATAGTAACAGTGTTAGGGGTCAGGATTCTCCCATTCAGTTTCAGCTGCAGTGGATGCTGCTCAGCATAAACATCAGGCCCAGCGTCTTGCTCAGGCTCTTGGTGTTTGTTTGGTTGCTGCTGGCTCTCCAGCCAAGTCCTTAGTAGCCAGTAATATTCAGGCGCAGTCCACCACTCTAGAGTCTAAGTCCGGAGATCACCTTACTGAGCATGTGCGTGAGGTGGCATCTTCTCATTGGTGGTCAGATGTCAACTGCTCTGGTGATGTGGCTGTGCCGGATTGGTCCACAGGCAAGGTCCTATCCAACTGGGCATGAACTTTGTGCATAAAAGGCTCTCAGTGGTGCACGCTGATGCGCTAGTATCATTTATGTGTGGTTGTTACAAGTGGATACTCTACCACTCTGTATGCACGTGTTGTGTGTCTGTCTAGCCTTGTGACTGTACATGTAGGCAGGGAGCTAGCATCAGTGGTGGCAAATAGCTGTTGGCTTAGCATCTGTTACCTACATTTTCATTTCTATATGTGTGACCAGCTCAGTGGCAGAACATCTCTTCCATTTCTGTGTGCGAGTGACACAGCTCAGTTGCAGAGCATCTCTTTTACTTCTGTGCAAGTGACAGAGTTCTGTTGCAGAGCATCTCTTTCATTTCTGTGTGCGAGTGACACAGCTCAGTTGCAGAGCAGTTGTCCATTTCTGTGTGCGAGTGACACAGCTCAGTTACAAAGCATCTCTTTCATTTCTGTGTGTGAGTGACACAGCTCAGTTGCAGAGCATCTGTTTCATTTCTTTGTGCGAGTGACACAGATCAGTTGCAGAGCAACTGTTTCATTTTTGTGTGTGAGTTCAGTTCACGTTCTGTTCACACTCGGTGTTCAATCCAGTGTGTCTGGGTAATCCCTCGCTGTGTATTCTGTCATTACTCACTAGCAGCAGTTTTCCATCTCTGCACAGTGGATCACGGTTGGCGATTTCGCTATATTATGTATTTTATTTAGCGCATTCCGCCAACCATAACACATAGAAAGCAAAGCAAGGCTTAAAAAAAACATTTGTCCATCCAGTTCAGCCTATATTCCTTCACAATAAATCCCCAGATCTACATCCTTCTAAAGAACCTAATAACTGTAAATAGTAACATAGTTAGCAAGGCATTTATGACAGTTAAATAAATGAAGAGTTAAAAAATAAAACTGACTTGTCTTTATGGCCTTTTCATGTATGGAGCAGGACAAGTAGGAGGATGAAGATGAAGATGAGGATGAAGAGGGGATGTAGAAAAAGAAGAGGAAGAGGAGGAATAGGACAATGAGAAGAAGGAGGACAAGGAAGAGGAGGAGTAGGTGCAAGAGAAGAAGAATTAGAAAAAGGAGTAGGAGATGGATCAGAAGAAGAAGAAAAAGAAGAAGAAAAAGAAGACTACAACTACTACTAATAATAATAGCAAATATCAACAAATAATAAAACTATTACTAATAATAATAATACGACCTAATGAAAATATAAGAACAAAACTACAAATACAAATATTACTACTAATAAATAATAATAACAACTATTATTATTACATTCTATTCCAATGTGTGTGAGCAGATACTGTAGAAAAGATGGCCTACATACTGTATATTCCTGAATAGCACATTTCTATTTTTTACTAGAAATTCACAAATCAAAATGTGAATTTATCTCAAGCTGTTTTGATGGATATTTGTGTTCTGTCTTTCATTAAGGTCTTATTATTCCATCTTTGCTGATATAACCATCTGTTATTTACAGCTACGATCAAGTCTTCAATTCAGTCCCCATTTAATAGAAGATGAGATTGTTTGTTCCAAGGAGAGGTTTCAACAGTGTCCACTTACTGGGCAAATGGACGATGTGTGGCATTAGGCTATGAGCATCGTTTGCTTGATGTAAATCACGTTCTTCCGTTAGACAATGCTCTTTATGGGGAATAACATATTTTTTTTCTCCGCAGATTAGTAAAATGATATATATTGAAGAGACGGGACCACTAAGACAGTGGCGATCTCTACATCACATCTAGTAGCTGGTTTCATCTTTTTATTTAGGCATTGACAGGTCAAGTTAGAACGTTTCATCAGATTTTTATTAATTTCAATTATTTAAGGCTCTATTCACATGTTCAGCAGTTTTCCATTTGTAATGGATCAAGTGTTAAAAAAATCAAACAAAAAACACTAAATCTGTTGCAAACGGAGAACAAACTGATGCAAAATGGAAACCAGAGCGTTTTTGAACAGATCCATCTAGATGCTCGTTACTCAAGGTATCTAGGGTGCTCAGGTATGTACCGATTATCGCTGGTTCTCGAGTGACATGTTCAAGTCTTCTCTCCCGCATTTTTAGCGGTTGTTAAAAAGCAACAAAACATGCAGGGACTGTCTGCCATACACAGCCAATCCCCGCATGTTTTGTGGCTTTTTAACAGCCGCTAAAAATGCGGGAGGGAAAACTCGAATATGTCACTCGAGAACCCATGATACTCGCAGTATACTGAGCACCCTAGGTAACTCGAGTAATGAGTAATGAGAACTTGTGCTCATCATTAGATCCTTCCTTTTTGCATTTTCATTTCTTCCTCCCCATCTCAAATAGCCACAACATTAAGACATAGGAGGGCTTGTTTGTATTTTTTTTGTAGGACAATTTATATTTTGAAAGACACTGTTTATTTACTCGAACAGAGTAAGTGGAAATGGCAAAAAAAAAATTCAAGTGGGGTGAAATGGTGAAAAAAATTGCAATTCCGCCATTGTTTATTTGGGGGGAGGAATTATGGCATGAATTATACCTAAAATGGCCCAATCAAATCATTCACACGGGAGTGAATTCTTAAAAAATCCACATTTTGCCGAATGTGGATTTTTGTACAATTTGATTATACAATTTGACTTCAGTTCCGCCGGAATATATTCGCTCATCTCTACATGTAAAAATAAAAGTTGTCCATTTTTTACTACTTTAGTAAGATTAAAAAAAAAACTCTATTTCTAAGGATGGAAGTTTCAATGTTCTCTTTAAAAGGACTCCATTTAAGAAAAAAAATATAGTCTTGAATCCCAAAGGTAAAAGTTAAGCCGTTGTTCCGAGTCACGAAGAAAGACATTTCCAGTTGAGAACGTGCTGAATATTCCGCTAGTGTTTAAGGATAGCTGAATAAAGTCAAGTCATTGTGTGTAACAACCAGTGACGCGCAAGAGAATGTCATATATCAACCAAATAAGAGACGATCACAAGAAAACAAACCGTAATGCATCACTGTGCACCAGAATTGGATTAGTCAAAATACCAGTTGTTATTTGTCTTTCTTTGGAATATGGGGAAAGAAAAATAGATCCCTTTCAGCCTTTCATGGAAGTTTCACATAATTTGTTGTCACATTTTATTCTTTGCATCGTTTGTAAAATTTTCATTGTGTATTATATTGTTATCACGACTTTCTTCCTGGAATTCTACAGTCTGCTTGGATTGGTAGAAGAAAGCTAGAATTTGAACTTGAGAACATTTGTTATTGTAGTCGTTGATTTCATTAGATGATATTTAATAAGACAGTCAATTTGTTCTTGCCCAAAAAAAAACATTTACAAAACAGCTTAAGGAGACAAAACAAAAAGGCCACAACATTAATATTGACATACAATTCTTTCCCCGATTCCCCACTGAACAGTTTACTTCTTCGTACTATGCTAGATTTAAAATCCCATTGCTAATATTAAACACTAAGTTGTTGATTTCATTTTATATCCACAAAGGAGAATATTTTACAGTTCTACTAAATCTATGAATTTAATGGGGTTCTCCAGGACTTACAGTCACGCGCAAGGTGTAAGACAGACAAAGTGCAACACAAAGGGTTAAGGGAAAGAGGAGCCCAACGTTAGGGAAGCAGGGAGTGGAGACCCCTATGAAGAACTAACATCACCCTGTTTACTCTAAGACCCTAAATAGGTTCCACACCTATCACCAAGCAGGATACCTAAGCCCTGCCAGACCCTAGCGGTAAGCCCTGCATAGGGAAGGACAGGATGAGCGCTAGCCAATCCCCACTACACTACAGACAACTGGGATAGGCACACAGGGGAAACACTTATCATTGAAAAGATTCAGAGAGGAAACACCAGACATCCTTCCAACACAAGTCAGCCGGCTGCTGTAGCTCCAAGCTTTCACAAGGGAGAAATGGAAATACCACCCGCACCTCCCAACAGGTATTAGGGAGTTATAAATACCCAGATCCAGATGACACAATTAGCCGGGAAGGTGGCCACTAGTCTGCAAAGCAAACTGCTAGACCTTCTGCTGCAAGATGCAATGCAACGGTCTGCAGCCTCTGGCACATCCGTGACACTTACACATCGATTTCTTAGAATAGGTCAATACCAGATCAGTAGCGGTCCAACACCTTGCACCAACACTGGTAAGGCTACGTTCACACTAGCGTTGTGCGCCGCTGCGTCGGCGACGCGACGCACAACGCACCGAAAAACGCGTTTTTCGACGCGTGCGCCGTTTTTGGACGAAAATCGGACGCAAGAAAAATGCAACTTGTTGCGTTTTCTTGGTCCGACGCTAGCGTAAAAAAGACGCACGTGTCGGAAAACGCAACAAGCAAAAACGCATGCGTCCCCCATGTTAAACATAGGGGCGCATGACGCGTACGTCACCGCTGCGTCGCCCGACGCTAGCGCGACGCACACTAGCCGAACGCTAGTGTGAACGTAGCCTAAGATGACTGCAGATATTGACTGTTTTATCTCTTGGTAGTTAAAACAGTAGAGTTGATCAAAAAGGTGCAACAAACTACATTGAGCTTCCATGGTTGCCCCAGATTAGAGCCATGGGAATCTCCTCCTACCTGTCAAATTCACTTAGTGTATATTATGATTAGATATATCAAAAACTTTATTCATCAAACAACATTTGGTAAGGGAGTGGAGTGCAAACACATGCCAGATTGGTCAAGAGATAAATAGCTGTATTTTTGTGCATCAGCACCCAAATGGGGATTGCATTTTTGTTTTACAAAGCCACCTCTACTTACACCAATGGAGCAACCTTTGTGTAAAGCTAGTTAATACTCATGGACAAGCTGAGAGGCTGGGTATTCAAGAGGTCTGGTTCAGATATCAAGAGGGCTCGTCGGTATAAACAAAGTGGTCAGGAAAAAGTATAGTCAGGTCAAAGTCCGAGGTCAGAATTTTTGGAAGGTAGCAGATCAAGATAAAAGGGCAAGAAAAATGTATGGTTAAAAACAAGGTTCAAAGTCGAGCAACAAAGTTCAAATATGATAATACAGAGAAAAGAGCAAGGGCACACCATTTGAGCTAAACTACAACAAGCAGTGATCAATGGCAGAGAGTCAGCTAAATAGCCTAGGAATCACTCTGAACAGGACTCACCTGTAGGAAACCAAGCACGCACCGGCACTAATTGGATGACTGGACTGATGGCTCAGCTATATTGTGATACAAATAGCTCAGCATGCCTATGCCCCAGATTGAGTGGCTGAGCTGTCACTCACCACACTGAGTGAAACAATCGGGACAGCTATTATAAAAGAATGCTCCATACTAAAGGATGTGGTTGCTTGAGTGGAAATATTTTGCAGCAAGTGAAGTCGAATTCAACTGGGGGATGTAGGACACAGCAATAATGGCTCCTACATATGTACAATTTTATAAAACACAAAGGAAATCCTTATTTCACTGCACACTGTGTTATCATACCCATCTTCAATTTAAGTAGAACAAGTAGAGAAATTTCCTTAGGCTCCCACTAGAGTATACTTCATAATGCATGAACCTACTCATACTTATTATTTAAAAGCAAATTAAATATACATGTCTCATGAACATACTACTCTACTCGTATTTGTATCCATGCAGCAATCAATAATGCTATGCTGACTTCTCTTGTTGGATCATGACTTAGTGCTTAGATTATCTTAACTTTATATACTAGCTGATTGTTTGGGTGAAGATCATGAAAATGGGAGCATAGCATTACCGGGAAGGCTACGATAAGTAATGAACATAATAACCTTTGGGTGTTGACCGTATCTTGTGTAAGATTAAACATGGCTCCTGGGTAGAAGACAGTGCGTTTGTCCTGGACTGCAATTACAAGTCTATTAAACAGGGCATGCTTTATTAAAATTTCACTCTCGTATGACCTATGATATAACCCCAAGCTTCTGGATGGATAGTAAAACCACATAGCTACACACATTATTGGCTAATTATTCTATTTAACAAATGAAAAATGAGTTTGGTGTCTCGGGGTACATTGTTTAGGTGTGAATTGTGTGTCATTAAAAAAACCTTTCAGAACAAGGCATAAATTGGTGAAGCCCCTAAAATGGGTAGAATAGCCCATTGGCATTCATAATAATTGATGGGGGACGAGATGGAAGATAAGCTGTAATTTAATGTGGTAGTAACACACAGGTAGATTGCAAAACCAGCTAGGAGTATTTCAAGGTAAAATTATCAGGAGATATTGAAATTATCTCTAAGAGAGCATGCCATTGTGTTAGGTGCTACCTGATGGATCTCAAAGATTAAGTAAGGTAAGTACACTCCCTGACAGAAGTTATGTCGCTTATCCATGTTATGTAAATAAAAGCTTATAACCTTACGTTAAATTCATCCATTGGTTGTATAAAATATTCTTTTGAAAGCTGAAACCCTCCGAAATGTGGTTTAGGTTAAGATAATAAATTGTCATCAGTGCAGAAATATTGATCAGTTAATAGACACAGAATGGTCAGATTTTGTCAAGAAAAAAGACCACCAAATTTAACTGTTTTCTGGGTGTATTTTGGATCCATGCGGGCTCCAGTAGGTCTCCTGCAGTATTTGCGGCTGTTGTGGTGTAATTCTAAGATTCATCAGAGAAATCCACCTTCTGCCACTTTTCCAGCGTCCATCTGTTTTGCAGGCTGTGAGACTTTGCAAATGCCACATGGTTTTTTATTTGCCTTTTGTTTAGTGCTGGCTTTTGGGCACTGATTCGACCATGGAGGCCATTTCGAGACAGAATCCTACAAACTGTTCTAGTTGACACAGGGACTTGAGGTGACCAGGCCTGTTGGAGCTCTGCTGCAGTGGAAGAGGGGTTTGCTTTGGATTTTCTAACCAACAAACATTTCTCCTGAGCAATTGTCTTGTGGGGTTTGCCGGACCTGAGCTTGTCAAACACAACTCCATTCTCTTCAAATCTTTTTTTAATTCTTTGTATTTGACTCTGAGAGACATTAAAGGTGCCAGCCACCTCTGCAGTGGATCAGGTCTTCAGCCTCTTGATAATCCAGGCTTTGGTCACAGGGTGGATTTTTGGCATGTTGTCAGAGCTCAAGTTGCAGTTCAAGTGAAGGTCTGGGGTGCTTGGTTTCTTTTTATACACACACACTAATTAACCGATCATTTGCTGAGCACAGGTAAGGATGTAAACTAGGATTGGTTGCATTATATGACCAGGCGACAAAATCTGACCATTCTGTGTCCATTCACTGATCAATATTTCTGAATTGATACCAATTTATTTTCTTAACCTAAACCACATTTCGGATGGTTTCAGCTTTCAAAAGAATAATTTATATAACCAATGGATGAATTTAACGTCAGGCTATAAGCTTTTATTTACATAACATGGATAAGCGACATAACTTCAGTCAGGGAGTGTACATACTGACTGCATAGTGAAACTGTGAATGGGTCATTAAATCACGCTCATTAAAATATTACCAGGAGTTATTGAAATTAGTTATAGGAGGACAAGGACACAAGGACTGTAGTGCCACCTGTTTGAATTATCAATCCTAAAAGTCAATACCCTAAGTTTTCTAAAGCGTCAAAAGAGTCAATATTAACTTTTCGAATTGCTACTTCCAACAGATGGCACAACAGTCCATTCTCTCTTTCTCTGTCATAGGACTATTAGCATTGTTAATTTCCTAGGAGGAGCATTGCATGGTCTTTAAGCCTCTTTATGCCAAACTATTTAATTTAAGCCAGAACCATAGAGAGCAACAGTTTTTTTTCTTAAAGATAAAGACCACTACGTTTTTATTGATAGATAACACATCAATATTTGATATATGGGGTGCAATACCTGGCATCCCTGCCAATGAGAGGTTATGGTTGTGGTCCATGGCCAAACGCTCTTGGATGCTGCCGGAACAAATCAGCTCAATCAAAATTTTAGTAGCTAAAGGTGTCTATTTGAGGTTGGATCTGCAGTATCCAGCTATGGCCGCTATATAGATGATGTTTTCTGGCATCATCCTAGAACTTCTGGCCATCGCCAGCACCGGTAACAGCTGATTGTCGGGGGGTATTATGTGTAGCACCTCTACTGATGATATATCGAAAGCCTATCCTTACTTTTAACCACGTCAGTAGTAGTAGTGTTGCCTACGCTACCTTCAAAATGACTCATGCAAGTGATGAATAGTTTTTATGTAGCCATTGTCAGCCCTGGCATAAAATACAGATAGGCAAGGTAAATTCTCTAGAATTATCCCATTCAGGTAAATCCTTGGCAAAACTCCATGTAACTGGTCAAAATCTAAACATCAAGTGCCTTTTACGCAGGTTCCTTTTCCAATGTTCAATATGCTGTTTAGATGCGCATGTTGGAAAGCACTGGGAACGGCACTTTCACAAAAGGCACTTGTTGCCTATTCCCATAGAAAGACTGCGGAGTAAAGAAGAAAACAGTTTTGCTCATGCACAAGATTTACTCTGAAGTGGCCGATGTCACAGGCACAGAGTGATGTTTATGGGAGAAGAGATATATGCAGCAGTAGTGTGGAGGCAACATTATCTTCCGAGTAATGTCCTGCCCATTCCCGGGAAGAGATAATTTAAATTACATATTCATATAGAAAATAATGTATTCATAGGAGTAAATCTGCAATACCCAGTAGCAGGCGCTACCCAGTTGACTGAGCTTCTCCATCGGTCTGATAGTGATGAGATATCCTTAGGATAGGACATCAATATAAAGTAGTGGATCAATCTTTTAACGTATTAGAAATTATTGGTTTTCATAAAGAATTAAATTATATTGTGATATTCTGCGTTTTGACGTCTATGATATATGAGTGTTCGTGGCCATCAAGTGGTTGTGATGCGAATCCTAGCCTGTTGAGGATTTTGCCAGATTTTTGTAATAACTAATTCATTCTGAATTCGACGTTCTTAAAGGGAACCTGTCACCTGAATTTGGCGGGACTGGCTTTGGGTCATATGGGCGTGGTTTTGGGGTGTTTGATTCACCCTTTCCTTACCCGCTGGCTGCATGCTGGCCGCGATATTGGATTGAAGTTCATGCTGTGTCCTCCGTAGTACACACCTGCGCAAGGCAAGATTACCTTGTGCAGGCATGTACTATGGAAAGACACAGCATGAACTTCAACCCAATATTGTGGCCAGCATGCAGCCAGCGGGTAAGGAAAGGGTGAATCAAACACCCCAAAACCACGCCCATATGACCACAAACCTGTCCCGCCAAATTCAGGTGACAGGTTCCCTTTAAAGAAATTTGCGATAAGGTATTGGGGTGGACACTTATGTAATTTGAGCACATGACTAATTATATAGAAAAAGCTCATAGAATGTTTGCTTCTAAACAGAATTTATGGCAACTGGATAAGCTAAATATTTGCCTCTTTGCGTAGATGAAAAATCATAACTATATACTGTATACACTTCTTATATGTGTGCATATATATGTGTGTATTTGTGCATTTATATGTCTATATGTATGTGTATGTACAGCAGCAAGAAAAAGTTTTGCATGCCTTTAAAAGTGTGATTACGTCTGTCTGGTTGTTGTGATGACATTTTCCTGGTGATTTTAGTAAACTGGAATGTTAGTTTTCAACATTTGTTGGGTCAAATTTTTGCATATTTTTTTGTGGGCAGCTGAATTTTTGGGTAGTCAATTTTTGTGTGTTTTTAGGTTACAACATGGCAAAGACAAAGACAAATTTATCACCAGATGTCAGGAAGCTTATTATTCTTAGAGTGAAGCAAAAGCCAAACAGAGAAGCTATGGAATTCTTCTGCTCTCAGAGTCACGTGTCATGTATGCAAAGAAATAAAAATGAGAAAAAAAGGTTATGGAACAGCTGGCAATCTTAAAAGTGGGTGACCACAGAAAACTTTCTCCAAAGTTGATCACATTATTATGAAAAAGTCAGTATCTGATGTCCATAAAAGTGCTGTACAGATTTAGCACAAAATGAAGAAAGAATATGGGGTCAAAGTGAGTTGGCAAACTGTGGGGCGATGGCTAAGAGCAGTAGGGTTTAATGCATGAGTTCCAGTCAAGAAGGCTTTCATCTCTGCAAAGAACTGGAAGGTTTGACTTGAGTTTGCCAAAGAACACAGCCAAGAGAAAGAGATAGATTGGTCTAAGGTGTTATGGACGGATGAATATAGCTTTAGTCTGTTTGGTAGTGATGACAAGCACTATATACTGCCAAAGTGGAAAACGTAATGATGTAAGGAACCAAACCCCTACAGTAAAACATGGTGGTGGCAATGTCATGGCGCCTCACTGAATATCATGTGACATCATTAAGTGCATTCAGGTGAGCACCAGATGTGCCAAAGAGCAAGAAAAATAGAGAAGAACAGGGTGGGAGAAAGGAAAACTTCCAGCAGAGGATCGGGGTAAGAAACTGCGGTATCGGGACACATGGAAGACAAGATGAGTATAATGGGTTTTTGATACCTTCAAAATCATAAAAAGAATCATGTAGAAAGATAGTAGACAAGCCAACAGTTTGCTTGATTTAAGCTATTGGAATTCTATTATCTATTTATCTATTACCTATTATCATTTATCTATCTATCTATCATCTAGCTATTATCTATTTATTTATCTATTATCTATCTACTATCTATTATCTACCTATCATCTATTTATTATCTATCATCTATCTATTATCTTTCCAACGAACTATTAACTATCTATCTATTACCGATGTATCTATTATCTATCATTCTATCTATTATCTATCTTTCTATATATTACCCATCATCTATCTATTATCTATTCATCTATGTATCTATTATCTATCTATCAATTATCTATCTCTTTCTATTATAGATCTATCATCTATCTACCTATCGTATCTACCTATCGTATCTTTCTATCGTATCTATCTATCTATCTATCTATCTAATCCCACTCAGAAGTTCCTATGACATCCTGTCCCCTCTCGGTTCTGCAGGTTTGGTATCCACAGCTCTTCTTCATCATTATACATTTATACCATTCATACATTTATTTTCTTAATATATTTTTAGTACCAGTGTTGTATTCGCGCCTTTCCTTGTGCCAACCACTTAGCAGGCTGAATTAGGATATCTTGTTCTATATGAATGCCTAGTTTTCAACACTTACATGAAATTTCAATTGAAGCCTCCCAATAAAAGCCAAGGTATTCAGTGATGTCCACGTGAATATTCATTATCCCTGAAATGGAATGGCTTTAGATGTTACTGCAGAATGAGAGTATGAAAATGATGTATGCAAAAATGTGCTCTGCAGAAGTACACGAGGCGGTATGCAAAGGCAATGTTTGCATACTCTGACCATTACGTGGAAAGCTAAAAATACAAAACCTCTAACACAAGGTACAGACGAATGCAAAAGAGACGGCATCAGGAATGTGCCAAGCCTCCGAGCTGCTAATGCCCACAGTGATGAATGCTGACAATTAGTGTAACCTTTTATGTCGATTTTCTAATAATTGTTCCCTTAGTGTGGATTGATGAATTGGAGGAATGCGTGTGCCATTTTATACAATGGGCTTTATTTAGTTTTCTATTTAACTACTTCCTTGGACTAATCTAAGACATTTGGCATTTCTTAAAATAATTTCACTCATTCTGGTCTCTCGGCAAATTTCATCCCACTGTGATACTGTACAGAAATCTGCAGCTCTGCTGCTTCATTTGGTCTTTTGCTCTAATTAGTCTCCTAGTAGGAATACAGTCATCAAATATTCAACCTAAGTTACAATGAGAAGCAAGATGAGAGGGTGCGGGAAATCAGATTAAGATGACTTAAAGAGGACCAGTCACCAGGTCAAAATTGTCTAGCTTTTGTTCTTATTTTATTTCTGTCGTTCCCATGATATTTAAGCAATTGGGTGTGGCTTACAGGGTAATAATGCAGAGTAGCCTAAAGACAAGCCCCCGAGGATCCTGTGAGCCACAGCCACTTGTAAAGACCATATCCTTGAGTCCCATATCTCTGTAAGAGTGGGAAAGATTAAAAACAACAGAGAGAGACTTCCCAATGCTCAGTTTCTGGTACTATACCCGCTTCGTCCTATGCTGAGGATGTCTTGATGGAGAGAAGCATTCTAGTCGTAAAGATGGTGAGAAATTTCACTTTTCTTCTAGTGGACAAAAGAAGTTTTAGCCCTGAAGAGGAGTATTGGGAGACCATGAAAAGGACTCGACCTCTGCAGAGAGTCCTCAGTGACTTGAAGAAGAGGGACATAAAGGGGCGGTCCGGTAATGCTATTGACAGTGGCCCTACATGGTTCTTCTTCCACGCCATGCAGGAACGCTGGCATACTCACTGTTTTGGCATCATGGCACGGTCTCCTTCTGCTGGCATGTCTCCTGGTTGTGCACGATCCACTTCCTGGCAACACACTGTGTGCATATGTGTGTGCGCATGTGCTACCCCAACCTCATCCCCCGGTCCATTTCTATCTAGCCTACTAAAACCAGTCTCTGAATCAGCCCAGTGGGAATGTAGCCCAAATCCATGTCAGTAACCCTTCTGTAGAAGAGCCAGAACTTACTGTATTAGTCTGAGTGGATCCTAAGTCCTTAAACAGTGTCAGTGAACCTGACCCCTGTGGTCATCAGCTGCTGTATCAGGTTCTGCCTAGGATTGGAACCTGGTGACTACCTGCCTGTCTCCACCATCAGGAGCTCCAGTGAACACCAGATAGCCACATAGTTAAGCACCTTCGTAAGCAGGCCCAGCCCCTGTGGCACAGTGTGTCCAAGCACCATGTGTTCCACCTTTTGGCGTAACAATGACATATCCTAGAAAAAAAAGCCTTCAACTTTAAAAAGCTGAATACTGTTTTTGACTCAGAGCTATCTCCAATATTGGGATTCCGTTCGACAACTCTGTTGCTTGTGTTTCCTCATTTTACTCCAAGGATAGATGCTCTTCGCATATTTATTTTACAAATGGAACCGATAAGCAAAATCTTATGTCCCTGTTCAGTAGGAAGCAGCAAGAAAGTGCAATATAACTTATATACTATAATATTTTCACGTGCCGTAAGCTTTTCCTATTTTATTTCCATTTATTGACACATATACAAATTGAAAATTCATTTACTATGCTAATTGCATACTTAGCAGTGATCTGTCTTCTCTCCATCCTCCCACCTTATCCCAACACTGACAGAACTTGCTGACGTAGAATAAGTAAAAGGACTACTTTTCTGACCAAAATGAATTACATGTCAGACAGGTCCATTTGCAAGCTAAACAATCTAGAAATGGTAGAAAACACAAAGTCTTTTCCATGCAAATACAGCAAGAGAACGTCAAAGAGAATCTGTCCTACTGATCCAAATTTTTGGTGGAATTTGTTTCAAGCAAATGCAGAAAAATGGCAGCCAACTGGCCGGAAGACTCTGCGTCAAATAGACCAAAAATGCATTTTGACATCGCGATGTATATCCTGACGTCACGTGGCATGTTATCACGCTTCTGCCAGAAGCAAGATGGTGCCACTAAGGAAAGATTAAAGGGGGGCACCCCTGACACTTGCCCTGTGCAACCCTAATCTCCCTAGCATCCCTAGATAAGTTGTTTCACCCCATGTGGCAATCACATTCCTATCCTTGTCTTACCCTGAGAGCGACCCTGACTTCTGCATAGGGAAGCAGGAACACTAGTCCTGCTCTAACACAAAGAAACAGAAAATAATAAAAGAAACAACAATTACTCAACATGCTCCCAGACTAGAGAAAGGGGCACTGGAAAGGAAAAGGTCAGACAAACTAAATAGGAGATAA
Organism: Ranitomeya imitator; assembly: GCF_032444005.1. NCBI lineage: Eukaryota > Metazoa > Chordata > Amphibia > Anura > Dendrobatidae > Ranitomeya > Ranitomeya imitator. The sequence continues at coordinate 127,849,330 of NC_091290.1, forward strand.
GATAAAGATGCTCAAACAATCTTTAAAACATATATCTCCAGAGACGACTCCTAGACTACCTCTCTTCACACAGCTCACACCTCCAGCACCAAACCAGGTTATAGCAAGCTATCACTGCCAACTAGTCAAGCTAAGAGGTGAGTTTGTATACCATGGAGAGTGGATAAATCAGCACAGCTGAATCAACTGAGGACGGAGAGCTCTAGGAGACAAACAGCTGTTTAACCCTTGCAACAACAGAGCACAGGAAATCTGCACAGCTAACTGGATGGCAAAGCAGATCCAACCAGTGCAGGTGCACATACAGAAAAACACCGAGATCTTCTGACCCCTCTCTGTCATTGCATAAGAAAGCTGGAAGGTCCTCAATTATACCGAAACGTTCTCATCATTCTGCCTATTAAAAAGTTCATAATTTTCAATTTTTGGTGTGCTGCTTCCATTTTTGTGTATATTGGAGGATTGGCTTACCGCTGGGAGAGTCTGCAACTCTCTTTTGCTGGTGCTGCATTGACTTTTTATCTAGATAGATAGATAGATAGATAGATAGATAGATAATAGATGGATAGTTAGCTTTATATCACCACACACATATAATTGCACACATATGCTCACACAGAGAAGACATTTGCAGCATTGTGCTGGTAGTTTAGAGCCGATATCAAACATTCCTTTGGCTTTCTCTGATTAGACAGCCATCTCTGCCCTTTCACAGCTGGGTCTATAATTCAGTTTTGATGGTCTCTGTTCAGTCTACATTTCTAAACCTCCACACACAGTTTGACAATATGGTCAGTCCCCGCACAGTCAAGACCTAGTCGCTCGCATGAATACTGAATGACTTCGATCCCCTATAGATCAGAGCTGCAGTTATTCACCAGGCAGAGTGATGAAGCCGACATCCTAACTGGTGTGTAAATAAAAGAAAGTGCCTCAATATAAGTGAAGACCTGACGGTTACCCTTTTCCAGCAGGAGGGATCGAGAACATACAGCTGCAGCAAAAAAGATATGAAGAAGGCATAAAAATAAATAGCTCAAGACATTGAAACAAACAAAAACCTTGCTACCTTGCTGATAACAGTGTATCAGTCCCGGTCTCACTCATTCAGTCCTAGGATGGATAACGGATAGACAATAACACTGGGAACAAATCTTTATTTTATATAGCGCTAACATATTCCGCAGCGCTTTACATTTTGCACACATTATCATTGCTGTCCTCGATGGGGCTCACAATCTAAATTCCCTATCAGTATGTCTTTGGAATGTGGGAGGAAACCGGAGTGCCCAGAGGAAACCCACGCAAACACGGAGAGAACATACAAACTCTTTGCAGATGTTGTCCTTGGTGGGGTTTGAACCCAGGACTCCAGCGCTGCAAGGCTGCTGTGCTAACCACTGCGCCACCGTGCCGCCCCACAAAGGTGAACCACTGTTATAAAACATACAATAACTATAAGCAAGTACTACACTTATTTAGAAAAAAAAGGGAACACGTGAACACTGCCCCAAAAATGGGGCTGCGGAGAAAAATACACAAACGGTAAAGATCATTGCAGTTTTAGCTTGTAAAATTGCCAACGTGACTCAAACAGCAGACGGTCCTAAGCTGGATGCTGAACAGAGACTGCCAGGAAAGTTTGAACAAAGCTTTTAAAAAGGATGTTTAGTTTAGAAAAATAGCTTTTTTTTTGTAAGATACCATATTAGAATCGCCCGATCTATCAATATAAAAATTGAATTAACCTGATCGGTAAACGGCGTAAGGAGAAAAAAATTCAAAATGCCAGAATTTCGTTTTTTTTGTCGCCGCTATATTGCAATAAAATATATTAACGGGTGATCAAAAGATTGTATATACACTGTTAGGACTGGCGGAACGCACCAAGAGAGATGTAATGGATGCGTTCGCAGTCCGGGGTCCACCGTGCAGGTGAAACCTGCTGCTAGGACATGACAGACGATATGGCGGTACTCATAAGTATACACGCGTGGGTTAAACCTCACCCAGCGTGAAGAAAGCGATCCTGTTGCGTCACAGGATCGCGGTACCGCACATAGAGCGCGAGCAAGTGGTCAGCGAACTAGACCCCAACAGGGACAGTAGTCCGATTAGACCCTTGCTGGCACTACACCACAACTGGGTGTGAAAAGTATATACAATAGAGGCACCGAAGTGCAAACTGTGCCGTGCTGGCAGGCACCACTAAGTACCCAGACATGGGTCAGGAAGCGCACACAGGCGCGTGGCGCCGCACTGGCGGTCACAGCAGAGGACGCTGACACGTGTGTGACACGTTGAGTGTTAAGTCGGGCGCTAGATAGCAGCCATACACCATACGCGAACAATCATACAGTAGGGTAGGGGTATTTAAAGGACGACTTGCACTCACAACAAACACACGTATAAAGTTGTACACTAGCGCATGGCCGTGCGGTCATGCGCAGTTTATATAGCTGCAGGACAGGAAGCGGCCACAGAAACTTTGCCCTTCCAAGACCTGCCAAGAGGACCAATAGAATGCGCTGCAGAGTCTGAGCACATGACCCTCGATCTCCAACGGGAGATCTTGCCCTGGGCATGCTCAGTGTGCGCAGACAAGGACTTAGTCCCAGAGAAGTCCACTCGCTGCTGACCAGTATTGGCTTTAAAGGCAGAAGCTGGAGAAGCAGCAGTAACTCTTCTCACAGAGTCAGACTGAGCGAGACGCTGGGATCGATGTCCCTGCTGAGCAGGCTCCACTGCGGCTGGAGGAGAATGGGAGACCGCAGCGGAGACGGATCGAGATTCCCCCTGTGCAGCAGAGGAAACTCGACTCCTAACATTACCCCCCCTCCTTGGGCCTCGCTACGTTCGAAGGCAGCAATGAGCTGTGGGGCCCGAATGTTTTCAGCAGGCTCCCATGACCTGTTCTCTGGACCATAACCCTTCCAATCCACCAGATAGAACTTTTTGCCGCGTACCACCTTACACCCCAAAATAGCGTTCACCTCGTAATCGTCCGTAGACGAACCCGATGTCCCGGCAGATGACTCGGAAAACCGGGACATGTATACGGGTTTCAAGAGGGACACATGAAAGGTGTCGGTGATACCCAAGCGTGGAGGAAGAGCCAGGCGGTAGACCACAGGATTAACCTGTTCGAGAACCTTGAAGGGACCCAAGTAGCGAGGAGCAAACTTAGTGGACTCAACTCGCAGCCTGATGTTACGGGCGGAGAGCCACACCAAGTCGCCAGGGACAAAAGTCGGAGCAGGGCGCCGATGAACATCGGCGGAGGACCTCATTCTCTCCTTGGAGGCCCGAATGGCATCCTGCGTGCGATCCCAAATGTCCCGTGCCTCCACAGCCCAGTCTGCCACCCCGGGATCAGCGGAAGACACAGGCATGGGCACTGGAACACGCGGATGCTGGCCGTAATTTAAGAGGAATGGAGTCTGACCGGTGGAGTCGGCTACGGCATTGTTAAGTGCAAACTCTGCCCACGGTAGCAAGGATGCCCAGTCATCCTGTCTGGCAGAAACAAAATGTCGCAGATATGTGACCAAGGTCTGGTTGGCCCTTTCTACCAACCCATTCGTCTCGGGATGATATGCCGAAGAGAGATTTAACTCAATACTGAGTAAACGACATAGCTCTCTCCAGAATCGAGACGCAAACTGGGGACCCCGGTCACTAACAATTTTGTCTGGCATACCGTGTAAGCGAAAGATATGCTTGATAAACAAGACAGCCAACGCCCGTGCAGATGGTAGCCGTGGAAGAGGCACCAAATGCACCATTTTGGAGAAATGGTCGGTGATCACCCAGATAATGGTGCAATTACGAGACTTGGGTAAGCCCACCACAAAGTCCATCCCGACCATCTCCCAGGGCCTGTCAGCCACGGGCAGAGGGTAAAGCAAACCAGCTGGCCGTTGCCGAGGAGTCTTGTTCCTGGCGCAAGAGACACACGCCCGAACGTACTCCGCGACATCACGAGCCATATGCGGCCACCAGTATGTCCTCGCCAGTAACTCAGATGTCCTTTTAGTACCAAAATGTCCACCCACCCTGGACGAGTGCGCCCAAGAGAGAACCTCCGGCCGCAAACTAGATGGAACAAAAGTCTTGCCCGGGGGCACAGACTCCAGCGAAACCGGGGCCACGGTTCTCAAACTCTCGGTGGGGACAATAAGCCGAGGCTCCTCCTCCTCCTCCGCAGATGACACAACGGAGCGAGAGAGAGCATCGGCCCGAATGTTCTTCTCCCCAGAAAGGAAATGGAGGGTGAAATGAAACCGGGAGAAGAACAAGGACCATCTGGCCTGGCGAGAATTCAACCGCTGAGCTGTCTGCAGATACACCAAATTTTTGTGATCTGTGAAGACTTGGAAGGGAAAACGTGCTCCCTCCAAGAGATGTCTCCACTCCGAGAAAGCCAACTTCATGGCTAGCAACTCCCTGTCCCCGATGGAATAATTCCTCTCTGCTGGTGCGAAGGTCTTGGAGAAAAAGAAGCAAGGATGCTTCCGACCTTGAGCATCCTTTTGGAAGAGGACTGCTCCAGCACCAACAGAAGAGGCATCCACCTCCATGATAAATGGCTTATCAACATCGGGGCGATGAAGTATGGGAGCGCTAGCGAAGTGTGACTTTATAGAGATAAAGGCCTTGGAGACCTCCTCAGACCACAATTTAGGATTTGCCCCCTTCTTGGTGAGGGCAACCAAGGGAGCTACCCAAGTTGAGAAATGCGGGATGAACTGGCGATAATAATTGATGAACCCCATAAAGCGCTGCACCGCTTTAAGAGAATGAGGTTCCTGCCAGTCCATCACAGCCTGTAGTTTGGCAGGATCCATAGCCAATCCCTGGGCAGAGATGATGTAGCCTAGGAAAGGTAAGGACTCCTGCTCAAACATGCACTTCTCCAACTTGGCATAGAGGGAGTTTGCCCGTAGGAGGTCGAAGACTTTGCAAACATCTCTCCGGTGGGAGTCAATATCTGGAGAGTAGATGAGAATATCATCCAGATAGACTACGACCGAGGTGGAAAGCATATCCCGGAAGATATCGTTCACAAAGTCTTGGAAAACGGCTGGGGCATTACAGAGCCCAAAGGGCATCACCAGATATTCATAGTGCCCATCCCTGGTGTTAAAATCCGTCTTCCATTCGTCCCCCTCACGGATGCGAATCAGGTTGTAAGCACCCCGCAGATCTAATTTAGTAAATACCCTTGCTCCCCGAAGCCTATCGAACAGTTCAGATATCAAAGGCAAAGGGTATTTATTCTTAACGGTGATGGCGTTAAGACCCCTGTAGTCTATGCATGGACGCAATTCCCCACTCTTCTTCTGCACGAAGAAGAATCCTGCCCCAGCAGGTGACACTGACTTCCTGATGAACCCTCTTGCCAGATTTTCCTGTATATACTGTGACATTGCCTCCGTCTCCGGGAGAGATAGCGGATAGACTCGACCCCGGGGAGGCTCAGCACCAGGCAAGAGGTCAATAGGACAGTCATAGGGGCGATGGGGCGGAAGGGTCTCCGCCGCCTTTTTGGAGAATACGTCTGCATATGACCAATACTGCTTGGGGAGAGAGGATAGATCTGCGGATACCTCAGTAGTAGCAACCTGAACGCACTCCCTCTGACACCTACCCCCACAAGATTCACCCCAACCCAGAATTCTGCCTGAGGACCACTCGATATGAGGAGAGTGGTACCGTAGCCAAGGTATTCCCAACAGGATCTCATCAATTCCTTCCGGAATGACGAGCAGAGAAATTATCTCCTGATGAGATGGCGACATGGACAGAGTAAAAGGGATGGTCTGGTGTGTTATCTGTGAGGGCAATGTCGACCCATTCACCACTCGCACCGTTACTGGTTGAGCAAGCATAACCAAGGGTATTGCGTGACGTTGGGCGAAGGCAGAAGACATAAAGTTGCCCTCCGCCCCAGAATCCACGCAGAGCTCTACCGAGTGGGAAAATGAGCCAATAGTAATTGTCCCCTTAAAGGACAACTTAGAGGCAAACGTCGCCGTGTCTAGTGTACCTCCACCAACTACCACTAGACGCTGACGTTTCCTCGACCGCTGAGGACATCTGGTGGCTAGATGTCCTGACTGCTGGCAAACATGACAGACCCTGAGTGCACAAGCGGTCCGGGACTTAGATCCTGCTTGTGACACCTCCCTGGCCTCATGTGACTCAGGAACCAGGACTGGAAATTCAAGAGGTTTGGCAAAAGTAGGAGCCAGCCGAAACCTCTGCCTACACTGGGCTCGCTCTAACCTCCGCTCGTAAAAACGGAGGTCAATTCGAGTGGAGACAGTTATTAACTCCTCCAGTGTGGCAGGAATCTCCCTAGTGGCCAGAGCGTCCTTTACGTGGTCAGCCAAGCCCCTCCAAAATATGGGGATAAGAGCTTTATCCTACCAATCCAGCTCAGATGCTAAGGTGCGGAATTGGACGGCAAAATGACTGACCAAGGACTCACCCTGAGTTAATGCCAGCAATTGGAGCGCAGTATCATGGGTGACTTGAGGTCCTAAAAAGACCTGTTTCAGAGCGCTCAGAAACAGCGGAGCACTCTGCACCACATGATCGCCACGCTCCCACAGCGGCGTAGCCCATTCCAACGCCCTGTCCGACAATAGAGACAAAATAAATCCCACCTTAGCCCGCTCTGTGGGAAAACGTGTAGCCAGGAGCTCGAGATGAATAGAGCACTGACTCACAAATCCCCTACAAAACTTGCTATCACCAGAAAATTTTTCTGGCAGCGGGAGGTGAGATAATGTCGGAACAGGGGTGGCAATGGACATAGTAGCTGCAGCCACGCTGGCAGCCTGTACAGCTACTGCAGTAACATCCACAGCTGAGGTCGCGCTCTCGAGAGCCGCCAACCTACCCTCCAGCTGCTGGATATGCCGCAGAGATTGCTGTATGTCTGTCATCACTAGCCAGACCCTGGCGCTAGTGTAATGTTAGGACTGGCGGAACGCACCAAGAGAGATGTAATGGATGCGTTCGCAGTCCGGGGTCCACCGTGCAGGTGAAACCTGCTGCTAGGACATGACAGACGATATGGCGGTACTCATAAGTATACACGCGTGGGTTAAACCTCACCCAGCGTGAAGAAAGCGATCCTGTTGCGTCACAGGATCGCGGTACCGCACATAGAGCGCGAGCAAGTGGTCAGCGAACTAGACCCCAACAGGGATAGTAGTCCGATTAGACCCTTGCTGGCACTACACCACAACTGGGTGTGAAAAGTATATACAATAGAGGCACCGAAGTGCAAACTGTGCCGTGCTGGCAGGCACCACTAAGTACCCAGACATGGGTCAGGAAGCGCACACAGGCGCGTGGCGCCGCACTGGCGGTCACAGCAGAGGACGCTGACACGTGTGTGACACGTTGAGTGTTAAGTCGGGCGCTAGATAGCAGCCATACACCATACGCGAACAATCATACAGTAGGGTAGGGGTATTTAAAGGACGACTTGCACTCACAACAAACACACGTATAAAGTTGTACACTAGCGCATGGCCGTGCGGTCATGCGCAGTTTATATAGCTGCAGGACAGGAAGCGGCCACAGAAACTTTGCCCTTCCAAGACCTGCCAAGAGGACCAATAGAATGCGCTGCAGAGTCTGAGCACATGACCCTCGATCTCCAACGGGAGATCTTGCCCTGGGCATGCTCAGTGTGCGCAGACAAGGACTTAGTCCCAGAGAAGTCCACTCGCTGCTGACCAGTATTGGCTTTAAAGGCAGAAGCTGGAGAAGCAGCAGTAACTCTTCTCACAGAGTCAGACTGAGCGAGACGCTGGGATCGACGTCCCTGCTGAGCAGGCTCCACTGCGGCTGGAGGAGAATGGGAGACCGCAGCGGAGACGGATCGAGATTCCCCCTGTGCAGCATAGGAAACTCGACTCCTAACATACACCATGGTATAAATACAATTGTCAGCTCGTGTGCAAAAAGTAAGTATGGTATGGTAATGGTACGGCAGTTGGGCATCTGACTTGCCATTTAACAAAGGAGTTACAAATTTCCCTACAGGGATAAACATTTTTCGATCTAATGATCAGAGAGGACAACCACCGGTCACCTATCTTTCAACGAAGTAATAAATTGTTTTTACCGGACTTCAACTTTAACCCTGCTGTTGTCTTCGGTCTGGGGAGACCTATTTTGAACTTTGGTATTTTGGGGGGTGTTCAAGATGCGGTTCTGAAACTTGTGGTTGATTGACTTAAATGAGGATGGGTCGGTCGGCCACGGGTTTCAGAGCCGCATCTTGAATATTTTAAAGAGTATTGAAGTTCAATGTCGGTCGTTTTTGACCAAAGACAACAGCAGGGTTCATTTTCTGTTGGTTAGGTGATAACTTGTTGATCGAAGTTGAACCTTCACCATTTGACAAAATGAGAGCACCTATATTCCCGTTGGAAGTGTAAGCTTGACCGCCACTCTATTTTTTTCCTATGGGGCTTCTGAGTGCAGTCCTTGACTTTTTCCCAAAGCTGATAAAAAAGGATGGAGAGGCAGTTGGGCATTCATTCTGCTGCTATTTTTTTAACAAAATCAAAGTGACCCATTGAGTATAAAAAATTCACCATCAAAGGTCCCATTGATTCAACCCCTACCAATCAGTAAGTTAGCACCTACCCTGTGCATTGTCCATGACCTGTTTTCACCTGACAACTTTTTTAAGGGGGCTGTACCAACATGCTACATTGATTACCTATGAAGTTGTTGGAGGTGCAATAGCTGAATAGCTGACCGTTGTACAGATCAGCATTCTGCTTTGATAGTTCACAATTGAATATTCTGATTGGCTTGTGAATTCTCCATAACTTTTGTAACAATACCAGTTGTAACACTTTAACTTGCTACATACAGTACTTGAAGGTATAGTAATATGACAATTGGCAAGCCACATCTTTACAACTACAAGCATAGCCAAAGTATACGGTGGCCTCTTCGAATTAAGTATGCCCCTTTTTATTCATCTCCTTCCTCAATTAGCTTTCAAAGGCATTTTCAAGCGTGCACTTGGAGAATTCTACAAAACGATAAATCTATGTTTTGATGTCTTGCTTATATTCTTTATTTCACAATACAGTATTATATCTGTATTATCAGTGTACAGACACAACAGCGGGATATAATGTCTCAAGAATCTGAGACAGCAGGAGACGTTAAGAACTCGTAATTACCTACAGGTATATAATGTCTCATGGAAAGCCGTGTTTGAAGCTTGTCTTTTATGTTCCTATTGTTTTTTTCTTTTTTTTCATGCCACATCTTATATTTATTTTAGCAAACTCTTTGTCCGATATGCCGTCATTAATTATAGCCATTGTACACATTTATTTAGGTATATTCATCTTTTTTTCGCATCATTACAAGACTCTTAGTTAGGCAATCTATAGTAATATATTAATACAATAATAACATTGAAGCGTTGTACATCTATACATTGTATTATTGAATTGAACACATAGAGTATATCTGATTATTAGAGGGGGTTATAGACTTAAACATTACACACCAGAGTCTGTAATCTGTCAAGTCACAAAATAAAAGGGTGCAATGCATAGGTCAAAAAATAAAACATTATGTCTAATTAGTAAGTAGGTGTACATATTAGTCCAACACCTTTGACTCTTCTTGGTAACACTTCATAATACATGACTAGACACTGTCAATGGAATGAAATTCAGAGTCAAGAAGCGTGAAAAGAATATAACGCTTAAAAACACTTTTTTACTGATATTAATATGTAAAATAAGATTAAAATAAGATACCTCAAGAGATAAGACGCAGTCTTAATACACACAATCAAGGATTATATATAATAATGATCAATGGATCACACAGTACATAGATAATTGATATGATAACTGAAGAAAAAGCAACACTACTATAAAGCACAAATGTTGTTCAGGTGTGTGGGTAACATGTGATAATAGTCACTGACCACTGTAATATACATTTAAAGTGCTAATGCAGAGTACGGATAAAGATCGGCAAGCCATAAATGATAAAGTGCATACAATTCAATTAAATAGCCATATACACAGTAAAAAACTTTACCAACATGAAGGCACATAAGACGAGATACAGGACGCATCACCCACCCTGACGCGCGTTTCACCTACTTTCTTCCAGACGGGTTTATTTTGTTTTAATCTTAGTTTACTTATTATATCAATAAAAAGTGTTTTTAAGAATTATATTCACTTCACACTTCTTGACACCTAGTTAGTAAGTAGTAAATTCTACAATATATAAATGTCATGTTGATGATCAGAGAAAGTGACTCTCTAATTTTCTCTACTGAGTCATGATGACAGGGGAGTGTTGAAGACACCTACTAGAACTGAATAGAGGCAGACACAAATTTATTGAGACTGAATAACATAATGGAAGATGTATTAAAGTGGTTCTGCCAAGTTTACGAGAAAAACCATATCCTGTTGTGAATTCTGTTGTCGGGCTCCCTCCTGTGGTCATGAATGGTACTTCGGCTGGTTCTGTCCATGGACTTCCTTTGGTGGGTGTTTCTGAGTTTCACAGGTGACGAGGTTAATTCGTTAGCTGCTGCTCTATTTAACTCCACTTAGATCTTTGCTCCATGCCACCTGTCAATGTTGCAGTATTGGTCTAGTTCACTCCTGGATCGTTCTTGTGACCTGTCTTCCCATCAGAAGCTAAGTTCCAGCTTGTATTTCTTTGGTTTGCTATTTTTCTGTCCAGCTTGCTATTTAATTTTTTGTCTTGCTTGCAGGAAGCTCTGGGACGCAGAGGGAGCACCTCCGCACCGTGAGTCGGTGCGGAGGGTGTTTTTGCGCCCTCTGCGTGGTCTTTTTGTAGGTTTTTGTGCTGACCGCAAAGTAACCTTTCCTATCCTCGGTCTGTTCAGTAAGTCGGGCCTCACTTTGCTAAATCTATTTCATCTCTGTGTTTGTATTTTCATCTTTACTCACAGTCATTATATGTGGGGGCTGCCTTTTCCTTTGGGGAATTTCTCGGAGGCAAGGGAGGCTTTATTTTTCTATCTTCAGGGCTAGCTAGTTTCTTAGGCTGTGCCGAGTTGCATAGGGAGCGTTAGGCGCAATCCACGGCAATTTCTAGTGTGTTTGATATGTTTAGGGATTGCGGTCAGCAGAGTTCCCACGTCCCAGAGCTCGTCCTTATTATCAGTAACTATCAGGTCATTCCGTGTGCTCTTAACCACCAGGTCCATTATTGTCCTGACCACCAGGTCATAACAGTACAGGTGGCCCAAAGTACTAATGCATCTCAATAGAGGGATAAGAGAAGTTCTGAGACCATTTTTTTTTCTTTGCAGTGTGCTTTGTCTCTATTTTCCCCTTTACCTCTGGGTGGTTCAGGACACTGGTGTAAACATGGACATTTAAGGTCTGTCCTCTTGGATGGATAATCTCACTACAAGGATACAAAACATTCAAGATTTTGTGGTTCAGAATCCGATGTCAGAGCCTAGGATTCCAATTCCTGATTTGTTTTTTGGTGATATATCTAAGTTCTTGAATTTAAAAAATAATTGTAAATTGTTTCTTGCCTTGAAACCTCGCTCCTCAGGTGACCCTGTTCAACAAGTAAAGATCATTATTTCTTTGTTACGTGGTGACCTTCAAGACTGGGCATTTTGCCTTGCGCCAGGAGATCCGGCATTGCGTGATGTTGATGCGTTTTTCCTGGCACTTGGATTGCTTTATGACGAACCTAATTCAGTGGATCAGGCAGAGAAAATCTTGCTGGCTCTGTGTCAGGGTCAGGATGAAGCGAAGATATATTGTCAGAAGTTTAGAAAGTGGTCTGTGCTCACTCAGTGGAATGAATGTGCCCTGGCAGCAATCTTCAGAAAGGGTCTCTCTGAAGCCCTTAAGGATGTCATGGTGGGGTTTCCCATGCCTGCTGGTCTGAATGAGTCTATGTCCTTGGCCATTCAGATCGATCGACGCTTGCGTGAGCGTAAAGCTGTGCACCATTTGGCGGTACTATCTGAGCATGGGCCAGAGCCTATGCAATGTGATAGGACTTTGACCAGAGCTGAACGGCAAGAACACAGACGTCGGAATGGGCTATGTTTTTACTGTGGTGATTCCACTCATGCTATCTCCGATTGTCCTAAGCACACTAAGCGGTTCGCTAGGTCTGCCACCATTGGTACGGTACAGTCTAAATTTCTATTGTCTGTTACTCTGATTTGCTCTTTGTCATCCTATTCTGTTATGGCATTTGTGGATTCAGGCGCTGCCCTGAATTTGATGGACTTGGAGTATGCTAGGCGCTGTGGTTTTTTCTTGGAGCCCTTGCAGTATCCTATTCCATTGAGAGGAATTGATGCTACGCCTTTGGCCAAGAATAAGCCTCAGTATTGGACCCAATTGACCATGTGCATGGCTCCTGCACATCAGGAGGATATCCGCTTCCTGGTGTTGCATAATCTGCATGATGTGGTCGTTTTGGGGTTGCCATGGCTACAGGTTCATAATCCAGTATTGGACTGGAAATCTATGTCTGTGTCCAGCTGGGGTTGCCAGGGGGTACATGGTGATGTTCCATTTTTGTCTATTTCGTCTTCCACTCCTTCTGAAGTTCCAGAGTTTTTGTCGGATTATCGGGATGTATTTGATGAGCCCAAAGCCAGTGCCCTACCTCCTCATAGGGATTGCGATTGTGCAATTAATTTGATTCCTGGTAGTAAGTTTCCTAAGGGCCGATTGTTCAATTTATCTGTGCCAGAACACGCCGCTATGCGGAGTTATATAAAGGAATCTTTGGAGAAAGGCCATATTCGCCCGCCGTCATCACCGTTAGGAGCAGGGTTCTTTTTTGTGGCCAAGAAGGATGGTTCTTTGAGACCTTGTATTGATTACCGCCTTCTTAATAAAATTACAGTCAAGTTTCAGTATCCTTTGCCGCTGCTGTCTGATTTGTTTGCTCGGATTAAGGGGGCTAGTTGGTTCACCAAGATAGATCTTCGAGGGGCGTATAATCTTGTGCATATTAAACAAGGCGATGAATGGAAAACAGCATTTAATACGCCCGAGGGCCATTTTGAGTACCTGGTTATGCCATTCGGGCTTTCCAATGCTCCATCAGTATTTAGGTCCTTTATGCATGACATCTTCCGAGAGTACCTGGATAAATTCCTGATTGTGTATTTGGATGATATTTTGGTCTTTTCGGATGATTGGGAGTCTCATGTGAAGCAGGTCAGAATGGTGTTCCAGGTCCTTCGTGCGAATTCCTTGTTTGTGAAGGGGTCAAAGTGTCTCTTTGGAGTTCAAAAGGTTATCAATCCTGTGTCATTTCGTTTGGCCCTTCCTGCTTTTTCTGCCATCCATAATGTGTTCCATAGGTCGTTGTTGCAGAGATACGTGGCGCCTGTGGTTCCATCCGTTGATCCTCCTGCCCCGGTGTTAGTTGAGGGGGAGTTGGAGTATGTGGTGGAGAAGATTTTGGATTCTCGTGTTTCGAGACGGAAACTCCAGTACCTGGTCAAGTGGAAGGGTTATGGTTAGGAAGATAATTCCTGGGTTTTTGCCTCTGATGTTCATGCTGCCGATCTGGTTCGTGCCTTTCATTTGGCTCATCCTGGTCGGCCTGGGGGCTCTGGTGAGGGTTCGGTGACCCCTCCTCAAGGGGGGGGTACTGTTGTGAATTCTGTTGTCGGGCTCCCTCCTGTGGTCATGAATGGTACTGCGGCTGGTTCTGTCCATGGACTTCCTTTGGTGGGTGTTTCTGAGTTTCACAAGTGATGAGGTTAATTCGTTAGCTGCTGCTTTATTTAACTCCACTTAGATCTATGCTCCATGCCACCTGTCAATGTTCCAGTATTGGTCTAGTTCACTCCTGGATTGTTCTTGTGACCTGTCTTCCCATCAGAAGCTAAGTTCCAGCTTGTATTTCTTTGGTTTGCTATTTTTCTGTCCAGCTTGCTATTTAATTTTTTGTCTTGTTTGCTGAAAGCTCTGGGACGCAGAGGGAGCACTTCCGCACCGTGAGTCGGTGCGGAGGGTCTTTTTGCGCCCTCTGCTGACCGCAAAGTAACCTTTCCTATCCTTGGTCTGTTCAGTAAGTCGGGCCTCACTTTGCTAAATCTATTTCATCTCTGTGTTTGTATTTTCATCTTTACTCACAGTCATTATATGTGGGGGCTGCCTTTTCCTTTGGGGAATTTCTCGGAGGCAAGGTAGGCTTTATTTTTCTATCTTCAGGGCTAGCTAGTTTCTTAGGCTGTGCCGAGTTGCATAGGGAGCGTTAGGCGCAATCCACCGCTATTTCTAGTGTGTTTGATAGGTTTAGGGATTGCGGTCAGCAGAGTTCCCACGTCCCAGAGCTCGTCCTTATTATCAGTAACTATCAGGTCATTCCGTGTGCTCTTAACCACCAGGTCCATTATTGTCCTGACCACCAGGTCATAACAATATCCATAGTATAGGGGATAACTTCCCTATCGCTGAGATTCCAATCAGTGGTCTAATTTGATGCTCATGTTCTCTTTAACAGCAGGCACAGGGGTTAGCTGCAGCTGCCGGCTTCTAGTAACATAGTAACATAGTTAGTAAGGCCGAAAAAAGACATTTGTCCATCCAGTTCAGCCTATATTCCATCATAATAAATCCCCAGATCTATGTCCTTCTACAGAACCTAATAATTGTATGATACAATATTGTTCTGCTCCAGGAAGACATCCAGGCCTCTCTTGAACCCCTCGACTGAGTTCGCCATCACCACCTCCTCAGGCAAGCAATTCCAGATTCTCACTGCCCTAACAGTAAAGAATCCTCTTCTATGTTGGTGGAAAAACCTTCTCTCCTCCAGACGCAAAGAATGCCCCCTTGTGCCCGTCACCTTCCTTGGTATAAACAGATCCTGAGCGAGATATTTGTATTGTCCCCTTATATACTTATACATGGTTATTAGATCGCCCCTCAGTCATCTTTTTTCTAGACTAAATAATCCTAATTTCGCTAATCTATCTGGGTATTGTAGTTCTCCCATCCCCTTTATTAATTTTGTTGCCCTCCTTTGTACTCTCTCTAGTTCCATTATATCCTTCCTGAGCACCGGTGCCCAAAACTGGACACAGTACTCCATGTGCCGTCTAACTAGGGATTTGTACAGAGGCAGTATAATGCTCTCATCATGTGTATCCAGACCTCTTTTAATGCACCCCATGATCCTGTTTGCCTTGGCAGCTGCTGCCTGGCACTGGCTGCTCCAGGTAAGTTTATCATTAACTAGGATCCCCAAGTCCTTCTCCCTGTCAGATTTACCCAGTGGTTTCCCATTCAGTGTGTAATGGTGATATTGATTCCTTCTTCCCATGTGTATAACCTTACATTTATCATTGTTAAACCTCATCTGCCACCTTTCAGCCCAAGTTTCCAACTTATCCAGATCCATCTGTAGCAGAATACTATCTTCTCTTGTATTAACTGCTTTACATAGTTTTGTATCATCTGCAAATATTGATATTTTACTGTGTAAACCTTCTACCAGATCATTAATGAATATGTTGAAGAGAACAGGTCCCAATACTGACCCCTGCGGTACCCCACTGGTCACAGCGACCCAGTTAGAGACTAAACCATTTATAACCACCCTCTGCTTTCTATCACTAAGCCAGTTACTAACCCATTTACACACATTTTCCCCCAGACCAAGCATTCTCATTTTGTGTACCAACCTCTTGTGCGGCACGGTATCAAACGCTTTGGAAAAATCGAGATATACCACGTCCAATGACTCACCGTGGTCCAGCCTGTAGCTTACCTCTTCATAAAAACTGATTAGATTGGTTTGACAGGAGCGATTTCTCATAAACCCATGCTGATATGGAGTTAAACAGTTATTCTCATTGAGATAATCCAGAATAACATCCCTCAGAAACCCTTCAAATATTTTACCAACAATAGAGGTTAGACTTACTGGCCTATAATTTCCAGGTTCACTTTTAGAGCCCTTTTTGAATATTGGCACCACATTTGCTATGCGCCAGTCCTGCGGAACAGACCCTGTCGCTATAGAGTCCCTAAAAATAAGAAATAATGGTTTATCTATTACATTGCTTAGTTCTCTTAGTACTCGTGGGTGTATGCCATCCGGACCCGGAGATTTATCTATTTTAATCTTATTTAGCTGGTTTCGCACCTCTTCTTGGGTTAGATTGGTGACCCTTAATATAGGGTTTTCATTGTTTCTTGGGATTTCACCTAGCATTTCATTTTCCACCGTGAATACCGTGGAGAAGAAGGTGTTTAATATGTTAGCTTTTTCCTCGTCATCTACAACCATTCTTTCCTCACTATTTTTTAAGGGGCCTACATTTTCAGTTTTTATTCTTTTACTATTGATATAGTTGAAGAACAGTTTGGGATTAGTTTTACTCTCCTTAGCAATGTGCTTCTCTGTTTCCTTTTTGGCAGCTTTAATTAGTTTTTTAGATAAAGTATTTTTCTCCCTATAGTTTTTTAGAGCTTCAATGGTGCCATCCTGCTTTAGTAGTGCAAATGCTTTCTTTTTACTGTTAATTGCCTGTCTTACTTCTTTGTTTAGCCACATTGGGTTTTTCCTATTTCTAGTCCTTTTATTCCCACAAGGTATAAACCGCTTACACTGCCTATTTAGGATGTTCTTAAACATTTCCCATTTATTATCTGTATTCTTATTTCTGAGGATATTGTCCCAGTCTACCAGATTAAGGGCATCTCTAAGCTGGTCAAACTTTGCCTTCCTAAAGTTCAATGTTTTTGTGATTCCCTGACAAGTCCCCCTAGTGAAAGACAGGTGAAACTGCACAATATTGTGGTCGTTATTTCCTAGATGCCCAACCACCTGCAGATTTGTTATTCTGTCAGGTCTATTAGATAGTATTAGGTCTAAAAGTACTGCTCCTCTGGTTGGATTCTGCACCAATTGTGAAAGATAATTTTTCTTGGTTATTAGCAGAAACCTGTTGCCTTTATGGGTTTCACAGGTTTCTGTTTCCCAGTTTATATCCGGGTAGTTAAAGTCCCCCATAACCAGGACATCATTATGGGTTGCAGCTTCATCTATCTGCTTTAGAAGTAGACTTTCCATGGTTTCTGTTATATTTGGGGGTTTGTAACAGACCCCAATGAGAATTTTGTTACCATTTTTCCCTCCATGAATTTCGACCCATATGGACTCGACATCCTCATTTCCTTCGCTAATATCCTCCCTTAAAGTGGACTTTAGACAAGACTTTACATAGAGACAAACCCCTCCTCCTCTCCGATTTTTACGATCCTTTCTAAACAGATTGTAACCCTGTAAGTTAACTGCCCAGTCATAGCTTTCATCTAACCATGTCTCGGTTATTCCCACTATGTCAAAGTTACCTGTAGATATTTCTGCTTCTAGTTCTTCCATCTTGTTTGTCAGGCTTCTGGCGTTTGCGAGCATGCAGTTTAGAGGATTTTGTTTTGTTCCAATCTCCTCGCTGTGGATTGTTTTACAAATGTTCTTACCTCCCATCTGAGTATGTTTTCCTGGGTCTTCTTTGTTCAAGTCTAATGTTTTTCTTCCCGTCCCCTCTTCTGCCTCCTGTGACCTACCCATCGACAGCAGGAAAATCTGGACTATAAGATTCACCCACCATTTTCTTCCAAAATTTTGGAAGAAAAAAGTGCATCTTATAGTCCACAAATATTGTATATACCTCAGTATGGTGACTGCCAACTCCACAACAACCTAAGAAAGATTATTAGCTGCCACCACCATTCATTTACAAATGTCTATTGGACACCAGTTTCAGGAGGTTATGCCTTTTGGGTGCGGTCTACAGAGCAAAAGGAACTGAACTATTACATTTTATATTTAATCCAGAAAGATTGGCAGTGTTTACAAAAAAATATACAAAATATTTTACACAGGGAACAAACCAATACAGCATATACTATTATATAAATTAAGAAGGATTCACAAAAGAAACTTACTAAATCCGGGATGTGGAATTGTGTAGATTTATGGAGGGAAGCACTCCTAGGAAAAACATTCGAAAACGTGGATCAAGACTATGTAGTGATATCCCTTTGCAGCATTGGACACAGATCAGAATTTGCCTTGCGTTTTGTTAGCTCCTGAGTTAAACCTCCTTATATTTCCCCTTGATGACTCACAACAGGGAGGTCAGGGGATGTTGCTTTAGTTTCAGAAAATTATGAGATTCACAATTTCAAGGATATCTAGGTCATTGGGGGTCACAGGTGAGGGCTACTGCCGTCATCTTTCCTTTTGTGATTTTATGTTTACATAGAGACCAAAGGAGTAGACTCATCTATCAGGATGTTATTCAATTGGAGGGATTCTGGCCATTGCATAGAGACATGAAACCATGCTTTGTGTTCACCTCTTCATCACATTTCTGAAAATATGACTTTTCTATCAATTAGCTTGAGGCAGTTTATACAGACCTTCCTTCTTAATTTCTAATAGGCAGAAAAAGACCACAGAGATCATTCTTTACTAGAATGGGCTAAGCAGTTGCATGATACAACTGACCAGACGTAATTTCAGGAGAACTCTGAGCTGAGCCTGACAAATCAGCTGCAGCTCCAAGCGGTGATGTCAATAAGGTGAGCGGAGTTCATAGTCAATGAACTCCTGTGACCTCCCTTACATCAGCGCCTGCTGCATGAGAACTTTCTCACAAACGCTGACGTCTGTGAGGTCACTGGAGTTCATCGACTAAGAACTCTGCTCACAAATCAGAGCTGGTGTTACTCGCTCTGTCAAACAGATGACAGCATGGGAAAAACTGGATGTTAGGGCTCCCTTTCATTTGAATTGGGTCAGGGATAGAGTTTGCATTTGGGTACTGTTCTGGTTCCTGAACAAACCTTTTTAAAATATTTTGACGAACCTTTTGGATCCAAACATCCACAGGTTCACCCATAACTAATCTAAGTTTCTCCTAGTTCTTATCTCAGTCGTAAATATGCTTTTCCACATTCCTGGTGCAATAGCCTCACATCTGTTAGCTATTAGGAGTTTCCTTATTTACCTGATTACAAAGGAGGGGGACGGCTTCACAGAGTGTCATATGCAGATAACTTGTAGAGTGCAAGCTCTTTCTCTCATCTCTGCAAGGATTTTAATTTTCTTCATGACAGCCTGAAAGCAGAGGCAGAGATTGCAGAAGCTATTTTGTAGTGAATCTGTATAGTGACATCTTAGAGCTCACAGCTTAGCAATCGTGATAAATATGGAAAGGATGGGAACACTGAATCACCTTGCCATTACTAAAGCTGTGAATGAGTTAAAGTGCTTGAAACATGTTCTACACAGACCTAGGAGACCTTAGAATGTTACAAATGTGTTTTCAGGGCAATTGGAGACTTTGACATACCTGCAATTTTCAGAAAATCTATTTGCTCTGAATTTAATATTTGTGCAAAATTTGATGGAGCTGGTGAATTCAATTTTCAAAAGATTTGCTATTCTCGAAAAAGCAGTCAACAAATTGTGTCCAAAAATGTAAAGAATGTGTCACCAAGTTTTTTTTGTAGCATGAATAATAGATGAAGGTTCCCCCATGATAGTATGGATGGCATTCATTGAGCCAGATGCACTATGTGTGTTTTGCATCAGGTAATGGGATATTCAAGTTCTACAACTGGATGTTGAGGTTCAATGCACATTACAGTTATCTGCATTTATCTAAATCTAGATAAAACTAAATCTTATATTATCCTAATGTGCCATGTCTTTCATTAATGTATTCCTCAATTCAACTCTTATGTACAATCTGTTTGCATACTTTTCCCCATGGAATTCTTCTGGCAGTATCATCAATCTTCTTCACAGCTCATAATTTGCCAAGATACAAACTACTAAAGGATTTATGAGATTTTTTTATTTTCAGAAACAGCACTATTCTTGTCCATAGGCTGTGTCTGGTATTGCATCATACCTCAATTCAAACAGTTAATTTCAATAAGTAATCCAAAGACCAAATTAACAAACTTGTAAATTATATGAATGTAATTGATATTGTACATATTCTCTAGTAGGACATATTCTGTAGATGTCCTTCATTACCAGATTGGAAGGTGCCTCTGATGAACCAAGCAAGTTTTTTCTTCTTTGAGTGGCTTGTACCACCTCACTCTTAGCCAACGTCTTTTTGAAAAGCAGTTATTTAACTCATAATTGCCTAGAAGTGTACTTCAGAAAGGTTGTAAATACATAAGAGCGGATCAATCAACTAGGATGAAGTTTGGTTCGAAATTCCTGAAATCTATGGTTTTATACGAATTCAAACATTTTGCAATTCACTTAGTGGTTAAAAAAAAAACTTGTCCGACATCATTTCCCACACTGCTTTATCATCAGAGATTGGGCAAATGTAATTTTGCACTGCAGCGTGAGTCTCCCCATAATGCCCTGCAGCTATGACATCTAGTGGGTTATCATACCTTGAACAGTGGTCATCAGTACCTAGGTCATCACATATCAGTAGTTCCCAGCAGAGCACAGTTTGCATGGCAGAGTCATTTTTAATCTCTAGTTACTTGGTAAGTATCTCCCTTATGTTGAGTATAAGCTTTTATAGTTAGCGAGGTCATCTCTCTCTCTCCTGTAGAGTGTAAGCTCTTATGGTCAAGTGGGTCCTTAATATAGACTTTAAGCTCTTATGGTCAGCGGAGTTTTCGCTCTCTCTTTCCACTAGAGTGTAAGCTCTTATAGTCAGCAAGGTCCCATCTCTCTCTTAAAGAGTGTAAGCTCTTATGGTCAGTGGGGTCCCCTCTCTCCTGTAGAGTGTAAGCTCTTATGGTCAGCGTGGTCCTCGCTCTCCTGTAGAGTGTAAGCTCTTATGGTCAGCGGGGTCCTCTCTCTCCTGTAGAGTGTAAGCTCTTATGGTCAATGGGGTCCTCTCTCTCCTGTAGAGTGTAAGCTCTTATGGTCAGTGGTTTCCCCTCTCTCCCCATTAGAGTGTAAGCCCTTATGGGCAGTGGGGTCCTCTCTCTCCTGTAGAGTGTAAGCTCTTATGGTCAGTGGTTTCCCCTCTCTCCCCATTAGAGTGTAAGCTCTTATGGTCAGTGGGGTCCTCTCTCTCCATCTCCTGTAGAGTGTAAGCTCTTAGGGTAAGTTCCCACAGGGCATTTTTGCTGCATTTTTTTATGCCAATTTCCAGCTGCTTTTTACAGTACCAGCAAAGAATATGAGATTTCAGAAATGTCATGCACACATATTGCTTTTTGGTGCTTTGCTGCTTTTTTGGACATAGAGTATGTCACTTCTTTCGACGTTTTTGCAGCGTTTTTCACCCATTGGCTTGAATGGGTGTTGAAAAAACATAGCAAAAACGCAGGTACATTTTTTTGCAGCGTTTTTACTGCAGAAAGTAAATGGACATTAGTATGGACAAAGAGACACAAAAAATGCACTAAAAACGCAACAAATCCGCACCAAAAATGCACCTAAACCTGTATTTTTGCAGCAGCTTCTTTCCTGCCAAGAAGGTCAGGTTTTGCTGCAGAAAAAAACAGCAAAAACTCCCTGTGTAAACTTACTCTTATGGTCAGCGGTGTCCTCTCTCTCCTGTAGAGTGTAAGCTCTTATGGTCAGTGGGGTCCTCTCTCTTATGTAGAGTGTAAGCTCTTATGGTCAGTGAGGTCCTCTCTCCTGTAGAGTGTAAGCTCTTATGGTCAGTGGGGTCCTCTCTGTCTCTCCTGTAGAGTATTATCTCTTATGGTCAGCGGGGTCCTCTCTCTCCTGTAGAGTGTAAGCTCTTATGGTCAGCATTGTCCTCTCTCTCCTGTAGAGTGTAAGCTCTTATGGTCAGTGGGGTCCTCTCTCTCCTGTAGAGTGTAAGCTCTTATGGTCAGCGGGGTCCTCTCTCTCTCTTGTAGAGTGTAAGCTCTTATGGTCAGTGGGGTCCTCTCTCTCCTGTAGAGTGTAAGCTCTTATGGTCAGCGGGGTCTTCTCTCTCCTGTAGAGTATAAGCTCTTATGGTCAGTGGGGTCCTCTCTCTCTCCTGTAGAGTGTACGCTCTTATGGTCAGTGGGGTCCTCTCTCTCTCGTAGAGTGTAAGCTCTTATGGTCAGCGGGGTCTTCTCTCTCCTGTAGAGTATAAGCTCTTATGGTCAGTGGGGTCCTCTCTCTCTTGTAGAGTGTACACTCTTATGGTCAGTGGGGTCCTGTCTCTCCTGTAGAGTGTACGCTCTTATGGTCAGTGGGGTCCTCTCTCTCTCTTGTAGAGTGTAAGCTCTTATGGTCAGCGGGGTCTTCTCTCTCCTGTAGAGTATAAGCTCTTATGGTCAGTGGGGTCCTCTCTCTCTCCTGTAGAGTGTACGCTCTTATGGTCAGTGGGGTCCTCTCTCTCCTGTAGAGTGTAAGCTCTTATGGTCAGCGGGGTCCTCTCTCTCTCTTGTAGAGTGTAAGCTCTTATGGTCAGCGGGGTCTTCTCTCTCCTGTAGAGTGTAAGCTCTTATGGTCAGTGGGGTCCTCTCTCTCCTGTAGAGTGTACGCTCTTATGGTCAGTGGGGTCCTCTCTCTCCTGTAGAGTGTACGCTCTTATGGTCAGTGGGGTCCTCTCTCTCTCCTGTAGAGTGTACGCTCTTATGGTCAGTGGGGTCCTCTCTCTCTCCTGTAGAGTGTACGCTCTTATGGTCAGTGGGGTCCTCTCTCTCCTGTAGAGTGTAAGCTCTTATGGTCAGCGGGGTCCTCTCTCTCTCTTGTAGAGTGTAAGCTCTTATGGTCAGCGGGGTCTTCTCTCTCCTGTAGAGTATAAGCTCTTATAGTCTTTGGGGTCCTCTCTCTCTCCTGTAGAGTGTAAGCTCTTATGGTCAGTGGGGTCCTCTCTCTCTCCTGTAGAGTGTACGCTCTTATGGTCAGTGGGGTCCTCTCTCTCTCCTGTAGAGTGTAAGCTCTTATGGTCAGCGGGGTCCTCTCTCTCTCCTGTAGAGTGTACGCTCTTATGGTCAGTGGGGTCTTCTCTCTCCTGTAGAGTGTAAGCTCTTATAGTCTTTGGGGTCCTCTCTCTCTCCTGTAGAGTGTAAGCTCTTATGGTCAGTGGGGTCCTCTCTCTCTCCTGTAGAGTGTACGCTCTTATGGTCAGTGGGGTCCTCTCTCTCTCCTGTAGAGTGTAAGCTTTATGGTCAGCGGGGTCCTCTCTCTCTCCTGTAGAGTGTAAGCTCTTATGGTCAGTGGGGTCCTGTCTCTCCTGTAGAGTGTAAGCTCTTATGGTCAGTGGGGTCCTCTCTCTCCTGTAGAGTGTAA
This sequence comes from Ranitomeya imitator, assembly GCF_032444005.1. Taxonomy (NCBI): domain Eukaryota; kingdom Metazoa; phylum Chordata; class Amphibia; order Anura; family Dendrobatidae; genus Ranitomeya; species Ranitomeya imitator. The sequence continues at coordinate 127,872,625 of NC_091290.1, forward strand.
GCTTTTATGGTCAGTGGGGTCCTCTCTTTCTGTTTCTCCTTTAGAATGTAAGCTCTTAGGAGCAGCAGAGTTTTATCTCTTTGTCTCTCTTACAGAAAATAAGGTCTTATAATCAGCAGGACTTTGTTTCTCTTTTCTCCATTTGCATTTTGCCAATCAATTTCAAACTCTCCAGTATTGAGAAATGCGCAAATTTATTCACCACAAATCTAACTTTTGGGGAAAATTCTGCAAGGTAGGCAAATTCAAATTTCAAAAGTTCTGCTTATCTCTAGCAGTAAGTTTTCCAAAATCCTATATCTAGTTGCCAGCCATCTTGGAAAATGAAAGAACTCCTATCCAGCCTTGATACTAAGCTATTTTCAAGCCCATGACCCCATTATAGAGGCTTCAGCCTGCATATATCAGAGCCATTTATTTAATTAGTCTCTTAGCATAACTACTTGACCAATGTTCAGAGGTCCTTGCCACTACAAGCCATATACTTAGATAAATCCCTCTTGCCATATCAAGTTAACAAATGAATTACTACTGCCTCTGCATGTACAAATGCAACCTCAATGTCTTACTACAAGTATATCCAAATATAAAATACCTTTAGGTGAAGGTCGCGGCTCGTAAAATGTACTTTGCACAAACAAAGCCACCAATCTAAGTCTGTTTGACAACACTGCCTATCGGCATTAACAGAACATTAAACAAATTGACCACTTAAAGAGCTAATAATGCCAAGATATTTTAGGGATCGTGGAACAAGAAGACTAACTGTGTCTCTGGACATCACCAGCGCCATTGTAAATCATTAGCTCCTCCCGGAATAGATTGTTAAACCATAGATACCTCATTTCCTTTCAGGCTCCTAATTTTCAGGATGAACAAACACAGTTTTGCTAATCTGTAAGACATGAGTTCACAGCCTAAAAGAAGCATTAAAACACTTTAAACGCAACAAGGTTAATGAACGTAGCTATAAATCTGGCTAAATAAATTGAAGTATTTAAGGCGGAGGATAAGTTTGCACCTCGGAGTCGAAATATATTCTCAGCTCAGACTGGTGTCTGGGAAGCTGTTAGTTCATTTACTTTTAATTTGTCATTGACTTTTACAGTTTAACAAGTAGCTGCTTTAAATGGTTTATTATGTTGGAAATGATTATCGTGAAAGGGAAAATTTTAGGAAACAGGCAATACGGTGATAAAAAAAAATTATATTGCAAAGGAAAATATTGGAGTATTAATCATAGAAAATGTGCATAAAAATGAAAAATAAAATAAATATGCAAGTAATGCATATTGTAAGGCTAGGTTCACATTGCGTTAGCGCAGTCCGTTCAACGCATTCGTTAAACGGACTGCGCTGACGCAAGTGCCGACTTTGCACAGCGCTAGCGCAGATGGAGCATCTGCTAGCTCCATCTGCGCTAGCGGTGACAGACCCAGAAACGCTCCACCCGCGCCTCGGGTCCGTCACTCAATGTCGGACGCATCGCTAGCGCATGCCCATTGTGGGCGTGCGCTAGCGATGCGTCCGACATTGCATTCAGTGGCGCCGTTAACGGACTACGTTACACCACGTTGTGCCGCGGTGTAACGTAGTCCGTTAATCGGAGACACTGAACGTAATGTGAACCTAGCCTAGGTTGCATTAGTACAAGTCCTGGATGGGAGGTGTCTAGCCTTGGTGGTGTACGACATGGAGAAGCAAAGTCCAGCATGGATACTGTCAAGAGTTTTTTTTTAATGGGCCTGAATTTGTGGGTCCAGGTTTTAGGAACAGCTTGAAGAATTGTGTGGGACTGACTGCTATCTTATCTCCAATCTAGGCTGGGCAGTCCAATTAAAAAGTGTCTGAGCGGTCTCTGAGGGGGTCTGCGAGTGAAGGTGGAAAGACCTGTGATACTGTGCAGAATGTAAATGGGTGAGCTGGTACATCTCTGGGACTGTTTATTTTATGTTATACCATTTTGTTTGAGAAAGGTTATTTCTTTTGCTTTGGTTGAAGATTTATGGACTACAATAAATCCAGCTCTTTTGCACCCAAACAACTTAATGTATCTGCCTACCTCAAACCGCTGCCAGAGAGAGTGAACCCCTTCCAATAGATATGTATATCAGTTGTTCAGCCACTTTCCCTTCTCCGCTTCACCCTCCAGCTTCTGGCTAAAAGACAACTAACTGCAGCAGGAGCCTCCCCCCTTCTTGACACAGTCTGTAGTAGGACATAAAGATAAATAGACCCCTCCCTTCTGCAAAGAACAGTACCCTGCACCAAACAGTGGACAGATCATCAAGAAATATTATCCCATTTGTTTCGGCAGCCTGCAAAAAATCTTGTAAACTGATACTCATGGGGAGCAAGAGTATCTCCTGTTGAGTTCTGCCATATATTTCTAAGTTTTAGTGTTCCTATAACGTATTTTATTGCTCAATTGCATCAAAGCGTAAAACAATTTTGTGTATACAGTTCCTGTGCAGAGCTACAGTATGTCTATCTATGATCACAGACTTCAAACAAACGTTGTATCGTTTGCCTTTTTGCGTTTTATTTCCCAGGAAAATAGATTCACGGTGAAGTTGTTCTCCAGAAATTTAATATCCCATATTATAATCTAGTGTCTTACAGACCCCAGAGCATAATAAACGTAAGAGATGTAAAAAATAAAAAATACTGACCTCACCGCTCACCACTCTGTCCCCTCCACTCCTCACCATCAGCCTTCCAAGTCCTCGCGACATCTTCTCACACCGAAATCCCGGGACCTCCCACGCTGTACTAAGAGTTCCGCCTTTGAGGGGTTTTGGGAGGATTCTCCACATTCATGATCACGGCGCACGGCATAATGTCATGACCCCATGATCTTTCGTATGCTTGGGTAGATCCCTCCCGGACCCCCATCACAACAGAATGCCCCAGCCAGGCGTGATAGACCCAAAAATGTTTGCACGAGTTGCAGTGACCTAAAGATGCGGCAAGTACTAGATGGGTGACGGTAAGCAGCGAAAAGGCAGGAAAGGTGAGAATTTTTTTTATTTTCTAAATTTCGATGGCCTTCTACTTTTCAGAAAAATGGCTGTCAGTGGCTTCTAATTTACATACGGAAATAAATTATAAAAAAAAAAAATCAACATTTTGACGAATGCGGATTTTTATAAAATTTATGTGGAATTCAGTTCCACTCGAATTTGCTAATTCTTCTTTACTTTCTGGTAATTTAATTTCTTATATTTAATCACCTCCATTTCCAATAGCAGGAAGCCATGGGAACGCTTTACACATCGGTATCATGGGAAATAATTAAAGAAAAGTTCCACTTTGGGGGGTCAGAAGATCATCATCAATATTGCTCATTTTTAAAGTAATTTAATTCTTCGGAATACGAAAACATTTAATTGACGATTGATGCCACCATCAATATAGCAGCTGCTGATATGAATATAATTAGTTTCTGAATTTCCGACTTTGAAGGTCACAACCTGTTACATTGTTTTATTAATGGCCTTGTGTTTTTTCCTAAAAGGAGAAGTTATTGGAAACAGGGGAGCGAGACCATATGTGATGTAATAAGGATGTCTGTGCTTCTAATCACATTTTTGCATCGTTTGCCCAGATTGTATTCCCAATTACAGCAAAACTGTAATAAAGGGACATTTTTTGACGAAGAGCAAATATTGAATTGCATGGGCTAACATTAATAGCCAATTGTACTGAGGGTCTCGTTACATTTTCAGAATGTAAAGGGAAATTGGGTCGTGTGTTTTTATAGATTAACTGACACATTTGTAAATAGGATCGAAAAGGGCCATACTGCTCATTGGAATAATTTAGAGGAAAGCTCAAAAGTTAATGTAAATGGTCACGTTATTGGTCAAGCTTAAAAATTGGAAAAAAATGAAAAATTACCATACAATACATCCTGAAAACACAAAACAATAAAAGACAACAGCAGAAATCTGATATTTCTAGTCTTCCAGTTCCTTGGCTCCTCTCATATTCTATTCAATACTGCCAATGATCAAAGATTACATTGGGTTATGGTCCAAACATTGCAATTAAAATAACCTATAAGCGGAAAATAGATTAACTGGACAAAATAAATTTGGTAAAATCATTCAATTTAGACAGATATAATGCAAATCCAATCTTTTTTTGCTATTCTGCCATTTTGTTTTCTAGTCTTGTGTAGATCTATTGGATTTTCCTGGAAGGAAAAATAAAGAAGTACAGAGTAGCCAAACCAATACCCAATGGGGTAGATAATTATTTCCTTTTAATTTTGAGCGTAATTCTTGAGGCATAGAAGCCTCATATAAATTAGATAAAATTTGCCAAGTGCACCAATTTTGGCAGGACTAGTCGACCATCTCATTTCAATATGTCCTCTTGACTCTCCGCAGACAGATCATGTTGGGGAGAGAAAAATTTGGAAGTTTTAATGTCAATACCAGAACCTCTTAATTTCAAGAGGGATAAGGCACTGGCAGAGAGGCGTCTGATATCTGCTTTCTCTTCTCTGCCGTGAATGGGGATTCCAGATCACCAGTCATGCAGTATAATCCTCCAGTAAGAGCACAGGCACATCAGTTTTCCAGACCTTAATGTTGAAAAGATATTCGACCCTCTGGATTAAAATCTTCAAAATTATTTCAGGAACATAAATATAGACTGTACAGACCAGTCGGCAAAACTCAACATCTTTCAGCCAGAAGGTCTTAAACTTTGTTGAGACCTTCTGAGCTTTCCTGTCTTTCTCTTCTCTGCCCATGTGTATGAAATTCAAATAGTTTCCTGTCAAATGAAATTTCATATGACCATTATCTCATGTGTATGGCCAAGTTAAATTTGACCTCCTTGGCACCAATTTAAAATATGTCACACATGGCTAAACTTTCATGTGCCGATAGCCATTTAATGTGTATAGATGCCTTAAGAAAGGTTGTTTTGGACTTTAACAATGATGGCCTATCCTTAGGATACATCATCAATATCTGACTAGGGAGGGTGAGACACTTGGCATTCCTGACGATCAGATATTACCGATGTCAGCAGTACCCGTAAATGATAAGTTAAGGAGCTGCTCAGCTCCATCTACTATATAGTGGCTTTGTTTGTGCAGTGGCCACTATTCCATTGACAGAGCTTTGCAGCTCCATAACTGAACACTTTCAGCTGCTGCTGATACTGGAAACAACTGATCGGCAGGGAGAAGGGTGTTGCACTTCCACCAATCAGACAATGACAACTTATCCTAAAAATAGGTAATTAATGTTGAAAAGTAGGACCATGAAAATCAGACTCTTGTGTACTGTTCCCTAGAAGCTTGATTTAACGGGTCCATAAGGGACTCTATGCACTCTATATGACCCCACACATTAAGCAATTTGTTAGTATTTTAAACCTTTTCATTTTGCAACGCTTAAGATATGTTGAGCCTACAAGTAAGAAAAGACAAATCTGCAACCTGAAAATTGGGAAGAGGTGGTTTTTCAGGCTCCTGAAAAACAATTCAAGGCCATTTAAACTCTGTTGTATTTACCACTTTTACCACTTAATTTTGGGGTTTAGATAAAGAGCTGTTTTTGGAAGTCTTGTTGTACATTTGTAGACTTATCCAATATTTTGGGGGTTTAGATAAAGAGATTGTTTGAAAGTAATGTTGTACATTTGTAGACATTTCCAATAATTTTGGGGTTTAGATAATGAGCTTTCTTTGGAAGTCATGTTGTACATTTGTTGACTTTCCAATACTTTTGTGGTTTAGATGAAGAGCTTTTTTTGGAAGTCATGTTGTACATCTGTAGACTGTTCAAATACTTTTGGGGTTTAGATAAAGAGCTTTTTGGGAAGTTATGTTGTACATTTGTAAACTTTTCCAATACTTTTGAGGTTTAGATAAAGAGCTTTTTTGGAAGTCATGTTGTACATTTGTAGATTTTTCCAATACTTTTGGGGTTTAGATAAAGAGCTTTTTTCAGAAGTCATGTTGTACATTTGTAGACTTTTTCAATACTTTTGAGGTTTAGATAAAGAGGTTTTTTTAAAATCATGTTTTACATTTGTAGGCTTTTCCAATACTTTTGGGGTTTAGATAAAGAGCTTTTTTTGGAAGTCATGTTGTACGTTTGTAGACTTTTCAAATACTTTTGGAGTTTAGGTAAAGAGCTTTTTTGGAAGTCATTTGTAGACTTTCCATAGCATAGCTTAAAAAAAAATCATCAATCAAATATAAGAAAGTCAATTTGAATTAAGTGTGAAATAGATTTTACGAACAAAAGAAAGCAAATACATCTAATAAATAATTATCTCTGCAGGTGCGACGGCGCGCTCTTATTTAATGGCAGACGAGTCAATAGGGGGATCTATTTTTAGGCTGAATTACTGCCCTCCATTATGTACAGTGCAGTTGAAATGTCTGTGGGATATTATCAGTCATTATAAAATGCAGTGTTGCATGTCTCTCAGCTCTTCCGATAAATGAGATTATTGTTTAGAGAATCGTTTCCAAAAGGATAGAAGAGAACAGTTGTTTTTTTTTTTTGAAAGCCTGTTACTTTTACGAAATCCAACTTTCCCCTTGTCTTTGCATCCTTATCGTGCTTTGCAGACCTGAAAATCCCACCAAACCTGTAGATATCCATCAAGCCTTATATAACCTCATGGGAAGTGGATTGGAAGTCGCCATTCATTATTATTTACTTATTTTTTAATCTGATTTATGATCTGCTGAAGCAGAACATTCATTAGGCGAGCTGAGAATTGTTCTGTCCATGAGGGCAAGTAACCTGACAGAATCATTATTTTTCAGTAAAACAGGAGTTCAATTATTTCTCTAAAATCCGCTTCCGGATATAACAGTACAGGATTTTTAATCACAATTTTTGAGCATTACTACAGATTTGTCCTTACTTACCTTTTCTGATAGCTCAACATATTCAGAGATGTGTGGATTAAAAAATGTCCAGCTTTAATAAAACATGATTTGGGGATGTTCTGTTGGAAGAGGTTTATTCTAAACGTGTCTATGTATGGCCACACAGTGGTGACAGTCTGTTGATGGCTTTGTTAACATGACTCCATTTTGAATTGACCTTGTATCTTGAGAGCTTGGAGTCCTTAGTGATGGAGGAATCAATGTTAGAGTAGACAAATTTGTAGGTATGATGTTGTCCCTTCAATAAAACTGATTGGTAAATGCTACACTACACAGTGAGTGGCCATGCAAAAATCACTAATACCCTATTTATATGTATTTTTATAGTGAGATGAATCATGGGAAATCACCGAGTGCAGAAAGACCCTATACAAAAACTATACTGGGGTTCCTTAAGGAAAATAGTCCTAAATACTGTAAATGCCTCGTCTGTCCGAGGCCAGAGGCTCGAAAATGCTGCCTCAAACAGTCATGGTACAAGCCACTACTCCTGACAGATTAGAGAAACCCCAACTGTCACCCTTTAGCCCCTATACAGGGATTTGTGCTTATAAAAAGGGCTGTGGAGTCGGAGTCGAAGTCGTGGAGTCAGAGTCAGAGCCCATTTTGGTGGAGTCAGAGTTGGAGTCAGAGTCGGTGTCATGGAAATTGAGGCGTCCGAGTCAGAGGTTTGGCTTTCCGAATCCACGGCCCTGCTTATAACGCTGTCCAGTGGACAGCTTCCATGGAAAGTCAGCTGTCTAGAACAGCGATCTGGAGGCAGGAAGGATCACCAAGTAGAGTCAAAGCCAAGAGGTCAAATAAAGAACAGTATATTAAAACAAGACAATAGTCAAAATTCATAATGAGAGAAATCAAGAAACCACCACAAGCATGGACAGGAACTCAAGACAAGTAGCAAAACTAATTGACTGACAGTAGAAGTCAGAGACCCAGGAGTTTAAATAGTAGGCAGCCTCACCGAAGGCTCTCAGAGAGGAGCAATCAAGACAAGACAATAAATTGATTAGTTCCCTGATGTCATTGCACCAAAAGTCCCAGGAATGAGGTTGCCAATAAAGGCGCGATGTCGCCTAATGCCAAAGCAGGTGGTGGCATAGATGTTACAGTATCATAGCAGATCCCATTTATTCTATGAACTCATCGGTAGGAAACTACTTTACATGGGATAATAGGTTACTTTACCTACTAAGCTCGAGTGTAGCTTTACTGGCTGCACATACTGTATGTCTGCCCTGCCATTGGATTAGTGCAATGGTGTGTAAATTGTGTCACAAATTGTGTATTGCAACCCATGCAGTCTGAGAAGAGGGCTACCTGAGTGGATATTTTCATAGCTAAGCCAGCCCCCTACTCTATAGATCAACTTAAACATTTAAGATGAGCCCCCTTCTCACACAGCATCTATAAGGTGTTAATACAGGAATCATTGTGTGTGTCAAGCACAAGCAAAAAGAGATCCTTCTGAGACCCAAGACATTTTTTGGATTATCAAATCGATAATTAAACTCTATTAGTTTTACATAGGCATATTCAAATGGGTTATCCAGAACTATGTTAATTTTTTACTGTAGGCTTAAGAACGAACAGGCACGTACTGGCCTGTTCTGACCATCGTAGATCACTGCTGACAGAATGGTCACCGACCCCTCCTGCCAGCTATCCAGCGGCTTCTGCTGACATCGCATCAACAGATCATCAGCTTCTCTTCCACTCTACTCTGCTGACATCATACTGATTTACAAAGAGCTCCCCGCCGCCTAACTGCGGGGAGCCAACTGTTTCACAGCGTGATGCCGGCAGTCACTCCTTATCGACAGAGCAGCTCAGAAAAATAATAGCTGCTCAGTTGACGTGGAGCAGCTGAATCGCTGCCAGGAGCGGTCAGTGACTGTTAGGAGATAGAACAGAAGGATAGTTGCTAACTAGTAAGCAACTACCTGCCTGTTAGTTAAAAAAAATAATTTAGTCCTGGATAACCAATTTAAGATTTTTTTTAGTGAGTATAACTAAAAAAAAATGACACTATCTTATCAGGTTATGTTCTTGGCAGAAGTTCACTGATCATTTCTGGAATGTAAGATCTGTCAGCAGATGGAGATACCGGGTACTAGAACCACAATCCATTGCTTCATCTACCTAATTAAAATTGTACTAATCCCCTATGTAGTCTTTTCCAAGTCTCTTCCTTATCCCCTCCCTCCAACAGAGCCAGATTTAATTACCAGTCTCCTCACATAGGCACAGTAGGATCAATCAGTCGACGGGGCCTTCTGTGCTTCTGTCCACCTGTGCACATACAAGGATATCCTTAAAACACTGCCGCTCGGATGAGTAGAGGCTGGCAAAGAACAGATTTCGCAAACCACTGCTGTTAATACATGCTGATTTCCCACAAGCCACATTTCGCTTCTAGTTTCCTATCCAGCTAGTAAATGTTAAAACATCCTGTGCCCGAGTCCAAAAAAAAAATTCCCTTCGACCAACCAGGCTAGATTTCGACCCAAACTAATAACATTTACACTTAACCCCTTTACCCCCAAGGGTGGTTTGCACGTTAATGACCGGGCCAATTTTTACAATTCTGACCACTGTCCCTTTATGAGGTTATAACTCTGGAACGCTTCAATGGATCCTGGTGATTCTGACATTGTTTTCTCGTGACATATTGTACTTCATGAGAATGGTAAAAATTCTTTGATAGTACCTGCGTTTATTTGTGAAAAAAACGGAAATTTGGCGAAAATTATGAAAATTTCGCAATTTTCCAACTTTGAATTTTTATGCAATTAAATCACAGAGATATGTCACACAAAATACTTAATAAGTAACATTTCCCACATGGAACCAAAATTTTTTTTTGTTAGGGAGTTATAAGGGTTAAAAGTTGACCAGCAATTTCTCATTTCTACAACACCATTTTATTTTAGGGACCACATCTCATTTGAAGTCATTTTGAGGGGTCTATATGATAGAAAATACCCAAGTGTGACACCATTCTAAAAACTACACCCCTAAAGGTGCTCAAAACCATATTCAAGAAGTTTATTAACCCTTCTGGTGCTTCACAGGAATTTTTTGAATGTTTAAATAAAAATGAACATTTAACTTTTTTTCACAAAAAATTCAATTCAGCTCCAATTTGTTTTATTTTACCAAGGGTAACAGGAGAAAATGGACCCCAAACATTGTTGTACAATTTGTCCTGAGTATGCCAATACCCCACATGTGGGGGTAAACCACTGTTTGGGCGCATGGCAGAGCTCGGAAGCGAAGGAGTGCCATTTGACTTTTCAATGCAAAATTGACTGGAATTGAGATGGGACGCCATGTTTCGTTTGGAGAGCCCCTGATGTGGCTAAACATTGAAACCCCCCACAAGTGACACCATTTTGGAAAGTAGACCCCCTAAGGAACTTATCTAGAGGTGTGGTGAGCACTTTGACCCACCAAGTGCTTCACAGAAGTTTATAATGCAGAGCCGTAAGTATAAAACAAAATTTTTTTTCCCACAAAAATTATTTTTTTAGCCCCCAGTTTTGTATTTTCCTGAGGGTAACAGGAGAAATTGGACCCCAAAATTTGTTGCCCAATTTGTCCTGAGTGCGATGATACACCATATGTGGGGGGAACCACTGTTTGGGCACATGGGAGGGCTCAGAAGGGAAGGAGTGCCATTTGAATGCAGACTTAGATGGAATGGTCTGCAGGTGTCACATTGCGTTTGCAGAGCCCCTAATGTACCTAAACAGTAGAAACCCCCCACAAGTGACACCATTTTGGAAAGTAGACCCCCTTAGGAACTTATCTAGATGTGTGCTGAGCGCTTTGACCCACCAAGGGCTTCACAGAAGTTTATAATGGAGAGCCATAAAAATAAAACAAAAATTTTTTCCCACAAAAATTATTTTTTAGCCCCCAGTTTTGTATTTTCCCGAGGGTAACAGGAGAAATTCGACCCCACAATTTGTTGTCCAATTTGTCCTGAGTGCGCTGATACCCCATATGTGGGGGGAACCACTGTTTGGGCGCATGGGAGGGCTCGGAAGGGAAGGAGCTCCATTTGGAATGCAGACTTAGATGGAATGGTCTGCAGACGTCACATTGCGTTTGCAGAACCCCTAATGTACCTAAACAGTAGAAACCCCCCACAAGTGACCCCATATTGGAAACTAGATCCCCCAGGGAACTAATCTAGATGTGTTGTGAGAACTTTGAACCCCCAAGTGTTTCACTACAGTTTATAACGCAGAGCCGTGAAAATAAAAAATCTTTTTTTTTCCCACAAAAAATATGTTTTAGCCCCGAGTTTTGTATTTTCCCAAGGGTAACAGGAGAAATTGGACCCCAAAAGTTGTTGTCCTATTTGTCCTGAGTACGCTGATACCCCATATGTTGGGGTAAACCCCTGTTTGGGCACACGGGAGAGCTCGGAAGGGAAGAAGCACTGTTTTACTTTTTCAACGCAGAATTGGCTGGAATTGAGATCGGACGCCATGTCGCGTTTGGAGAGCCCCTGATGTGCCTAAACAGTGGAAACCCCCCAATTATAACTGAAACCCTAATCCAAACACATCCCTAACCCTAATCCCAACAGTAACCCTAACCACACCTCTAACCCTGACACACCCCTAACCCTAATCCCAACCCTATTCCCAACCGTAAATGTAATCTAAACCCTAACTGTAACTTTAGCCCCAACCCAAACTGTAGCCCTAGCCCTAACCCTAATCCTAACCCTAGCCCTAACCCTAGCCCTAACCCTAGCCCTAACCCTAGCCCTAACCCTAGCCCTAACCCTAGCCCTAACCCTAGCCCTAGCCCTAGCCCTAACCCTAACTCTAACCCTAGCCCTAATGGGAAAATGGAAATAAATACATTTTTTTAATTTTTCCCTAACTAAGGGGGTGATGAAGGGGGCTTTGATTTACTTTTATAGCGGGTTTTTTAGCGGATTTTTATGATTGGCAGCCGTCACACACTGAAAGACGCTTTTTATTGCAAAAAATATTTTTTGTGTTACCATATTTTGAGAGCTATAATTTTTCTATATTTTGGTCCACAGAGTCATGTGAGGTCTTGTTTTTTGCGGGACGAGTTGACGTTTTTATTGGTAACATTTTCGGGCACGTGACATTTTTTGATCGCTTTTTATTCCGATTTTTGTGAGGCAGAATGACCAAAAACCAGCTATTCATGAATTTCTTTTGGGGGAGGCGTTTATACCGTTCCGCGTTTGGTAAAATTGATAAAGCAGTTTTATTTTTCGGGTCAGTACGATTACAGCGACACCTCATTTATATCATTTTTTTATGTTTTGGCGCTTTTATACGATAACTATTTTATAGAAAAAATAATTATTTTGGCATCGCTTTATTCTCAGGACTATAACTTTTTTATTTTTTTGCTGATGATGCTGTATGGCAGCTCGTTTTTTGCGGGACAAGATGACGTTTTCAGCGGTACCATGGTTATTTATATCTGTCTTTTTGATCGCGTGTTATTCCACTTTTTGTTTGGCGGTATGATAATAAAGCGTTGTTTTTTGCCTCGTTTTTTTTTTTTTTTCTTACGGTGTTTACTGAAGGGGTTAACTAGTGGGCCAGTTTTATAGGTCGGGCCGTTACGGACGCGGCGATACTAAATATGTGTACTTTTATTGGTTTGTTTTTTATTTAGATAAAGAAATGTATTTATGGGAATAATATTTTTTTTTTTTTTCATTATTTTGGAATATTTTTTTTTATTTTTTTTTTACACATTTGAAATTTTTTTTTTTACTTTTTTACTTTGTCCCAGGGGGGGACATCACAGATCAGTGATCTGACAGTGTGCACAGCACTCTGTCAGATCACTGATCTGACATGCAGCGCTGCAGCCTTCACAGTGCCTGCTCTGAGCAGGCTCTGTGAAGCCACCTCCCTCCCTGCAGGACCCGGATCCGCGGCCATCTTGGATCTGGGGCTGGAGGGAGCAGGGAGGGAGGTGAGACCCTCGCAGCAACGCGATCACATCGCGTTGCTGCGGGGGGCTCAGGGAAGCCCGCAGGGAGCCCCCTCCCTGCGGGAAGCTTCCCTGTATCGCCGGCACATCGCGATCATCTTTGATCGCGGTGTGCCGGGGGTTAATGTGCCGGGGGCGGTCCGTGACCGCTCCTGGCACATAGTGCCGGATGTCAGCTGCGATAAACAGCTGACACCCGGCCGCGATCGGCGGCGCTACCCCCGTGAGCGCCGCCGATCGCGCTGGACGTACTATCCCGTCCATGGTCATAGGGGCCCACCCCACATGGACGGGATAGTACGTCCGATGTCAGAAAGGGGTTAAAGACTTTTATTCTTTACTACTAAATAGATATTTATTTGTTTATTTCTAGAAGACTCATCTTCAAATATTTGTTTCTAAACTACTGCTGCTAAAATCCATAAATCTTGTGGTTTCCAGGAAGATTTTAGCAATAAGTAGCTGGAGCGAAGGGACAGAGTTGGATGTTTTTAATTTAGGTTGTTTTTTTTTCCAGTACATTTCATTAATGCGGTGAATATATTTTCCCTGGTTCACTAAGGAGAAGGTGTGTGGTGCTTTAATCCTTGACACAGAATAAAGAATTTATAATTTAAGTGCATAATATTTCATAATGTATGAGCTTGATGCCATAAATTGAACATCACCCTTGATGAGAATTTAGCATGTGCACGTGATTTTTTTTTTAGCTAAAATAAAGTCAAATAGTCAATTCGCGGCTGTAAATGTTATAGGAGCTCAGTCTAGGGAGTTGTATAAATATTTTTTTAACTCTTCAGTTCACTTCCGTATTTGTAGAGAGGTAGCAAATAGTTAAAGAAGCACTCCTATCAAAGTTATTCTCTTAATATATTGCAGTCATCGTATTATATAGCACCGTGTACTTACAATTGCTCATTTTGCCTTTCTACCCAGTTAGTTCTCTAGTTTCCATTAATTCTACAACATCGCGTGATTAAAAACTGACTCTCTGAATCCTTTTAAGCTCAACGTAGACACAGGAAGTAATTTTTCTCTGCATGAGTCATCATCGGAACTACAATTCTACATTGACGCAAAGTCCCTGGCTGCCCAGCTCCATTTCCTCTTCAACTTCTGGCCCACCTGCTCCGCTATATACCCTGCCAAGGACTTTGCAGTGATGTAGAATCACACTCAGACACCCATTGCAGTATCTGTTCTCTTCCCCAACCTCCCGATGAGAGTTTGGGATTCCCTCTGCCTGAGCGATGAGTGGACGTGAAGGTCTATACATGCGGCAAATCTATATTGGTATTGTGCCCATGGTGCCACACAACCAGGTGAGAGGACATCCTCTACATTTATTATGTACGTATCACTTGCTTTGACCTCTCTGCACTCTGCCAGTACTACATGTACTGTACTGCACTAATCTCTACCTGTAATACATGCACTTTATTACTCATTACCTGTACTAAATATACATATAGTAAATTGTTCTCTACCTCTAGTACATACACTATACAAGTATTTACCTGCACTACACATATGGTACAGCTCTCTACCTCTACTACATAGAGCTCTCTACCAGAACTACATGTACTGTACTGCATTAATCTCTACCTGTACTACATGTGCATATGTTAAACTGTTCTATACCTATGTTACATGTAGTATACAGCTCTCTTTCGGTACTAGATTTATTATGCTGTTCTCTGCCAGTACTACATGTATTGTACTGCTCTAATCTACACTTTTACTTCATATATTGCACTATTCGCTTCGTGTAATACATGTACATAAACTGATCTGTACCTTCCCATTACTGCATGTACTGTTCATGTATTATATATTCTGTACCGCTCTTGACTGTTCTAAATTTACACATGCATATCTTAAGGGGAATGTGTCAGCATATTTAGCTCTGTAGTCTGAGAGGAGCATGATGTGAGGACATAGGCACAGATTCCAGTGATGTGTCACTTATTGGACTGTGTTTTGCCATTTTAATAAAATCAGCATTTTATCAGCAGGAGATTATCACTACAGGACTATGTGTCTCGTGCCTCCTTGTCCAACCACGTCTCCACCACTGATTGGCAGATTTTTGTCACTACACAATGCAATGCACATAGAAGGCAGCCAATCAGTGGTGTGGGCGGGGTTATACAAAGCTCAGTATTCTGAGCTCTGCTAGAGCTGTAGCAGAGAAACCTGTGATTGCATCATAACGGCTGCACTCAGTAAACCAAGTGATGCATCGCTGGAATCAGGGTCTTGGTCTGTACATTATGCTGCTGTTAGATTACATAGCAAAGATCTGGTGACAAATTCCCATTAAACTGTACTCTACCTCTTCTCCATATTTTATATTGTTACTTATCTGCACTGATCTCTACCTGTATAAAGATGAGTAGAGATGAGCGGACCATATGAAGTTCGGGTTCTGGTACACAATGAAAACGTTATTCCAAAGTTCAGTTCAGATACCAGCATTGTACATGAACTTGAACTAGAGCCCAAACCCCATTGAAAACAATGAGGGCCCAAACTTTTGAGCTGGAAAAAAATCTTCCTCCATCTTTTCCTCCCTCTATCTCTCCATCCCTCCTTCACTCCCTTCCTCTATCCCTCACTCCTTCACTCCCTATCTCCCTCCCTCCCTCAATCCCTTCCTCCTGCTCTGAATCCCTCCCTCCTTCCCTCCATCCCTTCCTCCATCCCTCCCTCAGTCCTTCCCTCCCTCCTGCCTTCCCTTTCTCCCTCTCTCCATCCCTCCCTCCTTCCCTCTTTCCATCCCTCCCTCCTTCCCTCCATCCCTCACTTTATCCCTTCCTCTCTCTAGCCATCCTTTCCTCCTTCATTCCCTCCTTTCCTCCTTCCATCCATTCCTCTCTCTCTCCATCCTCCCTCCTTCACTCCCTACCTCCCTCCCTCCCTTCCTCCCTATCTCCCTCCCTCCATCCCTCCCTCAATCCCTTCCTTCCACTCTGAATCCCTCCCTCCTTTCCTCCATCCCTTCCTCCATCCCTCCCTCCGTCCTTCCCTCCCTCCTGCCATCCCTTTCTCTCTCTCTCCATCCCTCCCTCCTTCCCTTCATCTTTCCCTCTATACCTTCCTCTCTCTAGCCATCCTTTCCTCCTTCCCTCCCTCCTTTCCTCCTTCCATCCATTCCTCTCTCTTTCCATCTCTAGCCTCCTTCCCTCCCTGCATCCCTTACTCCATCTCTCTCACCCTCCTTACCTCCCTCCCTTCTTTCCCCCATCCCTCCCTCCTAGATAGAGAGATCCTTTGGCAGCCCCCTGGCACTTACTATGACCGTTTTACACCAACAACGCTTGTGTCCCCCTTGACTTTTATGGGATTCGAGTTATAGTTTGGGTAGAGTTCTGGTACCTGAATTGAAATATGGACTCATGTTCAGTTGAACCCAATGAAGCCGAACTTCCATGAGTCCGCTCATCCTGATGCTTGTACTACATGCACTGTACTACTTTTGACCAACAATATACCTGTAGCTGTGTAATTTAATATAGTAACTGTAGGGGGCACTGTTCTTACAAACTAAAATCCAATGATGTGTCTATATTAAAAAAAAACATGAATTTAAGGCTGTGCATCTCTTTAAGTTAGTACATAGCTGAAAAGTACTGAAAACATCTTGCTTAATACGGATTTGTATCCTGATGATCATACCTGTTGTGAATTCTGTGGCCAAGCTCCCTCCTGTGGTCGAGAGTGGTACTTCGGCTGGTTCTGTCTATGAGCTTCCTTTGGTGGATGAGAGTGGTACTGCGGCTTCTGAGTTTCCTTCCTCAGGTGATGAGGTTAAGTCGTTAGGTGCTGCTCTATTTAACTCCACCTGGTGCTTTGATCCTGGCCTCCAGTCAATGTTCTAGTATTGGTCTTGCTTCCTCCTGGATCGTTCCTGTGGCCTGTCTCCCAGCATAAGCTAAGTTCTGCTTGTGTTACTTTTGTTTGCTATATTTTCTGTCCAGCTTGCTATATTGGTTTTTCTTGCTTGCTGGAAGCTCTGAGACGCAGAGGGAGCACCTCCGTACCGTTAGTCGGTACGGAGGGTCTTTTTGCCCCTCTGCGTGGTTGTTTGTAGGTTTTTGTGTTGACCGCAAAGCTATCTTTCCTATCCTCGGTCTATTCAGTAAGTCGGGCCTCACTTTGCTAAATCTATTTCATCTCTGCGTTTGTATTTCATCTTTACTCACAGTCATTATATGTGGGGGGCTGCCTATTCCTTTGGGGAATTTCTCTGAGGCAAGGTAGGCTTATTTTACAATCTTCAGGGCTAGTTAGTTTCTCAGGCTGTGCAGAGTTGCATAGGGAGCGTTAGGCGCAATCCACGGCTACCTCTAATGTGGTGTGATAGGATTAGGGATTGCGGTCAGCAGAGTTCCCACGTCTCAGAGCTCGTCCTATGTTTTTGGTAATTGTCAGGTCACTTTGTGTGCTCTGAACTTCAATGTCCATTGTGGTTCTGAATTACCTGTTCATAACACATACCCTGCTGTTGCGTGACAGTTGTGTGAGTAACATGCAATTTATACTATCTGTCATAGACGTTGAATATTTTGGAATCAGACATGAAAAATATAATAAAAAGCCTGAGTCTTTGGGTTTTATATATCATTCACAAGTTTATTTTCTTATTTTCTAAATGTTATACCGTAATAACGAGCTGAGAAATAGACCATTGCTTTATAAATAAAATTTGATAACGAGAACAAAAGTGTTTGCCTGGCCTCATGCGGAGACTAGCCTTAAAAAACCCATCATCTACCTTACTTGTATGGTACACGTTTAATACAGAGTGAATACAAGCTGAGACATAATAGCAAGTATGGAACCTTATTCTCTTCGAAAGATAGGCAACATGTGGAGCATACAAAGCCTATTAAGGGAGAGGAGTATTGTTCGAATTGCAATGCCGCACATCAATCTACGCATTTTAAGATAATATAAATACACAAATGGATTTACGATCCAGTAGTCCAAAAAGAAGTGAACCATGAATATACAGTAAACATCTTTATTAAATATTAAAATGTAGAACAGCAAAGGACTAAGCTAGGAAGAAGCTAGGGCGAAACGTGCGTCGGGGTGAGGAGTGTCCCTCGGTTGGCAGCGATTGTGACTCTGGCTTCAGACACAGGTATTGGTGGTGGATCTACTCTTTTTTCAGGTAACATATCCACCCTTTTTGTGGTTATGGATTATGTATTGCCTGGATGGGTTACTATTGAATGACTGGTTATTTATTATCTTTATATTTTCTGTATATACATGTAACATTTTAGTCAGATTTTTTTCACCTTTGCTGTTTAGATTACGTCATACTATATTGTACTACACGTATTGTGTATAACAGGTATTACATACATCTTTTATTCATTGGTCTATAGTTATATCACATGTCATAATAGTCTGTGGCCGCCGCCCGAGGGCTCCTCCTTCTGGACTTTCCTGTTTAAATTCTTTAGTCCTTTGCTGTTCTACATTTTAATATTTAATAAAGATGTTTACTGTATATTCATGGTTCACTCCTTTTTGGACTAATGGATCGTAAGTCCATTTGTGCATTTATAGTATTTTCAAGTGCCATACTTTGCTATGTTGTTAGGGGACATATCTTGGTGCATTTTAAGATAAGAATCAACATCGAGAAGATGTAATACAGAACAAATAATTTTCTAGAGTTGTAGTCTGATTCTTCTTCATCTCACACATTCCAACTCAGAAATATCCCTACAGATTATTCTCAAGGAAAAAAAATCAGTACATGTCATATGTGGGGTTTTAATATGCAATTAGATGTAAATGAACAATGAGTATATCCTGAAGGATAAGGAATAGCAATACAAATATCCATAACAAGTGTATTAATAGAGACAGAAAGAGATCAAACTCAAGCTTCTGGGCAAACAATATCGAAATCTCAATGCTGAATTTAATCTTATTGTCACTGTTGGTTTTAGAAGAAACACCGGTATGCCTCATCATGAATAAATACGTAAGCTGAAGAATATCATCATATGATTTAATATATAAAAAAGCCTTTGATCCCGTTCATTAGTTGTTAAGAATCTCACCTGTAAAAGCTGTCATTATTTAAGAAACTTTAGAAGCCACAGTGGTCGGCATTGGGCCCTCATTTCTCCCACTACATGCAATTTATATGTAAATATAAAATAAAATGAAAAAAAAAAGCAATCCTTGTAATTACAGCTAGGGAGCCAAATGGTGATTGGTGATTTCAGCCTTATTTCATTGAGACTCACGGCCTGACCATCTTCTGTTTTGAAAACATGGTTCTAGGTGTGCTTACCGAGGCTACATTTAGATTGGGAGGAACCTGGCACAGATATTGACGGTGCATCAAGCTTCTTCGAGCAGAGCAAAGACCTTGTGGTGACTGTGCGGTTACTGTGGATTCTTCGAGCAGAGCAAAGACCGTGACGTGACTGTGCAGTTACCGTGGATTCTTCGGGCAGAGCAAAGACCGCATGGTCACTGTGTGGTTACTGTGGGTGCCAGGTGGGTGCAAGGGAAGTGGAGAGTAAGTAGGATCCAATCAATTAGCATACCTCCCTGAATGTAGAGGAGACCTTACACTCCCCGGTTAGCTGTCAATGGGAGATTGATCAACTTAATAAAGGTCATCTAGCCCCATGGACATGCTGAGAAAAGGGAACAAGGATGATTTTGAGGATTTGTTAGGCTAAAGAGTCTGCGCTGTTGGACTGCAGTGAATATTTAAATGGAGCATTTACATTGAGTTGATGTTACAGAAACAAGCTCCAATCAACTGTATTCAAGTCATTTGGTGCTGCTTGATTACAGGCCTGTATGAACAGGGCAATCAGCAAAAACTAGTAGAGAATAGTCGTCAATACGGTCATTCTGTCATTCTGTCCCCACCTTGAATTGATAGTACTTCAACTTTTTACATGGAAAATGAATGTTATTTGACAATTATTGGTTTATTTAAAGGGATTATTAGTGGTGGGGTTATTTCAAAGTTTGTTAGAGGACCTCAAACTTTCTAGTTATGCTTCATCCATCTCATCCTAATCTGTGATATGACACTTTACATCCACGGCAACATACAACGACGCTCAAGATAGTGTAATGCTCCAATGATATAATAGTAGGCCAGTCCCCGAGTTTCTGATTGGGCAGGCTTATTTTGGTATTCCTTGAAAGTTGAGCATGCTTATTGCAAATGGCGATAAATGGAAATAAAATCCATTTACCACCTTCTTATTAAATGGCCAACTTTTTATTCACACCAAGAATCACTTAGGAGTGGATTAAGAAAAAAGTTTGAAAAAAGATAGACAACCTATAAAATTTACAAAAAAAAAATGTGCCATTTTGCTGCTCCTTACTTGGCATTGTTTAAAAAACATTTTCAACACAGATGAATTAGTGGTTTAAAAGGTAGATATTTTGCAGTAGAATTGTTAGAGAGGTTGCAAAATCATTCATATGACCCAGTCCATTGGCCACGTCCGTAGTTTGTGATCACTGGATGATGCCTTAAAACTACTTCCTACCTACCGGCATCTGTGACTCTTCTTTTGACTAGTCGGCCTGGGGTTAAGTTACATGTGCATCACACCACAACTATGATAGTACGCCAGGTTGGCTAATTAAGAGAAAAATAGCTGATGCCCAGAAGTAAGAGGCGATTCTCCGACTCCCGTCCAGTGGCCACAGATTGCCGACGTGGTCAATAGATCAGAGTCTTGCAAATCAATTTTCAACAACTCTTTAGATTGGATTGTGGTCTTCTCGGAACCATAGTACAAAGACATTGTTGATTTAGTCTCCTTTTAATGACTTGACAATAATTCATGTTAGTGCAGATGGTAAGAATATTACCTTGTGATCGTCCATGAAACAAATCTGTTCTTCATACTGCCAGGGAAAAATGTTGGTGTCCCATTCATTGAATATATGGCTTTTGGGGTCAATTCTCATTTAGAAACAAGTACATAGACTATTGTTCACACGTCATTAAATACATTTCTGAAAAACTAAAGGAAATTGGAGCACAGAGTTGACAAAAAAAAGCATTCTCTTTGAAAGGTTTCTTTTCATTTCTGATACCTTTCAAGTTGTATGTATCCAGAGAGAGATAAACAGAAGCAATTCAAAGCATAGCATTTATGCCTCTCATGGCTAGCTCTCTTGTGTATCTTCTGGCAGCAGAGCATGGCTGGGCAGGTGGCAGTCAATTCTAAAAATGGAGGAAGATGTTGCCACAAGGGAAATGAGTATAAAAATTCAATTTTTTAGTAGATATAGAAAAGAAAACTGATTGCATGAGGCCATTCAAGGTGAACTATAGACAGTGTCAGTGTGTTCTCCTCTCACTTATCGTTCGTTATTTTTGCGGAACATTTGTAATCTCTCGTAAAGTGATGTGGTCTACGAATAAGATTAACTATATTGACAATCCAAGAAGTTTTTCCACTGTCTGTCTCTTCCTTTTATGTAAAATATGCACCCATTTTTATAATATGACCACTTCACATAACCATAGTCATTAAAAGTAAAGAAAAGCTTTACTTTTAAGAGTTTATTTCCCAAAGACAACATAATGTTCAACTTGTTTCTTTCATTCTTCTGTATACATGATATCCTTAGTCATATATATAGTTGAGTCATTACGTCCAGTTCTTGGCATCACTATATTGAAGGTTATTATTAGGTGGTCAAAAATAGAGGAAGGAACAAAAAAAAAACCCTAAGGTGTTTAATTATGTGACCCAACAATTTTCTGAATTGCACTCTAAAAAATTTTGTAAAGTTAATGACTCAATGGGTCCACAATTCAGGAGCTCTGCTTCTTGTATAATCCCTGTTTAGTGTGATACTTTCAGATCACTCTCTTGTCATAATGAATTGTCAATGTGTATCAATGGTCAAAAATTTGCCATGTCTTTGTCAGTGATGATTCATAAATCGGGCTTTGTGTAACATCTCCAATTTTAAGTTTTAAGAGACAACACATTTAAAGGTTTTACTAAACCCTTAGATTGGTAAAACAAAGATTTTGGTGTTTGTACCTGAAGAAGACATTAGGACAGCCCTAAAGAGATGCGTTACCCTAATTCACTTTTTAAAGCTGTAAAAAAGAATTATGAATCGACACATCCCAAATTTTCACTGGTGGGACGGGTCATTGACCTAACGAATGTGGAATCTTCTCCAGATTGTAGATATAAGGTGGGAAAAGTAATGGTAGGTGTTGGATATCAACATGCCTAATTCTTTATTCTTGCAGGAAAGGTGGCTGACTGAAGTTTGTTCCCACCTTTCATTGACAATACATGCTCTGCTGAACTAAGCATGTGTATAGAAGAGTCAAGAAGAAATAGCTGTCAGTGGATGGCTACCTAAGGTAAAGATATATGGGTGACCTAAGCCTGTTGTATATGTACACTAGAAAGTATTTTGGTGTACCTGCACTGTCCTGCTTCTCTGCCATGATTGTGGAACACTGCATCTGTCAACTTTACTGTAATTTTTTGTGTAGGGGTTATTTGGCTTTAGAAACATTGATTAACCTCGTTAATGTGCATAATGAAAAACAAGTGAATAATTTTGGTGATCTTACTACATTAAGTCAATGTAGGTGTCCATAACTGGATAAAATCATTCAGGAGCTAGTATTGGAATGAGGCTTCTAAGACCCATCAGAGGAAATAATTCTGAAGAGCCACCTTTTATCTTTGTAGAGCGTATGCATATCCAATTTATATGCATGATACAGTAAACTTTGTTGGTACAGGCCCTATACACATTAGACAAAAGTTAAGCAAACCTGCTGATATTATTTTGTGTGGCCAACAACAGTCTAATGAGAATGTGGGGCCTCCTAGTTCTCCACAAAAAAAGGATGTTAGAAATAAGAATCAAGCATATTGGATTTCCAGCAGCCGATCCTTTTTTCTACCCCAAGATAATCTGTTGCTAGAGGTGTCTGGTAGCTGCCCTTTCACAGAGAACACAGGAGTTCTTAGCCATGTGATCCAGTGAATGGTGGAGTCTAAAGAGAGATAGCTTTTGGCCAAAGAACCATTCCATAAGTGACATTACCATAGCACATACTGTAGTTGAGATATCTTGGCCCCAGTGTTGTTCAACATTATTAGAAATGATCTAGATTAGGGAACTGAAGGTAAACTAATCAAATTTGGAGCTGACGCTAAGCTAGGATAGATAGCTGATGCTAGTGAAGACAGTGAAAGGATTCAGAGGCATTTAAATTATCTTGAACAATGGGTAGCAACTAATATAATGGTATTTAACAGAGAAATGCAAGATTCTACATCTGGGCAAGAAAAACGAAAATTACATCTTCAGAATGGGATGAATAGAACTAAGTAACAGCATGTGTGAAAAAGACTTGGGTATAATAATAGATCACAGACTGCACATGAGTCAACAGTGTGATGCAGCAGCAAAAAAGGCAAACATTTCTAGGATGTATTAAGAGAAGCATAAAGTCAAAATCACGTGAAGTAATCTACAATACTGTGTCCAGTTCTTGGCACCACATTTTTAAAAAGACATCGAAAAACTGGAGCAAATTCAGAGAAGAGCTACCAAGATGGTGAGGGGACTGCAAAATATGTCCTGCGAGGAACAGTTAAAGGATCTGGGAATATTAAGCTTGCAAAAAAAGGCTAAGAGGAGCTTTAATAGCTGTCTACAAATATCTGATGGGATGTCACTGTAAAGGGATGAGCTTTATTCTTATTTTCACAAAGAAAGTCTAGAAGCATTGGGATGAAACTGAATGGGAGAAGGTACTGATTAGATATTAGAAAAAAAATTGTGACAGTGAAGGTGAACAATGAGTAGAACAGGCTGCGATGAAAGGTGATGAGTCCTCCTTCAATGGAAGTCTTCAAACAGAGACTGGACAGACATCTGTCTGAGATGGTTTAGTGAATCCTTCATTGATAAGGGGGCTGGACAGGATGACCCCGGAGGTTATTTCCAACGCTAACGTTCTATGATTCTATGATATCAAAGAAGACACTTGTGATAAATCAACTAATAAGATGTAGCTTCAAAGAGTAAGTAACTTTGCTTTAATGTTAGCCTTAAAAATGAGCAAATCTTTTGAAATTCAAATTTGCTGACTGTCAGTTTTTTCCTCAAAATTGGATTTGCGTTGAAAAATCTAACATTAGAAAGTTGGTCCTTGCTCACAAAATACACGTGGGAAAGAGGAAAGAGATAGAATTTTGTTGACCATAAGAGCTTACACTTTACAGAAGAGAGAAACCGCCCTGACATTAAAAGCTTACACTCTACAATATAGAGACTTACCCAGTGACTCTTAATATGGAAAACAACTTTTCCATACAAATTGTGCTCCACTGGAAACCACTAATCTGAGCTAGCCCCGGTACTGGTCACCACTGTATTGACCACTGCTGCACAATACATAATAATCTATAAGATGTCATAGTTACAGGGCATTATCAGGAAGCCCAACTGGCAATTTAAAATGACATTGAAACCACAAATTTTAGGAAATTGGGCTCAGACTCGAACCTCTGTGAATTGTTCAGCTCATCTCTAGATAGTATTGAATAGGGTTGTCTTCTCAAGGACCGTAGGACCCAACAGTTTATTCATAACTAGATTCTATGTGGCATTTCTATATGCTTTGGTAAGCAAACAAGGCTTGACATGTTGAAAACTTTCAATGCAGTATGCTTTTTCTTGCTGTTTGGACTTTTGATCCTTTTTCGCCCCCTTACTATTACATTTCATTTCGACTCAAGATATCCGGAGAAAAATAGATCACGATGAATAGCTTACACAAGAAATTGCTGTAAAATGTATTAAATTTGTATTGTGAAAAATCCTAGAAGGGGTGTTCTCAAGTTCATAAATTGCGAAAATTGCAAAGTGCTTGTGTAACCCTTTCTATTCTCAATATTTCCATTCTCAAGAACAGAGTTTTTTATTGTTTCATTTAATGCTAGTGGCCTAAGCTCTAGCCTATTCTATTGTTTAGGAAAGAAGCATGATGTTAGGTCTCGAGTTCCCACTTCTGCACAGGGGGAATCTCGGGCCGTCTCCGCTGCGGTCTCCCATTCCTATCCAGCCGCAGTGGAGTCTGCTCAGCAGGGACGTCGGTCCCAGCGTCTTGCTCGGTCTCGCTCTGTACAGAGAGTTACTGCTGCTTCTTCAGCTCCTGCCATTAAAGTCAGTGCTGGTCAGCAGCGAGCGGACTTCTCTGGGACTAAGTCCTTATTTGCGCACACTGAGCATGCCCAGGGCAAGATCTCCCGTTGGAGATCGAGGGTCATGTGATCAGGCTCTGCAGCGCATTCCATTGGTCCTCTTGGCAGGTCTTGGAAGGGCAAAGTTTCTGTGGCCACTTCCTGTCCTGCAACTATATAAACTGCGCATGACCGCACGGCCATGCGCTAGTGTACAATTATTATGTATGTGTGTAGATGGATGTATGTCGATGGATGAAAGCTCCTAAGTATCCCTCCCTTGAGTTGTTGATTGCTCGCGGATGATGGTAGCTCTCTAGCGCCCGACTTTCCATCTGTATGCTACACACATCACAGCGTCCTATAGCTGTGCCTGCCAGTATGGCGCCGTGTGCTTGCCTTTCCATACCCAAGCCTGGGTGGTTAGTGGCGTCCGTCAGTGCGGCATCGCACGCACTCTTGTGCTCATATATAACTAATAAGGTTCATTACACACCCAGTTGCGGTGTTGTGCCAGCAAGGGTCTAATCGGACTTCAATCCCTTTCGGGGTTAAGTTCGCTGACTACTTGCTCGCGCTCTATGTGCGGTACCGCGGTCCTGTGACTTAACAGGATCGCTTTCTTCACGTTGGGTGAGGTTTAACCCACGTGTTTATACTTTTAAGTACCGCCATATAGTCTGTCATTCACTAGCAGCGGGTTTCGCCTGCACGGTGGACCCCGGACTGCGAACGCATCTATATCATCTTACTTGGTGCGTTCCGCCAGTCCTAACATTACACTAGCGCCAGGGTCTGGCTAGTGATGACAGACAAACACCAATCCTTCCGGTATATCCAGCAGCTGGAGGGTAGGTTGGCGGCTCTCGAGAGCGCAACCTCGGCTGTGGATGTTACCGCAGTTGCTGTACAGGCTGCCAGCGTGGCTGCAGCAACTTTGTCCATTGCCACCCCTGTTCCGACATTTTCTCGCCTCCCGCTGCCAGAAAAATTTTCTGGTGATAGCAAATTTTGTAGGGGATTTGTGAGTCAGTGCTCTATTCATCTTGAGCTCCTGGCTGCACGCTTCCCCACAGAGCGGGCTAAGGTGGGATTTATTGTATCTCTATTGTCGGACAGGGCGTTGGAATGGGCTACGCCGCTGTGGGAGCGTGGCGATCATGTGGTGCAGAGTGCTCCGCTGTTTTTGAGCACTCTGAAACAGGTCTTTTTAGGACCTCAAGTCACCCATGATACTGTGCTCCAACTGCTGGCATTAACTCAGGGTGAGTCCTTGGTCAGTCATTTTGCCGTCCAATTCCGCACTTTAGCATCTGAGCTGGAATGGTCGGATAAAGCTCTTATCCCCATATTTTGGAGGGGCTTGGCTGACCACGTAAAGGACGCTCTGGCCGCTAGGGAGATTCCTACCACACTGGAGGAGTTAATAACAGTCTCCACTCGAATTGATCTCCGTTTTAACGAGCAGAGGTTAGAGCGAGCCCAGTGTAGGCAGAGGTTTCGGCTGGCTCCTACTTTCGCCAAACCTCTGGAATCTCCGGTCCTGGTTCCTGAGTCATATGAGGCCAGAGAAGTGTCACAAGCGGGATCTAAGTCCCGGACCGCTTGTGCACTCAGGGTCTGTCATGTTTGCCAGCAGTCAGGACATCTAGCCACCAGATGTCCTCAGCGGTCGAGGAAACGTCAGCGTCTAGTGGTCGTAGGTGGAGGTACACTAGACACGGCGACGTTTGCCTCTAAATTGTCCTTTAAGGGGACAATTACTATAGGCTCATTCTCCCACTCGGTAGAGCTCTGCGTGGATTCTGGGGCGGAGGGCAATTTTATGTCTTCTGCCTTCGCCCAACGTCACGCAATACCCCTGGTTATGCTAGCTCAACCTGTAACGGTACGAGTGGTGAATGGGTCGACACTGCCCTCACAAATAACACACCAGACCATCCCTTTTACTCTGTCCATGTCGCCATCTCATCAGGAGATTATTTCTCTGCTCGTCATTCCAGAGGGAATTGATGAGGTCCTGTTGGGAATACCTTGGCTACGGTACCACTCTCCTCATATCGAGTGGTCCTCAGGCAGAATTCTGGGATGGGGTGAATCTTGTGGGGGTAGGTGTCAGAGGGAGTGCGTTCAGGTTGCTACAACAGAGGTACCCGCAGATCTATCCTCACTCCCCAAGCAGTATTCGTCTTATGCAGACGTGTTCTCCAAAAAGGCGGCGGAGACCCTTCCGCCCCATCGCCCCTATGACTGTCCTATTGACCTCTTGCCTGGTGCTGAGCCTCCCCGGGGTAGAGTCTATCTGCTATCTCTCCCGGAGACGGAGGCAATGTCACAGTACATCCAGGAAAATCTGGCAAGAGGGTTCATCAGGAAGTCAGTGTCACCTGCTGGGGCAGGATTCTTCTTCGTGCAGAAGAAGAATGGGGAATTGCGTCCATGCATAGACTACAGGGGTCTTAACCCCATCACCGTTAAGAATAAGTACCCTTTGCCTCTGATATCCGAGCTATTCGATAGGCTTCGGGGAGCAAGGGTATTTACTAAATTAGATCTGCGGGGTGCTTACAACCTGATTCGCATCCGTGAGGGGGATGAATGGAAGACGGCGTTTAACACCAGGGATGGGCACTATGAATATCTGGTGATGCCCTTCGGGCTCTGTAATGCCCCAGCCGTTTTCCAAGACTTTGTGAACGATATCTTCCGGGATATGCTTTCCACCTCGGTCGTAGTCTATCTGGATGATATTCTCATCTACTCTCCAGATATTGACTCCCACCGGAGAGATGTTAGCAAAGTCTTCGACCTCCTACGGGCAAACTCCCTCTATGCCAAGTTGGAGAAGTGTATGGTTGAGCAGGAGTCCTTACCTTTCCTAGGCTACATCATCTCAGCCCAGGGATTGGCTATGGATCCTGCCAAACTACAGGCTGTGATGGACTGGCAGGAACCCCATTCTCTTAAAGCGGTGCAGCGCTTTATGGGATTCATCAATTATTATCGCCAGTTCATCCCGCACTTCTCAACTTTGGTAGCTCCCTTGGTTGCTCTCACCAAAAAAGGGGCGAATCCCAAATTGTGGTCTGAGGAGGTCTCCAAGGCCTTTATCTCTATAAAGTCACACTTCGCTAGCGCTCCCATTCTACATCGCCCCGATGTTGATAAGCCATTTATCATGGAGGTGGATGCCTCTTCTGTTGGTGCTGGAGCAGTCCTCTTCCAATAGGATGCTCAAGGTCGGAAGCATCCATGCTTCTTTTTCTCCAAGACCTTCGCACCAGCAGAGAGGAATTATTCCATCGGGGACAGGGAGTTGCTAGCCATGAAGTTGGCTTTCTCGGAGTGGAGACATCTCTTGGAGGGAGCACGTTTTCCCTTCCAAGTCTTCACAGACCATAAAAATTTGGTGTACCTGCAGACAGCTCAGCGGTTGAATTCTCGCCAGGCCAGATGGTCCTTGTTCTTCTCCCGGTTTCATTTCACACTCCATTTCCTTTCTGGGGAGAAGAACATTCGGGCCGACGCTCTCTCTCGCTCCGTTGTGTCATCAGCGGAGGAGGAGGAGGAGCCTCGGCTTATTGTCCCCATCGAGAGCTTGAGAACTGTGGCTCCGGTTTTGCTGGAGTCTGTGCCCCCGGGCAAGACTTTTGTTCCATCCAGTTTGCGACCGGAGGTTCTTTCTTGGGCGCACTCGTCCAGAGTGGGTGGACATTTTGGTACTAAAAGGACATCTGAGTTACTGGCGAGGACATACTGGTGGCCGCATATGGCCCGTGATGTCGCGGAGTATGTTCGGGCGTGTGTCTCTTGCGCCAGGAACAAGACTCCTCGGCAACGGCCAGCTGGTTTGCTTTATCCTCTGCCCGTGGCGGACAGGCCCTGGGAGATGGTCGGGATTGACTTTGTGGTGGGCTTGCCCAAGTCTCGTAACTGCACCATTATCTGGGTGATTACCGACCATTTTTCCAAAATGATGCATTTGGTGCCTCTTCCACGGCTACCATCTGCACGGGCGTTGGCTGTCTTGTTTATCAAGCATATCTTTCGCCTACACGGTATGCCAGACAAAATTGTTAGTGACCGGGGTCCCCAGTTTGCGTCTCGATTCTGGAGAGAGCTTTGTCGTCTACTCAGTATTGAGTTAAATCTCTCTTCGGCATATCATCCAGAGACGAATGGGTTGGTTGAAAGGGCCAACCAGACCTTGGTCACATATCTGCGACATTTTGTTTCTGCCAGGCAGGATGACTGGGCATCCTTGCTACCGTGGGCAGAGTTTGCACTTAACAATGCCGTAGCCGACTCCACCGGTCAGACTCCATTCCTCTTAAATTACGGCCAGCATCCGCGTGTTCCTGTGCCCATGCCTGTGTCTTCCGCTGACTCCAGGGTGGCAGACTGGGCTGTGGAGGCACGGGACATTTGGGATCGCACGCAGGATGCCATTCGGGCCTCCAAGGAGAGAATGAGGTCCTCCGCCAATGTTCATCGGCGCCCCGCTCCGACCTTTGCCCCTGGCGACTTGATGTGGCTCTCCGCCCGTAACATCAGGCTGCGAGTTGAGTCCACTAAGTTTGCTCCTCGCTACTTGGGTCCCTTCAAGGTTGTCGAACAGGTTAATCCCGTGGTCTACCGTCTGGCTCTTCCTCCACGCTTGGGTATCACCGACACCTTTGACGTGTCCCTCTTGAAACCCGTACACATGTCCCGGTTTTCCGAGTCATCTGCCGGGACATCGGGTTCGTCTACGGACGATTATGAGGTGAACGCTATTTTGGGGTGCAAGGTGGTACGCGGCAAAAAGTTCTATTTGGTGGATTGGAAGGGTTATGGCCCAGAGGACAGGTCATGGGAACCTGCTGAAAACATTCGGGCCCCACAGCTCATTGCTGCCTTCGAGCATAGCGAGGCCCAAGGAGGGGGGGGCCCTAGGAGGGGGGGTAATGTTAGGTCTCAAGTTCCCACTTCTGCACAGGGGGAATCTCGGGTCATCTCTGCTGCGGTCTCCCATTCCTATCCAGCCGCAGTGGAGTCTGCTCAGCAGGGACGTCGGTCCAAGCGTCTTGCTCGGTCTCGCTCTGTACAGAGAGTTACTGCTGCTTCTTCAGCTCCTGCCATTAAAGTCAGTGCTGGTCAGCAGCGAGCGGACTTCTCTGGGACTAAGTCCTTATTTGCGCACACTGAGCATGCCCAGGGCAAGATCTCCCGTTGGAGATCGAGGGTCATGTGCTCAGGCTCTGCAGCGCATTCCATTGGTCCTCTTGGCAGGTCTTGGAAGGGCAAAGTTTCTGTGGCCACTTCCTGTCCTGCAACTATATAAACTGCGCATGAC
Organism: Ranitomeya imitator; assembly: GCF_032444005.1. Lineage (NCBI taxonomy): Eukaryota > Metazoa > Chordata > Amphibia > Anura > Dendrobatidae > Ranitomeya > Ranitomeya imitator. Next base: position 127,903,142 of record NC_091290.1, read on the forward strand.
CGCACGGCCATGCGCTAGTGTACAATTATTATGTGTGTGTGTAGATGGATGTATGTCGATGGATGAAAGCTCCTAAGTATCCCTCCCTAGAGTTGTTGATTGCTCGCGGATGATGGTAGCTCTCTAGCGCCCGACTTTCCATCTGTATGTTACACACATCACAGCGTCCTATAGCTGTGCCTGCCAGTACGGCGCCGTGCGCTTGCCTTGCGCTTTCCATACCCAAGCCTGGGTGGTTAGTGGCGTCCGTCAGTGCGGCATTGCACGCACTCTTGTGCTCATATATAACTAATAAGGTTCATTACACACCCAGTTGCGGTGTTATGCCAGCAAGGGTCTAATCGGACTTCAATCCCTTTCGGGGTTAAGTTCGCTGACTACTTGCTCGCGCTCTATGTGCGGTACCGCGGTCCTGTGACTTAACAGGATCGCTTTCTTCACGTTGGGTGAGGTTTAACCCACGTGTTTGTACTTTTAAGTACCGCCATATAGTCTGTCATTCACTAGCAGCGGGTTTCGCCTGAACGGTGGACCCCGGACTGCGAACGCATCTATATCATCTTACTTGGTGCGTTCCGCCAGTCCTAACAAATGAAGCCTGAGAAAACTATGTCTTACAGCCTGCTCACTCTTCTCTGAAGCAGACCAGCTTTAGTCACCTGCACTTTTCCCATGTTACAAAGGAAAAGCATCCTTTATTAGCAACCTGAGAAAGAGCACAGAATGGACCAGCTGTGAAACCATGGTCTGAACTGTCAAAAGTTTTAGAGTGCACCGTCACTCACCTTCCTTGACAAAACAGGAAGCCAGAGTCTGGGAGCGGTGCGCTCCTAAAGATTCAACTTGAGACAACGTATTTAATAACATTTGTGAAAGTGTAAAGATTGGACACATACATTTCTAAATATTAACTATTCAGATTTTTTTTTGCTTAATTTGTAGATAGCATTTTTCTCACTACTTTTTGTATTCTTAGTTGATTCTCAAGCTCTAAAACCACCATTGTTTTAAAAGTGATTCGCATCTCTAATTTGTTTTTTTCTTATTGTTAATATCTTTAAAAAGTCACGAAAAGGAATATCTACGACTGACAAAATATTACTGGCTTCCATTCTATAACTCTATAGTCAAAACCATTACAAAAGTCATTTTCTACAACATTGAGTTTCTATTATATTTGCATTCATTTATACTAATGGGATACGAAAGTGCAATCATTGTTAGTAAAGATTAGATGAATAATCTAAGAAAAAGAATTAGAATTATTTTTTTTCCATTTCATCTGAATTTGCCCTGAGATAGAAATCTTGAATAATTCTGTTTTACATACTATAAAAGATCACATTAAATGGCCAACCACTCATTTTCTAATCAAGAAATAGTTTTCTTTAATTGCATTGTTACATGAATAGATCACAAAAAGGGTATCTTATACACGTAGGTATATTGGCGCCATGAAAGGGTCATTTTATGGATTCCAGCTGCGTATTTTCTCTGTATGCAAATTTTTTAGTAGGTTAATATGTAATAACAGTGCATGATATTTTGGCACAGGATAAAATCCTTTATAAGTGTGGAAATACACTTAGGAATCCTATTTCATAGACTCTTTGATGCAGCAAGCAGCTTTTTAATTGCCTAAGCTCTTCGTTCTTCACCTTGGAAGTTCTGTTAAAAAAATTACAGATTCATAAAAAAACTCCAAAGTAGTGAAAAAAACTATTTGGATATATGGACATAATTCCTAAAAATGTAAAGTATACATGAAGATAAGTCCTTTATTACAGAATAACAAATCTGCAGGTGGTTGGGCATTTAGGAAATAGCGACCACAATATTGTACAGTTTCACCTGTCTTTCACTAGGGGGACTTGTCAGGGAGTCACAAAAACACTGAACTTTAGGAAGGCAAAGTTTGACCAGCTTAGAGATGCCCTTAATCTGGTAGACTGGGACAATATCCTCAGAAATAAGAATACAGATAATAAATGGGAAATGTTTAAGAACATCCTAAATAGGCAGTGTAAGCGGTTTATACCTTGTGGGAATAAAAGGACTAGAAATAGGAAAAACCCAATGTGGCTAAACAAAGAAGTAAGACAGGCAATTAACAGTAAAAAGAAAGCATTTGCACTACTAAAGCAGGATGGCACCATTGAAGCTCTAAAAAACTATAGGGAGAAAAATACTTTATCTAAAAAACTAATTAAAGCTGCCAAAAAGGAAACAGAGAAGCACATTGCTAAGGAGAGTAAAACTAATCCCAAACTGTTCTTCAACTATATCAATAGTAAAAGAATAAAAACTGAAAATGTAGGCCCCTTAAAAAATAGTGAGGAAAGAATGGTTGTAGATGACGAGGAAAAAGCTAACATATTAAACACCTTCTTCTCCACGGTATTCACTGTGGAAAATGAAATGCTAGGTGAAATCCCAAGAAACAATGAAAACCCTATATTAAGGGTCACCAATCTAACCCAAGAAGAGGTGCGAAACCGGCTAAATAAGATTAAAATAGATAAATCTCCGGGTCCGGATGGCATACACCCACGAGTACTAAGAGAACTAAGTAATGTAATAGATAAACCATTATTTCTTATTTTTAGGGACTCTATAGCGACAGGGTCTGTTCCGAAGGACTGGCGCATAGCAAATGTGGTGCCAATATTCAAAAAGGGCTCTAAAAGTGAACCTGGAAATCATAGGCCAGTAACCTCTATTGTTGGTAAAATATTTGAAGGGTTTCTGAGGGATGTTATTCTGGATTATCTCAATGAGAATAACTGTTTAACTCCATATCAGCATGGGTTTATGAGAAATCGCTCCTGTCAAACCAATCTAATCAGTTTTTATGAAGAGGTAAGCTATAGGCTGGACCACGGTGAGTCATTGGACGTGGTATATCTCGATTTTTCCAAAGCGTTTGATACCGTGCCGCACAAGAGGTTGGTACACAAAATGAGAATGCTTGGCCTGGGGGAAAATGTGTGTAAATGGGTTAGTAACTGGCTTAGTGATAGAAAGCAGAGGGTGGTTATAAATGGTATAGTCTCTAACTGGGTCGCTGTGACCAGTGGGGTACCGCAGGGGTCGGTATTGGGACCTGTTCTCTTCAACATATTCATTAATGATCTGGTAGAAGGTTTACACAGTAAAATATCGATATTTGCAGATGATACAAAACTATGTAAAGTAGTTAATACAAGAGAAGATAGTATTCTGCTACAGATGGATCTGGATAAGTTGGAAACTTGGGCTGAAAGGTGGCAGATGAGGTTTAACAATGATAAATGTAAGGTTATACACATGGGAAGAAGGAATCAATATCACCATTACACACTGAACGGGAAACCACTGGGTAAATCTGACAGGAAGAAGGACTTGGGGATCCTAGTTAATGATAAACTTACCTGGAGCAGCCAGTGCCAGGCAGCAGCTGCCAAGGCAAACAGGATCATGGGGTGCATTAAAAGAGGTCTGGATACACATGATGAGAGCATTATACTGCCTCTGTACAAATCCCTAGTTAGATCGCACATGGAGTACTGTGTCCAGTTTTGGGCACCGGTGCTCAGGAAGGATATAATGGAACTAGAGAGAGTACAAAGGAGGGCAACAAAATTAATAAAGGGGATGGGAGAACTACAATACCCAGATAGATTAGCGAAATTAGGATTATTTAGTCTAGAAAAAAGACAACTGAGGGGCGATCTAATAACCATGTATAAGTATATAAGGGGACAATACAAATATCTCGCTGAGGATCTGTTTATACCAAGGAAGGTGACGGGCACAAGGAGGAATTCTTTGCGTCTGGAGGAGAGAAGGTTTTTCCACCAACATAGAAGAGGATTCTTTACTGTTAGGGCAGTGAGAATCTGGAATTGCTTGCCTGAGGAGGTGGTGATGGCGAACTCAGTCGAGGGGTTGAAGAGAGGCCTGGATGTCTTCCTGGAGCAGAACAATATTGTATCATACAATTATTAGGTTCTGTAGAAGGACGTAGATCTGGGGATTTATTATGATGGAATATAGGCTGAACTGGATGGACAAATGTCTTTTTTCGGCCTTACTTACTAACTAACTAAGTTACTGGATCTAGTTTTCATAAGACGAAATGCGCGAGAAAGCCAAACTTGGCAAAAAAATAAAATCCATAAGTTTGTAATATTATCAGGAGATGTTTATGCAACATGTGTGTTAGGTGTCGAGTTCCTGCCGCTGCACAGGGGGAATCTCAAACCACGTCCACTGTGGTCTCCTATTCTCCTCCAACCACAGTGGAACCTGCTCAGCAGAGACGTCGATCCCAGCGTCTTGCTCAAGCTGATACTGTGCGTTTGGGTACTGCTTCCTTTCCAGGCTCTGCTTCTGAAGCCAGCACTGTTTAGCAGCAAGCAGGCGATTCAGGGACTTAGGGTACCAACACACAGTGGCATTTTGATCGCTACGACGGCACGATTTGTGACGTTCCAGCGATATATCCGTGACGTTCCAGCGATCTCGCTGTGTCTGACATGCTCCTGCGATCAGGGACCCCGCTGAGAATCGTACGTCGTAGCAGATCGTTTTAAACTTTCTTTCTTTCGTCTAGTGTCCCGCTGTGGCGGCATGATCGCATGGTGTAATAAAGGTGTGCACGATTATTGTATACGATGTGCGCATAGTAACCATACGGCTTCTACATCGCACATACGTCATGAAATTATCGCTCCAGCGTCGTACATTGCAAAGTGTGACAGCAGTCTACGACGCTGGAGCGATATTGTTACGATGCTGGAGCATCACGGATCGTGCCGTCGTAGCGATCAAAATGCCACTGTGTGACGGTACTCTAAGTCCTGTTTTTCCCACACTGAGCATGCCCACAGAACAACCTCCCATTGGCGGTTGGGGGTCACATGCTCAGGTCCTGTTGCGGCTCCTATTGGACCATCAGGATGGTCCTGGAGCACTACTGCTATAAAAGGTTCGCATGGCCGCTCGGCCATGCATTAGTGTAAACTTATTAACTTGTGTGTGTGAATGAATACCTGTCGATGGATGAAAGCTCCAAATCATTCCAATCTCTAGTATTGTTGTCTGCTCGCAAATGGTATAGCTACCTAGTGCCCGACAGTGCTATCCTGCACAATTGCACAAGTTGCTGAATCCAGTTAGCAGCGACTGCTAGAGTGGCGCCATACACAGATGGTGCGCTTTCCTAGCCCTAGTTAGGGTGGTTAGTGGCGTCCGCCAGAGTGGTGCTGCACGCACTCCTGTGCGGAAAATATTTACTTTAGTTTCCCTGGCACTGCAGTAGCGGTGTAGAGCACAAGAGATCTAGAGGGACTCTTACCCTGCGTCTTGGGGCAGAGTTCTGTGTCGTCTTGCTTGCGCTCTCTGTGCGGTATCGTTGCCCTGTGACGCAACAGGGTTCACTTCCTTATAGAAGCAAAGAAAAAGGAGGCATGTACAAAGTGAGGATCACCACAATCTAATAGTACAAATATAATAAATTTTTATTAGAAACACACAGCACCAAACACTGCAAAAAGACTTTAAAAACACATAAAACAACCAAAAAATTGGTAAATACAAAGACCCATAATAGGGTCTATAACCCTGGTTCAAAAAACACACACCCCCACATACGATAATGTGTTCAACACCAGTATAATACACTGTAGGTAGATACACTATGCTGTCCCAGAGGCAAAATAGTAAAATATACAGACCTACACTTATATGTAAGCAGAAAATGCCCAATCTAATGTACCCATACAAATGTAGGCACAAGGGGGAGCCCCCAGTTAATCCTAGAGTCCGATATAAAAACACAGAGAGTCTAACATACCAAGAACCGCCCGACGCGTGTCGCCAGGAAATCTGGCTTCCAGATTTCCTGGCGACACGCGTCGGGCGGTTCCTTGCCCTGGTTCTTCACCCTCCTTGCCTGTCCTACAGTACCCCTTGATACTTTATAGGGACTGGGGCCGAGCCTCGCAGAGTGTATATATCCTCTTCCATCTTGGTATGTTAGACTCTCTGTGTTTTTATATCGGACTCTAGGATTAACTGGGGGCTCCCCCTTGTGCCTACATTTGTATGGGTACATTAGATTGGGCATTTTCTGCTTACATATAAGTGTAGGTCTGTATATTTTACTATTTTGCCTCTGGGACAGCATAGTGTATCTACCTACAGTGTATTATACTGGTGTTGAACACATTATTGTATGTGAGGGTGTGTGTTTTTTGAACCAGGGTTATAGACCCTATTATGGGTCTTTGTATTTACCAATTTTTTGGTTGTTTTATGTGTTTTTAAAGTCTTTTTGCAGTGTTTGGTGCTGTGTGCTTCTAATAAAAATTTATTATATTTGTACTATTAGATTGTGGTGATCCCCACTTTGTACATGCCTCCTTTTTCTTTGCTTCTATATATATGTATTTGTGGCATGTGATGGGAGATCCCTTATAGTGGTGCCTGCCAGTCTTTAAATTTTACAGGGTTCACTTCCTTCATACCGGGTGAAGTTAACCCATGTGTGAACTCACATTATACCACCATATAGTCCGTCATTACCAAGCAGCAGGTGTCTTACCTGCACAGTGGACCCCGGACAGCGAGCGCACCTTATATCATCTCCAATTATTATTTGGTGCGTTCCGCCAGTCCTGATGTTGTGTACTACAATCTACGTAATACAACTCATATATATATAATTTTAGAAATATTATACACATACTGAAGATTGCTTTATTTGCAGGGTTTTAAATCTTCAACATGATAATTTCTGTTGAAAAAAAAAACATGGATTTCACACAAATTTTGCAAAAAATCAATCTATTGAATAAAATTTTATCATCGCGGACTTTACTGCGGATTGCCCAAGAATTTGCAAGAAAATTTAGTAGGTGAAAATACTCTTTCAAAATTTGTCCCATGAATCACATATTGTATCTATGCATACACACAATTTTTGGTTTCAGAAATCATCTGTTGAAAATTCATCCCTGGAGTTCAGAACACAAACCCCGTTAAAGAGAATCTATCTTCAGAAGATGACTTATTGTTTAAATCTGATTTTTATACAATTTTTTTTAAATGGTGTATTTTTTTTGTTATACTTCCTTTTCTTTCAGGAAGAATTTTCAGCACTCACCTAGTCATCACAAGCAGGATTCCAGCGATAGATAATACCTCTCTACACAGCTGTTAACACATAAGCAACCAATCACAATGAGCAATGTCACAGCTGACCTTGCATCTCTTTCATTCACTATGATCTTTGCATAAGCCTATTGTTAGGGATCAAGTTCGCACCTTTGCACAGGGGGAATCTCGGGCCATCTCCACTGCAGTCTCCCATTCTTCTCCTGCCACAGTGGAGCCTGCTCAGCGGAGACGTCGGTCCCAGCGTCTCGCTCAGTCTGACTCTGTACAAAGAGTTACTGCTGCTTTTCCTGCTTCTGCCATTCAAGTCAGTGCTGGGCAGCGGTGTGCAGATGCTTCTGGGACAAAGTCCTGCTTTTCTCATTCTGAGCATGCACAGAGTAAGATCTCTCAGTGGACATCGAGGGTCACATGTTCAGATACTGCATCTAAAGCCATTGGTCCTTCAGGAAGGTCCTGTAGGTGCTCAGGCTCTGTGGCAGCCTCTCATTGGTCCTTCTAGGAAGGTCCTGTACGTGCTGCAACTATTTAAGGCTCGCATGGCCATATGGCCATGCGCTAGTATCTTTCTATGTTATGTACTTTGCGCCAGTGTGGTCATGTAAGAATGTGTTCAGAGACCCGGCTGAAATAAGCCCCTAGAATGCTGGCATCTCCGGCGAGGAGATTGTGTGTGTATGTATTCAGGGACCTGGCTGAAATAAGCCCCTAGAATGCTGGCACCTCCGGCGAGGAGTTTTGTGTGCATGCATGACCAATGACTGCTCTCAGTTGGGTAGTTAGCCTGTGCCTCTGTGAAGTCTGACAGGGTGCAGTGCTTTGCTTTCACAGCTACTCTGTGAAATAACAGAGTTAGTTCATACTGCCATATGGTTCCGACATTTGCTAGCAGCAGGTTCTCCTGCACAGTGGACCCCGGGCTGCAAACGCATCTATTTCAATAAAACATCTAAATTTACTCGGTGCGTTACGCTAGCCCTATCACCTATAAGATGCTTTAATACAAAAGATAGGGTTTGGAGTTTGACCATTTTGGCTATGTACATGTGTTGTTTCCTGATACAAAAGGCTTTCCTAAAATAAAAGTTAAAGTCTAAAAAAAGGCACAGTGGTCAAAGAGATATTGCTAGAGTACTTGTTTATCACAATAGGTAATGTTATAGCTCTCCATGCTCCCCCTCCCTTCAAAAGTCATTTGTGCCCGCTCATTGGATGCTTCATTACAAAACATAGAGCTAGGATCTTTTCATTGTGGTTAATGTACATGTGGATTTCCTGAAACAATGGGAAGTTAAAGTCTAGAAAAGCCATAGTGGCTAGTGTGAATATTGGAAACTTTTCATTTTTCCGTTTCTCTTCAGATTGTAATATACAAAACAAATAACATTGCACAAAATAAATAAAAAAAATACAAACCCTGAAATAATAGGACATTTTCTGATTACAGCTTCTGGTGCACATTAGCATGGCATGGCATTTTATGAAGCATATCCTCATGTCTAGACTATTACCTCTATGTGATTCACAGGGTTGTGTGCACAGTTGTGTCATGGCAAGCGGAGTGGCCCTTAGATTCCTTCTGCACAGTATTGGAGCATCAAGGGGAATTAGTGTAAATTAAGCCAGATAAGCAGCTGTATATAGTTTACCTGAATTATTGGAGAGTTTTCATTTTGTCTACACTACAAAGGCATGATAATGCTAGCATTGAGCATATATCCAGAAATTAGATTTTGTCAGATTTGCTCATTTCACTTGGGAGATTCATTTCACAGCTGCATCAATTTAGTTTGGCGTGAATTGAATCAGTTGGAAAAGGGTTAAAAAATAATTAACTATTAAAATCAACTCTCCTCAGCCCTCTCCATTCCTTTTCTACCACCCCTTCATCGTCATTCAACTGGTTACTTTTACTTCAGTTTGTTACTTTGGGCCTTCCGGAAGGAGCTGCTGCTGTCATGTCAATTTAGGAGGAAGATGAGCAGATATTGACAATGAGACCGGTATGGAAAGGGCAAAAGAGAGGAAAGTATAAGAGTATGTTTTAGTTTTTTTTAGCCCCTTCCCATCACTCATAATCTAAGAAAAATAATGTCCGCGCTCAATTTTGTTGGATTCACGAGAAGCAAAAGTTCAGAGTCTCCTGAACCCAAGAATTTTAAAAAATTCCAAACATATTTGATCCTTTTAAAATTGATTCACTCATCTCTCTTTTTTTACCAGTCTTCAGCATGATGTCGAGAGATGGTAACTTGATAAATGAACGATCTGTAGGAAGATCGATCTTGTTCAAGCCTAGATACGTCCACCAGGGTCTTCTCCACCATTATCTTGATAGTTTCAAACTCATCTTCATATTTGCCTTGTTCCTTCTATTCTTCCAACCATGATGTCCTTCTGCAGTGATTGCGCTCTTCCCATAATGTGTCCAAAGTCCAAGTCGTAGCTTGGTGGTCCTGGCTTCGAGGGACATGTCTGGCTTTATTTGTTCCAAAATTGATCTGTTTGCTCTTCTTCCCATCCATAGTATTGAGAACATCCTTCTCCAGCACCACATTTCCAAGGCGCCAATTCTCATTTCTAGTTCATATTAACATAGTAACATAGTTAGTAAGGCCGAAAAAAGACCTTTGTCCATCCAGTTCAGCCTATATTCCATCATAATAAATCCCCAGATCTACGTCCTTCTACAGAACTTAATTGTATGATACAATATTGTTCTGCTCCAGGAAGACATCCAGGCCTCTCTTGAACCCCTCGACTGAGTTCGCCATCACCACCTCCTCAGGCAAGCAATTCCAGATATTAATTTGCTTTCCATCCTTTGAAAACCCATAGCAAGGGGAGTTCATGTAAATGCATTATGTTTTGGAATATATTAATAACAAGTAATAAATAAATCTCAAGGTGATACCCCTTTAATGGAAAATGACAACATCAAAAAAATCTAGTTTGAGTGGAAAACACAATAGGATACATGCCATCTAAATTCTACAATGTTCTCCAGTAGATTTATATCATCTACTACCATAGAATGATTTTTCTCCAGTGCAGCTTAATTCCTTTTGCAATGAATTTTCCTGCCTGACTTCTAATCTTCTTGCATGTGACATATTTCATAAAACACTTGAAGTAAACTAACAAAAGAAATTTATTACCCTCCAAAATCTACAATGTATACCAAAAGTACGCTTGGAACATTATCAACATACATATTCATAAAGCAACAGAGTATTCCATTAATCCTGACACAGAAAGCGGCATTATTTTAATTTATTTCCGCATTATTATTTAATTAGTATGTGTAAATAAATGGCAAATCTTGATTTTATTCAAACTAATATCATTAAAGTTGCGGTTTTACTCATGGAACTGTCGCTCCAAGTGTTCGGCAGCCTGACTAATTTTATCCACTACACCCCTAAATTATACGCCTGTACCCTAATGGCTGCTATCTATATTAAGCGGATCACACTGAACGAAAAAATTCACAACTCTTAGAATGGCGGCCTAAGCGGGAAATCTACAAAGAGCCGTATATTAAAATGTCATAAAACTTAGCATAAATCACTGAAGCTCAAGTTAAAATTTAATATATGAAATCTATGATGTTTTGCTTTGTGAAGAAGCTGAGTGTTCCCACTCATTGAATACATCTGACTTAATTATTTTTACAGAATTACAGTGTTTGAAGTAACAAAAAAATTAATCCCTCTTATGTCAAATGCAAAACTGTTTTGTGGCTGGCACAAAAGTGTACAAATTAACTAGGGTGCATTTCCATAGATCTCGAAAAAAAAGTAATTTATCCATGGCAGGGTATCAAAATTGTGAAAAAAATAATGACTAAATAAATAGCATAGGCAGACAATATCTAAAATTTATGATTCAAAGTTCACAAATTAGTTGACCGATTTGAAGCTAAGTTGGGGGAACCTTAATTATACCTTAATTGTTATTTGAATATATGGCCCAAATTCAGTGAGCACATACAGTTTAAGACTGGGGTGCAAGAGCCCATCGTTAACAGCTACATGCATATATTACATTACCTTTATTCACAAATGTATTCTTTTATAAGATAATAAACTGGTAGCTTATTAAAAGAATGATGAGATGTTGCTCTTGTCTGTACATAGAGAAATGAGTGTATTGTGGAAACGATTACTTATGTAGATGGAGTGTTGTGGGGCCCACCAGTGGATTCCTCTGCTCACCCGTGGGACAGTCCAAGGCCGAATATGCATCTGTTAACTGACTCAATTAAAAATAAGTGAATCGACTCAATGTGAATTGAATTTGTGCTTAATTTTTAGAAAACAAAATACTTTGCATTTCAATCCGCAGAACTATAATGACCACCGCAATTTCATATATTGCGTTAGATTGCTTCAGCCAGCAGAGAACCGCGTGACCATTGTCCGTGGTCGGGTGATTTTCACCATAATGTCTAACAACATCGCATGACATAGCACAGTCAATCAGGAGAAACTATCATAGCCTGTATAAAAGCACAAACAGGAAATGCAGCAGCCATTTTCTGGTAAATCTGGATAGTGAGAGGATTTCACTGCTCGTAGCTTAGCCAAATAGAAAAGGAGGTAAAACCAAAGAACACTGTAGAAACTGTACAGAGCAGTGTGTGAAGAAGAGTCTATCGATTAGCACTAGTTACCAACCGTTGGGTTAATGTAGAATTGGACATTACTAAGCTTGAAAGTGGTTCTATATGGTCCCATGAGACCTCATATTGTTACATGCCTTTTTAGGGCAATTTCAGTCTTTGAAGTGTTTTTGATTGAAGGTGAATAGTTTCACTCCAGACAAAATTCTGAAAAATTGGCGAATTTCAATCCCAAAAGATTAATTAATCTCTAGTATAAAATATTTTGAATGACTTTTGCTTCCCTGCTGAGGATTGAAGATTTGAAGATATGATGAAGGCGTGCCCAATGCATTGGATGGTACAGTTGCAAAAGTCAGCATACAATTAAACCAATTGGAGCTGTGCAAAATAGTTTTCCGTGTTGTGAGGTTCTCTTAGAAACTGTGCCACCAAAAACCCCTTCCCGAGGTTGAGAGAAGGGAAGAAAAATGGAAAATGTACTGTAGGTATTTAAAACATTTGCCAAAATGGGCCAATTGTGACAATTAGGACTCGATGGAGTAGAATACTAAGATAATGTTATTTTGTGACAAAATTTCAACGACTGTGCAACATATATCTATATAATATCTATTTCTACAAGTAGATTGCATTTTTTTATTACTTTGAAGAAAGCAGCACTGGAAGTAAAGTGGAGACGAGCAAATCAAATTTTACATGAATTTTAGAAAAATTAAACGAAAAATAAATTCTCCCAAATCTCATTCTCTTTGTTTTAATTCAGTATAATGGCTTTCATTTTCTAGAATGTAGTGGGCCAGAAAAGGGATTAAAAGATAAAATAAATGATATACAGTAATCACATCACTGCTCACCTATCCTGCCACCGGAGCTACCTGGGCAGTCCTCTGCTAGATAACTCCGACTCTAGTCTCCTCTGGTCTTCATGGCAGGCAATGTCCTCTTCTGTATCTTCCTTTATTCTTTTCTGGTGCTTAGTTATACGCTGACAATGTGTGCCACCCGAAGCATAATAAACTCACTATGTGAATTACCCAAGACCTAGTCAGCACCTGTGGTGACACAAATCATGACATTGAGACATCACGGGGTCACAATGTGAGACGCCTATGGCGTACTAAGCCCATGAAGCACTAGTGCTGCTTGAAGGAAGATGGTTAAGAGGATATCTCCTGCTGTAAAAACCAGATGAAAACAGAGTTAGGGGAAAAAACAGCAAAGGACCAGTAAGAGGTGAGCGGTGAGGTCAGTATATTAAATAAAATCGACTCCTATGTTTTGCAACAAAAAAATCTATTTGCAGCAAACAAATGTTGTGCATCAAATGTCCTGGTCATTTTTCAGGGAAAAGCTCAATTTCAATTTTTCTTATCATTATGAGACTTCTTCCTCAGGACTAGTGTTGAGCGATACCTTCCGATATTCAAAGGTATCGGATGGTATGGGCCGATATCCAAAAAATATCAGATATCGCTGATACCGATACCCGATACCAATGCAAGTCAATGTGACACAAATATCGGAAGGTATCCTGGATGGTTCCCAGGGTCTGAAGGAGAGGAAACTCTCCTTCAGGCCCTGGGATCCATATTCATGAAAAAAATAAGGAATAAAAATAAAAAATATGGATATACTCACCCCTCCGAAGGACCCTGGCTGTCACCGCTGCGAGCGTCTGCCTCCGTTCCTAAGAATGCAGTGAGTGAAGGACCTTCGATGACATCGTGGTCAGGTGACCGGTCACCTGACCGCTCATGTGACCGCGACGTCATCGAAGGACGTTCACTCACTGCATTCTTAGGAACGGAGGCAGACGCTCGCAGCGGTGACAGCCAGGGTCCTTCGGAGGGGTGAGTATATCCATATTTTTTATTTTTATTCTTTATTTTTTACATGAATATGGATCCGAGGGCCTAAAGGAGAGTCTCCTCTCCTCCAGACCCTTGGAACCATACACACCGCACACGCCGATTCCGATTTTCGATATCGCAAAAATATCGGAACTCGGTATTGGAATTCCGATACAGCAAATATCGGCCGATACCCGATATTTGCAGTATCGGAATGCTCAACACTACTCAGGACATAACCACATGTATATCCTATAGGTTTTTTTGTTTGTTATTCATTGGCGGCAAGCACTCGCTGGATGCTGGGCTGTGACATCAGGTGAAACATCACCCACAGCCCAGTCAATCATGAGGGGTGCGTGCCACTGGGTCACGCCTCTTGGTTCCTGGAACTTGACGTGACATCAGCGAATGTCAGAGCAGGCTGTATCTGGTGTCATGTGATGCCCAGTCAGCGGTCAGCAATAGCACCACTCATAGGCAAGAATGGCAGCAAGAGGTATTTACAAAAATACTTTCCATAGTGTAAATCGATGAGGGCATTATTTATTGTAGTGGACAACCTCTTTAATATTGATAAGTCATCAGATGTCAGTAGCAAAACGCAAGGCTTCATAGTAATGTCACTATAAAGTTCATGTAATTGTGGTGGCCAGTGTCTTCTCACTAAGCTCTTAAGATACATTTTACATCTTGAAAACCATCATTAGGTTGCAAGGATGAAGATGATTAGCAATGTGGAACTACTGTAGACCATAGCATTGGGGAAGGGGGGATGAAGATTTTTTTCAAATATTATTTTCTTGCATTGCTTTGCTGAAAAACCAATTCAAAAAGGGCTAAATGCAAGCAAAATGATAAATTTTTATTTCTAAAGTTAGCTTCTATAGCAATGTATGAATTGGGTAGCTATTTAGTGGCAGACGTCTCACTGAATATAAAGATGGGGAGTCAATTGGTCAAAAGAGATGTGAGTCACTACCTGCATAATCCTACGCTTTGACTCGAGGTGAACATAATACTTTCTTTTTATGAGAAAAATGTTCTCACGCATTGTAGTTGTTTTCAAGGACTTCTTAAAGGTCTACTTCAGACATATTTTTACTATCATGTTGCGAATTATCTTTTTCCGTGATCAACTATTAGGTAGATGTTCATTTTCTATCTAAACGAGCAAAAAAAAAAAAAATGAGACTGTTTTGTCAAAAAAGAAAGATAACATCAAGACAGTTTTAGAAGATGCTCACCTGGTAAGGTTGGTAAGGAAAGGTCCCTGAGGAAGGAATTTGGACAACTCTGAAACGCGTTGTCAATTAAATTCCCCCTTTTCTAATCTCCTAGATATCCTGTTTCATCTCCACCCAGTAGCGCCCCTAAACACTGCATGTTACATTTTTATTTTTTTCCTTCTAACAATTCATGTGGGCCACAGATCAGTATCCATTCTTACATTAAAAAAAAGGAATCTGGAATTTTGTCAGAACTTTGAATAGTCCTGAATAAAATTTCTTTCTTATGGCAAAACAAAAATCTCCAGTTTTTAGAACAAATACATAAAGGAGAGGTGTTAACGTAATGCTCCTATACATTGCATGTATATCAACTTATTCTGCGGCTCATTTCTTTGGTTTTGCTGTAGTTTATTTTATTTTGTACAAACAGGGGTGTGGCCCCCTTTGCGTAAGATAGGCATTTAATTTATATAGTTTCCCATGACTGGGTGCCTGAACAGTCGGGCCTTGGTCCTGTTCTGTCTCCATCTACACGGAGGTTGCCTGACACAAGGTAAGGTTCTAATACTAGATTATAGGATCATCCTGATTGGGGTACACCTTGTTGCGGTGGGATGGCTTTTACACTTTTTTTTAATCAAAAAAGGTGTTTACCAAGTACAGTCTGTTATTTATATGTACTATTAATTTTTAATTACTTACAGCAGGGTTTATGCTTATTTTGCTTCTATCTTAGGTTCTTCTATTAAATGGTCAGAGTGAACGTGTATACCAATTTATGCTCCGGCTCATTTTCTTGGTCTTGATTACGCAAAATGTGTTGATTTTCTCTTTTTTATGCAACTTTAAAATTGGTTTACATGAACATCGACATTTTGGCACACTATCGTACATGATTTTGCTCAGTGTAGCATATTTTGCAACTCTTTTTTTTCAGCAAAATACGTAATAAAACACTGGCATATTTAGTTTAGTAAATTTTCCCCAATCTGCATAATTCTTTGCATTCATTTTAAAGATGGATCTATTATTTCCTGCAGCGCCGATGACACTGTTTATATGTATTACATGAATACCCAGCGTTTGATTACAATAACATTGACTCGTTTCCCAGGCGTAATCACTTTATTTTCATCCTAAGCTAGAGAATGCCAATCACAGCTAGTGGTAAAGAGAATAGATATTTAAGAAAAATAGAACATAAATGTATGTCATTGATTTGCACCTTTCTCACCTCTCCAGCCTTGTATTAGACTGGAAAAACAATGCAACTGTAATTTTCTCGAAGAGCTAGCCTCGTAAACTCTAACCTTATCACAATAAGGAACGTTTATGGTGTCTACCGCTCTTGGCAGCTATTCCGATAACTTCGAGACTTCAAGAAATGTTCCCTTCTAACTACAGTAATGAGAAATAAAAGCTTCATTCTGAAAAAATAGGTCAATCATCTCAGATAGTTCAAGGTAAAAAAAACACTCTGGGGGTCATACTTTTCTTGGGTTAAGAGATAAGGCAAGTACAAGGTCATCAAAATTGTCCCCGAACAGAGAGAATACCTACAATTGGTGCATACGCTTGGGAAGAGAGGTCTTGAGTCTTGGCAACTGTAAAACTGTCTTTCCCTGATTTATCATAAAAGACTCAGTAATACCTTGATTCATAAATCTCCAATGAATATTATTTTATTTATGACCCAAGTATCATTTTATGCTTTATGGCTATTACATCTTTTTTTTTTTTCCTTTAATATGTTGAAACCGGTTTAACTTCTTTAGGGTCTCGGTGGAAAATCACAGATTATAAAAAGACTTCGAGAAGGTAAAATCCCGTAAATTCCTACCATCAGCTACGAAATTGTGATTATAAATCATTGAATGGCATCTGAATCCCTTTATAAATGCCAACATATAAAATTAATAGAAAAACAGATAAAAGATATGTAATTTATGCCATAAGTCTCTACACGTGGCCAACCGGGGGTTGTGATGTAAAGTGCAGTCTGTTTCCTATACCAGATGTTTGAACATTGCTTGCCTGTAATTGCCTCTGACACTTAATGCAGGTGGTCCCCAAATGCTTCACAGGACTGCGGAGTTGGAAAGCTAACCCCTTCATGCCATGGCCATTTTTCGTTTTTGTTTTTCCCCTCCTGTTTTTCCCAAGAGCCATAACTATTTTATTTTTCCATTAATATAAACATACATAATGAGGGTTTGTTTTTTGTGGGATGAGTTGTACTTTTGAATGACATCATTCATTCTACTGGAAAACGGGGACAAATTTCTATGTGAAGTAAAAAAAGAGCAATTCCTCAATAGTTTTTTGGGTTTTCTTTTTACCTTGTGCACTATATGGTAAAAAAAAACTGCCCCCCGAGGAAGCCCAAGAGAAACGCGCGTTGGGGCAGCGTGTGCGACACCAGAGTCAGATATGGGTAAGATCCATTCAATGTTAAACTCATACTGCTGCATTCAGTGTCATTATGTTTGCTACTGTGATTTATGTATTTACAACTCACTCTCATTGATGTGGCCACATTAGTCTCTCAGAGTACTTTGAATGAATCCGGTGCACTGTCACTTTACGTATACACATATATAGGTGATGTTATACCATTCTACTCTCTTTGTACCTGACTTTTGTTTTAAATAGTTCTGTCAATGATATGATCCTTTATTCTGTATTGCCTTATATGCACTGACTTAACTGAATGATCTTTTCACTTTACTTTGTGCTTATACTCCATTCTTTCATGCATGCATCTCTGTTGGGAGTAATCCATGCCTATTGCCTTTAGCGGTCTTGACACTTTGGCTGGAGACTGTTCCATATATTATGGTTTTGTCTTAGTGATTTTGTATTATATATAATAAAACTGACCTGGCAAAATGATTCTTCAGGTCGGTATGAGTACGAAGATACCAAAAATGTATATGTTTTTTTTTATTTAAGTGTTAAAAAAAATAAAAAAATTGTAAAAAATAAATGTTGCTTTAGTTGCCGTTTTCCGAGACTCGTAATGTTTTCATTTTTGGGATCTGGGGTTGGGTGATGGATTATTTTATATGCTGATGTTTTCTTCTGATACCATTTTGGGGTAGATAAAATGTTTTGATAGCTTCTCTTTTCATTTCATTGCAATGTTGTGGCAGCCCAAAAAAAACTGTATTAAGGAGTTTCGATTTTCCAAATATGTGTATTTTTTTTATTCCTTTATTTTAAATGGGCCAAAAGTGGGGTGATTGGAGTTTTTGTGGATTTTTTTTTACATTTTTAAAAACTTTTTTCACTGTATTAATTAGTCACTTTAGGAGACTTCCGATCATCTGATTGCTTTTGCCATACAAAGTAATGCATCAGCACTGCTATGTATAGTGAAAATCGTGATCTCCAATGAATGTCAACTAAACGCTGAATTTCACAGAAGGATAATAATGTCAGTGGGTTCTTTAGCTGACCCCTTTCTATCAAGATATGCCAATGGAGGCCAGTGATCATGTCACAGGCAGACCAATGGGAGCGTGGAATGACAAGTGCCCCTGCCAGCTCATGTTATATGCCGCAGTCAGGGATTGACGGTGGGATTTAACAGATTAACAGGTTAAATTTATGTCATATGTCAAGAAGCTAAAGGGTCCTTCCCCTTTCAAAAAATGTTGGTCTCCAGGATCATTTTCTTGTAAAAAAAAAAGAAAATCACTTTACTTGTCTCCCTGGGTACAGCACTGAGTCTTCTCCATTGCGTGATGTATCTGAAATTGATGGCAGTGTTGGTGGTGTCACAATGACAGCTCAGTAGCTGCCAATCAGTGAGCTCAGTGGCTCTAAATGGGGAGTTGCCTCTACGTAGTCAGTGCCCTGAGCTCAGTGATTCAATGGTTGCGTCATGCCGGCACTGAAGTCTCAATACCAGATACAGTAAGTAGTGGTGGATACTAAACGGTGGGCACGAAAATGGGGCTTAACGTGCGGTACTGAACCCACATACTGGTATTATCTAAAAGAGGACAAATTCTTTAAGTTTTTGACAATGAATCCTCAATATTTCCAAACTTTGACTTTGGCGCTTCAAATTAATGGTAAAGCCCACAAATATCAAGTGGAAGCTAAACTCATGGCCTCTAGCAATAAGATGAAGTTGTGCCATTTTGTAAGCCCATTGATTTCACAGAGGAGTTAGTTGAGGGTCAATTACCTCTATATTGTTCTTACTAGGACAAATAATTGCATGCTGATTAACTGACCAAATATAGGATGCTCAATCCATCAACGGGACTTGTAATTGGGCTATGTAGGGAGCAGTTACGGGGTTAACAAGTGTTGATGGTCAGAAGCGCTTATCGTTGGCTGAAAAGGATTGTTGTAAATCTTGTACCAATGTAATCAACATTTTCTTTCTAAAACATTGAAAAAGAAACATATGAACACAAAGCTAGATTTTATATACCATTAGACTCTGACCAATGCTACTGATTAGTGAGACATCTAGCCAAGTTTAGTTATTATTATTATTATTATTTATTTATATAGCACCATTGATTCCATGGTGCTGTACATGAGAAGTTAGTTCAATCATACCCCTTACAATTGTACAGTTTCCTACAGGACTTTTACATTTTTCAATGATATTGTAACAATATCTCAGAATCCCATCCTGCCCATACTCAACAATTTGCTAATTGTTTCCCTAAAGTAATCCCGAAATAAATTCAATGGGTGGAGTGTTATGGACCTGGTGATTAGGAGCACCCGGCACGACCTGATAGTTAAACTCACACAGGACAAGCTCTGGGATGTGGGAGCTCTGCTGACCGCAACCCCTAATCCTATCACAACAACTAGAAATAGCCGTGGAGCGCTCCTGACACTCCCTAGACGCCTCTTCACAGCCTAAGAGCTAGCTAACCCTAGAGATAGAAAATAAAGCCTACCTTGCCTCAGAGAAATTCCCCAAAGGAAAAGGCAGCCCCCCACATATATTGACTGTGAGTAAAGATGAAAGTCACAAACGCAGAAATGAAACAGGTTTCAGCAAAGGGAGGCCAGACTTACTAAACAGACAGAGGATAGGAAAGGTAACTTTGCGGTCAGCACAAAAAAACTACAAAAGACCACGCAGAGTGTGCAAAAAGACCTCCGCACCGACTAACGGTGCAGAGATGCCACTCTGCATCCCAGAGCTTCCAGCTAGCAAGGCAAAATCATGATATCCAGCTGGACAAGGAAACAATGAACAAATAATAACTAGCAGGAACTTAGCTTCTGCTGGAGTAGACAGGTCACCAGAAAGATCCAAGAGCGAACTGAACCAATGCAGGAACATTGACAGCTGGCATGGAGTAACGATCTGAGTGGAGTTAAATAGAGCAGCCAACCAAAGGATAAACCACGTCACCTGTGTAAGGAACCTCAGAAGCAGCAGCTCCACTCACAGCCACCAGAGGGAGTCCATGGACAGAACTCGCCGAAGTACCATTCACGACCACAGGAGGGAGTTCGACAACAGAATTCACAACAGTGGAGATAGTTATTAATATCCATTTGAGAGAATTAATTCAGTAAAGAAGCCAAAGTACAAAATGTTAATTAGATTAAAAGCAAATAATTGACTACTATTCAATTGATTCAAACCCATATAAAAAGCAAGCAAACAAGTGACCAATTCAATTTTCGGTACTAAAACACAAGCTTTCCTGACTTTCTTGCAAATGACTGTAGATTCCAAATATAGCCATCGTTATACTCCAGGATACGAGATTGAGATCTTTCATGTGAGATGTTCATAACTCAAACTGAAAGTGATGTATCTGCTCATTAGTTACAGTAATTAAATTAACTTAAACGTACAGTCCATTTATTCAGATCTTTTTTACTACTAGAAACCATAAGAATAATTGTTGACTAGTAGCAAAACGGTCTTTCTAGGACATGCTTCTAAGAGTCATTAGACCCTACTGATACAGTTACTTCTGTCATTGAATTTTCTTGTTATTGGTGACATTTATTAAGGACTTCAATTTCATCCCAAAAATTCAATTCTCATATGAAAACCAATGAATGTTCACATATAGATACTAGAGATGGGCAAAACGATTCATGGGACACCAGTCCATTAGTCAGGACAACAGTCTCTGGCAACTAGGTAGGAGGCTCACAAACCTTCTTGCCTGCAAATCGATCTGCCCATCTGTAATAGACACATATTACAGAACTATATTTGTTACACACCTGTCCTGGGTCTCCACTTTACTTTCTACACCCCAGCCTGTTTAATACTCTTTTGATCCACACTGGGCTTTGCATGTAGTACAGCGTGCTCCCATGACAATCTACTAAGGCCTATATAAGACCCATCAAGACACTCCAGTGTCTTGGTATTAAGACTCTTAGTTTGTCTGTGCAACATGACCTGCTTAGTACCTGTTCCAGGACCTTTATTATCTGTCTATGGCCTCCAGGATCTCTGCTACCTGTATGTGGTCTCCAGGACCTCAGCTACCTGTATGCAAACCCCAGGACCTTTGCTATCTTCCTGCGGTCTCTGGTACCTCTGCTACCTGTCTGTGGTCTCCAGAACCTCTGCTACCTGTCTGAAGTTTCCAGGACCTCTGCTACCTGACTACAGTCTCTAATACCTCTGCTACCTTCCTGCAGTCTCCAGGACCTCTGCAATCTGTCTGTGGTCTCCAAGACATCTGTTAACTGTCTGTGATCTCGAGGATCTCTGCTACCTGTTTCCTGTGTGCCTCCACTGCCTGCTGCACTAGCACCCATGGCCCATGTGCCCACCTGGACTTGGGGCTTTGAAGATCCACCCCACCCGGTGAGCCTAACTATGAATATACATGTATATATAATTTATCTTTTAACACCAACAATCTTATAATTTTAAGATCAACATCTTGGATATGATTTGATTAGCCAAGAGCAAAAGTAAAAGAAGGCACAACGGTACTTTATTGACTCCTATCAAGTCCAAATAGGATTGCCTATTTCTGGACCTCTAAGGCACACTAATTTTTGACAGCATTTTTATAAAAACATGCTATTAATTGACAATTGTATTAACAAGCTCTTAGAAGGTACTGTAAATAAACTTACTTTATAAATTCATTATATGTAAAGCGCCATGGAATAAATGGCGCTATAACAATAAATAATAATAATATAGCCTCATTGGTAGGCAAAAAAAATGGAGCAGAGTCATTGCGAGACAATATGAATAGTGCATAGAGTTATGTTCTCATAGACAATTGTTTGCGTTGTCATCTCATTTATTGCAAATGCAACATTTATTAAATGCATGAAACATTTTTGAACTGTTGACCAGATATTTTTTTTAACATTTATTGTTGATGGACAAACTGGCTATATACATCACTTCTCAAATCGAAGTCTCATCACATTATGCAACCAGAAAGACATACCAGAACAAAATAAAATTCAAGCATTATGCAAAATTGAATAAAATACAAGACTTTATTAAATCGCATAAAAGTAGTTTTAGTTAAAAGTATAATAAGATACATAGGATAAAAACTAACTAGTCACATACTTATATGTATTTTAATAATGTCTTGTATGTTCTTCAATATCCTTTCGACCTTACATGTTGTTTTTGTCTTGGTACATGCATTGAAGTTAGGCGGATAGCCAATGTGACATTTAATATATTGACAATTTGTTTCTGGTTTTAGAAAATGTCCGTATACCTGTGATTTGTGAATTTGGTGCAATTCATAGCACTGGACAACCTAAAAGTTTTTCATGGAAATAGTAAAATTGATGCAACTATTTACTGTGGGATAAAAAAAGTTAAAAAATTAATTGACTAATAACTTTTAGTCAAATATAACATTTGCCAAAATTTTCATTCTCATGATAGCAACAAAAGCTTAATTAATCAATTGGCCTGGTTCAAAAATTTGCCAAAATTTTGGTAGCAACGAAAAATTAATTACTCAACTAGCCTGGTTCAAGTCCTAATATCCATTTTGTACAAGTCACAAACAAAGTACAATGTCCAAGAATTCTTTTTGATAAAAAAAACAGTTACTCAACTCAAAAAAAGTCAACAAAATGCATAAAAGGACAAATCGCTTTCCAGCTTGTTAAAAAGAACTTTAAAAAGTTCTCCACAATCCTAATAGAGAACATAATGCAGTACTTTAGGAGGCACCTACTGCTTTTCTACTTAAACTTCTGAAAATAATTATTATGTACATTAGAAAAAAAAATTGTCATGACTTCTCAAAATGAACGAAAGCAAATAAAAAAAAGGGAAAAAAATGTTCGAAATTTATTCCAGTTTGACTATAGCGGTAAGCAAGAGTCAAGCACACAAGAATTGTATTGTAAATTTGACTTTGTGATAAAAAGCCGCAAAATCTCGACCTCCCAAAGATTCATATAACAAGTCAACAACATTTCAACTAATATTAGCCTTTGAGTTGGATATTTGCCATACCTCTTTTGTGAGGCTGTAAAATATGTCCCCGGGATTCTTAAAAAGGATTAAACAAATTGACTTCTCAGCTCAGCAGTGGAGCTGAGGGAATGCTAAACACTTTCAAGATAGTCCAAGAATTATTATAGTCATTCATTGTGTTTTATTTACCCTTACAACCCTGCAAATAAAATAAGCAATAAATTAAATTTTGGCAACCAAGAGTTTTACACTTTCCTAAATGAGCGGTCCTAAAAACAAAATGTAGAAAAGAAAAAAAAAGACACAGAGAACTTATCAAAAATAAACAAAATAAATGTATTAAAAAAATACGGTAATAGAATAAATTCTAGAAATTCTAGAATAAAATAAATCACAATGTACATTAAATCAGACTGTCTAGTTCAACTGGGGATAGAAATTTCCCCTGAATCAACATTTCTACTGGCATTTTAATTGTATGTTATGAACTTATGTTACGTTAATTTAGCTTTTTGACACATTTAAAGACTTTTGACACATAGCGTTTAACCTGTCACCAGTCTTTTTCCTTATAAACTTTTACTTATAAAATATGCCCATGACCTTTATTATCATAAGAATGAGGTTCCTGCAACCCCTATATATTTTCAGATATACCCTCTGCATACCTCAGAAATAGTGTTTTATATTTGTCCCATGCTGTATGTATATTACTTGGGCAGAGGGGCAGAATGGGGCAGAGGGACACCGAGGGGTTTCCACGTGGCTGACAACAGGGACATTTAACCTTCTTGACATTAATCACTTGTGAGCAAGGTTACTATACTATTCAGCTAATATAGACACATAGGGGCAGCTAAAGACCTGCCCAAAAACCTGATTACTTGCCAAAAGCTGTTTTTCTGCTAACAAATATATAATGCGCTAGTGAGGATGGATTATTGACTCTCACATTGGCGGGAGCCAACTCACATTCCAGAAAGACTTATTTATCATATTTTGTAGAAACTTGATTCCAGCTCACCCAGTTGCTCTATGCTCATACACCTGGGACTCAGACTCCGGCCACGCTCTGACCTCATATCAGGGAAAATAGAAAAAATTGTAGCCTGGCTCAACAGGATTGGATTTTCCTTTTCTTTTTGTTTTTCAATAGAAATTATAGTGCACACAAAAGAAAAATGTACATGGTCGACATGACCCAATCGATGTGTTTTGACTGCACTAGGCAGTCTTACTCATGACTACCTTTCAAAGGTATGTAGTGGCATGTCTGAAGATATAAAAGGGTTGCAAGAACCACATTGTTAGGTGTCGAGTTCCCGCCATTGCACAGGGGGAATCTTGAACCATGTGCACTGGGGTCTCCCATTCTCCTCCAGCCGCAGTGGTACCTGCTCAGCAGAGATGTCAATCCCAGCATCTGGCTCAAGCTGATACTGTGCGCTTGGGTATTGCTATCTTTCCAGGCTCTGCCTTTGTAGCCAACACTGTTCAGCAGTGAGCAGGCTTTTCCCACACTGAGCATGCCCACGGGACTACTTCCCATTGGAGGTTGGGGGTCACATGCTCAGGTCCTGTTGCACCTCCGATTGGACGATCAGGAAGGTCCCGGAGTGCTACTGCTAGAAAAGGTTCACAGCCACTCGGCCATGCGCTAGTGTAAACTTATTAACTTGTGTGCGTGTGGATGAATGCCTGTCGATGGATGAAAGCTCCGAATCATTCCCATCCCTAGTGTTGTTGCCTGCTCTCGAATGGTAGAGCTATCTAGCGCCCCACAATGCTATCCTGCACAATTGCACAAGTTGCTGTATCTAGTTAGAAGCGACCGACAGAGCGGCGCCGTGCGTAGACAGTGCGTTTTTTTGGCCCTAGTTAGGGTGGTTAGTGGCTTCCGCCAGAGCGGAGCTGCACGTACTCCTGTGCAGAAAATTTTTACTTTAGTTGTTTCCCTGGCACCGCAGTAGTGGTGTCGAGTGCAAGAGATCTAGAGAGACTCTTACTCTGAGTCTTGGGGCAGAGTTCTCTGCGGTATCGCTGCCCTGTGACGTTACAAGGTTCGCTTCCTTCATACCGGGTGAAGATAACCTCTGTGTGTACTCACATTATACCGCCATATAGTCCGTCATTACCAAGGAGAAGGTGTCTTAGCTGCACGGAGGACCCCGGACTGCGAACGCACCTTATATCATCTCTAATTATTATTTGGTGTGTTCCCCCAGTCCCAACACCCATTCTTCCAATCTTAAAGGTCATGGGCATAGTTTTTAAGCCAAATGTGACAAAACAGCATTTATTCTTAATTACGCAAGATGTAAATTGTGTAGACCCAGAATCATAAACTGTTATCTGAAGTATTGACTCTTCTTGTAGGGCAAATATTTGCATCTAATATTATCTCCTACAGTTTATTTTCTGTTAGCTTTGAAAAACAGTAATGCATAGCCACTGATGTTTACTAATATGTTGATTACATACATTTTCCATGCTAGACAGTTTGTTGGCATTCCCAAACAGAGGAGGAAAAACTATTCAAAAAGATTACATAATCAAACAATGCAGGTTGGCCTCATTCACATCTCTCTCTGTCCTCTGGATGCAGTTGTGAACTATATAAAGAGACTTTTTCTTCTGGTCCGTAAAACTCAACAAAATGTCAGCTTAGCGGACAACGGCCCCGGTCAGAAGAACACAGGACTGCTTCATTAACCATCACTGAAACCCCAGGAACATCTTACAGAATCCAGGTTGGGACAATTGGGTCACCTGGTCACATACCTCACTGCTCTCAGTTAGCTTCCTAAGCTTGTCATTACCTCCTTGCTGTGGAAGCCCACCAAAAGTGGGGAGCCACTGGTGGGGGTATTCGGCACTGCCAGCGAGTCAGTGGAAGGGTGAGACTCTGTAATTTGCATCATCTTGGGTATTTGCTGGCACTGTTTTGTATGCTATTGTATGTTGGTGGCTCAATAAACTATTGCCACAAACATTCAGTGTTTTGAGCCCTGATCCATGCAGTCATTCTAAAGACAGCCGGGCCAGCGGACGAGAGCACCCATTGACCCCCGTGTCTCCACACCAAACAACTGAGAGTACGGAGAAAAAAAAAAGCAAAGTTTGGATGTTTGACATATTTCATTGTTTTAATAAAATCTCAATCTCGATGTTTATTTTCACGTAGGTACTTTTGGGTAAAGGTAAAATAAATGAAAGAAGAACAAAGAATTGTGCACTTTCCCAGACTTTGAAAGTATTATAAAAGAGATAATACATTGGATGTAGTGCACCAAAAGAGTGAACATAGATGAAGGTATCTGATGACTATGTGCCACTGATTGCAGAAATAAATATTGGACTTGCCTTTTCCAAGGACAGGCCTTTTGTATCTAAAATTATTGGAAAAGAAAAATCCATGTAGAGATAGAAATAAATAAAAAAAAAGGCTAGGCTCATTTCTACCCATAAAATACATTAGTGACCCTGGTTTTGTTCCGAACAATAGTTGGTAGCCTATTTAGTAGAAGACTAGAACTAATGTAGTAAAGTTTTCATACTGAAAGCTAATGGCAATTTGCCATATGATGGATGTTACCGCTTCACTGGAAAGAAAACTTTATGTTATCATTTATATTATACGTGGTTGTTTGCACACAAAAAGTTAGCGTAATGGAATGGACGTGCAATAAGGGTTTGCCATTTTTTCCTTATGACTAAGTAAAGTATATACTTTGTTAATTCATTGTAATATTAAAATATATATTTTTACAATATTTTAAGTTTCCTCAACTTTTCACAAGAGCCATTCAATTAGATAATTATTGTCAAGACCGGTTCTGACTTGGCATAAAACCATTCTCTTTACAATATAATGGAAAAAAAATATATAAATGGGATGAAATTGCAAAAAAAATTGCAATTTTTCACATTATCTTTTATTTATTTTTTTTACGACATTAACCAATCGGTAAATTATGGCATTATGGCGTTTGGCAATACCAAACTGATTTTTTTTTCCAAAATTTTATGGGTACAAAAAAAAATCTGAACTTTTTTGGGACAAGTAATTTTGTATTTTTCTTTTACTCGGAATTCCCAAGTAGGAACTGCTCTGGAAGACTTGATGCATTCATATACAAATGTATCCTTACTTATCTTTCATTTTGGCTCAACGAGTATTACATTTGGAACAAGAGACTTGACTCCATCACAATTATTGTGTGGCAACATATAGACGCGTATAGCATGAACATCTATTGACCGAATCTAAATTAAAAATCTATTTTTTTTCAAAGCTAGTCATCTCATGCCAGATTATGTCTTGTGCCAAGAGGAAAGGTAAGGAAGGTAACATATGTGTGGTAAATCTGCTAATATGACCCTGTAAGAAAGTGTTCAGGCCTAGATTGGCTGAATCACTAACATCAATTGGTAGCATAGACCTGTGGAAGGATTCCATCTTCATGGGCTTTATAGCATGCAAGAGTGAAAAAATGTCTTGAAAATTAAGAGGAAGGAGAGAAAACCAAGATTTGTGCCCTGGGGATGAGTGATGTTTTCGTCTTTATTACTTCTTCTATATTGAATGTATGCCCCTAGTCATGGTACAGTATGTTATTTTTTGAATAATAGCCACCATACACATTAGACAGTCATCGGTTGAATGATCTTTCAGCCAACAGATGCAAATCTTGATTCCCCCATACACAGGAATATGAGGCTTGGCTTAGCGTCCCGGTGTTCTCCTCTGGCAGAAACTTATGTCCTGGGAGATCAAATGGACCAGCCAATGAAATTCAACAGGCCTGATTATTCTCTCCTCCGACATCAACTGTCATTGGAACTTTGCAAAGCTCCAATACTCATTAGGCCTCTTTCACACTTCAGTTGTTTGGCGTCAGTCTAAAACCGCCATTTTCCTCAAATAACGGATCCGTCTTTTTTTTGGCGGATCCGTTATTTTCCCATAGACTTGCATTAGCGACGGATTATGACGGATGGTCGTCCGTTCCATCCGCCATGCGACGGATCCGTCGAAATTTGGCGGACGTCATCTAGACATAGACGGACATTATAATGTTTTTTGTCAACGCCAAAATGGCGGATCGCGACAGATCCGTCGCGTCCGCCATTCCATAGAATGGCCGCCTATGGGCGACGGATCCGTCGCGACCGTAATTTCGGCGGATCCGTCGCCCCAATCCGCTTTTTCAATTGCGCATGCTCCAAAAAGTAGATACTTTTCCCAGACAACCCCCAAGTAACGGATCCATCAAAAAAACGGATCCGTTAGAACCGTTTTCTCAACAATTGTGATGGATCCGTCACTATGTTTGAGGTGACTGACGCCAAACAACTGAAGTGTGAAAGAAGCCTTAGACAGTCGTACGCTCCCACCGATATTGGCAGCTCTGGCTGATTTCATTCTCATCTCTCTGAGAGTCTTAAAGGGAATCTGTCAGCAGGTTTTTGCTATGCTTTCTGAGGACAGCATGAGAAAGGGGTTAAATACTGAATTTAACAATGTGTCACTTATCAAGCCATGTGCTTTTGTTTGCTTACAATGAAGGTAATTATCATTGACAGGACTACATGGCATGTGCTTGCTAGTCTGACTCCTCCCCATTCTGTGATAAGCAGCTAACTATCAATAGACTATGTACATACAGAGCCTGAAGGGACCTGGCTTAGTTTTCTTAGTTCTGCTGTATTCTAGATCTAAAAACTGTGTCCAAAGTGATATATCGTTGGAATCGTTATGTTTTTTTCCTACATAAGACTGGTCTCAGATGTGGTAGGAAAAACCTGCTGATAGATTCCCTTTAAGGTATTATTTTTTTACTCCCATGAACTAAGTTCATTTTATTTCAATAGTTTAATAGACTAGTGTCAACTTATCCCCTATAAACAATCACAAGTTGGAAGAATCTAGAATAAAAATTGGATCAATGGCCTTGTGTTTTTATACAGTTCTGCTCCATTGTGACTTTATGAAACATCCTCGTGTCTTACAGTACACTATGTTCAATTTTATCCAATTATATTTCCATATCTTGGCTAAGTTTGAGATTTTGACATTGTATTCTCCGCATAACTGACAAGCGCATCAATCGAGGATTACATAATAACACAAAGTGGACAGGTCTCTCCACTAATACAAAAGGCTTCATAAGCATCTGAAAGATGTGAGGTACTTAGGAAAATAACTTCATACAGAGTTTTATAACTCAGAAGCGAAATGCAAAGCAAACTACAAGTGTCAGTTGTCAGCAGAATTAAAGTGAGGAAAAGGCTAAGTTGTTGTTGACGATAGCAGGTCAGTATGACCAAGAACAAGAACATTTTCTAAAAACGAATTACGAGAGGGAACCATTTTATACTTTATAGTATGTTTTTATGTCTTAGAATTTCGAAAAGAGAGGATATGCATAAATGTACAGTTCTGCAAATTTCAAGAGCTCCAAATTATCAGGGTATAGATTCACGACCACTAGTTGGCCACACGTAAAGACGTATAGCTTAAACATCTCCTGACCGAATAACATGAAATGATGTTTTTTTATTTTGGCAAATGTTTTTTTTCAGAAGGAATGGATAAGTTGGTACAAAAGATGAAAAAGAGGCCCAATGGATAACAAGATAGGTCTAACTTCTCTTAGCTTGTTTAGTAATGGCTACCATACCCTACTATCTCAAGATGGAAAGACAGATGATTGCTGCTTACTCTCACTTCCTTGACTTTTCTGTTGCGTGAAAGAAGGACACCATGCACTCCTTGCTGTTTCACCTTCGCTACGATTTCTTTGACTAAGGATAGAAGTAGCTTTGTACAAGTTCACATGGCCCATTTGTAGAAAAAAATTATCTAGCATCGACAACTATATTAAGCACGCAATGATTCACGCTTACTAAGAAGAGTTGACCCAATCCTTTGAATTCAAATTCACTAGCTTCTCTGAATTTTCTCAGTTTATTTGATTTGTAGCTAATGATATGTAATCCAAAGCCTCCACCTGTCCTGAAAAAAACACTCTTATGTAGCACCATTAATTCCACAATGTTTTATGGACATCTTCATCACTGTCCCCATTGGGTTTCGCAATCTAAATTCCATATCAGTTTGCTTTGGAGTGTTGGAGGACTCCCGTGCAAACATGAGGAGAACATACAAACTCCTTGTAGATGTTGTCCACAGTTGGATTTGAAACCCAGAACCCAGTGCTGCAGGGCTACAGTGCTAATCACTGAGCCACACTATTCTCTTTTCCTCTGATATTAATAAACCTCACTGCTGTCCTCACACACTATTCGTACAGTTTCTTTGGTGTTTTATAGCTTTCTCTCAACATTCCTATGGCTAAGCTGATAACTGTAATGTCCTCTTATTTTCCAGTTTCACAACAGTATTGCTGCTGAATTCCCTATCTTGGCTTTTATCCAGGCTTTAATAGAGGTGAAGTGGTGGCATGAGAATTTAGGTCCTGGTTCTCAAGTGATTGTAGATCCAGAATAAATTTTGGTGCCCAAGTCAGAGTTGTCCTTAAAGGACTTGCCCATTACATGGTCAACCTCTTCTTCCTTCTCTATCTTTACTCTCGTAAAATAATAACACTTAAACTCTCCTACCGGTCTAGCACAATTCCAGTGGTGTTGGCACAGGCTCTACTAGAATTCATAAGATATTGCTACGTCTTGTTATCCCTGTGATCAGTTAGTGTTGACTTCACTCATCCTCATTTGGACAAAACAACACAACTGGAATTAATGGGAGAGCAGCCACGGCTCTCCTTTCCTCCGGATGTAATTTATGTCCATAGAGGAGGAGAGCAAAGCCAGCACTGATTGGCTGCAGGGATTGCATGGCATAACAATGTTACATGATCCCCGGGAGAGCCAGTGTTGACATCGCTGGAACGGTGCCAGCACTGAAAGTGAGTATAGGTGTTGTATTTTACTGGGAGGAAACAGGGATTCAGAAGTTGGCCGAGTAGTGGATGAACCCTTTAAATTTGTTGATGAAGTAGCCACTGGATGGACAATCATTAAGTTAGTTGTCTCCTTTTTATTCATGAATCTATACTTCCACATTCATTCCAAGTGTTAGTGATGTATACAAAGAAGGATGACCATCCTTAACTGAGCCAGCCACCATCTTCCTCTCCATATCGACCATGAAGGAGAAGAGTTGATGGATTAACTCATGATCTAAGACAGCCAGCCATCCATCCAGTGACATACATGTTAGAGACTCAGAAAGAAGAAAGTGTTCTGCTTGTCTTTTAATGAATTTCGACGTCAAACTTCATGGACTATGGGACTGTCACTGAAATCAAGACACCGGTTCGAACTTTCAAATTAGTTTGTTTTAAAAACGTCAACATTTTTAATATGGTTTCAAGATTTCACGAAATAATTACAATATCATGTGTAACTTCATATTTTACAGTATATATATTCCTAATCTAGATAAACATCCATGCAATGTATTAAATAAACCTTTAATCCAACATTAATCATCATTAAAATATAGAAGCTTAGAAATGGATGGTAACAGCTGGGACAGTTACATTTATCAAATGTCTGGATGAGTCCTTTTTTTCTGAAAATGCTACGCAATGTTAAACCAATCAGCAGCATAAGGTGTCTTTCAACTTAGCGATGTCTCATACATATGTCCGCTGTCTTTATAGGCTCAACTACATCTGCTCTGGATTTTGTGCCAAGACATGCCAATCCCAATGTCTAGTCTGAATATGATAATATGATAATTTCCATGGTATGGGTGAGACTTTAATGTTAAATATCCCCACAATGTAATTTAGGATATAAAATAATTTCATCATTAGCAGTAATGAAGTAAGAATAGTCGTAGCTGAGAAAATAAGTAACTGTTTCAGTCCAGAGTGAAATTTTGCCACTATTGCTATGATGAATGCTGTAAAACAGCCTAACACACGTGAATGCTGTCTATCTTGACTTTTCAAAGGCATTTAATAAAGTGCAGCATAAAAGGTTGGTGCATAAAATGAGAGGAATGGAATTAGGAGAAGATATCTGTAACAACTGGCTCAATGATAGGGAACAAAGGGTGGTTATTAACGGAAAATGCTCAGATTTCGTCACTGTTAAAAGTGAGGTAGCAGAGGGTCAGTATTGGGCCCTCTTCTTTTTGCATATTTATTAATGACCTTGTTGATGATATACAGAATAGATTTCCTAGATTTGCAAGGGGATCAACACAGAGGGAGAACATTTAATATGACTGAGGGGTTTGTGTAAGATGGAGGAAAGGGCTGAGAAAGGGCAATTGAAGATTAATGTAGATAGATGTATGGTCATGCATTTGGTCAGAGAAATGATATATATAATTATGTACTAAGTGTACTAAATGGTAAAACACTGGGTAAAATTGCCACTGATAAAGACTTGAGCACATGGGTGGACTAAACTGCAGCAACCAGTGTCAGGCAGCTGTTGCTAAGGCAAAGAAAATCACGGGATGTGTAAAAAGAGGCAGAGGTGCTCACAACAAGAACATAGCTTTTTCCTTATTCAAGTCATTATGGTGAATACTTAGAATATACAATTTTCGATCTAATGGAAAAGAATGTAGCAAAAAGAAGCATAGGAAACAGTCTGGAGAGGAGTGGGAACAGTCTGCGTAAGACAGATTTCAGGAGCAGGAGACTGGAACTAGACTGAAGGCTAGGCACAAAACTCAAGCAATAAGTGACTGTTCCATGAGTGACTGTCCCATGTAGCTTTAAGAAGGCCCAAACAGGAAAAAGATGGCCTACACATGCTCAGAATCTACCATCTTAGTAAACAGCTATTGCAGAACACACCTCCAGTGGTAAGGAGTGGAAATGCAGTACAATTTATCAATGTGAATAATAGCAGCCACTAGTGGTCAATCTGCAGAAGGACAACATAATCCTGACATTATGATTGTTAAAGGAGTAAGTGAATTGCAAAACCAATACATACCCCTTTGAGAAAGCAGCCACGTGAAACGCGCGTCGGGGGCTACAAGGAGATCGTTGGAGGTCCTGGCACCTTATGAATAAGCAACTGTGGTTTATGCTGAGCATTTGTACTCACTTCTATATCTGACTATGGTTTGAAGGTTGTTTCTGATAGTATGATCTTTGCTGATGATGTCTTTAAAGCGATGCAGAATATGGTGGCGCCCTATAACAAAGCGTAATAAATAGGTGACCAATCCTTTCTCCCTTATCACTGATTCATATGATATTATGGCACCCCTGTATACAATGGAATGCAAAAAGAAGACTGAATCCTGCTGACGATAAAGTGAATGCAGCCTTCTCTGCTTTATAAACAGTTCTTATGCTTTTAGGGGTCTTTGATATGACAAGCAGCAGTAAATATTTATTTCACATGGATTTGAAGAGGAATGGGATAGTTCTATACATTTCCAACAGTGTGGAGGTCATCCTTGCCAAATTCGTGCCATTCTGAAAGCTCATACTCCCTTCTGATGTGCCACAGAAGTTAAGCCTCAAGACGAGATGACTCTCCGGTACCCAGTGCGTCTCGGCCGCTTGCTGCTTGGTAATGTTTACTGTTTACAGCCTTCAATATAAACTTTAAGGCTATGCTGGGAGGAAGAAAGTCAGACAGGCATATTTTTCATTAAATCGCAAAAAAAAAAGCGGTCTACCATTTCCCGACTTTTTTTGTCAACTTCATTTCGAATTCTGTTATTGTCTCTTGCAGAAGAACAGTGACATTTTATTCACCACAGATTTCTAAGCACATCTGCCATGAAGTTGTAATGCATGCAGAGGAGGCAAAGAACATACAGTAGCATATATCAAGTAAGAGTTCCGTCTAACTAATCAAGTCCATGGGGACACTCTGCTGTGTCATAAGACATATCATTCCACAGTTGAATGAGATTGTCAGTCACAGCGAGCCAGGCGGCGGCGCAGCTATTGTCACCAGTCAGCAGGATCGAAGTGTATAAATGGAGATAGGAGCATATTTAAAAAACCAGCTCAGCTCGCCCTTGCATGTGCCCATTTTGCACGGAGAATGCTCTCCCTATCACATTTTAATTCGCAAATCGGGAAAGGAACAGATTGTTGATAGCTTAAAGGAACATAAGGAGTTTTTATAGTATAATTCTGGACAGTTAAGGAATACCCAGAAGCTTAACAGTTTGGATAATTTGCTTACAGTGAGTTTTTTTAAAGATTTTTTTTGCCATCTTTGATGGCGATAAAAGGGAAGCATTCTGTTCCTAAGACCTGGCCATGACTACTCACGTAAACAAAGAGTGTGGGGAATCGGGAAAAACAAATCAATAATACCGGCTTGTAACCTATGTTAGGAACTAAAAACAGATGTAACAGAGTCATCAACATGCGGAAACGAATGAAAAACAGATTCCTGGATGGGAAATTAACTTGATTGTCCATTCCGACTTTTTCCAGTGCAAATAGATGTATATTGGCTACAACGCAGACAGGTATCATGGATACTAGTGGATATAAGTGGTAGGGTAGTCATAGACTGCAAAATAAGACTAGGGTCACACAAATGTAGATTTTCTCATCCCGGGACAATAGGTCAGATTATGAAAATGACACTCTGATAAGGGTTTGATCCATAAGCATGATCATAGTGTGCTCCGATTCTCTCAGATGAGAACACGATGAGGAGCCTCATCTTCTCCATCCTGTGAGAGGAAATTGGACTGCACTCACATGTCATTCACATGCAGTCCAATGTTTTCCATGCACCCATAGACTCGAAAATGTGAGTGATTGTCAAGGTATATAAAGGGACGCCCTAGGGGGGGTCAGTAAGTGGACAGCACAACACACCAACAACGGGATGGAAAAGGGGGGAGGAAGGCCCAACCAATAAGGAAATGAAGGAAGGGACAGCCCTGAGCTCAAGCCTGAGCCTGTCCCTGCACTCCCCTAACGCTTTAAGTGGGTCCTTCCCCCACCTCAACCCTAGTTGTCACTTCACACTGCCCTGCCTAGTGCACTGGCCGGCAAGAAGCGCTAGTCCCACCACTGCAGATATTAACACACGGGGATAGTGACAAGCGCGAAAGGGCTGAGGAAACAAACACTTAGCTTTCTCTGCTGCAAAGCACCGCACAGCAGAATAAAGGCACCAGGATAATGAATTCAGCAGAAGCACCACTACAACCAGAGAGCTCCTCACTCAGGGTTGGTCACTGAATATCGCTTTATCACCAACAGTCAGCTGACTCATCAGGTGACCATTTAAAGGATGATAGGAGTGGTCAACTCCACATCAGCTGCCTCAGCAACACTGCAGTTACACCAGATTGCCAGTGGGGGAAAAAAACTGACATTAACCCCGTTGGACCGAAAGGAAAAAAGCAACATTTAAACAAAGTGGAACTATAGCTGCTACAGATACAAAAATGGATCGTGACAGTGGAATTTGATTTCAAACTGAAAAAAAATTATTTGTCAGCAGTGCCCCTTGAACAACATTGGGATGGGTGCTCTCTGATAAAAAAAATCAGATGGCACTTTTCCGATGTATAAGCTGGTGCTAGTCAACTGTATGTGTCATAAACATGACTCCTATGAGATTAATTACCAAAAGCTGTTCCCTAGCATCAACTCCACTTTTGAGGATTTTATCAATTGATGAAGTTCAATGATCTCCATGCAACTCAAACGGAACCACAAGCAAAGAGAAGTTGACTTAAGGGCAGTTTAAGAGATTTTCCAATACATTGATATCGATGAGCAATCCTTGGAATAGGTCATCAATATAGGATCAGCCTTGCACCCAGGAACCCTACTGATCAGATATTCTCAGTGCTATTGGCTATTGCAGTGCAGAACAGCATAGCTTCATCAACTGTTTAGCAACAGTGGCTAGGAACTCATTGGCTGGGGGTGCAATGTATCAGACCTTAATTGAGCTGACATTGATCACCTATGTTGAGGATAGGCCATCAATAAAAATGTAGTTGTAAAATAACATTGTACTTCACAGAATAAAAGAAACTACATCAATGACTGTTGGATGTAGGCGGTTCTTAGTGAAGTATGGTGGAGGTGGCACAGATATAAATGTGATGTGTTAATATTTTTTTTTTTTTCAGAGAATAGCAATATGATTCTAGGTAAACACCCATTTTAAACTGTCCCTCTATCCTCGTAAATGGCTCAAAATACAGTAGTAGGTTCTTTGAATATCTTTATTACAAATCTCAACATCCTTATAGAAAAATTACTGAGGAGCATAGAACCCCTCGGTTAGGTGTCGAGTTCCTACGGCTGCACAGGGGGAATCTCGAACCATGTCTGCTGCGGTCTCCCATTCTCCTTCACCCACAGTGGAGCATGCTCAGTGGAGACGTCGGTCCCAGTGTCTGGCTCAGGCTGATACTGGATGACTGGTTACTACTGCCCTTCCAAGCTCTGTCATTGTAGACAGCAATGTTCAGCAGCGAGCAGGTCTTTCTGGGACTAAGTCCCGCTTTTCCCATACTGAGCATGCCCATGGGACAATCTTCCATTGGAGGTCTGAGGTCATATGCTCAGGTCCTGTAGCAGCTCCTATTGGACCACCAGGAAGGTTCTTGTCTGCTACAGCTATAAAAGGTTTGCATGGCCGCACAGCCATGCACTAGTATCAACCTATGTTTAGAGCCTTGCTACTGTATGGTCATGTTTGCATGAGGTCAGGGTTGGCTGAAATAAGCCCCTAGAATACCGGCACCTCTGGTGAGGAGTTGTGTGTTTGGATTTAGGTCTTGGCTGAAATAAGCCCCTAGAATACCGGCACCTCCGGTGAGGAGTTGTTTGTGTGTTATGCTGACTGCATGACCACAGTTTTGCTCTGTTTGGTAGCTGTGTTGCTCTGTGAGGTTAACAGGGCACAGCGTTTCCCTATCCTAGCAATTCTGTGAAGTAACAGAGTTCGCTAATACCGCCATATAGTGCCGCCAATTGCTAGCAGCAGGTTCCTCATCTGCACTGTGGACCCCGGGGTTGCGAACACACTTATTATTACATATATTTATACTTGGTGTGTTCCGCCAACCCTAACACCCTCTCTCTCTCTGGTGGACCCATTACTGCTTTCAAAGGGTTGTGGCTGAGCTGCGGAGAAAATTTAAAGCTCGTTTCCTGTGTGATTTGATATGGCAGAAATAGGAAGTAGTTAGAATTATTTTAGGGCAATCTTTTAGCCAAAAGATTGGCAGCATGGTGGCTTTCCACTACTTGGTTCATGGATTGAAAACCCACCAAGGCCAACAACTGCAAGGGGTTTTTATGTTCTCCCCATGTTTGCATGCATTTTCTCCATGTACTGTGGTTTCCTACCACACCAAATACATACTGATAGGGGATTTAGTTTGTGAACCTTCAAAAAGACAGTGATGTCTCACAGCACTGTGGAATTAATAGAACTATTGTACATAAGGGCTTGTGCACATGACTGTAATAATTGGACAAGTCCTATCAATCGTTTTGTCAGGCAGTACTCGTCCCCATGTTATTCAATAAAGCACATCAAATAATTCAAAACTGACTCTTACTGACGGAATATGCCTGAATCAAAATTTGGGAGATTTACACATATACCTCCAATGTATTTTTCATAACTGGCTGCACAGATGCAGAGATGGATTGCGTGGGATGAAATCATCACTGTGTTCTTTATTTAAAGTTAACCCATAATAAGTGTTACCAAATCTGAATTTCTTACACCCCACAGACAAAAATACAGACACCTAAGCAAAAAGTTAAGTTCGAAAAGTCACACATTTTAGTTAACTTTTTTATCTTTATGCAGCTACTCCAAATGGTTGAAACACATTGTACATTTATCACTCACAATGAATTGATACGAAATTTAGCTTGACCTATCGAACCCGTATATTAGACCCTTGATAGATTTTCATAATCACGTACTGTACAACAAGTTAACAATCAGTTCAAAAGTTTGAAGTGTCCATTTTCCATCCATTTTGGAGACTTCTGGACAATTTCCACTTTTCATTTTTTATATTGAGTCCATTAGGATAACGCTGTTTTAGGGCTAGGATTTGGCTACCCATTATTTGGGTGACCATAATCATTACAATTAGATTAATGTTTGAACATCTATTGAATAAATTATTTTTCGGTGAACAATCGTTGCGTCAACGTGGACATACAAGATATAGTTTATATTTTGTGTTACAGCCTTACACATTGGCCATATAGGTATAATGAAAAATGATAAAGGATGGAAATTCTTTATGGAAATATACATGATATATTTTTTAAATAGAAAGACCTATCATGGACCATAAGATTATTATTATTATTATTATTATTGTTATAGCACCATTTATTCCATGGCGCTTTACATGTGAGGAGGGGTATATATAATAAAAACAAGTACAATATTCTTAAACAATACAAGTCATTGCTGGTACAGGAGGAGAGAGGACCCTGCCCGCGAGGGCTCACAATCTACAAGGGATGGGTGAGAATACAGTAGGTGAGGATAGAGCTGGTCATGCAGTGGTTTGGTCGATCGGTGGTTACTGCAGGCTGTAGGCTTGTCGTTAGAGGTGGGTTTTCAGGCTTTTTTTGAAGGTTTCGATGGTAGGCGAGAGTCTGATGTGTTGTGGTAGAGGGTTCCAGAGTAGGGGTGATACGCGAGAGAAATCTTGTATATGATTGTGGGAAGAGGAGATAACAGGGGAGTAGAGAAGGAGATCTTGTGAGGATTGGAGGTTGCATGCAGGAAAGTACCGGGAGACGAGGTCACAGATGTATGGAGGAGACAGGTTGTGGATGGCTTTGTACGTCATGGTAAGGGTTTTGTACTGGAGTCTCTGGGTAATGGGGAGCCAGTGAAGGGATTGACAGAGGGTAGAGGCCGAGGAATAGCGGGGACAGGTGGATTAGTCAGGCATCAGAGTTTAGAATAGATTGGAGGGGTGCGAGAGTGTTAGGGGGGAGGCCACAGAGCAGGAGGTTGCAGTAGTCAAGGCGAGAGATGATGAGGGCATGCACTAGGGTTTTTGCAGATTCTTGGTTGAGGAATGTACGGATTCATGAATTATTTTTGAGTTGAAGTCAGCAGGAGGTGGAAAGGGCTTGGATATGTGGTTTGAAGGAGAGATCAGCATCAAGGATTACCCCGAGGCAGCGAGCTTGTGGGACTGGGGAGAGTGGGCAGCTATTTACTGTAATGGATAGGTTCATTGGGGGGTCGCTGTTGTGAATTCTGTGGCTGAATTCACTCCTGTGGTCACAAGTGGTACTGCAGCTTCTGAGCTTCCTCCCTCAGGTGTTCTGGCGAGCTCGTTGGCGCAATCCACAGCTGCCTTTAGTTGTGTTCAGGTTAGGTTCAGGTATTGCGGTCTACAGAGATTCCACGTCTCAGAGCTCGTTCTATTGTTTTTGGGTTATTGTCAGATCACTGTATGTGCTCTGATTGCTGGCACACTGTGTCACTGGATTGCCTACATAACAGTACAAGGAGCCAACCTAATGATTCTCAATAGAGGGAAAAAAGAAGTTCTGACATCATTTTTTTTTCTCAGCTCTGTGTTCAGTCTTTTTTTTCCCCTAGACATTTGGGTGTTTCAGGACACAGGTGTGGACATGGATATTCAGGGTCTGTGCTCTTCAATGGATAATCTCGTTACACATGTACAAAGGATTCAAGATACTATTGATCAGAAATCTATGTTAGAACCAAGAATTCCTATTCCTGATTTGTTTTTTGGTGATAGAACTAAGTTTCTTAATTTCAAAAATAATTGTAAGCTATTTCTGGCCTTGAAACCTCATTCTTCTGGTAATCCTATTCAACAGGTTTTGATTATTATTTCTTTTTTGCGCGGCGACCCTCAAGACTGGGCATTTTCTCTTGCGCCAGGAGACCCTGCATTGAGTAATGTCGATGCGTTTTTCCTGGCGCTCGGATTACTTTACGATGAGCCTAATTCAGTGAATCAGGCTGA
The DNA here is from genome assembly GCF_032444005.1 of Ranitomeya imitator. NCBI lineage: Eukaryota > Metazoa > Chordata > Amphibia > Anura > Dendrobatidae > Ranitomeya > Ranitomeya imitator. Next base: position 127,943,433 of record NC_091290.1, read on the forward strand.
GAAAAATTTGCTGGCTTTGTGCCAGGGTCAGGATGATATAGAAGTATATTGTCAGAAATTTAGGAAGTGGTCAGTACTCACTCTGTGGAATGAATCTGCGCTGGAAGCTTTGTTCAGAAAGGGTCTCTCTGAGGCTCTTAAGGATGTCATGGTGGGTTTTCCTATGCCTGCTGGTTTGAATGAGTCTATGTCTTTGGCCATTCAGATCGGTCGACGCTTGCGCGAGCGTAAATCTGTGCACCATTTGGCGGTATTGTCTAAGATTAAACCTGAGCCTATGCAGTGCGATAGGACTATGACCAGAGTTGAACGGCAAGAACACAGACGTCTGAATGGTCTGTGTTTCTACTGTGGTGATTCCACTCATGCTATTTCTGATTGTCCTAAGCGCACTAAGCGGTTCGATAGGTCTGCCGTCATTGGTACTGTACAATCCAAATTCCTTCTGTCCATTACCTTGATATGCTCTTTGTCATCGTATTCTGTCATGGCGTTTGTGGATTCAGGCGCTGCCCTGAATCTGATGGATTTGGATTATGCTAAACGTTGTGGGTTTTTCTTGGAGCCTTTGCGGTGTCCTATTCCGTTGAGAGGAATTGATGCTACACCTTTGGCCAAGAATAAACCTCAGTACTGGACCCAGCTGACCATGTGCATGGCTCCTGCACATCAGGAAGTTATTCGCTTTCTGGTGCTACATAATCTGCATGATGTGGTCGTGTTGGGGTTGCCATGGCTGCAAACCCATAATCCAGTATTAGATTGGAACTCTATGTCGGTATCCAGCTGGGGTTGTCAGGGGGTACATGGTGATGTTCCATTTTTGTCTATTTCGTCATCCACTCCTTCTGAGGTCCCAGAGTTCTTGTCTGATTATCAGGATGTATTTGAAGAGCCCAAGTCCGATGCCCTACCTCCGCATAGGGATTGTGATTGTGCTATCAATTTGATTCCTGGTAGTAAATTCCCTAAAGGTCGATTATTTAATTTATCCGTGCCTGAACACGCCGCTATGCGCAGTTATGTGAAGGAATCCCTGGAGAAGGGACATATTCGCCCATCGTCATCACCACTGGGAGCAGGGTTCTTTTTTGTAGCCAAGAAGGATGGTTCGCTGAGACCGTGTATTGATTACCGCCTTCTTAATAAGATCACTGTTAAATTTCAGTATCCCTTGCCATTGTTATCTGACTTGTTTGCTCGGATTAAGAGGGCTAGTTGGTTCACTAAGATAGATCTTCGTGGTACGTATAATCTGGTGAGAATCAGGCAAGGAGATGAATGGAAAACTGCATTTAATACGCTCGAGGGTCATTTTGAGTATCTAGTGATGCCGTTCGGACTTGCCAATGCTCCATCTGTGTTTCAGTCTTTTATGCATGACATCTTCCGTGAGTATCTGGATAAATTCCTGATTGTTTACTTGGATGACATTTTGATCTTCTCAAATGATTGGGACTCTCATGTGAAGCAGGTCAGAATGGTTTTCCAGGTCCTGCGTGCTAATTCTTTGTTTGTGAAGGGATCAAAGTGACTCTTCGGTGTGCAGAAAGTTTCATTTTTGGGGTTCATCTTTTCCCCTTCTACTATCGAGATGGATCCGGTTAAGGTCCAAGCCATCCAGGATTGGACTCTGCCGACATCTCTGAAAAGTCTGCAAAAATTCCTGGGCTTTGCTAATTTTTATCGTCGCTTCATCTGTAATTTTTCTAGCATTGCCAAACCATTGACCGATTTGACCAAGAAGGGTGCTGATTTGGTCTTCTGCTGCTGTGGAAGCTTTTCAGGAGTTGAAGCATCGTTTTTGTTCTGCCCCTGTGTTGTGTCAACCAGATGTTTCTCTTCCGTTCCAGGTCGAGGTTGATGCTTCTGAGATTGGAGCAGGGGCGGTTTTGTCACAGAGAGGTTCTGGTTGCTCAGTGTTGAAACCATGTGCTTTCTTTTCCAGGAAGTTTTCGGCTGCTGAGCGTAATTATGATGTGGGCAACCGAGAGTTGCTGGCCATGAAGTGGGCATTTGAGGAATGGCGTCATTGGCTTGAAGGAGCTAAGCATCGCGTGGTGGTATTGACTGATCATAAGAACCTTACTTATCTCGAGTCTGCCAAGCGCTTGAATCCTAGACAGGCCCGTTGGTCGTTATTTTTTGCCCGCTTCGATTTTGTGATTTCGTACCTTCCGGGCTCTAAAAATGTGAAGGCGGATGCTCTGTCTAGGAGTTTTGTGCCCGACTCTCCGGGTTCATCTGAGCCGGCGAGTATCCTCAAGGAAGGAGTCATTGTGTCTGCCATCTCCCCTGATTTGCGGCGAGTGTTGCAAAAATTTCAGGCGAATAAACCTGATCGTTGTCCGGCGGAGAAACTGTTCGTTCCTGATAGGTGGACTAGTAAAGTTATCTCTGAACTTCATTGTTCGGTGTTGGCTGGTCATCCTGGAATCTTTGGTACCAGAGAGTTAGTGGCTAGATCCTTCTGGTGGCCATCTCTGTCACGGGATGTACGTACTTTTGTGCAGTCCTGTGGGATATGTGCTAGGGCTAAGCCCTGCTGTTCACGTGCCAGTGGGTTGCTTTTGCCCTTGCCGGTCCCAAAGAGGCCTTGGACACATATTTCGATGGATTTCATTTCTGACCTTCCCGTTTCTCAAAAGATGTCAGTCATTTGGGTGGTCTGTGATCGCTTTTCTAAAATGGTCCATCTGGTGCCCTTGGTTAAATTGCCTTCCTCCTCTGATTTGGTGCCTTTGTTCTTCCAGCATGTGGTTCGTTTGCATGGCATTCCTGAGAATATTGTTTCTGACAGAGGTTCCCAGTTTGTTTCAAGGTTTTGGCGAGCCTTTTGTGGTAGGATGGGCATTGACCTATCTTTTTCCTCGGCTTTCCATCCTCAGACTAATGGCCAGACCGAACGAACCAATCAGACCTTGGAAACATATCTGAGATGTTTTGTTTCTGCAGACCAGGATGATTGGGTGTCCTTTTTGCCGTTGGCTGAGTTCGCCCTTAATAATCGGGCCAGCTCGGCTACCTTGGTCTCTCCATTTTTCTGCAATTCTGGGTTCCATCCTCGTTTCTCTTCAGGACAGGTTGAGTCTTCGGACTGTCCTGGTGTGGATTCTGTGGTGGACAGGTTGCAGCAGATCTGGACTCAGGTAGTGGACAATTTGACCTTGTCCCAGGAGAAGGCTCAACTTTTCGCTAATCGCAGACGCCGTGTGGGTCCCCGACTTCGTGTTGGGGATCTGGTTTGGTTATCTTCTCATCATATTCCTATGAAGGTTTCCTCTCCTAAATTTAAACCTCGTTTTATTGGTCCGTATAGGATTTCTGAGATTCTCAATCCTGTGTCTTTTCGTCTGACCCTCCCAGACTCCTTTTCCATACATAATGTATTCCATAGGTCGTTGTTGCGGAGATACGTGGCACCTATGGTTCCATCTGTTGAGCCTCCCGCCCCGGTTTTGGTGGAGGGGGAATTGGAGTATATTGTGGAGAAAATTTTGGATTCTCGTGTTTCTAGACGGAAACTCCAGTATCTGGTTAAATGGAAGGGTTATGCTCAGGAAGATAATTCCTGGGTTTTTGCCTCTGATGTCCATGCTCCAGATCTTGTTCGTGCCTTTCATGTGGCTCATCCTGGTCGGCCTGGGGGCTCTGGTGAGGGTTCGGTGACCCCTCCTCAAGGGGGGGGATACTGTTGTGAATTCTGTGGCTGAATTCACTCCTGTGGTCACAAGTGGTACTGCAGCTTCTGAGCTCCTCCCTCAGGTGTTCTGGTGAGCTCGTTGGCTGCTTTGTTATTTAACTCCACCTGATTCTGTCTTCCTTGCTCCTTGTCAATGTTCCAGTGTTGGATCTGAGCTTCTGGATCTTTCCTGTGGCCTGCTGCTCTGCTTAGATAAGTGCTTCTTTGCTTTTGTTGCTACTTTTTCTGTCCAGCTTGTCATTTCTTTTTGCTGGAAGCTCTGAGACGCAAAGGGTGTACCGCCGTGCCGTTAGTTCGGCACGGTGGGTCTTTTTGCCCCCTTTGCGTGGTTTTTTGCTTTAGGGTTTTTTGTAGACTGCAAAGTTCTCTTTGCTATCCTCGCTCTATCTAGAATATCGGGCCTCACTTTGCTGAATCTATTTCATCCCTACGTTTGTCTTTTCATCTTGCTAACAGTCATTATATGTGGGGGGCTGCCTTTTCCTTTGGGGTATTTCTCTGAGGCAAGTCAGGCTTGTTTTTCTATCTTCAGGCTAGTCAGCTCCTCAGGCTGTGCCGAGTTGCATAGGTAGTGTCAGGCGCAATCCACAGCTGCCTTTAGTTGTGTTCAGGTTAGGTTCAGGTATTGCGGTCTACAGAGATTCCATGTCTCAGAGCTCGTTCTATTGTTTTTGGGTTATTGTCAGATCACTGTATGTGCTCTGATTGCTGGCACACTGTGTCACTGGATTGCCTACATAACAGGTCGCGTGAGATGGGGGAAAGATGATGAATTCTGTTTTGTCCATGTTAAGTTTCAGAAATCTAGCGGAGAAGAAGGATGAAATAGTGGACAGACATTGAGGGATTCTGGTTAGTAGGGTGATATCTGGTCCAGAGATGTAGATCTGTGTGTCATCAGCATAGAGGTGATACTGAAAGCCATGAGATTCTATGAGCTGTCCCAGGCCAACGGTGTAAATGGAGAAGAGCAGGGGCCCTAGGACTGAACCTTGTGGGACTCCAACAGATAGTGGGCAAGGTGAAGAGGTGGTGTGTGAGTGAGAGACGCTGAATGTCCAGTCTGTTAGGTATGATGAGATACAGGATAGGGCCAAGTCTGTGATGCCAAGGGATGAGGGTCTGTTATAATATGGAATGGTCCACTGTGTGATGAAAAATTACACATGGAGAATGCTGGTTGATCATTGATTGGCTTGAGTGACAGTTTGTTGTTATAATCCCCCTATACATGTTCACTTTGGTTGAAATCATTTTTTTTTATCACCTTCCGATCATCGGTAAGGCCACTTTTATTGACAATGACATATTAAAAGCCACACTCAACTCTTTGTGGCTGAACAGAAATCTTAGGGCCACTTCTTGTTAGCAAAAATGTATCACATAGATTGTCTTAGCAGAGATGAGAGAATCTTTCAAAATTCATATTCCCCATCTTAGTGCAAATTTATTCTCCACAAATCAAATTTTGGTGAAAAATTTGGCAGATTTTAATACCTGAAAGCTTGTAATAGCTCATAAAATAAACACAGGGAGAGGAGAGAGTTAGAGAACCACGCTGACCATACGAGCTGATAGTCTACAGGAGAGAGAGGACACCACTGGACATAAGAGTTTATACTTTATAGGTGAGACAGAGAAAGCACCCTTCTGACCAAATGAGCTTACACTCTACAAGAGAGACAGAGGACCCTGCTGACCATAAGAGCTTAAACTCTACAGGAGAGAGAAAGAGGGAAAGGACGCCGCTGACCAAAAGAGCTTACACTCTACCGGAGAGAAAGGACTTCTCTGACCATGAGAGCTGATCATCTACAGATGAAAGAGAAAGAGGACCCCACAGACCATAAAAGCTTACATTATACAAGAGAGAGACAATGCTGCTCACTATAAGAGCTTATACGTTACAGGCAAAAGAGAAAGACAGGATTCTGCTGACCATAAAAGCTTATGCTCTACAAGAGAGAGACTTACCCAGTGACTCTGGAGATAGGAAATGACTCTGCCCTACAAACTATGCACCTCTGGAAACCGCTGATTTGTAATGGCCCCCGCTTCTGGACACCTCTAAACTAGGCATGACAATCCGATAGATGTCATAGCTGCAAGGTAATATGGAGATGCCTATGCGGCAATGTAAAATGACATATGCCTGCTCTCTGATGCTTTAGCAGTGTATTAAATAATGCAGAGAAATTTACTTTTTGCAAACCACATATGGAATCTCAAAATGTTTGAATTTGCATGAAACTGAATTTCATCAAAATTCAACTCAGACTTGACCCTCCACGAATCATAACGCTCATCTCTAAAAATTAAGCATACTGAGAGACAATTGCTTAGTCCAGATATAACTATTTCCTGCTAGTTTAATACATTATCAAAATACCAAAAATACAAATAACATAATTTGTGCTTGCACTAAAATGTTATATTGTCACACTGTGTGACGGACATAGGTAGAGGAGGGGGGTCTCAAATTGTCCCTGGAACTGGGAGCCTAACTGTCCCTATCCAGGGTGTACTCTTCATGGTAGAGAGGCCTGAGTCTGACCAGCATAGATGGAGTTGTTAACCTCTTCAGCACCAACTGAAACCAAATTAATTTAAAATGGGACCCAAACACACAGGTTAAATGGAAGACCTGCAATTTACAATATGCAGAGATCTCCTAGCCCCCGATCTCCCAGGTTGACATGACACACTCGTGACATATATATTTATTATCTTAGCATCATGATAACTAATAGTTTATGTCTTTAGAAAAAAATGTAATAATTTAATTCAAAGAATGTACCATTATTTTTAGTGACATTATATCTTGTCAGTGTCACAGCCTGTCCTGTAAACTTTTAATAACAATCTGTCTTCAAAGGAATAGTTAACTTTTCTTGAGTTTCCCAGCAGGCCGTCTTTGGAGGATTTTTTTTCTTAATCATATACAATTGAATTGTTATAATTTACAAGGTTAGATAATTTCCCATCTGTTATCACAAAGAACATGTTAGAATTTGACTTGTTGGAGTTAGGTTGTTATGAAATTCTACAGGCGTTATATAATATTGATTCAGCATAGTTCATGATCTTGCTTAAAAAAATTCTAGAACAAAAACATACAGCATAAATTCATCATTAACTTAAGAAAGGTTATTATACATATGATTTTCTGAAAATTTTGGGTAAACTGTAAATTTCCTATTCATTATGATTAGAGATGAGGTAAACGATTTGAAGTTAATCGAGTTTGCCTTGAATTTTACAAAAAAATGTAATTGACTAAAATCTGTAATTTTTTGAGTTTCACTTCAGTCAAAGCCAATAAAGTGGTGGCCGGTTATTTTGCTAGATTATACAGGGTGGGAAGGGATTAAAATAATAAATCTTATTCTCACATCTCGTTAGGAATCTGCTTCTGTCCCAACAATCTTACGTCTTTCCTGCTTCTGGTCCTTCTATCCTTCTTCTAGCCCTCTGATTAGTTTTTCCATTTTCATGCTTGCATCTTTTGGGTTCCTTCTATCTTCTTCCATTCACTAGGCCAAATCTCGTCTTGTAGGGTGTGACACATTTCGATGAAATGAGGGAAGTAACCTCACACATGTCATCACTGACCATATGGCTACCTCAGGGGAGAAGTCACACGGTTATTGGCAATGAACATTGGGTCTCGTTCCTCAGTTCATTGCCGCCTTTTGTACATAGGTTCTGGTCTCTATATCACACTATGCTTTCCACCACATCTATTTGGTGATGTGCATTGATGATTGTGATGTGGTGGTAGTATACCATGTTTTTATTTTCATTTCTTTCATTTATCTATAGCATATATTTGCTTGAGACCATGTGACTTTCATGTCTAGCATAGCCATCGTTTGATGTGTATTCTATTCATTTGTTGACCGATACCCAGTGTACCACTATTTTATTTTTTTCTTTTCTCATTACTTCTTGATTTTTTAGTATGCTTTAGGTTGATACGGCTTTATGGGGTGGTGCCCTCATTGACGCCTTTATCTGCACAAGTCAATGACATGCCTTGTTCTCCATCATGACACTGGATCTTTTAAATTGAAAACCCAACAGGAAGACAGATGGAAGAAGATAGAATGCAAATAATTTAAGAGCCTTTTGGAGGAGCCGTGGTGGCAAGTACAGGTATCGGAAGGTCCAAGGAGAGGTATATATAACATTTTTTTAAAACCACAGCCAGTTAAATCATTGATATGTCTTCCATGTGTCCTTCATAACTGGCTGCACATATTCTGAGATGGGTGGCATTGGATGAAATCATAATTGTGTTGCTCGCTTAAAGATTTTATAGCTGCTTAATTTTACCTGGCATATCTGTCATTCATTAAAGATAAATGCTAACCTATAATAAATGTAATCAGCCAAATAATCTTTACACCCCACAGGCAAAAATACAGACATCTCAGCGAAAAGTAGAGTTCTTGATTTCACACATTTCAGTTGACTTCTTTAGCTATACAGTGATTCCAAATTGTTTAACCACAGCCACAAAGAGATATGTTATAAGTAGGGTTGAGCGAAACAGATCGGCCAATTTCAAAAGTCGCCGACTTTTGGTAAAGTCGGGCTTCGTAAAACTCGATCCCACCGTGGGATCGGGTCAGCGGTCGGCGATCTTTTCTCCAAAGTCGGGTTTCGTTATATATATATATATATATATATATATATATATGTCATAGAGACACATATATATATATATATATATATATATATATTTATATTTACTTCAGCGCGATAATGTTGAAAAGCCGGTAATTCAATTTTCAATTGCCGGCTTTTCATTTCTCCTTCCTAAACCCGACATGATATGAGACGTGGTTTACATACAGTAAACCATGTCATATCCCCATTGTTTTGCGTATTCCACACTACTAATGTTAGTAGTGTGTATGTGCAAAATTTGGGCGCTGCAGCTATTAAATTTAAGGGTTAAATCGCGGAAAAAATTGGCGTGGGCTCCCACACAATTTTCTCTGCCAGAGTAGTAAAGCCAGTGACTGAGGGCAGATATTATTAGCCTGGAGAGGGTCCATGGTTATTGCCCCCCCCCCCTGGCTAAAAACATCTGCCCCCAGTCACCCCAGAAAAGGCACATCTGGAAGATGCGCCTATTCTGGCACTTGGCCGCTCTCTTCCCATTCCCGTGTAGCGGTGGGATATGGGGTAATGAAGGGTTAATGTCACCTTGCTATTGTAAGGTGATATTAAGCCAGATTAATAATAGAGAGGCGTCAATTCTGACACCTATCCATTATTAATCCAATAGCATGAAATGGTTAAAAAAAACACAAACACATTATTAAAAATTATTTTAATGAAATAAAGACACAGGTTGTTGTAATATTTTATTACTCTTAATCCACCTGAAGACCCTCGCTCTGTAACAAAGGAAAAATAAAAAAACAACAATATCCCATACCTTCCGATGATCTGTCATGTCCCATGCTGTAAATCCATCTGAAGGGGTTAAATAATTTTACACCCAGGAGCTCTGCTAATGCAGCTGTGCTCGTGGCTGTAAAAGCCCAGCGAATGAAGGTAATGTAGGTCAATGACCTGTAGTTACCTTCGATCGCAATGATGCGCCCTCTGCTGGATGTCCCTCGAGCATGGAAAAATATTCAGAAAAGTTCCCAGGCTCGAGGTCATATGAGGACATCCAGCAGAGGGCCCATCACCGCGAATGAAGGTAACTACAGGTCCTCAAATAATAGTGAGGACTGACCACTTTTGAGCTGGTGACGAGTCCCCTTTAAAGGATATGCTGCTAATGCTTGGGTCCAGATACCAGTGAGCATTCTCAGAGATATTGTAGACTTCATTCATCAAAGGGTCTGAGTTATTTTAGTAGCATGAGAGGGACCTATAAAATATTAGGTAAGTGTCTTTTTGCTATGACTGATATATCTGGCTGCTCATATTGTATAAAATATATGATATTAAATATATCACTATTTGCTATATGATGTATTTTTTAATTTAGCTTGTGATATTTTTCTGCGTTAGTGACCCTTAGATGTCCATTTGCTAATAAGGAAACCTTTATTTGACCCCCTTAATCTAATTACCCAGAGTTCCTGATAATTTCTTGGGCTAAGTTCCAAATTGCTCATCACATCCTTTACTACCATATTATCTTATTTTGCCTTACAATAATAATAATACAGTAAGCTCTGGAGCAGATTCCTCTGGGACTCAATATCTGTCTGGTGACCACCAAGTCAACTGTCCTTTTTAGAGTTTTTTTTCTAAATATTTTTTTGTAATATATACATATACATATTTCTACTGCAACATTGTAAAAGGAAAATTAGGTTATTTTCAGAATACTACATATTGTATTTATGATTAGATGATATATATTGCCCTAATACTACTAGTAGAAATGAAAACACTCCTTTCGAATTATCCAAAAACCCTAAATTAAAAGTCTTATTGGTAATTTCCATTTTAAGTATTCATAGCTGAGACAGTAGTAACTGGATGAAGAAACAAGCTACAAGTTAAAGGTATTGTCCGGTTCAAATCGATAGCTCTGCATTCACTTTGTGTGACTGCAGACTTATGAATCCCCCCAGAACACACACTGTCTTGCAAGGATTCACCAGTTTATGATCCGGTACCAGAGGGTATGTATGCGTTATACATACTCCCAGCCAGTTGTTAAGAGAGAACCCATGCCCTCTAGTTGGCCACACCCACTGGACAGCCATGTCACTAGATGGGGTGTGGCCTTGCTCAATACTAGTGTATGGAGCACCGTCATGCCCACTAGATGGGTCCTGGCCGCGGGTATGTATAACTCGGTCCCGGGTCAGAAACCGGCAAATCTCCGCAGTGCACAGTGCGCTGGGGGATTCATAAGTCTGAAGTCACACAGAGTGACTGCAGACTAATCGATATGGACCGGACAACTCCTTTAATGCCCTAGAATCAGAAAGCAAGCCACACAATCCTATTTCTGTAAGTCCTACTGACATCAATTAAAGCTTTGGAAAATGTGTAGAACTGTGAGTTATACCACTTGCATAAAATTCGAGTTTTAGAATCAGTAGATAAGCCTAAGCTACACTGTTCGCTTAAAGAGATTTTTCAAATTTCAGAAAACACCTGCCTTGCTGCATTTTTTTTTAAATAAATGCAACATTTTACTGATCTTCCTTGAATTCAACGATGAGTCTCAGCTGCTACTCCAAGTGTCTTTTACTGTCTGCAGCACTAATGTAGCATCAACAATGCAGCCGCCAATCCGTGAGCTCAGCGGATCGTGCCGTCAACTGAGGCAGAGCTGCCGAGCTCACTTATTGGCTTCAGTGCTATTGACATGACACTTCCATACACTGGGATCAGCGGGTTGAGAGATAGCGCTGGATCCAGGCAGTAGGAGAAAATAACAGTTTTTTACAAAATGCTACAGCTAAGCATTCGTTGAAACTGGAAAACCCATTTAACTCCTACTTTCTTCTATAGAAGTTAGAGAAACCGCGAGGCAAACCTGATGTTTTCCAGAGTACCACCCACCTGTATCCAGCATGTGAAAGGTTGAAATTGAACCATCCATTGAATGGAAAGACAAGCCCTGCCATACGTATTTGGGAACATAAGGTGGTACCATGCTCTATTAAGCCTGGCTGGAAAAATATGAGAACCCATTCTGGTAGGTCCAGTCCTTCCAAGAATTATATGGTGATGGTTTGTTATATATGTGGCTTTCAGCTGTTTCTTGGGATAAAAAATTATTTGTTGGGGGAAATTTTTGCACTTTGTACTGACGAGGGGCAGTACCCCATTTGGCGTTTATCCTAAGTCATGTGACAAGGCTCGTTAAAGGGTCGACGTTAACTGTTAGGATTGCTACTTCCAATGGGTGGCACTAGAGTTCTAGTCCTCTTCCTCTCTGAAGAGACCATTTGCATATTTCCCAGAGGAGCATTGCAGCTTTAAGTCTCCTCACCTCGACATGCTTGGCATGTCTCTTTCCGCAAGGAAAAACGATACTTCTTGGATCCCAGTCAGACACCTCTCAATCAGCCAAACCAGATCTCCACTTTGCACTGACGAGGGGCAATACCCCGAAACAGTGTCTGCAAATTGAGATTCTGGTTAGGAATTTATCCTAAGACATGTGACAAGGCTCGTTAAAGGGTCAACATTGATTGTTAGGATTGCGACTTCCAATGGGTGGCACTGGAGTTCTTGTTACTATATACAGTAATTCTCCCTTTATAGTATTAAGTAATGGTACCTAAAAAGAAGATTTAACATGTGTCTGTATGAGCTACCAGAACCAAAGTCATTCATTCAATGATGTCTTTCATTGAAATGGAAAGTTACCCTGGAGATAAATGACTCTTGATTGTCTATGTCTACCCTTTCCAACCACCATGATAATCATTTCTTTTGCTTACAAAGATGAAAATAATGTACTAGAACATCATGTAATCAGCCAAATATTTCAAGGCTAGATTTAATAGCAACATTATCAATATCAGGGTGCATAGAACATAAAAGTAATCAAAACAAGATAAACAAATGAAGTAATTAAGTAAGGTAAGAACAGAAGGAGCCGGAAGTAATGTATGATTACACAAGGTCATTAGAAGAAGCTGGAGTGTTTAAGAAGAAACATTTATTAAGATAAGTTGTTTGATCATTTATTTCTCAAAGTTTGGAATACAATATTCCCATTAGTATGACCTTGAAGGGATCATCATATTTTTTAAATGCTGGGTGAATTTGTGCGCAATTAGTTTTATGTACACGAAGGCTCATTACAATTATGCAGCCTTTTAAAGACAAGGTGGAAAAATGGGTTCTTGAAAAGCATTGTAAATTAACTCAATTTACCTACAGTCCGAGCTCTGGAATACATCAACTGTTTCCAATTAATGTCTTAGCAAGGACCAACAATTAAAAGTTAGATTTATCATCTATATCACTATTGAAAATGGTAAAACCTATTTACGGAGAAAGCAAGAAATTAAGGAACGCATGTTAGGAAGTCATTAATTTAACATACCAATCTTCTTGGAGATGTTTCCTCCACAGTCAAGAACAACTTTCTTCACAATCTGTATCTTAGAACTGGGTACCCCAACTTGAGTACGCAAGAGCCACCAAAAGATCATACTTTCAGGATTTCCCTAGTATTGCCCAGAAGATAATTCCATCACCTGTGTAAAACTAAGGAAATCCTGAAGATATATCACAAGTATAATACTAATGGAACTCTGAAAATATGATCTTTTGGTGGCTTCTAAAGATTGGAGTTGGGAAACAATGTCATAGGATATGTGTAGGATATCCGTCAACATAAAAGGGCTTCCATGTACAGACTTGGCCCAAGCCACTCAGCACTCAATGACGTTCCAGTATTCACTTTTCAATCCCTATTATCAATCCATTGCAGAGGCCCCATGGCTGTGTCAATAGAGTAGGTTCTAAACATTGGAGCAAATTGAGAAAAATGCTCAACAAGTGGGGTCAAAATAAAGAAGTTAGAGACAGAGACAAAACCATACACCAGAGATGTATTCAGGAGGTCAAGTGTAGATGATCAGGAAAAGAAGGGAGGCAGAAGAATAAACTAACAATGCATGGTCAAATCAAGACGGGTATCCAAGATGTTAAACAGCAGAGGTATGAGAAATAATGGATTTAACCATCCTACCAGTCAGTATATTGGCCAGTAGGCAGAATTTTTACATGGGCTGCCTACAACCTCATCAATATGCATGGCTCCTCCACCAAGGAAGTTACTGTTGGTGTGTGTCGGGCAGCAAGAACATCATCCAAAAAGCACACCGCAGCCAATAGGTCACAACGGCACTCAACATCGTAATCAGAAGAGAACTACGCGGGAATAAATAACTTTCCACCATTATATTTGTTTTCATTGTAACATTGTGTTTATCATTTTGTTTTATTATATACTAGCTGACGAGCCCGGCGTTGCCTGGGCATAGTAAATATCTGTGGTTAGTTATAGCACCTCACTTCTCTTATTTTCCCATCACGCCTCTCATTTTCCCCCTCACATCTCTCATTTTCTCCCTTACACCTCTCATTTCCCCCCTCACTCCTCTTATTTCCCCCCTCACTCCTCTTATTTTCCCCCTTACTCCTCTCATTCCCCCTAACACTTGTCATTTCGACCTCACATCTGTCATTTTCTGATCTCTCCACTAATTTTCCTCACTGCTCTCATTTTGCACTCACACCTTTTCATTTTCACCTCACACCCCTCATTTTCACCTCACACCTCTCATTTTCCCCCGTGATGCAGTGACCCCTGTGACAGCTAGGGGGCGCTGTGAGTGCTCTTTGGGATGTGCATGGAGGCATATTTATTGTGATAATCGTGGTGAAACAGTGACTGGCTGTGTTGTGAATGGCCGATATGTGTCGCAGAGGGAGTCTGCGTAGTAAGTCTGATGCAATGTTGTTGTTCTGGAACCTGTAGTCCCTCAAGAATGTGTATATGTATGGTGTAGCTGTAAGGGAGACTTACTAGGCTAGTTGTGTGAGATGAGTGGGAAAAACTAGCCACACATCCACACTCCCATCCAGGGGAGTGGTTAAGGGTGTATAATGTGACCAGGGTGTGGGTCACATGTTCCCGTGTGGTTCCAGTGGAAGGTCCTGGAGAGCCTGTGTGTTGGGAGGTTCTGGGAGTAGGACTGGATCCCTGAATAGCACACAGTGACTGTGATTCTGGACGGACTATGTTGGGGGAAGCTACAATCCTTTGATGGGTCTGGACTGACTAACATATGCCGCCAGGCAAGTTGGTGATCCCTGTGAGGCAGCTTTCCCGGAGGAGTGGAATGACAAGGAGTCAGCAGGTGGAGCAGGAGCTCCCGTCAGGTACCTATACAGACTGTTGGTGCTTGTGATGTTCCATGAACTGTGTGGTCTCCCACAGTGACTGAACGGAGTGAGGTTCGGCGTGTTTAGATACCACGACCCAGTGTCATATGCTCTGTATGTGACTTGGGACATTGGTGAAGTGTACGGCGTACAGACACCCATGGTAACTGGGTGAAGTGAGAGGCCCAGCATGTTTAGTGTCTGTGAGACAAAACCGTAAACGTGAGTTAAAATCGTATTGTCGTATGTTGGTGCCTGTTGTGCTCCATGGACATTGGTGAAGTGTACGGCGTACGGACACCCATGGGAACTGGACGAAGTGAGAGGTCCAGCATGTTTAGTGTCCGTGAGTCAAAGCCATAAATGAAGTGTTAAGAAAAAGCTGCAAGTTAATATCACCAGTTGGTGCCTATTGTGTTCTATGGAATGTATAATGTGAACTGTGCATAACCCGGTTTATGACCCTTTAATAAACCGTATGGACTGTTTTGTGTTCAAAAATCGTGCATGACTATGTCAATCCCGTGCCAAGCGAGTGTCCCCCAATACACTTAGTGAGAGCAATCTTACACCCCTCAGTATATACATGTTTGTCATCTCCCTTATATATAGTATACACCTGTATGTCATCTCCTGTATATAGTATATACCGGTATGTCATCTCCCCTGTAAATAGTATATACCTGCTGTATGTCATCTACTCCTGTATATTGCATATACCTATGTGTCATCTTCTCCTGTATATAGTATATACCTGTATATAGTATATACCTGTATGTCATCTCTTCTGTATAAACTATATACCTGAATGTCATCTCCTCCTATATATAGTATATACCTGTATGTTATTTCCTGTATATAGTATACACCTGTATGTCATCTCCCCTGTGTATAGTATATACCTGCTGTATGTCATCTCCTCCTCTATATACCTATGTGTCATCTCCTCTTTTATATAGTATATACCTGTATGTCATCTCCTCCTGTTTATAGTATATATGTGTGTCATCTCCTCCTGCATATAGTATATACATGTAAGTCATCTCCTCCTGTATATAGTATATACCTGTGTGTCATCTCCTCCTGTATATAGTATATATCTGTGTGTCATCTCCTCCTGTATATAGTATGTACCTGTATGTCATCTCCTCCTGTATATAGTATATACCTGTGTGTCATCTCCTCCTGTATATAGTATATACCTGTGTGTCATCTGCTCCTGTATATAGTATATACCGGTATGTCATCTCCCCTGTAAATAGTATATACCTGCTGTATGTCATCTACTCCTGTATATTGCATATACCTATGTGTCATCTTCTCCTGTATATAGTATATACCTGTATATAGTATATACCTGTATATAGTATATACCTGTACGTCATCTCTTCTGTATAAACTATATACCTGAATGTCATCTCCTCCTATATATAGTATATACCTGTATGTTATTTCCTGTATATAGTATACACCTGTATGTCATCTCCCCTGTGTATAGTATATACCTGCTGTATGTCATCTCCTCCTCTATATACCTATGTGTCATCTCCTCTTTTATATAGTATATACCTGTATGTCATCTCCTCCTGTTTATAGTATATATGTGTGTCATCTCCTCCTGCATATAGTATATACATGTAAGTCATCTCCTCCTGTATATAGTATATACCTGTGTGTCATCTCCTCCTGTATATAGTATATATCTGTGTGTCATCTCCTCCTGTATATAGTATGTACCTGTATGTCATCTCCTCCTGTATATAGTATATACCTGTGTGTCATCTCCTCCTGTATATAGTATATACCTGTGTGTCATCTGCTCCTGTATATAGTATATATCTGTGTGTCATCTCCTCCTGTATATAGTATATACGTTTGTCATCTCCCCTGTATATAGTATGTACCTGTATGTCATCTCCCCTGTATATAGTATATACTAGTGTGTCATCTCCTCCTGTATATAGTATATTCCTGTGTGTCATCTCCCCTGTATATAGTATACTAGTGTGTCATCTCCTCCTGTATATAGTATATACATGTGTGTCATCTCCCCTGTATATAGTATATACCAGTGTGTCATCTCCTCCTGTATATAGCATATACCTGTATGTCATCTCCTCCTGTATATAGTATACACCTGTGTGTCATCTCCCCTGTATATAATATATATGTGTGTGTCATCTCCTCCTGTATATAGTATATACCTGTGTGTCATCTCCCCTGTATACAGTATATACCTGTGTGTCATTTCCTCCTGTATATAGTATATACCTGTGTGTCATAGTAACATAGTAACATAGTAACATAGTTAGTAAGGCCGAAAAAAGACATTTGTCCATCCAGTTCAGCCTATATTCCATCATAATAAATACCCAGATCTACGTCCTTCTACAGAACCTAATAATTGTATGATACAATATTGTTCTGCTCCAGGAAGACATCCAGGCCTCTCTTGAACCCCTCGACTGAGTTCGCCATCACCACCTCCTCAGGCAAGCAATTCCAGATTCTCACTGCCCTAACAGTAAAGAATCCTCTTCTATGTTGGTGGAAAAACCTTCTCTCCTCCAGACGCAAAGAATGCCCCCTTGTGCCCGTCACCTTCCTTGGTATAAACAGATCCTCAGCGAGATATTTGTATTGTCCCCTTATATACTTATACATGGTTATTAGATCGCCCCTCAGTCGTCTTTTTTCTAGACTAAATAATCCTAATTTCGCTAATCTATCTGGGTATTGTAGTTCTCCCATCCCCTTTATTAATTTTGTTGCCCTCCTTTGTACTCTCTCTAGTTCCATTATATCCTTCCTGAGCACCGGTGCCCAAAACTGGACACAGTACTCCATGTGCGGTCTAACTAGGGATTTGTACAGAGGCAGTATAATGCTCTCATCATGTGTATCCAGACCTCTTTTAATGCACCCCATGATCCTGTTTGCCTTGGCAGCTGCTGCCTGGCACTGGCTGCTCCAGGTAAGTTTATCATTAACTAGGATCCCCAAGTCCTTCTCCCTGTCAGATTTACCCAGTGGTTTCCCGTTCAGTGTGTAATGGTGATATTGATTCCCTCTTCCCATGTGTATAACCTTACATTTATCATTGTTAAACCTCATCTGCCACCTTTCAGCCCAAGTTTCCAACTTATCCAGATCCATCTGTAGCAGAATACTATCTTCTCTTGTATTAACTGCTTTACATAGTTTTGTATCATCTGCAAATATCGATATTTTACTGTGTAAACCTTCTACCAGATCATTAATGAATATGTTGAAGAGAACAGGTCCCAATACTGACCCCTGCGGTACCCCACTGGTCACAGCGACCCAGTTAGAGACTATACCATTTATAACCACCCTCTGCTTTCTATCACTAAGCCAGTTACTAACCCATTTACACACATTTTCCCCCAGACCAAGCATTCTCATTTTGTGTACCAACCTCTTGTGCGGCACGGTATCAAACGCTTTGGAAAAATCGAGATATACCACGTCCAATGACTCACCGTGGTCCAGCCTATAGCTTACCTCTTCATAAAAACTGATTAGATTGGTTTGACAGGAGCGATTTCTCATAAACCCATGCTGATATGGAGTTAAACAGTTATTCTCATTGAGATAATCCAGAATAACATCCCTCAGAAACCCTTCAAATATTTTACCAACAATAGAGGTTAGACTTACTGGCCTATAATTTCCAGGTTCACTTTTAGAGCCCTTTTTGAATATTGGCACCACATTTGCTATGCGCCAGTCCTGCGGAACAGACCCTGTCGCTATAGAGTCACTAAAAATAAGAAATAATGGTTTATCTATTACATTACTTAGTTCTCTTAGTACTCGTGGGTGTATGCCATCCGGACCCGGAGATTTATCTATTTTAATCTTATTTAGCCGGTTTCGCACCTCTTCTTGGGTTAGATTGGTGACCCTTAATATAGGGTTTTCATTGTTTCTTGGGATTTCACCTAGCATTTCATTTTCCACCGTGAATACCGTGGAGAAGAAGGTGTTTAATATGTTAGCTTTTTCCTCGTCATCTACAACCATTCTTTCCTCACTATTTTTTAAGGGGCCTACATTTTCAGTTTTTATTCTTTTACTATTGATATAGTTGAAGACCAGTTTGGGATTAGTTTTACTCTCCTTAGCAATGTGCTTCTCTGTTTCCTTTTTGGCAGCTTTAATTAGTTTTTTAGATAAAGTATTTTTCTCCCTATAGTTTTTTAGAGCTTCAATGGTGCCATCCTGCTTTAGTAGTGCAAATGCTTTCTTTTTACTGTTAATTGCCTGTCTTACTTCTTTGTTTAGCCACATTGGGTTTTTCCTATTTCTAGTCCTTTTATTCCCACAAGGTATAAACCGCTTACACTGCCTATTTAGGATGTTCTTAAACATTTCCCATTTATTATCTGTATTCTCATTTCTGAGGATATTGTCCCAGTCTACCAGATTAAGGGCATCTCTAAGCTGTTCAAACTTTGCCTTCCTAAAGTTCAATGTTTTTGTGACTCCCTGACAAGTCCCCCTAGTGAAAGACAGGTGAAACTGCACAATATTGTGGTCGCTATTTCCTAAATGCCCAACCACCTGCAGATTTGTTATTCTGTCAGGTCTATTAGATAGTATTAGGTCTAAAAGTGCTGCTCCTCTGGTTGGATTCTGCACCAATTGTGAAAGATAATTTTTCTTGGTTATTAGCAGAAACCTGTTGCCTTTATGCGTTTCACAGGTTTCTGTTTCCCAGTTAATATCCGGGTAGTTAAAGTCCCCCATAACCAGGACCTCATTATGGGTTGCAGCTTCATCTATCTGCTTTAGAAGTAGACTTTCCATGCTTTCTGTTATATTTGGGGGTTTGTAACAGACCCCAATGAGAATTTTGTTACCATTTTTCCCTCCATGAATTTCGACCCATATGGACTCGACATCCTCATTCCCTTCGCTAATATCCTCCCTTAAAGTGGACTTTAGACAAGACTTTACATAGAGACAAACCCCTCCTCCTCTCCGATTTTTACGATCCTTTCTAAACAGACTGTAACCCTGTAAGTTAACTGCCCAGTCATAGCTTTCATCTAACCATGTCTCGGTTATTCCCACTATGTCAAAGTTACCTGTAGATATTTCTGCTTCTAGTTCTTCCATCTTGTTTACCAGGCTTCTGGCGTTTGCGAGCATGCAGTTTAGAGGATTTTGTTTTGTTCCAATCTCCTCACTGTGGATTGTTTTAGAAATGTTCTTACCTCCCTTCTGAGTATGTTTTCCTGGGTCGTCTTTGTTCGAGTCTAATGTTTTTCTTCCCGTCCCCTCTTCTTCTAGTTTAACGCCCTCCTGATGAGTGTAGCGAGTCTTCTGGCGAATGTGTGTTTCCCAGGTTTGTTGAGGTGTAGTCCGTCTCTGGCGAGGAGTCCATCATACCAGTAATTCACACCGTGGTCCAGGAATCCAAATCCTTGTTGTCTGCACCATCGTCTTAGCCAGTTGTTTGCATCAAGGATCCTGTTCCATCTCCTGGTGCCATGCCCGTCTACTGGAAGGATAGAAGAAAAAACTACCTGTGCATCCAGTTCCTTTACTTTCTTCCCCAACTCTTCAAAGTCCTTGCAGATTGTCGGTAGGTCCTTCCTTGCCGTGTCATTGGTGCCAACATGTATCAGAAGAAATGGGTGGACGTCCTTGGAGCTGAAGAGCTTTGGTATCCTATCGGTCACATCCTTGATCATCGCACCTGGAAGGCAGCATACTTCTCTTGCAGTTATGTCCGGTCTGCAGATGGCTGCTTCGGTGCCTCTCAGTAGTGAGTCTCCCACCACCACCACTCTTCGTTGCTTCTTGGCTGTACTTTTTGCTGTCACTTGTTGCTGTGTGCCCTTTTCTTTTTTGCTTGCTGGTATTGCTTCATTCTTAGGTGTGCCATCTTCATCCTCTACAAAGATTTGATATCGGTTCTTCAGTTGTGTGGTTGGTGATTTCTCCATGGTCTTCTTGCTTCTTTTGGTCACATGCTTCCACTCATCTGCTTTTGGAGGTTCTCTGACACTTTTTGCACCTTCTGTGACCAGTAGAGATGCTTCTGTTCTGTCTAGAAAGTCTTTATTCTCTTTGATGAGTTTCAAAGTTGCTATTCTTTCTTCCAGACCCCGCACCTGTCATCTCCCCGTATATAGTATATGTCATCTCCTCCTGTATTAGACCTCGTTCACACGTTATTTGCTCAGTATTTTTACCTCTGTATTTGTAAGATAAATTGGCAGCCTGATAAATCCCCAGCCAACAGGAATCCCTCCCCCTAGCAGTATATATTAGCTCACACATACACATAATAGACAGGTTATGTGACTGACAGCTGCCGGATTTCCTATATGGTACATTTGTTGCTCTTGTAGCTTGTCTACTTATTAATCAGATTTTTATTTTTGAAGAATAATACCAGACTTGTGTGTGTTTTAGGGCGAGTTTCATGTGTCAAGATGTGTGTGTTGAGTTGCGTGTGGCGACATGCATGTAGCGACTTTTGTGAGATGAGTTTTGTGTGGCGACATGCGTGTAGCAACTTTTTGTGTGTCGAGTTGCATGTGACAGGTTAGTGTAGCAAGTTGTGTGCAGCAAGTTTTGCGCATGGCGAGTTTTGCGCGTGGCGAGTTTTATGTGTGGTGCGTTTTGAGTATGTGCAAGTTTTGTGTGAGGCAACTTTTGCATGTGTTGCAACTTTTGTGCATGTGGCAATTTTTTTGCGCGTGCAAGTTTTCCATGAGATGAGTTTTGCATGTGTGGCAAGTTTTGCGTGAGCCTAGTTTTGCATGTGGCGAGTTTTGCGCGTGGAGAGTTTTGAGCGGCAACTTGTGTTTCTACTTTTATGCTGCGAGGTTGGTGTATGTGTGGTGAAATGTGTGCTGAGGGTGGTATATGTGTTCAAGCACGTGGTAGTGTGTGGCGCATTTTGTGTGTGTTCATATCCCCGTGTATGGCGAGTATCTCATGTCGGGGCCCCACCTTAGCAACTGTACGGTATATCGCTCTCACTCTTTAAGTCCCCTTTGTTCACATCTGGCAGCTGTCAATTTGCCTCCAACACTTTTCCTTTCACTTTTTCCCCATTATGTAGATAGGGGCAAAATTGTTTGGTGAGTTGGAACGCGCGGGGTTAAAATTTTGCCTCACAACATAGCCTATGACGCTCTTGGGGTCCAGACGTGTGACTGCAAAATTTTGTGGCTGTAGCTGCGACGGAGCAGATGCCAATCCCGGACATACACACACACACACACACACACATTCAGCTTTATATATTAGATTCTGCAGCACTTTACCAAAAAGTGCCATTATTGTCCCCATTGGGGCAACCAATCTAAAGTCTTAACATAGGTAGAACATGAAAACTCCTTGCAGATGTCTTCCTTGGTGGAATTACAACCCAAGACCCAAGTGCTTGAATGAAACATTGCCAAAAACTGAACTACCATGCTGCCAACATTCAGAAATACCAGCAAAAACATCCAAAGGAATAAAGATAAGACAGTCATAGTCATAATAAGTATAAAACACATTTCCAAAATGTATACATCCCCCAACACTACACAGTGCTATGACAGGCAAGAGACAGAAATCCACAGGAACAATGAAATGTTTTTATTTTTTTATGGCCCGACAGATGTAGCAAAACAAATATCTCCAGACATTTTGACCAGCCTTAGGGTCGATCACATGCTATTTCTGAACAAGTAAAACTAGGTCAAACATCCTGTAGCTGTATATATTTATATATGAAAAACCCAATAATAGTTATAAGGCAGATGGTAAATTTGGAACACGGTGAGCTCACAGCTTCAGGACTTGAAGTTTAAAAGCTTCACGTTTACAGGAAAGAAAACATCTTTTCAGAAGTATAGAACACAAGGAAGGGAAATTCCATCCTTGTAAAATAATGGTCCATGTTAGATGGGGCTGACTATTTCCGAAACTTTCATTCCCCTCTATCGTTTTTCTATGCTAGGGCTTGAAATGCCCAAACACCAACCCATCAAAAAAAATAAACCAGTACCCATTCCATGTAAAAAATGGAATGACGTGGGATCCTTTTATTGCTCTTAATATATTCAATCAATGATCCAATAATTATTCATGTGCTATACAAGCAATACATAATCCGTCCATTACACTATGATCCCCTATGGTAATAGGTGACAGAGTGAGCAGAATAAGCACCAATTGATACAATTTATTGAGTTACAGTCAAAAAACGTTATTTTCACATACAATACCCAAGTAATAATTTTAAATATCTAGTGACCTCCGATGTGAGAGACACACATGTCTAGGAACTCCATTAAACACCTTTAGTCAGAGATATGTATTATTAATGTATTAGTATATACTACTATATTTTAGGGATGATAAACATTTCATCATGTCAAATAATACTGTGCACAGCTCCATGCTATATTAAAGTGCTTATGCCAATTGACACCCCCTGAAGAAGTGTGGACGAAACGCGCGTCGGGGTGGAGGGACACGGCATCGACTCCACACAGTTTCTAAGTATTATCCAAAGACTGCATGCTTGAAATCTTTAAGGCACTATCAGCAGTTATTGGTTTGCGTAGGGTTTATTGCTCTCAAATTCAGGACTAACACTGGCCATTTGGGTTTGATATTGGTCTATGATAGTTGTGGTGATATACCCCTTTTTTCAATTGGCATATGCACTTTACTATAGCATGGATCTGTACACAGTATTATTTGACATGATGAGATGTTTATCATCCCCAGAATATAGTATTATATACTAATACATTAATAAAACATGTCTCACACTGATAACTCCCTATTTTATTTATTATAAGCTCTGAAGGCAGATACTCAGAGAGATCTAAGTCCAGCCCATAGATCTTAACAGCTCATCTTCATATTAAGAAAACGTGGATTTCTCTGAAATAAGCTATCAGATCACAGATATCAAGGTATTATTTTATTCAACTTTCTAAGACTTACAAGGCCGTATAGATTGCTTAGGAGGCTTGATCCAACTTACAGTTTAAATTGAATCTGACATGAGATTCATGCTATCCGAGCCACGATTCGCATGAATCATACATTGGCTGTTTTACTGCATCCTTTTAGGTTAGGCCAGGTTCACATTGCGTTATGGTGGTCCGTTAAATGGACTACGTTACACCGCGGCATTGCGCGGTGTAACGTAGTCCGTTAAGGCCGCCATTGAAAGCAATGTCGGACGCATCGCTAGCGCTCGCCCACAATGGGCGTGCGCTAGTGATGTGCCGTCATTGAGTGACGGACCCCGAGACGCGGGCTGCAGCGTTTCCGGGTCCGTCATTGCTAGCGCAGATAGAGCTAGAAGCTGCTCTATCTGCGCTAGCGCGATGTAAACGTCGGCACTTGCATTACAGTAGCCCGTTAGCGTATGTGCTGAACGGGCTGCTGCTAACGCAGTGTGAACCCGGCTTTATACTTTGAAATGCTGCCACATACCTTGAAAAGTTGGCCGATGACTGTGTATCTCAAGGCAGGTCACCCAGTCAGTTTCTCCTCACCCTACTTTCTTAAACTTTCTTAACACACATATAGACCTGTTAGTCTCAAATAGTGGGGCGGAGAGAAGCTTCTTGGGACCTACTTCAGACTAATAATTCAAGATGAATAAATCTACTGTTCGAGGTCATACATTTCCAGTAGCTGTCATTCAGCAGCTATTCCTTCCAACCTTCTCATAGACATACACTCAATGCATATTCTCAGTGGGGAGATGGGTTATTATTTTGCTGACGGACATCTCATCTCTTTTGAGAAGATTGTATTGGCTGTGTTAAGATGTCTATGCCTGATCCTTTTTCTTTTTCCTCCACAAGTTGACAAAACACGGAATAAGAATTAGATGGCCAAATTGTTTTGCCAAAATTGTTAATTTCGGTTTTGCCAACTTTTGGTCTTTGTGCAGCCTTTGGGACCCATTCCATATATTTATTGGGTTCATGGATATACAAATGGAGTACAAATTTTTGACAGTGAGGGTGATCAATGAGTGGAACAGGTGGACATGAGAGGTGATGAGTTCTCCTTCAATGGAAGTCTTCAAACAGATGCTGGAAAGACATCTGTCTGAGATGGTTTAGTGACTCCTGCATTGAGCGGGGGGTTGGACATGATGACCCTGGAGGTCCCGTCCAACTCTAAAATTTTATGATTTTATCAAATATTCTAATTTTACTAATACTCAAAAATTGCATCTAGTTTTACTATAGATGGAGAATCATTGAGAAAATAAATCAAACATATCAGCTGATGGCAGCTAGCAATAAACAATGTTGTGTTCTATGTACCTTAAACTTTTATAGATATCAATGAGATGTAATTTCAAGTGTTTTCTTTTCTCAGAACAGATTGTCTGCATGTTCTTTTCCTGCCTAGTGATATAAAAAGATATCCCTGCATCAGCATCGAGGGAACAAGCCTTTGTCGAAATTTTGCCCAACCAAAAAAATCAAAACACTTTAAATATTTACAATATCCAAGGAACCTGCTGGGTTCTTCTTCCGACAGCAGCGCAAGCTCAAAATAATGTTGTAGGTGTATAAAACCGCCTGCTCTTCTAGGTCGCTGTAATTAATAAATGCATTGGCTTTCGCTAGAACAAAATACAGCTCTCGTAAAATTGTCAAGTTTAACGAGCACCACGTTGGATGACCGCCTTTGTATTTTTTTTTTCCGAAGACCAAAACCTTCATGTGATGTCTTCTGAACATCTGGTTTTATTACGGGATATCATTATGTCTTGTTCCGTGTATAAATTCATTGAGTGCTTTAATTTTATCCAGGAGTCTTCATTTTTCTATTCAGCCTATGGCTTCATTAACATTTCTCAGAATTAAGGCCTCCTTCAGTATATTACAGCCCGAGCTCTCAGTTATAGATATCTGAACCAGTCTTTAATAAGGCAAAACTCACACTGAAAGTCTAATTTCCGGTATCCTTATTTTCATAGCGTTTCATATTTATGATAATATTTTTCTTATGGATTTTTTTGCCTCCTTACAGTGCAGAAGCCAAGATAACTGAATAGTAATACCGGCTCAAATTATATTCATGTGCCTATTAGGGTGGAAGCTGGAGGTTTCTACATGGACTAAATGACCGCTGTATTCATGTGTGATTTCCATTCAATGTTACAATATGGTAAATGAGATAATTCATTACAATATAAATTTGGCTTTCTTAAAAAAAAAATTCTCCAACAAAATGTAAGTTTCTAAAAAAGGTAAGATTTTAATGCTGGAGACAGGTTAGGGCCGTTCCGATGGGTCACCTTGTCGTGGTGGAATGGATTTTATGCTTTAAAAAAAAAATCAAAATAGCATTAACGTAGTACACTATGTCATATACGTGCACTATTACCATTTACTGATTCACTTGCAGTAGGGTATATGCCCATTTTTTATTTTCATTTTTTGTTGGGTTTCGTCTTTTAAATAGCCACCGTGTGAACGTGCTATTACACTTTACATGTATACCAGCTTATAGTTCAGCTCAGTTTTCGGTTTTCTGTGAAAAATACAATTAAAATGGCAGCCAAAACTAAAGAAAGGTCTGATTTCAATCATTATAAACTTGCATAAACTTGAGTTGCACTACCAGAAACAACTTATAGACAAGGGTGAAGCCATTTTTAATCTAAACCCTTTTTTTTCTATCCTGAGAAAAAATTCCTTTAAAGAGAATTTATCTCTGTGTCAAAAGTGGCTTGTTTTTGCTCTTATTTTTTCCCCACTGGTCCACTAAGTATTCTTTTTTTTTTTTTTGTTAATTCCAACAAACGGTTACAGAGATATGAGCTTTTTTATTTAGCACCTCTTTTTATGGTTTTTACTAAGTGGGAGTGGCTTACAAAGTAGTCTAAAGACACGCCCCCAGAGAATACTGCATGCCACACCCTCTTCAAAAAAGACAATAAACTAACACTAAGCAAAAAGGTTCATATCTCTGGAACCGTATGCTGGATTTCTAAAAAACAAAAAGTGGAATACTCAGGAGAGCAAAGGGAGTACAATAAGAGAAAAAAAAAACGGAACACTTTTACTTTTCATCCTCTTTAAAGTTCATCATCAGTAATAGTATGCCTGTGACTAGTCACTGTCTCTTTGTCTACCAAATAGTTTATGTGTTGGTATAAGCTTTCAATTTGTAGATATGTTCAGTCAAAAATGGACTTAAATTTGAGGAAAAATTTTCAAGTATTTAATTACTTTGTTACATTGACATAGAGGAAAATCAATCAAGTGCTGTTTGCGTAATTCATATCCATGTTGATTCTCCTGCTCTCTTAATTGCTCTGGATAAGGGTACTAAATGGGACCCCCTGCATTAAATTAACCCTTTAGGGAATATATTTATCACGTTTTAATATGGTAAAAAAAAAAATCTCATCAATCAAGAAAAGAGTTAATATGCATCCTTTACATTCTTAAATGCAGCATAGAAATTGGCTGTAAAATCCGCAACACATTTCATAGATTCCTTTTAGACGGCACATGTAGCCTGAATGCTTGGGGCTTACTGATAGTTTTGTAGCTGACACCTCTAGTGGCAGCATTGGATATTACAGCTGCTTATGCCTTGTGCTTTAGAGCAAATTACAGGTTTGCAGCCTGGTACTTTGTATATACTGAAACCATGACTATCCTAGCAATGAACATACTACATAAATAGCATCATTCATTACAAGCAGAAGATGAAGAGGGAAGCGGAAGAAAATACGGAGAAATACAGCATTCTTTGTGATAGTCATTGAGTTACATTATAGTATACTTGTACGTCACATAACCTCAGATATGGCCAATATGCAATTACACTGTCCTAATGCATTATATCCAGTGCAAACACTCTATTCGCCATTTATAAAAGTGATGGTAATGCGTTCCATTGACAACATAGGTTCATTCTAAAGATAAAAACGGAATGGAACCATTACTCGCATTAAGATATCGAACAGAACAGAAATATACAGTAAAAGGTTTCACAGATAAGCAACCAGTGCGCAAATATCACAGAGGGTACAGCTCTGGGCTGCTGCCTACAGTCGTATGCGACCACACCAGTATTGTGGTTCTTTCATCGAACATCACAGTTTACATTGTGACGGCAGGTCAAGTGATAGTGACGGGCAACTGCTGGCTTCCACAATGTTATCACTAAGATGGGAAGGATGGGAAGGAGTGATTGAATACCCAAAACTGTGAGAACATAAGTTTGGGCTTGCAGTTAATAGATCTGTCCCCTTTACTTGATAAAGGGACTTTCAAACCCTGAAACGCGTTGCAACTAGAGACTTATCGAAAAACGCTGCGACACTATGATTTCCACTGCATTTTACCACATCTGTGCTCATATTTATGACCACACAGTTTGGGGTGTTGAATCCCTCTTGGGCTTGGAGTAAATGGATTTGTCCCATTTCCATGATAAAGGGGCTTCTAATGCCGAAACGCGTTTTAACGATAGACTTATTGAAAATTGATCATTTTCGTCAGTGGCACTATAGTTTCCATGGGATTTTACTAAAATGTGTGTCTTCAATCACAAATGACCGTTTCCAGGATTAACTTGGCAGAAATAGTGTCACTTCTCCTACGGGAGCTGCTCTTGCAATGTCTGCTTCTGTCATAATTGAAATGTAGGCTTTACTGAGAGAGGTGTCCACTTTCACCCATGCATACAGACATTAGCCTTCGGTAAGTGTTCACATTTGGGCAGGGAGGTCAGGGACCCTTCAGATTAATGAGACCACCTTGACGATGATTGATGGGCTCACACTATTTGGCCAAATTCTGTGCTAAGCGTCTCAAATATTTTTCCTAATGTTCAAAAAGCCATTTTGCTATTCATATTTCATGTATTACATATTCGACATGCTTTGGCACGATAGAGTGCAACCTTTTTTTTCCTATATTGCACGTGGAGGTAGCTGCTCCTGGTATGCACCTATTCACACTAGCTTGGATGTGCCAGTCGTTTTTCTGTCATTTCTATGTTAGCTGACTGACTGACCACTCCTCCCTTCACCATGTGGTTTTTAATTACATCTAATCACACTTGGTTCCGGCCAACCCATATGTAGGCTTTGCTGAGAGAGGTGTCCATATTCACCCAAGCCATTTTGCTATTCATATTTCATGTATTTCATATTCGACATGCTTTGGCACTATAGAGTGCAACCTTTTTTTTGTATATTGCTTCTGTCATCAGACGCCGCAGTATTTATTCAGTAGGCAGCACTAATGATGGTACAGACTTTGGGACTAGAAGCTCTAGGTAGCTCAGTGTCTATCTATCCACTGAGATTAGTGTGGTTGGGACCTGTATTGTTGTCCAATCTGAATGTATGGGTGTGTATTCTGTACTGCTGGAGTAAGCAGCTCCCTGCTTGGAATAATGGGACAGCACTATGCCCTACTAATACTCCCAGCTTACTGCTAGTAGCTGTCATATATAGTTATCGCTTCCTCTGTTTTTTTGTTTCTCCTCAGCTCCTGTATTGACTACAGGTTTATTGTTCTGAACTACGTTGTTTATATTTTGTGTCTTGACTGTGCTCTTGATTCTGATCTGGCTACCTTACCACTCCTGCCAGCCTGCACCACCGGTCAGTAGCTTCTCCATGGCCAAAACTTAGGTTCCCCTGTGCAAGTCCAGATCCTCATATAGGGGTTAAATCGAGATGGCCAGGGCAATTGCTGGGTACTGGAAAATGTTGATGCTAGCACGAAGCCTATCCACTGTAGAAATTTTTAGAGCTGCTGTCACAGCCTCATAGATGAGGAGCAATGACATTGGCATCATATTTTTTTTTGGTTTGATGCCTTCACTGGAGTTGTGCACATCACAGCATAACCTCATAAGGTGAGTTTCTGTGACCTTCATCTGACAGACGATTGATCCTCCTGACGTATTAATCCTATGTACATCATTTTTCTGGTTTATTTGAAATGACGTGAATGTTGATCCACCAAGGTCATAAAGTCACCATAACAGACAGTGGTTGGCTACTGCTGTCACCTTAACAGGGGTAATGATGGACATTTAAGATGGGAAAAAGGAGCCAATGTGGTGACAGAAAAGGTCACATTGTGTTATTTGTTTTTTTTAGTTTTTTGCAAATCAAACTCAAATACTGAAATTTCAAAATCCCAAAAAATCCCATTAAGAATTTTTTAGGAAAATGCAAAACACTGCTATCGATGAGAAGTAAAGGGATTTTGTCTCATATAGCAGTGTGAAGATTTACAACTGGGTGGGCTAAGAGAATTTATTCTAAATTAAATAAAATTGTTTAGAATTTCCCAAAATTGGTGATTTTAAGCGGACACAAAGTTTGGGCAGTCCCCTGTGGTGTGAAACCATCAAAATGGGGGCCATTTTTTCTGAATTCTGTGGGGGGAAAAATAATAGAATATATTGTTACAATCATGTCTTCTTTGCCCCTCCTATAACAGGCCTGCCACCACCACTACCTGCCCCTCCTCCAATTGTTTCCTCTTCCTTCTTCTTCTGGCGGGTGATGCAGTTGACTAGGTCCAAGCTGTTACGTGGGTGCATAACGCAGGCCAATTTTGTGATTCCCATCAAACGTGACAACTTGTAGTTTGGTGATTATCATTGATGTGCTTCACCCCCACATGACATTTTGGGGCTTAGTCAGTGGCACGGCAGCGCACACCAGAAGAAGAAGGAAGAGGAGCCAATCAAAAGACAAGACGAAGAGTAGAAAGTGATGGCAATATTGTTATGAAGAGGACTGAGGAGAGGGGAATATAAGAGTTTATTATTTTTTAACCACTTCTTGGCAGATTCCCCTTCCTTCCAAATAAAATTTTGAGAGATTAACTCAACTCTTACAACTTGCCAATCTCCCTAGTTCAACGATCAATTATATCCACTATTATTTGCGCTGAATTTTCAGAACAGATGTAATGTCAAGAAATAGAAGACACATTGATTATTTGATAGGCATTAACCCTCGAAACGGTGCAATATAAGAAGCTCATATTATTATCTACTCTTCGAAAAGAAAAAAAAAATTAACAGAATAGTAGCAACTTCATTTTAGATGATATTTTGTTAGACAATCGTAAAGCTCCGGGGGATTATCCTTCAATGTTCAATGTATAAGTGCAATTAGCAATATATCTGATTGCAAACATTCAAAATAGTATCTACGTCTATAGTATTTCAGGGTTATATGAAAGGGTAATTATATTTTCAGCAAATACCGAGAGTAGTAATATGGGCTTATGAATAGTAGCATGAAGTGTCGCTGCCCTTGGTGCTGAATTTCCCATTCTACCGCACACATCTCACATTGTCTCGCTCATCACTGAAAGCTATTCTTATACAGCCCTGATTATATACAATAGATGTTGACTCTAGTGTTGGAGAAGAAGATGTTATATGACTAGCACGTAAGACGTGATGAAACAGACATGAAGTGTTGGCTCTTTTGGACATTTTTATCAATCAGGAGTAGATACAATTATGGAGGGTTTACCTTTTCGCTTAGTACATAGCAATACACATGGTCAGGGTATGAATGTTGGATCAATAATATACCATATCAGAATATGAATGGAAGATTATTTCTAACTATGAGCATTAGTGTTGATCGAACAGCTTCAGCTAAGCATTTAATGGATTAGCTATAGTGCTTAATGAATAGCTGGATTCGGGAACCCAGATACCTGGAGCACTCCCAATAATCAGCTGTTCAGCACCGCAGCTGCATATCTCGTGCCAGCACAGTGTGGCGTCGGAGTCAGCGCATGCGCATACCTCACTAGGGTGTGTGAATTTGCAGACACAGTGTCTTCAATAAAATGGCACCGGATATTGCACGCGCTGACTTCAGCACCATTTTATTGAAGAATTGTACCATAAGGTCAACATAGTAGTGCGCATGTATTGGACATCACCAATATCCCAATGGCCGGTACATGCGCACTGTTATCTTGACTTTGTAGTACATTACTTCAATAAAATGGTGCGGAAGTCAGCATGTGCGCATACCACAATCTTTGGTGCTTTTTATTGAAAACACTGTAAAAATGTAACACTAAAAGTGCTCGCCACCGGGCTTAATAGCTAGTATATATATTTATTTATTATATGTATATTTATTAAAAATTGTAGATATATACACATAATGTTAGGCATCAGGATAGAGCCAAGTCTTATCTGTCTCTGCAGTCTCCCATTCAGCTTCAGCCACTGTGGGTGCAGCTTAGCATAGACATCGGTCCCAGTGTTTTGCTCAGGCTCGTGGTGTTTGCTTCATTACTGCTGATTCTTCAGCCAAGTCTATAGCAATCAGCGATAGGAAGTGACAACCTGACGCTCGGGAGTCCATGTCGAGAAAGCACCTTACTTAGCATGTCCATGATGTGGCATCTTCCTATTGGTGGACAGATGTCAGCTGCTCTGGGGATGTGGAAGCTCCGGATTAGTCCACGGGCAAGGTCCTGTCCTACTGGACATGAGCCTAGTGTATAGAAGGCTTTCAGAGGTGCACATCAGTGCCCTAGTATCATTTATGTGTGACATTTGCCAGTGGAGACTCTACCACTCAGTCTGCAAGTGTCGTATGTCTGTCTAGCTATTGGACTGTACACGTAGGCTGGCAGCTAGCATCAGTGGGGGCAATTAGCTGTTGGCTTAGCATCTGTTACCTATATGTGTGCGGTTTGCACAGTAGAGTTCCAGAGCAATCTCAACCCTAGTCAGGGTATTATACTGAGCATCTCTTTCGTTTCTGTGTGCGAGTGGCACAGCTCAGTTGCAGAACTTCTATCATTTCTGTGTGCGAGTGACACAGCTCAGTTGCAGAGCTTCTATCATTTCTGTGTGCGAGTGACACAGCTCAGTTGCAGAGCAGCTCTTTCGTTTCTGTGTGCAAGTGACACAGCTCAATTGGAGCAGCTCATTGTTTCTGTGTGCAAGTGACACAGCTCTGTTGCAGAGCTTCTCTTTCATTTCTGTGTGCGAGTGGCACAGCTCAGTTGCAGAGCTTCTATCACTTCTGTGTGCGAGTGACACAGCTCAGTTGCAGAGCAGCTCTTTCGTTTCTGTGTGCAAGTGACACAGCTCAATTGGAGCAGCTCTTTGTTTCTGTGTGCGAGTGACACAGCTCAGTTGCAGAGCTTCTCTTTGGTTTCTGTGTGTGAGTGACACAGCTCAGTTGCAGAGCTTCTCTTTGGTTTCTGTGCGTGAGTGACACGGTTCAGTTGCAGTGTGAGGTCAGTGCATGTGCTTGTTCAGTGACGTTTAACTGGACACAGCACTTCGTACTCGTTTGTGCTGTTCCACTCGGTGGAGTAATAGAGCTTGGAACTCAACCTCCTGTTCACACTGAGTGGCGTTAACTCTGTATGTACAAGCGATTGCTCGCTGTGTGTTCTGTCATTGTCCTCTAGCAGCATAGCAGCAGTTTATCATCTCTGCACGGTGGACCCCGGGTTTGCGATTGCACTTTATTATTAATTTTATTTAGCGTAATCCGCCAACCCGAACACATAAACATTATATATCATTATATATATATATATAACTGAGTTTTCCCACTACTTTTTGTTAAATCAGATTGCTGCACAGTACGATCGTTCGTAATCAATGTTGACAACATCAGACTGTTGGGAGTCACCGGCTACTGACAAAGAGGAGGGCAGAACTCATCTTTTTCATTCATTTCCAAGAAGAATGATAGAGGAACAGCAATGTTTGAAGTTCTTGGAAAATTAGCTTAAGAATTGTGATTTTATGTAGACTACAAGTATTTACTAAATGCTCAGGACCAGAATCTTCTGACATATGTTAAAGAAAGAAAACTTCTATTCCCCATGAATTACTTATTAGTTATTTTATGCAGACTGTACATTTTTACTGAAACAGTCAGGAAGGTTGACAGGTCTTATTTATCAACAGTTTAGAGAATATATTTATTATTATTATTTTTTTTTGGTTATGACTATGAAGATATCACAATGCCAATCATACAAATCATATTATATAAAACCTTGCAGAAAAGGACCAGTATTAACACGTGTATTCCCAAGAATTACTCAAAAATTGTATTTTATGCAGACTATAATTGTTTGCTAAAATAGCCAGTAAAGGTGACTTGTCATATTCAACAATAGTTTATCAAATATATTTATTATATATATATATATATATATATATATATATATATATATATATATATATATATATATATATATAATCAGTAATATTATCATTCTGATTAGTATACTAGTAGCAGTGGCAGAAATAGTAGTAATAGCAGCAGCAATACTAAAAAAATAAATACAATAATAAAATAATAATAATAAATATAATTATTTTATTTTACATTAAATATATAATAATAGTATAACAATAATAGTATAATGGTAGCAACAAACAACTAGTAGTAATAGTAACAATACTAAAACAATAAATAATTATTTTTTTTGTATTGCTGCTACTATTACTACTACGTGTGTATTTGCTACCACTATACTAATCATTATGATACCATTAATGATAAATATATAGCAATAATAATAATATTTATTATAATGATGCATATTTTGGTAACTTATCAACTTGTCTCAAATATAAACTGAAAAAAAACAGTATTCAAATGAATAAACTGTGTAACTTACCCTTCCTACTAGTATTGGTTCAGGCCCCGAAAACTCTTCCAACACGAACATTTGATTCCATACCCATCCTCTCTTGGATCTGTTTAATACTTTCTGTTCATCACTGATCCCATTAAGTTCCAGGGTGGCCTCAGTGGAGAGTACATAGGATTCATTCCTGGGAGCCATGTACACATGAGGAAGAACAGCAATCCATAATATGAAGAATGGAGTCCAAACATCCATAAACGTTTCCCCAAGTCTTTCTGGCATGATCACACAAGTGGTGGAGAATACGGGCAACATGAAACAATTGTTCTGCTCACATCCAGATTGCAGGCATCCAATTCATCATACAGAGAGGAATATTTACTTGCAGCTGATCCGTGTGTTTATTGCTCAGTGAGCGCGAATAGTTCATATTCGAAGGACTTGACGTGTCTGGAATATTGTTCATTGATGTTTCCCTGAAAATGAGGGAAGAAAAAAAATATTGAAATGAGCGAATAAAATTTGCAATGCAGAACGTACCATGTGTTTCACAGCTAAACAGCTAAACAGTATTTATAGACCGAATACTAACGCTGATGTATCGTACTGAGAGGCACTAAAATTCCATGAAATAATGGGAAAGTTGTGTTTTTACTTAGCTTCCATGAGATAAATGCAGCAGAGATGAATTTTTCATGTAACTCTTTGTGGCCCATGATCTAAGTAGAACACAGTAAATAAGCCTGTAGTCCTAAGGAGCGCAGTAGGCTATGAAGAACTAATAGTTACATGGTAATTTTACAAATATCTCTGGTCCTGTCTTGCATTACACAAAATATTCATTGACTTAAGTGGGTGATGTGCAATTCTTTACTTCCCTGTAGTGGCACTGAAGAAAAATTTAATAGGGGTCCAGATTAGGAACAATTTGGAATCAGTTTCTAGTCATAGGAGCCATCTAACAAGTAAAAGAGGACTTTTTTATTTACTCCATTATGACACCTGAGGAAGGCTGCATGCCGCGAAACGTGTTTTTTATTAAAAAGGTCTATATTTTTATATTTATTTTTTATTTTATTTTTCATTTTTAACTGGTTCAATTTACCCTCCTTATGGTACACTGGAGGGCCTTTCCTCTGGTCTTTCTACCCCATTTAATCCATTAGGAAATTGTGGGTAAATAGAGGAGGGGGTCCTCTGTTCAGGCTCTTTCTATCTTAGGCTACTTTCACACTGGCGTTTTTTGCCAGACATCGCAATGCGTCGTTTATGGCAAAATACGCATCCAGCAAAGTTGCGTTTTTGCCCCATAGATTAACATTAGCGACGCATTGCGACGCTTTGCCACACGTCGCAACCGTCATGCGATGGTTGCGCCATGTTGTGGCGGACCGCCGGGAGCAAAAAACGTTAAATGTAACGTTTTTTGCTCCTGACGGACCGCTTTTTCCGACCGCGCATGCACGGCCGGAACTCCGCCCGCCCCCACCTCCCCGCACCTCACAAAGGGGCAGCGGATGCGCCGGAGAAATGCATCCGCTGCACCCGTTGTGCAGTGCATCAAACGCTAGCGTCGGAATCTCTGCCCGATGCATTGTGACGGGGAGATTCTGACGCTAGTGTGAAAGTAGCCTTAGCTCAAGAGGAGATCAGTTAGATAGAACGCCTCTCACTTTTGGGGACCTGTCCTGCATTACGTTGAAAGCTTGATTTGAATGGACAATGTGTAATTCCTTGTTTCTCCTGTGGTGGCGCTGCAGTTAAATTTAACACACACCCAAAGATAACATTTTGAATCAAAGGCTCTGCTAACAAATAAGGTGAACCCATTTAAAAAAAAAATCCACCTTTTGTCACTTCCGCCAAATTATTGGGTTTATCCATCTTTGGGATCTAATTTTATTTTATTTTTTTCATTTAAATGCATATTTTTCGGGCTAAAAATTATTTTTTCCCTTGGGTCTCCTTAAAAATGTAGCACAATTTTCCTTTTACACTAAATAATGCTGGCTGCAAAATGAGTTCACTGAGACTCTTTCAATAAGCTCGTTCTGCCAGTCTGACGAGAGAGTTGGTAATGCATTTATCTCTCTTCCTGAGCTTTACTCATCTGATTTAGGACTACAGACTAGGGTTGAGCGAAACGGGTCGAACATTTTCAAAAGTCGCCGACTTTTGGCTAAGTCGGGGTTTCATGAAACCCGATCCGACCCCTGTGCGGGGTCGGCCATGCGGTACGCGACTTTCGCGCCAAAGTCGCGTTTCAATGACGCGAAAAGCGCCATTTCTCAGCCAATGAAGGTAAACGCAGAGTGTGGGCAGCGTGATGACATAGGTCCTGGTCCCCACCATCTTAGAGAAGGGCATTGCAGTGATTGGCTTGCTGTCTGCGACGTCACAGGGGCTATAAAGAGGCGTTCCCGCCGACCGCCATCTTACTGCTGCTGATCTGAGCTTAGGGAGAGGTTGCTGCCGCTTTGTCAGAAGCAGGGATAGCGTTAGGCAGGGTCCATTAACCACAAAACCGCTTGTGCTGCAGCGATTTGCACTGTCCAACACCACCCTCGGTGTGCAGGGACAGTGGAATTTTTTTTTTTTTTTTTTTTCCCCTCAGCGCTGTAGCTCATTGGGCTGCCCTAGAAGGCTCCCTGATAGCTGCATTGCTGTGTGTACGCCGCTGTGCAAACCAACTGCTTTTTTCAAAGCACAAATCCTCTTGTTCCTTCCTTTCTGCACAGCTATCTTTTTTGTTTGTCCACACTTTTTATTTCATTTGTGCATCAGTCCACTCCTTATTGCTGCCTGCCATACCTGGCTGAGATTACTGCAGGCAGGGAGATAGTAGCTGCCTGCCATACCTGGCTGAGATTACTGCAGGCAGGGAGATAGTAATTGTAGGACATTCCCTGTTTTTTTTTTTTTTTTTTTTTTGGTGGGAGATTAAGATTGGCAATTTGGCATTTCTGCTAGAGTGCCATCCCTGTGTGTGCCATCTCTCTCACATAGTGGGCCATAGAAAGCCTTTTCATTTTTCTGTATTTTTTTTTGTGGGGTGTATAAATTCTCCCTGATAAAAATACAGTGGGAGATTAATATTGGCCTTTGGGCTTGTGTGCCAGTCCTGAGTGTGCCATCTCTCTCACAAATAGTGGGCCATAGAAAGCCTATTTTATTTTTTTTTGGGTTTTATAAATTCTCCCTGAAAAAAAGGGAGATTAATATTGGCCTCTGGGCTTCTGTGCCAGTCCTGAGCGTGCCATCTGTGCCAGTCCTGAGCGTCCCATCTCTCTCACAAATAGTGGGCCATAGAAAGCCTATTTAATTTTTTTTTTGGTTTTATAAATTTTCCCTGAAAAAAGGGAGATTAATATTGGCCTCTGGGCTTGTGTGCCAGTTGTGAGCGTGCCATCTGTGCCAGTCCTGAGCGTGCCATCTCTCTCACAAATAGTGGGCCATAGAAAGCCTATTTAATTTTTTTTTTGGTTTTATAAATTTTCCCTGAAAAAAGGGAGATTAATATTGGCCTCTGGGCTTGTGTGCCAGTTGTGAGCGTGCCATCTGTGCCAGTCCTGAGCGTGCCATCTCTCTCACAAATAGTGGGCCATAGAAAGCCTATTTAAATATTTTTTTGGTTTTATAAATTCTCCCAGAAAAAAAGGGAGATTAATATTGGCCTCTGGGCTTCTGTGCCAGTTGTGAGCGTGCCATCTGTGCCAGTCCTGAGCGTGCCATCTCTCTCACAAATAGTGGGCCATAGAAAGCCTATTTAAATATTTTTTTGGTTTTATAAATTCTCCCAGAAAAAAAGGGAGATTAATATTGGCCTCTGGGCTTCTGTGCCAGTCCTGAGCGTGCCATCTGTGCCAGTCCTGAGCGTCCCATCTCTCTCACAAATAGTGGGCCATAGAAAGCCTATTTTATTTTTTTTTTGGGTTTCAGAAATTCTCCCTGGAAAAAAAAAGGGAGATTAATATTGCCCTTTGGGCTTGTGTGCCAGTACTAAGCGTTCCATCTCTCTCTCTCTCTCAGTCAGTGGGCCATAGAACGCATATTTTTGGTTTTATTTGTTTTCTAAATTCTCCCTGAAAAAATCATTTTATTTTATTTGGTTTCTAAATTCTTCCTGATAAAATCATATTTTTTTTATTATTTTTATTTCTAAAGTCTCCCTGAAAAAAAAAAAAAAAAAAAACAACCAAAAAAACAGTGGGAGATTAATATTGGCCTTTCTGCTTGTGTGCCAGTCTTGACTCCTGGGTGTGCCATCTCTCTCTCTCTCTCTCTCTCTCTCTCTCTCTCTCTCTCTCTCTCTCCAATTGTGGTCCATAGAAAGCCTATATTTTTTTTCCTTGATTTGGGTTCTAAAATCTACCAGAGAAAATAACTACATCAATCATTGGTAGAAAAATATTGGCCTCTGGGTTTGTGTGCCACTCCTGACTCCTGTGTGCGTCATCTCTCAGTCAGTGGGCCATAGAACGCCTATTTTTGGTTTTATTTGTTTTCTAAATTCTCCCTGAAAAAATTATTTTATTTTATTTGGTTTCTAAATTCTTCCTGATAAAATCATATTTTTTTTATTATTTTTTTTTCTAAAGTCTCCCTGAAAAAAAAAAAAAAAAACAGTGGGAGATTAATATTGGCCTTTCTGCTTGTGTGCCAGTCTTGACTCCTGGGTGCGTCATCTCTCAGTCAGTGGGCCATAGAACGCCTATTTTTGGTTTTATTTGTTTTATAAATTCTCCCTGAAAAAATCATTTTATTTTATTTGGTTTCTAAATTCTTCCTGATAAAATCATATTTTTTTTATTATTTTTTTTTCTAAAGTCTCCCTGAAAAAAAAAAAAAAAAAACAACCAAAAAAAACAGTGGGAGATTAATATTGGCCTTTCTGCTTGTGTGCCAGTCTTGACTCCTGGGTGCGTCATCTCTCAGTCAGTGGGCCATAGAACGCCTATTTTTGGTTTTATTTGTTTTCTAAATTCTCCCTGAAAAAATCATTTTATTTTATTTGGTTTCTAAATTCTTCCTGATAAAATCATATTTTTTTTATTATTTTTTTTTCTAAAGTCTCCCTGAAAAAAAAAAAAAAAAAAACAACCAAAAAAAACAGTGGGAGATTAATATTGGCCTTTCTGCTTGTGTGCCAGTCTTGACTCCTGGGTGCGTCATCTCTCAGTCAGTGGGCCATAGAACGCCTATTTTTGGTTTTATTTGTTTTCTAAATTCTCCCTGAAAAAATCATTTTATTTTATTTGGTTTCTAAATTCTTCCTGATAAAATCATATTTTTTTTATTATTTTTTTTTCTAAAGTCTCCCTGAAAAAAAAAAAAAAAAAAACAACCAAAAAAAACAGTGGGAGATTAATATTGGCCTTTCTGCTTGTGTGCCAGTCTTGACTCCTGGGTGTGCCATCTCTCTCTCTCTCTCTCTCCAATTGTGGTCCATAGAAAGCCTACATTTTTTTTCCTTGATTTGGGTTCCAAAATCTACCAGAGAAAATAACTCCATCAATCATTGGTAGAAAAATATTGGCCTCTGGGCTTGTGTGCCACTCCTGATTCCTGTGTGCGTCATCTCTCACTCAGTGGCCCATAGAAAGCATATAGTTTGTTACATTTGTTTTCTAAATTCTCCCTGCAAAAATCTATTTTTTTTTTTTTGGGGGGTTTCTAAAGTGTTCCTGAAAAAAATAAAAATAAAAAAAAAATAATAGTGTGACATTAATATTAACATTTGTGCTTCAGTGACAGTCCTGCGTGTGGGGCATCTCTCTAATTTGCAGCCACCAAAAAAAGAGTGTGTAACATTGGGCCTGATTTTCGCTGTGGTCTCACCAACCTGTAAAGGGGTAGCTAAATCATACAGAAGTTATAGCTCACCGTGTAAGTTGTGTGACTGCAACAAATAACGTTAGTTTGGTTACGTTTTTAAAACAATGAGGAAGTCTAGTGGAAGAGGTCGTGGCCGGGGGCGTTCATTGTCAGCTGGTAATGAGGGTAGTGGTAGTGGTGGAGCATCAGGTGGTCGTGGGGGAAAAAATATTGCACCTAAGTCTGGAGCTGTGGAGCCAGGTTCGTCGTCCGGCTACACAAGGCCTCGAACGCTCCCTTTTCTGGGATTAGGAAAACCGCTTTTAAAGCCGGAGCAGCAAGAGCAAGTTTTGGCTTATCTTGCTGACTCAGCCTCTAGCTCTTTTGCCTCATCTCGTGAAACTGGTAAAAGTAAAAGCAGCGCGTCGTTAGTGGATGTTCACGGTCAGGGACAAGTCACTTCCTTGTCCTCTTCAGCAAAAACAACAACAGAGAAGAATGCAGCAGGCGACACAACGGGTTACTCCATGGAGCTCTTTACACATACCGTCCCTGGCTTAGAAAGTGAAGCAGTTAACAGTCCATGCCCATTACAAATTGAATCTGACATGGAGTGCACTGACGCACAGCCACAGCCAGACTACTATGCTGGTCCTTTGACTCAGACCACAACATTGCCCTCGCAGGGTGCTGATCAAGAATCAGACCCTGATGAGACTATGTTGCCCCATCACGAACGCTATACCACCGAACGACACGGTGACACAGACGAAGTTGCGCAGGAGGTACAAGAAGAGT
The DNA here is from genome assembly GCF_032444005.1 of Ranitomeya imitator. Classification (NCBI taxonomy): domain Eukaryota; kingdom Metazoa; phylum Chordata; class Amphibia; order Anura; family Dendrobatidae; genus Ranitomeya; species Ranitomeya imitator. The sequence goes on from NC_091290.1 coordinate 127,984,320, forward strand.
TATTAGATGACCCAGTTCTTGACCCCGATTGGCAGCCATTGGGGGAACAGGGTGCAGGCGGCAGCAGTTCTGAAGCAGAGGAGGAGGAGGGGCCGCAGCAGGCATCAACATCGCCACAGGTTCCATCTGCCGGGCCCGTATCTTGCCCAAAACGCGTGGCAAAGCCAAAACCTGGTGGAGGACAGCGTGGCCATCCGGTTAAAGCTCAGTCTGCAATGCCTGAAAAGGTATCCGATGCTAGAAAGAGTGCAGTCTGGCATTTTTTTAAACAACATCCAATTGATCAGCGCAAAGTCATCTGTCAAAAATGTTCTACTTCCTTAAGCAGAGGTCAGAATCTGAAAAGTCTCAATACTAGTTGCATGCATAGACATTTAACCACCATGCATTTGAAAGCTTGGACTAACTACCAAACGTCCCTTAAGGTTGTTGCACCCTCGGCCAATGAAGCTAGTCATCAACGCAACATCCCTTCCGGCAGTGTAGGACCACCATTTAGCGCACCACCTGCTGTATCTGTGCAGGTATCTTTGCCAGGCCAAAGCAGTCAGGGTCAGGGAATCACCAGTTTCGTAGTAGGAAACACTGCATCTAGGGCACCGGCGGCAACAATACCATCTCCCACCGTCTCTCAGTCTGCCATGTCCACCGGCACCCCCGCTAGTTCCACGATCTCCAGCTCTCCAGTCCAGCTCACCCTACATGAGACTATGGTTAGAAAAAGGAAATACTTAGCCTCGCATCCGCGTACACAGGGTTTGAACGCCCACATAGCTAGACTAATCTCGTTAGAGATGATGCCCTACCGGTTAGTTGAAAGCGAAGCTTTCAAAGACCTGATGGACTACGCTGTACCACGCTACGAGCTACCCAGTCGACACTTTTTTTCCAGAAAAGCCATCCCAGCCCTCCACCAGCATGTTAAAGAGCGCATCGTCCATGCACTCAGGCAATCTGTGAGCACAAAGGTGCACCTGACAACAGATGCATGGACCAGTAGGCATGGCCAGGGACGTTACGTGTCCATCACGGCACACTGGGTAAATGTGGTGGATTCAGGGTCCACAGGGGACAGCAAGTTTGGGACAGTTCTGCCTAGCCCACGGTCTAGTAAACAGTTGTCTGTAGCCGTTCGCACCCCCTCCTCCTCCTCCTCCTCGTCCTCCTGCAGAAGCAAGAGCTCGTCCACAGACCGCAGTCGCACAAACACTCCATCCGCACCTGCCACTGTTGCACACCAGGTCTCCCATTATGGGGCAGCTACTGGCATACGTCAGCAGGCTGTATTGGCTATGAAGTGTTTGGGCGACAATAGACACACCGCGGAAGTTCTGTCCGAGTTCTTGCAGCAAGAAACGCAGTCGTGGCTGGGCACTGTAGATCTTGAGGCAGGCAAGGTAGTGAGTGATAACGGAAGGAATTTCATGGCTGCCATCTCCCTTTCCCAACTGAAACACATTCCTTGCCTGGCTCACACCTTAAACCTGGTGGTGCAGTGCTTCCTGAAAAGTTATCCGGGGTTATCCGACCTGCTCCTCAAAGTGCGTGGACTTTGCGCACATATCCGCCGTTCGCCTGTACACTCCAGCCGTATGCAGACCTATCAGCGTTCTTTGAACCTTCCCCAGCATCGCCTAATCATAGACGTTGCAACAAGGTGGAACTCAACACTGCACATGCTTCAGAGACTGTGCGAACAGAGGCGGGCTGTTATGTTTTTGTGGGAGGATACACATACACGGGCAGGCAGTAGGATGGCAGACATGGAGTTGTCAGGTGTGCAGTGGTCGAAGATTCAAGACATGTGTCAAGTCCTTCAGTGTTTTGAGGAATGCACACGGCTGGTTAGTGCAGACAACGCCATAATAAGCATGAGCATCCCCCTAATGCGTCTGCTGATGCAAAGTTTGACGCACATAAAGGATCAGGCGTCTGCACCAGAGGAAGAGGAAAGCCTTGATGACAGTCAGCGATTGTCTGGTCAGGGCAGTGTACATGACGAGGTACCGGGCGAAGAGGAGGTGGAGGATGAGGAGGATGATGGGGATGAGTATATTTTTAATGAGGAAGCTTTCCCGGGGGCACGGGAAATTGGTGGCGTGGCAAGGCCGGGTTCTGGTTTTTTGAGGGACACAAGTGACGTAGATTTGCCTGCAACTGCCCCTCAACCAAGCACAACCGCAGATTTGACAACGGGAACTTTGGCCCACATGGCGGATTATGCCTTGCGTATCCTCAAAAGGGACACACGCATTACAAAAATGATGAACGATGACGATTACTGGTTGGCCTGCCTCCTTGATCCTCGCTATAAAGGCAAATTGCAAAATATTATGCCACATGAGAACTTGGAACTAATATTAGCAACAAAACAATCAACTCTTGTTGACCGTTTGCTTCTGGCATTCCCTGCACACAGCGCCCGTGATCGTTCTCACACGAGCTCCAGGGGCCAGCAGACCAGAGGTGTTAGAGGGGCAGAAATCAGAAGTGGCGTTGGACAGAGGGGTTTTCTGACCAGGTTGTGGAGTGATTTTTCTATGACCGCAGACAGGACAGGTACTGCAGCATCAATTCAAAGTGACAGGAGACAACATTTGTCCAGTATGGTTACAAACTATTTTTCATCCCTTATCGACGTTCTCCCTCAACCGTCATTCCCATTTGATTACTGGGCATCCAAATTAGACACCTGGCCAGAATTGGCAGAATATGCATTGCAGGAGCTTGCTTGCCCGGCAGCTAGTGTCCTATCAGAAAGAGTATTCAGTGCTGCAGGTTCAATACTAACAGAAAAAAGGACTCGTCTGGCTACCCAAAATGTAGATGATCTAACCTTCATTAAAATGAACCACAACTGGATTTCAAAATCTTTTGCCCCACCCTGCCCGGCTGACACCTAGCTTTCCTATGAAAAGGTCTTGCCTGTGGACTATTCTGAATGACTTTTCCAATCTCGTAATTTTCTTCACCTGATTGTCCAGCATACGACATGTTTCCACCTCACGAAATGGCCAAACTCCCCACACGGGGCCGTGCTATCGCCACTTTGCGCTTGGACCCTTGAGAGTGCTGTTTGTCTGAAGAGGTGGGTGTGGCCGCTTTTGGTCGACGGCACTGCCACTGGGTCCCTCATAGTACAATAAAGTGTCTCTGGCGGTGGTGGTGCGCACCCAACGTCAGACACACCGTTGTAATATGAGGGGCCCTGTGCCTGTACCGCCGGCCACAAGACAGTTCCCCCCCCCAGCTCAAACAGTGCTCTACCACTAGCAAAATTATCTCTCACAGCTTCACCAATGTGTAGTCTAGCCGCTGACATCCTTCAATGCCTGGCACTGACAATACCATTGTTTTGACATTTTTGTTATGTTAGGCCTTCGAAGCCTGTCTGCGGTCCCTTCTTTCTACAACTACTACACTGACCAGGCCACTGCTGGCCGTGTTACCCTGGAACCAATTTAAAAGTGCCTACAGTCAGCCCAATTTTGTTATGTTAGGCCTTCGAAGACTGTCTGCCGTCACTCCTTCCACTAGACTTCCACTGACCATACACTGCTGCCCATGTACCCCTGGAACCAATTTAAAGTGCCTACAGCCAGCCCAATTTTGTTATGTTAGGCCTTCGAAGCCTGTCTGCGGTCACTCCTTCCACTAGACTTCCACTGACCAGACCACTGCTGCCCGTGTACCCCTGGAACCAATTTAAAAGTGCCTACAGCCATGTGTTATTATTTTAGGCCTTCGATGCCTGTCTGCGGTCACTCCTTCCACTAGGCCTCCACTGACCACACCACTGCTGCCCGTGTACCCCTGGAACCAATTTAAAATTGCCTACAGCCAGCCCAATTTTTTTATTTTAGGCCTTCGATGCCTGTCTGCGGTCCATTCTTTCAACTACTACTACACTGACCAGGTCACTGCTGCCCGTGTACCCCTGGAACCAATTTAAAATTGCCTACAGCCAGCCCAATTTTTTTATTTTAGGCCTTCGATGCCTGTCTGCGGTCCATTCTTTCAACTACTACTACACTGACCAGGTCACTGCTGCCCGTGTACCCCTGGAACCAATTTAAAATTGCCTACAGCCAGCCCAATTTTTTTATTTTAGGCCTTCGATGCCTGTCTGCGGTCCATTCTTTCAACTACTACTACACTGACCAGGTCACTGCTGCCCGTGTACCCCTGGAACCAATTTAAAATTGCCTACAGCCAGCCCAATTTTTTTATTTTAGGCCTTCGATGCCTGTCTGCGGTCCATTCTTTCAACTACTACTACACTGACCAGGTCACTGCTGCCCGTGTACCCCTGGAACCAATTTAAAATTGCCTACAGCCATGTGTTATTATTTTAGGCCTTCGATGCCTGTCTGCGGTCACTCCTTCCACTAGGCCTCCACTGACCACACCACTGCTGTCCGTGTACCCCTGGAACCAATTTAAAATTGCCTACAGCCATGTGTTATTATTTTAGGCCTTCGATGCCTGTCTGCGGTCACTCCTTCCACTAGACTTCCACTGACCAGACCACTGCTGCCCGTGTACCCCTGGAACCAATTTAAAAGTGCCTACAGCCAGCCCAAGTTTGTTATGTTAGGCCTTCGATGCCTGTCTGCGGTCCATTCTTTCAACTACTACTACACTGACCAGGTCACTGCTGCCCGTGTACCCCTGGAACCAATTTAAAATTGCCTACAGCCAGCCCAATTTTTTTATTTTAGGCCTTCGATGCCTGTCTGCGGTCCATTCTTTCAACTACTACTACACTGACCAGGTCACTGCTGCCCGTGTACCCCTGGAACCAATTTAAAATTGCCTACAGCCATGTGTTATTATTTTAGGCCTTCGATGCCTGTCTGCGGTCACTCCTTCCACTAGGCCTCCACTGACCACACCACTGCTGCCCGTGTACCCCTGGAACCAATTTAAAATTGCCTACAGCCAGCCCAATTTTTTTATTTTAGGCCTTCGATGCCTGTCTGCGGTCCATTCTTTCAACTACTACTACACTGACCAGGTCACTGCTGCCCGTGTACCCCTGGAACCAATTTAAAATTGCCTACAGCCAGCCCAATTTTTTTATTTTAGGCCTTCGATGCCTGTCTGCGGTCCATTCTTTCAACTACTACTACACTGACCAGGTCACTGCTGCCCGTGTACCCCTGGAACCAATTTAAAAGTGCCTACAGCCAGCCCAAGTTTGTTATGTTAGGCCTTCGATGCCTGTCTGCGGTCCATTCTTTCAACTACTACTACACTGACCAGGTCACTGCTGCCCGTGTACCCCTGGAACCAATTTAAAATTGCCTACAGCCAGCCCAATTTTTTTATTTTAGGCCTTCGATGCCTGTCTGCGGTCCATTCTTTCAACTACTACTACACTGACCAGGTCACTGCTGCCCGTGTACCCCTGGAACCAATTTAAAATTGCCTACAGCCATGTGTTATTATTTTAGGCCTTCGATGCCTGTCTGCGGTCACTCCTTCCACTAGGCCTCCACTGACCACACCACTGCTGCCCGTGTACCCCTGGAACCAATTTAAAATTGCCTACAGCCAGCCCAATTTTTTTATTTTAGGCCTTCGATGCCTGTCTGCGGTCCATTCTTTCAACTACTACTACACTGACCAGGTCACTGCTGCCCGTGTACCCCTGGAACCAATTTAAAATTGCCTACAGCCAGCCCAATTTTTTTATTTTAGGCCTTCGATGCCTGTCTGCGGTCCATTCTTTCAACTACTACTACACTGACCAGGTCACTGCTGCCCGTGTACCCCTGGAACCAATTTAAAATTGCCTACAGCCATGTGTTATTATTTTAGGCCTTCGATGCCTGTCTGCGGTCACTCCTTCCACTAGGCCTCCACTGACCACACCACTGCTGTCCGTGTACCCCTGGAACCAATTTAAAATTGCCTACAGCCATGTGTTATTATTTTAGGCCTTCGATGCCTGTCTGCGGTCACTCCTTCCACTAGGCCTCCACTGACCACACCACTGCTGTCCGTGTACCCCTGGAACCAATTTAAAATTGCCTACAGCCATGTGTTATTATTTTAGGCCTTCGATGCCTGTCTGCGGTCCATTCTTTCAACTACTACTACACTGACCAGGGCACTGCTGGCCGTGTACCCCTGGAACCAATTTAAAATTGCCTACAGCCAGCCCAATTTTTTTATTTTAGGCCTTCGATGCCTGTCTGCGGTCCATTCTTTCAACTACTACTACACTGACCAGGTCACTGCTGCCCGTGTACCCCTGGAACCAATTTAAAATTGCCTACAGCCATGTGTTATTATTTTAGGCCTTCGATGCCTGTCTGCGGTCACTCCTTCCACTAGGCCTCCACTGACCACACCACTGCTGTCCGTGTACCCCTGGAACCAATTTAAAATTGCCTACAGCCATGTGTTATTATTTTAGGCCTTCGATGCCTGTCTGCGGTCACTCCTTCCACTAGGCCTCCACTGACCACACCACTGCTGTCCGTGTACCCCTGGAACCAATTTAAAATTGCCTACAGCCATGTGTTATTATTTTAGGCCTTCGATGCCTGTCTGCGGTCCATTCTTTCAACTACTACTACACTGACCAGGGCACTGCTGGCCGTGTACCCCTGGAACCAATTTAAAATTGCCTACAGCCAGCCCAATTTTTTTATTTTAGGCCTTCGATGCCTGTCTGCGGTCCATTCTTTCAACTACTACTACACTGACCAGGTCACTGCTGCCCGTGTACCCCTGGAACCAATTTAAAATTGCCTACAGCCATGTGTTATTATTTTAGGCCTTCGATGCCTGTCTGCGGTCACTCCTTCCACTAGGCCTCCACTGACCACACCACTGCTGTCCGTGTACCCCTGGAACCAATTTAAAATTGCCTACAGCCATGTGTTATTATTTTAGGCCTTCGATGCCTGTCTGCGGTCACTCCTTCCACTAGGCCTCCACTGACCACACCACTGCTGTCCGTGTACCCCTGGAACCAATTTAAAATTGCCTACAGCCATGTGTTATTATTTTAGGCCTTCGATGCCTGTCTGCGGTCACTCCTTCCACTAGACTTCCACTGACCAGACCACTGCTGCCCGTGTACCCCTGGAACCAATTTAAAAGTGCCTACAGCCAGCCCAAGTTTGTTATGTTAGGCCTTCGATGCCTGTCTGCGGTCACTCCTTCCACTAGGCCTCCACTGACCACACCACTGCTGCCCGTGTACCCCTGGAACCAATTTAAAATTGCCTACAGCCAGCCCAATTTTTTTATTTTAGGCCTTCGATGCCTGTCTGCGGTCCATTCTTTCAACTACTACTACACTGACCAGGTCACTGCTGCCCGTGTACCCCTGGAACCAATTTAAAATTGCCTACAGCCAGCCCAATTTTTTTATTTTAGGCCTTCGATGCCTGTCTGCGGTCCATTCTTTCAACTACTACTACACTGACCAGGTCACTGCTGCCCGTGTACCCCTGGAACCAATTTAAAATTGCCTACAGCCATGTGTTATTATTTTAGGCCTTCGATGCCTGTCTGCGGTCACTCCTTCCACTAGGCCTCCACTGACCACACCACTGCTGTCCGTGTACCCCTGGAACCAATTTAAAATTGCCTACAGCCATGTGTTATTATTTTAGGCCTTCGATGCCTGTCTGCGGTCACTCCTTCCACTAGGCCTCCACTGACCACACCACTGCTGTCCGTGTACCCCTGGAACCAATTTAAAATTGCCTACAGCCATGTGTTATTATTTTAGGCCTTCGATGCCTGTCTGCGGTCCATTCTTTCAACTACTACTACACTGACCAGGGCACTGCTGGCCGTGTACCCCTGGAACCAACATCAGAAAATATAAAAATAAGTATTTTGCTTATAAAAAAGAAAATACTGGTGAGATATCAAATGCAGACATTTTAACATTAAAAACAAACACACAACTCTAATCTGGTACAGTACTAAAAATGGCCACCAGCTACAATTACTTTCTCCTGCAAGTAGTTAACTGAAAGTTTTTTTAAATTGAAAACACACATATGGCATCCACCGAGTGTTGTCCTGTCGCGTCTTCTTTATATTATTGCCGAGAAGATGCAAAATAATGAAAATAATAAAATCATTAATTACCAAAATAATAGAGAAAGTCAACACCACATTGCAAATAAACATTCATTCCAAATAAAGAAGCAGGGCGCGTCCGAGGGTGAGTATATACCTAATAAGAATATAATCACCCTCGGACGCGCAATGCTTATTTCCAACAGCCTTCCTTCCTAAGAATCAGCCCTTCCGTCGTGTAGAGAGACGTTGTGTTACACTCCAAGGTGTTCCCCAGGTTGCCTTTCCTGAGCTTCGATCTTCCGGCTCTCGTTTAGTAGTTCTTGGAAACTACTCTGCATTAGGCCTTCAAATTGGGTATGGGGTGTAGAGAGATGGTGTGTTCCACTCCAAGGTGTTCCCCAGGTTGCCTTTCCTGAGCTTCGATCTTCCGGCTCTCGTTTAGTAGTTGTTGGAAACTACGCTGCATTAGGCCTTCAAATTGGGTATGGGGTGTAGCGAGAGGGTGTGTTACACTCCAAGGTGTTCCCCAGGTTGCCTTTCCTGAGCTTCGATCTTCCGGCTCTCGTTTAGTAGTTCTTGGAAACTACACTGCATTAGGCCTTCAAATTGGGTATGGGGTGTAGAGAGAGGGTGTGTTACACTCTAAGGTGTTCCCCAGGTTTCCTTGCCATTGCTTCGGTCTTCCGACTCTCGTTTAGTAGTTGTAGAAAAGTACACTGCATTAGGCCATACAAAATGGGTATGGGGTGGAGAGAGATGGTGTGTTACACTCCAAGGTGTTCCCCAGGTTGCCTTTCCTGAGCTTCTATCTTCAGGCTCTCATTAAATTGTGGTTAAATGGAACAACTGCATTTGGCGTACTAGTTGGTTTGGGGCCTACTATCGGTGTCTGCCACTCCTTGCTGTTCTCCTCCACTGAACAAAGCTGTGCCGCCTGTTTACTACGGTTGCCAATTTTGAACTGCATTTCGACTACTTACTGATTTGGCCCTACTCTCTGTGTCAGCCTCTCATTCCAGTTGTCCTCCACTGCAATGCCCCCTGGTTATTCCTGTGTTACCAATTTTGAACTGCATTTAGCCCACTTTCTTCTTTGGGCCTATATCTGTGTTTCCACTTCATCGTGCCCATTGCCCAGCCAGTGATAGATGAGTCTGCTGGTACATTGACCCATAACGCAACATTCCCCGTGCACGCTACACAACAACATTGTGACCCTGCTGAAAGTCAGGTTGCTCTTCCCGCATACCATACCACCTTACACGGGGACAAAGAGGAAGGTGCAGATGAAAGTGCAGGTTCCTTCATCAGGTGGGGGGAGGAATACTAGTTGGCGACGTCACTGGCACAGGGCCTCTCATAGTACGCAAAAGTGTTGCTGCCGGTGGGAGGCGCCCCCGCCGTGCAAACACACCGCTGTACTTTGAGGGGCCCTGTGCCAGTGCCAATGCCAACGAGTGGGCCCCCCCTGCTTGCTCAGGTTCACAGCACTTGCAAAGTTGAAATACTTACCTCTCCCTGCTCCACTGCCGTGACGTGGTCCAGATTTCCTGGGCCCACTAATTACTTGAACCAGCCCTACCCCCCACAACTTTAGCCAAATGACCCCCAATTTCAAATGCCTTCCAATTATTATAAGGTAAATTACGCTTGACAAGCTTCATTAAGAAGAATGGATGGTTTTGACATTAAAATGGCCACTCTAGGTGTTTTCCTGGCCCCCACTCACTGCCGACTATGCTGCCCCATTGACTTGCATTGGGTTTCGTGTTTCGGTCGATCCCGACTTTACGTCATAATCGGCCGATTTCACTCGACCCGACTTTGGACATAGTCGGGTTTCGCAAAACCCGGCTCGACTCTAAAAAGGTCAAGGTCGCTCAACTCTACTACAGACCACATCAAAGTTGACCGAGCAAAGAAACAAAGAGCCTGTAAAAATCAAACAGTCAACATTTTTTAATGAAACCCAATTGCAAAAATAATTTTTAGCCCTAAATACATGCCTTTATGTAAAAAAAAGAAAAAGTGTACAACCCATTTAAATGTTTTTGCTAGGTGGAACGTACCAAGTCCATGTGTTCTATATTCTGGAGACCTCTAATGGAGCAGTAGAACATTGCCGACGCATTCCCAACATTATGTTATCACTCCGTGATTGGTGGAAGAATTCTGTTGATTGGTAAAATCAAATTCTTCCACAACGGATGGAACATAGTGTACGGAAGTGATTCGATTAGTAGGAATTGTGGATATCATAGACCAACTGGTCATAATCTGCCATTACTTTTAATGGTATCTCCATGTCCTCCTGAACATGATTATAGACCCACGTCTACATCTTGAGTGCTGTCATTTTACAACTGGTGCCCACAATTTAGATGATCCATTGTCTGCTAGGATATCTTTAGGCATTGCATTTATTTATTTTTAGAGTCCCGGCATCCTGTGTGGGTGACAGAGATTTAGGATGACAGAGACCTGTCTCTATATTTGTGCTTATATATCTACTGGGAATTTCCTTGAATGATTGTGACATGAGGTAGAAAATTACTTAATCTGTTTTCTCTTCTAACCCAAAACTCATTGGTTCATCCGTTTGCTTCACTGATCAAAATTAAGCTTCAAAAGTTTTTGAGACAAAATTGAGAATTTAAAGAGACCTTCCACCTATTGCGTCTACACTGAGACATGAAGATTTCACATTGAAAGGGATGCACACTGAAGACTATGGGTATGAGTGCGACTTTAGGGTAACGACAGAAATAATGTTAAAGAACTTTATAAAGTGGCATGTGGTTTAAAAATTATTGGTCAAACTTAGAGATTTTTGCGAACTGGTTCCTAGGATGCGGTCTAGTGGCTGAGTCAGAATTTGGTGGCTTCTGGATAGAAGCCCAGGAAACCTACTGGTACCTAATGGCATCCCGAGTCTGGAGCAATTAATAGGCAAGCCGCATTAAAGTCTAGCGTAAAGATGGGCAAAATCTTTTGGCATTCAAATTCTCCAGCTTTGATTACTTTTGGCATGAAAATAGATTCACAGTGACTGAAGAAGCCTCCAATTGCTGTGAAACGAATTGCTGTGAAATGTTGTCTATGTGTGATTGAATTGCAGCAGCATTATAAGTACACTGATAAGGCTAGCAGCAGCTTCCAGCTATATGTCCTCCCTGATCCTGCCTTATAGACACAGTGACTCTTCAGCCTCACAGATACAGTGAGTCTCCTGCCTGATGGACACAGTGACTCTTAAGCCTCACAGATGCAGTGACTCTCCTGCCTCATAGATGTGACTCTCCTGCCTCACAAATTCAGTGACTCTCCTACCTGACAGAAAAAGAAACTCTTCTGCCTCACAGACTGAGTGACTCTTCTGCCTCACAGACTCAGTAACTCTCCTGCATCACTGATAAAATGACTCTCCTTCCTCACAGACACAGTGAATCTTCTGCCATACAAACACAGTGACTCTTCTGCTTCACAAATGCAGTGACTCTCCTGCCTCACAGACACACTGTCTCTCCTGACTCACAGACAAAATGACTCTCCTACCTCACAGATACAGCATCTCTCCTGCCTCTCAGACAGTGACTCCCATGCCTTACATATAAAATAACTCTCCTGCCTCAAAGACACTGTGACTCTCCGGAATTAGAAATAAAGTGACTCTCCTGCCTCACAAGTGCAGCAAATTTTCTGCCTCAGAGACACAGTGACTCTCCTGCCTCACAAACACAGATGCAAGACTATCTCTCACCACATCTAATAAATCTGACACAATGACTCTCATGCATCACAAACACAGCAACTCTCCTGCCTCACAGACGTAGTGACTCTTCTACCTCAAATACACTTTTACTCTCCTGCTTCACAGACACACTGTTTCTCCTGGCTCACAGACACGACTCTACTGCCTCGCAGATGCAGTGACTCTCCTGCATCACAGATACACAAGATACACTGTCTTTCTTGTCTCACAGACACAGTGACTCTCCTTCCTCACAGACACAGTGACTCTTCTGCCTTACAAGTACAGTGACTCTTCTGCCTCACAAATGCAGTGACTCTTCTGCCTCACAGACACAGTGACTTTCCTGGCTCACAGACACAGTGACTCTTCTGCCTCACAAATGCAGTGACTCTTCTGCCTTACAAACACAGTGACTCTCCTTCCTCACAGATACAGTGACTCTTCTGCCTCACAGGCACAGTGACTTTCCTGGCTCACAGACACAGTGACTCTCCTGCCTCACAGACACAGTGACTCTCCTGCCTCACAGATACAGTGACTCTCCTGCCTCACAGATACAGTGACTCTCCTGCCTCACAGACACAGTGACTCTCCTGCCTCACAGATACAGTGACTCTCCTGCCTCACAGATACAGTGACTCTCCTGCATCATACACAGTAACTCTCCTGCCTCATAGACAGTTACACGACTATGTCTCTTCACATCAAATAAATCTATGTTATTTTCTTTTCCTCAAATAACCTTCTTCATTGATCTATAGTTACACACCATCTGCATATTTTGTTTACTGTTTTATAGCTTTTTCTTCTGATCTCTATGCCTGAGCTGTGACATCATCTCATTATTCAGATTCATCCCAAAAGAGATTAAAGGGACTGTTCAGATAAAAAAAAACTCATTGTCATTTATCCTGTATTAATAGATAGGGTGTTCAAGGTAGACCCTGTATTTCAAATTTACAATGGAGATTAGCTACAAATATTGTTCATTGCACTGGATGGTTTGACCCATCCTGCATTAATTAGAAAATCCAGTTCTGCAATGTTTTATTGTCCCTGTAGTGGAGCTGTGGTGCATGGAAATTGAAATCTTAATAGATTATAATACCGTATATACTCGAGTATAAGCCGAGATTTTCAGCCCATTTTTGGGGGCTGAAAGTCCCCCTCTCGGCCTTTACACAAGTCATACCCGGGGGGTCGGCAGGGGAGGGGGAGCGGGGGCTGTGTAATTATACTTACCTACTCCCGGCGCGGTCCCTGGACGTCCCTGCTTCTTCCAGCGCTGCAGCTTCTTCCTGTACTGAGCGGTCACATGGTACTGCTCATTACAGAAATTAATATGCGGCTCCACCTCCCATAGAGGTGGAGCCGCATATTCATTACTGTAATGAGCGGTAACTGTGACCGCTCAATACAGGAAGAAGATGCAGCGGTGGAAGAAGCAGGGACACAGCGCCAGGTGCAGGTATGTATACGGGGAGGGGAGCGCTGCGCGATATTTACCACTCCTCGTTCCAGTGCGGCTCCGTCTTCAGCGTCCTCTGGCTGTGACGCTCAGGTCAGAGGGCGCTCTGACATAGTCAATGCGCGCCCTCTGCTGAACGTCAGTGCCGAAGACGGAGCTGCACAAGGAACAGGTAAATATTGAAAGTGCTGGGGGTCCTGAGCGGAGAGGTGAGTATGTGATTTTTTTTTTTATCGCAGCAAAAGCAAATGGGGCAAGTGGCTATACGGAGCATCTTATGGGACCATAACGCTTGTGCAGCACTATATGGGGCAAGTGGCTGTATGGAGCATCTTATGGGGCCATAACGCTTGTGCAGCATTATATGGGGAAAGTGACTGTATGGAGCATCTTATGGGGCCATAACGTTTGTGCAGAACTATATGGGGCAAGTGGCTGTACGGAGCATCTTATGGGGCCATAACATTTGTGCAGCACTATAAGGTGCAATTCACTGTATGGAGCATCTTATGGGGCCATAACGTTTGTGCAGCATTATATGGGGCAAGTGACTGTATGTAGCATCTTATGGGGCCATAACACTTGTGCAGCATTATATGGGGCAAGTGACTGTATGGAGCATCTTATGGGGCCATAACACTTGTGCAGCACCATATGGGGCAAGTGGCTGTATGGAGCATCTTATGGTGCCATAATGCTTGTGCAGCACTATATAGGGCAAATATCTCTATGGAGCATCTTATGGGGCCCTTATTACCCTTTATGCAGGATTATATGGGGCATATTTTAATATGGAGCATCTAATGGGGCCCATCAAACTTTATGGAGCATTATATGGGACTCTTGAATCAATATGGATATTCAAACACACTTAACCTACTGATGTCTCAATTTTACTTTTATTGGTATCTATTTTTATTTTTGACATTTACAGGTAGCTGCTGCATTCTCCACCCTAGGCTTATACTAGAGTCATTACGTTTTCCCAGTTTTTGCGGCAAAATTAGGGGGGTCGGCTTATACTCGGGTCGGCTTATACTCGAGTATATACGGTATATAAATATATGCAATAATAATGGAATTGTGCACTTATTTTTCATTGGAGAGGTCAAAATGTTCCTTCGTTTCTGCTTAGGCAATCTGGGTTTGTGTTTTCGCAAGCCTGCAATGCACTATATTCATATTATTGTTGAAGACTAACTTTGAAGAAGAAGCCAGGAAGCTTAGGTGGCGATAAACCCCACTAGATAGAATAAACTATGTTACTTAAGAATAAAATAGATTCAAGCAAAATCACCCTTTGATACACACAAGGGAGCGTGATTATATTGGTCTGCCTGAGATGACGCAAGGAGCCCATAACCAAGCCAAATATATGCAGATCTTAAGACGTATGAAGTATTAATTTGTCAAAAATAAGTAACAGACCTGCAAGTGAAGCAGTTTTTGGGGGCTGAGCACAGACTCACACAAAGAGTAAATGCAACCTGTGTTCTAAGAACAATTCATTTCAGTTCATTTGGAAAAAAAGTTTATTTTGATGACATAGAAACTTCCATTTGGTCACCATCTTATTACAAAGGCCAGAAAGTTTCTCAAGCTGAGATACATTTCATGGTGCAGAAATAGAAACATGATACTTTGAAAACTTTCATTAAGGGTGCCTTCATGCTGTGATTTTTCCCATGCTCGTGGTCCAATCGGGGCTAGTGTCAGGACCCCTCTGCAAAATGAGATTCGGACATATTTGCCAATGGGACCATAGGCTGTAATGATGTGGATAAAATCAACAAGAGCACTGTCTTGAATAATTTTCGGGTGTATATGCTAACTGGAGGCGGACACCTAGTCGTAGTAGACTTTGTCTGGGTGTCTGTCTCCAGTAGGCATATAAGTCCAAAAATTATGCACATCTGACCACACGTTGACTCTATCGGCATCAATATAGTCTATAGCCCCATTGGCACATATGGCTGAATCCCGGTCTGTGAAGGGGCCCAGACGCAATCCCCGATTGGACCAATGAACGTGGGAAAAAACGCAAAAGCATTCTAAGCGTTCTGATGGCACCAATTCCGGATTTGTAACATTTTCCAGCATGTGATACTCTAATTAAGAATTATACTGTATATTACAGTGAACACCACATTTTAAGAACTGCATTCGTCTAATCTTTCATTCTCGTTCTACAAGTGCCAATTACCCAAGCCTTTGATATGGAAAATGTCAACATTTATCTAGAAATTTGTTGGAGGTTTTAAATTCTTTTAACAAATTTGAGACTAATTTTCCTAATTCCAAATGAAACCCCCTACCCTATATTTAAAGTTGTTGTTTAGGATTAGAAAAACATGGCTGTTGTCTTCCAAAAATTGGGTCATTCCTGTTTATGGCCCGTGGCTAGTATTTAAAATTAACTCCATAAACATGCATCATGTAAAGCTACAATACCACACACGACCTGTCGACAGTCATGTTTTTCTTAAGTCCTTCAATGTCTAGTCATGATATTTAAAGTTTTAGAAAAATCGATTCCATATACATTTTCCTGTAAGTAAAATGCTGTTAAAGAATCAAACGTGTCACCGGGTCAAAAGTAGTCAGCTTTTGCTCTTATCTTATTGCCGCTGCTCCCCTGAGCATTCAGTTTTGGCTTTTTTTCTGAATCCATAACTCGGACCCAGAGATAAGGGCCTTTTTTATTTTGTGCTGTTAGGTTCTTTGACAAGAGAGTGGGACTCACAAGATAATTATGCAAAGCAGACTACATACACGCCCCCGAGGAATCATATGAGCCACAATCTAGCGCTACACATAAAGGACTATATCTCTGCAACCGTTTGGCGGATTAAAAGAAAATAAAAAACAGCACTCTCAGGAGATCATTGGAAATAAAATAAAAGCAAAACCTGATTCACTTTTGTCCTAGTGACAAGTCCTCTTTAAGGTATCACATATGTCGATAATACTTTTTTAGAGGTGACCACATGAAGCAGAGATGGGTTTTTGAGGTTACGTCTTACATGTCTTATATGAGATCAATATAAATCCCGAAATACATAGTATTTCAAGAGTATAAAATAGGATATTTTATTTATAGGGAAAGTGCTACAGCTATCATTTTTGGAGGTATCTTTGGGAAGCAGTTTAGCAGCCATCATTGGTATTTTATGAGCCAACCAATGGCGCTCTCTGTCCAAATTCTTTACGAAATCTGTTACAATCAAAAATAGAGCAATCTCTTGGTCGAATGTTAGCTTATTCTAACCATGTTCCTCCAAAACAGATATTGAAACCATACTTGACATGGGAACCTCTCGTGATTCAGTCTTCATGGAGCTTAGTACCAAGAAAGACACAAGAAGAGAACTTAATGGGAATTTCGTACACCATTGCAAAATCCAACCATAAACTTTTTTTTTGTCTACTTCAAGAATTTCCTCTCTCTTTTCTGCAATAGAGGCGAACCATAAAACACGGGATTATGAGCAATTTCCTCACTTCATTTAATCCTTTTACAAATCTACTCTACATTATTTAGGAAAAAGACAATTTATTCATTTTTCTTTGTTCTTTCTGGAAACCGAGCGGTATCATATTCAACTGGAAAACAATCAATTCAACAAATGATTTTAATCATTATGTAT
Source organism: Ranitomeya imitator (assembly GCF_032444005.1). NCBI lineage: Eukaryota > Metazoa > Chordata > Amphibia > Anura > Dendrobatidae > Ranitomeya > Ranitomeya imitator. The sequence continues at coordinate 128,001,244 of NC_091290.1, forward strand.
ATCAACAAATATGACTCACAGTAGCTTGCTGCAAGTCCCCGAGCCCTAATGAAACTGGATAATCATTACACGATACATGTAAACCTAGTGCAAAGGTTTTCTTTAATTATTGTGCTTTACGAGGTGGCAGAACGCATCTAGTCTTTTCCTTGTAGGATAAATACATGGATTTAATTAATAGGCAAAAAAAAAAGCTTTTTGCCAGAAAATCTCAATGTTCGATTTGCGTTCGTAAATAACGTTGCGATGATGGTACATTGCTTGTAATTATCAAGTCAGACAGGATATGGAGTCCTCGTTCATTAATGCTAATACTATTACTCTATAAGAAATATTCAAATGTTTATTTATCATTTTTATTGGTTTGATATCATAATTAAAAAAAAATTATGGGGGACAACTTTGGATAAGCCTAATCATCTTTTCTTTACGAGCCTGAGCATAGTCCATCATGATTATGTAGACTCGGAAGATACCAATCTGCCCCATCCCTTGCTTCAATAACAACAGTGCAAACAGTAATGGAAAACTTGGACAATCCCCAGTTATTTTGAAAGCTAAAATTCAGTTCTTATGCCTCATATACACTTTACATTCCTATGAGATGGCCTTACATGCATTTAGCGCCCCTTAAGATGCATTTCATTGAAATAGATCAAGTATAAAAAATGGGAGATAAAAAAATGGTTTTCAAGTTGTCCCATGTATAGTTTGCACCTGAAGATCTTACTGGGACACAATACTATCCTGAATTTGCTGTATGTTTTTCATATTATAGTAAACTGTGTTTGATTGTTTCTCTAAACAAGTCTTCCCAATGCTTTAAGCCCCAAAAATTATGGTAAAACCATACAGAATCACATGAAAGGATATTTTCTTTGGTCCAAAAATTATCCATTCTTCTGCCATAGCCTGTAGTTTATGACTGTAACACACTATCTGGAATTGATCTATGGGCATTCACAATAATATAGCCTTCACGATTACTTATTATTTGTGTTACAATTCAACCAAAAATACCTTCTACTTGAGTAAAAAAAGCGATCAAGAGAGTAACGCCAAAGAAAAAAAATTAGAGAGTAGGTTGGACTTGACACAAGTTCTTATGAACGTGATGCTACATTTCCAATATAGGGTCATATTAGGATCTTCTTGATAGAATTTTCCACAGCTTAAATTTATAATGAATCTTATTTTTCAAAAATAGCATCCTAGGTGAGATCTACTGAGCTAGTGGAGTCTATAATGAACATTTAATGACTCTATAAGCCTCAAATGGTAGGGGTCCACCATCTACAGTATTTAGAAGAATAGTCATAAATCTGATGATGCAATGATAGATACTACACATAGGTTGGTTCATTAACCCCTTTCTGCCATCAGACGTACTATTGCGTCCATGGGGGGTGGGCCCTACTTCCCAAGGACGCAATAGTACGTCATATGCGATCGGCAGCGCTCACGGGGGGAGCGGCGCCGATCGCGGCCGGGTGTCAGCTGCCTATCGCAGCTGACATCCGGCACTATGTGCCAGGAGCGGTCACGGACCGCCCCCGGCACATTAACCCCCGGCACACCGCGATCAAAGATGATCGCGATGTGCCGGCGGTGCAGGGAAGCACCGCGCAGGGAGGGGGGCTCCCTGCGGGCTTCCCTGAGACCCCCGCAGCAACGCGATGTAATCGCGTTGCTGCGAGGGTCTTGCCGCCCTCCCTCCCTGCTCCAGGTCCCGGATCCAAGATGGCCGCGGATCCGGGTCCTGCAGGGAGGGAGGTGGCTTCACAGAGCCTGCTCAGAGCAGGCACTGTGAAGCCTGCACTGCTGCATGTCAGATCAGTGATCTGACAGAGTGCTGTGCAAACTGTCAGATCACTGATCTGTGATGTCCCCCCCTGGGACAAAGTAAAAAAGTAAAAAAAAAATTTTCCAAATGTGTAAAAAAAATTAAAAAAAAATATTCCTAAATAATGAAAAAAAAAAAAAAATATTCCCATAAATACATTTCTTCATCTAAATAAAAAAAAACAAAAACAATAAAAGTACACATATTTAGTATCGCCGCGTCCGTATCGACTCGCCCTATAAAACTGGCACACTAGTTAACCCCTTCAGTAAACACCGTAAGAAAAAAAAAAAAAAAAACGACGCTTTATTATCATACCGCCGAACAAAAAGTGGAATAACACGTGATCAAAAAGACAGATATAAACAACCATGGTACCGCTGAAAGCGTCATCTTGTCCCGCAAAAAACGAGCCACCATACAGCATCATCAGCAAAAAAATGAAAAAGTTATAGTCCTGAGAATAAAGCGATGCCAAAATAATTATTTTTTCTATAAAATAGTTTTTATCGTATAAAAGCGCCAAAACATAAAAAAATGATATAAATGAGATGTCGCTGTAATCGTACTGACCCGAAGAATAAAACTGCTTTATCAATTTTACCAAACGCGGAACGGTATAAACGCCTCCCCCAAAAGAAATTCATGAATAGCTGGTTTTTGGTCATTCTGTCTCACAAAAATCGGAATAAAAAGCGATCAAAAAATGTCACGTGCCCGAAAATGTTACCAATAAAAACGTCAACTCGTCGCGTAAAAAACAAGACCTCACATGACTGTGTGGACCAAAATATGGAAAAATTATAGCTCTCAAAATGTGGTAACGCAAAAAATATTTTTTGCAATAAAAAGCGTCTTTCAGTGTGTGACGGCTGCCAATCATAAAAATCCGCTAAAAAACCCGCTATAAAAGTAAATCAAACCCCCCTTCATCACCCCCTTAGTTAGGGAAAAATAAAAAAATGTATTTATTTCCATTTTCCCATTAGGGCTAGGGTTAGGGCTAGGGTTAGGGCTAGGGTTAGGGCTAGTGTTAGGGTTAGGGCTAGGGTTAGGGCTAGGGTTAGGGCTAGGGCTAGGGTTAGGGCTAGGGTTAGGGCTAGGGTTAGGGTTAGGGCTAGGGTTAGGGTTAGGGTTAGGGCTAGGGTTAGGGCTAGGGTTAGGGTTAGGGCTAGGGTTAGGGCTAGGGTTAGGGCTAGGGTTAGGGCTAGGGCTAGGGCTAGGGCTAGGGTTAGGGTTGGGGCTAGGGTTAGGGCTAGGGTTAGGGCTAGGGTTAGGGCTACAGTTAGGGTTGGGGCTAAAGTTACAGTTAGGGTTTAGATTACATTTACAGTTGGGAATAGGGTTGGGATTAGGGTTAGGGGTGTGTCAGGGTTAGAGGTGTGGTTAGGGTTACCGTTGGAATTAGGGTTAGGGGAGTGTTTGGATTAGGGTTTCAGTTATAATTGGGGGGTTTCCACTGTTTAGGCACATCAGGGGCTCTCCAAAAGCGACATGGCGTCCGATCTCAATTCCAGCCAATTCTGCGTTGAAAAAGTAAAACAGTGCTTCTTTCCTTCCGAGCTCACCCGTGTGCCCAAACAGGGGTTTACCCCAACATATGGGGTATCAGCGTACTCAGGACAAATAGGACAACAACTGTTGGGGTCCAATTTCTCCTGTTACCCTTGGGAAAATACAAAACTGGGGGCTAAAAAATAATTTTTGTGGGAAAAAAAAGATTTTTTATTTTTACGGCTCTGCGTTATAAACTGTAGTGAAACACTTGGGGTTCAAAGTTCTCACAACACATCTAGATAAGTTCCCGGGGGGGTCTAGTTTCCAATATGGGGTCACTTGTGGGGGGTTTCTACTGTTTAGGTACATTAGGGGCTCTGCAAACGCAATGTGACGCCTGCAGACCATTCCATCTAAGTCTGCATTCAAATGGCACTCCTTCCCTTCCGAGCCCTCCCATGCGCCCAAACAGTGGTTTCCCCCCACATATGGGGTATCAGCGCACTCAGGACAAATTGGACAACACATTTTTGGGTCCAATTTCTCCTGTTACCCTCGGGAAAATACAAAACTGGGGGCTAAAAAATAATTTTTGTGGGAAAAAAATTTTGTTTTATTTTTACGGCTCTCCATTATAAACCTCTGTGAAGCCCTTGGTGGGTCAAAGCGCTCACCACACATCTAGATAAGTTCCTTAGGGGGTCTACTTTCCAAAATGGTGTCACTTGTGGGGGGTTTCTACTGTTTAGGTACATTAGGGGCTCTGCAAACGCAATGTGACGCCTGCAGACCATTCCATCTAAGTCTGCATTCAAATGGCACTCCTTCCCTTCCGAGCCCTCCCATGCGCCCAAACAGTGGTTTCCCCCCACATATGGGGTATCAGCGCACTCAGGACAAATTGGACAACACATTTTTGGGTCCAATTTCTCCTGTTACCCTCGGGAAAATACAAAACTGGGGGCTAAAAAATAATTTTTGTGGGAAAAAATTTTTGTTTTATTTTTACGGCTCTCCATTATAAACCTCTGTGAAGCCCTTGGTGGGTCAAAGCGCTCACCACACATCTAGATAAGTTCCTTAGGGGGTCTACTTTCCAAAATGGTGTCACTTGTGAGTGGTTTCTACTATTTAGGTACATTAGGGGCTCTGCAAACGCAACATGGCGTCTCATCTCAATTCCTGTCAATTTTGCATTGAAAAGTCAAACGGCGCTCCTTCCTTTCCGAGCTCTCCCATCCGCCCAAACAGTGGTTTACCCCCACATATGGGGTATCAGCGCACTCAGGACAAATTGTACAACAACTATTGGGGTCCAATTTCTTCTCTTACCCTTGGAAAAATAAAAAATTGGGGGCGAAAAGATAATTTTTGTGAAAAAATATGATTTTTTTATTTTTACGGTTCTGCATTATAAACTTCTGTGAAGCACTGGGTGGGTCAAAGTGCTCACCACACCTCTAGATAAGTTCCTTAGGGGGTCTACTTTCCAAAATGGTGTCACTTGTGGGGGGTTTCAATGTTTAGGCACATCAGTGGCTTTCCAAACGCAACATGGCATCCCATCTCAATTCCTGTCAATTTTGCATTGAAAAGTCAAATGGCGCTCCTTCCCTTCCGAGCTCTCCCATCCGCCCAAACAGTGGTTTACCCCCACATATGGGATATCAGCTTACTCAGGACAAATTGTACAACAACTATTGGGGTCCAATTTCTTCTCTTACCCTTGGAAAAATAAAAAATTGGGGGCGAAAAGATAATTTGTGTGAAAAAATATGATTTTTTATTTTTACGGTTCTACATTATAAACTTCTGTGAAGCACTTGGTGGGTGAAAGAGCTCACCACACCTCTATATAAGTTCCTTAGGGGGTCTACTTTCCAAAATGGTGTCACTTGTGGGGGGTTTCAATGTTTAGGCACATCAGGGGCTCTCCAAACGAAACATGGTGTCCCATCTCAATTCCTGTCAATTTTGCATTGAAAAGTCAAATGGCGCTCCTTCGCTTCCGAGCTGTGCCATGCGCCCAAACAGTGGTTTACCCCCACATGTGGGGTATTGGCGTACTCAGGACAAATTGTACAACAATGATTGCGGTCCATTTTCTCCTGTTACCCTTGGTAAAATAAAACAAATTGGAGCTGAATTAAATTTTTTGTGAAAAAAAGTTAAATGTTCATTTTTATTTAAACATTCAAAAAATTCCTGTGAAGCACCAGAAGGGTTAATAAACTTCTTGAATGTGGTTTTAAGCACCTTGAGGGGTGTAGTTTTTAGAATGGTGTCACACTTGGGTATTTTCTATCATATAGACCCCTCAAAATGACTTCAAATGAGATGTGGTCCCTAAAAAAAAATGGTGTTGTAGAAATGAGAAATTGCTGGTCAACTTTTCACCCTTATAACTCCCTAACAAAAAAAAATTTTGGTTCCAAAATTGTGCTGATGTAAAGTAGACATGTGGGAAATGTTACTTATTAAGTATTTTGTGTGACATATATCTGTGATTTAATTGCATAAAAATTCAAAGTTGGAAAATTGCGAAATTTTCATAATTTTCGCCAAATTTCCGTTTTTTTCACAAATAAACGCAGGTACTATCAAAGAATTTTTACCATTGTCATGAAGTACAATATGTCACGAGAAAACAATGTCAGATTCACTGGGATCCGTTGAAGCGTTCCAGAGTTATAACCTCATAAAGGGACAGTGGTCAGAATTGTAAAAATTGGCCCGGTCATTAACGTGCAAACCACCCTTGGGGGTAAAGGGGTTAATCAGAACCCAAATTATACGCAAACCAGTTTATAGGTAGTATTAAAAAAATATCCTCATGATGTCTTAACCCTGCTGTTCTGTTCGGTCTGGGGAGACCTATTTTGAACTTTGGTATTTTTTGGGGTGTTCAAGATGCGGTTCTGAAACTTGTGGTTGATTGACTTAAATGAGGATGGGTCGGTCGGCCACGGGTTTCAGAGCCGCATCTTGAATATTTTAAAGAATATTGAAGTTCAAAGTCGGTCATTTTTGACCAACAGAACAGCAGGGTTAAAGGAGACTTTAAAATATCATGCTAATTGAAGAATACGTATATAAAAGAATAAAAAATTAGACAAGTTTTCTATGTACTGTACACTTGTGCCTTGTATCAACATATCAGAATCATTCATCGAATTCTACACAAGGCACATGGTTTACTATCTGATTTTTAATTTTCTGGTGAATGTACGCTACAGAAATCACATCGTTGTCCAGAAACCCTGTCTAATAAGTATTTATAGACTCTCAGCTCTTGAGACTGAGAAGACCAAACTCAATGGGGTTTATTATTACCGACTGCTTCAAAGGTTCAATGATTAGTTATCTACGTCCATCTTCGTAGACAGTAACAGATAGAACAAACCAACTGCTACTCTGAAAAATATTGAATCTCCTATTTATCATTGAACGCCCTTATGGCATGTTGAACCTTGTCCATGTTGGACTTCGCAACAATTTGGAAAACCTGCTGAAGGGCACAGCACTGTCTCACAACCACCATCTATTACACGCTGCTTTTGTTATGTCTGCAAAATTAACCATTTTATCTTGAGCCTACATCAGTTGGTCAGACCACAGCATTTCGACCTCTGGTCCATCCAAGCCCAACCATAATAACGAACTCTAAGTGGGTGAAGACCTATCTGACAGTCGAATTAGGGATTTAGCATTATAGATAGTTTTCATTTTATTGCTTTTCTTTTAGCACAGGAAATGTATTTGTTCTAGATAAGCATTTAATCTGTATTGTCATCCATGATTTATATATAATATTTTCTCCCGGAATACAGAAAAACTATAAGTAATTTCATTCACTATAACCAGGCTTAAAAGTTCAATCACATCAGCAGTGTAGTAAATATAATGAACAGATTTTTACATTTTTCACCACGCCGCTTAATAATAGTCTTTGTCATACTCAGAGCCAGCTGTTACAAAAATTGAACATACACATTCAAAGTCGTAGCCCCCTGCCTGCCTTTACAAACTTCAGATCGGAGGCTCTTTGTCAGAATAGTACTCAGAAACCCATTGAGCTTACTATTTTCTGTAGGCATTTAATTCCAAAAGAATTATACTTCAGCCTCTCTCTCTACAGGGTTTTATTTTTTCCCCAAAACTTTGAAAAAGTTCGGATGAAGATATAATTATGGCATTACAAGGTGTGGGGACAAAAATGGAGCCATGCAGTTGTTTTTTTGAGCTGTGGGGCTTACCGCCTGGACATTAGCTTACACATCAATTTTAATGCTATTTTTTTCGTGTTTGGAATATATTACATATCTGGGACTCAAAGAAAGTCATTATTAAGTATAATAAGGCCAAAGACTGCATTAAACTTCTTTAGAACCAGGAATGAACATAGTTTATGAACTTCATGAACTTAGTTTATTAATTTATTTTCCTTTATTATTTCTGGCCACTGTTTATTTTTCTGTTCTTAAATTTTTAGATTATTTTTCATTTCTATCCTTATGATTTTATTTATATTATTAATCATTTTTGGAAGTGGGGTGATGAATGAGTATAGTTTATGATGACCCTAATTAAAATGATACATCATAAATTTAAAAAAAAAACACTAAGACTTTCAAGCTTCAAAACTGGCACGAGGAGGAACATCTGGTTCAAGCTAGAAAAATAAGTTTTTTGTGTATAGTAAGTGTCCTGAAAAAACCTACTCTACAAGACCAAGAAGTTTATGCAAGACCAGGAAGCTTCTACAAGACCAAGAAGCTTCTTTGAGGCCAAGAAGCTTCTACAAGACCAAGAAGCTTCTGAAGACCAAAAAGCTTGTGAAAAGCTAAGAAGTTTCTAAAAACCAAGAAGCTTCTTTGAGACCAAGAAGCTTCTACTAGACCAAGAATCTTCTACAAGACCAGCAAGCTTCTAAAGACCAAGATATTTCTGCAAAACCAAGAAACTTCTAAAGACCAAGAAACTTCTTCGAGACCAAGAAGCTTCTACAAGACCTAGAAGCTTCTACATGATCAAGAAGCTTCTTCGACATCAAGAAGCTTCTACAAGACCAAGAAGCTTCTAAAGACCAACAAGCTTCTACAAAACCAACAAGCTTCTAAAGGTCAAGAAGCTTTTTCGAGACCAAGAAGCTTCTACAGGACCAAGAAGCTTCTACATGACCAAGAAGCTTCTTCAAGACAAAAAAAGCTTCTACAAGAACAAGAAGCTTCAAACTTCCTCCATTTACATTCAGGAAGCTTCTTTCGTGTTTTCATTAAAACATACAAAGACACTTTTAAACTTATTTGTAAGTAGGAATGAACACAGTTTATGAACATCAACTTTGTTTACATATTTATTTTCCATTATTACTTTTTGCCATTGTTTCTTTTTCTGTTCTTACATTTTTCTATTATTTTTCATTTCTATCCTCATGATATTAGTTATATAATTAATCATTTTGGGGGGGTTGGGAATGAATGGGAATAATAATGATTACTCTAATGACAATGACACAAAATACAAATATTTAAAAAAATGACATTTTGACATTCGAGATTCAAAAATAGTTTACGAGGATGACCATCAGGTTCAACGTTCAAGCTGGAGAAATGAGTTTGCATCCAGAAAAAGACCTAATCTACATGACCAAGAAGTGTCAAGCCTCCATCAATTTCATCCAGGAACTTTCTTGTGTTTTCATTAAAACATGCAAAAACTTCTTTGGAGTCCTTAAAGGTACTTATTTCTTTGCAGAACAGCGGCGGAGAATCGATAATTACGTGGCAGATGACAGACAGTAAATGCTTTTCTGTTTTGTTTTTTTTCCGCAGGCATGACTCAAAGCAAGTTCTCTGTGCTGCCACTCGAATCATACTTTGAAAATTGAAGGTAATGGAAAGTAAAGCTTGTATTTCTTTATTTATTCTCACCGACACTGGCAAATGCTGGTTATGTAATTTACAGCATTGCAAAGAGAATGCATTGGATTGATCGCCTTCTAACCTGACCTGTAATACCCGTGCGTACATCTCTGTGTGTCTGTTTTCTACTGTGTTTACACTCATTAATCCTTATTGAATCCCTACTGCTAACATATGACAGCCCAGATTAGGTTTTGCTCGGACCTTGGCCAAAAGTGAAGTCAACGCAAAAAAAGCCATACTCCATGATAGGTGCCTGATGAGTCCCTTTACTGCCTGATGAGTCCCCTTGCTGCATGAAATTTTATTTCATCTACTGTAAAAAAAAAAAAAAAAGAACATATCGGCACGGTGAAATCATTCAGCACACGTGGGATCATAAAATATTTACACTTTTAAAAGCAAATCAGCGTTTCTTTCCGATTTGCCCAGTCCTTCATCTCCAGCCTGCTCGTTTTGAGCATGTATTTGAAACGCAGCAGCACATCCAAAATGAAAATTGATTGGAGAAGTCTACGTATGAAGAAGTCCCCCAAAGATCCCATATTTGAGATTCAGTACGTGTGGTACCAAGTCAACAATAATTAAGGATATAGACTTCCTGTAGTATCATTAGATTAGACATCTTCGAAGTGTGATGTACATTTTTGTTCGAGGATGCGATTTTGAAAGTTGATTTTTTTTTTAAGGGATTCTAAAATCAAAACCAAAAAGTCAATTTTTGGGTAAAAGGTTGGATTATTGGAAATGACTCGTTACTGGCTTTCGAGAATGATTGACTCGTTACTGGCTTTTGAGAACGGATTACGCAGGACGTTGGATATGTTCTACAAACCGATTGGCCCCTAATAAAAGTCCACCTATTGTACAAAGTCAACTTTGATTCATTTCCTCTTCCACGAAGATCAACTTGTGCATGAGGATATCGATTTCCTTGACAATAATATGTCTGTAACTCCTGCTAAAGACTGCACACAGACACATTACAGAAGCATCTCTCAGCATCACCCAGCCCCAAAAGCTTTACACTAAAATGAATTTGCAATGATTTCTTTCTTTTTTTGGCCTCATCTATAATCATTCTAGATCCATAAACACAATTTACAAAAAAAAAAGACCTGTTGAAACTGAAGCACCGAGAACCCATTCATGTGTTAACCTGACATTTTATTTGGCTCTTATGATACCGTGTTGTATTATTAATGTTTTGGCTGTTGCCCTTTTTTGTCTGGGTTCCCATAATTAAATCATGGGTTCGGAGACAGTTTGTGCATTCCCGTCTTCGCGTGCTGCCGCAGGAGCTCACGTGTAACCCCTTTGCCGCCACTGCGTTCTGATACAACAAAGGGTGTGGAGGCACCTTCGCCCTCCAATCTCCTACCTGCCTTCGCAGGTCCGACCGGAGGACAGATGGTTCTGATTTATTGCACCATTTTCCAAGATGTGAGATACCGTACAGCAAGAACACCTCCAAGGGACGGAGATCTCGAGCCAAGCGAGAACACCTCCAAGGGATGGAGATCTCAAGGCATTTAAATGCCACGTCTAGCCAACAAAACGCTCTACAATTTAATTATGCTGCTAACCTGCTGGAGGATTCTAGGAGTAAGTTTCGAATTGGTGTCTAAAGGGGGGGGGGGGACTAAAATAAAGAACTCTTAAAAAATCTGATAGGATCATCTAAATCTTCTCATTCTCTTTTTCTCATCCCCAGGTGTCATTCGATAGGAGTAAATCTTACAGGTCTCTTGCTGCAACTAGTCTCCCACCCAAGTCGTTGCCCTGAACCATCCTCCCCAAAAAGATGTTATTCTCAACCCCTGCTCTTCCAATGCACATCAATTTACATAAGAGGATGGTGAATGATATTTATTCTCATCACGGCAAGTGCAAAAGGATTTTCAGGGCAAGGACGCCTTACGGGTGTGTGGTCAAGAAATACGAAGGCTGATGGACTCTTTCATGGATGCAGATGATAACGAGACGATAGAGGGACACCTTCTGATAGAAGGAACCCAACTAACTCAACTGCAAGCCGGGAATGATGTGTTCATCACCACTTGCTGCAGGGAGGTAGACTATTCCCAGGCAGTTGCCATTTATCAATAAGAACTCTCTCGGTGTAAGGGGGTGGGGGTGAGATGGCGCGAGACCCTTACAAAGTAGACACCGTGGTGGCGTTAAGAAATGGAAAAAGGTGGCTACTTACTGTGCCAGTCATCGGGCAACATCTTCATCTGCAAGCTCCAAGATTAGGATGTGGTACCAAGCCGGATGGATTCTCCCCCCCTCCTGGTGGTGGAGGAGCAGCCCCCTTACTTACTGGGGGCTCCTGTGCCTTTTCATGCTGATGGAGAGATTGACACTCTCGAAGCTCAGTGTGTCCTGATGGAAGAAGGATGCAGTTTCCTCTTACCAGCTCGCTTCTCCTCTTCTTTTTTTTTTCTCTCTCTACACATCAGCAGTGTATCTCCAGACAGACAGAGAGCGAGAGCGAAAGCGAGAGAGTGGGGAAAAAAAAGAAAGAGAGAGAGAAAGAAAGAGAGGCAGGGATATTCCTAGTAAATCCTTGAATTTTATCAGTGAGCTGTTCCAATGTGCCTGGCTGCTGAGCAAAAAAACAGTGAAGGGTTGTGAGAAAGTGATCTCAGAGAGCCTCCCCTGACAGCTCTTATTGGGCTGCGAGTCTTGGAGGCTGGTCTGCTGCTTGGAAATTCATGGAGGCACGTTTTATTTATTTATTATTATTATTATTATTTCAACTTTTCTTCTCATTGTTGCTTCAATCACTATAACCCTTTCGCTGCCAATCCAGTGCAATCCTGAATTTCCACCTTGCATCTCTCTCTTTTTCTATCCGTCCGTCATAAATACGATATTTGCATGTTTTAAAAAAAATAAATAAATAAATAACTCTGCTGGCCCTTTAAGTTAACACATTTGCAACCGAAGTGATGTTTTTTTGGGGGGTCTGAATAATTAAAAAAAATATATATATATTTTAATAGTCCTATTTTGCAGATATAGCAGAGTCGACTTGGCTATGTAGTGTTGGACTGCAGGTAAAGCTTCTGTGTTCTTTGCACCCCCAATTCTTATTATATAGCATCAAATTAGGTACAAGACAAATCCAGCTCTACTACATTGACTGTATGATATCAAAATGGTTTAATGACAAACTCAGCCCTGCTACATTACACGGTTTTGATCCTGTGTAGTCAATGACATATCCGACTCTGCTACATTGACTATATAATATCAAAATAACTTCATGACCAATCCAGCTCTGCTACATCAACTATACGGTTAATGACAAACTCAGCTCTGCTACATGGACTGTACAGTATCAAAGTAATTACATGACAAACCCAGCTCTGCTACATTGACTGTATAGTATCAAATTAGTTTCACGACCAAACCAGCTCTGCTACATTGGCTAGACTAGATTAAAATATCTTAATGTCAAACTCAACTCTGCTACATTACCTACACAATATCAAAATAGGTTCATGACAATTACAGCTCTGCTACATTCACTATGCAGCATTAAAACTGTTACATGACAAATCCAGCTCTGCTACATTTACTGTATAATGTCAAGATAGATTAATGACAAACCCAGCTCTGTGTTGTCAGGCTACCTGGAATATGCAACGGTGATAATAACGTTTACTGCTCAGCTGCTGCAGAACCTCTTTGGGATATCAGAATGAAAGTCTCACATCGCAGTCTATTTGTTAACAGGAACTGAAATGTGATTAACCACTCTGGATTTCCCAAGAGGTTGTGCAGCAGCCAGCGGATTTGACAGAGCCCTGGTTGAGTGAATTGACCTTTTGCGAAAAGTGGAATCATCAAAAACCCATCAACCTGGGGGGCAACTGAACCCACTGAACCTCAGTCAATCTGTCACTGCTGGCAGAAATCAGGACTCTACAAGCAGAAAGCAAAAGCCAGAGGACCCCACCTCCCCTATAGGAGCTCTCAGGCCGAGGGGGAGGGAATGTAGTCCGTCTCTGGCACAGAAGGAGTTAAAGGCATAAATCAATGCGTGTCGCCAGGGAGCGGAGCCTCTAGATATTAATAGCATTATCAATCCATCCAGCTATAAATGTATTGACCTCCCTATAGAATACAAAGCCCAATTCTCACTGCGATTACCCGTTAACCCTTTATTGGACTAAGTCACGAGCAACATGGGGTTGATACCTGTAATCAAGATCAAGCCTTCCTTCATAACCATCACCTCCGACCCCTCCCCGCCTGCCAAGACTTATACCATCACCATGTATTCTGCTGCTTGGACCATTCAATAATAGTCATAAATCTCTAAACCTATATTAATATATTACACATCTTGTCTTATTTTTTTTATATTTTTTTATTTTATTTTGCAGGTATTCATGTACCTACTGTAGTTCTTATTTCCTATTATTATTATTATTATTATTTATTCTTCTATGCTATGTTATTATTATTATTGTGTTGAGATTTGTGTGGTTATTATTATTATTATTATTCATGCAGCTAGTTTGCATCAACAATTAATATTAATATTATGTTATATTATTATGATTATTATTACTATTTTGCTATTATTTTTTTAAATAATATAATTATTGTTTATAGTGTTTCTTAGAAATATATTTTTAGTATTATTCATTATTATTGTATAGCTATTATCATTATTATTAATATTATTATTATTCGTGTAGTCAATTAATATCACCATATATATATATATAAATAATAATAATGTATTGTTGTTTTTTTATTTTGTGTTATTATTTAGATTTATTTTTTTTATTATTATTTTATTATTATTAATATTAATATTATTATTCATGTTGCGAATTAATATCACCATATATAAATAATAATAATAATGATAATAATTATAATAATATATTGTTGTTTTTTTATTTTATGTTACTATTTATATTTATTATTATCATTATTATTAATAATAGTATTATTAATATTATTATTATTCTTGTAGCTAATATCACCATATATACATAATAATAATAATAATATTAATAATAATATTAATAATAATAACATAATAAAATAATAATATAATAATAATAATATAATTATTATTATTATTATTATTATTATAAAAATAATAATAATATATTGTTGTTTTTTATTTTGTGTTATTATTTGTATTTATTATTATTATATTTGTAGTATAATTATTATTATTTTTTTTTTTTTCTGTACAATGGTTATCTACTTTGTATGACTATATACATGTCCTACATTCCACTCTCATCTAGGTCCAGGATTCTCCTTGCCTCCCACCTTTTCCAAAATGATCTCTCATTTAACCCTCTCTAAACCCCAAACTTCATAATAACGACGGCGAAACACTTCTAATACAATCCACGCCGTAAGACGATTTCGAAGGATAAGCCGTAAAACCCGACACCGGTTTTATTTTAATGCATTTATCTACGTTCCACTAAAATTAGAAAATGAAAAGCCAGGAGAGTTATCCGGTTACTCGAAGAAGCTCCGCTCCCAAAAAAAAAAAATTAAAAAAAATGGCCGAAATATGGTTAATCTATTGATTTTATGCCTCCTCTCTTCTCTAGGTATTAACAGACACAGGGGAAATATCCTGTTGAGCTCTGAAACATGAGGAGGAGAGCGGCCAACGTACGAATCTGGCACATGACTGAATATGTTATCCACTTAAATGACCTTAGTCGGGCTGTGCCAGCGATGAGCGGCGCTGTGGCCACTAGGGGGCGCCACAAGACGCGCGCTCTCTCCATAGCAGCAGATCCAATGCCATCTGTCTCCGTGCAGAAGTACAGGATTCTGGTGACTGCTAGTTCTCGCAAACATGCCAAAGACAGCGGTGAGGGAACATCAGACGCTAAAAATGAGGCATAAATAAGTAATCGGCTGCATATGGACGGCATTAATCATCTCACACGGAGGATGAACTTGTCCGGTGCGTGCGTCTGCTGCCATTAAAGAAGTCGTGCTTGTGTAAAGTGGCGTTATTGTCATACGGAGGAGATCTCTGCATATCTGTAATGGTGATAATACATTCAGGAATACATTACGTATTGGCAGATACGCCACTTGCATAATTTTCCTACTTATTCTGTTCCGTCATGTATTATTCTATTCGGCAATTTATCGGTTAATTTGGCATTCACCTTCCAGTCTATTTTGGAATCAGGTAGAACAGGATGAACTTAGCAGGGTGTCTCCGTGCATAGTAATGTGGCTGGAAATGTAAAATAAAAAAAATAAAAATTCGACATTAACTCTTGTCTGTCCCCATAAACTTTGTTTCATTAGTTCAACCCCTGCCTGCTGTTAGCTCCGGGAAAGATTTGAAGTCTACTCAGATGCAGAGGTGTAATGATCATGGTCGCAGAGGGTACGACCACGACCGGGCCTGTGCTGGACTCCAAGTCAGTCACACTTCTGTGAAATCAACCTCTGCTGGCATCACTGCATGGCCTCCCATCCCCCACCTGCATTACACTCAAACTCACTTCTCTGGGCCTTGTGGTGACTTCTCTCTGCTGCCGGCTCCATGCTGTGTGCCTCATGTCTGCTGTTTGCTCTGTGCATGCTATGTCTGTGTGCATAAGGGGGCAGCGCCGGCAACTCCTGTTTCTTATAGAGACTGTGTGCACCTTGCTAAGGTGTCCCAGGCCAATCGCCATGAGGCTTCCTGTATTTAAGACTTCCCCACCCATTGGTGGGGGCCTGTGCAACTTACTCTGTCAATCATTTCTTAGCTGCTGAAGTGCTAGGCCATGTCTAGGCCATGAGGCGGAGCTACCGCCTCACCAACACCGGAGCTCCTGCAACCCTCAACCTACTGTCTCCTTCCCCATAATCCTGTAGAATGTAAGCCGGCAAGGGCAGGGTCCTCGCCCCTCTGTATCAGTCTGTCATTGTTAGTTTGTTTTCTGTATGTGATATTTGTAACTTGTTTGTAACCCCTTCTCATGTACAGCACCATGGAATCAATGGTGCTATATAAATAAATAATAATAATAATAATGTCTCTGTGACTCTTGGGGCATTGTACCCGGGTCTGTGTCCTGTGTAGCCACACAGAGGGGCTTCGTACCCTGGCTTGTGTCCATATCTCTGTGCCTTGTCTTGTTCCTGACTCTGTCTTAGTCTAGTCCTGTTACTGTGTTCGTTTATATCCCTGTCTTGATTTCCTTTCCATGCTGTGCGTTCTGTGTCTTGCTTTGCTCCGCTCTCTGCGACCTTGCTTTGCTCCTTGCTCTGCATTCTGTTACCTTGCTCTGCAATCTGTGGCATTGCTCTCGGCTCTGCACTCTGAGTCTTGCTCTGCACTCAGCTCTGCACTCTGTGGCTTAGCTCTACTCTCAATAACTTTGCTCTGCACTCTGAACTTGCTCTGCACTCTTGCCTGCGATTCTGCATTGGCTCAGCCTCCAGCTCTTGGCTCCACCCCCTGCGTTTCTGCTCTTGGCTCCGCCTCCAGCTCTTGGCTCCGCCTCCAGCTCTTGGCTCTGCCTCCAGCTCTTGGCTCCGCCTCCTGCATTTCTGCACTTGGCTCCAGCTCTTTGCTCCGCCCCCTGCGTTTCTGCTCTTTGCTCCGCTTCCTGCATTTCTGCACTTGGCTCCGCCTCCAGCTCTTGGCTCCGCCTCCTGCGTTTGGTATCTCTGTTACTGGCTCTAGCTCCTGTGCTTTCGCTCTGCATCTGCTTTTGCGGTCTTCCTCTACCTTTTCTTATGTCTTCCTCTCTGAACAGGTTCTTACCTGTTTTACAGACCGGTCCCTACCGGTTCTTCCAGTGTAACAGCCTTGTCCGCCTGTCCTGCCAGAGAGCCAGCCGTACCTGCCTGCCTACCAGAGATCCAGCCGTGCCCACCTGCCAGTGTCTCTGTTGTACCAGTCTGTCTGCCTGTGTCCCAGCCATGCCCGCCTGTCTGCCAGAGTGCCAGCCGTGCCTGCTTGCCTGTCTATGTTCCGTTCCCCGGTGGGATCAGCAGCCTCAGCCAGACACCACCCTGGAGTGGTACCTGGTAGCTTCCTATTGCACAAGTCTGACCTCACCATCAGAGGCTCCAGCGACCACCTAGGAAGCTACTTAGTTACGCCCTTTCCAGGGAAGTTTGGTCTGTGGTCCAGTGGGGCCACACCCCGCTCGCCCGCGCCAACCAGTCTGGGCGCGAGCATGACACAACCTGTCCGGTTACGAAGCAACACTGATTGTGAATCAATTTCTCCTGCTGTTGTGCAAATGGAACAGACGACAGGTGGAAATGAGCGGCCATTAGCAAGATAACCCCTATATAGGAGTGGTTCTGCAGAGGGTGATCCCAGACCATTTCTCTGTTCTCTGTTCTCATCCTTTCTGGCTGTTATTTTGGTCACGTTTGCATTTTGTCATTGCTCTCACCCCTAGATGTACAGTAGCAGGAGGCAATGTCTACAACCCACAGAAGTGGCTCAGGTAGTGCAGCTCATCCAGGATGGCACATCAATGTGTGCTGCGGAAAGAAGGGTAGCTGTGTTTGTCAGCACAGTGTTCAGAGCATGGGGAAGATACCAGGAGACAGGCCACTACACCAGTAGATGTGGAGGGGGTCATAGGAGGGCAACAACGCAGCAGCAGGACCACTGCCTCCTCATTTGTGCAAGGAGGAACAGTGCCAGAGTCCTGCAAAATGACCTCCAGCAGGCCATTAAAATCTATATCTCTGCTCAAACTGTCATAGACAGACTCCATGAGGGTGGAATGAGGGCCCTCATCGTCCAAAAGTAGGTGTTGTGTTTACAGCCCAACACCATGCAAGGTGATTGGCTTTAGCTAGAGAACACCACTATTGGGAGATTTGACACTAACATTTTAGGAACGCAAAAAAGGATAGAACAGACCAGGAATCAGAATGTGTATCACAAACTTTGGAACTCAACTTAAGCTACAATTTTGTTGGCAGTAAGGGAACTAAGGTTTTAAAACCCAAACCATCCTCTTCCCAATTATCATATATCAGTTCTAGTTTCCTTATCAGAAGCACATTTGGTCCAGGTAAAACTTTAACATTGGCTTACACTATAATTTTATAATTGGGTTTTATTGGAGGTGGGTTGAAGATTTGAGTGTGAGGTGTCGAGTTCCCACCTCTGCACAGGGGGAATCTCGAACCATCTTTGCTGCAGTCTCCCATTCTTCTCCAGCCGCAGTGGAGTCTGCTCACCAGAGACGTTGGTCCCAGCGTCTAGCTCCGGCTGGTACTGGACGACTGGTTACTACTGCCCTTCCAGGCTCTGTTCTTGTAGCCAGCAATGTTCAGCAGCGAGCCGGTCTTTCTGGGCCTAAGTCCTGCTTTTCTTATACTGAGCATGCCCAATGAGAGGTTGAGGGTCACATGCTCAGGTCCTGTTGTGGCTCCTATTGGTCCATCTGGAAGGTTTTGTACCACTTCCGCTATAAAAGGTTTGCATGGCCTCTCGGCCATGTGCTAGTGTACATTTGAAAACGTGTGTGTGTTGATGAGTGCAAGTCGCTCATTAATCATCCCCTCCCTTGTGTATGACTGCTCGCGTAAGGTGGATGTCTGCTATCTAGCACCCGGCTGAGCTATCAGCATTAAACACACGAAACAGCGTCTAATTGCTGTGACCGCCAGTGCGGCACCGTGCGCTATTAGAGCGCTTTCCTATCCCAAGTCTTGGTGGTTTGTGGCATCCGCCAGAGCATCACAGTGTGCACTCTTGTGCATTTAAGTTATATTTTCAGTTACTCTGACACCCCAGTTTCAGTGTAGAACGCAAGTGGTCTGAACGTACTCTAATCCTGTGTCTTGGGATAGAGTCCTGAGACTCCTTGATTGCGCTCTTGGTGCGGTACCGCGGCCCTGTTATGCAACAGGGTTTGCTTCCTTCACACAGAATGAAGTTAATCCATGTGTGTATCCACATTGTACCGCCATATAGTCCATCATTACTCAGCAGCAGGTTACATCTCTGCACGGTGGACCCCGGGCTGCGAACGCACCTTATACCATCTCTCTTATAATTTGGTGCGTTCCGCAGGCAAGAAAGGTAGCTGTGTCAGCACAGTGTCCAGAGCATGGGGCAGATACCAGGAGACAAATCAGTATACCAGGAGATGTGGATGAGTCCAAAGGAAGGAAACAACCCAGCAACAGGACCGCTACCTCCTCCTTTGTGCAAGAAGGAACAGGAAGAGCAGTGCCGCAGCTCTAAAAAATTACCTCTAGCGGTCAACTAACATCCATGTGTCTGCTCAAACTGTCATAAACAGACTCCATGAGGGTGGTATGAGGGCCCGACATCCACAAGTGAGTGTTGTGCTTACAGTCCAACACTGTGCAGAGCGACTGGCATTTGCCAGAGAACACTAAGATTAGTAGATTCAACATTGGCGCCCTGTGCTCTTCATGCAGGAGAGTAGGTTCACACTGAGCACATGTGACAGATGTGACAGAGTCTGGAGACACCGTGGAGAAGGTTCTGCTGCCAGCAATATCCTCCAGCATGACCGATTTGGCAGTGCGTCAGTAATGGTGTAGGGAGGCATTTCTTTGGAGGGCAGCACAGCCCTCCATGTGCTAGCCAGAGGTACCCCGACTGCCATTGGGTACCGAGATGAGATCCTCAGACCCCTTGTGAGACCATATGCTGGTTCGGTTGGCCCTGTGTTTCTTCTGATGCAGGACAATGCCAGACCTCATGTGACTGAAGTGTGCCAGCAGTCCCTGCATGATGATGTCATTAATGCTGTGCACTGGCCCTCCTGTTCCACAGACCTAAATCCAATAAAGCACATCTGGGACATCATGTCTCGTTGCATCCACTAATGCCACGTTGCACCACAGGAGTTAACTGATGCTTTAGCCCAGGTCTGGGAGGAAATCCCTCAGGAGAACATCTTCTTCCTCGTCAGGAGCGTGCCCAGGCTTTGCAGGGAGGTCATACAGGCACGTGGAGGCCACACACACTACTGAGCATCATTTCCTTGTCTTGAGACATTTCCACTGAAGTTGGATCAGCCTGTAATTTGATTTTCCACTTTGATTTTGAGCATCATTACAACTCCAGACCTCCATGGGATATTAGTTATGATTTACATTGATCATTTTTGTTTTATTGTTCTCAACGCATTCCACTATGTAATGAATAAAGATTTGTAACTGGAATATGGGATTGTAGTGTTCTCGTTATTTTTTTGAGCAGTTTATATTACATGAGTCATTGATCGATATTTTGGCCAAAACATGTAAACTCACGACCCACATCAAGGGTCCTCATACTTGTGAGTTTGTACACTAACATAAATAATGGCTAACATAAGCACAAAAATGTAAAAAAAAAATCAAAGAATAGAAACAGCTTTGCCAACTCCGAGTCAGATTACAAATGCACTGGCAGGATGGTTGTTTGGGTTAGTTGGGGCGTTTGTCTTGTGGAGTGCACTTATGTAGTGCTGGGCAGCCCACCTGATCTTATAGCATGGGAGTCATCAATAGGTTGTAAGCCAGACATGTATCTGTGTGACTGGCATCCTATTAAATCTTCATCTGAGTGCAATTTTAATACCATGCAATCACTCCCTCCATAAAGTGGTAGCTTTGTGAGTGGCTGTTTGCATCAGTATTTAGCTTTGTGAGTGGCTGTTTGCATCAGTATTTAGTACCCGTGCTGCCCCCACCTTTATCATGAAGATTCTGCCATGCTGAATGCAATTGTAAAAACCATCAAGATCCACTGCTGGCAGCTCCTATGTAATTACATACCGACAGGGCCGGACTGGGACTAAAATTCAGCCCTGGCATTTGAAGTTACACAGGCCCACTTGTCACATGGTGACTGTATAATATCTTTGTACACTTGTAGGCAGGGCCGGTTTTAGGCAAAGTGGGGCCCTAGGCAAAGTTTATAATGGGGCCCCAAATGCTAACATATTGCACATCACACAAAAGCATTTCTGTAGTATTTACATGCGCTGAGTTCAGGCCGCTAAATGAGTTTGATCGACAATACTGAAGTTGTTCATCACTTGTTTCCCGGCCTCTTTCCACCAGCTGAGGAATAATGATGGGACAGAACGATCACTAACAGATCACCATACAGTATCATGTTATCAGCAGCACATCTACAGTTTACGCCGGCGATGTGCTGCTGAGAACAATGATTTTTGTTCCACATCTGAATATGCAGCATTTTACTTGTTTAGTAAAATACAACCCATAGACCTCCATATATTATAATGTGCACCACAGTCCTCCATATAGTATAATACACTCCCTATAGTGATCCAACCCATAGACCTCCATATAGTATAATACACTCCCTATAGTGATCCATATATTAAAATACACTGCTCAGTCCTCCACATAGTATAATACACTCCTCATAGTCCTCCATATAGCATAATACTCTCCTCATAGTGCTCCATATAGCATAATACTCTCCTCATAGTGCTCCATATAGTATAATGCACCGCCATAGTCATCCATGTAGTACAATTCACTTCCCATAGTATAATGCACCCCATAGTTCTTCATATAGTATAACGTATTCCCCATAGTCCTCGATACAGTATAATGCTGCCCACATATAGTATAATGCAGCCACCCCACAAAGTATAATGTAACCCTCCATAGAATATAATGCAATCACTCCTCATAGAATATAAATATAATACAGCCCCCCATAGAATATAATGTAGCCCCGAATAGAATATAATGCAGCCCACCTCCCCATAGAACATTCAGCCCCATCAAAGGGTAAGATGCAATCATCCCTCATAAAATCTAATACAGCCCCCCATAGAATATAATACAGCTCACCTCCCCATAACATATAATGTAGCCCCCCATAGAATATAATGCAGCCCCCCATAGTATATAACACAGCCTCTCCCATAGAATATAATATATCCCCATAGTATATTACACAGCCTCCACCATAGAATATAATATACCCCCACAATAGTATATAACACAGCCACATAGTATATAACATGGCCTCCCCCATAGAATATAATATACCCACCATAGTATATAGCAAAGCCCGCATAATATATAGCACAACCCGCATAGTATATAGCACAACCTGCATAGTATATAGCACAGCCCGCGTAGTAGATAACACAGCCCACATAGTAGTATACAGCAAAGCTCACAGAGTAGAATACAGCCTACACAGTAGTATATAGCACAGCCCACACAGTAGTATACAGCACATCCCACATCGCGCACCTGCAGTGTCAGAGGCAGAGTGGGGAATGATGGGAGAGGGAGCGTCGTCAGACGCACTCTCCTCCATCATTGCATTGAACTGTACCGGTGTCATAGACGCCGGTATAGTTGAATGCGGCGGGGGAATCGGCGCTGGCGCCGCTGACAACGGCACAGTGTGCAGAGGCCCACTACTGGCAACGGCCCTTCTGGCATTTGCCAGAACTGCCCGATAGCCAGTCTGGCCCTGCCTACAGATGATATCGCAGATGTGGCACCATACTGGAGTCCATAAATTGAGATGTTTTGAGGTTTTTTTCCCATTTTTTCATCATTTGCATATCATTATGTAAGTATTCGGACAGAAATCCGAGAGTGGACCCTCTGGGTCGTGACTCTAGAGCCCCCGGGGTCGAGCGGACCAGATGGAATCACCCCCTATACAGGGAGTGTTAGGAGCAGGACCTCGGGGGAATGGAGACACAACAGCTAGAGCCAAAGGGACGACCCAAAATAAAGATGGAAACCACAGGCTATAGGGATGGCAGGAAATAATAGGAAAACAAGACTTAACTGAAAGAATGTCTGGAACACGGAACGGCAGGACTCAGCAGGAACACGGACCGGCAGGATACAACAGGAACACGGACTGGCGGGATACAGCAGGAACACGGACAGGCAGGATACAGCAGGAACACGGGCTGGCAGGACACAGCAGGAACACGGACTGGCAGGATACAGCAGGAACACGGACTGGCAGAATACAGCAGGAACACGGACAGGCAGGATACAGCAGGAACACGGACTTGCAGAATACAGCAGGAACACGGACTGGGAGGATACAGCAGGAACACGAACTGGCAGGATACAGAGACAAAGCAAGGACTGGGCTGAGAAAATACACTGGTACAGGGGAGCCTAGGGCATAGGGACACTGACGGCAGACAGTGCACCTACAAAGCAAAGGCGTCTTACCTAGGAAGACGCCGGGAAGAAATACCCGATGGGCGCCGCCATGTTGGGGCGGAGCCACCGGGTCGTGACCTCCCAGAAGGCTCAGCGACGGGGGAGACGCGACCGCGCATGTGCGAAGAGACCAGACGCCGAGAGCCGGCGAAGGAGGAGGCAGAGCGACGCGGGACAGGATCGTGAGCGCGCCGAGGGATGGGAGAAGCCGGGTAAGTATGTGCGGGCGTGACAGTACCCCCCTCCTTAGTCCCCCTCCTTTTAAGGCTAGAAAGGAATCTTTTCATGATAAGGGGAGCGTTGATGTTCTCTCGGGGCTCCCAGGACCTCTCCTCAGGGCCAAATCCCTCCCAATCAATCAAAAAATAAGTTTTACCCCTAACTACTTTTTTGGCAAGAATATCTTTAACATTAAAGATTCCATCAGAAGTACAGAGCTGAGGAGAGGAAGAGGTAGCGGAGTGAAAACAATTAAAGACTGCGGGTTTAAGAAGAGACACATGGAAGGCATTGGGGATGCGCAAAGAGGCAGGTAGCTTCAACTTATAAGAGACATCATTAATGCGACTCAAGATAGGAAAAGGACCAATGTAGCGAGGACCCAGTTTGTAAGAGGGAATTTTAAGCTTGATATAGCGAGAGGAGAGCCAAACTTTATCACCCGGAGAATATGGCGGAGCATCCAAACGCTTCTTGTCAGCAAACCTTTTCATATTAAGGCTAGCTTTCTCAAGAGCCACTTTGGTCTCATTCCAAATCGTAGAGAATTCCTGGGACAAGAAATCCGCTGCCGGTACCCCCGAGGAAAGAGAAACAGGAAGAGGAATGTTCGGATGTTGACCATAGACTACGAAAAAGGGAGATTTGGAGGAAGACTCGCTGGGAAGATTGTTGTAAGAGAATTCAGCCCAAGGGAGAAGAGAGACCCAGTCATCTTGGTGTGCATTGGTGAAGTGTCGCAGATATGTAGTCAGAACTTGATTAACTCGCTCCACTTGTCCGTTGGACTGAGGGTGATAGGCGGAAGAGAAGTCCAAGTTAACCTTTAATAGACTGCAGAGAGCTCTCCAAAAACGTGAGGTAAATTGTACTCCACGGTCTGAGACAATATGATGTGGAAAACCATGAAGACGGAAGACTTGGTGTAAAAAGATCTTTGCCAACTCAGGAGCGGAAGGCAGACCAGGCAAAGCGATGAAGTGAGCCATTTTAGAGAACCGATCTACAACAACCAAGATGACAGAGCAATTCAAGGAAGAAGGTAGATCAGTGATGAAGTCCATAGCGATATGATTCCATGGAACGGAAGGCACAGGCAGAGGATGCAGGAGACCGGAGGGAAGCTGCCTAGGGACTTTATTTTTTGCACAAGAAGGACAAGAAGCGATGAATGTGGTGACGTCTTGACGGAGAGATGGCCACCAGTAGTGCCGAGAGATAAGAGACAGTGTCTTCTTGACTCCTACATGTCCTGCAATTTTGGAGGAGTGACCCCAACGTAAAACTCTCTCCTTGTCTTGATTAGCCACAAGAGTCTTGCCAGGAGGAGTAGGAATCACTCTTAGAGGAGCAAGAGTGACGATCCTCGCAGGATCAATGATGTGAGCCGGAGAATCCTCCATGTCCTGAGGTTGAAAGGATCTCGAAAGAGCATCTGCTTTGACATTCTTATTTCCAGGTCGGAAATGAAGTTCAAACTCAAATCGTCCGAAGAATAAAGACCATCTGGCTTGTCGTGGATTTAGTCTTTGGGCAGACTGAATATAGGCCAGATTCTTGTGGTCAGTGTAAATGATGAATGGATGAAGAGACCCTTCAAGAAGATAACGCCATTCTTCCAAGGCTAGCTTGATAGCCAATAGCTCCTTATCCCCTATAGAGTAGTTACGCTCAGGAGCGGAAAAAGTTTTAGAAAAGAAACCACAGGTCACCAAACGTCCGGACGAAGATCTTTGCAAAAGTACAGCACCAGCTCCAATAGAGGATGCGTCGACCTCAAGGACAAACGGTCTATTAGCATCAGGACGATGAAGCACAGGGGCCGTAGCGAAACTTTGTTTAAGGGACAAAAAAGACTCTTCAGCCTCAGGGGTCCAAAGGCTGGAATTGACTCCCTTGCAAACTAGGGCAGAGATAGGCTTGGTCATGGAAGAAAAATGAGGAATAAATTGTCTATAGTAGTTGGCAAAGCCAAGAAAACGTTGGATTGCTTTTGTTCCAAGAGGACGAGGCCAATTCAGGACAGCAGAAACCTTCTCTGGATCCATCTCTAAGCCAGATCTTGAGACAATATACCCAAGGAAGGGAAGAGAGGACTGTTCAAAGACGCACTTTTCAATCTTAGCGAACAGATGATTCTCTCTTAGCCTTTGCAGGACTCGGCGGACATCTCGCCTGTGATTGGAGAGATCCGGAGAGAAGATGAGGATGTCGTCAAGGTAAACCATGACTGAGGAGTAGAGAAGATCCCGAAATACATCGTTCACAAATTCCTGGAAAACCGCGGGGGCGTTGCAGAGACCAAACGGCATAACCAAGTATTAGTAGTGACCGTCACGAGTATTGAAGGCGGTCTTCCACTCATCGCCTGCACGAATACGAACCAGATTGTATGCGCCACGTAGATCTAATTTGGTAAAGATTTGCGCACCCCGAAGACGGTCGAAGAGTTCCGGAATGAGTGGCAGAGGATATTTGTTCTTCACCGTGATGTTGTTTAGGCCTCGATAATCAATGCAGGGACGGAGGGAACCGTCTTTCTTCTTCACGAAAAAAAACCCTGCTCCGGCCGGAGAAGAAGACTTGCAGATGAAACCTTTAGCAAGATTTTCTTGAATGTACTCAGACATAGCTTGAGTCTCAGCAGGAGAGAGAGGATAGATTCTGCCCCTGGGCGGGTTAGTTCCCGGCACGAGATCTATGGGACAATCATAGAGACGGTGAGGCGGAAGCTCCTCAGCCTCCTTCTTGTTGAAGACATCAGAAAAAGCGCTGTAGACAGAGGGTAAGGCGGGAAAGGAAGAAGAAGGAGAAGAATTAGAGGAATATCCCACAGGACGCACCGGCAGCAGACAACGTTCCCGACAAAGCTCACCCCAGCGCAAGATATTACCATTGCGCCAATCTAAAATGGGCTCGTGGCTCCGTAACCAAGGAAGACCTAAGAGCATAGGATGAGACAGACCCGCTAAAACATAAAATGCAATTCTCTCCTTGTGCAGAGCCCCAACCTGAAGTTCCACCTCAAGTGTCACTTGAGTAATGGTCTCCTGTAAAGGTTTACCATCCACAGATGCTAGAATCACAGGAGCCTCTAAGGTTCTGACTGGAACGGAGAATTTCAAAACCTCTTCCAACCTAATAAAATTCCCGGCAGCGCCTGAATCCACATACGCATCCAGAGAAACGCCCTTGCCCGCAATATGCAAAAGAACGGACAAAGTAAGGGGTTGAGAGGAATCACACCTAGGGAGGCCTCTCTTACCTGACCTAGGCGGAGGAGTTTTCCGGACGTTCAGGGCAAGAGCGCAATAAATGAGCAGCACTTCCGCAGTAAATACATAACCCCTGAGTGCGCCTCTCTTTACGACGTTGTTCGGACATTTTAAGACGGTCCTCTTGCATAGGTTCCGGTGCGGACGCCTGAGAGGAGGTTCTAGGCTGTGGACTGAGTGGCTTACGGGTGGCAGAAGAAGGACGAAGAGACCTCCGCTCGCGAGCGCGTTCTTGGAACCGAAGGTCAATACGGGTCGCTAAGGAAATTAATTCCTCCAAAACCGTAGGGGTGTCCCGACCAGCTAACTCATCCTTTATGCGCCCAGAGAGACCCCGCCAGAAAGCACCCACCAACGCCTCATTGTTCCAGCCCAAGTCAGAGGAGAGGGTGCGGAACTGAATAGCGTACTGGCCTACGGATAACGATCCCTGATGGAGAGAGAATAGGGCTTCAGTTGTAGAGGCCAGTCGTCCAGGTTCGTCAAAGACAAGACGGAAAGTCTACAAAAATTCAGACAACCGGGAGACTAGGGGATCGTCTCGCTCCCAGAGTGGATTAACCCATGCCAAGGCGTCACCCTCTAGATGGGAAATCAAAAACGCAACTTTGGACCGATCCGTCGGGTAATGCTGGGGCAGAAGCTCAAAGTGAAGACGGCATTGGTTTAGAAATCCTCGGCAGGACTTAGGATTCCCATTGTACCGAGGCGGTTTAGCCAAGCGGGGTGGAGGGTGGGAAGCAGGAGCAGACGTAGAAGCGGCTGTCTGGATGGAAAGCAGCCGATCGTCAATAGAAGACATATAACTAAGTATATGGGCCTGGGTGTCACGCTGCTGAGCTAACTCTTGCTGTAAGCCAATGAGTAGAGCGGCGTTGCCAGGATCGGAGGACTGGAGCGTGGACAAACGAGAATCCATAGCCTTCATAAAGGACATCATACGGGACTGATTCTCCCGCAAAAAGAGTAGCTCTTTTTGCGTAGCAGAGGCCCCAGCGGGGTCCATGGCCTTTGCTTCCTGTAAGTATTCGGACAGAAATCCGAGAGTGGACCCTCTGGGTCGTGACTCTAGAGCCCCCGGGGTCGAGCGGACCAGATGGAATCACCCCCTATACAGGGAGTGTTAGGAGCAGGACCTCGGGGGAATGGAGACACAACAGCTAGAGCCAAAGGGACGACCCAAAATAAAGAAGGAAACCACAGGCTATAGGGATGGCAGGGAATAATAGGAAAACAAGACTTAACTGAAAGAATGTCTGGAACACGGAACGGCAGGACTCAGCAGGAACACGGACCAGCAGGATACAACAGGAACACGGACTGGCGGGATACAGCAGGAACACGGACAGGCAGGATACAGCAGGAACACGGGCTGGCAGGACACAGCAGGAACACGGACTGGCAGGATACAGCAGGAACACGGACTGGCAGAATACAGCAGGAACACGGACAGGCAGGATACAGCAGGAACACGGACTGGCAGAATACAGCAGGAACACGGACTGGGAGGATACAGCAGGAACACGGACTGGCAGGATACAGAGACAAAGCAAGGACTGGGCTGAGAAAAGACACTGGTACAGGGGAGCCTAGGGCATAGGGACACTGACGGCAGACAGTGCACCTACAAAGCAAAGGCGTCTTACCTAGGAAGACGCCGGGAAGAAATACCCGATGGGCGCCGCCATGTTGGGGCGGAGCCACCGGGTCGCGACCTCCCAGAAGGCTCAGCGACGGGGGAGACGCGACCGCGCATGCGCGAAGAGACCAGACGCCGAGAGCCGGCGAAGGAGGAGGCAGAGCGGCGCGGGACAGGATCGTGAGCGCGCCGAGGGATGGGAGAAGCCGGGTAAGTATGTGCGGGCGTGACACATTAACAAGTCTATCCATCCTGTGATTTCCATAATTCTGCCACTTTTCTTTTTTGGTGTTGCGGAGTGTATCTCTCGTTCCATAATGGGACAGGGCAAGAGGTCTCTTGAGCAACACAAGCTTTGCTTCAAGGGCCAGAGAAGAAGCAAGAAAGGTTTTCATTAGAAAACTGCAATACTCAATCACTAATTATTAATTTTCCTTAGAACAGGAATTAAAGGGTTAAGCCCCTACCGCAGCTCCTAGACTGAACGGTACATGAGCCCGAATATTACTTCTCCTCCAGACCATTCCTTGTGCAGCATGGGAGTAATCTGTGCATAATGCGCCTAATGCTTGCAGGTATTCATATACCTAACAAGGAAAGTGCTTCACATAAGCACTTAGGAATACTCATGCTTGCACTTTATTAGTGCAGCTGTTCAAGCCCATATTAAAGAAGCAAGCACATGATTTCATGACAACAGGACCATGAGCCAATTATTTTCTGGGAATAATCTAAAGAATGAAGGTTGAAAAGTTCTCAGAAGCACTTAAATATAATGTAACAAGTATAGGCACCTGTGACATTGGACCAATAATCACAGTCATCAACGATATTGCTGCTTCCTATGACATGGGATATGCTCAAGCGGGCTGCAAACGACATCCACAAACTCACCTAGTTCAGCGCCATGTCTGCTATTCTGTACAGGAGCTAGGAATATTCCAAACATTGCATCCGCCATCTGGCAACTGTAGCACTGATAACATCATGGAGACCAGTGGATAAAATGTCAACAGATAAGTATAATAGATAGATCGATAGATCGAGAAATAGATAGATAGATGATTGATAAATAGATAGTAGATAGATGATAGATAGAGAGATATATAGATAGATAATAAATAGATAATAGATACATAGATGGATAATAGATAAATATAGATAGACTAGATGGTGGCCCGATTCTAACGCATCGGGTATTCTACAATATGTATGTATATAGCAGCCACATACTATATAGCACAGGCCACGTAGTATATAGGAGCCATGTAGTATATAGCATACAAATAGTACGTGGCCTGTGCTATATACTATGTGGCTGCTATATACATACATATTGTAGAATACCCAATGTGTTGTGTAAAACGCAGCCCACGCAGTATCTAACACTGCCCACGTAGTATATAGCAGCCATGTAGTATATAGTACTGCCCACGTAGTATATAGCAGCCATGTAGTATATAGTACTGCCCATGTAGTATATAGCAGCCATGTAGCATCTAGTACTGCCCAAGTAGTATATAGCAGCTATGTAGTATATAGTACTGCCCACGTAGTATATAGCAGCCATGTAGTATATAGTACTGCCCATGTAGTATATAGCAGCCATGTAGTATACAGTACTGCCCACGTAGTGTATAGCAGCCATGTAGTATATAGTACTACCCACGTAGTATATAGCAGCCATGTAGTATCTAGTACTGTCCACGTAGTATATAGCAGCCATGTAGTATATAGTACTGTCCACGTAGTATATAGCAGCCATGTAGTATATAGTACTGCCCACATAGTATATAGCAGCCATGTAGTATATAGTATTACCCACGTAGTATATAGCAGCCATGTAGTATCTAGTACTGCCCACGTAGTATATAGCAGCCATGTAGTATCTAGTACTGTCCACGTAGTATATAGCAGCCATGTAGTATCTAGTACTGTCCACGTAGTATATAGCAGCCATGCAGTATATAGTACTGCCCAAGTAGTATATAGCAGCCATGTAGTATCTAGTACTGCCCACGTAGTATATAGCAGCCATGTATTATCTAGTACTGTCCATGTAGTATATAGCAGCCATGTAGAATATAGTACTGTCCACGTAGTATATAGCAGCCATGTAGTATATAGTACTGCCCAAGTAGTATATAGCAGCCATGTAGTATATAGTACTGCCCACGTAGTATATAGCAGCCATTTAGTATATAGTACTACCCACGCAGTATATAGAGGCCATGTAGTATCTAGTACTGCCCACATAGTATATAGCAGCCATGTAGTATCTAGTACTGCCCACGTAGTATATAGCAGCCATGCAGTATATAGTACTGCCCACGTAGTATATAGCAGCCATGTATTATATAGTACTGCCCACGTAGTATATAGCAGCCATGTAGTAAATAGTGCTGCCCATGTAGTATATAGCAGCCATGTAGTATATGGTACTGTCCACGTAGTATATAGCAGCCACGTAGTGTCTAGTACTGCCCATGTAGTATATAGCAGCCATGTAGTATATAGTACTGTCCACGTACTATATAGCAGCCATGTAGTATATAGTACTGCTCACTTAGTATATAGCAGCCATGTATTATATAGTACTGCCCACATAGTATATAGCAGCCATGTAGTATATAGTACTGCTCACGTAGTATATAGCAGCCATGTAGTATATAGTACTGCCCACGTAGTATATAGCAGCCATGTAGTATATAGTACTGCCCACGTAGTATATAGCAGCCATGTAGTATATAGTACTGCCCACGTAGTATATAGCAGCCATGTAGTATATAGTACTGCTCACGTAGTATATAGCAGCCATGTATTATATAGTACTGCCCACGTAGTATATAGCATCCATGTAGTATATAGTACTGCTCACGTAGTATATAGCAGCCATGTAGTATATTGTACTGCCCACGTAGTACATAGCAGCCATGTAGTATATAGTACTGCCCACGTAGTATATAGCAGCCATGTAGTATATAGTACTGCCCACGTAGTATATAGTAGCCATGTAGTATATAGTACTGCTCACGTAGTATATAGCAGCCATGTAGTATATAGTACTGCTCACATAGTATATAGCAGCCATGTAGTATATAGTACTGCCCACGTAGTATATAGCAGCCATGTAGCCCACGCAGTAGATAGCAGTGTGGGCACATATCCCTCTTAACAAAAATAGAATTAAAATAAAAAATAGTTACATACTCACCCTTGGGATCCAACGGCGCTGTGGGGATGGGCTCGCGGCTGCCGCAGACGCGAGCGGCTTGGCGAACTACGGAGGGTGAGAATAGCAGGTTTTTTTTTTTTTTTTATTATTGTTAACATTACATTTTTTTACTATTGATGCCGCATAGGCAGCATCAATAGTAAAAAGTTGGGGACACACAGGGTTAATAGCGGCGGTAACGGAGTGTGATACCCGCGGCATAACGCGGTCCGTTACCGCCGGCAGTAACCCTGTGTTAGTGGTGACCGGAGTAGAGTATGCGGATGCCGGGCAGTGACTGCAGGGAGTAAGGAGCGGCCATTTTCTTCCGGACTGTGCCCATCGCTGATTGGTCGTGGCTGTTTTGACGCGACCAATCAGCGACTTGGATTTCCTTGACAGACAGAGGCCGCGACCAATGAATATCCAAGACAGAAAGAAGGACAGACAGACAGACGGAAGTGACCGTTAGACAATTATATAGTAGATTATAGATAGATGATAGATAGATAGATAGATAGATAGATAGATAGATAGATGCCATTGGACTGTTGGTTGGAAAAGCTTTGCACACTAATTGAGGTATTTGATGGTGCTGTTCCAATTTTTTCATTCTAATAGATAGATAGATAATTTATAGATAGATAATAGATAGATAGATATAGATAGATAGATAATAGATAACATATAGATAATAAATAGATAATAGAGAGATAATAGATATATAATAGATAGATAATAGTTAATAGATAGATAATGGATGGATAGATAAATAGATATATAATAGATAGATAGATAGATAGATAGATAGATAATGGATAGATGATAGATAGATGATAGATAGATAGATAGATAGATAGATAGATAGATAGATAGATAGATAGATAATTAGTGTTGAGCTACCTCCCTAGTGTTCGGGTTCGGTTCGGTTCGTCAAACAGGGACGTGTTCGACGAACTGTTCGTCAAACGTTCGACGAACACCGTCAAACCCCATTGAAACCAATGGCAGGCAAACACCAACGCATACAAACACATAGAAAACATCTTAAAAGGTGTCCAAAAGCTGACAAACTGCTCAGAAGATACAACAAACATGGAAAAGTCACAACTACATATAGTCATGCCAAAAGAAAAGAGTTGGAGGAGTAAAAGGAGGAGGAGACACAGATATA
Organism: Ranitomeya imitator; assembly: GCF_032444005.1. Lineage (NCBI taxonomy): Eukaryota > Metazoa > Chordata > Amphibia > Anura > Dendrobatidae > Ranitomeya > Ranitomeya imitator. Next base: position 128,034,222 of record NC_091290.1, read on the forward strand.
GGCATGTCATGCCCTTCTAAAATCAAGAAGGGCTGCAGTAAAAATCTAAACTCACTCTACCAACACCCAGGCGTCTTGACAAAAAAAATAAAAAAATAAATATCTTTAGGTAGAATGGCGGCTGGTCCATTCAGAACACTTTCCTTAGAAAACGTAGACGTAGTGGTACCCCCCTTTGGGAGTTGTGCCAAAAAATGAATCCAATACATTCAGACTAATCCATCATTTGTCATATCCAAGGGGCAGGTCAGTAAACGACAACATCGACGCGGAACCATAGTACTGTACCTCCTTTGACGAGGCAATCAGGTGGGTCAAGAAGTTGGTAAGGGGCATCCTAAGCCAAAACAGACATTGAGGGGGCGTTCCGGTTACTCCCTGTGCCTCCGAATAGTGTCCTCCCATTGGGCTGCTTCTGTGAAGGAGCATACTACATAGATCGCTGTTTGCCCATGGGGTGCTCCAAATCCTGCTCACTATTTGAGGCGTTTAGTTGCTTCCTTGAATGTGTCGTCATGGACGTTTGTAAGGCGGCACATATTATCCATTACCTTGATGACTTCTTATGCCTGGGCCAAAAAGATTTGCCACAGTGTGAAAACACGCGGTAGTCCACCTGTGAGAAGGAGAGAGCTGGAGGGAGAGTGGACACCCCAGAGCCGAGGGGTTAGATTGAGAAAAAATAGTACTTAGGTAAACAGGCGGTGTAGGTTGATTCATGGGTGGGGTACTCTGCTGAGTAGCAGTAAATTCTACTAGGCCCAAACGGATTTCCTGGGCCAAATGCCGTTACAAAATAGTAGTTAGGTAAACAGGCAGTGTAGCTTGCTTCATGGGTGGGGTACGCTGCTGAGTAGCACAAAATGTTATTAGGTACAAAACGATTTCCTGGGCTAGATGCAGTTAAAAATTAGTAATTAGATCAACAGGCGGTGTAGCTTGCTTCATGGGTGGGGTACGCTGCTGAGTATCACTAAATTCTACTAGGCCCAAAAGGATTTAATGGGCTACATGCCTAGCAGACACTGAAGCTTTGGAGCAGACCTCTGAATCCCAGGCCATAGTATGAGGAAACAACTCTGCAGATGATCCCACCCACCTGGAATTGACGATGGCAACGTCATGTAAAACTCAGCAAGGGGACTAAATAAAAGAGTCTCCATTTTTTCCAAAAATTCAGCCACAGACACCACTTAAGTGGCATCAATTTCGCCAGAGTTTTTTAAAACAGTTGGTGAGGTGATTTTCAAAAATCAAGCTTTTAGTTTCCCCAAGATGACACAGGGGTAGAAACGTCCTTGCAGATCCAGGATTTGTTCATCTTGATTAATGTTAGTCTGTCTACATTGTCACTGGACAGTCACGTGCGCTTATCTGTCAGCACACCACCAGCAGCGCTGAACACACGTTCAGAGAGAACGCTGGCTGCGGGGCACGACAAGAACTCCAAGGCGTGAGTGGCGAGCTCAGGCCATTTTTCAAGACTGGAAGCCCAAAATGAGCAAGGGTCCAGTTCGACAGTGATGGCATCGATGTTAACTTGGAGATACTCTTGTATCATCCTCTCTAGGCGTTGGCTGTGCGTCAGACTTCTTGTCTCTTGTGGCCTTGCAAAGGATGGTCTAAAAAAATCTTGAAACGATTGGAAAAAATTGCTGTTACCACCAGATACGATGTTACTGTTATGGTTTGAGTGATGACTCGATAGTTCCATGGTTGGCAAGTTAGAACTCAGAGATTCACTTCGTGCACCACTGGTGTTTTGTGGAAAAGCAGATGTTAGATCCAGTAACAGTCTCTGCTGATACTCCTGCATGAGTGAATCCATTTCTATGGCAGGAATTATTTCGCCAAATTTGCTTTTGTACCGGGGATCTAAGAGTGTGGCAACCCAGTAGTCGGCATTACTTTGGATTCTGACAATCCGAGGGTCATGTTGCAGGTAGTGCAGCAAGAAGGCATTCATGTGTCTTGTGCATCCAGGAGGACCAAGTCCTTGTTGTCTTGGTGGTGGCAAGGTGAGAATCATGCTTCCTTCGTCTGCCCTCTCCCCCCAACCTCGCACAACAGAAATTTGATCAAGGTCTCCCTCATCTGATGATTCTTCCATGCCCAGTGCAGGTTCGTCCTCCACTTCTTCCTCGCCTCCTGCACCTTCCTCAACAGTTTGGCTGCTACCATGCGCCCTCGGTAATCCCTCTCCCCCAGCCTCCAATGCCAGCCACCTTGGTGCTGCCAACCTTATTGACCTTGGAGATATGATCCCTTCCGCATACGACTCCTCATGTTCCTCCTCCTCCTCCTCCTCCTCTTGTTCCACCACCTGACTCCGAACACTGTGTAAGGTGTGCTCCAGCATGTAAATCACCGGAAAAGTCATGCTGATAATGGCATCGTCAGCACTAAACATCTTCATTGCTATTTCAAAACTGTGCAGAAGGGTGCATAGGTCCCTGATCTGAGACCACTCCTGCAGCGTGATTTGCCCTACCTCTTGATCTTGTTGACCCAGGCTATACGTCATAATGTATTGCACCAGGGCTCGTCGGTGCTGCCACAGTCGCTGCAACAGATGCAAAGTTGAATACCACCGTGTGGGCACATCACATTTCAGCCGGTGAACTGGCAGGCCCAACGACTTCTGTAGAGATGCAAGTCGTCGAGCTGCGGGATGCGAATGGCGGAAGTGAGCACACAGTGACCGTGCCCTCTGCAGAAGCCCATCTAGTCCAGAATAGTGGGATAAAAATTGCTGGACAACCAGGTTCCAAACGCAAGCCATACAAGGCACGTGTGTGACATTGCCCCGGCGAAGGGCCGCACCCAGGTTTGCAGCTTTGTCGCACACAGCCTTCCCTGGCTGCAGGTTGAGTGGAGACAACCATTGATGGAACTCGGTCTCCAGAGCGGACCACAACTCCTCAGCTGTGTGACTCCCATTTCCCAGACATTTCAATGTAAACACTGCCTGATGCCGTTGAGCCCTGGTGACAGCATAGTGAGGAGGTGTGCAGGATTCCTTCTGCCCAGTTACAACACAGGTGGCATTACCAGACAGGCTTTGGGTGCAAGTGGAGGACCAAGAGGAGGTTGAGGAGGCAGAAGCAGTGGAGGAACTTCTAGATACAGAGGATCGACGAGCAACTCGTGGGGACAGCAAGACTTGGACAGCAGCCCCTTCTCCTGATGTCGCCGTAGTTACCCAGTGCCCAGTCACCGACATGTAATGCCCCTGTCCATGTCTACTTGTCCAAGTGTCTGTGGTGAAATGCACCCTGTCACACACAGAGTTTCTCAAGGAAGCGATGATGTTGTGTGCGACATGCTGGTGTAGCGTAGGCACAGCTTTCTTTGAGAAGTAGTGGCGACTGGGCATCTGGTACTGTGGCACTGCGACGGACATAATATCTCGAAAATCCTCTGTCTCCACCAGGCGGAAAGGCAGCATTTCTGTAGCCAACAGCTTTCAGATGGAGAAATTCAACCTGTTAGCTTTGTCATGGCTAGGAGAAAATGGTCTTTTACTGGTCCACATCTGAGGGACTGAGGGCTGGCTGCTGTGCTTAGATGGAATTGAGTAGGATGTCTCCGGCAAACTGCGGGTCTATGAGGAAGTGTATACCAAAAAAGAGTTAGCTCGGCAAGAGCAGCATGATCTGAAATCATTAAGATCTAGTAAATAGTGGGCAACCCCATAGAAGCCCATGTGCGATAATATCTCCCAAAGCTGAGAATATTCCAATACTTAAAATAGGTCTTCTGAAGCAAGCACCCCTTCAATATAAGGACGCGGAAACCTCTCAGAGGACCGAAAAACACCCTTCTCACAATGAAGCACTGCAAACAGCTCCATACTAGGAAAATAAATATTTTTGTAAATTTTATTTATTTATTTATTTTTATTTAGTCCATATCTTGCTCTCCCTGGGCTTCCTTTCACACTTTTTATTTCCTATACTGCAGCATTTTTTTTTACCTTTGAGTAATGAATACAAAATGTATATGTATCCAGAATTCCTAGTAATCTGATCAGCCAGCAAATGTTTGCTATGACACAAATAACTGACCTAAGCAAAATAATACCTGGAACCTAATTATGTCAGTCGCAACGAATGGGAAAACGAAATGTGGGTCTACATTAACATTTCTCTTATTTTATCTTCTAATTTATGAAGGGTTGTGATTCCTTTTATTGCATAGAGCTCTGATAATGTCATCATCCTGCGTAGATATTTGAAGGATTTTTCAAAGTCGATTATAAAATCCATATATTATGTATTGTATGTCTTGTTTGACCATGTAAATAAATACTGAGTGAATTATTTATCATTTTGTAATGTAGTGTATGTATATTATTTGGCATTATGAAGTGTATTATGTGCATACTATTCCTTGGGCATCTAAAATGTACATAACAATGGTCTTCTGTATATCATTAGGAAATTGGTGGAACGCCCAATAAATTATTTCACGGTAAAAAAATTTAATGTGTAACATAACTTTCCTGTTGACTTCTTCATAAAACGATCTGAAAATCTCTTACACAGCAGTAGCTTTAAAATCAAGTGCCCAATCTATCAATGTTATCAAAGTATCCCCCAAATTATAGGGGTTCGCAATACATTTTCTACCCCAACGTGTTCTGCCAGTCTTAGAGAGCTGAAATTTTCGGTTGTGACATGCAAAAGACACCATTGAAGTTTAGTCTGATAAAAGCAGTGGAGGTGACAGGATGGCAAGTACAGTACAGTGCGGCTCTACAAAGAAAATTAGGAATTTAGAGCTTTGCTCTGCGATTAAATTCCTTACAAGGGAAGAAAGGAAGCCCAAAGAAATCCATTAACGGATGATTGCTGTATCTGGTGATGATGATGACCCTCTCTATCCTTTCCATAAACTTTAAAGAAGCCCTCCTCCCCTCAAAGTTTTTATTTTCTTCATAAATTGCAGTAGTTTTATATAGTACTGTGTACGTACAATTGGTAATTTTACCGTTCTACCCAGAAAATGAAAAAAAAAGCAATTTCACAATTATTTTGGGGGGCTGGGTGAGGGCTTATTTTTTGCCACCCTGAGCTGATGCTTTTATTGATACCATTTTGGAGTAGATACGTTACTTTGATCGCCTGTTATTGCATTTTACTGCAATGTTGTGACTACCAAAAAAAAAATAATTCTGCCATTATTATTTTTTCTCTTGTTACGCTATTTACTGATACTTTATATTTTGAAAGATTGGAAATTTCTAAACACAGCGATACCAAATATGTGTACTCATATATTTTTTTAATTGTTTATTTTCAATGCGGCAAAAAGGGGGTGATTTGAACGTTTGTGGTTTTTTTCATATTTTTAAAAACTTGTTTTTCATGCTCTTTACGTACTTCAATAATCTTCTTAGTAGACTTTTAGCTGTGATCACCTGATTGCCTATGCTATACATAGCAGGGCATCAGTACTGTTATGTACAGCAAAAATATTCTTAGGATCCTTCCGTGTCAATGTGCAGAACTTATTTACACAAAGCGTTTTCAACCCCTTAATCATGGAACCTGATGTTTGTCAATGTGGAGAACTGAATGTGCATCAATGTAGAGAACCAATTCATACGATGCATTTCTGAGACGGTTCAACTCCTTAATTGTGAACCTGATGTTTCTCAATGTAGAGAACTGAACGTGCGTCAATGTAGAGAACCTATTCATATGATATGTTTCTGAGTCTGTTCAACTCCTTCCTCATGCAACCTGATGTTTGTCAATGTGGAGAACTGGATGTGCTTCAATGTGGAGAACTCATTCATGCAACGCGTTTTGGAGTCGGTTCCACTCCTTTGTCACGGAACCTGAGGTTTGTCAATGTGGAGAAATGGATGTGCTTCAATGAGGAGAACATATTCATACAATGGGTTTCAGAGTTGGTTTAACTCCTTTCTCATGGAACCTGATGTTTGTCAATGTAGAGAACTGGATTTGCTTCAATGTGGAGAACTTATTCATGCAACGCGTTTTGGAGTCGGTTCCACTCCTTTGTCACGGAACCTGAGGTTTGTCAATGTGGAGAAATGGATGTGCTTCAATGAGGAGAACATATTCATACAATGGGTTTCAGAGTTGGTTTAACTCCTTTCTCATGGAACCTGATGTTTGTCAATGTAGAGAACTGGATTTGCTTCAATGTGGAGAACTTATTCATGCAACGCGTTTTGGAGTCGACTCAACTCCTTTCTCATGGAACCTGATGTTTGTCAATGTAGAGAACTAGATGTGCTTCAATGTGGAGAACTTATTCATACAACACATTTCGGAGTAGGTTCAACTCTTTCCTCATGGAACATGATGTTTTTCAAAGTGTAGAACTGGATGTTCTTCAATGTGAAGAACTTATCCATACAACACGTTTCAGATCCAATTCGACTCCTTCCTCTTGCACCTCTGAAACATCTTATATTAATAATTTCTCCACTTTTACACATGTCCACTTCTCTACATTGACACACATCAGGTACTTGAGGAAGAAGTCGAACGCATTGTATGAATAAATTCTACACATTGACGCACATCCGGTCTCCTACTCTTTTCGGCAGGACCCGGGATACACTGCTTTTTTCTTCAGTCTCTTCACAATAAGAAAAAGGGTTTTGTTTTCCAGCTTGCATATGGACATGTTTCCTCAAAACAGCAAATCAAGAGGTCAGGAGTGGGATTGCAAGTAAAATGTTTCAACGAGTTCCTTGTGAAATATGATTCATGGTGGAAACATCAAGTGAGGGAATGTTATGATTAGCCATTGAAAGCCTAATGTTCTCTGTATACCCTTACAATGATATACATTTCAGTTATTCTCTTGCTTCACACTACTTCATTCAATCTCATTCTGTAAAGCAGAACTTGACCTCATACTCCTTCCGGCGCTGCTGTCACTTGTCTGCTAGTGGCACAAGTCTTCTGAAGTTGACTGAGCCTGTTAATAGGATTCCTTGCGGTGAGTTCTTGATCTTCGCTTTATGAACAAAAAGCGAACGGTAAAAAAAAAAAAAATGGCTTCCGATATCTAATCAGATCATAGAAGGCGTCAGAAGTTTTAATAAGTTTTTAATTAAGCAGAACAAGTTTTAGAATAGAGATTAGATATAAGACACTTCAGTAAACCTCCGATAGTATCTTCAAATATAATAAGATTAGAGATTTAGCATAACTTGAAGATTTAGCCTGGAGAAGCTCTTCCTCTGCTGTATAATATACTACTTTCTACTTTTAAATGAAGCCGGCTTCTATAAATGAAGTACAAAGAAATAACAGCATGTCTTTATCAAGTCTCTTCTCAGATGATCACGTCTCGGTGCTCTCTTCACCTTGACATGAACTTGCCTTTTGATACCAGAAGTGATGATTGGGCTATGGTTAGTAATCATCTATGGAAAGCTTTAGGTATTTGCTCATCAGTGGAGCACATATAAAATATTACATCTTTCGATCTACAGTTGTAACTTGAAGTTCCTAGTTTCAAATGCAAAATCTGTAAATCAGTTTTTTTTACTATCTTTGATTGCACATAATGGATATCATGACTTAGAAACCATCTGTTTCAGGAAACAACACATGTACATAGCCAAAATGCTCAGACTTGTAACCCTATCTTTTGTATACTAATAAAATATTGACCAGAAACATAGACAATAGCCCCATTCAGATGTAAGTATTTCATGGACATGTAGTACAAACACACATTATACTAGCATTAATAGTGGTAGAAAAAGAACCCATTATACTCTATGGACATGTTGGTTGTGTCCTCAGAAAAAAAGAAAAAATGTAGAAACATATCCATTTTTGAGTCTTTTGGTGGATCAAACTCATTCATTCAACTTAATGAGTCCCTTAAAAACATGGGTAGCACTTGAATGCAATATGTTTGTCACCCGAGTAACATACATTTTTAACCATTTAATCGATAGAAGAAGCTTGAGAAATGTACACATGTATTGATTTTCTGCATCCAAGAAAAACAGATGCTACACTGATGTTAAATGTTAAAATCAGAGATAAGGACCAAAAATGAATCTAAATTGGATCCAAAACACTGAAGAAAACTGGCCAGTTTTTTCTCATTCGCAAAAAAATCTTAAAAAATGGACATCTGCATGAGGCCTAAAGGAGAGTGTTTTATTCTGATCTATTAACCCCTTTCTGCCATTAGACGTACTATTCCATCCATGTGGGGTGGGCCCTACTTCCCAAGGACGGAATAGTACGTCATAGGCGATTGGCCGCGCTCACAGGGGGGGGGGCGGCCGATCGCGGCCGGGTGTCAGCTGCTTATCGCAGCTGACATCCGGCACTATGTGCCAGGAGCGGTCACGGACCGCCCAGACACATTAACCCCCGGCACACCGCGATCAAACATGATCGCGATGTGCCGGCGGTGCAGGGAAGCATCGCGCAGGGAGGGGGCTCAATGCGGGCTTCCCTGAGACCCCCGCAGCAACGCGATGTGATCGCGTTGCTCCGGGGGTCTCCTACCTTCCTCCCTGCAGCAAGTCCCGGATCCAAGATGGCCGCGGATCCGGGTTCTGCAGGCAGGGAGGTGGCTTACCAAGTGCCTGCTCAGAGCAGGCACTTGGTAACGCTGCAGCGCTCTAAGACAGATCGGTGATCTGTCAGAGTGCTGTGCAAACTGGCAGATCACCGATCTGTATTGTCCCTGTTAGGGCTAGCGGAACGCACCAAATATTAAGACAGATAGAGTATGGTGCGTTCGCAGCCCGGGGTCCACCGTGCAGAGATGGAACCTGCTGCCAAGCAACGACGGACTATATGGCGGTACTCATAAGTATACACACGTGGGTTAAACTTCACCCAACGTGAAGGAAGCGTTCCTGTTGCGTCACAGGACCGCGGTACTGCACATAGAGCACGAGCAAGTAGTCAGCGAACTCAACCCCAACTATGATTGAAGTCCGATTAGACCCTTGCTGGCATAACACCGCAACTGGGTGTGTAAGGAAACTAAATAACGATTTTAAGGCACAAGAGTGCATGCGGTGCCGCACTGACGAACGCCACTAACCACCCAGGCTTGGGTAAGGAAAGCACAGAGGAAGTGCACGGCGCCGTACTGGCGGTCACAGCAACTGGACGCTGTAATGTGTGATTCGTGCTGTAGGCTAAGTCGGGCGCTAGATAGCAACCATACACCTTCCGCGAACAGACATTCAATAGGGTAGGGGTATCCAAGGACGACTTGCACTCACAACATACACACATTAACAATTGTACACTAGCGCATGGCCGTGCGGTCATGCGCAGTTTATATAGTTGCAGCACAGGAAGTGGCCACAGAAACTTTGCCCTTCCAAGACCTGCCAAGAGGACCAATGGAATGTGCTGCAGAGCCTGAGCACATGACCCTCGATCTCCAACGGGAGATCTTGCCCTGGGCATGCTCAGTGTGTGCAGACAAGGACTTAGTCCCAGAGAAGTCCGCTCGCTGCTGACCAGCACTGACTTTAATGGCAGAAGCTGAAGAAGCAGCAGCAACTCTCTGTACAGCGTGAGACTGAGCAAGACGCTGGGACCGACGTCCCTGCTGAGCAGACTCCACTGCGGCTGGATAAGAATGGGAGACCGCAGCGGAGATGGCTCGAGATTCCCCCTGTGCAGAAGCAGGAACTCGAGACCTAACATTATCCCCCCTCCTAGGGCCCCCCCCCTCCTTGGGCCTCGCTACGTTCGAAGGCAGCAATGAGCTGTGGGGCCCGAATGTTTTCAGCAGGCTCCCATGACCTGTCCTCTGGGCCATAACCCTTCCAATCCACCAGATAGAACTTTTTGCCGCGTACCACCTTGCACCCCAAAATAGCGTTCACCTCGTAATCGTCCGTAGACGAACCCGATGTCCCGGCAGATGACTCGGAAAACCGGGACATGTATACGGGTTTCAAGAGGGACACATGAAAGGTGTCGGTGATACCCAAACGTGGAGGAAGAGCCAAACGGTAGACCACAGGATTAACCTGTTCGAGAACCTTGAAGGGACCCAAGTAGCGAGGAGCAAACTTAGTGGACTCAACTCGCCGCCTGATGTTACGGGCGGAGAGCCACACCAAGTCGCCAGGAGCAAAGGTCGGAGCGGGACGCCGATGAACATCGGCGGAGGACCTCATTCTCTCCTTGGAGGCCCGAATGGCATCCTGCGTGCGGTCCCAAATGTCCCGTGCCTCCACAGCCCAGTCTGCCACCCTGGAGTCAGCAGAAGACACAGGCATGGGCACAGGAACACGCGGATGCTGGCCGTAATTTAGGAGGAATGGAGTCTGACCGGTAGAGTTGGCTACGGCATTGTTAAGTGCAAACTCTGCCCATGGTAGCAAGGATGCCCAGTCATCCTGCCTGGCAGAAACAAAATGTCGTAAATATGTGACCAAGGTCTGGTTGGCCCTCTCTACCAACCCATTCGTCTCGGGATGATATGCCGAAGAGAGATTCAACTCAATACTGAGTAGACGACAAAGCTCTCTCCAGAATCGAGACGCAAACTGGGGACCCCGGTCACTAACAATTTTGTCTGGCATACCGTGTAGGCGAAAGATATGCTTGACGAACAAGACAGCCAACGCCCGTGCAGAAGGTAGCCGTGGAAGAGGCACCAAGTGCACCATTTTGGAAAAATGGTTGGTGATCACCCAGATAATGGTGCAGTTACGAGACTTGGGTAAGCCCACCACAAAGTCCATCCCGACCATCTCCCAGGGCCTGTCCGCCACCGGCAGAAGATAAAGCAAACCAGCTGGCCGTTGCCGAGGAGTCTTGTTCTTGGCGCAAGAGACACACGCCTGAACATACTCTGCGACATCACGAGCCATATGCGGCTCCAGTACGTCCTCGCCAGTAACTCAGATGTCCTTTTGGTACCAAAATGTCCACCCACCCTGGACGAGTGTGCCCAAGAGAGAACCTCCGGTCGCAAATTGGATGGAACAAAAGTCTTGCCCGGGGGCACAGACTCTAGCGAAACTGGGGCCACAGTTCTCAAGCTCTCGGTGGGGATAATAAGCCGAGGCTCCTCCTCCTCCTCCGCAGATGACACAATGGAGCGAGAGAGAGCGTCGGCCCGAATGTTCTTCTCCCCAGAAAGAAAATGGAGGGTGAAATGAAACCGGGAGAAGAATAAGGACCATCTGGCCTGGCGAGAATTCAACCGCTGGGCTGTCTGCAGGTACACCAAATATATATGGTCTGTGAAGACTTGGAGGGGAAAACGTGCACCCTCCAAGAGATGTCTCCACTCCGAGAAAGCCAACTTCATGGCTAGCAACTCCCTGTCCCCGATGGAATAATTCCTCTCTGCTGGTGAGAAGGTCTTGGAGAAAAAGAAGCAAGGATGCTTCCGACCTTGAGCATCCTTTTGGAAGAGGCCTGCTCCAGCACCAACAGAAGAGGCATCCACCTCCATGATAAATGGCTTATCAACATCGGGGCGATGTAGGATGGGAGCGCTAGCGAAGTGTGACTTTATAGAGTTAAAGGCCTTGGAGACCTCCTCAGACCACAATTTGGGATTCGCCCCCTTCTTGGTGAGGGCAACCAAGGGAGCTACCAAAGTTGAGAAGTGCGGAATGAACTGGCGATAATAATTAATGAACCCCATAAAGCGCTGCACCGCTTTAAGAGAATGGGGTTCCTGCCAGTCCATCACAGCCTGTAGTTTGGCAGGATCCATAGCCAATCCCTGGGCAGAGATGATGTAGCCTAGGAAAGGTAAGGACTCCTGCTCAAACATACACTTTTCCAACTTGGCATAGAGGGAGTTTGCCCGTAGGAGGTCGAAGACTTTGCAAACATCTCTCCGGTGGGAGTCAATATCTGGAGAGTAGATGAGAATATCATCCAGATAGACTAAGACCGAGGTGGAAAGCATATCCCGGAAGATATCGTTCACAAAGTCTTGGAAAACGGCTGGGGCATTACAGAGCCCAAAGGGCATCACCAGATATTCATAGTGCCCATCCCTGGTGTTAAAAGCCGTCTTCCATTCGTCCCCCTCACGGATGCGAATCAGGTTGTAAGCACCCCGCAGATCTAGTTTAGTAAATACCCTTGCTCCCCGAAGCCTATCGAAGAGCTCAGATATCAAGGGCAAAGGATACTTGTTCTTAACGGTGATGGCGTTAAGACCCCTGTAGTCTATGCATGGACGCAATTCTCCATTCTTCTTCTGCACGAAGAAGAACCCTGCCCCAGCAGGTGACACTGACTTCCTAATGAATCCTCTTGCCAGATTTTCCTGGATGTACTGTGACATTGCCTCCGTCTCCGGGAGAGATAGCGGATAGACTCGACCCCGGGGAGGCTCAGCACCAGGCAAGAGATCAATAGGACAGTCATAGGGGCGATGGGGTGGAAGGATCTCCGCCGCCTTTTTGGAGAACACGTCTGCATAAGACCAATACTGCTTGGGGAGAGAGGAAAGATCTGCGGGTACCTCTGTAGTAGCAACCTGAACGCACTCCCTCTGACACCTACCCCAACAAGATTCGCCCCATCCCAGGATTCTGCCAGAGGACCACTCGATATGAGGAGAGTGGTACCATAGCCAAGGTATTCCCAACAGGACCTCATCAATTCCCTCAGGAATGACGAGCAGAGATATAATCTCCTGATGAGATGGCGACATGGACAGAGTAAAAGGGATGGTCTGGTGTGTTATCTGTGAGGGCAGTGCCGACCCATTCACCACTCGTACCGTTACTGGTTGAGCTAGCATAACCAGGGGTATTGCGTGACGTTGGGCGAAGGCAGAAGACATAAAATTGCCCTCCGCCCCAGAATCCACGCAGAGCTCTACCGAGTGGGAGAATGAGCCTATAGTAATTGTCCCCTTAAAGGACAATTTAGAGGCAAACGTCGCCGTGTTTAGTGTACCTCCACCTACTACCACTAAACGCTGACGTTTCCTCGATCGCTGAGAACATCTGGTGGCTAGATGTCCTGACTGCTGGCAAACATGACAGACCTTGAGTGCACAAGCGGTCCGGGACTTAGATCCCGCTTGTGACACTTCCCTGGCCTCATGTGACTCAGGAACCAGGACAGGAGATTCCAGAGGTTTGGCGAAGGTAGGAGCCAGCCGAAACCTCTGCCTACACTGGGCTCGCTCTAACCTCCGCTCGTTAAAACGGAGGTCAATTCGAGGGGAGACAGTTATTAACTCCTCCAGTGTGGCAGGAATCTCCCTAGTGGCCAGAGCGTCCTTAACGTGGTCAGCCAGGCCCCTCCAAAATATGGGGATAAGAGCTTTATCCGACGAATCCAGCTCAGAAGCTAAAGTGCGGAATTGGACGGCGAATTGACTGACCAAGGACTCACCCTGAGTTAATGCCAGCAGTTGGAGCGCCATATCATGGGTGACTTGAGGTCCTAAAAAGACCTGTTTCAGAGTGCTCAGAAACAGCGGAGCACTCTGCACCACATGATCGCCACGCTCCCACAGCGGCGTAGCCCATTCCAATGCCCTGTCCGACAAAAGAGACACTATAAATCCCACCTTAGCCCGCTCTGTGGGAAAACGTGCAGCCAGGAGCTCGAGGTGAATAGAGCACTGACTCACAAATCCCCTACAAAACTTGCTATCACCAGAAAATTTTTCTGGCAGCGGGAGGCGAGAAAATGTCGGAGCAGGGGTGGCAATGGACAGGGTTGCTGCAGCCACGCTAGCAGCCTGTACAGCAACCGCGGTAACATCCACAGCTGAGGTTGCACTCTCAAGAGCCGCCAACCTACCCTCCAGCTGCTGGATATACCGCAAGGATTGCTGTTTGTCCGTCATTACTAGCCAGACCCTGGCGCTAGTATAATGTTAGGGCTAGCGGAACGCACCAAATATTGACCAATCCTTCACTGTATGTTTTGCTGGTTCCTCCTCCTCTCACCTTCCCCTTACTGTTGGGGTTCCTCAAGGATCAGTCCTAGGCCCCCTCCTCTTCTCGTTGTATACTGCCCCTATTGGACAAACAATCAGTAGATTTGGTTTCCAGTACCATCTCTATGCTGACGACACCCAATTATACACTTCTTCTCCTGATATCACACCGACCTTTTTAGAAAACACCAGTGATTGTCTTACCGCTGTCTCTAACATCATGTCCTCCCTCTATCTGAAACTAAACCTGTCAAAAACTGAACTCCTCGTGTTCTCTCCCTCTACTAACCTACCTTTGCCTGACATTGCCATCTCCGTGTGCGGTTCCACCATTACTCCAAAGCAACATGCCCGCTGCCTTGGGGGTCATCCTTGATTCTGACCTTTCATTCACCCCCTACATCCGATCACTGGCTCGCTCTTCTTATCTGCATCTCAAAAACATTTCTAGAATTCGCCCTTTTCTTACTTTCGACTCTGCAAAAACTCTGACTGTTTCACTTATTCATTCTCGTCTGGACTATTGTAACTCTCTACTAATCGGCCTCCCTCTTGCAAAACTCTCCCCGCTCCAATCTGTCCTGAATGCTGCAGCCAGGATCATATTCCTCACCAACCGTTACACCGATGCCTCTACCCTGTGCCAGTCATTACACTGGTTACCCATCCACTCCAGAATCCAGTACAAAACTACTACCCTCATCCACAAAGCACTCCATGGCTCAGCACCACCCTACATCTCCTCCCTGGTATCAGTCTACCACCCTACCCGTGCCCTCCGCTCCGCTAATGACCTCAGGTTAGCATCCTCAATAATCAGAACCTCCCACTCCCGTCTCCAAGACTTTACATGTGCTGCGCCGATTCTTTGGAATGCACTACCTAGGTTAATACGATTAATCCCCAATCCCCACAGTTTTAAGCGTGCCCTAAAAACTCATTTGTTCAGACTGGCCTACCGCCTCAATGCATTAACCTAACGATCCCTGTGTGGCCTATTTATAATAAAAAAAAAAAAGGTTCCTCGCATCATGTTCTCATACACTTTATGCAGTATTAGCCCTCTGTGTCTGTACTGCTACATACTTAGGCAGTTAACTGGTTCATGCAGCTTTACATGAACACCTGAGCCTTACACTATAGCTGGTCCGAATAACTAAAGCAATTGTTACCATCCACCTTTCGTGTCTCCCCTTTTCCCCATAGTTTGTAAGCTTGCGAGCAGCAGGGCCCTCACTCCTCCTGGTATCTGTTTTGAACTGTATTTCTGTTATGCTGTAATGTCTATTGTCTGTACAAGTCCCCTCTATAATTTGTAAAGCGCTGCGGAATATGTTGGCGCTATATAAATAAAAATTATTATTATTATTATTATAAATATTAAGACAGATAGAGTATGGTGCGTTCGCAGCCCGGGGTCCACCGTGCAGAGATGGAACCTGCTGCCAAGTAATGACGGACTATATGGCGGTACTCATAAGTATACACACGTGGGTTAAACTTCACCCAACGTGAAGGAAGCGATCCTGTTGCGTCACAGGACCGCGGTACCGCACATAGAGCGCGAGCATGTAGTCAGCGAACTCAACCCCAACTATGATTGAAGTCCGATTAGACCCTTGCTGGCATAACACCGCAACTGGGTGTGTAAGGAAACTAAATAACGATTTTAAGGCACAAGAGTGCTTGCGGTGCTGCACTGACGAACGCCACTAACCACCCAGGCTTGGGTAAGGAAAGCACAGAGGAAGTGCACGGCGCCGTACTGGCGGTCACAGCAACTGGACGCTGTAATGTGTGATTCGTGCTGTAGGCTAAGTCGGGCGCTAGATAGCAACCATACACCTTCTGCGAACAGACATTCAATAGGGTAGGGGTATCCAAGGACGACTTGCACTCACAACATACACTCATTAACAATTGTACACTAGCGCATGGCCGTGCGGTCATGCGCAGTTTATATAGTTGCAGCACAGGAAGTGGCCACAGAAACTTTGCCCTTCCAAGACCTGCCAAGAGGACCAATGGAATGTGCTGCAGAGCCTGAGCACATGACCCTCGTTCTCCAACGGGAGATCTTGCCCTGGGCATGCTCAGTGTGTGCAGACAAGGACTTAGTCCCAGAGAAGTCCGCTCGCTGCTGACCAGCACTGACTTTAATGACAGAAGCTGAAGAAGCAGCAGTAACTCTCTGTACAGCGTGAGACTGAGCAAGACGCTGGGACCGACGTCCCTGCTGAGCAGACTCCACTGCGGCTGGATAAGAATGGGAGACCGCAGCGGAGATGGCTCGAGATTCCCCCTGTGCAGAAGCGGGAACTCGAGACCTAACAGTCCCCCCCTGGGACAAAGTAAAAAAGTTAAAAAAATTTTTTACAAGTGTGTAAAAAAAAAAAAAAAATCCTAAATAATGAAAAAAAAAAAATATTATTCCCATAAATACATTTCTTTATCTAAATAAAAAAAACAATAAAAGTACACATATTTAGTATCGCCGCATCCGTAACGACCCGACCTATAAAACTGTCCCACTAGTTAACCCCTTCAGTAAACACCGTAAGAAAAAAAAAACGAGACAAAAAACGCTTTATTTTCATACCGCCGAACAAAAAGTGGAATAACACGCGATCAAAAAGATGGATATAAATAACCATGGTACAGCTGAAAGCGTCATCTTGTCTCGCAAAATACAAGGTGCCATACAGCAACATCAGCAAAAAAATAAAAAAGTTATAGTCCTCAGAATAAAGCGATGCAAAAATAATTATTTTTTCTATAAAATAGTTTTTATCATATAAAAGCACGAAAACATAAAAAAATGATATAAATGAGGTATCGCTGTAATCGTACTGACCCGAAGAATAAAACTGCTTTATCAATTTTACCAAACGCGGAACGGTATAAACGCCTCCCCCAAAAGAAATTCATGAATAGCTGGTTTTTGGTAATTCTGCCTCACAAAAATCGGAATAAAAAGCGATCAAAAAAGTCACGTGCCCGAAAATGTTACCATTAAAAATGTCAACTCGTCCCGCAAAAAACAAGACCTCACATGACTCTGTGGACTCAAATATGGAAAAATTATAGCTCTCAAAATGTGGTAACGCAAAAAATATTTTTTGCAATAAAAAGCGTCTTTCAGTGTGTGACGCCTGCCAATCACAAAAATCCGCTAAAAAACCCGCTATAAAAGTAAATCAAACCCCCCTTCATCACCCCCTTAGTTAGGGAAAAATAAAAAAAATAAAAAAATGTATTTATTTCCATTTTCCCATTAGGGTTAGGGCTAGGGTTAGGGCTAGGGTTAGGGCTAGGGTTAGGGTTAGGGCTAGGGTTAGGGCTAGGGTTAGGGCTAGGGTTAGTGTTAGGGTTAGGGTTAGGGCTAGGGTTAGGGTTAGGGCTAGGGTTAGGGCTAGGGTTAGGGTTAGGGTTAGGGCTAGGGCTAGGGTTAGGGCTAGGGTTAGGGCTAGGGTTATGGTTAGGGCTAGGGTTAGGGCTAGGGTTAAGGCTACAGTTAGGGTTAAGGCTACAGTTAGGGTTGAAGCTAAAGTTAGGGTTAGGGTTTGGATTACATTTGCGGTTGGGAATAGGGTTGGGATTAGGGTTAGGGGTGTGTCTGGGTTAGAGGTGTGGTTAGGGTTACCGTTGGAATTAGGGTTAGGGGTGTGTTTGGATTAGGGTTTCAGTTATAATTGGGGGGTTTCCACTGTTTAGACACATCAGGGACTCTCCAAACGCGACATGGCGTCCGATCTCACTTCCAGCCAATTCTGCGTTGAAAAAGTAAAACAGTGCTCCTTCCCTTCCGAGCTCTCCCGTGTGTCCAAACAGGAGTTTACCCCAACATATGGGGTATCAGCGTACTCAGGACAAATTGGACAACAACTTTTGGGGTCCAATTTCTCCTGTTACCCTTGGGAAAATACAAAACTGGGGGCTAAAAAATAATTTTTGTGGGAAAAAAAAGATTTTTTATTTTCATGGCTCTGCGTTATAAACTGTAGTGAAACACTTGGGGGCTCAAAGTTCTCACAACACATCCAGATAAGTTCGTGGGGGGGGGTCTAGTTTCCAATATGGGGTCACTTGTGGGGGGTTTCTACTGTTTAGGTACATTAGGGGCTCTGCAAACGCAATGTGACGCCTGCAGACCATTCCATCTAAGTCTGTATTCCAAATGGCGCTCCTTCCCTTCCGAGCCCTCCCATGCGCCCAAACGGTGGTTCCCCCCCACATATGGGGCATCAGCGCATTCAGAACAAATTGGACAACATTTTTTGGGGTCCAATTTCTCCTGTTACCCTCGAGAAAATACAAAACTGGGGGTTAAAAATAATTTTGGGGGGAATTTTTATTTTTTATTTTCACGGCTCTGCGTTAGAAACTGTAGTGAAACACTTGGGGGCTCAAAGTTCTCACAACACATCCAGATAAGTTCCTTGGGGGGTCTAGTTTCCAATATAGGGTCACTTGTGGGGGGTTTCTACTGTTTAGGTACATTAGGGGCTCTGCAAACGCAATGTGACGCCTGCAGACCATTACATCTAAGTCTGTATTCCAAATGGCGCTCCTTCCCTTCCGAGCCCTCCCATACGCCCAAACGGTGGTTCCCCCCACATATGGGGTATCAGCGCACTCAGGACAAATTGCACAACAACTTTTGGGGTCCAATTTCTCCTGTTGCCGTCGGGAAAATACAAAACTGGGGACTAAAAAATAATTTTTGTGAGAAAAAATTTTTGTTTTATTTTTACAGCTCTGCATTATAAACTTCTGTGATGTTCTTGGTGGGTCAAAGTGCTCACCACACATCTAGATAAGTTCCTTAGGGGGTCTACTTTCCAAAATGGTGTCACTTGTGGGGGGTTTCAATGTTTAGGCACATCAGTGGCTCTCCAAACACAACATGGCGTCTCATCTCAATTCCTGTGAATTTTGCATTGAAAAGTCAAACGGCGCTCCTTCCCTTCCGAGCTCTCCCATGCGCCCAAACAGTGGTTTACCCCCACATATGGGGTATCAGCGTACTCAGGAAAAATTGTACAACAACTTTTTTGTTCCAATTTCTTCTCTTACCATTGGGAAAATAAAAAATTGGGGGCGAAAAGATAATTTTTGTGAAAAAAAATGATTTTTTTATTTTTACGGTTGTGCATTATAAACTTCTGTGAAGCACTTGGTGGGTCAAAGTGCTCACCACACCTCTAGATAAGTTCCCTAGGGGGTCTACTTTCCAAAATAGTGTCACTTGTGGGGAGTTTCAATGTTTAGGCACATCAGTGGCTCTCCAAACGCAACATGGCGTCCCATCTCAATTCCAGTCAATTTTGCATTAAAAAGTCAAATGGCACTCCTTCGCTTCCAAGCTCTGTCATGCGCAGAAACAGTGGTTTACCTCCACTTATGGGGTATCGGCGTACTCAGGACAAATTGTACAACAAGGTTTGGGGTCCATTTTCTCCTGTTACCCTTGGTAAAATAAAACAAATTGGAGCTGAATTAATTTTTTTGTGAAAAAAAGTTAAATGTTCATTTTTATTTAAACATTCCAAAAATTCCTGTGAAACACCTGAAGGGTTAATAAACTTCTTGAATGTGGTTTTGAGAACCTTGAGGGGTGCAGTTTTTAGAATGGTGTCACACTTGGGTATTTTCTATCATATAGACCCCTCAAAATGACTTCAAATGAGATGTGGTCCCTAAAATAAAATGGTGTTGTAAAAATGAGAAATTGCTGGTCAAATTGTAACCCTTATAACTCCCTAACAAAAAAAAATTTTGGTTCCAAAATTGTGGTGATGTAAAGTAGACATGTGGGAAATGTTACTTATTAAGTATTTTGTGTGACATATCTCTGTGATTTAATTGCATAAAAATTCAAAGTTGGAAAATTGCGAAATTTTCAAAATTTTCGCCATATTTCCATTTTTTTCACAAATAAACGCAGGTAATATCAAATAAATTTTACCACTATCATGAAGTACAATATGTCACGAGAAAACAATGTCAGAATCACCGGGATCCGTTGAAGCGTTCCAGAGTTATAACCTCATAAAGGGACAGTGGTCAGAATTGTAAAAATTGGCCCGGTCCATAACGTGCAAACCACCCTTGGGGGTAAAGGGGTTAAAGTGCTATTATCTTATACACTGTTCCTGCTCAAAGGTCTTCGACTGCCTGTGTTCGCCACTGCCAAGATCAAATTGCCTGACTGCCATGCCTTGACTGTATGTCCAATCTTGAGTTTTGAAAAAAAAATATATATATATATACTTGTAGTATTTGCATAAAATTCCTGCTATTATCAGAAAACTGACCAACCGACTAAATCACTTTTTTCACTCTTTTTTATTTTATATTCACTCTGGCCACTGTGGCTATTCATGTGTTAACCTTTATTTTAGATAAACATTTTGTTTCAGGAAACAACACATGTACGTTGCCAAAATGGCTAGACTCCAAACCCTTTCTTTTGTATCTAAACATCTAATACATTTATGCAAAGATCATTTTGAATGTAGGGAGAACTGTCATTGGTTTACTGTTACAGAGAAGAGCCAGTAGACCACAGAGTCTGATTTCTCCTGCTCCTTCACTGATTAGAAGCACTTCACCTTCTTATTAAATGGTGTAAATTTATTTAGGCAGTGCATTAGTTAATCTGCTCTGTTGAGAGCTCCTGGAGCTTTTGGGCTCTCAGCTGTACACTGTTAGCCACTCCCATCTTCTATGTAAACTAGGTGCTGGCTAGTACTCATTGTCAGAGTTAGCTTATGCTACATGGCTGGAGGTTGTTGTTGGTTATTGTAAGAGAAGATGTTTGGTGGGTTTATCTGTGACTTTTGTTAAGTTTTGAGTGTGTGATAGTTCCCTTTTCCTATTTTGGTTTAACCCCATCCTTCACTCTCCGGGGTTTTTTTCTGTTATATGTGAGAGTATATTTGTATGTTACATATTTTTCCTTACCCCTGTTCGTATTACCTTGCTAGTCTGGTTGGTATACTACGGTACGCTAATACTCCCCCTTTCCTGGGTGGGGGAAGGGTACAGACTGAGGGCAGATTCAGGAGCTAAGGCTTGGTACTTGGCCTCAGTGTCTTCACCCTCAGAAGTAATCCAGGGAACAGGGCGAGCTAAGGCATCCCTAGCATTAGAGATTGTTAAGGAGCCCCTGGTCCTGGGACACCCGGCAAGTCATGACAGGAGCTGTGGCATCACCTATTGCGATTAGTAGATCCTGTGGAATCAACAGTGTTTAGAGGTGTTATCTGTCATTGTAAGCTGGAGAGACAATAAAGCGCAATAGGTTCTTATCCGGTATAGAGGGGAGAAGAAGAACACAGTATGTGCTCAACTTGTAGGGTTGTGACAGTCACAACTCCTTTTGTTAGCTTGTGGGGGAAACAGGCTGCTGTAGATCTGTTGAAGCAGATAACATGTAGACAAATGGGAAGATGGATCTACAGGGTCATCATGCCCATCCCCCTGCTCAATCCTGCGCTGCACTGAGCAGAGGGTTGGACCCGATGACCCTGGAGGTCCATTCCAACTCTAACATTCTATGATTCTGTGATCTGATGTCACTCTGCCAATGTTCCACCAGATGACTAAAGGACAACAAAGTATACTAAAAGCGTTTTTTTAAATTTTGTTAATTCCTTTTGAAGCATGTAAGACTACTTCATCAAGACAAATCACTGCAGTGTTTTGTTCTGTTGAAGAAATGTTTAAAGTTTCGAAATGCGCTTTTGATATACTTTGTTGTCCACGTCCTTTCATCGTCTGGTGGAACATTGGCAGCGCGGCATCAGATCCATTTATCCATTTGTAATGGACAAGAAGTAGAGGTCTATAATAAAAAAAAAGTCCTGTGAAAATTGCAAAAATTTTATGTATTTTTTTAAATAAAGATTGTGATATGAAATAAAGAAAAATTCACTTTTTTTTTGTAAATACATATAAGTCTGACTTAATGATGATGAGACACCTGGTTCCAAGTATGGAATGTATGGAAATCTGCAATTGTAATCATGGATGGGGGAAGCATTGTAATATATTCCGCATCATTATGGCGATATAATACATTATCATGATCGTTCCCCTGGTAAGTGTACACATGCATGCTCCATACCGTTAGGCACAAGACGACAGCACAAGCGGCACTTTGGCGTTCAAGCAGTGCTTGTCTGTAATCATCCTAGGATAAAGCTGGGTAATTACTTGCAAGTCAAAAGCCTGTTACATGTTCTTGTGCAAGTAACTGATTATGATGCTGCATACAGAGAGCTACAGCACAATGACTTCTCTGCTGGCTCAGCCGCCCTCTAGCGTGCAGCGCGCACTTGGATCAGCTCCGACATTACATGGCACGCTTTGCCGTGCACCTCTCATTATCTCATTCCTCTCCCGATACTGTAATCCTGCCCTATTAAGTCACAGCTAGGACACATTGATTCACATGCAGATGTAACAGAGCCATATTTATCATTTAATATATATATTTTTTTTTTTACGATAAAGCAGATTTCCTTATGCTGCACCGCTGATAACATATTGTTATAGCGTACCGGGCTGCGCCCAATGCAAAACTGTGGCTGATAAGATTCTATATAGGTCTCATGAATAGAAAATAGGGAGGAGAAAAAAAAGATTTTGCATAGCAGGTTTTGGAATATAATGAGCCATCCAAGACTCGTTGGCACTATAAAAATGCTGCATATGATCACGACTGTCCTGCGATGGGAGATCAGTGTATAGAAGCTACATTTTCACACAAAGGATGATAATGATGACGATGAAGATGATGATGTTGATGATTAAGTCAAAGCTAAGTATTGATAAAGGTCCCTTAATTATCAATTTTTTATACCAAGGTAATTAGCAACTTTCTTCACCATAATTCCACAGTGATGAAAATGATTAGTGATGGATGAGCGTGCTGGGCATTGCTTGATACTCCATCGAGCATCGGGGTGCTCAATCGAGTAGCGGGCAGTGTCAGACATCCTATGGTGCTCAAGTGTTTGGATCCCCATTAGTGAATTAGCTGAGCCAGGTGCAGAGGAGAAAAATCCTCCAGAAAAATGCTTGAGTTTGCCATTCGCTTCCATTATGTTCGCTACTCGACTTGAGCAAGTCCGCGCGTCCAAAGTGCACGATGTGAGTACCAAGCAGTTGAGCATTTCAGGGCTCGAACAACCATTAAAATGATATTCCTGATATTATATTTATTAAACAAGAGGATTAGGATGAACAGTACAATTCTTAGTTATGAAAGTGGTTCATTGCAATGCTTGGTTTTTATAAAGATGTTTTCCACTCGGACTGAACAGTTCAACTATGTCTTGGTCAAAGTAAGACTGCCAGCACAGCGAGTTGTCAGATTACAAAGTCTGTTAAACACTATATAGAGGAGAAGGAGAGAGGAGCAGGGAGAGGAAACAAGCAAAGAGAGACACAGAAAGATTATGTTACAGTTAGTGAGAGATTTAGCTTTTCCTGTAGCTGTATTCACAGCCACATGCCTCAGTATTGGCTTACAATATCTTCAATGCTGCTATTCCTGTTTCTAAATCAACTATACACAGAGAAAAATGCAAACATTCCTCTTTTCTGTGATATAATAGGAACTGGTCTCCACCTACTAGTTCAGAGAGACATTATAATTAAAAGGATTGTCCATTCCAAAATGACAAGTCTGTCACTCTGTTTGACTGGAGACTTGTGAATCCTCCCACAGCATGTGACTGCAGACTTGTCATTTTAGACTGGACAAACCTTTTAAAAAAATATGGTCGGTGGAGGGGAAAATTGGGGAAAAACACATGATAAGTCAAGAAATGTCCAAAAATAGTGTTATTCCTCATCTACACACAACAGTTTATGACTGACCAATATTTTGGGGATATAAAGTATATAGATGTTTGAACCCACTCTAGGAGCCTCAATTATAAGAAGTACCTAAAGACTGTATCCATGGCCCCATTTAATTTCAATAACAACCTGCTCATAAATCTATTCCTCTCTAAATGTGGTTGTCTTTTATTTCAAGGGCTAAAAGATAAACGTGTTTTTGATAAGTGCTGGTGTGTAAAGGGGAAATCCCACCATTTACAACTTTTTTTAGGAAACCATCAATACACATTTTGTGGTTCATTTTCCTAGCAGCATTGATAAAACTACAGTGGTACAAAGTGCAATTCCTCCACTCTATAGTATATCACCTTTTCCACGTGGTAATCTGTATGCAGCACTATCCAGACTCTAGCCACCTGTACAGAAGTCACAGAAGAATAGCCTTAACCCCTTAAGGCATGTATGCCCATGTCGGAATCCCTCCCTTTAATGTGGGCTCCGGGGCTGAGCCCACATCTTTCCCAGCAAATGTGCCTCTAACAGCCATGGGTGGAATAGCGAGCCATCCACGGCTGTTAACCTGTTAAATGTCAATCTCTGGCAGCGGCATTTAACTCGTGCTTCCGGTAAGCACCCCGGAAATCCTGCCTATGGGAGATGGGGGAACCTAAACAGTAAAGTTCGGCATCCATACCGAACACCTACTGTTCGGGCACAAACACTGAACACGGACTTCACCAGGACCAGGACCAGGAAGTCTATGTTACTGTTTGGATTTGGCTGCCAGAATACCGGGTGTTTGTCGCACTGTCATGTGCATGACAGCGCGGCAAACACTGCTTCTGATCGGCGGTGAAATCAGAGAACTGCGGTTCCCATGCTTTGATCAGAGGTATAAAGTTTACCTCCGGTCACTGGTGTTAACTGATGGGACTACTGATCTCATCATCCGACACCTGCTACCACTAATTACAGAGAGAGCAGGAGCGGCGGATGGGAGTATTCATCAGCCGCTACTGTGCTGTAAATGGCGTGGGTTCCTCTGTATTTTTGCTAACCAGCCAGACAAAACTGACAGCTGGAGGCTGCAACCATCAGCTGTCGTCAGCTTCAGCAAGGTTATTTATCATGAATAAAGGGGTCCCCACTCTGTTTTTTTAATTATGTAAATAAATAATTTAAAATGGGGTGGGGTCCCCCCCATTTTTGATAACCATTGATGCCCAGTGATCAGATCACAGATGGGTCAATGGGCGCATAGAATGATGCACCCCCCCCGCTGATGCATTGTAAATACCTTTGTCAGAGATTGGCATTTAACAGGTTAACAGCATTGCCACAATGCCACAGAATTGCTGAATAGAACAAAAATCATGGTCTCCTATGAACTCCAACCATGAGCTGGGTTTTACAGGACTACCGTCATGACAGGCGTAAGGTCCCTCAGTGGACTCCTAGCCATCATGGCAACCCTCATGATCACGGGTGCGCCAATAGATGCATAGAATGATAATGCGCTGTGAATGCCACAGTCAGAAACTGACAGCCACATTAGCAGGTTTACAGCCGCGGGTGGGGATGCTCTGCTGCTGGAGGCAGATGATGGCTGATTAGCATGGCCATCATCTGCCAGCAAAAATGCCAGCAATTCTTCATATGTCAGTTTGGATTTAAAACATATTAAGCATTTCAGAGGAATAGATACCTGGCTACAATCATATGGCCGGGCTTTGATTCATGTTGCCCATGGTTCTGGCAGCATGAATCAAGCGTCAGGTTCTCTTTAAGTGTTTATCAAACACATTTAATTACTATTGGTTTTACACTTCCAACTTTTCTTAGGATTTTTTCCCTTTTCGTGATATATGATGTTTTACAAGCTCGTAAACCAGGCTGTTCTCACCTTCGCGCTAATAATGCTCCGGTTTTTTGGCAGGAGATTTGGACCCGCTTACCTTCTGCCTCGGACTAGTTTATGATGATACAAGTAAAATATATATGAACCTTACAAATAAAACCTAATTAGAATAACAATTTCACCTCGGTGACTCAGCAGCCGGATATCCAACATTTCTTTTGTATCTCTTGGCGTTTTGAAAAACTTTTTTGTATTCCTTTTATTTATTTTACTTTTGTTATGTTGTCTCTAATGTAACATTGTTCCTTTATTTTTTTTACATTTTTTTATACTGATGCTACATAAGGAATCTTGGTGTTCTTGAATAATAAGGACATCAAGTGTCCTAATTGGGGGAAAAAAAAATAAGCCTTTCTGCATAAATAGAGCAGAACGGAATATAAAAGAATCATGTAAATCAGTAGCTCTGGCCCAATCTTGTTTTCTTTTGATAACTTTTTGGGATATTGCCTCTTTTGCTGAGATAGGCTTACTCTCTTGCATATTGCACAGTAACATTAATTTTCACTTGGCAGTACGAGAAGGCACAATGGCTGTAAAATCTCCTAATTAAAATGTATCATGCGCAAATATAAAACAAGCACTAAGCTATAAACAAATATTGCTGTAGGGTGACGTGAAGCCGTATTTTTTTAACTATTTAGTGAACTGGATACATTCTATCTAAAAAGTAAAGACAATTCCCCAAAATATATCAAATGTGGCAAATCTGCTACTATATACTTATCCTCCAAAAAAGCTCATGCTAGTAAATAACTCCTGCAAAACTCATGCATATTCATATTTTATGGGTCAGCTCAATGTCCGAGTTGTTATATGCTTCCTAAAGAAGTGAAAGGAGACACTCTACCTCCGTATGCTTTTTTATGCTTCAATAGACGTACCGCATTGTGGCTTAAAAGTCTCCTCACCTTGGCATATCAGACTTGAGATGTCACTCTCCGCTAGGAAATATGCAAATTGTCTCTTCATACAGGAAGTGAACTAGAACTCTAGTGCCACCTATTGGAAAAAGCAATTGCTGAGCATTGTGGCTTTAAGTCTCCTCATCTCGTCATGCTTAGCATGTCAACCACCGCATGGAGAAACAATACTTCTTGGATCTCCGCAAGAAGAAATGTTAACTCTTGTAACCCAGTCAGATGACTCTGATGAAGCCAGAACAGATCAAGGAATGATGTAAAGATTACACTGAGAACCTCTACAAGAACGAGGCAGTGGTGCAGGAAGAAGCTGAGACTGGAAATGATAGCGAACCGAACATCTTGAAAGAAGTTGTTGCTGTAAAAAAGATTCTGTCAAAATACAAAGCACTTGGATGTGACAATGCTCCAATCGAGCTAATAAAGTCTTCTGAAGCAGCAGTTGATGGACATGGACAACTAGTAAATGGCCGAAAGGATGAACAAGATCCATGTTTATTCCTATTCCAAAGTAGGGAGATGCTATACGACTGGAAGCAGCAGTTGATGGACATGGACAACAAGTAAAAGGCCGAAAGGAGGAACAAGATCCATGTTTATTCCTATTCCAAAGTAGGGAGATGCTACCGACTGTGGAAACCATCGGCATATTGGACTCATGCCAGCAAAATATTACCGAAGATCCTATGATAGAGAGCTGCCAAAGGAATAAGAAAGATTCAGAAAAGGCAGAAGAACAAGAGATGAAATTGTGAACATTGAGATGAATAATGGAAAAGGTCAAAGAATACAACAAGGAGATCTATTTTTGCTTAGATGACTAGAGCAAAGCCTTTGACTGTGTTGATCACCAAAAACTTTGGAATACCGTGAAGGACATGGGTGTGCCGAAACATCTAATCAGTCTCATTAGGAACCTTTACATCGACCAAGGAGCAAGAGTCCGAATGGAACATGGCAATACAGCATGTTCAAAGAAGAGCGACAAGTCAAACAAGGTTGACGTTAATTGACTCAAAATTAGAATACATGTATCCTTATGGATATTGGGATTGAAATAAACGTTTCAAAATGTTTTTGTAATAAAGATAAAATTAGGCAAGGACATGAGTGCCTTAGTACGCTCAAGTTTGGATGTTACCTTCTAACCGCATAGGACATGGCTTCCCAATTGCTAGGGGTCCAACCAGAAATCTAAAGAACTAGGGATCTGAAGAGCCAAGCAGGAAGAAAGCAAAGGTTCATCATGGGCACTGCGGCTCCATTCATTCTTATGGTCATATGAAAGTCCTACCGAGCATAGTATTTGGCTACCTATGGCGGTCCTGTTGAGATTGGATGGCACAACAGTGCACATGATTAACCTCAGCTCCATTCACACAGGGTTCTCAGGATAGGTAGGGGAACAAGTGGTCGTACCCAAGCGATTGGGAAGTTATCTCTTATCAAATAGATAAGGGATGACGTTCAACTTCAGAATACAACTATAATATTGGTCAATACACATGAGAGTGCCCCTTTCAATAAATTCAGGGTTAAAAATCTATATTTTTCCACCAAAGAATTATTAGGCTACATTCATAGTGTTAATAAAATCTGACCAAATAAAATGGCAATAAAAAAGGAAACTTTATGGACAGAGCAAAGATTTATTCCACTAATTTTATGGCAAAGGTAAGTCTTACATGGATCGCTAATAAATAAAACGAATCTGGTTGACCTTTCATAGTCACATTCTGCACAGTTTCCTTTCATAATGACAATGTTTATGAGATTGTGATGGCTCGATATTTTCAAAGGATTTGTAACAGTATAAATTTGGGATCCTAATAAGAAAATATTTTTAGGTTGCAATCTCAATGGGACCATTTTTCAAAAGAGATAAAATCAGCAATTACAATAGAGCAATGATCATCAGTTATGGATGGTATCACTGACAATGTGACAGACCCTAGAGCTTTTCTCCTCTGGAGGACCAAGCCATGTAATACTCAACTTCCCCTGTGGAGATGCTGTGGAGAAATGGAACACTTGCTAGTTTCCTGTTGGAGATCCTAGAAAGTATAAGTGGTTAACTATTTAAAAATAGTCTGTATTACATGGAAATAATCCACTTTTAATGTTGCTACTTTGTGGCCATAACATTTATTAAAATAAAGGTCTTAAAAGTACCTGAAAAAACAATGATTTTCAAATCCTAACTTTAACTTTACCTTGAACCTTCACAAAGACCACATCTCCAATGACATCTTAGTTTCCTAAGAGCTATAACCACAAAACTACAGGAAATGTATCATCAGTTATTGTTTAAATCAAGTTTTTATGTTAAATTATTCTTTATTTATTTTTGTGTCTCTTTATTTTTCATCATTATTTATTTTGCAACATATTAATATTTTCTTGCAATTTTCATACTGACCACTAGGCCTACTGGTACTCTCCTGCTTCCTATTCTTTCCAGCAGCAAATGGACTTCAACAGCTATAGACTAACTTAGACCCTAATTGGTTACATGCTCTTGGCAAAGAAAGGGGCAGTAGCATCACCCAAAGTGAATGGCGGATCCTGTGTTAGCTACTGTACATAGGGGTTGGCTGCATTCTATCTCTGAATTATTGGCTTGAAAAGGGTCGGCTTCATGCATTTATGTCTGTTGCTATGGGTTAAAAATGACAAAAAGTAGCATTTTTTTCACAATGAACAATGCCTCATTTCCTTTTGAAGATAACTGTATGTAGAGGTGTTATCAGTCATTTTATAGGAAGAGGAGGTGAGCTATGATACAATCTGTTGTAAATGTTGGATCCTATGTTATCTACTGTATATAAAAGTGTTATCAGTCATTGTAGAGGAAGAGGAGGTGAGCTGTGACATCACCTATTGTGAATGGTGGATCCTGTTAGGACTGGCGGAACGCACCAAGACAGATGATAAAGGTGCGTTCGCAGTCCGGGGTCCACCGTGCAGGTGAGAACCTGCTGCTAGCAATTTGCAGACAATATGGCGGTACACTAAAGTATACACGCGTGGGTTAAACCTCACCCAGCGTGAAGAAAGCGATCCTGTTAATTCACAGGACCGCAGTACCGCACTAGTGCGCGAGCAAGTGGTCAGCGGACTTAACCCCAGAAGGGATTGAAGCCCGATTAGACCCTTGCTGGCGTAACACCGCAACTGGGTGTGTAGAGAACCTCAAGAAATATATGTGCACAAGAGTGCGAGCGATGCCGCACTAACGGACGCCACTAACCACCCAGACTCGGGTATGGAAAGCGCAAGGCAGGCGCACGGCGCCGTACTGGCAGGCACAGCTACAGGACGCTGAGATGTGTGTTTAGTGCTGTAGGCTAAGTCGGGCGCTAGATAGCAGCCATACACCTTCCGCGAACAGACATTCAATAGGGTAGGGGTTTCCAAGGACGACTTGCACTCACAACATACACACATAAGCAATTGTCAGATAATACTAGCGCATGGCCGTGCGGTCATGCGCAGTTTATATAGCAGCAGCACAGGAAGTGGCCACAGCACTTTTGCCCTTCTAGGACCTGCCAAGAGGACCAATGGAATGTGCTGCTGAGCCTGAGCACATGACCCTCGATCTCCAACGGGAGACCTTACGCTGGGCATGCTCAGTACATGCAGACAAGGACTTAGTCCCAGAGAAGTCCGCTCGCTGCTGACCAGCACTGACTTTAATGGCAGAGACTGGAGAAGCAGCATTAACTCTCAGAACAGAGTGAGAATGAGCAAGACGCTGAGACCGACGTCCTTGCTGAGCAGGCTCCACTGCGGCTGGACAAGAATGGGAGACCGCAGCGGAAGTGGCTCGAGATTCCCCCTGTGCAGAAGCGGGAACTCGACCCCTAACATTACCCCCCCTCCTAGGGCCCCCCCCTCCTTGGGCCTCGCTACGCTCGAAGGCAGCAATGAGCTGCGGAGCCCGAATGTGCTCAACAGGCTCCCAGGACCTGTCCTCGGGGCCATAACCCTTCCAGTCCACCAAATAAAATTTTTTACCACGCACCACCTTGCACCCCAATATAGCGTTCACCTCATAATCGTCCGTAGACGAACCCGATGTCCCAGCAGATGACTCGGAAAACCGGGACATATACACGGGTTTCAAGAGGGACACATGAAAGGTGTCGGTGATACCCAGGCGTGGCGGAAGGGCCAAACGATAGACCACAGGATTAACCTGCTCGAGGACCTTGAATGGACCCAAGTAGCGAGGAGCAAATTTAGTGGACTCAACTCGCAGCCTGATGTTACGGGCGGAGAGCCACACCAAGTCGCCAGGAGCAAAGGTCGGAGCGGGGCGCCGATGAGCATCAGCGGAGGACCTCATTCTCTCCTTAGAGGCCTGAATGGCATCCTGAGTGCGGTCCCAAATATCCCGTGCCTCCACAGCCCAGTCTGCCACCCTGGAGTCGGCGGAAGACACGGGCATAGGCACAGGTACCCGTGGATGCTGACCATAGTTGAGGAGGAATGGGGTTTGTCCAGTGGAGTCGGCTACGGCGTTGTTCAGTGCAAACTCTGCCCATGATAGCAAGGATGCCCAGTCATCCTGCCTGGCTGAAACAAAATGTCGCAGGTATGTGACCAAGGTCTGGTTGGCCCTCTCTACCAACCCATTCGTCTCGGGATGATAAGCGGAAGAGAGATTCAACTCAATACTGAGAAGACGACAGAGCTCTCTCCAGAACCGAGACGCAAACTGGGGACCCCGGTCACTGACAATTTTGTCTGGCATACCATGTAGGCGGAAGATATGTCTAATGAACAACGCTGCCAAGGCCCGTGCAGAAGGTAACCGCGGCAGCGGCACCAAATGCACCATTTTTGAGAAATGATCGGTGATGACCCAAATGATGGTACAGCCGCGAGACTTGGGCAAACCCACAACAAAGTCCATCCCGACCATCTCCCAGGGCCTATCTGCCACCGGCAAGGGATAGAGCAAACCAGCTGGCCTTTGACGCGGAGATTTATTTTTGGCGCAGGAGACACACGCCAGAACATAATCCCTGACATCTCGGACCATATGCGGCCACCAGTACGTCCTCGCCAGTAGCTCAGATGTCCTCTTTGTCCCAAAGTGTCCACCCACCCTGGACGAATGAGCCCAAGAGAGAACCTCCGGTCGCAAATTAATGGGCACAAAAGTCTTGCCCGGAGGCACAGACTCTAGCGAAACCGGCGCCACGGTTCTCAGGCTCTCGGAAGGGACAATAAGCCGAGGCTCCTCTTCCTCCTCCTCAGTTGAAATAAGGGAGCGAGAGAGAGCGTCAGCACGGATATTCTTCTCCCCGGCGAGATAATGAAGGGAAAAGTGGAACCGGGAGAAGAACAGGGACCATCTGGCCTGGCGAGAATTTAGCCGCTGGGCTGTCTGCAAATAGACCAAATTTTTGTGGTCCGTGTAAACTTGGAAGGGAAACCGCGCACCTTCCAGAAGGTGTCTCCACTCCGAAAAGGCCAACTTCATTGCTAGCAACTCCCTGTCCCCGATGGAGTAGTTCCTCTCCGCTGGCGTGAAGGTCTTGGAGAAGAAGAAGCATGGATGCTTCCGACCTTGAGCATCCTTTTGGTAGAGGACTGCTCCAGCACCAACGGACGAGGCATCCACCTCCAGTAGGAATGGCTTATCCACATCGGGACGATGTAAGATGGGAGCGCTAGCAAAGTGGGACTTAATAGAAGTGAAGGCCTTGGAGACCCCTTCCGACCACAATTTGGGATTCGCTCCCTTCTTGGTGAGGGCTACCAAGGGAGCTACCAGAGTTGAGAAGTGGGGAATGAACTGGCGGTAATAGTTTATGAACCCCATAAAGCGCTGCACCGCTTTAAGAGAATGGGGCTCTTGCCAGTCCATCACAGCCTGTAGTTTGGCAGGATCCATAGCCAATCCCTGGGCGGAGATGATATAGCCCAGGAAAGGTAAGGACTCCTGCTCAAACACACACTTCTCCAACTTTGCGTAAAGAGAGTTTGCCCGTAGGAGGTCGAAGACTCTGCCAACATCTCTCCGGTGGGAGTCAATATCTGGAGAAAAGATGAGAATATCATCCAGATAGACTACAACCGAGGTGGAAAGCATATCCCGGAAGATGTCGTTGACAAAGTCTTGAAAAACGGCAGGTGCATTACAGAGCCCGAAGGGCATCACCAGATACTCATAGTGCCCATCTCTGGTGTTAAATGCCGTTTTCCACTCGTCCCCCTCACGGATGCGAATCAGGTTGTAAGCACCCCGCAGATCTAGTTTCGTAAACACTCTAGCTCCCCGAAGCCTATCGAAAAGCTCAGATATCAACGGCAAAGGGTACTTGTTCTTAACTGTGATAGCATTAAGACCCCTGTAGTCTATGCATGGACGTAGTTCTCCATTCTTCTTCTGCACAAAGAAGAACCCTGCCCCAGCAGGTGACACTGACTTCCTGATGAACCCTCTTGCCAGATTCTCTTGTATGTACTGAGACATTGCCTCCGTTTCCGGGAGAGATAATGGATAGACTCGACCCCGGGGAGGCTCAGCACCAGGCAAGAGATCGATAGGACAGTCATAGGGGCGATGGGGCGGAAGGGTCTCCGCCGCCTTCTTGGAGAACACGTCTGCATAAGACCAATATTGCTTGGGGAGAGAGGATAGATCTGCGGGTACCTTAGTAGTAGCAACCTGAACGCACTCTCGGTGACACCTACCCCCACATGATTCACCCCATCCCAGAATTCTGCCTGAGGACCACTCGATGTGAGGAGAGTGGTACCGTAGCCAAGGTATCCCCAACAGGACCTCATCAATACCCTCAGGAATGACGAGCAGAGAAATAATCTCCTGATGGGATGGCGACAGGGACAGAGTAACAGGGACGGTCTGATGTGTTATCTGTGCGGGGAGTGTCGACCCATTCACCACTCGTACCGTTACTGGTTGGGATAGCATAACCAGGGGTATTGCGTGACGTTGGGCGAAGGCAGAAGACATAAAATTGCCCTCCGCCCCAGAATCCACGCAGAGGTCTACCGAGTGGGAGGATGAGCCAAAGGTAATTGTCCCCTTAAAGGACAATTTGGAGGCAAACGTCGCAGTGTCTAGTGCACCTCCACCTACTACCACTAGACACTGACGTTTCCTCAACCGCTGATGACATCTGGTGGCAAGATGTCCTGACTGTTGGCAAACATGGCAACCCTGGAGTGCACGAGCAGTCTGGGACTTAGATCCCGCTCGTGACACCACCTTAGGTTCCTGGAACTCAGGAG
Organism: Ranitomeya imitator; assembly: GCF_032444005.1. Taxonomy (NCBI): domain Eukaryota; kingdom Metazoa; phylum Chordata; class Amphibia; order Anura; family Dendrobatidae; genus Ranitomeya; species Ranitomeya imitator. The sequence continues at coordinate 128,068,110 of NC_091290.1, forward strand.
CCAGAACTGGAGATTCCAAAGGTTTGGCGAAGGTGGGAGCCAGCCGAAACCTCTGCCTACACTGGGCTCGCTCTAACCTCCGCTCGTGAAAACGGAGGTCAATGCGAGTAGATACTGCTATTAACTCCTCCAGTGTGGCGGGAATCTCCCTAGTGGCCAGAGCATCCTTAACGTGGTCAGCCAGCCCCCTCCAAAATATAGGGATAAGGGCTTTATCCGTCCACTCCAGCTCAGATGCCAGAGTGCGGAAATGGACGGCAAAAAGGCTGACCAAGGACGAGCCCTGAGTCAGTGCCAACAGTTGGAGCGCCGTGTAATGGGTGACACGAGGTCCTAGAAAGACCTGTTTCAGAGTGCTCAGGAATAACGGAGCACTCTGCACCACATGATCGCCACGCTCCCACAGCGGCGTAGCCCACTGCAACGCCCTGTCCGACAATAAGGAAATTATAAAGCCCACCTTAGCCCGCTCTGTAGGGAAACGAGAGGCCAGAAGCTCGAGATGTATTGAGCACTGACTCACGAAACCCCTACAGGACTTACTGTCACCAGAAAATTTCTCTGGTAGCGGGAGGCGAGATAGCGTCGGTACAGGAGCGGCAGTGGACAAGGTAGCTGCAGCCACACTTGCAGCCTGAACAGCGACAGCAGTAACATCCACCGCTGAGGTTGAACGCTCAAGAGCCGCCAACCTTCCCTCCAGCTGCTGGATGTACCGCTGTAAACGCTGATCGTCCGCCATTTTACTAGCCAGACCCTGGCGCTAGTATTCTGTTAGGACTGGCGGAACGCACCAAGACAGATGATAAAGGTGCGTTCGCAATCCGGGGTCCACCGTGCAGGTGAGAACCTGCTGCTAGCAATTTGCAGACAATATGGCGGTACACTAAAGTATACACGCGTGGGTTAAACCTCACCCAGCGTGAAGAAAGCGATCCTGTTAATTCACAGGACCGCAGTACCGCACTAGTGCGCGAGCAAGTGGTCAGCGGACTTAACCCCAGAAGGGATTGAAGCCCGATTAGACCCTTGCTGGCGTAACACCGCAACTGGGTGTGTAGAGAACCTCAAGAAATATATGTGCACAAGAGTGCGAGCGATGCCGCACTAACGGACGCCACTAACCACCCAGACTCGGGTATGGAAAGCGCAAGGCAGGCGCACGGCGCCGTACTGGCAGGCACAGCTACAGGACGCTGAGATGTGTGTTTAGTGCTGTAGGCTAAGTCGGGCGCTAGATAGCAGCCATACACCTTCCGCGAACAGACATTCAATAGGGTAGGGGTTTCCAAGGACGACTTGCACTCACAACATACACACATAAGCAATTGTCAGATAATACTAGCGCATGGCCGTGCGGTCATGCGCAGTTTATATAGCAGCAGCACAGGAAGTGGCCACAGCACTTTTGCCCTTCTAGGACCTGCCAAGAGGACCAATGGAATGTGCTGCTGAGCCTGAGCACGTGACCCTCGATCTCCAACGGGAGACCTTACGCTGGGCATGCTCAGTACATGCAGACAAGGACTTAGTCCCAGAGAAGTCCGCTCGCTGCTGACCAGCACTGACTTTAATGGCAGAGACTGGAGAAGCAGCATTAACTCTCAGAACAGAGTGAGAATGAGCAAGACGCTGAGACCGACGTCCTTGCTGAGCAGGCTCCACTGCGGCTGGACAAGAATAGGAGACCGCAGCGGAAGAGGCTCGAGATTCCCCCTGTGCAGAAGCGGGAACTCGACCCCTAACAGATCCTGTGTTATCTACTGTATATAGAGGTGTTATCAGTCATTGTACAGGAGGAGGAGGTGAGCTGTGACATCACCTATTGTGAATGGTGGATCCTGTGTTATCTACTGTATATAGAGGTGTTATCAGTCATTGTACAGAGGAGGAGGTGAGCTGTGACATCACCTATTGTGAATGGTGGATCCTGTGTTATCTACTGTATATAGTGGTATTATCAGTCATTGTACAGGAGGAGGAGGTGAGCTGTGATACAATCTATTGTGAATGGTGGATCCTGTGTTATCTACTGAATATAGAGGTGTTATCAGTCATTGTACAGGAGGAGGAGGTGAGCTGTGACATCACCTATTGTGAATGGTGGATCCTGTGTTATCTACTGTATATAGAGGTGTTATCAGTCATTGTACAGGAGGGGGAGGTGAGCTGGGACATCACCTATTGTGAATGGTGGATCCTGTGTTATCTACTGTATATAGAGGTGTTATCAGTCATTGTACAGGAGGGGGAGGTGAGCTGGGACATCACCTATTGTGAATGGTGGATCCTGTGTTATCTACTGTATATAGAGGTGCTATCAATCATTGTACAAGAGGAGGAGGTGAGCTGTGACATCACCTATTGTGAATGGTGTATCCTGTGTTATCTACTGTATATAGAGGTGTTATCAGCCATTGTACAGGAGGGGGAGGTGAGCTGTGACATCACCTATTGTGAATGGTGGATCCTGTGTTATCTGCTGTATATAGAAGTGTTATCAGTCATTGTACAGGAGGAGGAGGTGAGCTGTGACATCACCTATTGTGAATGGTGGATCCTGTGTTTTCTCCTGTATATAGTGGTGTTATCAGTCATTGTACAGGAGGAGGAGGTGAGCTGTGACATCACCTATTGTGTATGGTGGATCCTGTGTTATCTACTGTATATAGAGGTGTTATCAGTCATTGCACAGGAGGAGGGGGTGAGCTGTGACATCACCTATTGTGAATGGTGGATCCTGTGTTATCTACTGTATATAGAGGTGTTATCAGTCATTGTACAGGAGGAGGAGGTGAGCTGTGACATCACCAATTGTGAATGGTGGATCCTGTGTTATCTACTGTATATAGAGGTGTTATCAGTCATTGTACAGGAAGAGGAGGTGAGCTGTGACATCACCTATTGTGAATGATGGATCCTGTGTTATCTCCTGTATATAGAGGTGTTATCACTCATTGTACAGGAGGAGGAGGTGAGCTGTGACAACACCTATTGTGAATGGTGGATCCTGTGATATCTACTGTATCTAGAGATGTTATCAGTCATTCTACAGGAGGAGGAGGTGAGCTGTGATATCACCTATTGTGAATGGTGGATCCTGTGTTATCTACTGTATATAGATGTGTTATCAGTCATTGTACATGAGGAGGAGGAGGTGAGCTGTGACATCACCTATTGTGAATGGTGGATCATGTGTTTTCTACTGTATATAGAGGTGTTATCAGTCATTGTACAGGAGGAAGAGGTGAGCTGTGATACAATCTATTGTAAATGTTGGATCCTATGTTATCTACTGTATATAAAAGTGTTATCAGTCATTGTACAGGAGGAGGAGGTGAGCTGTGACATCACCTATTGTGAATGGTGGATCCTGTGTTTTCTCCTGTATATAGTGGTGTTATCAGTCATTGTACATGAGGAGGAGGTGAGCTGTGACATCACCTATTGTGAATGGTGTATCCTGTGTTATCTACTGTATATAGAGGTGTTATCAGCCATTGTACAGGAGGAGGAGGTGAGCTGTGATATCACCTATTGTGAATGGTGGATCCTGTTATCTACTGTATATAGAGGTGTTATCAGTCATTGTACAGGAAGAGTAGGAAGTGAGCTGTGACATCACCTTTCGTGATTGGTGGATCCTGGTAAATCTACTGTATCTAGAGATGATATCAGTCATTCTACAGGAGGAGGAGGTGAGCTGTGATATCACCTATTGTGAATGGTGGATCCTGTGTTATCTACTGTATATTGAGGTGTTATCAGTCATTGTACATGAGGAGGAGGAGGTGAGCTGTGACATCACCTATTGTGAATGGTGGATCATGTGTTATCTACTGTATATAGAGGTGTTATCAGTCATTGTACAGGAGGAGGAGGTGAGCTGTGATACAATCTATTGTAAATGTTGGATCCTATGTTATCTATGTTATCTACTGTATATAAAAGTGTTATCAATCATTGTACAGGAGGAGGAGGTGAGCTGTGATACAATCTATTGTAAATGTTGGATCCTATGTTATCTACTGTATATAAAACGGTTATCAGTCATTGTACAGGAGGAGGAGGTGAGCTGTGACATCACCTATTGTGAATGGTGGATCCTGTGTTATTTACTGTATATAGTGGTGTTATTAGTCATTGTACAGGAGGAGGAGGTGAGCTGTGACATCACCTATTGTGAATGGTGGATCCTGTGTTATCTAATGTATATAGAGGTGTTATCAATCATTTTACAGGAGGAGGAGGTGAGCTGTGACATCACCTATTGTGAATGGTGGATCCTGTGTTATCTACTGTATATAGAGGTGTTATCAGTCATTGTACAGGAGGAGGAGGTGAGCTGTGACATCACCTATTGTGAATGGTGGATCCTGCGTTATCTACTGTATATAGAGGTGTTATCAGTCATTGTACATGAGGAGGAAGAGGTGAGCTGTGATATCACTTATTGTGGATAACGGAACCTGTGTTATCTACTGTATATAGAGGTGTTATCAGTCATTGTACAGGAGGAGGAGGAGGTGAGCTGTCACATCACCAATTGTGAATGGTGGAGCCTGTGTTTTCTACTGTATATAGAGGTGGTATCAGTCATTGTACAGGAGGAGTAGGTGAGCTGTCACATCACAAATTGTGTATGGTGGATCCTGTGTTATCTACTGTATATAGAGGTGTTATCAGTCATTGTACAGGAGGAGGAGGTTTGCTGTGACATCACCTATTGTGAATGGTGTATCCTGTGTTATCTACTGTATATAGAGGTGTTATCAGCAATTGTACAGGAGGGGGAGGTGAACTGTGACATCACCTATTGTGAATGGTGGATCATGTGTTATCTGCTGTATATAGAGGTGTTATCAGTCATTGTACAGGAGGAGGAGGTGAGCTGTGACATCACCTATTGTGAATGGTGGATCATGTGTTATCTGCTGTATATAGAGGTGTTATCAGTCATTGTACAGGAGGAGGAGGTGAGCTGTGATACCACCTATTGTTTATGTTGGATCCTGTTTTATCTACTGTATATAGAGGCGTTATCAGTCATTGTACAGGAAGAGGAGGAGGTGAGCTGTGACATCACCTTTTGTGATTGGTGGATCCTGTTAAATCTACTGTATCTAGAGATGTTATCAGTCATTCTACAGGAGGAGGAGGTGAGCTGTGATATCACCTATTGTGAATGGTGGATCTTGTGTTATCTACTGTATATAGAGGTGTTATCAGTCATTGTACATGAGGAGGAGGAGGAGGTGAGCTGTGACATCACCTATTGTGAATGGTGGATCCTGTGTTATCTACTGTATATAGAGGTGTTATCAGTCATTGTACACTAGGAGGAGGAGGTGAGCTGTGACATCACCTATAGTGAATGGTGGATCCTGTGTTATCTACTGTATATAGAGGTGTTATCAGTCATTGTACAGGAGGAGGAGGTGAGCTGTGACATCACCTATTGTGAATGGTGGATCCTGTGTTATCTACTGTATATAGAGGTGTTATCAGTCATTGTACATGAGGAGGTGAGCTGTGACATCACCTATTATGAATGGTGGATCCTGTGTTATCTACTGTATATAGAGGTGTTATCAGTCATTGTACAGGAGGAGGAGGTGAGCTGTGACATCACCTATTGTGAATGGTGGATCCTGTGTTATCTACTGTATATAGAGGTGTTATCAGTCATTGTACATGAGGAGGAAGAGGTGAGCTGTGATATCACTTATTGTGGATAACGGAACCTGTGTTATCTACTGTATATAGAGGTGTTATCAGTCATTGTACAGGAGGAGGAGGAGGTGAGCTGTCACATCACCAATTGTGAATGGTGGAGCCTGTGTTTTCTACTGTATATAGAGGCGGTATCAGTCATTGTACAGAAGTAGCAGGAGGTGAGCTTGACATCAGCACCAGGATCCTATGTTATCTACTGTATTTATAGTTATTAGTTATTGTAATCAGGTCTTTGATGATAGTGAGACTTCTGGAAAGTCTTCTGTACACAACAGGACGTGTGAATCTATTATTAGTCTTAGTGGTCATTGTGAAAATTTCAAGATTTCTAAACTTTTTTTCAACTATAGAAAATGAAATGCTGACATGGAAAATTGAAAAAAATATAAAATCAATCAAAACAATTCTTAATTTTCTAATGACACATTAGAGCCTAAATCTTTCTGTTTAAATTATCTGGATTAATTGGCTAAACATCTCCTTTGTCTATTTAAATAACTAATTGTGGTGCTAATTGGTAACCTACTGTTAGGACTGGCGGAACGCACCAAGACAGGTGACGAAGATGCGTTCGCAGTCCGGGGTCCACCGTGCAGGTGAGAACCTGCTGCTAGCAATTTGCAGACTCTATAGCGGTACACTAAAGTAAACACGCGTGGGTTAAACCTCACCCAGCGTGAGGAAAGCGATCCTGTTAATTCACAGGACCGCAATACCGCACTAGAGAGCGAGCAAGTGGCCAGCGGACTTAACCCCAGAAGGGATTGAAGCCCGATTAGGCCCTTGCTGGCACAACACCGCAACTGGGTGTGTAGAGAACCTTCAGAAATATAAGCGCACAAGTGCGCGAGCGATGCCGCACTAACGGACGCCACTAACCACCCAGACTTGGGTATGGAAAGCGCCAGGCAGGCGCACGGCGCCGTACTGGCAGGCACAGCTACAGGACGCTGTGATGTGTGTTTAGTGTAGTAGGCTAAGTCGGGCGCTAGATAGCAACCGTACACCTTCCGCGAACAGACATTCAATAGGGAAGGGGTAACCAAGAACGACTTGCACTCACACATACACACATATCAATTGTAAGACAATACTAGCGCATGGCCGTGCGGTCATGCGCAGTTTATATAGCTGCAGCACAGGAAATGGCTACAGAACTTTTGCCCTTCTAGGACCTGCCAAGAGGACCAATGGAATGTGCCGCAGAGCCTGAGCACATGACCCTCGATCTCCAACGGGAGATCTTGCCCTGGGCATGCTCAGTGTGTGCAGATAAGGACTTAGTCCCAGAGAAGTCCGCTCGCTGCTGACCAGAATAGGCTTCAAAGGCAGAAGCTGGAGAAGCAGCAATAACTCTTCTCACAGAGTCAGACTGAGCGAGACGCTGGGATCGACGTCCCTGCTGAGCAGACTCCACTGCGGCTGGAGGGGAATGGGAGACCGCAGCGGAGACGGATCGAGATTCCCCCTGTGCAGCAGAGGAAACTCGACTCCTAACATTACCCCCCCTCCTAGGGCCCCCCCCTCCTTGGGCCTCGCTACGCTCGAAGGCAGCAATGAGCTGTGGGGCCCGAATGTTTTCAGCAGGCTCCCAAGACCTGTCCTCTGGACCATAACCCTTCCAATCCACCAAATAAAACTTTTTGCCGCGTACCACCTTGCACCCCAAAATAGCGTTCACCTCGTAATCGTCCGTAGACGAACCCGATGTCCCGGCAGATGACTCGGAAAACCGGGACATGTATACGGGTTTCAAGAGGGACACATGAAAGGTGTCGGTGATACCCAAGCGTGGAGGAAGAGCCAGGCGGTAGACCACGGGATTAACCTGCTCGAGGACCTTGAATGGGCCCAAGTAGCGAGGAGCAAACTTAGTGGACTCAACTCGCAGCCTGATGTTACGGGCGGAGAGCCACACCAAGTCGCCAGGAGCAAAGGCCGGGGCAGGGCGCCGATGTGCATCGGCGGAGGACCTCATTCTCTCCTTCGAGGCCCGAATGGCATCCTGAGTGCGGTCCCAAATGTCCTGTGCCTCCACTGCCCAGTCTGCCACCCTGGAGTCAGCAGAGGACACGGGCATAGGCACAGGAACCCGCGGATGCTGGCCGTAATTAAGGAGGAAAGGAGTCTGACCGGTGGAATCGGCTACAGCGTTATTAAGGGCGAACTCTGCCCATGGTAATAAAGATGCCCAGTCATCCTGCCTGGCAGAAACAAAATGTCGCAGATATGTGACCAGAGTCTGATTGGCCCTCTCTACCAACCCATTCGTCTCGGGATGATATGCGGAAGAGAGATTTAACTCAATGCTGAGAAGACGACAAAGCTCTCTCCAGAACCGAGACGCAAACTGGGGACCCCGGTCACTGACAATTTTGTCTGGCATGCCGTGTAGGCGGAAGATGTGTCTTATGAACAACGCTGCCAAGGCCCGTGCAGAAGGTAACCGTGGGAGCGGCACCAAGTGCACCATTTTCGAGAAATGATCGGTAATTACCCAAATGACGGTACAGCCGCGAGACTTGGGCAAACCCACTACAAAGTCCATCCCGACCATCTCCCAGGGCCTGTCTGCCACCGGCAAGGGATAGAGTAACCCAGACGGCCGTTGTCGAGGAGACTTATTTTTGGCGCATGAGACACACGCCAGAACGTAATCCCTGACATCTCGCAGCATATGCGGCCACCAGTACGTCCTCGCCAACAGCTCAGATGTCCTTTTAGTCCCAAAGTGTCCACCCACCCTGGAGGAATGAGCCCAAGAGAGAACCTCCGGTCGCAAATTTATGGGCACAAAAGTCTTGCCTGGAGGCACAGACTCAAGCGACACCGGAGCCACGGTTCTCAAGCTCTCAGAAGGAACAATAAGCCGAGGCTCTCCTTCCTCCTCCTCAGATGACACAACAGAGCGAGAAAGAGCATCAGCTCGAATGTTCTTCTCCCCAGCGACATAATGGAGGGTGAAGTGGAATCGGGAGAAAAATAAGGACCATCTGGCCTGGCGAGAATTTAGCCTCTGGGCTGTTTGCAAATATAGCAAATTTTTATGGTCTGTAAATACTTGAAAGGGAAAACGAGCCCCCTCCAAGAGATGTCTCCACTCAGAGAAAGCCAATTTCATCGCTAGCAACTCCCTGTCCCCGATGGAATAATTCCTCTCCGCTGGTGTGAAGGTCTTGGAGAAGAAAAAGCACGGATGCTTCCGACCTTGAGCATCCTTCTGGAAGAGGACTGCTCCAGCACCAACGGAAGAGGCATCCACCTCCATTATAAACGGCTTATCGACATCGGGACGATGTAGGATGGGAGCGCTAGCAAAATGAGACTTAGTAGAAGAAAAGGCCCTGGAGACCTCTTCAGACCACACTTTGGGATTTGCTCCCTTCTTGGTGAGGGCCACCAAGGGAGCTACCAAAGTTGAGAAATGGGGGATGAACTGGCGGTAATAATTAATGAACCCCATAAAGCGCTGCACCGCTTTAAGTGAATGGGGTTCTTGCCAGTCCATCACAGCCTGTAGTTTGGCAGGATCCATAGCCAATCCTTGGGCAGAGATGATATAGCCCAAGAAAGGTAAAGACTCCTGCTCAAACACACACTTCTCCAACTTTGCGTAAAGAGAGTTTGCCCGTAAGAGGTCAAAGACTCTGCCAACATCTCTCCGGTGGGAGTCAATATCTGGAGAGAAGATGAGAATATCATCCAGATAGACTACGACCGAGGTGGAAAGCATATCCCGGAAGATGTCGTTGACAAAGTCTTGGAAAACGGCTGGGGCATTACAGAGCCCGAAGGGCATCACCAGATACTCATAATGCCCATCTCTGGTGTTAAACGCCGTCTTCCATTCGTCCCCCTCACGAATGCGAATCAGGTTATAAGCTCCCCGCAGGTCTAATTTGGTAAATACCTTAGCTCCCCGTAGCCTATCAAAAAGCTCAGAAATCAGGGGCAGCGGGTACTTATTTTTAACGGTGATGGCGTTAAGACCCCTGTAGTCTATGCAAGGACGCAACTCTCCATTCTTCTTCTGTACGAAGAAGAACCCTGCCCCAGCTGGTGACACTGACTTCCTAATAAATCCTCTTGCCAAATTCTCCTGGATGTATTGGGACATAGCCTCCGTTTCCGGGAGAGAGAGGGGATAGACACGTCCCCGAGGAGGTTCTGCTCCAGGCAAGAGATCTATAGGACAGTCATAGGGACGGTGAGGCGGAAGGGTCTCCGCGGCTTTTTTGGAAAAGACGTCTGCATAAGACCAATAGTGTTTGGGGAGAGTAGAGAGATCTGCGGGTATCTCAGTGGTGGAAACCTGAACGCACTCTTTCACACATCTGCCCTTACAGGATTCACTCCAACCCAATATCCTCCCAGAGGTCCACTCAATATGTGGGGAGTGGAAACGAAGCCAGGGCATTCCCAGCAGAATCTCATCCATTCCCTCGGGAAGGACAAGAAGGGAAATAGTCTCCTGGTGGGATGGGGACATGGCTAACGTGAAAGGGACAGTCTGATGTGTGATCTGTAATGGAAGTGTCGACCCATTCACCACTCTCACGGTTACTGGTTTGGCTAGCATAGCCAGAGGTATTGCGTGGCGCTGAGCAAAAGCAGAAGACATAAAATTTCCCTCTGCTCCTGAATCCACACAAAGCTCTACTGTAAGAGTGGATGTGCCTAACAGGATTGTCCCTTTAAAGGACAATTTTGAGGAAAATGCCGCGGTGTCCAGTGAACCTCCTCCAATGGACACTAGACGCGATCGTTTTCCCGACCGCCGTGGACATTTATTAGCGAAATGTCCCGGTTGCTGGCAATTTTTACATAGCACAGGTACTCGAGCGGTCTGAGACCTAGATCCCGCTCGAGAAACCTCCATGGCCTCATGGGAGTCGGACGCCATAACAGGAGATTCTAGAGGTTTGGCAAAGATGGGAGCCAGCCGAAACCTCTGCCTACACTGGGTCCGCTCCAACCTCCGCTCGTTAAAACGGAGATCGATGCGGGTAGCTATAGTAATAAGCTCCTCCAGTGTGGCGGGAATCTCCCTGGTGGCCAAGGCGTCCTTCACATGATCTGCCAGTCCTTTCCAGAACACCGGAATAAGGACTTTATCCGGCCATTCCAGCTCAGAAGCTAGAGTCCGGAATAGGATGGCAAACTGGCTGACCATGGACGAAGCCTGAGTAATTGCCAACAATTGGAGCGCGGTATCGTGGGTGACACGAGGTCCCAGAAAGACCTGCCTCAGAGCGTCCAGGAAGATAGGAGCACTCTGCACCACACGATCACCACGTTCCCAAAGCGGCGTTGCCCACTCCAACGCCCTGCCCGACAAGAGAGATATAATGAATCCCACTTTCGCCCGTTCCGTAGGAAAACGTGCAGCCAGCAGCTCGAGATGTATGGAGCACTGGCTCACGAATCCCCGACATGGCTTACTGTCACCAGCAAACTTGTCTGGAAGCGGGAGACGGGATAAGGTCGGAGCAGGGGTGGCAGCGGACAAACTGGCTGCAGCTGCACTTGCAGCCTGAACAGCGACAGCAGTAACGTCCACAGCTGAGGTTGTGCGCTCGAGAGCCGCCAACCTACCCTCCAGCTGCTGGATGTACTGCTGTAGACGCTGACCGTCTGCCATTTACTAGCCAGACCCTGGCGCTAGTATTATGTTAGGACTGGCGGAACGCACCAAGACAGGTGACGAAGATGCGTTCGCAGTCCGGGGTCCACCGTGCAGGTGAGAACCTGCTGCTAGCAATTTGCAGACTCTATAGCGGTACACTAAAGTAAACACGCGTGGGTTAAACCTCACCCAGCGTGAGGAAAGCGATCCTGTTAATTCACAGGACCGCAATACCGCACTAGAGAGCGAGCAAGTGGCCAGCGGACTTAACCCCAGAAGGGATTGAAGCCCGATTAGGCCCTTGCTGGCACAACACCGCAACTGGGTGTGTAGAGAACCTTCAGAAATATAAGCGCACAAGTGCGCGAGCGATGCCGCACTAACGGACGCCACTAACCACCCAGACTTGGGTATGGAAAGCGCCAGGCAGGCGCACGGCGCCGTACTGGCAGGCACAGCTACAGGACGCTGTGATGTGTGTTTAGTGTAGTAGGCTAAGTCGGGCGCTAGATAGCAACCGTACACCTTCCGCGAACAGACATTCAATAGGGAAGGGGTAACCAAGAACGACTTGCACTCACACATACACACATATCAATTGTAAGACAATACTAGCGCATGGCCGTGCGGTCATGCGCAGTTTATATAGCTGCAGCACAGGAAATGGCTACAGAACTTTTGCCCTTCTAGGACCTGCCAAGAGGACCAATGGAATGTGCCGCAGAGCCTGAGCACATGACCCTCGATCTCCAACGGGAGATCTTGCCCTGGGCATGCTCAGTGTGTGCAGATAAGGACTTAGTCCCAGAGAAGTCCGCTCGCTGCTGACCAGAATAGGCTTCAAAGGCAGAAGCTGGAGAAGCAGCAATAACTCTTCTCACAGAGTCAGACTGAGCGAGACGCTGGGATCGACGTCCCTGCTGAGCAGACTCCACTGCGGCTGGAGGGGAATGGGAGACCGCAGCGGAGACGGATCGAGATTCCCCCTGTGCAGCAGAGGAAACTCGACTCCTAACACCTACAATCTTTTTTCCCATGTGCCTGAAGCTCACAACCCTCCATATTTACTATAAATTCTTGAAGTTGGTTGAATAATTTGTCATGCTTAGTATTCTCTCTAGTGCTACATTTACATTCCTTCAGGTATAGAATGGTAAATCCCCTTAGAGAATTTCATTATTTCACTTCTACCCTGCAGGATATATACCTTTATGCTGAGTCTAAAAGAATATCACATGTGATCTACACTACGAGAACTTTTGACTTAGATAATTATGTTGAAAGAACCCCTAGTCAGCAACAAAATAGAAAGTTAGAATGGAAGGAAAACTTTGCAACTTTTTGCTCTGCTTTGTCCTTAATTATATAAACTGTTCAAAAATAAAGGAAACACTTAAACAACACAGTGTAACTCCAAGTCAATCACACTTCTTTAAAACCAACCTGTCCAGTTATGAAGCAACACTGATTGTGATTAAATTTATTGTGCTGTTGTGCAAATGGAACAGACAACAGGTAGAAATGATATCCTATTAGCAAGGCAACCCCTATAAAGGAGTTGTTCTGCAAGGGGTGGCCACAGACCATTTTTCTGTTCTCATCCTTTTTGGCTGTTGTTTTGGCCATTTTGCATTTTGTCATTGCTCTCACCCTTAGAGGCACTGCACAGTAGCATGAGGTGGTGTCTATAACCCATAGAAGTTGCTCAGGTAGTGCAGATCATCCAGGAGGGCACATCAATGTGTGCTGTGGAAAGAAGGGTAGCTGTGTCTGTCAGCACAGTGTTCAGAGCATGGGGCAGATACCAGGAGACAGGCTAGTACACCAGGAGATGTGGAGGGGGTCATAGGAGGGCAACAACCCAGCAGCAGGACCACTACCTCCTCATTTGTGCAAGGAGGAACAGGAGGACCACTGCCAGAGCCCTGCAAAATGACCTCCAGCAGGCCATTAAAATGTATGTCTCTGCTCAAGCTGTCAGAGACTGACTCCATGAGGGTGGAATGAGGGCCCTCATCGTCCAAAAGTAGGTGTTGTGTTTACAGCCCAACACCATGCAAGGTGATTGGCTTTAGCTAGAGAACACCACTATTGGGAGATTCGATATTGGCATTTTAGGAACGCGAAAAAGGATACAACAGATCAGGAATCAGAATGTGTATCACAAACTTTAGAACTACCAAAAAAGAAAAAAGAAAAACGCAGCAGCACAGCCTGAAGCGAGGTTCGGTACACACTCAGTCCTTAATAATGGAACACTGACAGTCTCGGGAGGTGCTCGCGTAGAAAAACAGGAACATACCATATAACACTAGTAGAAAGAACGCGGCAACACTCACCGGACCTGTGATCAAGTCTTGTCTTTATTAGAAAGCATGTAGTACCATCTTCATGGCACGGGGGAGTGGAGGAGCAAAGGAGGTGAGCGGGGAAGGGATGACGACCGTTTCACGCCAAACCGGCGCTTCTACGGGTCCACGGGTTGGCAGTAAGGGAACTTAAAGTGCTAAAACCCAAACCATCCTCTTCCCAATTCTAATATATCAGTTCTAGTTTCCTTATCAGAAGCACATTTGCTCCAGGTAAAACTTTAACATTGGCTTACACTATAATTTTATAATTGGGTTTTATTGGAAGGTGGGTGGGAGATTTGAGTTTCTTTTAATGATAAAATCTCAACAGAAATGAGCAATCACCAGTCAAGAACACTTGGCATCATAGTCTGATGATGGTGCAATACATGATTATGTGCTTGGCATATGAAGTGGTTTTCAGAGGAACAAGAGCATCATAAAGCCATGAACAACAGTGAGAAGGGGATGGTGGGAAAAACTTTGAACTAATAATTTTTAAGAACAAAACTGAAAGCATTGTATATAATTACCATGTAATTACCACATTGTTATTTTATTGCCAATCTTTATGGTGTGCAGTGTGCATACAGTCAGTATAATCTGGTGCTGACACCGAGAAATGGCTACATGCTGACTAGACATGAGCAGCCTCATTCAAAACAAGTGAATTGAGTGAGACTGGGCACATCTACTGTAGGTAGAATCTGGCCAGAAGTATGCAAATTCCATACTTGTGGTCACATGACTGCCCGATCCCGTTACCGGCACTGGAGAATCCTGACAACACGTACTGCGCATGCTGTGAGGATTCACAAGTCTACAGTCACATAAAGTGACTGTAGACTTTTTCCCCAAGCCTGGCCAATTCCTTTATAGAGGATCTATCACCAAGAGGAAAGTAGCCAGTTTTGATCCCAATTTATTCCTGCTCCCCTAAGCAATTAACTTTTTTGCTTTTAAAATCCATCATACGATTCCAGAGATATGAGCCTTTTTATTTTGTGCTAATATTTATTTCTTTACCAAGAGAGAGTGGCGCACTGTGTAATTATGCAAATCTGCTAAAGACACGCCCCTAGAGAAACCCGTGAGCCACGCCTATTTTTAAGAAGACTATAAAAATTAGCACAAAATATGAAGTCTCATATCTCTGGAACTGTATGATGGATTTACAAAAAACAAAAATCAGAATACTGAGGGAAAAAGGGAGTATAAAATATAAGTAAAAACTGCCTCATTTAAACTAGGTGAAAAGTCCCCTGATTAAGCAAACATTATCAACCTTTAGTTGTAATATTTGGCATTTTAGTTGATTTCAATTCATTCACCCTCTTTTGCTTTCTTTCTATATTTGAGTTACTTTTCTTCCGATGATTTCACTTTGCATCATAGTATATTATCTTCTGTCGCTTTGGACTTATAACCTATCATTTCTGTGAGTAGTATTTAAGGCTGAAACTCTTCATTACAAGTAAGTCTGGCGAGAGCCACCACCTACCACTTCCTGGCAGCCGCGAATGTGTCTGAAATACATTGCTTCACTACTTCAGTGGATAATTTATTGGTAAGGTTCCAAAATCTGTTGAGTCTTGGCCACTTCGCTCTGAATTAATAATTTTCCTAATGTGCTGTACTATATAATGACAGACAAGAACGGAGAAGAGAGAAAAGGGAAAGATCACTATTTCTGATTTATACTATACAAGTTGCTGGGGAGGATAATGTAGTAGAAATTTATGATAGTGTCATTGATGCATATCTATAATCAGAAAATAACCTTCATAAAAGACTTGTTAAGGGGCTTCCCATGGTCTGAATGTCTGTGAAAACGATGTTTTATGTTGTATATTGCATGGCTAACCCTTGGGCTTGATGAAGGACTATGTAGCAGATTCAGATGACACCCTACCTGACTCCAAAGATCAGAAATTAAGCTTATTCCCATAGGGCCAAGCAACATTCAGAAGTGCAAGCTCTTGGTGCTTGGAGCATCAGGGTCAGTGATGACCCCTTTACTATTGGCAGGTGATGTGCCCTGTAGAACTGCCATATATGTGTAACGCTGGTGTCCATGGGCCCGGCTTACCCTGGAGGGGCATGACTAAGTGACTGCTGGGTATTCACTAGAGCCTCTGATGGTGAAAATAGGTTTGGCCGTCATTAGACATCAGGTACCATTCTAGGGCAGTTCCCGTGCTTGTAGCAACTGACCAGAGGGTCAGACAGGTACTGAAGGGCAAAGGCAAAGACAAAGTTAGACAATTCGAGATCAGGGCAGGCAGCACAGGTTCCATATGCATAGCCAAGGTCAGGAGTGTCAGTCATGATGGACAGGCAAGCCGGGTTGATTACTAGAGTAAGAGTACAAGCAAGCACATCACACTAGCTGACTAGCTATCTAGAAACCAGGAACCAACGTTCAGGCAAGGAGTGGTGGGAGGAGCTGCCTAAAATATACCCTGCGCACACGGTATAGGCCAGGGTAGCCAATCTCTGCAATATACAGCAAAGGTATATTGCTTCAGAAACTGGCTGTGCCTCCCTATAGCCAGGTGGAACAGCTGGAATATGCAGCCATACGGAGGAGTTCTGCAAGAGGTAAACTCAGTGAGATGGCCTGCCAAGAGGAGAAGCAGTGCAGTGACCACGGTGAGGAGGCCTATAGGTTACTGTCATGACATAGGGAAGGAAAAAAAATAGAAGCAACTCATCTTCCAGTGAGGACAATTCAGTGTGAAAACCACTTGAATTCACAGAGGAACCCTGGTAGACCTTGTTTAGTCTGGATGTAGTGCAGGGAGTGTAGGAACATACCAGGCTGGTATTCAGGTCAGATATAGGAGAGAAGATCCAAGAGGAGTGGGCTCCAGCGTCAATGAGAAAATATTAAAACATAACACAGCTGTGAATAAGGGTTGCTAACATGAAACGGGTAAGTGTATGGATCCTTAATCTTTTTTATGTTTTTTGTTTTTTTCTCACCATGTTTTTAATTGCACAGTAAAAGTAATTTTTTTTTCATTTTTTTCATTGGTTACCAGTCCTCTTGTACCTTCTCTCCCACAACTGCCATGTGCCATCAAAATTCCTAGACTACTAATTCCCATAGCCCATATTGCTTCTGTAAAGCAAGTCTCCCAATAATGCAGTCAACAAGTAGGGCAACATGCTCGCCCTTTACAAAATTGAAATCAAAAATTAACAATTAGAAATTTAAAAACTGATTAAAAAAATAAGAATATTTATCAGTTTAGTGTTTGGTTTCCATTAGTAAAAAAAAACCCAAAATAATTGATACACTAAGTTTGGAGAAGATCTATTGATGCGGTATGATCTGTCAATTCTGAGATGACAACGTCAATGAAGAGGAGCTTCTTTTAGGTAAAAGAAGATAATTAGAATACAAAAGTAACATGCATTTATTGCTTTTATAAGTATGCTATAAAAACTACCAACCAAAATAAAAGCAAACTGCTCATATCCAAGAACAAGAAATAAAAGCAGCCTGACACCTGTATTCTCAAGGTGTTAGCTATGGGTTTTAATTAGCAGCTTGTCAGGATTTTGAGTTTGTTGAGAGAAAGCCACTGGGAGTTGTGTAATAAGTTTGCACACACATCTAAGGTATAGGAAACATACAGACATCTAAAACAGATTGTATTATTACACCTGTATGAAAATACATAAAAAAACTTTAAAGAATAAAAACAGCAGCTAATTAAAATAAACTGAACAGGTCAATATCTACATAGAGGTACTGTACATGTGGGCTCTGTCAATTGCAGAAAGATAAGCATTGAAAGTGTTGGGCCCCATCCTGGTAATATGTCCTTTATCCTGAACCCCATCCTGTTATATATATCTCCCATCCTGGTATATGTCCCCCATTCTTCCGCCGTTTTTTAAAGCATAGAAGAAAAACAATTATACTCACATTCCCTCCACTGCCCTACTGCGAGGGGTCCTTTTCCGAAGATGGCAGCAAACTTCAGCATACACGCGACGGAAGCGCATGACATTACTGCCATGGGTCCTCTGTGAATTGCACGCCAATGTCAGCTGCTGGACTGTGATTGGCTGGCAGTGTGTGTTACAATTCAACTGGACGTCCGGTGATGCACATCCAGTTGAAGCTTCTGCTGACATTGGCGGGCTCTCACCCACACAGGTCCTGTGCGACCACAGTCGTTACGCCCTTGACATGATACCGGCAAACTGAAGGGATTTGTCATGGCACTCCCAGACTAGTTCAGGTGCAAGTGGAATAGGCTTAAAGCAATTTTCCACTTTTGGAAAAGTGATCATGAAAAATATTAGTAAAAAAAATAGTTATTCACTCTTCCCGGGTCCAATGCCAAGGCGACATCACTGCTCATCACCGCTACGCCCATCTCTATGCTTTGGCTGCAGACGTGTACATCTCTGCTGCAGCCAATCACTGATCTGCTCTGCCCGTGTAGAAGATATGAACCTCTAAGCTCAGTGACTGCCTGCAGAAAGGATGTACGATTGTGATGTGTAATCACCACAGCAGCCAAAACACAATGACAGGAAGAATCAAGAACTGGCGCCAGAAGCAGCGAGAATGAACACTGTTAAATGACTGTTAACTGCAAGTATACTCCTGCTAATCCAGAATTTCGAACAACTCAGAACCTCGACGGTGTTAAAGATGCAGAATTCTCTGTATTAATTTTCGGTTTTTATTTTTGCGTTTTTATTATTTTTGATTCTTCATTAAAAAAAAGGAAGAAAAACATAAGTGAACATCTTATCGGGTACAATACGAATGCTTCAATTTTCACACTTCTTAGTAAGTGACAACTTTAAAACAAATTATCGTACCCTGCTTATGGAAAAAATGAAGAAGATGCTTATCGCTTATATTTAGAGCCACTTTGCAACCTTTCATCAGCGGCAAACAAGCTCCTGTACAATAGCATAAAAGAAGTTAACAGGCTCTTTCATATCAAATTATGAGGAACCGAACACTACACGAGTTGTTTTGAACTGGGATATTGATGCAAGATGCGGAGAAGATACAGTAAACATATTAAGGATGATGGAATATTCTAAAGCCGAGAGCTCGAGATATGAAATGTCCTTCAATTTCTAAGTGGAAGGAATGCTCATTTCTTGAAAACAATCTCTGTGCAAATGAGGTTACCGAACGAAATGTTGATCAACTTTCTAATGTCATTGTCTCAGAAGTTCATTACCAGGCAACAGAGCTCAACATCTTTTCCCCGTGATGGGGATGAAAGATATTGTATCATTCTTCTAATGGCACAAACTCACAAACTTGTCTTAGATCAGTGAAAGACCGCAAATAAAATAATATACAGGCCAGAAAGAAATATAAAAAAAAATGCTAAACCATTGGCGAAACGCATTTCAAGCGTGGTGGTGAATATAGGACTTTAATATTGTATTTAAATTGTTCTTTTGATATTCTGGTCTCAATATTATTTTTTTGTTTTATTTTTCTTCTGCGCTTTTTCACACTTGCACGTATTACTGTCATGATGGCTTCGGACTCTGTTCACACTGGGGAGTCTCTTGTGCAGTATTTGACCTTCCTGTTGCTCAGCCTGAGTTTGGGTGTCGGCGGTGGTTTGTTCACTGATGTTCAGCTTGGCAGGAGTTAACTTTTTGATGAGTGGCTGAGGCTGACGGGAACACCTTCTCCCTTTTAGTATGGCTCAGAACATTCCTGGATGCCGACTATAGCATTTGCGTGCCTCTTGCATACTGGTCCCGTGTTGGTGAAGCTGTGGATACTCAAGTCTTTATTTATGAGTTTGGTGAAGTATGCTTTGCTATTTGTTCATTTCGCTATTGGCATTGTGTCGTCCTGATAGTTTGCTTTGTGGTGCAGTTTACTTTATCCTCTGTCGTTCTTTATCTGTGGTTTCCATTACTGTTCACCTCCTGGGGTGGGGGTTGGGGGTTTAGCTCAGAGCTGGACAGAAGATAGGGACAGGTCGGTGATTCGAGCCTCCCTACCATCAAGGGTACCCCCGAGTTAAGTAAAGACAGGGCTCACCCCAGTCTGAGGGGCAGTTCAAGAGCCCAGGTTCCTCATCTCCTGTTTTCCCATTTATTGCCGTGACAATTACTACCACTATGTATTTTTTTCCCCTAGCATACATTAATATATGTTTGTTATCTATTATTTATGGAAAAGGATAAAAAGGAAGATGGACCTTTTTTGCATTGCCGAGGACGTTTCCATAGATGTAATGGAAGAATCCATGAGGGGAAATGTAAAGTTTTGTATTGTCTATACATTTCAAAGTTCACAGACTTCTTCATCAGGACCAAACACATGGAGGATGGAAACTTTATTGTGCTGCCGAGGTCACCAATAATGGTTTAAACAAATGTGATGGAAGAATCCAGTAGACAAAATACAGAGATTTCCATTTTTTTATTGTCTATGCATTCAAAGTTCACAGTCTTCAGGACCAGCCACATGGAGAATGGACTCTTTTGCACTCCTGAGGAGACCAATTGTGGTTTAAACAGGTGTGATGGAAGAATCCAGGAGTCCAAATACAGAGATTTATAGTATTTACTAGATTGTGGCCCGATTCTAACGCATCGGGTATTCTAGAATATACATGTCCCTGTAATATATGGACAATGATGATTCCAGAATTCGCGGCAGACTGTGCCCGTCGCTGATTGGTCGAGGCAACCTTTATGACATCGTCGCCATGGCAACCATTATGACATCTACGTCGATAATGTGCCCATTGCTGAATCAGAAACGTGAGATGTCTACGTCCTTTATGACATCATCGTTGCTGTGCCCGTTGCTGATTGGTCAAGGCCTGGCGGCCTCGACCAATCAGACGCGGGATTTCTACGTCCTTTATGACATCACCGTCGCTGTGCCCGTTGCTGATTGGTCGAGGCCTGGCGGCCTCGACCAATCAGAGACGCGGGATTTCTACGTCGATGCTGTGCCGGTCTCTGATTGGTCAAGTCCTGGCGGCCTCGACCAATCAGAGAGCCGGGATTTCCAGGACAGACAGACAGACAGACAGACAGACAGACAGACGGAAAAACCCTTAGACAATTATATATATAGATTATCTACACATTTGAAAGTTAACAAATTTCTTCATCAGGACCAACCACATGAGGGAACTTTGAAATCCATATTTAATAAAAACTGCAAATCTCTGTATTTCTCCACTTATATTCATCTATCATATGTTAAGGACTGGCGGAACGCACCAAGTATAGATGGTAAGAAACTAGGTGCGTTCGCAGTCCGAGGTCCACCGTGCAGGTAAAAGACCCTGCAGCTAGCAAGACGGACAATATGGCGGTACACTAAAGGATACACGCGTGGGTTAAACCTCACCCAGCGTGAAGAAAGCGATCCTGTTAATTCACAGGACCGCAGTACCGCACTAGTGCGCGAGCAAGTGGTCAGCGGACTTAACCCCAGAAGGGATTGGAGCCCGATTAGACCCTTGCTGGTGTAACACCGCAACTGGGTGTGTAGAGAACCTTAAGAAATATAAGTGCACAAGAGTGCGAGTGATGCCGCACTAACGGACGCCACTAACCACCCAGACTCGGGTATGGAAAGCGCAAGGCAGGCGCACGGCGCCGTACTGGCTGGCACAGCTACAGGACGCTGAGATGTGTGTTTAGTGCTGTAGGCTAAGTCGGGCGCTAGATAGCAGCCATACACCTTCCGCGAACAGACATTCAATAGGGTAGGGGTTTCCAAGGACGACTTGCACTCACAACATACACACATTAGCAATTGTTTGACAATACTAGCGCATGGCCGTGCGGTCATGCGCAGTTTATATAGCAGCAGCACAGGAAGTGGCCACAGCACTTTTGCCCTTCTAGGACCTGCCAAGAGGACCAATGGAATGTGCTGCAGAGCCTGAGCACATGACCCTCGATCTCCAACGGGAGACCTTACGCTGGGCATGCTCAGTACATGCAGACAAGGACTTAGTCCCAGAGAAGTCCGCTCGCTGCTGACCAGCACTGACTTTAATGGCAGAGACTGGAGAAGCAGCACTAACTCTCAGAACAGAGTGAGAACGAGCAAGACGCTGGGACCGACGTCCTTGCTGAGCAGGCTCCACTGTGGCTGGACAAGAATGGGAGACCGCAGCGGAAGTAGCTCGAGATTCCCCCCGTGCAGAAGCGGGAACTCGACCCCTAACATTACCCCCCCTCCTTGGGCCTCGCTACGTTCGAAGGCAGCAATGAGCTGCGGAGCCCGAATGTGCTCCACAGGCTCCCAGGTTCTATCCTCTGGACCATGACCCTTCCAATCCACCAAATAAAATTTTTTGCCACGTACCACCTTGCTTCCCACAATAGCATTCACCTCAAACTCATCCGTGGATGAACCCGATGTCCCAGCAGATAACTCAGAAAACCGAGACAAACGAACGGGCTTTAAGAGGGAAACGTGAAAGGTATCGGTGATACCAAGGCGTGGAGGAATGGCCAAACGGTAAACCACAGGGTTGACCTGTTCCAGAACCTTAAACGGGCCAATGTAGCGAGGAGCAAACTTAGTGGACTCAACTCGCAGCCTGATGTTACGGGCGGAGAGCCACACTAAGTCGCCGGGAGCAAAGACCGGAGCGGGACGCCGGTGTGTATCAGCCGAAACCCTCATTCTCTCCTTGGAGGCCCGAATGGCATCCTGTGTGCGGTCCCAGATGTCCCGTGCCTCCACCGCCCAGTCTGCCACCCTAGAATCGGTGGATGACACGGGCATGGGCACAGGAACACGCGGATGCTGGCCGTAATTAAGAAGAAAAGGAGTTTGGCCAGTGGAATCGGCTACGGCGTTGTTCAAGGCAAATTCCGCCCAAGGTAGCAAAGATGCCCAGTCATCCTGCCTAGCGGAGACGAAATGTCGCAAATATGTCACCAGAATCTGGTTGGTTCTCTCCACCAACCCATTCGTCTCGGGATGATATGCAGAGGAGAGGTTTAACTCTATGCTGAGCAAACGGCAGAGCTCTCTCCAAAACCGAGACGCGAACTGGGGACCCTGATCGCTGACAATCTTATCAGGCATACCATGCAATCGGAAAACATGCTTCATGAACAACACCGCCAAGGCCCGTGCTGAGGGTAACCGAGGAAGCGGTACCAAATGTACCATCTTAGAGAAATGGTCGGTGACAACCCAAATAATGGAGCAGCCACGCGACTTGGGTAAGCCCACCACAAAGTCCATTCCGACCATCTCCCAGGGCCTGTCTGCCACCGGTAGAGGGTAAAGCAACCCAGCAGGCCGTTGCCGAGGAGACCGATTCTGGGCGCAAGAAACGCACGCCTGAATATAGTCCTTGACATCTCGGACCATATGCGGCCACCAATATGTTCTCGCCAAAAGCTCAGATGTCCTCTTGGTCCCAAAATGCCCACCCACTCTGGAGGAGTGAGCCCAAGAGAGAACCTCCGGTCGCAAGTTAGCTGGCACGAAAGTCTTGCCCGGGGGCACAGACTCCAGCGAAACTGGAGCTACAGTTCTCAGGCTCTCAGGCGGGACAATAAGCCGAGGCTCCTCCTCCTCCTCCTCAGATGACACTACGGAGCGGGAGAGAGCGTCGGCACGAACGTTCTTCTCCCCGGAGAGAAAATGGAGGGTAAAATGGAACCGGGAGAAAAACAGGGACCATCTAGCCTGGCGAGAATTTAGCCGCTGGGCCGTCTGTATATACACCAAGTTCTTGTGGTCAGTGAAGACTTGGAAGGGAAAGCGAGCTCCCTCCAAGAGGTGTCTCCACTCTGAAAAAGCCAACTTCATGGCTAGCAACTCCCTGTCCCCGATGGAATAATTCCTCTCCGCTGGTGTGAAAGTTTTGGAGAAGAAGAAGCAAGGATGCTTCCGACCTTGAGCATCCTTTTGGAAAAGGACTGCTCCAGCACCAACGGATGAGGCATCCACCTCCAAGATGAATGGTTTATCTACATCGGGGCGATGTAGGATGGGAGCGCTAGCGAAGTGTGACTTAATCGAGAGAAAGGCCTTGGAGACCTCCTCTGACCACAACTTGGGATTTGCTCCCTTCTTGGTGAGGGCGACCAAGGGAGCTACCAAAGTTGAGAAGTGTGGAATGAACTGGCGATAGTAATTAATGAACCCCATAAAGCGCTGCACCGCTTTAAGAGAATGGGGTTCCTGCCAGTCCATTACCGCCTGTAGCTTGGCAGGATCCATAGCCAAACCCTGGGCAGAAATGATATAACCAAGGAAAGGCAAGGACTCCTGCTCAAACACACACTTCTCCAACTTAGCGTAGAGGGAGTTTGCCCGTAAGAGGTCGAAGACTTTGCGAACATCTCTCCGATGGGAGTCTATATCTGGAGAGTAGATGAGAATGTTGTTATGGCTGGCAATCAGGCAACACAGCGTGCAGTAATCAGCGCACATACAGAGATCGGGCAATAACCAAAAACAATAGGACGAGCTCTGAGATGTGGAATCTCTGTAGACTGCAGTACCTGATCTATCCTCACACAACTATAAGCAGCAGTGGATTGCGCCTAACACTACCTATGCAACTCGACACTGCCTGAGGAGCTGACTAGCCTGAAGATAGAAATACAAGCCTGACTTACCTCAGAGAAATACCCCAAAGGAATAGGCAGCCCCCACATATAATAACTGTTAGCAAGATGAAAAGACAAACGTAGGAATGAAATAGATTCAGCAAAGTGAGGCCCGATATTCTAGACAGAGCGAGGATAGCAAAGAGAACTATGCAGTCTACAAAAAACCCTAAAACGAAAACCACGCAAAGGGGCAAAAAGACCCACCGTGCCGAACTAACAGCACGGCGGTGCACCCCTTTGCTTCTCAGAGCTTCCAGCAAAAGTTAATAGCAAGCTGGACAGAAAAAACAGAAAACAAACTAGAAGCACTTATCTAGCAGAGCAGCAGGCCCAAGGAAAGATGCAGTAGCTCAGATCCAACACTGGAACATTGACAAGGAGCAAGGAAGACAGACTCAGGTGGAGCTAAATAGCAAGGCAGCCAACGAGCTCACCAAAACACCTGAGGGAGGAAGCCCAGAGACTGCAATACCACTTGTGACCACAGAAGTGAACTCAGCCACAGAATTCACAACAGTACCCCCCCCTTGAGGAGGGGTCACCGAACCCTCACCAGAACCCCCAGGCCGACCAGGATGAGCCACATGAAAGGCACGAACAAGATCTGGGGCATGGACATCAGAGGCAAAAACCCAGGAATTATCTTCCTGAGCATAACCCTTCCATTTGACCAGATACTGGAGTTTCCGTCTAGAGACACGAGAATCCAAAATCTTCTCCACAATATACTCCAATTCCCCCTCCACCAAAACAGGGGCAGGAGGCTCCACAGATGGAACCATAGGTGCCACGTATCTCCTCAACAACGACCTATGGAATACATTATGTATGGAAAAGGAGTCTGGGAGGGTCAGACGAAAAGACACCGGATTGAGAATCTCAGAAATCCTATACGGACCAATAAAACGAGGTTTAAATTTAGGAGAGGAAACCTTCATAGGAATATGACGAGAAGATAACCAAACCAGATCCCCAACACGAAGTCGGGGTCCCACACGGCGTCTGCGATTAGCGAAAAGCTGAGCCTTCTCCTGGGACAAGGTCAAATTGTCCACTACCTGAGTCCAGATCTGCTGCAACCTGTCCACCACAGAATCCACACCAGGACAGTCCGAAGACTCAACCTGTCCTGAAGAGAAACGAGGATGGAACCCAGAATTGCAGAAAAATGGAGAGACCAAGGTAGCCGAGCTGGCCCGATTATTAAGGGCGAACTCAGCCAACGGCAAAAATGACACCCAATCATCCTGGTCAGCGGAAACAAAACATCTCAGATATGTTTCCAAGGTCTGATTGGTTCGTTCGGTCTGGCCATTAGTCTGAGGATGGAAGGCCGAGGAGAAAGATAGGTCAATGCCCATCCTACCACAAAAGGCTCGCCAGAACCTCGAGACAAACTGGGAACCTCTGTCAGAAACAATATTCTCAGGAATGCCATGTAAACGAACCACATGCTGGAAGAACAAAGGCACCAAATCAGAGGAGGAAGGCAATTTAACCAAGGGCACCAGATGGACCATTTTAGAAAAGCGATCACAGACCACCCAAATGACCGACATTTTTTGAGAAACGGGAAGGTCAGAAATGAAATCCATCGAAATATGTGTCCAAGGCCTCTTCGGGACCGGCAAGGGCAAAAGCAACCCACTGGCACGTGAACAGCAGGGCTTAGCCCTAGCACAAATTCCACAGGACTGCACAAAAGCACGCACATCCCGTGACAGAGATGGCCACCAGAAGGATCTAGCAACCAACTCCCTGGTACCAAAGATTCCTGGATGACCGGCCAGCACCGAACAATGAAGTTCAGAGATAACTTTACTAGTCCACCTATCAGGGACGAACAGTTTCTCGGCCGGACAACGATCAGGTTTATTAGCCTGAAATTTCTGCAACACTCTCCGCAAATCAGGGGAGATGGCAGACACAATGACTCCTTCCTTGAGGATACTCGCCGGCTCAGATAACCCCGGAGAGTCGGGCACAAAACTCCTAGACAGAGCATCCGCCTTCACATTTTTAGAGCCCGGAAGGTATGAAATCACAAAATCAAAACGAGCAAAAAATAACGACCAACGGGCCTGTCTAGGATTCAAGCGCTTGGCAGACTCAAGATAAGTAAGGTTCTTATGATCAGTCAAAACCACCACGCGATGCTTAGCACCCTCAAGCCAATGACGCCACTCCTCGAATGCCCACTTCATGGCCAGCAACTCTCGGTTGCCCACATCATAATTACGCTCAGCAGCAGAAAATTTCCTGGAAAAGAAAGCACATGGTTTGAACACTGAGCAACCAGAACCTCTCTGTGACAAAACCGCCCCTGCACCAATCTCAGAAGCATCAACCTCGACCTGGAACGGAAGAGAAACATCAGGTTGACACAACACAGGGGCACAGCAAAAACAACGCTTCAACTCCTGAAAAGCTTCCACGGCAGCAGAAGACCAATTAACCAAATCAGCACCCTTCTTGGTCAAATCGGTCAATGGTCTGGCAATGCTAGAAAAATTACAGATGAAGCGACGATAAAAATTAGCAAAGCCCAGGAATTTCTGCAGACTTTTTAGAGATGTCGGCTGAGTCCAATCCTGGATGGCCTGAACCTTAACCGGATCCATCTCGATAGTAGAAGGGGAAAAGATGAACCCCAAAAATGAAACTTTCTGCACACCGAAGAGACACTTTGATCCCTTCACGAACAAGGAATTAGCACGCAGTACCTGGAAAACCATTCTGACTTGCTTCACATGAGACTCCCAATCATCTGAGAAGATCAAAATGTCATCCAAGTAAACAATCAAGAATTTATCCAGATACTCACGGAAAATGTCATGCATAAAAGACTGAAAAACAGATGGAGCATTGGCAAGTCCGAACGGCATCACCAGATACTCAAAATGACCCTCGGGCGTATTAAATGCCGTTTTCCATTCATCTCCCTGCCTGATTCTCACCAGATTATACGCACCACGAAGATCAATCTTAGTAAACCAACTAGCCCCCTTAATCCGAGCAAACAAGTCAGAAATCAATGGCAAGGGATACTGAAACTTAACAGTGATCTTATTAAGAAGGCGGTAATCAATACACGGTCTTAGCGAACCATCCTTCTTGGCTACAAAAAAGAACCCTGCTCCCAATGGTGACGACGATGGGCGAATATGTCCCTTCTCCAGGGACTCCTTCACATAACTGCGCATAGCGGTGTGTTCAGGTACGGACAAATTAAATAAACGACCCTTAGGGAATTTACTACCAGGAATCAAATCGATAGCACAATCACAATTCCTATGCGGAGGTAGGGCATCAGACTTGGACTCTTCAAATACATCCTGAAAGTCCGACAAGAACTCTGGGATGTCAGAAGGAATGGATGACGAAATTGACAAAAATGGAACATCACCATGTACTCCCTGACAACCCCAGCTGGTTACCGACATAGAGTTCCAATCCAATACTGGATTATGGGTTTGTAGCCATGGCAACCCCAACACGACCACATCATGCAAATTATGCAGTACCAGAAAGCGAATAACTTCCTGATGTGCAGGAGCCATGCACATGGTCAGCTGGGCCCAGTACTGAGGCTTATTCTTGGCCAAAGGTGTAGCATCAATTCCTCTCAACGGAATAGGACACCGCAAAGGCTCCAAGAAAAATCCACAACGTTTAGCATAATCCAAATCCATCAGATTCAGGGCAGCGCCTGAATCCACAAACGCCATGACAGAATACGATGACAAAGAGCACATTAAGGTAATGGACAAAAGGAATTTGGACTGTACAGTACCAATAACGGCAGAGCTATCGAACCGCCTAGTGCGTTTAGGACAATTAGAAATAGCATGAGTAGAATCACCACAATAGAAACACAGTCTGTTCAGACGTCTGTGTTCTTGCCGTTCTACTTTAGTCATAGTCCTGTCGCACTGCATAGGCTCAGGTTTACTCTCAGACAATACCGCCAGATGGTGCACAGATTTACGCTCGCGCAAGCGACGACCGATCTGAATGGCCAAGGACATAGACTCATTCAAACCAGCAGGCATAGGAAATCCCACCATTACATCCTTAAGAGCTTCAGAGAGACCCTTTCTGAACAAGGCCGCTAGTGCAGATTCATTCCACAGAGTGAGTACTGACCACCTCCTAAATTTCTGACAATATACTTCTACATCATCCTGACCCTGGCATAAAGCCAGCAGATTTTTCTCAGCCTGATCCACTGAATTAGGCTCATCGTAAAGCAATCCCAGCGCCTGGAAAAATGCATCAACA
Organism: Ranitomeya imitator; assembly: GCF_032444005.1. Classification (NCBI taxonomy): domain Eukaryota; kingdom Metazoa; phylum Chordata; class Amphibia; order Anura; family Dendrobatidae; genus Ranitomeya; species Ranitomeya imitator. The sequence continues at coordinate 128,096,727 of NC_091290.1, forward strand.
TTACTCAATGCAGAATCTCCTGGTGCAAGAGAAAACGCCCAGTCCTGTGGGTCGCCGCGCAAAAAAGAAATAATAATCAAAACCTGTTGAATAGGATTACCAGAAGAATGAGGTTTCAAGGCCAAAAATAGCTTACAATTATTTCTGAAGCTCAGGAACTTAGTTCTGTCACCAAAAAACAAATCAGGAATCGGAATTCTTGGTTCTAGCATCGATTTCTGATCAATAGTATCTTGAATCTTTTGTACATTTACAACGAGATTATCCATTGAGGAGCACAGAGCCTGAATATCCATGTCCACAGCTGTGTCCTGAAGCACTCTAATGTCTAGGGGAAAAAAAAGACTGAAGACAGAGCTAAGAAAAAAAAATGATGTCAGGATTTCTTTTTTCCCTCTATTGGGAATCATTGGTGTGGCTCCTTGTACTGTTATGGCTGGCAATCAGGCAACACAGCGTGCAGTAATCAGCGCACATACAGAGATCGGGCAATAACCAAAAACAATAGGACGAGCTCTGAGATGTGGAATCTCTGTAGACTGCAGTACCTGATCTATCCTCACACAACTATAAGCAGCAGTGGATTGCGCCTAACACTACCTATGCAACTCGACACTGCCTGAGGAGCTGACTAGCCTGAAGATAGAAATACAAGCCTGACTTACCTCAGAGAAATACCCCAAAGGAATAGGCAGCCCCCACATATAATAACTGTTAGCAAGATGAAAAGACAAACGTAGGAATGAAATAGATTCAGCAAAGTGAGGCCCGATATTCTAGACAGAGCGAGGATAGCAAAGAGAACTATGCAGTCTACAAAAAACCCTAAAACGAAAACCACGCAAAGGGGCAAAAAGACCCACCGTGCCGAACTAACAGCACGGCGGTGCACCCCTTTGCTTCTCAGAGCTTCCAGCAAAAGTTAATAGCAAGCTGGACAGAAAAAAACAGAAAACAAACTAGAAGCACTTATCTAGCAGAGCAGCAGGCCCAAGGAAAGATGCAGTAGCTCAGATCCAACACTGGAACATTGACAAGGAGCAAGGAAGACAGACTCAGGTGGAGCTAAATAGCAAGGCAGCCAACGAGCTCACCAAAACACCTGAGGGAGGAAGCCCAGAGACTGCAATACCACTTGTGACCACAGAAGTGAACTCAGCCACAGAATTCACAACAGAATGTCATCCAGATAGACTACGACCGAGGTGGTGAGCATATCCCGAAAGATGTCGTTCACAAAGTCTTGGAAAACGGCTGGGGCATTACAGAGCCCAAAGGGCATCACTAGATATTCATAGTGTCCATCCCTGGTGTTAAAAGCCGTCTTCCATTCATCCCCCTCACGGATGCGAATCAGGTTGTAAGCACCCCGCAGATCTAACTTTGTAAATACCTTTGCTCCCCGTAGCCTATCAAAGAGCTCAGATATCAGGGGTAATGGGTACTTGTTCTTAACGGTAATGGCGTTAAGACCCCTGTAGTCTATGCATGGACGTAAGTCTCCAGTCTTCTTCTGTACGAAGAAGAACCCAGCCCCTGCCGGTGACACTGACTTCCTAATGAATCCTCTTGCCAGATTCTCCTGAATATACTGGGACATTGCCTCCGTCTCCGGGAGAGATAACGGGTAGACTCGACCCCGGGGAGGCTCAGCACCAGGCAAGAGGTCGATAGGACAGTCATAGGGGCGGTGAGGCGGAAGAGTCTCCGCAGCTCTTTTGGAGAACACGTCTGCATGGGACCAATAGTGCTTGGGGAGAGAGGAAAGATCTGCGGGTACCTGTGTAGTAGCAACCTGAACGCACTCCCTCTGACATCTACCCTCACAGGATTTACTCCATCCCAAAATTCTGCCAGAGGACCACTCAATATGAGGAGAATGGTAGCGAAGCCATGGCATCCCCAACAGGACCTCATCAATTCCCTCAGGAATGACTAATAGGGAGATTATCTCCTGATGTGATGGAGACACAGATAGCGTGAAAGGAATGGTTTGGTGGGTAATCTGTGAAGGTAGTGTTGACCCATTTACCACTCGAACGGTCACTGGCTGGGCAAGCATCACCAAGGGTATTGCGTGACGCTGGGCAAAGGCGGAGGACATAAAGTTACCCTCTGCCCCAGAATCCAAGCATAGCTCGACCGTAAGAGTGGATGGGCCTATGGTAATTGTCCCCTTGAAGGACAACTTTGAGGCAAACGTCGCCGTGTCTAGTGTACCTCCTCCAACTGCCACTAGACGCTGACGTTTCCCCGACCGCTGAGGACTCTTGGAGGCAAGACGTCCTGACTGCTGGCAAACATGACGGACCTTATGTGCACGAGCGGACTGAGACTTGGATCCCGCTCGTGTCACCTCCAAGGTCTCATGTGACTCAGATGCCTGGACTGGAGATTCCAAAGGTTTGGCGAAGGTAGGAGCCAGCCGAAACCTCTGCCTACACTGGGCTCGTTCCAACCTCCGCTCGTTAAAACGGAGGTCTATACGAGTAGAAATAGATATTAACTCCTCCAGTGTGGCAGGAATCTCCCTAGTGGCCAGAGCGTCCTTAACATGGTCAGCCAGGCCCCTCCAGAATATGGGGATAAGGGCTTTATCCGACCACTCCAGCTCGCAAGCTAAAGTACGGAATCGGACGGAAAAATGGCTGACCAAGGACTTACCCTGAGTTAATGCCAGTAGTTGGAGCGCTGTATCATGGGTGAGTTGAGGTCCTAGAAAGACCTTTTTCAGCGTGCCCAGAAACAACGGAGCACTCTGCACCACATGATCATCACGCTCCCACAGCGGCGTAGCCCACTCCAAAGCCCTGTCCGACAACAGCGAGACAATAAATCCCACCTTAGCCCGCTCTGTAGGAAAACGTGCAGCCAGGAGCTCGAGGTGGATAGAGCACTGACTCACGAATCCCCTACAAGTTTTGCAATCACCAGAAAATTTTTCTGGCAACGGGAGGCGGGATAATGTCGGGACAGGGGTGGCAGTGGACAAGGTTGCTGCCGCCATGCCAGCAGCCTTTACAGCAACTGCGGTAACATCCACAGCTGAGGTTGAGTTCTCGAGAACCTTCAACCTACCCTCCAACTGCTGGATATACCGCAAAGATTGCTGAATGTCCGCCATACTAGCCAGACCTTGGCGCTAGTATTATGTTAAGGACTGGCGGAACGCACCAAGTATAGATGGTAAGAAACTAGGTGCGTTCGCAGTCCGAGGTCCACCGTGCAGGTAAAAGACCCTGCAGCTAGCAAGACGGACAATATGGCGGTACACTAAAGGATACACGCGTGGGTTAAACCTCACCCAGCGTGAAGAAAGCGATCCTGTTAATTCACAGGACCGCAGTACCGCACTAGTGCGTGAGCAAGTGGTCAGCGGACTTAACCCCAGAAGGGATTGGAGCCCGATTAGACCCTTGCTGGTGTAACACCGCAACTGGGTGTGTAGAGAACCTTAAGAAATATAAGTGCACAAGAGTGCGAGCGATGCCGCACTAACGGACGCCACTAACCACCCAGACTCGGGTATGGAAAGCGCAAGGCAGGCGCACGGCGCCGTACTGGCTGGCACAGCTACAGGACGCTGAGATGTGTGTTTAGTATTGTAGGCTAAGTCGGGCGCTAGATAGCAGCCATACACCTTCCGCGAACAGACATTCAATAGGGTAGGGGTTTCCAAGGACGACTTGCACTCACAACATACACACATTAGCAATTGTTTGACAATACTAGCGCATGGCCGTGCGGTCATGCGCAGTTTATATAGCAGCAGCACAGGAAGTTGCCACAGCACTTTTGCCCTTCTAGGACCTGCCAAGAGGACCAATGGAATGTGCTGCAGAGCCTGAGCACATGACCCTCGATCTCCAACGGGAGACCTTACGCTGGGCATGCTCAGTACATGCAGACAAGGACTTAGTCCCAGAGAAGTCCGCTCGCTGCTGACCAGCACTGACTTTAATGGCAGAGACTGGAGAAGCAGCACTAACTCTCAGAACAGAGTGAGAACGAGCAAGACGCTGGGACCGACGTCCTTGCTGAGCAGGCTCCACTGCGGCTGGACAAGAATGGGAGACCGCAGCGGAAGTAGCTCGAGATTCCCCCCGTGCAGAAGCGGGAACTCGACCCCTAACATCATATCTGTAAAAACCACAATTTCTTTCATTGGCAGAGGAAAAAAGGTCCATCATCTGTTTTATCCTCTTCCTTGAATTCATTTTGTGGATTTACAGCAGTTATTGTTTCTAGCTTTTAAGGTGTTGCGGCCTCACAACCCTGCCAGGTGAGCCCATCCCTGTATCTACTGTTTATCCATTATCTACCAGGTAACACCCTATATTGAGCTATTGACTTATAGCTCATCCTACAGTGTCAATTTTAGGACATGATAATTTATTAAAGTCGAACATCAGAAATACTCTGTTTGATACCTGATTCCGATACTTGAGTCTGATGCCTGACTTTGATGCCTGATTCTGATACCTGAGTCTGATACACGACTCTGATACCTTACTTTGATACCTGATTTTAATACCTGACTCTGATACCTGATTCTGATACCTGACTCTGATACCTGATTCTGATACATGATTCTAATACCTGACTCTGAAACCTGACTCTGATACCTGGTTCTGATACCTGGTTCTGATACCTGTCTCTGATACCTGAATCTTATAGCTGACTCTTATAGCTGACTCTGATACTTGACTCTGATGCCTGATTCTGATACCTGAGTCTAATACATGATTCCGATACCTGACTCACTTTGATGAGTGAAGAAAGTCACATATCATATGTCAGAATGAAAATCAAAATTATTTTTCCACTCACTGAGAGCTGGCAAAGCAGATTTCATAGCCAAAGAAAATTATTACTAGGTATCACTTGACCTTGTAGTACAATAGTATGACTGCCGTCTCTAGCACTGAGATACAAACCCCTTATTTGAATTTGTTTTAATTATGCAAGTTACCACACAAACTCCAATCATGTTACACTTTTAATATCTCTCATTCTTATTATACTCCTGACGTGTTAGCAAAGAATTTCAGACATGCTGTGTATTTACATGGTAAATCACATGGCCAAAGAAATTGAGTGGGAGGCACTAATTTATTATATATCTATTTCCAAGTGACTGTACATTTACTTAATGTCATAGGAAAGGGTTTAATTATCAAATTACTTTATAGATGTAAATACACATCATGTCTGAAACTCTTTGCTAACAGGTCAGGAGGATAATAAGAATGTCAGATATTAAGGTAGCATATGTTAAAAACAAAGTTTACTTTCACTGTGTTAGGCGCTTGGATTTTCCCACTGTACGGAAGAGATCCCAAGCCTTGTTTGGCCCTGCGGTCTCCCACTCGGGTCCAGCAACTGGGACTGCTCCTCAGCATAGGCATCGGTACCAGTGTCTTGCTCATGTTCATGCCATGCATTTGGTTCCTGCTGACTCTCAAGCTAAGCCTTTGGAAACTACTGGAATACAGGTGCAGCCTTACGCTCTGGAGGCTAATTCCAGAAATCACCATACTTCTTATTGTTGGTCGGACGTCAGCTGCTCTGGTGAGATGGCAGCTCCGGATTTGTCCACGGGCAAGGTCCCGTCCAACTGGATTTGAACTTAGTGTATAAAAGGCTCTCAGAGGTGCATGCCAGTGCACTGGAATCATTTGTGTGTGGCTGTTGCCAGTGGATACTCTACCACTCTGTCTGCATGTGTTGTGTGTCTGTCTAGCCTTAGACTGTACACGTGGCAGGCAGCTAGCATCAGTGGGGGCAATTAGCTGTTGGCTTAGCATCTGTTACCTACATGTGTGCGGTTAGCACAGTGGAGTTCCAGAGCAAGCACAACCCTAGTCAGGGTATTATGCAGAGCATCTGTTCCGTTTCTGTGTGCGAATGACACAGCTCAGTTGCAGAACATCTCTTTCATTTCTGTGTGCAAGTAACACAGCTCAGTTGCAGAGCATCTCTGTCATTTCTGTTTGTGAGTGACACAGCTCAGGTGCAGAGCATCTGTTTCGCCTCTGTGTGCAAGTTCACGTGTTTGTTCTGTGATGTTCAACAGGACATAACACTTAGTACTCCTTTGAACTATTCCTTTCTGTGTATAAGAAAGATTGAGAGATAGAGAGTGAGTAAGAGATAGAGAATAAGTGAAAGAATGAGCGAACAAGAAAGCCCGCCAGTATATCGTCTGACTTAAAAAATAATTATTTTACAATTGTCCTGCTTTTTGATGCAAGAAGATTGGAAAATGTGTATACATTTAATATAAACACAGCCAAATAAATACCAGATACACAATTTCATGAATTAATTACACTGGCACTGCTGCTATCTCTTGACTTATATACAGTATCTCTCTCCCTATTGGTTGCAACAATGTTTTTCAGACTTCTACTCTGATTTTCTTGCAATTATTCTACGTATTCCTGAATGGTTTGCTTGTCGAATGTTTTAAGGATTGTCATCCTGTCTCTGCTCTTGAGCTCTAATGTTCTCTCACTAAAATTAGCTGCTGCATTCCCTGCCTCGGCTTTTATACAGGCTATGATAGTCTCTCTTAATTTCCTGTGCTATACCATGTGATGTAATAACTCCAAGGCATTAGCGGGAAGCCCGTGCAGTCGCTTCTGAGGTCATATGAGCCTTCTGTGAATGATGCAGTTTTCGCAAATGTGTATAATGTCAAAGCACACTTTTTTTTTACATTCACGCAAATCGCATCTTGAGTTGTTAGAATTCAACGGGATTTGTGAATTCATGAAATTCAAATCGAAGTAGATTCGATCATCTCTAGCAAATACACTCTCAAAGAAAAAAGAAACAACTTTTCAGAAATTTCTTCGTGCTTGTTTCGGCAAGATTTTATTAAAAACTTTGCTTTTATGTTTTTATTATCACTCACGCTGCTTTCATAACGCACATGAATCACTTTGTATAGAATAGGATGTTGCGGAAGGGGCATTTTAGGAAAATCTGTGGACTATTGAGAATGGTAAAATAGTTTTATTCTCCATTTTGAACAAATTCCAATCATGATCGTTCTATGATTTTGCCTAATGGACGTCTCATCACCGTTTTCATGTCGGCAAGTTTGTTTATGTAGTTGAATGGTTAATTCTTTTGCATCTCCCTCGTGGGTCTCAGTTCTAGATTTTTGCGCACTAAGTAATTACGGTCACGATGGCTTGAAATCTACTCTTTAGCAGTTTGTCAGGTGTCACATTTTGTGCCTTTAACTAATCACAATTAATTTGAATTGCATATTGATTTTACAGAAATCATTAGAAACCTCATGCTGAAAAGACTCTCCCTCACAGCGACAATTAGTAAAGCCCCAAACGTGAGACATTTACAAAGGAATTAGGTTTCAATTACATTATAGTGTTATTAAAGGCTGGGGATGTTATGAATATAACTATGCTTTTATAACTGTTCGATAAAGAAACGGATTGAGATGTCGAGGTAATTATTATTATTGCACCCCTTGGCTTTAAAAAAGAAAAATTAAAATGCAAATTAAGTTTTTTTCATCTTTGTCCTGTTCAGAAATTATAATTTAAGGCAAATATGTACTGCGCTTTAGTCATATACCAAATTAGGAACGGTAAAAGTAAAGTGCTACCTTAAAGTGCTACTTCAAAATATCACCTACAGATATGTCCAACTTTACTTTTCCACTTACTTCATGAAAGATTTACGTTTTATACATATACGTATATATCATTGGTGCAAATTGGGAAAACAAAAGTTAAGAGGGTCTGTACCATCCCCGAAGCAGGTAAAATTGTGCATTATGATGAGTTATTGGACTGCAAATGAACCATATTTTTTTTTCCACAGGGGCCTTCTTCTGTCTGTGCTCTCTCCTGAATCACAACATAGTTGCAAAACTCTCAAAAGCCGGTAACTCACATCATAACCCCTGGGTGGATTCATATAAATACATAAACACAAAACATTTCCCAACAGAGTATCATGAAAACCAGTTTTTTTTTGTTAAAGATGAACATCCTCAGCCTCTCATCTGGGAATACTTTGAAGATAATGGATGGAGAACACATTTGTATGCTCCATATAAATGGATCCTGGTTTGATTTTAAAGTGGAAATGACTTCAAACTCAAAACCAGGTTTCAATTAAAATATTTTCAAGTGATTTTTCACAATTAACAGTCATTTATATGCATACATGAGGGACAACGCTATTTCTGGCTATAAGATGACATTAATCTTGCAATTTCATCTATTTTCCCATCTGTAGGCTTTATTTGCAATCCACTCTGAGCTAGTAGGAGGAAACAAGCTGCTATAATATTTCCATATACGACACAGCACGCAGAGTGGGATTCCCATTCTTCATTCCTTTGTTAACTCACAGAGAGAAGCAGCAGCAACATGGAGGAAATAATACAACAATCCTGATCTTTGCATGTGAATCAAACTCTGGGGTGAGGTAAAAGTCTTGTCATAAAGCTCAGCATAATCTGTCTTTGTCTAGATCTCCTTGTTTTCTCTCTCTGCTCCTCATTCTTCCTCTTTCTTTCCCCTCTTTTTACAGAATATAATAGGAGGTACTTGCAGTCTTTCTTGTCTTGAACAAGATATATGTTGGCTATTTTTCATAGTATTTAATATATTCAGCAGATGTTGGATGGGAAGAAGTGGTTGATATATGAAGAAAGAGGCAGAATTCTCTTATAGGTTATATTACAGCTTTTCTACCAGATCCTCATCTGCTAAAGCCTAAAGATGCCTTAGTCTAACTATTAGCATATGTCAGCTTTTGTAAAACTCACCTAATTTATCTTAAGAACAGCTACCTATCTTTTATTTAAGTTTTAACATTGTGCGGTACAATATTGACTGGGGTCTGAGTACCGTCCTTTCAAGTAATTTTATAGAATACATTATTCTATGTGTTTTCATGATGAACAACAGTATTTCTGTCCATTACATTGTATGACTTGTATCATGTATTTTCACACAGTTTCCTTTCAGTAAGCTTTATCTCTAAGCTAGTGGAAAGAAACTAGCTGCTATGATGTCTCCCATAGCCAGCACACCACACAAAAAAAGATTCCTGTTCTTCATTTCATTAGTACAGAGACAAGCAGTAGAAGCACGGAGGAAATTACACAGCAGCAATGATCATTGGATATATGAATCCAGCACTGATAGAGGTAAAAGACTTGTTAGAAAGCTCAGCGTGAATTTTTGGTCCCACTGCTTGTTTCCTTACCTTGCTCTTCTTTCCTTCATTTTCCATAGAGTATAAAGGCCTGTGCCACATGACACCATAGTAAGATGGCAGTCTGGCATTCTAAATAAAATGGATTTTAGCTGTTTTTTTGAAAGGTGATTATGAGTTTATGAGGCAGGTGTGGGGTTGAGAAGTGTCTCATAAGTGGAAAACTAAGCAGATTTACCTGATATGATATATTACAAGGTCCCTATATTTTTGTCTGTGCAATTGATGTATACAACGTTTGTTGAAAGTATAGTTCCCAAAGAGTAAGAATAGATCAGCAGGTCATTTTGTCTCCTTCACAATAATTGGTTCTGCTCTCTTTGGGCAGGCTACGTATGGACATCTAGGAGATCATACACTAGTTAAACCAGGAACATCTGGTCACAGCCAAAGGGACAAACTTTTCTGCTGAGTGCATTTTTTTTAAGGATCAATGGGGGGTCATTGATGAGGTGTGTCATCTTGTTTGGGGATACATTTTGGAATATGTTATAGAAAAACCCATAAAGGGCAACATTTTTTGGGTTGTGTCCATTCATCAAGTACTGACCTTTATGCGTTTGACATAGGTGGGTAGTTATGAGGGAATTTATGGTGTTAGGAGGGCAAGGTAAGGTATTACACCTGTAGAGAAATATGGGAATGTATTATTTCTATATTTCTTACATCTCAGTAGAAATGTTTTAAGATCTTTATTTATCCAACTTCTACATTTTCTCCAAGCAATGCTGTGATATTTGGAGCTGTGTTCATTTTTCCGGAGAATTTCTGCTTTTTTACTTTCAGCTTGATGAAAGTGTGGTGATATGTTCAGCACCATAAATTAGAATTATCTTCCAGTTATTTCCATGGTGACATTCAAAGACTTTACAGAGGGTATAACTTTCAGCACTGGTCATAAATAGTAGAATTTTACCTTACGACTGTATTGTACAGAGCGCACTACGTGAGTCTGAACCACTGTAAGGCAATCATTACAGAATTAATTTGGACATTACAAGAAGTCATTTATGAAAGTGCAAAACTGGAAAAATGCAGAGCTTTTCTTTTCACACAAATGCAGCTAAGCACTCAGCCTGATACACAGGACGAGCCAAAAGTCAAGGAGCTGAAAGTTAGACTGATCTCAAATTTTTAAGTGCATTTCCAATTATTTGTTCCAAATTTTTTCCTAAGATATAACTCTAAAAAATAAAATAAAAAAAATAAAAAAATAAAATAAGAGCTAAACAAAGTGTGAGTTTTGATATAACTGAGCGTTTCGGACACCTCTATTGAAGTGACTTAAATTCCTAAAGGGTTATTCTCAACATCTAAGATGGATAAAATTGCAAAGCGCTTGTAAAAAAAAAGTAACTTTGTAATTTACTTCTTATTAAAAATCTTCTCTCTTCTCAAGAATGGAGGAATTCTTAATTCTATTATGTATTGATCGCAGCCTAGTTGACTGGCCACTAGTCTTTGAGCGATGGCTGGTGTACTAGGCAAAGAACACTTGTAATAACTTCTCTGAATCCAGGCAGATCATTGGATCCAGCAAGTTTCAGTGCCCTGAAGGTCAAAGAATGTGCATGGTTGGGGCCAGAAGACAGAATGTGCATGGTTGGGGCCAGAAGACCTACAATAGCAGTGGTCCACAATGTAAGGCTACGTTCCCACAATGACCTGTTGGTTGAGTTTAAGATGTTCCAGACTTTCTGCACTATTTCTGCACCCAATAAGTCGGATAGTTTACTTACATTTTATCAAAAATAGGCAGCATCAAAAATTCATCGTGGGAACGTAATCAAACAGGAGTTCACCCCTCCTCGTCAAATAGGAAGCTGGAAAGTGGCACACTCCCAAAAAGCTAAAATGAGACAATTCTTTATAACCATATGTGAACACGTATTTGTATTTGTATATAAGATGTTTGGAATTAATCAGCATGATGATTATCCCCAGTCTTTGGGGTTAATTTGTATTGGCCTTATCCACCAGTTTTTTCCATGCAGAATTCAAGAGAATGGGTAGCCTTTTTTGTCAAGGTTGAAAAAAATCCTTGTTATATTCAGTAATCTGCTTTCAAGGAGAGTAGCAAAGAAGCAACTTTTCTCCAAGAAAAACATCAAGGAAATACTGACTGTCACAGGGTAACCATGACAGAGAGGAGCCAGAAGACTTCAGTGTCTGATTTCTCCTACTCCGGCACTTCACCTTTTTCTTAAACAGTGTTGAGAGCTCCTGGAGAGTTTAGGTTCTCAGCTGTGCACTTTTAGCCACTTTCATCTCCTATATAAACTAGGCCCCGGCTAACACTCATTGGCAGAGCTAACTTACGCTACAAGACTGGAGGTTGTTGGTTATTATAGGAGAATATTTTTAGTGGGTTTATCTGTGACTGTTGCTAGATTTTGAGTGAGTGATAATTCCTTTTCTTCTGCTACTTTGGTTTAACCCCATCTTCCACTCCCTGGTGCATTCCTCTCTTACATGTGTGAGTATATTTGTATATTTGGTATTTTTTGCTACCGCTGTTTGTTTTAACTTGTTAATCTAGTTGGTGTATTTCTGGTATACTACTACTTCTCTCATCTCTGGATTGAGAAAGGGTACAGACTGAGAGCAGATTCAGGAGCTAAGGCAAGGTACTTGACCTCGGCATCTTCACCATCAGAAGAAATTTGGTGCCACTAGAGTTAGGGACAGGGAAGGAGCCCTTGGTCCTGGGGAACATGGCAACAGAGTAGTGACACTGACATTGTGTAGGAAGTACATGGAATAGACTAAAAATCACTGCAGTAAAGTTATTTTTTCTAATGAAACCCCCTTTAGACCATTTACGATTTCTGGAAAAATATTTGACTGGATGAGAAAAGGTAAAAACTACAATGAGAGCTGGGTCATGCCAACAGGAAAGCATTCTGAGATCAATCAAGTTTGAGTATTATCATCCAAGGGATGGGGTTCAATCACATTTTTGCCTAAAAACACTGCCATGAATGGAAAATTTTATCTAAACATCCTCCAAAGCAACTTCTTCTAACGAACCAGGTACAATTTGTTGATGAAATATGCTATTTCCATGATGATAGAGAACCCTGTCACAAGGCAAATGTGACAACTAAATGGCTCAGTGAAGACATTTTAACATTTTAAACTCATGGCCAGGAAACTGCCAATTAGGGTTGAGCGACCTTTACTTTTATAGGATCGGGTCGGGTTTCACGAAACCCGACTTTTTCAAAAGTCGGGTCGAGTGAAATCGGCCGATCCTATAAAAAAGTCGGGGTCGGGGTTGGCCGAAACCCGAAACCCAATGCAGTGCATTGGGTTTCCATGGTTCCCAGGGTCTGAAGGAGCGGAAACTCTCCTTCAGGCCCTGCGATCCATATTTTAGTGTAAAACAAAGAATTAAAATAAAAAATATCGCAATACTTACCCTCTGACGCGCCCTGGTACTAACCGGGAACCTTCCTTCCTTAGAATCAGCCTTCCAGGACCTTGCAGTGAAGCAGGGCGCATCTGAGGGTGAGTATATTCCTATTAGGTATATACTTACCCTCGGACGCGCCCTGCTTCTTTCCGGCAGCCTTCCTTCCTAAGAATCAGCCCTTCCAGGACCTTCGGTGACATCGCGGTGACGTCGCGGCTTGTGATTGGTCGCGCGAGCGGTCACATGGGCGGCCGCGCGGCCAATCACAAGCCGCGACGTCACCGCGACGTCACCGCAAGGTCCTGGAAGGCTGATTCTAAGGAAGGAAGGTTCCCGGTTAGTACCAGGGTGCGTCAGAGGGTAAGTATTGCGATATTTTTTATTTTAATTCTTTATTTTACACTTAAATCTGAATTCCGATACCAATTCCCGATATCTTAAACATATCGGGAATCGGTATTGGAATTCCGATTCTAGATTCAAAAGATCGCCGACTTCATGGCCGACCCCACACAGGGGTCGGGTCGGGTTTCATGAAACCCGACCTTGCCAAAAGTCGGCGACTTTTGAATATTTTCGATCCGTTTCGCTCAACCCTACTGCCAATCTCAATCCCATTGAGAGCCTGTGATCATTCCTCAAAAAGCGGGTAGACAAACAAAAATAATGAAGTTTTGATAAACTCTAAGCCCTGATTAGACTGGATGGATGGCCGTCAGTCAGGATTTGACCCAGAAGCTGATAACCAGGGCGAAGGGCAAAAGTCTTGAAAAATAAGAGTCAACTCTGTTAATGTTGAGTCTTTGCATAAACTTGATTTATTTGTCAAAAGAAGTTTAAAAACTTATGAAAACTTGATAATTGTACATCAGTAACCATTAAAACTTCCAACTTAAACGCTAAATTGGCAAACTTAGTGAAAACCAAAATTGGTCTTAGTCTCAGAAACTTTTGTCCCCGACTCTGGTAGTCGTATCTTTAGAGTATTTTTTGGGGTAAGGCAACATAATTTGTGAATAAAGATAGTTGCATCTCTCAAGTAAAATAAAGTTTTCCTAAGAGACAGGGATCATTAACCTTTTCATTCAGAAATAAAATAGTTATTTTGTAGATCCACAACGTATCACATCATTAAGAAAAAATTGCGTTCAGTGTATGAAGCTAATCAGTCTTTTTTTATTGGTACGAGTTTATTTCTTTACTCCAACCCAAGGCTTTTCTTTCTTTGAGCAGAACTTTTGGATAATTTCCTAGGGCAGTAGTCGTATAATTATAACCTTGCTGAGACATTCTGACAATTTCATTACTACTTAATAAATTCTGTTAAAGCATTAGAATTTTTGGTTGTATTTTAAAATTACCTTACTGAGCGTCTTTTGACAACAACAAAAAAATCTTTCCAGCATGTGAATGAGAGTTCAAGGATGAAATAAAGTTGTGGGTTTACCTTTTTTTTATAGAAATTCTTCACTCTGTGTATATTGCTTAATGGGCTATACTGAATTAAATTGAATCTTCGAGAAACTTTTAGGCAAGATTTTTTTCCCTCTAAATGGAAAAGATGTCATTTTCATAAAAAAAAGGAAATGTAGAATCTTTAGACAATTTGTAATACATTCATGAATATCAGACATTTAATAGCAATGAAAATTGCTCTCCACCAGACTGGGAAATTTCACTTTTATTTGATTCACTCATTCGATTAACTAAATTTTTAACCTGTTTTTTTTTCTATTATTATTATTTAAAGTGAGAAAATATATGTATTGCATAGATATAGAGACATTAAAAGAATGTGAATATATTACTCTATCTGTTCTCCCAAAGGTGCTGAGCAGGTACAGTTCTTTAAGTGGTAGTGATCTGGGAAGAACCACCTAAGAACAACTAAATATGTCTCGAGTATATAAAAGGAGCCATCAGCAGTCTGACCTGTGAATTTTTTGGAAACTATTCCACATAACTTATATTTTATTCATTGAAATCCCTGTTTTTTGTATGCATAGGAGTCCAATGTGTGGACCTACTCACGTTCAAAAATTCTGTTCATCTGTAGACATGAGGTTATCTAATAGATGCAGCTTTTCTGGGATGGATGCGGGCTGGGAGGCAAATATTCATGGTCCCTTACCAAACTGAAAATACCAGCCCCCAGCTGTCAGCTTTAGCTTGGCTGGTTGTCAAAAATCTGGGGGATAACCAGCCTTGCTAAAGCTGACGACTGAGTGTTTCAGCCAACGGCAGTCAGTTTTTCCTGGCTGGTTATCAAAACTAAAGAGGAACCCATTTTAAAAATATATATATCTAGCTCAGGTACTGGCTGTTGACTAATCCTAACACTTGCCACCTGCTCTAGCTGTTATTAGCGGCAGCAGGCATAGGTTGATGGAAGTAATATGCCCATCATCTGACACCTGTGACCGGGGGTAAACTTTTTAATTCCGGTCACAGCTATGGACTCACGCTGTCATCTGATAGCATGGGAGCCACGGCTCTTTGACCAGTGGTAAAGATCTAATCTTCTGCTCATGACAGCGTGGCATACGCTGGATGTTCGGGCTGCCGCATTCATGTGAATGAGGTCTGGGTTCCGGTATTGTTCTGGTACCTGAACCAATTTTTTTAAAATTGTTGGCTGAACCCTGCAGGACCCAAACATCTAGGGGTTCTCCCATCACTACCCACCAGTAACCAACCCCAAGGCCCCACTTTTCAATTACATGTTATATGATCCTCAATCACAAAATGATATGACAATGAACTGGGTAGATTGTTAGATGAATTAGATTTTCCCTTTGTCTGTACATAGTGATTCAAGCATATTGTGCCAAGTACAGCTCATATAAGGGGATGGTGGCCCACTCTTACATAGGGGCCCACCGGAAGATCCTGAGGGGGGCATTAAAGGGCAATCTTGGACAGTGTGCCATTCAGCCTAAGTTTGGCACTGCTTCAATTGTACAATGTACAGCTTGCCTGACCATACTACTTGTTGCATGTGTGATTGTATTGATCTATATACTATTATATTATGGTTAAAAAAGTTTAAAAAAATAGTATTTAAAAATAAACAACCAAATTATTAAAAATATTATTAAAAGACTTAAGCAAAAATATTTGCAGGACACTGGATCGGCGTCCTCCTTGGTACTCCAGCATTGTGGCTCTGTGGTTACCACTGCTGCTTTGCATCACTGGGGTTGTGAGTTCAAATCTCACCAAGGACAACTTCTACAAGAGTTTGTATGTTCTCCCTTTTTTGCGTGAGTGTGCTTTGGTTGTCTCCCACTTTCCAAAGTCATACTGATAGGGAATTTAGATTGTGAGCCCCCAATGGGGACATTGATAATTTCTGTAAAGCGTTGTGCAATTAAAGGCATTACATAAGCAATTAAAATAAAAATAAATAGAAACTCCATGGTAGCTAGACCAGGTCAAAGCGCAGTCAAATGCCTGCATTCTGGTTGCATATTGTCACTAATATTATCCTGTAATGCTATGACGTTGGATGGTCTAGTAACCACAAGCAAAGTTCAGGGTGCAGAATTCGAGCACCGGTCTACTACCCCGGTGCAGATACCTTATGGTACCGAACTGGAAAGCCAACCAGGGTAATGAAAATCTTTTTGAGCAACTCTACTAAACAAATCTGCTCAATTATGGATTTGAGAAAACTGGAGAAACTTAAGCAATAAAATATCATCCACACTAGATCGATGCGCCAATAAATACATAAACTGTATAATTGCTTTTTTTGCATTGTTTTTAACCCTGCTGTTGTCTTTGGTCTGGGGAGACCGATTTTGAACTTTGGTATTTTTTGGGGTTTTCAAGATGCAGTTCTGAAACTTGTGGTTGATTGACTTAAATGAGGATGGGTCGGTCGGCCACGGGTTTCAGAGCCACATCTTGAATATTTTAAAGAATAATTGAAGTTCAAGGTCGGTCGTTTTTGACCGAAGACAACAGCAGGGTTAAAATAAACTAAATTCTTCTGCATATGTACTAACAATGGCTCCTAAGTAAAAGACAAGTTATCTAATGTTCTATAGTTTTCTTAAATATTATGTCAAACCCCTTTATCTATTGAGTAGCCTATTGATGGCTCATCACGTGTCCAGGCCCCAATCACTCATGAGTCTTTGGAAGGTCCGTTGACTGATTGAGACTGTATGTTGGTGATGTCTGTGAGGTCTTCTTGATCTTCTTGGATGGATATAGTAGTGATGTTCACTCTTTGAAAGCCAGAAATCCCACTGCTATTATTGAATAGAATCTTGCAAAAGAATAGATTAAAAAGTTGGAAGTTCCAGTAGACAGAGGCTATTGGCGGAGTGAGTTCTCCCTCGATTCCTTAGGTGCTTTGTACATGACACTAACGTCACAGTGAACGATTTGATTACACTTATCTGTTCATAATGAATCTATTGCAAGGAGTAATTGTGCATCTGGTCTAGTTTGTTTACTAGAAGGCGCGGGGAAACAAAGCCTTCATGTACAGGCATGCCATCTGTTATGGGAAGACAGATACTGACGAAGATGTATATATAAAGTATATGGTAAAGTGACTGAGGATGATGGGCTGCAAATATTCTGTTTCGTCTCTTCTTCCTCTGCCCTTCTGCTAAGTTTTACTTTATCACCGGAAAATTGGGTGACAGCCGATATGACCATCACTATTTCTGGCACCACACAGGTTGTGCCTACCTATGTAATTAATGATTATTTTTTGGTATTTTCTCCTTGACTTTGCACAATGCTCAGTGATTTAAAGAGGTGTGTACAATATTAGTAGTGTGTGACTTCGTTAGTATACCCTTCCTTGTAATTAACGAATACACTGGTGAGGAATTATATTTCCAGTGATTATTGCACAGTTATTCTCTGTGTGAAGTGCTCATTGCATTATTCCTCTTTCCATAAAATTCCTTTGTCCTTTCCTCCCACTTAGAACTTATTTTGGGCAGGTGTTGAATTGAAGCCAGCTATAGTAATGTCGGCATTGTCCTACGGAGAACGGCAGAAAGGAAAAATCCTACACTCGTTCCTTGAGAAATTAAGGCGTATACAAACTTCAACAATGTATATAATGTCTCAGACAGAAATACAAAGTGCAATTTAACCTGACTTAAACTATTTCGAGTTTCTTGGAAAAAGAGGCGTCTGGTTTGACGAGTTATGCTTCTATGTTGGGTCTATTCATAGAACATAATTACCTTTCTGCATTATGTTCTGTGAGTCAAGAGAATGCAAATATGATCTGCGAGAAAGTCAGCTCTCTGCTATTTCTGCATTACCTATGGACTTATATGAAGACTGCTTTGAGAATGCTTGGCTACTATCTAGGCTAGTAAGGGAGATCCCCTATCACATATATTATTGGGTTCTATGCTGTTAGAAAACAAAACTCCAATGGTGGGATGCCCCTTTAAACTTAATATGTTGTCTCATAGTTATCATAATTAAAGTCCTTTTCTGCCGTATTGAAATGATTGATTTTCCCGAAGGTCATCAATATCAGGTTGATGGCGGTCTAACACCCAATACTCTTACCGGTCAGTTGTTTGCATGTGGAAAAGGCTACCACGAGAGGTGGTGAGTTCTCATTCAATGGATGACTTCAAACAGAGGTTGCATGTAGAAAAGCCGCGGAGACACCATCACGTGTTTCTCAACACAAGCAATAAATAGCCAGGTCCTTCACCGGGAAGGAACAACCACAGGAAGGGCAGCATCCAAGAAGGAAAACCACCTATGCCAAAACATGGTATCCATCCACAGACAGCTGTTTTGGGGTATTTGTCCCTCATCAGTGTGGAGTAGGAAACTGGCTATTAGGAGCAGTGCCTAGTAAAAGGACTATAAACATAAGGATGAATGACCTCGGGGAGATCAAAACATCCCACACCGCGGAGACACCATCACGTGTTTCTCAACGTAGTGATCCAGAACACTGCTCCCATCCCTTATGGGAAATATGCAAATGCATGTAGAAAAGCTGCGGAGACACCATCATGTGTTTCTCAATGCAAGCAATAAATAGCCAGGTCTTTCACCAGTGTTGGATGTTTTGATGTTTTGGATGGATTCCATGTTTTGGCATAGGTGGTTTTCCTTTTTGGATGCTGCCCTTCCCATGGTTGTTCCTTTCCGGTGAAAGACCTGGCTATTTATTGCTTGCGTTGACAAACACGTGATGGTGTCTCCACGGTGTTGGATGTTGCAAACAGAGGCTGGACAGACATCTGTCTGGGATGGTTTAGTGAATCCTGCGTTGAGCAGGGGGTTGGACACAATGACCCTGAAGGTCACTTTCAATCGAACATTCTATGATTCTATGAAATGTACTCCTGTCCCTCCATCGGAGTGTTCAGTGAACGGCAGAAAATTTTTGGGCAGCTTTGGCCACATTTTGCAAAACGTATGACTTTGGTTGAGTTAAAAAGTCACAAAAACAGTTAAAAAAGGTCAGAAGACCACTTTTTTTACATTCTGAAAAATTTATGAGCCACGTGCGGCATTTTGATTAATTTGGAGCAAAAAACGTCAGAGGAGAAAAACGAAAGGTGACTTAAACATATCTGTGTTTTGAACTACACTAAAAGTTTATTTTTCCAAATTTGTGACTCTTCGTAAAATCTCTCGTCAACCACTGTAATAACGTATCCTTTTTCCTCAGCAGAAAATATTTTTTCCTTTCTTTTCATGTGCTCTTTAATAATAAATGAAAGGATAAAATAAATAAAAATGTAACACAAAGCACACGAAACAGCGTTCTTTCCTATTAATAAGCATGAAAAACAGATCTGCCCTTCAAATGTTTGGATGGGAACAAATCCCATTAAGTCACTTCGAAAACCTGTATTTTTTGGATTTTAAGAGAGAAAGAATTTCAAAACTCACCACCTTTCCCACTCAATAATATCTCCTTTCCCGTGGTGCAAACTTGCAAGAACTGATCATTACCTTACATTATTACATTAAACATATTATCCTAAAAGCATTATCAGCTGCAATTTGCAAATTTATATTATCTCTAAATAGGAAAAACATGGCAAAAAAATATTTATTTAATTCCGGCATCAGCATGAAAAGGAAGAAAAATCCTTGAAATCTGCTGAGCTTTAGACAGCGAATTCACTGTATTTGAGAAAATAGAGAACACAACAATAATTCGAAGGTGCAAATTGAGTTAAGAAAATTATGTTCAAGGTCGCAAATGTCTACAGCAAGTAATTGTTTCTTTTTTATGAAATTGAAGTGTAAAGTTAGCTTGTACTGGCAAAAAAAATATTATTAGAATGGACCCCGTTGTTCTGCTGCATTTTTAAAGGAGCAGTACTAGAAAAGTTACATTTTTTATTCTCATTTAATGTAAACACAATGCTGATGTTCATTAAAGGGGTTGTCCGCTACCCAAGCGAAACCTTTTCAATCAACATGTTTGCCCTGAATAAAATATTGACACATACTCACTTTCAGTCCCGGCGACGTTTCCGCGGTGTCGGTACTAGATCACCAGGGGAATGTGTCAGAATATTATGTTACGCAATCACTGTGGCCAATTAGTGTCGGCTTCAATCTCAACACCTTTGGATATATTAGACATCAAGAGAAAGTGAGTGCCCAGCTGTAACTCGGACGTCCTCTCGATCTCAAATTCGTCTGGAGGCGGGGACAGTGAAACCAGCGCTGATTGGCCACAGGGACCACATGACATAATAATGTGATGCAATCTCAGGGAGAACTAGTGATGACACCAATGGAATGGCACCATCAACAGAAGTGAGTAAAAGTGTTAATTTACTGGGGTAAACATGCTGATTAAGAAGGGGTTGTTTGAGTAATGGACAACCCCTTTAACTCACTGATTGCTGCATTCTTCATTGTTCCATCCTTATCTACACCATATGATTAGTTATGCGACATCACACACCGGTTATTTGGACTCCCAATTATCTAAAAAAAATGCAGAAATGTTAACAGCCCCATGGCCTTTAGCGGGTATTATTTTCTAAATTGGTTAGATTAAAAGGAATCTGTCACCAGGTTTTTGCTATTTAATATGAGAACATCATTATGTATTGACAGACCCTCATTCCAATGATGTGTCACTTGCTGGTCTATATGCTGTCATTTAGGTAAGATCCTTCTTTTCTCTACTGCCCATATACCTGTTCTCTGCTGAGCTCTGTATAACCCCGCCCCCGCCACTGATTGGCAGATTTTTAGATACAGTCAGCAGCAGGGGTTGGGGTTACACAGAGCAGAAGAACTACACGGTATAAGACAACTTGTCCTCTAGTGAAAATTTCTTGCTTATAAAACAGAAATTGTATTGAAACTGCAGCAAGCCTCCAGTAAGTGACACATCACAGTAATCAGGACCTGTGTCTCTACTTCATGCTGCTCTCAGATTACATAGCAAAAACCTGCTGACAGATTCCCTTTAAGAATGCTATTCTAATACATATATACACTGCTCAAAAAAATAAAGGGAACACTAAAATATCACATCCTAGATATCTCTGAATGAAATATTCCAGTTGAATATTTTTATTCATTGCATAGAGGAATGTGTTCAGAACAATAAAACATAACAATTATTAATGTAAATCAAAATGAATATCCCATGGAGGCCTGGATTTGGAATGATACTCAAAATCAAAGTGGAAAATCAAATTACAGGCTCATCCAACTTCAGTGGAAATGCCTCATGACAGGAAAAGATGCTCAGTATTGTGTGTGGACTCCACGTTCCTGTATGATCGCCCTACTGTACAGTGCCTGGCCATGCTCCTGATGAGGCGGCGGATGGTCTCTTGAGGGATCTCCTCCCAGACCTGGACTAAATCATCCGTCAACTCCTGGACAGTCTGTGGTGCAACGTGACGTTGGTGGATGGAGCGAGACATGATGTCCCAGATGTGCTCAATTGGATTCAGGTTTGGGGAACGGACGGGCCAGTCCATAGCTTCAATGCCTTCATCTTGCAGGAACTACTGACACACTCCAGCCACATGAGGTCTGGCATTGTCCTGCATTAGGAGGAACCCAGGGCCAACAGCACCAGCGTAAGGTCTCACAAGGGGACTGAGGATCTGATCTCGGTACCTAATGGCAGTCAGGCTACCTCTGGCGAGCACATGGAGGGCTGTGCAGCCCTCCAAAGAAATGCTACCCCCCACCATTACTGACCCACTGCCAAACCGGTCATGATGAAGGATGTTGCAGGCAGCAGTTCGCTCTCTACAGCATCTCCAGACTGTGTCACGTCTGTCACATGTGCTCAGTGTGAACCTGCTTTCATCTGTGAAGAGCACAGGGTGCCAGTGGTGAATTTTCCAATCCTGGTGTCCTGTGGCAAATGCCAAGCATCCTGCATGGTGTTGGGCTGTGAGCACAGCCCCCATCTGTGGACGTCAGGTACTCAGACCATCCTCATGGAGTCGGTTTCTAACCGTTTTGGCAGACACATGCACATTTGTGGCCTACTGGAGGTCATTTTGCAGGGCTCTGGCAGTGCTTCTCCTGTTCCTTCTTGCACAAAGGCTGAGGTAGCAGTCCTGCTGCTGGGTTGTTGCCCTCCTACGGCCCCCTCCATGTCTCCTGGTGTACTGGCTTGTCTCTTGGTAGCGCCTCCATCCTCTGGACAGTACACTGACAGACACAGCAAACCTTCTTGTCACAGCTCGCATTGACGTGCCATCCTGGATGAACTGCACTACCTGAGCCACTTGTGTGGGTTGTAGAGTCTGTCTCATGCTACCACGAGTGTGAAAGCACAACCAACATTCAAAAGTGACCAAAACATCAGCCAGAAAGCATTGGTACTGGGGTGGTCTGTGGTCCCCACTAGAGTTGAGCGACCTTGACCTTTTTAGAGTCGAGCCGGGTTTTGCGAAACCCGACTATGTCCAAAGTCGGGTCGAGTGAAATCGGCCGATTATGACGTAAAGTCGGGATCGACCGAAACACGAAACCCAATGCAAGTCAATGGGGCAGCATAGTCGGCAGTGAGTGGGGGCCAGGAAAACACCTAGAGTGCCCATTTTAATGTCAAAACCATCCATTCTTCTTAATGAAGCTTGTCAAGCGTAATTTACCTTATAATAATTGGAAGGCATTTGAAATTGGGGGTCATTTGGCTAAAGTTGTGGGGGGTAGGGCTGGTTCAAGTAATTAGTGGGCCCAGGAAATCTGGACCACGTCACGGCAGTGGAGCAGGGAGAGGTAAGTATTTCAACTTTGCAAGTGCTGTGAACCTGAGCAAGCAGGGGGGGCCCACTCGTTGGCATTGGCACTGGCACAGGGCCCCTCAAAGTACAGCGGTGTGTTTGCACGGCGGGGGCGCCTCCCACCGGCAGCAACACTTTTGCGTACTATGAGAGGCCCTGTGCCAGTGACGTCGCCAACTAGTATTCCTCCCCCCACCTGATGAAGGAACCTGCACTTTCATCTGCACCTTCCTCTTTGTCCCCGTGTAAGGTGGTATGGTATGCGGGAAGAGCAACCTGACTTTCAGCAGGGTCACAATGTTGTTGTGTAGCGTGCACGGGGAATGTTGCGTTATGGGTCAATGTACCAGCAGACTCATCTATCACTGGCTGGGCAATGGGCACGATGAAGTGGAAACACAGATATAGGCCCAAAGAAGAAAGTGGGCTAAATGCAGTTCAAAATTGGTAACACAGGAATAACCAGGGGGCATTGCAGTGGAGGACAACTGGAATGAGAGGCTGACACAGAGAGTAGGGCCAAATCAGTAAGTAGTCGAAATGCAGTTCAAAATTGGCAACCGTAGTAAACAGGCGGCACAGCTTTGTTCAGTGGAGGAGAACAGCAAGGAGTGGCAGACACCGATAGTAGGCCCCAAACCAACTAGTACGCCAAATGCAGTTGTTCCATTTAACCACAATTTAATGAGAGCCTGAAGATAGAAGCTCAGGAAAGGCAACCTGGGGAACACCTTGGAGTGTAACACACCATCTCTCTCCACCCCATACCCATTTTGTATGGCCTAATGCAGTGTACTTTTCTACAACTACTAAACGAGAGTCGGAAGACCGAAGCAATGGCAAGGAAACCTGGGGAACACCTTAGAGTGTAACACACCCTCTCTCTACACCCCATACCCAATTTGAAGGTCTAATGCAGTGTAGTTTCCAAGAACTACTAAACGAGAGCCGGAAGATCGAAGCTCAGGAAAGGCAACCTGGGGAACACCTTGGAGTGTAACACACCCTCTCGCTACACCCCATACCCAATTTGAAGGCCTAATGCAGCGTAGTTTCCAACAACTACTAAACGAGAGCCGGAAGATCGAAGCTCAGGAAAGGCAACCTGGGGAACACCTTGGAGTGTAACAAACCCTCTCTCTACACCCCATACCCAATTTGTAGGCCTAATGCAGCGTAGTTTCCGACAACTACTAAACGAGAGCCGGAATATCGAAGCTCAGGAAAGGCAACCTGGGGAACACCTTGGAGTGTAACACACCCTCTCTCTACACCCCATACCCAATTTGTAGGCCTAATGCAGCGTAGTTTCCGATAACTACTAAACGAGAGCCGGAATATCGAAGCTCAGGAAAGGCAACCTGGGGAACACCTTGGAGTGTAACACACCCTCTCTCTACACCCCATACCCAATTTGAAGGCCTAATGCAGTGTAGTTTCCAAGAACTACTAAACGAGAGCCGGAAGATCGAAGCTCAGGAAAGGCAACCTGGGGAACACCTTGGAGTGGAACACACCATCTCTCTACACCCCATACCCAATTTGAAGGCCTAATGCAGCGTAGTATCCAACAACTACTAAACGAGAGCCGGTAGATCGAAGCTCAGGAAAGGCAACCTGGGGAACACCTTGGAGTGTAACACAACGTCTCTCTACACCACGGAAGGGATGATTCTTAGGAAGGAAGGCTGTTGGAAATAAGCATTGCGCGTCCGAGGGTGATTAGATTCTTATTAGGTATATACTCACCCTCGGACGCGCCCTGCTTCTTTATTTGGAATGAATGTTTATTTGCAATGTGGTGTTGACTTTCTCTATTATTTTGGTAATTAATGATTTTATTATTTTCATTATTTTGCATCTTCTCGGCAATAATATAAAGAAGACGCGACAGGACAACACTCGGTGGATGCCATATGTGTGTTTTCAATTTAAAAAACCTTTCAGTTAACTACTTGCAGGAGAAAGTAATTGTAGCTGGTGGCCATTTTTAGTACTGTACCAGATTTTAGCTGTTTGTTTGTTTTTAATGTCAAAATGTCTGCATTTGATATCTCACCAGTATTTTCTTTTTTATAAGCAAAATACTTATTTTTATATTTTCTGATGTTGGTTCCAGGGGTACACGGCCAGCAGTGCCCTGGTCAGTGTAGTAGTAGTTGAAAGAATGGACCGCAGACAGGCATCGAAGGCCTAAAATAAAAACACATGGCTGTAGGCAATTTTAAATTGGTTCCAGGGGTACACGGACAGCAGTGGTGTGGTCAGTGGAGGCCTAGTGGAAGGAGTGACCGCAGACAGGCATCGAAGGCCTAAAATAATAACACATGGCTGTAGGCAATTTTAAATTGGTTCCAGGGGTACACGGGCAGCAGTGACCTGGTCAGTGTAGTAGTAGTTGAAAGAATGGACCGCAGACAGGCATCGAAGGCCTAAAATAAAAAAATTGGGCTGGCTGTAGGCAATTTTAAATTGGTTCCAGGGGTACACGGGCAGCAGTGGTCTGGTCAGTGGAAGTCTAGTGGAAGGAGTGACCGCAGACAGGCTTCCAAGGCCTAACATAACAAACTTGGGCTGGCTGTAGGCACTTTTAAATTGGTTCCAGGGGTACACGGGCAGCAGTGGTCTGGTCAGTGGAAGTCTAGTGGAAGGAGTGACCGCAGACAGGCTTCGAAGGCCTAACATAACAAAATTGGGCTGGCTGTAGGCACTTTAAATTGGTTCCAGGGGTACATGGGCAGCAGTGTATGGTCAGTGGAAGTCTAGTGGAAGGAGTGACGGCAGACAGTCTTCGAAGGCCTAACATAACAAAATTGGGCTGACTGTAGGCACTTTTAAATTGGTTCCAGGGTAACACGGCCAGCAGTGCCCTGGTCAGTGTAGTAGTAGTTGAAAGAATGGACCGCAGACAGGCATCGAAGGCCTAAAATAAAAACACATGGCTGTAGGCAATTTTAAATTGGTTCCAGGGGTACACGGACAGCAGTGGTGTGGTCAGTGGAGGCCTAGTGGAAGGAGTGACCGCAGACAGGCATCGAAGGCCTAAAATAATAACACATGGCTGTAGGCAATTTTAAATTGGTTCCAGGGGTACACGGACAGCAGTGGTGTGGTCAGTGGAGGCCTAGTGGAAGGAGTGACCGCAGACAGGCTTCCAAGGCCTAACATAACAAAATTGGGCTGACTGTAGGCACTTTTAAATTGGTTCCAGGGTAACACGGCCAGCAGTGCCCTGGTCAGTGTAGTAGTAGTTGAAAGAATGGACCGCAGACAGGCATCGAAGGCCTAAAATAAAAACACATGGCTGTAGGCAATTTTAAATTGGTTCCAGGGGTACACGGACAGCAGTGGTGTGGTCAGTGGAGGCCTAGTGGAAGGAGTGACCGCAGACAGGCATCGAAGGCCTAAAATAATAACACATGGCTGTAGGCAATTTTAAATTGGTTCCAGGGGTACACGGGCAGCAGTGACCTGGTCAGTGTAGTAGTAGTTGAAAGAATGGACCGCAGACAGGCATCGAAGGCCTAAAATAAAAAAATTGGGCTGGCTGTAGGCAATTTTAAATTGGTTCCAGGGGTACACGGGCAGCAGTGGTGTGGTCAGTGGAGGCCTAGTGGAAGGAGTGACCGCAGACAGGCATCGAAGGCCTAAAATAATAACACATGGCTGTAGGCAATTTTAAATTGGTTCCAGGGGTACACGGGCAGCAGTGACCTGGTCAGTGTAGTAGTAGTTGAAAGAATGGACCGCAGACAGGCATCGAAGGCCTAAAATAAAAAAATTGGGCTGGCTGTAGGCAATTTTAAATTGGTTCCAGGGGTACACGGACAGCAGTGGTGTGGTCAGTGGAGGCCTAGTGGAAGGAGTGACCGCAGACAGGCATCGAAGGCCTAAAATAATAACACATGGCTGTAGGCAATTTTAAATTGGTTCCAGGGGTACACGGACAGCAGTGGTGTGGTCAGTGGAGGCCTAGTGGAAGGAGTGACCGCAGACAGGCTTCCAAGGCCTAACATAACAAACTTGGGCTGGCTGTAGGCACTTTTAAATTGGTTCCAGGGGTACACGGGCAGCAGTGGTCTGGTCAGTGGAAGTCTAGTGGAAGGAGTGACCGCAGACAGGCTTCCAAGGCCTAACATAACAAAATTGGGCTGGCTGTAGGCACTTTAAATTGGTTCCAGGGGTACATGGGCAGCAGTGTATGGTCAGTGGAAGTCTAGTGGAAGGAGTGACGGCAGACAGTCTTCGAAGGCCTAACATAACAAAATTGGGCTGACTGTAGGCACTCTTAAATTGGTTCCAGGGTAACACGGCCAGCAGTGGCCTGGTCAGTGTAGTAGTTGTAGAAAGAAGGGACCGCAGACAGGCTTCGAAGGCCTAACATAACAAAAATGTCAAAACAATGGTATTGTCAGTGCCAGGCATTGAAGGATGTCAGCGCCTAGACTACACATTGGTGAAGCTGTGAGAGATAATTTTGCTAGTGGTAGAGCACTGTTTGAGCTGGGGGGGGGGAACTGTCTTGTGGCCGGCGTTACAGGCACAGGGCCCCTCATATTACAACGGTGTGTCTGACGTTGGGTGCGCACCACCACCGCCAGAGACACTTTATTGTACTATGAGGGACCCAGTGGCAGTGCCGTCGACCAAAAGCGGCCACACCCACCTCTTCAGACAAACAGCACTCTCAAGGGTCCAAGCGCAAAGTGGCGATAGCACGGCCCCGTGTGGGGAGTTTGGCCATTTCGTGAGGTGGAAACATGTCGTATGCTGGACAATCAGGTGAAGAAAATTACGAGATTGGAAAAGTCATTCAGAATAGTCCACAGGCAAGACCTTTTCATAGGAAAGCTAGGTGTCAGCCGGGCAGGGTGGGGCAAAAGATTTTGAAATCCAGTTGTGGTTCATTTTAATGAAGGTTAGATCATCTACATTTTGGGTAGCCAGACGAGTCCTTTTTTCTGTTAGTATTGAACCTGCAGCACTGAATACTCTTTCTGATAGGACACTAGCTGCCGGGCAAGCAAGCTCCTGCAATGCATATTCTGCCAATTCTGGCCAGGTGTCTAATTTGGATGCCCAGTAATCAAATGGGAATGACGGTTGAGGGAGAACGTCGATAAGGGATGAAAAATAGTTTGTAACCATACTGGACAAATGTTGTCTCCTGTCACTTTGAATTGATGCTGCAGTACCTGTCCTGTCTGCGGTCATAGAAAAATCACTCCACAACCTGGTCAGAAAACCCCTCTGGCCAACGCCACTTCTGATTTCTGCCCCTCTAACACCTCTGGTCTGCTGGCCCCTGGAGCTCGTGTGAGAACGATCACGGGCGCTGTGTGCAGGGAATGCCAGAAGCAAACGGTCAACAAGAGTTGATTGTTTTGTTGCTAATATTAGTTCCAAGTTCTCATGTGGCATAATATTTTGCAATTTGCCTTTATAGCGAGGATCAAGGAGGCAGGCCAACCAGTAATCGTCATCGTTCATCATTTTTGTAATGCGTGTGTCCCTTTTGAGGATACGCAAGGCATAATCCGCCATGTGGGCCAAAGTTCCCGTTGTCAAATCTGCGGTTGTGCTTGGTTGAGGGGCAGTTGCAGGCAAATCTACGTCACTTGTGTCCCTCAAAAAACCAGAACCCGGCCTTGCCACGCCACCAATTTCCCGTGCCCCCGGGAAAGCTTCCTCATTAAAAATATACTCATCCCCATCATCCTCCTCATCCTCCACCTCCTCTTCGCCCGGTACCTCGTCATGTACACTGCCCTGACCAGACAATCGCTGACTGTCATCAAGGCTTTCCTCTTCCTCTGGTGCAGACGCCTGATCCTTTATGTGCGTCAAACTTTGCATCAGCAGACGCATTAGGGGGATGCTCATGCTTATTATGGCGTTGTCTGCACTAACCAGCCGTGTGCATTCCTCAAAACACTGAAGGACTTGACACATGTCTTGAATCTTCGACCACTGCACACCTGACAACTCCATGTCTGCCATCCTACTGCCTGCCCGTGTATGTGTATCCTCCCACAAAAACATAACAGCCCGCCTCTGTTCGCACAGTCTCTGAAGCATGTGCAGTGTTGAGTTCCACCTTGTTGCAACGTCTATGATTAGGCGATGCTGGGGAAGGTTCAAAGAACGCTGATAGGTCTGCATACGGCTGGAGTGTACAGGCGAACGGCGGATATGTGCGCAAAGTCCACGCACTTTGAGGAGCAGGTCGGATAACCCCGGATAACTTTTCAGGAAGCACTGCACCACCAGGTTTAAGGTGTGAGCCAGGCAAGGAATGTGTTTCAGTTGGGAAAGGGAGATGGCAGCCATGAAATTCCTTCCGTTATCACTCACTACCTTGCCTGCCTCAAGATCTACAGTGCCCAGCCACGACTGCGTTTCTTGCTGCAAGAACTCGGACAGAACTTCCGCGGTGTGTCTATTGTCGCCCAAACACTTCATAGCCAATACAGCCTGCTGACGTATGCCAGTAGCTGCCCCATAATGGGAGACCTGGTGTGCAACAGTGGCAGGTGCGGATGGAGTGTTTGTGCGACTGCGGTCTGTGGACGAGCTCTTGCTTCTGCAGGAGGACGAGGAGGAGGAGGAGGAGGAGGGGGTGCGAACGGCTACAGACAACTGTTTACTAGACCGTGGGCTAGGCAGAACTGTCCCAAACTTGCTGTCCCCTGTGGACCCTGAATCCACCACATTTACCCAGTGTGCCGTGATGGACACGTAACGTCCCTGGCCATGCCTACTGGTCCATGCATCTGTTGTCAGGTGCACCTTTGTGCTCACAGATTGCCTGAGTGCATGGACGATGCGCTCTTTAACATGCTGGTGGAGGGCTGGGATGGCTTTTCTGGAAAAAAAGTGTCGACTGGGTAGCTCGTAGCGTGGTACAGCGTAGTCCATCAGGTCTTTGAAAGCTTCGCTTTCAACTAACCGGTAGGGCATCATCTCTAACGAGATTAGTCTAGCTATGTGGGCGTTCAAACCCTGTGTACGCGGATGCGAGGCTAAGTATTTCCTTTTTCTAACCATAGTCTCATGTAGGGTGAGCTGGACTGGAGAGCTGGAGATCGTGGAACTAGCGGGGGTGCCGGTGGACATGGCAGACTGAGAGACGGTGGGAGATGGTATTGTTGCCGCCGGTGCCCTAGATGCAGTGTTTCCTACTACGAAACTGGTGATTCCCTGACCCTGACTGCTTTGGCCTGGCAAAGATACCTGCACAGATACAGCAGGTGGTGCGCTAAATGGTGGTCCTACACTGCCGGAAGGGATGTTGCGTTGATGACTAGCTTCATTGGCCGAGGGTGCAACAACCTTAAGGGACGTTTGGTAGTTAGTCCAAGCTTTCAAATGCATGGTGGTTAAATGTCTATGCATGCAACTAGTATTGAGACTTTTCAGATTCTGACCTCTGCTTAAGGAAGTAGAACATTTTTGACAGATGACTTTGCGCTGATCAATTGGATGTTGTTTAAAAAAATGCCAGACTGCACTCTTTCTAGCATCGGATACCTTTTCAGGCATTGCAGACTGAGCTTTAACCGGATGGCCACGCTGTCCTCCACCAGGTTTTGGCTTTGCCACGCGTTTTGGGCAAGATACGGGCCCGGCAGATGGAACCTGTGGCGATGTTGATGCCTGCTGCGGCCCCTCCTCCTCCTCTGCTTCAGAACTGCTGCCGCCTGCACCCTGTTCCCCCAATGGCTGCCAATCGGGGTCAAGAACTGGGTCATCTAATAACTCTTCTTGTACCTCCTGCGCAACTTCGTCTGTGTCACCGTGTCGTTCGGTGGTATAGCGTTCGTGATGGGGCAACATAGTCTCATCAGGGTCTGATTCTTGATCAGCACCCTGCGAGGGCAATGTTGTGGTCTGAGTCAAAGGACCAGCATAGTAGTCTGGCTGTGGCTGTGCGTCAGTGCACTCCATGTCAGATTCAATTTGTAATGGGCATGGACTGTTAACTGCTTCACTTTCTAAGCCAGGGACGGTATGTGTAAAGAGCTCCATGGAGTAACCCGTTGTGTCGCCTGCTGCATTCTTCTCTGTTGTTGTTTTTGCTGAAGAGGACAAGGAAGTGACTTGTCCCTGACCGTGAACATCCACTAACGACGCGCTGCTTTTACTTTTACCAGTTTCACGAGATGAGGCAAAAGAGCTAGAGGCTGAGTCAGCAAGATAAGCCAAAACTTGCTCTTGCTGCTACGGCTTTAAAAGCGGTTTTCCTAATCCCAGAAAAGGGAGCGTTCGAGGCCTTGTGTAGCCGGACGACGAACCTGGCTCCACAGCTCCAGACTTAGGTGCAATATTTTTTCCCCCACGACCACCTGATGCTCCACCACTACCACTACCCTCATTACCAGCTGACAATGAACGCCCCCGGCCACGACCTCTTCCACTAGACTTCCTCATTGTTTTAAAAACGTAACCAAACTAACGTTATTTGTTGCAGTCACACAACTTACACGGTGAGCTATAACTTCAGTATGATTTAGCTACCCCTTTACAGGTTGGTGAGACCACAGCGAAAATCAGGCCCAATGTTACACACTCTTTTTTTGGTGGCTGCAAATTAGAGAGATGCCCCACACGCAGGACTGTCACTGAAGCACAAATGTTAATATTAATGTCACACTATTATTTTTTTTTTATTTTTATTTTTTTCAGGAACACTTTAGAAACCCCCCCCCAAAAAAAAAAAAGATTTTTGCAGGGAGAATTTAGAAAACAAATGTAACAAACTATATGCTTTCTATGGGCCACTGAGTGAGAGATGACGCACACAGGAATCAGGAGTGGCACACAAGCCCAGAGGCCAATATTTTTCTACCAATGATTGATGGAGTTATTTTCTCTGGTAGATTTTGGAACCCAAATCAAGGAAAAAAAATGTAGGCTTTCTATGGACCACAATTGGAGAGAGAGAGAGAGAGAGAGAGAGATGGCACACCCAGGAGTCAAGACTGGCACACAAGCAGAAAGGCCAATATTAATCTCCCACTGTTTTTTTTGTTTTTTTTTTTTTTGTTTTTTTTTCAGGGAGACTTTAGAAAAAAAAATAATAAAAAAAATATGATTTTATCAGGAAGAATTTAGAAACCAAATAAAATAAAATGATTTTTTCAGGGAGAATTTATAAAACAAATAAAAACAAAAATAGGCGTTCTATGGCCCACTGACTGAGAGATGACGCACACAGGAGTCAGGAGTGGCACACAAACCCAGAGGCCAATATTTTTCTACCAATGATTGATGTAGTTATTTTCTCTGGTAGATTTTAGAACCCAAATCAAGGAAAAAAAATATAGGCTTTCTATGGACCACAATTGGAGAGAGAGAGAGAGAGAGAGAGAGAGAGAGATGGCACACCCAGGAGTCAAGACTGGCACACAAGCAGAAAGGCCAATATTAATCTCCCACTGTTTTTTTTGGTTGTTTTTTTTTTTTTTTTTCAGGGAGACTTTAGAAAAAAAAATAATAAAAAAAATGTGATTTTATCAGGAAGAATTTAGAAACCAAATAAAATAAAATGATTTTTTCAGGGAGAATTTAGAAAACAAATAAAACCAAAAATAGGCGTTCTATGGCCCACTGACTGAGAGAGAGAGAGAGAGAGATGGAACGCTTAGTACTGGCACACAAGCCCAAAGGGCAATATTAATCTCCCTTTTTTTTTCCAGGGAGAATTTCTAAAACCCAAAAAAAAAAAAAAATAGGCTTTCTATGGCCCACTATTTGTGAGAGAGATGGGACGCTCAGGACTGGCACAGATGGCACGCTCAGGACTGGCACAGAAGCCCAGAGGCCAATATTAATCTCCCTTTTTTCAGGGAAAATTTATAAAACAAAAAAAAAAAATAAATAGGCTTTCTATGGCCCACTATTTGTGAGAGAGATGGCACGCTCAGGGCTGGCACAGATGGCACGCTCAGGACTGGCACACAAGCCCAGAGGCCAATATTAATCTCCCTTTTTTTCAGGGAGAATTTATAAAACCCCCAAAAAAAATAAAATAGGCTTTCTATGGCCCACTATTTGTGAGAGAGATGGGACGCTCAGGACTGGCACAGATGGCACGCTCAGGACTGGCACAGAAGCCCAGAGGCCAATATTAATCTCCCTTTTTTCTGGGAGAATTTATAAAACCAAAAAAAAATTTAAATAGGCTTTCTATGGCCCACTATTTGTGAGAGAGATGGCACGCTCAGGACTGGCACAGATGGCACGCTCACAACTGGCACACAAGCCCAGAGGCCAATATTAATCTCCCTTTTTTCAGGGAAAATTTATAAAACAAAAAAAATAAATAAATAGGCTTTCTATGGCCCACTATTTGTGAGAGAGATGGCACGCTCAGGGCTGGCACAGATGGCACGCTCAGGACTGGCACACAAGCCCAGAGGCCAATATTAATCTCCCTTTTTTTCAGGGAGAATTTATAAAACCCCCAAAAAAAATAAAATAGGCTTTCTATGGCCCACTATTTGTGAGAGAGATGGGACGCTCAGGACTGGCACAGATGGCACGCTCAGGACTGGCACAGAAGCCCAGAGGCCAATATTAATCTCCCTTTTTTTCTGGGAGAATTTATAAAACCAAAAAAAAATTTAAATAGGCTTTCTATGGCCCACTGTTTGTGAGAGAGATGGCACGCTCAGGACTGGCACAGATGGCACGCTCACAACTGGCACACAAGCCCAGAGGCCAATATTAATCTCCCTTTTTTCAGGGAAAATTTATAAAACAAAAAAAAAAATTAAATAGGCTTTCTATGGCCCACTATTTGTGAGAGAGATGGCACGCTCAGGGCTGGCACAGATGGCACGCTCAGGACTGGCACACAAGCCCAGAGGCCAATATTAATCTCCCTTTTTTCAGGGAAAATTTATAAAACAAAAAAAAAAATTAAATAGGCTTTCTATGGCCCACTATTTGTGAGAGAGATGGCACGCTCAGGGCTGGCACAGATGGCACGCTCAGGACTGGCACACAAGCCCAGAGGCCAATATTAATCTCCCTTTTTTTCAGGGAGAATTTATAAAACCAAAAAAAAAAATAAATAGGCTTTCTATGGCCCACTATTTGTGAGAGAGATGGCACGCTCAGGGCTGGCACAGATGGCACGCTCAGGACTGGCACACAAGCCCAGAGGCCAATATTAATCTCCCTTTTTTTCAGGGAGAATTTATAAAACCCCAAAAAAAATAAAATAGGCTTTCTATGGCCCACTATTTGTGAGAGAGATGGCACACTCAGGACTGGCACACAAGCCCAAAGGCCAATATTAATCTCCCACTGTATTTTTATCAGGGAGAATTTATACACCCCACAAAAAAAAATACAGAAAAATGAAAAGGCTTTCTATGGCCCACTATGTGAGAGAGATGGCACACACAGGGATGGCACTCTAGCAGAAATGCCAAATTGCCAATCTTAATCTCCCACCAAAAAAAAAACAAAAAAAAAAACAGGGAATGTCCTACAATTACTATCTCCCTGCCTGCAGTAATCTCAGCCAGGTATGGCAGGCAGCTACTATCTCCCTGCCTGCAGTAATCTCAGCCAGGTATGGCAGGCAGCAATAAGGAGTGGACTGATGCACAAATGAAATAAAAAGTGTGGACAAACAAAAAAGATAGCTGTGCAGAAAGGAAGGAACAAGAGGATTTGTGCTTTGAAAAAAGCAGTTGGTTTGCACAGCGGCGTACACACAGCAATGCAGCTATCAGGGAGCCTTCTAGGGCAGCCCAATGAGCTACAGCGCTGAGGGGAAAAAAAAAAAAAAAAAAACTTCCACTGTCCCTGCACACCGAGGGTGGTGTTGGACAGTGCAAATCGCTGCAGCACAAGCGGTTTTGTGGTTAATGGACCCTGCCTAACGCTATCCCTGCTTCTGACAAAGCGGCAGCAACCTCTCCCTAAGCTCAGATCAGCAGCAGTAAGATGGCGGTCGGCGGGAACGCCTCTTTATAGCCCCTGTGACGTCGCAGACAGCAAGCCAATCACTGCAATGCCCTTCTCTAAGATGGTGGGGACCAGGACCTATGTCATCACGCTGCCCACACTCTGCGTTTACCTTCATTGGCTGAGAAATGGCGCTTTTCGCGTCATTGAAACGCGACTTTGGCGCGAAAGTCGCGTACCGCATGGCCGACCCCGCACAGGGGTCGGATCGGGTTTCATGAAACCCCGACTTAGCCAAAAGTCGGCGACTTTTGAAAATGTTCGACCCGTTTCGCTCAACCCTAGTCCCCACCTGCAGAACCACTCCTTTATTCAGGGTGTCTTGATAATTGCCAGTAATTTCCATCTGTTGTCTATTCCATTTGCACAACAGCATGTGAAATTGATTGTCAATCAGTGTTGCTTCCTAAGTGGACAGTTTGATTTCACAGAAGTTTGATTTACTTGGAGTTTTATTCTGTTGTTTAAGTGTTCCCTTTATTTTTTGAGCAGTGTATGTTGTTTTTTTTGTATAGTAGAAGCAGACATGGACTACAATCAATAACCATTCCACTACTTTGTAACATGAGTTTTTGCAACATGAGTTATACTTTTGACATCATTGATTTTACCAAATAGTGTTCTGGAGTGCGGTGAAATTGTAAATAAAAAAGTTCAATTCCAAAATTGTTTTTTTTTTTACCACATTAACTAAATACTTGAACTGACCTGCCATTATGATTCTTCATGCCAGTACGAGTACGCGAATACCAAACATGTGTAGTTTTTTTTATTTAGGTAATGAAAGAAAAATTTGTAAGAAAAAAAGTTGTAATTTTCTGATATCCATAGTGTCTTCCTTTTTTTGGGATCTGTGTCTGTGAGGGCTTAATTTTTTTGCCCTGAGTTGATGTTTTTATTGATACCATTTTGCTGCAGATACAATGTTTTGATTGCCTATTACTTCCTTTTTTTTGCAATGTTGAGGCCCAAAAAATAATAATTTTAGCATTTCAAGTTTTTTTTATGCCATTTACCGATAATTTAAGGTTTTTTATTATTATTTTTTTTAAATATTTTATAGAACTATTTTTTTACATTTTACTAGTTTCAATAGTCCCCTTAGCATAAGTCATGATTTCCTATGAATGCCGGTCACGGGCCGGCATTCATAGTAGATTTACAGTGAAAGGCCAAAGGGTCTTCTTCGGTCCTCCCACTGTCATGACAACCCATTGGCGCCCCGCAAATAGGTGACAGGCGCCCCGCGCTTGTTAAATGACCCTGTCAGAGAATGACACAGCATTTAACTTGTTGACAGCCGCGGATAGATCTGTTGGCAGCTTACCTGTCTCCCCACTATTCCCCAGCCTCTCCTCTATGCCAAGCCCTTCACTGGCTTTCTATTGTCCAGATGCTCCAGTTCAAATCCCTAACTATGACGGACAAAGCCATCCACAATTGTCTCCTTGATATATCTGCGACATAGCCTCCAGGTAGTTACCTACACGCAACCTTCGATCGCCTCAAGATCTCCTCCTCTACTCCCCTCTCATCTCTTCTTCCCACAACTACATACAAGACTTCTCCTGTGCTTCCCCCATACTCTGGAACTATACACCAACACATCAGACTATTACCTACCAAGGAAACCTTCAAAAAGAACCTGAAGACCCACCTCTTCCAACAAGCCTACAGCCTGCAGTGATCCTCAGTCTGCTGAACCGCCGCTCGACCAGCTTTACCCTCTCCTAGTGTATCCTCACATCCCCTGCAGACTGTGAGCTCTCGCAGGCAGGGTCCTCTCTCCTTCTGTACTTGTGTGTGCCTTGTTTTTTCTCATTTTTATTGTACTTGTCTATATTTGCCCCTTTTCACATGTAAGGCGCTATGGAAAAAATTGCACTATAAAAATGTCTAATAATAATAGTGATAATACCAGATCAGCTGTCATGTGGCGAGAAAGATGCGGGCTCAGGGCCGGAGCCTGCTTCAACCTTGGACACCCCTATAAGTTCAAGGTCATGACCATATATATTTGGTGACCAAAAGCTCAATGGATAGACTTGTTGATATACCACAATCTCTCACTGTTGACATATAGGTGTATCAATTCCGACTCTTCCTCTTGAAAATGTATCCCGCAGTATGACCAACTTAGAATAAAAATACTTGATTTCATGATACTCTGTCAGGGGATGCTTATGCTAAGTGGCTTTGATGGGACTTACAGCCTTTTTTTGGTTGTGCCATCATCTTGTGCATGGTGTTAGAATTTTATCATACAGAATGGGAATCCTTAATGAACTAAGTAGGAAGGTAATGGAGGACATATATGAAAACAGAATTTTATGCAAGTTGTTTCTCATTAGTTTGGTCAGCATAACAGTTGGGTTGGATTTTTCTCTAGCCTTCCTGACATTCCTAATTTGTGCCCATTATTGTTAGGTGTCGAGTTTCCACCACTGCACAGGGGAATCTCGAACCATATCCGCTGTGGTCTGCCATTCTCCTCCAGCTGCAGTGGAGCCTACTCAGCAGAGACGTCAATCCCAGCGTCTGGCTCAAGCAGATTCTGTGCGTTTGATTACTGCTACCTTTCCAGGCTCAGCCTTTGTAACCAGCATTGATCATCGGCGAGCAGACATTCCAGGGACTAAGTCCTGCTGTTCTTCTACTGAGCATGCCCACAGGACGAACTCTCATTGGAGGTCGGGGTCACATGCTCAGGTCCTGTAGCGTCTCTGATTGGATCACTAGGAAGGTCCCGGAAGGCTACAGCTATAAAAGGTTTGCATGGCCGCTCGGCCATGCGCTAGTATAAAACTGAGATTGTGTGTGTGGAAGTGTGACTGAATCTGGTGAAAGCTCCTTAATCATTCCCATCCCTAGTGTTGTTGAAAGTACTTGGGTGATTGAGCTACCTAGCACCAGACTGTGCCATCCAGCACTAGGCACAAGCTACAGTGTCTATTTAGCAGCGACCGCCAGTGCGGCGCCGTGTGCAATCAGTGCGCTTTCCTGATCCTTGTTAGGGTGGTTAGTGGTGTCCACCAGGGCGGCACTGTACACACTCAGTGCTGTAAATATTTTAGTTAGTCCTGTCCCTGTCCTGACAACCGGTCAGTGTAGGGTGGAAATTCCCGCTTGGACTCAGCATCTGACTCAGGGGATTCCCAGGCACAGGCTCAAAGGCTACCGAGGGTCAAAGCGAGTCCAATCACCAGTTTAGTTGGGGTGATTCATAGGATCCCACTAGCGTGTGACTACTAACAGGGCGCAGCATATATTTTGCGACTCTGTGAAGTAACAGAGTTCACTTCCATTCACACTGGGTGAGGTCTAAACCCAAGTGTGATTACTCAGCAGCAGGTTCCATCTCTGCATGGTGAACTCCGGGCTGCGAACGCACCTATTATCTCCCTTTATATTATTTGATGCGTTCCACTAGCCCTAACATTTATTTAGTTGATTGATGAAAAAGTTTTGCTATAAACCATAACTCTTTCACGAAGACAAAGAATCCATTTTGGATTTTGAAACTTTTTTTTCAATACTACACTTTTCTTGACATCTGTTTTTCGTAATATATGCGTTGGGCTTTATTTTCTGGAAAACTCAGGTGTAAAATGTGTTTTGTACTTTTTCTTCAAAGATTCATTAACATTTCTATATTTAAATGAAAGCTCAGAAAAAAACAGTTTGATTTCCACAAACATCTCTATCTGGGGAACCTTAAAAATGTAATGGATTTGTTATGCTACTATCTGCAAAAAAGAAAATGATCACCTAATATCGTTTACCCATCAAAACTTAATTACTAAAAAAGAATTGAAAAATATAAAATATGCAGAAAATTATTCTGTAAGAGAGCTTAATGAAAGAAATTGGGTTTTTACTTTTTATTCTTTAGAAAATTGAAAAATGAAAATTAGCTATAGAAGAGCAAAATTAATTAAACCATGCTTGCTATTTTTTTCTAAGATAGAAATTGCCCGACAGAACAGTGGTGTATTTTTTGACCAATTTCCTTTTTCGAATTTTCATTTTTTCCTCCTTCTTCATCCCACAGCCATAAAGGTTTGCATTTTTCTGACCACATAGACTTGATTTTTCAGGACGAGTTGTACTTTTGAATGATACTACACTGTGTGCAGAATTATTAGGCAAGTTGTATTTTAGAGGATTATTTTTATTATTGATCAACAACTATGTTCTCAATCAACCCAAAAGACTCATAAATATCAAAGCTTAATATTTTTTGAAGTTGTAGTCATTTTTTTAATATTTGGCTATCTTATGAGGATATCTGTTTGTGCAGGTAACAATTACTGTGCAGAATTATTAGGCAACTTAATAAAAACCAAATATATTCCCATCTCACTTTTTATTTTCACCAGGTAAACCAATATAACTGCACAAAATTTAGAATAAAACCATTTCTGATATGCAAAAACAAAACCCCCCAAAATGAGTGACCTATATAGCCCCCTTTCTTTATGATAACACTCAACAGCCTTCCATCCATAGATTCTGTCAGTTGCTTGATCTGTTTATGATGAACATTGCGTGCAGCAGCCACCACAGCCTCCCAGACACTGTTCCGAGAGGTGTACTGTTTTCCCTCCCTGTAGAGCTCACATTTTATGAGGGACCACAGGTTCTCTATGGGGTTCAGATCAGGTGAACAAGGGGGCCATGTCATTATTTTTTCATCTTTGAGACCTTTACTGGCTTGAAGAAGTTGTCTTCCAGAAACTGGCTGTAGGTCTGGGAGTTGAGCTTCACTCCATCCTCAACCCAAAAAGGTCCCACAAGTTCATCTTTGATGATACCAGCCCATACCAGTACCCCACCTCCTATTTTCTGGAAGGTGAGATTACATTTTTATTGATATCACTTTGAGATATTGTAATTTTGGTGTTCTTGAATTTTTGTTTCATTTATGGTGTTGACTGATTGAGTAAATTAGTTTTATATTTTTGAAATATCAGACTTTTCTGGAACCATCCATACCACATATGTGTATTTTTTAATTTATTTCTAATGGGTAAAAAGTGGGATGATTTGGGTTTTTACATATTTTTCAAAACATTTTTTTTATCACTTTTCAATGTTTTTGTTAGTTCGCTTAGGGGATTTGAAGCTGCAATCTTCTGATCATTGTGCTATGTACATCAGTACCAGTATTGTTGCATACAATGAAAATTATGGTCTTCTTTGAAACTTGGCCACAGGTTTGATTTCAAGGGAGCTTTGTAATGACAAGCATAAAGGTCTTCAACAAACCTCCAACTTTCATAGCAACCCATCAGCGACCCACAATCATGCCAAATGGAATGATGCACCCGCCAACTGGTGAGTTGTTAATCCCACTTTTGACTTTGACAGTGACATTTCACAATTTAACAATCATTGTCCGGAATTTGCACTTCCTCGATTTTAGAGGCAGGTCCTTGCGGTAAAACACAGCCATTACTTACTGGTTATGGGGCAGGCTCACCTCATGAGCCTACGCCATACACCCGCTTTCGACTTGCACTGTAGATGTACAACAGAATTCGGGAAGGGTTGAACAGAAAATAAAAGTCTAAATATTTACTCTGTTATCCTAATATTTCTTCTCTGAATACAAGAGAGCGCTATACCTCTTCACTCTAATTGGACACTATTTCAGTAACACATAATTTTAGTAACGCATCTACTTAGCTACTGTCTGAATTTTGGAACAGTATAAATCAGCTACATATTACAACTCACCACCATTAACATGTCTGTAATTATATAATCGGTTTTCATTAAACTTTTGACAGATACACTTAGGCTGTTTGAAAAGTAGTCATTTAGGGGGAAAAATAGAATAAAGAAAAAATTCATATGAGCTAAACAACATAATAACGGATGGCACAAAAGAGTTTAAGGATCCAGGCTTTCATTTTCTAACATTAGTCCCTTTGCGGTACATGCAGAGCATCTAATTTCGGAAAGAGCGACTGGAAAGGTATTGTAAAGAAAACACTATCACAGAAGTCTCCATGAGGCAGCACTCAAGCTGTCCTGTACAATTAAACACCTACCTCAATCTGTTATATTTAAACCTTCTGTTTTTGAAGGTCTCATTTAAGCAATTTCTTTAAAAGTGTATAATTTACAACAATTATAACCAAACAATAAAATAATTGTCTTGGTGCTGTAAAATGGAAAATGGAAATGAACAACGATATGGGCAAATTTTTCTCCTTTAACCTACTCTTCATGACAAAAGATTGTAAGGGTGAAATGACAAAGACATAGAGACCAGCTGGTCTTCGAGAATTGGAAAGTGTTGTCCGTGCTACATGCATATCTATCTATCTATCTATCTATTATCTGTCTACTATCTCAATAAGTATATTGATGACCTATTTTTATAGAAGTACACAGTGTAAAGAACAAAAACATCTCAGCTCTGTAGTCTTCAAACTGGCTTTTCATAGCTTTTGCAGCTCAACTTATTTTTCCTTATTTTTCGCTTAGTTGACACCATGATTGGGAATCATACTGTACTGCTATACAGTAAAGTTTTCCCTTTAAAAGCTTGTCCTCCCTCTCTCCGTCTGCCTCCCTAGCTCTGATGTCAGTTCCTCCTCCCTTCTTCTTCCTCAGTCTGAGTATGTTAGCCTTCTTTAGAAGTCTACATTTTGCATCTCTAGTTAAAACTATTCTTTCTTACCTACTGTAATTGTGCATAACTACAAGAATTCAGCTTGAAAACAAACTTTGTTCTGGAATGTTAATATGTACCTCTACAGTCGAGTTTAGCTATCTGATGAAATCTCTTCATGAGAGTACTGGTACATAGAGACATCTACAGAAACAGATTCACAAGCACCCGACATTCATAGCTTAGTTATGGAGTCAGAATAATGATGTCTATGTATTCCAACCCCATTTCCAAAAAACATCAGACAAAATGTAAATATAACAAGTCACTAATGATTTGGAAGTATTATAGCCATATTTTAATCACAATAGAACAACGATCAGACGTTGAACGTTGAACATTTTTCCATTTCGTTTGAAAGCAAATAACACATTTAGAAATTTCTGAAAGCAACACATCTCAAAACAGCTGGGATTGGGTTAATACTGGGCTGGGACATTAAGCTGTACTAATAAAATACAGCTGGAGGATCAATTTTCTAACTAAGTTACATGACTGCATGCAGAAAAAGCATGTTAAAGAGACAGAGTCTCTCAAAAGCAAAGATGGTCAAAGGTCACCAATTTGTGAACAATTGCTTCTAAAAATTGTGCAACAAAATATTTATGGATTTAGGATGGGAGGCCATGAAAGGTTCTGTGGGTAGAACATTTCATTGTCCAAAATTTTTGGTCTCGCATTTTTCTCTGAGAAGTCAGACTTCTTAACAAAATTTGCAAAGTATGAGATAAAAGCAGACACATGAATACAAGTAAGGCTAGGTGCAGATGACCAGCTATTCTCTCATTTCAGAGAATCGGATCAATTATTCAAACCACACTCAGCTTGATGATAGTGTTATCCAGTTCTCTTGAATGAGGAGAAGATGGAGAAAATGTTTTTACATCTTCTGCATTCTGTCGGTCCGTGGAAACCGGATAATACTTTCATGTCTTACTGTAGTCTGATGGTTTCCACTAATTGATTGACTTGCATGGCCGACTGCAATCATATATTGGATCAAGAAATTCCTCGAGGAAAAATAGGATACGTGCATGGCTCCATAGAATTACATTGGTCCGGGAGCGATCCGATGTTTTACCCATAATGCTGTCATCTACTGTACATGAGCCCTTAAAGTAAAGATTACATTTGAGCGAATTTTTCAAAATTTGGTTCCGATTCCGATCAGTGGCAAATGTTAGATTTGCAATATTCGCCTAATACAGCTGAACGTCATTGGAGTCAACAGGAGTTGAAATGAACGAAAATGTTCAGAATCGATCATCAAACATAAATTCCACACAAAATAGGGTACCAATATAGCATAAAAATAGCAAATTCAGATTTGATGATTGGTTCTCAACATATTTGCTGAACTCTAGTAAAGATCACCCATAATGGACCAACATGCATTATTTTTGCATCTTGGACCCTTGATGACCTCGGGGTCATTTACTGATTGGGGCATCCAGAGTGTTAGGGTTCAAGTTCCCACCTCTGCACAGTGGGAATCTCAAGCCATCTCTGCTGCAGTCTCCCATTCTTCTCCTGCCGCAGTGGAGCCTGCGCAGCGGAGGCGTCGGTCCCATCGTCTCGCTCAGTCTGACACTGTGCAAAGGGTTACTGCTGCCTTTCCAGCTTCAGCCATTGTAACCAGTACTGGTCAGCGGCTAGCAGATGTCTTTGGGACTACGTCCTACTTTTCCCCTTCTGAGCATGCCCAGGGTAAGATCTCTCATTGGAGATCAAGGGTCACATGCTCAGGTACTGCAGCAACTCCCATTGGTCCTCTAGGAAGGTCCTGAAGTTGCTCAAGTTCTGTGGCAGCCTCCCATTGGTCCTTCTGGGAAGGTCCTGTAGTTGCTGCAGCTATAAAAGGTTCGCATAACCGCACGGCCATGCGCTAGTATCAATCTA
The DNA here is from genome assembly GCF_032444005.1 of Ranitomeya imitator. Lineage (NCBI taxonomy): Eukaryota > Metazoa > Chordata > Amphibia > Anura > Dendrobatidae > Ranitomeya > Ranitomeya imitator. The sequence goes on from NC_091290.1 coordinate 128,140,207, forward strand.
TGTTATGTGCTTTGCGCCAGTGTGGTGTTGTGTGTATATATTTAGGGCCCCAGCTGAAATAAGCCCCTAGAATACCGGCACCTCCGGTGAGGAGTTTTGTGTGTATGTATTCAGGGTCCTGGCTGTAATAAGCCCTAGAATACCGGCACCTCCGGTGAGGAGTTTGTGTGTGTGCAAGACCACTGACTGCTATCAGCTCAGGAATTAGCTCTGTACTCCTGTGAGTCTAACAGGGCACAGTGCTTTCTTTTGTCGGCGACTCTGTGAAGTAACAGAGTTCGCTTATACCGTCATATAGTGCCATTTGCTAGCAGCAGGTTCCTGCTGCACGGTGGACCCCGGGCTGCGAACGCACCAATAACTTCATCTATTTACTCGGTGCGTTCCGCTAGCCCTAACACAGAGGGTATTGCAAAAGTAAATAAGGACAATATATGCCATAAATGAATGAATGCTGTAAACTACTAGCTATGATCTATTATGCTGCCTTAGACAATCCTATAAATGCTTTGTTTTTATTTGAATTTCAGACCTTTTCTATTTTTATGTCATATTCTGTCAAGCGCTAAATATTCAGCATCAGAAAATATCAATGATGACATCACAGAAAATGTTTAGTATACCTCCAGCAAGAAAAACCCTCTGCAAGTTAATCTGATGTTTATGAAATGTCATTTTTTAACTTTGGAATTATTGCCTTAAGTCAGGTTGTTCGGGGCATCAATTTTCATTGCAAGTGAAGGCAGGAGCCGTGGTGAAAAGTCTGCACATTTCTCCGAGTCCAAACAGTATAATTGTATTGTAAAATAAATCTGTCAGTTTCGCACAAATCTAAATAAGCAACATGACAAAAAATCAGGAAATAATTGGGCTCTACGACTGCGCACTAATTTAGCAGCAAAAATCAGTCATAGGTCTGCTGGTTAGTATCATTTCTTTATAGGGTCTTTCGATTGTGACAACCTCTATTAGAACACACGGACATCATAGAAAAGTGTCAGCTGCCCTGGTGAATTCGTTCTGTAAATGTTTGTTACACGGTTGCTCATTTTTCTAAAGTGCATCAGATTTCACAGTACAGGCTACATGCGTTATTAAATAGATATGTTTGGACCTGATGATACTGGTGTACTTACTTTGTAAAAATCACACTTTAATTGCTATATAAAACTCTGATGAAAATTGTCCAGCTTGTTTTAAAATCAGTAAGGAAAGCTTTCAAAAAAAGGATTGCACAGCCACTGTAATATGGAGTTTCAAAGGAAGTACACCACCCTCCTCGGGTGTAAGAGATCTACTTTAATAACATATGCAGCTCGTTGTGAGAAATCTGGTGACAGGTTCAATATTTACATCAATGGTGCAGTCACATTTAGCCTGATTTTATATAAATTATATAAATGACTGTAAAGGGAAGTGCCTCATATTGTGTATTTGCGGCGCCATTAGAGCGCTTCCTTAGCCCAAGTCTGGGTGGTTTGTGGCATCCACCAGAACGGCACAGTTCGCACTCTTGTGCTCAAAACTATTATTTCAGTTTATCTCTTACACCCAGTAGCGGTGTCGAGTGCAAGTAGTCTAGACGGACTCTAATCCCGAATCTTGGGATTGAGCTCGCTGACTCCTTGCTTGCGCTCTTTGTGCGGTACCGCGGCCCTGTGACTTAACAGAGTTCGCTTCCACCGCCATATAGCGCTGCCATTTGCTAGCAGCAGGTTCTCTCCTGCAGGGTGGACCCCGGACTGCGAAAGCACCTAATAACATCTCACTAATTACTCGGGGCGTTCCGCCAGTCCTAACAATTTGTAAGTCCCCTTAGGGAACTTGAATCCGCCATTATCTGAATGACACACCCTTCTGCCGGTGCTCTGTAAATGCCAGAGAATGACATTGACTTTTAATAGGTTAACAGCTCTGCTCCACCCACGGCTGTTAGAGACAGATGATGGCTAAATAACACAGCCATCATCTGCCACTTTCGAGTCTGCTTCAAAGTCAGGGAGCTGGCATATGATGTGTCTGCACGTAACATGTCGTAAGAGGTTAAACTAAAATGCAGTCCTGTGCACAGTCTGTAGTCACAGAGTAGCACTGTTTTTTTTTTAAGTAAATGAATACTGAACACTTTATTATTTATTATTTTCTAATCACAAAAAATTATATACATTAATCAGTGAATAATACCATGACTAGTGTTGAGCATTCCGATACCGCAAGTATCGGGTATCGGCCGATATTTGCGGTATCGGAATTCCGATACTGAATTCCGATACTTCCCGCGTATCGGATACCGGAATCGGAAGTTCCCAGAATTCAAATTGAACGCAGCAGCCAATGAGGAATGAATGAAAGTGTGGGCACATCCTGTTTAGCATGGTGGGCATGTAAGTACTGGCAAGGCTGGGATTGGCTGCTGAAATGATGTCACTCTGCACTATAAAAAAGCGCTGCCGCCATTTCGCGCTCACTCTGCTGTGATTTCAGTTAGGGACAGGACGCTGTGTTCTAACTGAGGGCCAGTCGAGCTAGCTAATTGCTTTATTTTCCTTTCCAAAGGCTAATTTAGCAAAACGCTGTGTGTTCTTCACTGTTCACCTTGCTCTTGCCTTGCAGCGCTGTTTTAACAGCGTTCTGCAAGGTCTCTGTGTGTGTGTGTGCAGCTCACTCTGTAGTCTGTGTGCAGCCATATACCCGGTTGTATTCAGCTCAGGGGGGGTTCACACTGCCTCACACAGTTGTTCTTTTTTGCTCTTAGTGCAGCCTGCTGCACATTTTTTCTCAAATTTCCTATTAGTGTTTTTCCACCAGTCTCCAGCTCTATTGTGGAAAAACACTACATAGGATAACCTAGAGGGGGGTTTTTGGGCCTTGCAGCGCCGTTTACGGCTGTCTGCACGGTCTCCGTGTGAGCCCAGCTCGCCCTGTAGTCTGTGTGCAGCCATAGCCGGTTGGATTCAGCTCAGGGTTCGTTACTGGCTCATACCTTGAGAAAAATTTTCCTTTTTTTCAAATAGTGCAGCCTGTTTAAAATTTGAAAAAAAAAATTCCTATTAGTGTCTTTCCACTCGTATCCAGCTAAATAGTGGAAAAACACTATATAGGATAACCTAGAGGAGGGTTTTTTGGCCTTGCAGCGCCGTTTACGGCTGTCTGCACGGTCTCCGTGTGAGCCCAGCTCGCCCTGTAGTCTGTGTGCAGCCATAGCCGGTTGGATTCAGCTCAGGGTTCGTTACTGGCTCATACCTTGAGAAAAATTTTCCTTTTTTTCAAATAGTGCAGCCTGTTTAAAATCTGAAAAAAAAAATTCCTATTAGTGTCTTTCCACTCGTATCCAGCTAAATAGTGGAAAAACACTATATAGGATAACCGAGAGGAGGGTTTTTTGGCCTTGCAGCGCCGTTTACGGCTGTCTGCACGGTCTCCGTGTGAGCCCAGCTCGCCCTGTAGTCTGTGTGCAGCCATAGCCGGTTGGATTCAGCTCAGGGTTCGTTACTGGCTCATACCTTGAGAAAAATTTTCCTTTTTTTCAAATAGTGCAGCCTGTTTAAAATTTGAAAAAAAAAATTCCTATTAGTGTCTTTCCACTCGTATCCAGCTAAATAGTGGAAAAACACTATATAGGATAACCTAGAGGAGGGTTTTTTGGCCTTGCAGCGCCGTTTACGGCTGTCTGCACGGTCTCTGTGTGAGCGCAGCTCGCCCTGTAGTCTGTGTGCAGCCATAGCCGGTTGGATTCAGCTCAGGGTGCGTTACTGCCTCATACCTTGAAAAACAATTTCCTTTTTTTCAAATAGTGCAGCCAGTTTAAAATTTGAAAAAAAAAATTCCTATTAGTGTCTTTCCACTCGTATCCAGCTAAATAGTGGAAAAACACTATATAGGATAACCGAGAGGAGGGTTTCTTGGCCTTGCAGCGCCGTTTACGGCTGTCTGCACGGTCTCCGTGTGATTTAAACTAGCTCTGTAGCCCGATCTGCACCAAAAAAAAGGTTAAGTTCACCAAACACAACTTACACTTGTGTAGGCCACATTTGCAAAATAATAAAGTTTAGTCCACAATTTACAACATTAGTGTTTCTTACACCTGTTAGGAGGAGCATTACAGGAATAAGCACACTAAGGCCTTAGTACTTTTCTGCTTATCTTTATCTGTCAACCAAGATGAAGAGGGCAGGGAGTAAGGCACGTGGGCGTGGGCGCGGAGCAGGGAGAGGAGCAGGGAGAGGACGTGGTGATTCTGTGCCTGCTGCGGGCGCCGGTGACTCGTCGTCACTCAGTTTCAGCAGGGAACAGTCCTTCATGCGCAGCTTTGTCGGAGAGCGCCGTGCACCGCTGCTGCGTGAAGACCAAATTGAAGCCGTTGTCGGGTGGATGGCAGCTAACGCCTCGGCATCGACTTCAGTTAGTGCCACATCCTCTCAGGCACAGAGCACTGGAGAGCAGCCATCTGTCTCTTCACCACCTGCCAAATTGGCCAGGCAGTCAGAGAGCCCAGGACAGGAGCCGTCTCTACTTCTGTTCTCTGAATCTCTTGGCTTGGAAACAGGGGGCCAGCCAAGCAGCATTGGAGAAATGGAAGAAGAGGCAGTGTGCAGTGATGCCCAACACCTTTTTCTCTCTGACTCTGAAGAGGCAGGTGGGCCAGTGCCTCCGGTGACCACAGCGCAGTACGCATCTGATGATGAAACTCAGGTGCCGCTTTCTCGTGCGTACTGTGCTGCTGAGACTACCCAGGAGGAGCAGTTGGTGGCAGAGGGTAGTGGAGATGATGAGGTCCTTGACCCATCGTGGCGTGAGGAACAGGAAGGTGGTGGGAGCAGCTCAGAGGAAGAGCTTCCTCTTACGGGCCAAAGAGGGAGAGGGAGGGGGAAGACTGCGGAGCCTGTAGCCTCCACTTTGGCACCCGTTAGGAGCCTGTCTCTTTCCAAAGCCAAAAAGGGCGCTCCCAAGACTTGCAGTGCCTGGTCCTTTTTTGACACAGTTGCAGATGACATTTGTTTTGTCAAATGCAAGCTGTGTCATCATAAAGTAAAAAGAGGGAAAAATGTCAGCAACCTCAATACCACAAATATGTGGAAACATGTGCGGACCAGGCACGCGGTGGAGTTACAGAAACACACTGAAGATGTAGGCCAACCAACAGCGGCAGCTACCACCTCTTCAGCTCGTGTTGCCTCTTCCTCCAGCTCACGCACAGCTGGTTTGGCTTCCTCCCAGAGACCTTGTGTAATTCCACCCACAGCACCACCTTCCCAGTCATCCTCACACTCCCAGTCTACTCTACAGCCATCGGTAGTACAGGCATGGGAGAAAAGGCGGGCATTCTCGGCCAACCACCCCCGAGCACAGGCTCTGAATGCAGGCATTGCCAAACTGTTGTCCCTGGAAATGCTCTCGTTCAGGCTGGTGGAGACTGACAGCTTCCGTGACTTGATGGCATTGGCAGTCCCACAGTACAAGGTGCCCAGCCGCTTTTACTTCAGCAGGCAGGCTGTCCCTGCCCTGCACAGGCATGTTGAGGCAAACATAAAACATGCGCTACTGAACGCCGTCAGTAGCAAGGTCCACCTCACCACCGATGCGTGGACCAGTCAGCATGGACAGGGGCGATATGTTTCCCTCACTGCCCATTGGGTTAATGTTGTTGAGCCAGGTACAGATCGTGCGAGTGGCGCAGGACGTGTCCTGCCCACTCCAAGGATTGCAGGAATCCAGTCTGTACGCATCGACTCCTCCTCTTACACCAGTTCCTCTGATTCCTCTCTGCAGGATCCGTCACAGTCCACCCCCACATGGACCCGTGAACGTTTACCTATGACCGACATGAGCACAGCCGTGGCCAAACGTCAGCAGGCCGTCTTGAAACTAGTTTCATTGGGGCATCGAAGCCACACAGCGCAGGAGCTCTGGAATGCTATAAAGCAGGAGAGCGATGTGTGGTTACTGCCAGCGAATCTCCAGCCAGGCATGGTAGTGTGTGACAATGGCCGAAATCTGGTGGCAGCTTTGGCCCTTGGCAACCTCACTCACATCCCATGTCTGGCACATGTGCTCAATTTGGTTGTGCAGAGTTTTCTGAGGGACTATCCGGATCTTGATGCCCTGCTGCACAAGGTCCGCCTAGAGTGTGCTCACTTGCGGCGTTCCAGCTTGGCCAGATCCCGCATTGCTGCTCTGCAGCGCCGATTCCGCCTTCCGGAACACCGCATCATATGTGACCTACCTACCCGGTGGAATTCCACGTTACATATGTTGGAGCGGTTGTGTGAGCAGCAGCAAGCAGTTATGGAGTACCAGCTGCATCAGGCGCAAAGAAGTCGCAGTCAGCGCCGATCAGACTTCACAACCACAGAGTGGGCCACTATGAAGGACGTCTGCCAGGTTTTGCGTCCTTTTGATTATTCCACGCGGATGGCAAGTGCAGATGATGCACTAGTCAGCATGACTGTCCCCCTTATCTGCCTGCTTCAGCAAACTTTGCAAGGGTTAAGGGATGATGTGGTGGAAGAGGTGGAGGATGAGGAGTCACCTTTTCCATCAGCTTCTGGAGAGTCAGCGCCACGTGGTTCCTCACAAAGGGGTACGCAGGGGCCAATTTGTGAGGAGGATGAGGAGGAGTCAATGGAGGAGGAAGAGCTCCGTCCAGAGGAGGGAGCGACACAATTGTCCAGTGGTCAGTGTGTACAGCGAGGGTGGGGTGATGACGAGCGGGCAGAGATCATGTCTCAAGCAGGGGACAGCGTTTCTGGGCCGGTTGGCACTCTGCAGCACATGGTGGATTTCATGCTGCAGTGCCTGAGAAACGACCGCCGCATCGACCACATTCTCAACATGCCTGATTATTGGGTGTTCACCCTCCTCGATCCTCGCTACCGGGACAACGTCCAAAACCTCATCCCTGCGTTGACCCGGGAGCGTAAATTGCGGGAGTACCACGACACACTGGTGAATTCCATCATCTTCTCCTGTCCAACTGAGAGGAGTGCTGCTAGTGCTTTACAAAGCAGCTCAGTGCGTCGAGGCAGTGGGGGAGGCTCTGCCCAAAGAGGGAGCAGAAGCAGTGCCTCTGCCCAAGGCAAGCCCAGTATGGCACAACTCTGGCACACTTTTGTGTGCCCGCCCCAAATGTCTACACCATCACCGGCGGCTCCAGTCAGCAGGAGGCAACGGTTCCGTCAGATGGTGACAGACTACATGGCTTGCCCTCTTACTGTACTCCCAGACGGCTCTTCCCCGTTCAAGTTTTGGGTCTCTAAGCTGGATACATGGCCAGAGCTAAGCCAGTATGCATTGGAGGTGCTGGCTTGCCCTGCGGCTAGTGTCTTATCGGAACGTGTCTTTAGTGCCGCAGGTGGTGTACTAACAGACCGTCGCATGCGACTATCCTCCGATAACGTTGACCGGCTTACTTTCCTGAAAATGAACCAGGCCTGGATCTCGCAGGAATTTGCCACTCCTCTGCCTGATTAAGTAATTGGGTGTCATCCAGGTCTCCTGCTGTGTTCATCTTTCTACCACCTGAACTGCTATTCCTGGGCTCCAACACCGCCAGTTGCGGCTCAGAAGTGCAGGCTGCACAGTAAAAACATACGACCCAGTGTTATTGGGTTTCAGTAACGTCAGCTGATCCCCAGCTGTGTAGCCGGCAATGTGTCCTGCGACCGCCACGCTGGCACAACAACCTAAATGTAAGGGAACCTGTCCCCCCCCCCCCCGTCGTTTGTTACTGAAAGAGCCATCTTGTGCAGCAGTAATGCTGCACAAGGAAAAGGTAGCTCTTTTTTTTTAGCTCTTTGCACACGCAGAACTTAACACTTATAAAATGTGTTCACTGATACCGTTATACCGTCCCGGAGCTGGGACTTTCCTTCGTAATGTGACGCAGCACAGCCGTCATTCCTACCCCCTTGGTGCCATGCGCTGCCTCCTCAGCGTTGTTTTAAGCTGTCACGGAGCCTGCGCTGTTCTGTTATCCCTTGGGCATGCCCTATTTGCGCTGCCTGTCTTCTGACATAATTTGGTGTCAGGCTGGCTGCGCCTGTGCGGCCGCGGTGCCCGAGATCCCGCCTCGCAGTGTCTTCTGATTGAGTCACACTGCGGGCCTGGGATCCATGGGCATGCGCAGTGCATATCTTCCCCTCGGGCTCTCGCTCATTTCCCTCCGCCTTCTTTAGACTGTGCGCCGTCAGCTGATCCCTAGCATGCCACGGCCGTGACACCGCACAGTCTGAAGAAGAGGGAAGGAGGGGAGTGAGAGTCGAGGTTATGCACTGTGCATGCCCATGGTTCCAAGGCCCGCAGTGGGATTACGTTAGATGAGACTGCGAGGTGGGATCTGGAGCAGCGTGGACGCACAGGCACTGACAGCCTGACACCAAATTATGTCAGAAGACAGGCAGCGCTAATTGGGCATGGCCAAGGGCTAACAGAACAGCGCAGGCTCCGTGGCAGCTTAAAACAACGCTGAGGAGGCAGCGCACGGCATCAAGGGGATAGGAATGACAGCTGTGCTGTGTCCCATTACGAAGGAAATTCGCACCTCCGGAACGGTTTAACGGTATAAAGGGACACATTTTTAGTGTTTACTTCGGTGTTTGCAAGGAGCATAATTAAAAGAGCAACCTTTTCCTTTTGCATCCTTAGTGCTGCACAACATGGCTCTTTCAGCTACAAACGTCTTGGGGGGGGGGGGTTAAAGGTTTCCTTTCAACTTGCTCCAATCAGGCTTCGGCCTACACTCTGTTCCTCTGCTCCTCCTGCTGTCCCTGGGCTCTAACACCGCCAGTTGGTGCCTGGAAGTGCTGTGTGCACAGTCAACAGTCGCTCCTCTGTTATTGGGGTTCAGTAACGTCAGCTGATCCCCAGCTGTGTGTGCGGCAATACCTCCAATCTGCTCCTCCTGCTGTCCCTGGGCTCTAACACCGCCAGTTGGTGCCTGGAAGTGCTGTGTGCACAGTCAACAGTCGCTCCTCTGTTATTGGGGTTCAGTAACGTCAGCTGATCCCCAGCTGTGTGTGCGGCAATACCTCCAATCTGCTCCTCCTGCTGTCCCTGGGCTCTAACACCGCCAGTTGGTGCCTGGAAGTGCTGTGTGCACAGTCAACAGTCGCTCCTCTGTTATTGGGGTTCAGTAACGTCAGCTGATCCCCAGCTGTGTATCCGGCAACGTGTCATGCGACCGCCACGCTGGCACAACTAAAATGTAAGGGGACCTGTCCCCCCCCCCCCCCTAGGCGTTTGTTACTGAAAGAGCCACCATGTGCAGCACTAATACTGCACAAGGGAAAGGTCGCTCTTGAAATTATGCTCCTTGCAAACGCTGAACTACACACTCATGTAATGTGTCCCCTCACACCGTCCAACCGTCCTGGAGGTGGGACTTTCCTTTGTAATGTGACGCAGCACAGCCGTCATTGCTACCCCCTTGGCACCGTGCGCTGCCTCCTTAGCGTTGTTTGATTCCGTCATGGACCCTGCGCTGTTATGTTATCCCTTGGCCATGCACAGTTTGCGCTGCCCGTCCTCTGACATCATTTGTTGTCGTCCTGGCTGCGCCTGTGCGTCCACGCTGCCCGAAATCACACCTCGCAGTGTCGTCTAATGTGATCCCACAGTGGGCCTGGTATCAATGGCCATGCGCAGTGCATATACTAGCCTCTCACTCCCCTTCTTCACGCTTCTTCAGACTAGGCGGCGTCAGCTGATCCCTAATAGCATGCCACGGCCGTGACGCCGCACAGTCTGAAGAAGCAGGAAGGAGGTGAGTGAGAGGCGATGATATGCACTGCGCATGCCCATGGATCCCTGGCCCGCAGTGGGACTACATTAGATGACACTGCAAGGTTGGATCTCGGGCAGCTTGGACGCACAGGCACTGCCAGCCTGACACCTACATGATGTCAGAAGACGGGCACCGCTAACTGTGCATGGCCAAGGGATAACATTACAGTGCGGGCTCCGTGACAGAACCAAACAACGTTGAGGAGGTGGTGCCCGGCACCAAGGGGGTTGGAATGACGGCTGTGCTGTGTCACATTACAAAGGAAAGTCCCACTTCCGGGATGGTTTGACGGTGTGAGGGGACACATTATATGAGTGTGTACTTCAGCGTTTGCAAGGAGCATAATTTTCGGAGCCACCATTTTCCATGTGCAGTATTACTGCTGTACAAGATGGCTCTTTCAGCAACAAATGCCTGGGGGGGGGGGTTAAAGGTTCCCTTTCAACTTGCTCCACTGCAGGCTTCGGCCTACACTCTGCTCCTCTTTGATTCCCTGGGTTTCAACACTGTCAGTTGCCACCTGGAAGTGTTGTCTACACAGAAAAAAACACTAGGTGATGTGTCAGTGGGGTTCAGCACCGCCAGCTGTTCCCCTGCTGTGTAGTCGGCAACGTGTCCAGCACAAGCCACGCTGGCACAACAGAACAAAAGCTGCCACCAGTGCAGGCTTCGGCCTACACTCTGCTCCTCTCCTCCTCCTGCTGACCCTGGGCTCAAACACCGCTAGTTTTTGCCCGGAAGTGCTAGCTGCACAGAGAAAAACACCAGCCAATGTGTTAGTGGGGTTCAGCAACGCCAGCTGTTCCCCTGCTGTGTAGCCGGCAACGTGACCTGCAAACGCCATGCAGGCACAGGAACTGAAATTAAAAGGGAACCTGGCCCCACCCCCCCAGGTGTTTCTATGTATAACAGCCACCTAGTACAGCAGTACTGCTGCATTTGTACAAGGTGGCTGACTTTTTCTCCTTGCCCACGTGGAACTCAACACGTACAAAATGTGTCTCATTGAGACCATTCCACTGTCCCTGAGGTGTGACTTTCCTTTGTAATGATACGCAGCACCCCCCTTGGTAGCGTTTCCCGTCTTTTGTCATCATGGTTAGCTGGCTGCGCCTGTGCATCCGCCCTGCTAGAAACAACGCCCCTCGTTGTCATATTTATTTTGTCAGCGAGGGTGTGGTTTATGGGCACGAGCAGTGCATATGTTCGCCTGTCTTAACTCATCTCCTTCCGCCTTCTTCAGACTGTGCGGCCTCCTGGCCGTGGTAGGCGATAAGGGATCAGCTGAGGCCGCCCAGTCTGGAGCAGGTGTAAGGACATGTGTAAGCGGCAAACCTATTTACTGCACAAGGCCACGAATCCCAGCCACGCAGTGTGATTTTTTGAAAACACACTGTGGGTCTGGGATTCATGTCCATCGCTAACCGCAACGGCCGACATGAAATGAGGTCAGAAGACAGGAAGCGCTCACAGCGCATGGCCAAGGGATCACAATAGCGCAGACTCCTGTACAGCAAATAACAACGCTCAGGAATCTGCGCCCAGTACCTAGGTGCAAATTTTGACACCTGTGCTGCGTCTCGTTAAAAAGACAAGTCACGCCTCCACAACTGTTTGACAGTATAATGGGCTAAATAGTGTACGTGTTTTAGTCAGCGTGTGCAAGGAGCAAAACAAATAGAGCAACCTTTTACTTGTGCAGCATTAATGCTGCACAAGGTGTGGCTCTTGTACCTTGCAACACCTGAGGGGGGGGTTAAAGGTAACCTTTGAAATTGGTTCAACTAGGCTTCGGCCTACACTCTGCTCCTCTCCTCCTCCTGCTGACCCTGGGCTCAAACACCGCTAGTTTTTGCCTGGAAATGCTAGCTGCACAGAGAAAAACACCAGCCAATGTGTTAGTGGGGTTCAGCACCGCCAGCTGTTCCCCTGCTGTGTAGTCGGCAACGTGTCCAGCACAAGCCACGCTGGCACAACCGACCAAAAGCTGCCACCAGTGCAGGCTTCGGCCTACACTTTGCTCCTCTCCTCCTCCTCCTGCTGACCCTGGGCTCTAACACCGCTAGTTTTTGCCCGGACATGCAATCTGCACAGAGAAAAACACCAGTCAATGTGTCAGTGGGGTTCAGCAACGCCAGCTGTTCCCCTGCTGTGTAGCTTGCAACGTGACCTGCAAACGCCACGCAGGCACATGAACTGAAATTGAAGGGAGCCTGCCCCCCACCCACAGGTGTTTCTATGTATATCAGCCACCTTGTACAGCAGTACTGCTGCATTTGTACGAGGTGGCTGACTTTTTCTCCTTGCCCACGTGGAACTCAACACGTACAAAATGTGTCTCATTAGAGACCATTACAATGTCCCTGAGGTGTGACTTTCCTTTGTAATGACACGCAGCACCACCCTTGTTAGCGCTGCCCGTCTTTTGACATCATTGGTTAGCTGGCTGCGCCTGTGCATCTCCCCTGCTCGAAACAACGGCCCTCGGTGTCTTATTTTTTTGGACAGCGAGGGTGTGATTGATGGGCATGTGCAGTGCATATGTTTGCCTGTGTTCACTCATCTCCTTCCGCCTTCTTCAGACTGGGTGTCCTCATGGCCGCGGCAGGCGATAAGGGATCAGATGAGGCCGCCCAGTCTGAAGCAGGTGTAAGGACATGTGTGAGCGGCAAACATATTTAGTGCACCAGGGCACGAATCCCAGCACCGCAGTGTGATTTTTTAAAAACACACTGTGGGTCTGGGATTCATGTCCATCGCTAACCGCAACGGCCGACATGAAATGAGGTCAGAAGACAGGAAGCGCTCACAGCGCATGGCCAAGGGATCACAATAGCGCAGACTCCTGTACAGCAAATAACAACGCTCAGGAATCTGCGCCCAGTACCTAGGTGCAAATTTTGACACCTGTGCTGCGTCTCGTTAAAAAGACAAGTCACGCCTCCACAACTGTTTGACAGTATAATGGGCTAAATAGTGTACGTGTTTAATTCAGCGTGTGCAAGGAGCAAAATTAAATAGAGCAACCTTTGACTTGTGCATCATTAATGCTGTTCAAGGTGTGGCTCTTGTACCTTGCAACACCTGAGGGGGGGGTTAAAGGTAACCTTTGAAATTGGTTCAACTAGGCTTCGGCCTACACTCTGCTCCTCTACTCCTCCTGCTGACCCTGGGCTCAAACACCGCTAGTTTTTGCCCGGAAATGCTAGCTGCACAGAGAAAAACACCAGCCAATGTGTTAGTGGGGTTCAGCACCGCCAGCTGTTCCCCTGCTGTGTAGTCGGCAACGTGTCCAGCACAAGCCACGCTGGCACAACAGAACAAAAGCTGCCACCAGTGCAGGCTTCGGCCTACACTTTGCTCCTCTCCTCCTCCTGCTGACCCTGGGCTCAAACAACGCCAGTTTCTGCCCGGACATGCTAGCTGCACAGAGAAAAACACCAGCCAATGTGTTAGTGTGGTTCAGCACCGCCAGCTGTTCCCCCGCTGTGTAGCCGGCATCGTGTCCAGCACAAGCCACGCTGGCACAACCGACCAAAAGCTGCCACCAGTGCAGGCTTCGGCCTACACTTTGCTCCTCTCCTCCTCCTCCTGCTGACCCTGGGCTCTAACACCGCTAGTTTTTGCCCGGACATGCAATCTGCACAGAGAAAAACACCAGTCAATGTGTCAGTGGGGTTCAGCAACGCCAGCTGTTCCCCTGCTGTGTAGCTTGCAACGTGACCTGCAAACGCCACGCAGGCACATGAACTGAAATTGAAGGGAGCCTGCCCCCCACCCCCCCAGGTGTTTCTATGTATAACAGCCACCTTGTACAGCAGTACTGCTGCATTTGGACAAGGTGGCTGACTTTTTCTCCTTGCACACGTGGAACTCAACAAGTACAAAATGTGTCTCATTACAGACCATTACAATGTCCCTGAGGTGTGACTTTCCTTTTTAATGACACGCAGCACCCCCATTGTTAGCGCTGCCCGTCTCCTGACATCATTGGTTGGCTGGCTGTGCCTGTGCGTCCCCCCTGCCCGACACAACGCCCCCCGTTGTCTCATATATTTTGACTGCGAGGGTGTGATTGATGGGCACGAGCAGTGCATATGTTCCCCTGTTTTCACTCCCCTCCTTCCGCCTTCTTCTGACTGTGCGGCCTCATGGCCGCGGCATGCGATAAGGGATCAGCTGAGGCCGCCCAGTCTGAAGCAGGTGTAAGGACATGTGTGAGCGGCGAACATATTTACTGCACAAGGCCACGAATCCCAGCACCGCAGTGTGACTTTAGGAAAAGCCACTGTGGGTCTGGGATTTATGGCCATCGTTAACCGCACCGGCCAACATGAAATGAGGTCATGAGACGGCCTGCACTAACAGGGTATTGCCAAGGGATAACACAAGAGCGCAGTTTCCTGTACTGCAAATAACAACGGTAAGGAATCTGCGCACAGCACCTAGGTGTAAATTTGTACACCTGTGCTGCGTCTCCTTAAAAAGACTAGTAGTCACGCCTCCACTACTGTTTGACAGTATAATGGGCTAAATAGTGTACGTGTTTAATTCAGCGTGTGCAAGGAGCAAAATTAAATAGAGCAACCTTTGACTTGTGCATCATTAATGCTGTTCAAGGTGTGGCTCTTGTACCTTGCAACACCTGAGGGGGGGGTTAAAGGTAACCTTTGAAATTGGTTCAACTAGGCTTCGGCCTACACTCTGCTCCTCTACTCCTCCTGCTGACCCTGGGCTCAAACACCGCTAGTTTTTGCCCGGAAATGCTAGCTGCACAGAGAAAAACACCAGCCAATGTGTTAGTGGGGTTCAGCACCGCCAGCTGTTCCCCTGCTGTGTAGTCGGCAACGTGTCCAGCACAAGCCACGCTGGCACAACAGAACAAAAGCTGCCACCAGTGCAGGCTTCGGCCTACACTTTGCTCCTCTCCTCCTCCTGCTGACCCTGGGCTCAAACAACGCCAGTTTCTGCCCGGACATGCTAGCTGCACAGAGAAAAACACCAGCCAATGTGTTAGTGTGGTTCAGCACCGCCAGCTGTTCCCCCGCTGTGTAGCCGGCATCGTGTCCAGCACAAGCCACGCTGCCACAACCGACCAAAAGCTGCCACCAGTGCAGGCTTCGGCCTACACTTTGCTCCTCTCCTCCTCCTCCTGCTGACCCTGGGCTCTAACACCGCTAGTTTTTGCCCGGACATGCAATCTGCACAGAGAAAAACACCAGTCAATGTGTCAGTGGGGTTCAGCAACGCCAGCTGTTCCCCTGCTGTGTAGCTTGCAACGTGACCTGCAAACGCCACGCAGGCACATGAACTGAAATTGAAGGGAGCCTGCCCCCCACCCCCCCAGGTGTTTCTATGTATAACAGCCACCTTGTACAGCAGTACTGCTGCATTTGGACAAGGTGGCTGACTTTTTCTCCTTGCACACGTGGAACTCAACAAGTACAAAATGTGTCTCATTACAGACCATTACAATGTCCCTGAGGTGTGACTTTCCTTTTTAATGACACGCAGCACCCCCATTGTTAGCGCTGCCCGTCTCCTGACATCATTGGTTGGCTGGCTGTGCCTGTGCGTCCCCCCTGCCCGACACAACGCCCCCCGTTGTCTCATATATTTTGACTGCGAGGGTGTGATTGATGGGCACGAGCAGTGCATATGTTCCCCTGTTTTCACTCCCCTCCTTCCGCCTTCTTCTGACTGTGCGGCCTCATGGCCGCGGCATGCGATAAGGGATCAGCTGAGGCCGCCCAGTCTGAAGCAGGTGTAAGGACATGTGTGAGCGGCGAACATATTTACTGCACAAGGCCACGAATCCCAGCACCGCAGTGTGACTTTAGGAAAAGCCACTGTGGGTCTGGGATTTATGGCCATCGTTAACCGCACCGGCCAACATGAAATGAGGTCATGAGACGGCCTGCACTAACAGGGTATTGCCAAGGGATAACACAAGAGCGCAGTTTCCTGTACTGCAAATAACAACGGTAAGGAATCTGCGCACAGCACCTAGGTGTAAATTTGTACACCTGTGCTGCGTCTCCTTAAAAAGACTAGTAGTCACGCCTCCACTACTGTTTGACAGTATAATGGGCTAAATAGTGTACGTGTTTAATTCAGCGTGTGCAAGGAGCAAAATTAAATAGAGCAACCTTTGACTTGTGCATCATTAATGCTGTTCAAGGTGTGGCTCTTGTACCTTGCAACACCTGAGGGGGGGGGTTAAAGGTAACCTTTGAAATTGGTTCAACTAGGCTTCGGCCTACACTCTGCTCCTCTACTCCTCCTGCTGACCCTGGGCTCAAACACCGCTAGTTTTTGCCCGGAAATGCTAGCTGCACAGAGAAAAACACCAGCCAATGTGTTAGTGGGGTTCAGCACCGCCAGCTGTTCCCCTGCTGTGTAGTCGGCAACGTGTCCAGCACAAGCCACGCTGGCACAACAGAACAAAAGCTGCCACCAGTGCAGGCTTCGGCCTACACTTTGCTCCTCTCCTCCTCCTGCTGACCCTGGGCTCAAACAACGCCAGTTTCTGCCCGGACATGCTAGCTGCACAGAGAAAAACACCAGCCAATGTGTTAGTGTGGTTCAGCACCGCCAGCTGTTCCCCCGCTGTGTAGCCGGCATCGTGTCCAGCACAAGCCACGCTGGCACAACCGACCAAAAGCTGCCACCAGTGCAGGCTTCGGCCTACACTTTGCTCCTCTCCTCCTCCTCCTGCTGACCCTGGGCTCTAACACCGCTAGTTTTTGCCCGGACATGCAATCTGCACAGAGAAAAACACCAGTCAATGTGTCAGTGGGGTTCAGCAACGCCAGCTGTTCCCCTGCTGTGTAGCTTGCAACGTGACCTGCAAACGCCACGCAGGCACATGAACTGAAATTGAAGGGAGCCTGCCCCCCACCCCCCCAGGTGTTTCTATGTATAACAGCCACCTTGTACAGCAGTACTGCTGCATTTGGACAAGGTGGCTGACTTTTTCTCCTTGCACACGTGGAACTCAACAAGTACAAAATGTGTCTCATTACAGACCATTACAATGTCCCTGAGGTGTGACTTTCCTTTTTAATGACACGCAGCACCCCCATTGTTAGCGCTGCCCGTCTCCTGACATCATTGGTTGGCTGGCTGTGCCTGTGCGTCCCCCCTGCCCGACACAACGCCCCCCGTTGTCTCATATATTTTGACTGCGAGGGTGTGATTGATGGGCACGAGCAGTGCATATGTTCCCCTGTTTTCACTCCCCTCCTTCCGCCTTCTTCTGACTGTGCGGCCTCATGGCCGCGGCATGCGATAAGGGATCAGCTGAGGCCGCCCAGTCTGAAGCAGGTGTAAGGACATGTGTGAGCGGCGAACATATTTACTGCACAAGGCCACGAATCCCAGCACCGCAGTGTGACTTTAGGAAAAGCCACTGTGGGTCTGGGATTTATGGCCATCGTTAACCGCACCGGCCAACATGAAATGAGGTCATGAGACGGCCTGCACTAACAGGGTATTGCCAAGGGATAACACAAGAGCGCAGTTTCCTGTACTGCAAATAACAACGGTAAGGAATCTGCGCACAGCACCTAGGTGTAAATTTGTACACCTGTGCTGCGTCTCCTTAAAAAGACTAGTAGTCACGCCTCCACTACTGTTTGACAGTATAATGGGCTAAATAGTGTACGTGTTTAATTCAGCGTGTGCAAGGAGCAAAATTAAATAGAGCAACCTTTGACTTGTGCATCATTAATGCTGTTCAAGGTGTGGCTCTTGTACCTTGCAACACCTGAGGGGGGGGTTAAAGGTAACCTTTGAAATTGGTTCAACTAGGCTTCGGCCTACACTCTGCTCCTCTACTCCTCCTGCTGACCCTGGGCTCAAACACCGCTAGTTTTTGCCCGGAAATGCTAGCTGCACAGAGAAAAACACCAGCCAATGTGTTAGTGGGGTTCAGCACCGCCAGCTGTTCCCCTGCTGTGTAGTCGGCAACGTGTCCAGCACAAGCCACGCTGGCACAACAGAACAAAAGCTGCCACCAGTGCAGGCTTCGGCCTACACTTTGCTCCTCTCCTCCTCCTGCTGACCCTGGGCTCAAACAACGCCAGTTTCTGCCCGGACATGCTAGCTGCACAGAGAAAAACACCAGCCAATGTGTTAGTGGGGTTCAGCACCGCCAGCTGTTCCCCTGCTGTGCAGCTTGCAACGTGACCTGCAAACGCCACGCAGGCACATGAACTGAAATTGAAGGGAGCCTGCCCCCCACCCACAGGTGTTTCTATGTATATCAGCCACCTTGTACAGCAGTACTGCTGCATTTGTACGAGGTGGCTGACTTTTTCTCCTTGCCCACGTGGAACTCAACACGTAAAAAATGTGTCTCATTAGAGACCATTACAATGTCCCTGAGGTGTGACTTTCCTTTGTAATGACACGCAGCACCCCCATTGTTAGCGCTGCCCGTCTCCTGACATCATTGGTTGGCTGGCTGTGCCTGTGCGTCCCCCCTGCCCGACACAACGCCCCCCGTTGTCTCATATATTTTGACTGCGAGGGTGTGATTGATGGGCACGAGCAGTGCATATGTTCCCCTGTTTTCACTCCCCTCCTTCCGCCTTCTTCTGACTGTGCGGCCTCATGGCCGCGGCATGCGATAAGGGATCAGCTGAGGCCGCCCAGTCTGAAGCAGGTGTAAGGACATGTGTGAGCGGCGAACATATTTACTGCACAAGGCCACGAATCCCAGCACCGCAGTGTGACTTTAGGAAAAGCCACTGTGGGTCTGGGATTTATGGCCATCGTTAACCGCACCGGCCAACATGAAATGAGGTCATGAGACGGCCTGCACTAACAGGGTATTGCCAAGGGATAACACAAGAGCGCAGACTCCTGTACAGCAAATAACAACGCTCAGGAATCTGCGCCCAGTACCTAGGTGCAAATTTTGACACCTGTGCTGCGTCTCGTTAAAAAGACAAGTCACGCCTCCACAACTGTTTGACAGTATAATGGGCTAAATAGTGTACGTGTTTAATTCAGCGTGTGCAAGGAGCAAAATTAAATAGAGCAACCTTTGACTTGTGCATCATTAATGCTGTTCAAGGTGTGGCTCTTGTACCTTGCAACACCTGAGGGGGGGGTTAAAGGTAACCTTTGAAATTGGTTCAACTAGGCTTCGGCCTACACTCTGCTCCTCTACTCCTCCTGCTGACCCTGGGCTCAAACACCGCTAGTTTTTGCCCGGAAATGCTAGCTGCACAGAGAAAAACACCAGCCAATGTGTTAGTGGGGTTCAGCACCGCCAGCTGTTCCCCTGCTGTGTAGTCGGCAACGTGTCCAGCACAAGCCACGCTGGCACAACAGAACAAAAGCTGCCACCAGTGCAGGCTTCGGCCTACACTTTGCTCCTCTCCTCCTCCTGCTGACCCTGGGCTCAAACAACGCCAGTTTCTGCCCGGACATGCTAGCTGCACAGAGAAAAACACCAGCCAATGTGTTAGTGTGGTTCAGCACCGCCAGCTGTTCCCCCGCTGTGTAGCCGGCATCGTGTCCAGCACAAGCCACGCTGGCACAACAGAACAAAAGCTGCCACCAGTGCAGGCTTCGGCCTACACTTTGCTCCTCTCCTCCTCCTGCTGACCCTGGGCTCAAACAACGCCAGTTTCTGCCCGGACATGCTAGCTGCACAGAGAAAAACACCAGCCAATGTGTTAGTGTGGTTCAGCACCGCCAGCTGTTCCCCCGCTGTGTAGCCGGCATCGTGTCCAGCACAAGCCACGCTGGCACAACCGACCAAAAGCTGCCACCAGTGCAGGCTTCGGCCTACACTTTGCTCCTCTCCTCCTCCTCCTGCTGACCCTGGGCTCTAACACCGCTAGTTTTTGCCCGGACATGCAATCTGCACAGAGAAAAACACCAGTCAATGTGTCAGTGGGGTTCAGCAACGCCAGCTGTTCCCCTGCTGTGTAGCTTGCAACGTGACCTGCAAACGCCACGCAGGCACATGAACTGAAATTGAAGGGAGCCTGGCCACCACCCCCAGGTGTTTCTATGTATAACAGCCACCTTGTACAGCAGTACTGCTGCATTTGTACAAGGTGGCTGACGTTTTCTCCTTGCCCACGTGGAACTCAACACGTACAAAATGTGTCTCTTTGAGACCATTCCACTGTCCCTGAGGTGTGACTTTCCTTTCTAATGATACGCAGCACCCCCCTTGGTAGCGCTTCCCGTCTTCTGACATCATTGGTTGGCTACTTGCGCCTGTTCGTCCGCCCTGCCTGAATAAAATGCTCCTCGTTGTCTTAATTATTTTGACTGCGAGGGTGTGATTGATGGGCACGAGCAGTGCATATCTTCGCCTGTCTTAACTCATCTCCTTCCGCCTTCTTCAGACTGTGCAGCCTCATGGCCGCGGCATGCGAGAAGGGATCAGCAGAGGCCGCCCAGTCTGAAGCAGGTGTAAGGACGTGTGTGAGCGGCCAAAATATTTACTGCTCAAGGCCACGAATCCCAGCACCGCAGTGTGACTTTAGGAAAAGCCACTGTGGGTCTGGGATTTATGGCCATCGTTAACCGCACCGGCCAACATGAAATGAGGTCATAAGATGGGCAGCGCTAACAGGGCATTGCCAAGGGATAACACAAGAGCGCAGACTCCTGTACAGCAAATAACAACGCTCAGGAAGCTGCGCCAAGCACCAAGGCGTTATTTTGGACACCTGTGCTGCGTCTCATCAAAAAACCAAGTCACGCATCCACTACAGTTTTACTGTAGAATGGGGTAAATTGTGTATGTCTTTCATTCAGCGTGTGCAAGTAGACAAATTAATAGAGCAACCTTTCACTTGTGCAGCATTAATACTGCACAAGGTGTGTCTCTTGTACTTTGTAACACCTGAGGGGGGGGTTAAAGGTTTCCTTTGAAATTGGTTCAACTAGGCTTCGGCCTACACTCTGCTCCTCTCCTCCTCCTCCTGCTTCAACACGGGCTCTAACATCGCAAGTTTTTGCCCGCAAGTGCTAGCTGCACAGATAAAAACACACGCCATTGTGTTAGTGGGGTTCAGCAACGCCAGCTGTTCCCCCAGTGTGTAGCCGGCAAAGTGTCCTGCAAACGCAACGCAGACACAAAGCTGCCTCCAGTGCAGGCTTCGGCCTACACTCATCTCCCCCTGCTTACCCTTTGCTCCAACACCGCTAGTTGGGGCTCTAGGAAGACAATCTTTAATAGGCAAGGCAACGCATCCGGGTTCCAGCACCGCCAGCTGGTTCTCGGCAGTGTTCTTGTCACAGGTACTCCCTCGTGCCAAGCCTGGTTTCAGCACCGTCAGCTGTTTCCGGGTTGTGTCAACTTCACTGAGACGCCTATGCTTGCCCCGTCGTGGGGCGGTCGAGTTAGCCAACTCCAGGGTGCCTCCAGTTTAGGAGCTTCCTATGTGGGCTGCGTGAACTGGTAGTCAAGGCTGGTTCTGTAGTGCCAGTAGGCCCAGCTCCCCCTGTAGGACTGTTGGGGTTCGGTAACTGCGGCTGCCTCGCGGCCTAGCTGTTCTCTCCTCTCCTGTGGGCCTTCGGGTCCACCACCTGGTTCCAGCACCGTCAGCTGGTTCCGGGCCGAGCCTTTGGCTTAGGTGCCTCCTCCTGGGTATCCGAGTTCCGCCAACGCCAGGCGGTCCTTGGTAGTGCTTTTAAGCGCGGGCACCTACAGCTTAGTAACCGGGTTCCAGCACCGTCAGCTGGTCCTCGGTCGTGCCATTGGCTCTTGCACACTGGGGCAACGCATCCGGGTTCCAGCACCGCCAGCTGGTTCTCGGCAGTGTTCTTGTCACAGGTACTCCCTCGTGCCAAGCCTGGTTTCAGCACCGTCAGCTGTTTCCGGGTTGTGTCAACTTCACTGAGACGCCTATGCTTGCCCCGTCGTGGGGCGGTCGAGTTAGCCAACTCCAGGGTGCCTCCAGTTTAGGAGCTTCCTATGTGGGCTGCGTGAACTGGTAGTCAAGGCTGGTTCTGTAGTGCCAGTAGGCCCAGCTCCCCCTGTAGGACTGTTGGGGTTCGGTAACTGCGGCTGCCTCGCGGCCTAGCTGTTCTCTCCTCTCCTGTGGGCCTTCGGGTCCACCACCTGGTTCCAGCACCGTCAGCTGGTTCCGGGCCGAGCCTTTGGCTTAGGTGCCTCCTCCTGGGTATCCGAGTTCCGCCAACGCCAGGCGGTCCTTGGTAGTGCTTTTAAGCGCGGGCACCTACAGCTTAGTAACCGGGTTCCAGCACCGTCAGCTGGTCCTCGGTCGTGCCATTGGCTCTTGCACACTGGGGCAACGCATCCGGGTTCCAGCACCGCCAGCTGGTTCTCGGCAGTGTTCTTGTCACAGGTACTCCCTCGTGCCAAGCCTGGTTTCAGCACCGTCAGCTGTTTCCGGGTTGTGTCAACTTCACTGAGACGCCTATGCTTGCCCCGTCGTGGGGCGGTCGAGTTAGCCAACTCCAGGGTGCCTCCAGTTTAGGAGCTTCCTATGTGGGCTGCGTGAACTGGTAGTCAAGGCTGGTTCTGTAGTGCCAGTAGGCCCAGCTCCCCCTGTAGGACTGTTGGGGTTCGGTAACTGCGGCTGCCTCGCGGCCTAGCTGTTCTCTCCTCTCCTGTGGGCCTTCGGGTCCACCACCTGGTTCCAGCACCGTCAGCTGGTTCCGGGCCGAGCCTTTGGCTTAGGTGCCTCCTCCTGGGTATCCGAGTTCCGCCAACGCCAGGCGGTCCTTGGTAGTGCTTTTAAGCGCGGGCACCTACAGCTTAGTAACCGGGTTCCAGCACCGTCAGCTGGTCCTCGGTCGTGCCATTGGCTCTTGCACACTGGGGCAACGCATCCGGGTTCCAGCACCGCCAGCTGGTTCTCGGCAGTGTTCTTGTCACAGGTACTCCCTCGTGCCAAGCCTGGTTTCAGCACCGTCAGCTGTTTCCGGGTTGTGTCAACTTCACTGAGACGCCTATGCTTGCCCCGTCGTGGGGCGGTCGAGTTAGCCAACTCCAGGGTGCCTCCAGTTTAGGAGCTTCCTATGTGGGCTGCGTGAACTGGTAGTCAAGGCTGGTTCTGTAGTGCCAGTAGGCCCAGCTCCCCCTGTAGGACTGTTGGGGTTCGGTAACTGCGGCTGCCTCGCGGCCTAGCTGTTCTCTCCTCTCCTGTGGGCCTTCGGGTCCACCACCTGGTTCCAGCACCGTCAGCTGGTTCCGGGCCGAGCCTTTGGCTTAGGTGCCTCCTCCTGGGTATCCGAGTTCCGCCAACGCCAGGCGGTCCTTGGTAGTGCTTTTAAGCGCGGGCACCTACAGCTTAGTAACCGGGTTCCAGCACCGTCAGCTGGTCCTCGGTCGTGCCATTGGCTCTTGCACACTGGGGCAACGCATCCGGGTTCCAGCACCGCCAGCTGGTTCTCGGCAGTGTTCTTGTCACAGGTACTCCCTCGTGCCAAGCCTGGTTTCAGCACCGTCAGCTGTTTCCGGGTTGTGTCAACTTCACTGAGACGCCTATGCTTGCCCCGTCGTGGGGCGGTCGAGTTAGCCAACTCCAGGGTGCCTCCAGTTTAGGAGCTTCCTATGTGGGCTGCGTGAACTGGTAGTCAAGGCTGGTTCTGTAGTGCCAGTAGGCCCAGCTCCCCCTGTAGGACTGTTGGGGTTCGGTAACTGCGGCTGCCTCGCGGCCTAGCTGTTCTCTCCTCTCCTGTGGGCCTTCGGGTCCACCACCTGGTTCCAGCACCGTCAGCTGGTTCCGGGCCGAGCCTTTGGCTTAGGTGCCTCCTCCTGGGTATCCGAGTTCCGCCAACGCCAGGCGGTCCTTGGTAGTGCTTTTAAGCGCGGGCACCTACAGCTTAGTAACCGGGTTCCAGCACCGTCAGCTGGTCCTCGGTCGTGCCATTGGCTCTTGCACACTGGGGCAACGCATCCGGGTTCCAGCACCGCCAGCTGGTTCTCGGCAGTGTTCTTGTCACAGGTACTCCCTCGTGCCAAGCCTGGTTTCAGCACCGTCAGCTGTTTCCGGGTTGTGTCAACTTCACTGAGACGCCTATGCTTGCCCCGTCGTGGGGCGGTCGAGTTAGCCAACTCCAGGGTGCCTCCAGTTTAGGAGCTTCCTATGTGGGCTGCGTGAACTGGTAGTCAAGGCTGGTTCTGTAGTGCCAGTAGGCCCAGCTCCCCCTGTAGGACTGTTGGGGTTCGGTAACTGCGGCTGCCTCGCGGCCTAGCTGTTCTCTCCTCTCCTGTGGGCCTTCGGGTCCACCACCTGGTTCCAGCACCGTCAGCTGGTTCCGGGCCGAGCCTTTGGCTTAGGTGCCTCCTCCTGGGTATCCGAGTTCCGCCAACGCCAGGCGGTCCTTGGTAGTGCTTTTAAGCGCGGGCACCTACAGCTTAGTAACCGGGTTCCAGCACCGTCAGCTGGTCCTCGGTCGTGCCATTGGCTCTTGCACACTGGGGCAACGCATCCGGGTTCCAGCACCGCCAGCTGGTTCTCGGCAGTGTTCTTGTCACAGGTACTCCCTCGTGCCAAGCCTGGTTTCAGCACCGTCAGCTGTTTCCGGGTTGTGTCAACTTCACTGAGACGCCTATGCTTGCCCCGTCGTGGGGCGGTCGAGTTAGCCAACTCCAGGGTGCCTCCAGTTTAGGAGCTTCCTATGTGGGCTGCGTGAACTGGTAGTCAAGGCTGGTTCTGTAGTGCCAGTAGGCCCAGCTCCCCCTGTAGGACTGTTGGGGTTCGGTAACTGCGGCTGCCTCGCGGCCTAGCTGTTCTCTCCTCTCCTGTGGGCCTTCGGGTCCACCACCTGGTTCCAGCACCGTCAGCTGGTTCCGGGCCGAGCCTTTGGCTTAGGTGCCTCCTCCTGGGTATCCGAGTTCCGCCAACGCCAGGCGGTCCTTGGTAGTGCTTTTAAGCGCGGGCACCTACAGCTTAGTAACCGGGTTCCAGCACCGTCAGCTGGTCCTCGGTCGTGCCATTGGCTCTTGCACACTGGGGCAACGCATCCGGGTTCCAGCACCGCCAGCTGGTTCTCGGCAGTGTTCTTGTCACAGGTACTCCCTCGTGCCAAGCCTGGTTTCAGCACCGTCAGCTGTTTCCGGGTTGTGTCAACTTCACTGAGACGCCTATGCTTGCCCCGTCGTGGGGCGGTCGAGTTAGCCAACTCCAGGGTGCCTCCAGTTTAGGAGCTTCCTATGTGGGCTGCGTGAACTGGTAGTCAAGGCTGGTTCTGTAGTGCCAGTAGGCCCAGCTCCCCCTGTAGGACTGTTGGGGTTCGGTAACTGCGGCTGCCTCGCGGCCTAGCTGTTCTCTCCTCTCCTGTGGGCCTTCGGGTCCACCACCTGGTTCCAGCACCGTCAGCTGGTTCCGGGCCGAGCCTTTGGCTTAGGTGCCTCCTCCTGGGTATCCGAGTTCCGCCAACGCCAGGCGGTCCTTGGTAGTGCTTTTAAGCGCGGGCACCTACAGCTTAGTAACCGGGTTCCAGCACCGTCAGCTGGTCCTCGGTCGTGCCATTGGCTCTTGCACACTGGGGCAACGCATCCGGGTTCCAGCACCGCCAGCTGGTTCTCGGCAGTGTTCTTGTCACAGGTACTCCCTCGTGCCAAGCCTGGTTTCAGCACCGTCAGCTGTTTCCGGGTTGTGTCAACTTCACTGAGACGCCTATGCTTGCCCCGTCGTGGGGCGGTCGAGTTAGCCAACTCCAGGGTGCCTCCAGTTTAGGAGCTTCCTATGTGGGCTGCGTGAACTGGTAGTCAAGGCTGGTTCTGTAGTGCCAGTAGGCCCAGCTCCCCCTGTAGGACTGTTGGGGTTCGGTAACTGCGGCTGCCTCGCGGCCTAGCTGTTCTCTCCTCTCCTGTGGGCCTTCGGGTCCACCACCTGGTTCCAGCACCGTCAGCTGGTTCCGGGCCGAGCCTTTGGCTTAGGTGCCTCCTCCTGGGTATCCGAGTTCCGCCAACGCCAGGCGGTCCTTGGTAGTGCTTTTAAGCGCGGGCACCTACAGCTTAGTAACCGGGTTCCAGCACCGTCAGCTGGTCCTCGGTCGTGCCATTGGCTCTTGCACACTGGGGCAACGCATCCGGGTTCCAGCACCGCCAGCTGGTTCTCGGCAGTGTTCTTGTCACAGGTACTCCCTCGTGCCAAGCCTGGTTTCAGCACCGTCAGCTGTTTCCGGGTTGTGTCAACTTCACTGAGACGCCTATGCTTGCCCCGTCGTGGGGCGGTCGAGTTAGCCAACTCCAGGGTGCCTCCAGTTTAGGAGCTTCCTATGTGGGCTGCGTGAACTGGTAGTCAAGGCTGGTTCTGTAGTGCCAGTAGGCCCAGCTCCCCCTGTAGGACTGTTGGGGTTCGGTAACTGCGGCTGCCTCGCGGCCTAGCTGTTCTCTCCTCTCCTGTGGGCCTTCGGGTCCACCACCTGGTTCCAGCACCGTCAGCTGGTTCCGGGCCGAGCCTTTGGCTTAGGTGCCTCCTCCTGGGTATCCGAGTTCCGCCAACGCCAGGCGGTCCTTGGTAGTGCTTTTAAGCGCGGGCACCTACAGCTTAGTAACCGGGTTCCAGCACCGTCAGCTGGTCCTCGGTCGTGCCATTGGCTCTTGCACACTGGGGCAACGCATCCGGGTTCCAGCACCGCCAGCTGGTTCTCGGCAGTGTTCTTGTCACAGGTACTCCCTCGTGCCAAGCCTGGTTTCAGCACCGTCAGCTGTTTCCGGGTTGTGTCAACTTCACTGAGACGCCTATGCTTGCCCCGTCGTGGGGCGGTCGAGTTAGCCAACTCCAGGGTGCCTCCAGTTTAGGAGCTTCCTATGTGGGCTGCGTGAACTGGTAGTCAAGGCTGGTTCTGTAGTGCCAGTAGGCCCAGCTCCCCCTGTAGGACTGTTGGGGTTCGGTAACTGCGGCTGCCTCGCGGCCTAGCTGTTCTCTCCTCTCCTGTGGGCCTTCGGGTCCACCACCTGGTTCCAGCACCGTCAGCTGGTTCTCGGCAGTGTCTTTTGCTCTTGTACCTTCTGCTCCCCATCCTGGTTCCAGTACCGTCAGCTGGTTCCGGGCAGAGCCTTTGGCTTAGGTGCCTCCTTCTGGGTATCCAAGTTCCACCAATGTCAGGTGGTCCTTGGTAGTGCTTTCAGGCACGGGTACCTCCTGCTTAGTAACCGGGTTCCAGTAACGTCAGCTGGTCCTTGGTAGTTCCATTGGCTCTTGGACATTCGGCTACCCATCCGGGTTCCAGTACCGTCAGCTGGTTCTCGGCAGTGTCTTTTGCTCTTGTACCTTCTGCTCCCCATCCTGGTTCCAGTAACGTCATCTGGTTCCGGGCAGAGCCTTTGGCTTAGGTGCCTCCTTCTGGGTATCCGAGTTCCGCCAACGTCAGGCGGTCCTTGGTAGTGCTTTTTAGCACGGGTACCTCCTGCTTAGTAACCGGGTTCCAGTAACGTCAGCTGGTCCTCGGTAGTTCCATAGGCTCTTGAACCTTCGGGTAGCCATCCGAGTTCCAGTTCCATCAGCTGGTTCTTGGCATTTTCTCAGCCTTCTTGTACCTTCTGCTACATTTCCAAGTTGAAGACCCTAACGTCGACAACCCGGAAGACCACCCCGATGACGACGACCCGGAAGACCACCCCGATGACGACGACGACGACGACGGCGGAGACGACGACGGCTGAGACGACGACGGCGGAGATGACGACACTGGAGACGAAGACCCTGGAGACGACAACATGGAAGACCGAGAAGCAGAAGAACAAGAGGCTGCAGAACAAAGAGCAGAAGAACATTAAGCATAAGACTTAATATCAGAGCAAAAGATATTATCTAAATTATATGCAGAAGAAGACTAAGCAGTGTATGGGGGTGAGTCCGTTCCTCCTCGTGGTGCCCCTGGATAAAGCCTGATGCTGCAGGCCAAACTGAACGCGGACAAATGTAACTTTTGTGACTGGCAGAACGGAAGGTGTAATCTTCCAACTTTTATAGATAACAACTACGGGAATGCCTGTCACAAATGAGAATATGATGAAGAAGTAGAATAGGAAGAATAATAACAGTGGAATAAAAAGAATATGTAGAATAGGAAGAATAATAATAGTTGAAGAAAATGAATATGAAGAATGTAATAAAAAAAAAAATAGGTAGAAGATGAAGAAGAAGATGAATAAGGTGAAGAAGTTGATGTCAAGGATGCTGATGATGATGAAGATGAAAGTGTGGGAAAAGAAAAAAAAAAAAAAGAAAAAAAAGAAGGGGAAGGGCGTGGAATAGTGAAACATCAATATCTGACAAAATAAAAAAAATTTACATACTCAATATCTTTTTCAATCCGAACTTCTTTAAAAAAAAAAAAAAAACATGCTATTCTATTTGATTGGACTAATCCTCATTGCCTTTAATGTCTCCGCCACCTCCCCCATACATCCTACATTATTCTTAGTTGTTTTCCTTCAGGTAGAATGAACCTACAAGGAAAGAAAGGGTTTATTTTAATTCCGATATTTTGGTCCCATTGACTTGCATTGGGATCGGGTATCGGTATCGGCGATATCCGATATTTTTTGAATATCGGCCGATCCAAACCGATACCGATACTTTCCGATATCGGAAGGTATCGCTCAACACTAACCATGACTGTTCACTGTATTATAAGAGTACACTGGGCATTCACAACCTCTAAGAACATTCGTTGGCCATTTTTCTTCTTTCTTTCTTTTTTTACCCTACGCTGCATAATTTCGAGTGTCAACCAACGAATTAGGAAGCAAGGTGAATTAATTTCTTTCCATCAGAGAGGCAACTTTCACTGGACAAATCCCCGGATATTTGGATCAGCCATCCTTTGGGGAATTCTAGTACAAGAAAGCCTATTAATTCTCCACGTACTTGTTGACGAAGGGGAAAAGAAACAACAAAAAAAAAGCTATCAGGATTATGTGTTGAATATTTCTCATGTAGGGAAAGTACGGGAGGCAATTAATCTCCGTGAACTAAAATATACCTCTTTTCATTAATCTTTTATAGTAAATGAGCAAAGTAATTGAACCAGTACTGCACTGTCAGAATAAATGCAGTGCCTATGGGATATGCATGAGAGAGTACATACTGATTGAGTATTAAATATCTAACGGCAATAATCTATGGTTCATTACCTCTATTTTGAGATTCTTAGTTGCATAGTACTTGAATTTTAAACAGCCGGGGAGCTACTTTTCTAAGATCGAAGCTTGAGAATATACAAAAAAAGAAGCAAAAAAAGAGGGAAAAAAAATCACTTTATTTGGGTCATTTTATACTTAGAGCCAAAATGCATAATCTGCCCAAAATATGATGAATTCAAGTGGGTTGATTGGAGACTCGAGAGGGGATAAGGGAAATGGTAAAGCAAGATTGATGCACCGAGAAGATCCTATTTTCTATCAGTTTTCTTTTTTTTTTTTTTTTCCT
The DNA here is from genome assembly GCF_032444005.1 of Ranitomeya imitator. NCBI lineage: Eukaryota > Metazoa > Chordata > Amphibia > Anura > Dendrobatidae > Ranitomeya > Ranitomeya imitator. The sequence continues at coordinate 128,169,379 of NC_091290.1, forward strand.
TTTCCGCTGTGAAGATATTTTATAGAGCTATATAAAAAGAAACTGTGGAAATTATCCACTGGAACCATTAGCTCCTGTTTTCACAGTCGATCTCCAGCTATGGGAAACAATCATTTGACATTAGTATTGCATAAAACTTCAGCCTTTTTAGCGGCAGACAAGAAGAAGAATATGAATAAATGACACGTTAATTAGGATGATTGCTTATTTTCTGCCCGGTTGTACGCAAGGAACTGTGGAGTAAGCGCTCTCTTTCTAAATAAGCATATTTTATAGTCAATAGGCAAGTGCTGTGAGCCAGCGGGCTACCGTGTCATTGGAATTGGAGGCTAAATTCAAGAAGAGTTGCCAGGCTTTATTGGGTAGGAGCAAAGACACATCAGATAACTTGGCCGAAGGAGATGTTAAATCACATCATTGTCCTGAGAAGACCTTGCTTGAGATATTTTAGAAAAATGGTTCAGGAGCCTAAAGGACCAAGTCTTTACTTAAAGGAATTTTCTCATCTCCTTAAATTGGCCAAATTGCAACAAGCTAATACAACCCCTGGCAAAAAATATGAAATCACCGACCTTGGAGGATGTTCATTCAGTTGTTTAAAAATAAATCAAGAGTAAAAAATGTGGTAGTCTGTAATGGTTACTTTTTTAACCAAGCATAGGAAAAAAAATGATGGAATCACTCAATTCTGAGGAAAAAATTATGGAATCATGAAAAGCAAAAAAACAAACAAAACCCTCCAAAACATCACTAGTATGTTGTTGCACCACCTCTGGCTTTTCTAACAGCTTGCAGTCTCTGAGGTCTGGACTTAATGAGTGTCACACAGGACTCTCCATCAATCTGGCTCCAACTTTCTCTGATTGCTGTGGTCAGATCAGCTTTGCAGGTTGGATTCTCGTCATGGACCATTTTCTTCAACTTACATCAAAGATTTTCAATTGGATTGAGATCTGGACTATTTGCAGGCCATGACATTGACCTTATGTGTCTTTTTTCAATTAATGTTTTCACAGTTTTTGCTCTATGCCAGGATGAATTATCATCTTGAAAAATGATTTCATCATCCCCAAACATTCTTTCAATTGATGGGATAAGAAAAGTGTCCAAAATAACAACATAAACTTGTGCATTTATTGAAGATGTAATGACAGCCATCTCCCCGGTGCCTTTACCTGACATGCAGCCCCATATCATCAATGACTGTGTAAATTTGCATGTTCTCTTCAGGCAGTCATCTTTATAAATCTCATTGGAATGGCACCAAACAAAAGTTCCAGCATCATCACCTTGCCCAATGCAGATGAGTGATTCATCACTGAATATGACTTTCATCCAGTCATCCACAGTCCGCAATTGCTTTTCCTTAGCCCATTGTAACCTTGTTTTTTTCTGTTTAGGTGTTAATGATGGATTTCGTTTAGCCTTTCTGTATGTAAATCCCATTTCCTTTAGGCAGTTTCTTACAGTTCAGTCACAGACGCTGACTCGAGTTTCCTCCCATTCGTTCCTCATTTGTTTTGTTGTGCATTTCCTGTTTTGGAGACATATTGCTTTAAGTTTCCGGTCTTGACGCTTTGATGTTTTCCTTGGTCTACCAGTATGTTTGCCTTTAACAGCCTTCCCATGTTGTTTGTATTTGGTCCAGATTTTAGACACAGCTGACTGTGAACAACCAACATCTTTTGCAACATTGCGTGATGATTTACCCTCTTTTAAGAGTTTGATAATCCTCTCATTTGTTTCAATTGACATCTCATGTTGGAGCCATGATTCATTTCAGTCCTTTTTGTGCAACAGCTCTCCAAGGTGTGATCACTCCTTTATAGATGCAGACTAACGAGCAGATCTAATTTAATGCAGGTGTTATTTTTGAGTATGAAAATTTACAGGGTGATTCCATAATTTTTTCCTCAGAATTGATTGGTTCCATAATTTTTTCCCTATGCTTGGTTAAAAAAAGTAACCATTATTGACTACTACATTTTTTGTTCTTGATTTCTTTTAGTGTTTCTTAAAGCCAGAAAGTTGTCATTTGAAATTACTTTAGTTTTGTGCCATGTCTGTGATCTGCTTTTTTTCTACAAAATTAAATAACTGCATACATTTAAATCCAAATGACCTAAGCGCAAAGCTTGGTCACATTCCGTACTAGTACAAAAGACCACAGTACCAACCCAAAGAAAATAAAAGATTGGCACAAGGAATGTAAAATTTAACAAATTTTATTAATAAATAACCAACAAATTGACATGTATCATAGTTACCTAGGTACCTCAAACCACAACTAGAAGCCACTAGGAGTGGGGCACAAATCACCGCAACTGCTATACCTGCTTCCGGGAAGAAGAACTGACGAAACGCGCGTCGGGGTGGGTCGCATACTAGGACGTGGGCACTATACAGGTAATATACCTTCATATACTTGCTATAGGGATACTTTGACATTATGCAGGCAGCCTATCAAGCACATGGATAGTTACCCTCGGCTTCTTTGCCACTTAGGCGTGTGCCAGTGGCTTTAATTAAGTATGGTATAGGGAGGTTCCATGTGTATGTGATGTGTTACACTGTATGGTTCTATCTCCTGTTATTTATAAATATAGCAGTTGCGGTGATTTGTGCCCCACTCCTAGTGGCTTCTAGTTGTGGTTTGAGGTACCTAGGTAATTATGATACATGTCAAATTGTTGGTTTATTATAATAAAATTTGTTAAATTTTACATTCCTTGTGCCCATCTTTTATTTTCTTTGGGTTGGTACTGTGGTCTTTTTTAAAATTAAATAACTGAATGAACATCCTCCAAGGCCGGTGATTCCATAATTTTTGCCAGGGGTTGTAATAGCAAACAACTTTGCAATCTACTTCTTATTAAATATCTTCTTCACTCTTAAGAACAGATGTAGAGATGAGCAAATAAATTCAAGTGGAAATGAATTCTCCTCGAGTTTTACAAAAATCTGCATTCGGCAAAATGTGGCTACTTGTGGACTTTGCTTCCACGTGGTTTCACCAAAATGGCAACCACTGGCTGCCATTTTTCTGAACTGTAAAGGACCATCAAAAGGTTAAACATATTCTGATACTCGCCTTACCACTCACTTCTTTGGCCCCTCCGCTCCCCATTATCACTCATCCAGTGCATCTTCCGATTCCTGTCGAGAACACTGAAATCCTTGGGCATTTCCCATTGAGCCAGGACATCTAGTTTCTGCACGTGTGCAAGCAAGTTGACAGCACATGTTGTGACATCACTATGATGTCAACTTTCACATGCTCACACTTTCAGACCTCTTGAGAGCTGGAAGTACAAGTTCAGTATGATCAATGTAAATCAATGACATAATCTCCCTAGACATATTTAAGGCCAATTGACATACAAATCTGTTTCTTGGGATTGAGTTTCTAGACCTCAATGTTTGCTGTGCTCCACCTTCTGTCCATACAGTGTTTACATGCTTACATCCCTGCTGGGATACCCTTCATTTGCTCCTGAGATTCCCAAGTGTGCCAAGTCCTCACTGCCTACGTGCCTTCTAGCTTGCTGCATTAACTTCCGGGCTCCGTCCCTGGTTCTTGTAGGATCCACCTCTCCTAGTGAGCCTTGAAAAGAGGACTGGGAATTTCAACGCCAGCAATGGAGCACCATAAGATGCATCAAGGACTAAACTGGTGACATTGATGAGTAGAGGGATCGGAGAGGTAAGGTTAATATAAGGATCTTTTTTTTACGTATTGCATTTATTATGGTTAGGGGTCCGGAGAGACCTCAGAGCATCAAAAGTGACAAAAGATTCATACTGAATAACTTCTATTCAAATAGAATTTTCTGGGAAACTCCTTGAAAACACGACAATTCATATTATGCCGGAACTGCTCATCTCTAAACATAGAGATTTTCTGGAGCATAGTTTACTGCTCATTGCCTACGTTTGAGGCCACCACTGCAGTCTCTCAGCAGTGACTGGCTGCCTTGGCAAAGAGCGCAGCATTTATAAACTCTTTGATTTATGGCCTGCAAGCACTGTTCTGTAGCTGGATGGATCTAGTACCCCTGTGGTCCGCCAATGCTCCAAAAGCAAAGCAGCATTGGAGAACATACAGACTGAGCCAGCAGCATGATCATGCCACTGGTATAAACTGTTAATCTTCAGAATTACATCTCCTCCCGCCAAGCAGGAAGACTAGATAACGATGGACTCCTGAAGAAAGAAGATGAGACTTTTCACCCTGTCCTGCATCTATATATATAGTGGGTGAGCATTGCAAGTCTAATGCTAGTAAATTATAGGTCCACAGCAGAGACGCAGTAGATCGATAATGCATTAAATTAAGAGTTGTGACTTCATGACGCCCCAACCTTTTCCAACAACAGTCTAAGTCTAATCGTGATTGTGAACACCTGTGCTTGAATGTCCCCATGAGTGTTAGGAGTCGAGTTTCCTCTGCTGCACAGGGGGAATCTCGATCCGTGTCTGCTGCGGTCTCCCATTCTGCTTCGGCCGCAGTGGGCTCTGCTCAGCGGAGGCGTCGCTCCCAGCGTCTCGCTGGGACTGATTCTGTGCAAAGGGTTACTGCTGCCTTTTCTGGCTCTCCTGTTGTACCCTGCACTGATCTGCGGCGAGCGGGCTTCTCTGGGACTAAGTCCTTATTTGCACACACTGAGCATGCCCAGGGCAAGATCTCCCGTTGGAGATCGAGGGTCACATGCTCAGGTACTGCAGCATGTCCCATTGGTCCTCCAGGAAGGTCCTGGAAGGGCAAAACTTCGGTAGCAGCTTCCTGTGCTGCAACTATATAAGCTGCGCATGACCGCACGGCCATGCGCTAGTATTGTCTTGAATATATATGTGTGTGTGTAGATGGATGTATGTCGAAGGATGAAAGCTCCTAAGTATCCCTCCCTAGTGTTGTTGACTGTTTGCGGATGATGGTAGCTATCTAGCGCCCGACTAGCCATCAGCACAAAATACACATAACAGCGTCTAGCTGCTGTGAACGCCTGTACGGCGCCGTGCGCTTTCCTTACCCAAGCCTGGGTGGTTAGCTGCGTCCGTTTGTGCGGCACCACATGCACACTCGTGCCTTTTTATATTATTGTTTCTGTCTCTCTGACACCCCAGTTGTGGTGTCGAGTGCATGAGGTCTTTGAACCCAAATCCTGTGTCTTGGGATTGTGTTCTGCGACTTCTTGCTTGCGCTCTATGTGCGGTACCGCGGCCCTGTGACGCAACAGGGTTCACTTCCTTCACACAGGGTGAAGTTAACCCATGTGTGTATACTTATTGTACCGCCATATCGTCTGTCTCTACTAGCAGCAGGGTTTTCACCTGCACGGTGGACCTCGGACTGCGAACGCACCTAATACCATAACATCTGATTCTTGGTGCGTTCCACCAGTCCCTAACAATGAGCCATTGGGCAAAGCAGTTATTAATGATAAATTCTTAAAAATATGAGGCAACACATACAAGCTCAAATCAGGATTTTAAAAAGATATTAAAAGTAAGGATGATTTTGCTGTGAGAGGAGAACCAGTAGTATCTGATGGGTACTAAAACATCTGAAAATCTAAAGGTACAGCCACAGTGAAGTAGTTGTAGTGGCCAATACTTGTTGATCCACCGCTACTACTAGGTTATGCACCACTGCTTCCATTGTGTCTTGTGTCACGAGGTCACTGTTCATGGTCACCTGAAAGCTCTTAAAAGGCTAAAACGAACAGGCTTGGTGCTAGGTACTCGGTTTCCCAGTACCCAGTGGTTACCCTGGCTTTCACCCATTAACCCCTGTACAGAAATCTTGACTTGCTCAGGGGTCCATGGGCAAGGAACACATAGTCAGCTGCTGTTTAGTGGCGCAAGTTGGCAAGAAGTATAGTCAGGTAGTTGTGTCAGAACCAGGAGGTACGGGAGGTAGAAAATCAGGAGAAACATCAAGAAACCGAAGGTCAAGGAACAGCATACATCAAGATTAAACTACATATGCACAAAACATAGGTAAAACCAGGTTGCACAAACATCGACTGGCAGAGGGAACTAACTCTCAGCGGTTTATGTAGTGAACAGACCCATCCAGTGCAAACAGTGGGAAGAAACTCAAACTGAACTGGCCACGACCACAAGACCGATGAATAAATTAGCCTAGCGGCCGAATTAGATACCGACACAGATGTTACACTTTGAAGTTGGATTATTGGAAATATGGTATTATACATTGTGGTCACAATGTATCACAATACATACATGCATAGCAAGTGCCATGGTTATTTTGGGCCAACATATCGCACTTTGGATGGTGGTTAAGCCACTCAATACACAAGTAGCATGGTGCAAAGCGAACATTTGCAGCATTTGTATTATTGATATAATACGCCATGACAGTACGATACAATCCACATTTGTGCATTTTATAAACTGAGCCAGCATGCAATCATATTTAATGGTAAAATTGGAACAGTTCTGCAGTCTAGTGACTGCTCCACATATGTCAGTGGGACGCAATGTATGTAATATGACATTCTTTCTTAGCAAGCTCTTTTTCGCACATATGCCCCAGTTTTCTTTTGATAAATATTGCGGTGGTGAAAATATTCTCACTTCTGCATTTTGCAAAGAAGCATTCAACCCCGTGCAGGTAGCGTTAACTCTTTCTATAACGTTGGCACTAATTTCCATTGTAAACGATAAGTATATTACCCAAACTCATTGTCCTAACACAAGGAATCGGCAACACTCTAAAGTGTTTGTACAATAGTAATAAAATAAAAATGCTTTCTTCAACCAAAGCTAAAAATTTCACAATACATAAATATTATAAAAATGATGCCTCAAAATCATGTCACACAAAGTGGGAAGGACAGCGACAGCAGTTATAGCCAAAATGTTGGTAGATGTATGTTTTGCCGAAAAAAATATGACCTCACGTAGAGCAAGTCTCCTTTTTGGAAACCATATGACCATATAATGCCGGAAATGGTAGAATTGGGGATTTAGTTTGCTATATTATACATTTAATTGCATCTCCATATCTGATGAATACACATGTACCCATGTTGGTGCATGGGGGTGCCAATTTGCAATCACCCCAAGATGGGAATTCCTTTCGAAAGAGTTAAATTAAATCACACAGAAAAAGGCTGCAAAAATGCTTAGTCAAAAGAGGAGAAAATGGCGTTCCAGCTCCTTAAAATCAAAATCTTTATTAGACCATTAATAACATATTGTTCGGCAAAAGTCCTCAAACTCTGTGGATGTACACTTAAGGCGCTGAAGGTCTAGTGACGTGTTTCGATCTATAGGTAGATCTTTGTCACAAAATCCTTAGTGCCTGCAATCATGGGTTTGACTGGTCAGATGTAAAAGTAAAGTTAAGTAAAGTGTGGTGCATATATGGATAGATTCCACCAGGGAAAATAAATTCCCTATGCTACAACACAGATCCCATGCAGTAGACCATAATCATAACATCTTTTGCACAGTTGAATCAGGCTATGCCTCATACATATTACCTGTTGTCCTGCTGAACATGTAGATACTGAGTGGCACGCTGTCTCTCCCCCACCCTGACGCGCGCTTCGCTCATGCTTCTTCCCTGTAAAGCAATGAATTTTTTTTATTACAGTCTGTCATTTCTATTTAGCATCATGACATGGAGAGTTGATGAACTCATCTCATTTAGAAAAGGGCAGGATATACAGCATGATGCCATAAAGGTCTGGTGGGTTTGTGTCTTCTCACTGGGACCTTTATCTATTGGAAGAAAATGGGTCTCAAAAAGTTTAATGCACTCTCAACTTGGTCCTGGGTTTTTTGCATCCTTCTTGACTTTATTTGCAGGAATCCAGGAAATTGGTGTCAACCAAACGCAATTTTGCTGGGTTGTTTTGAGGGCAAGGAAGATTATGCCCACCTGTCCGTATTACTGCTGCAGTGTGCAATATACGTCAGGGTGAGGAGCTGAAACCCGTGTACAAGTCAGAATTAGTGATGGGCGAACCCATGGATGTTCGGGACCGGTGGCTTTGGCCAAAAATTATAAAAAAAAAAAAAGTTTGGTTCAGGTACCAGAACAGCACATGAGCTCGGACCCCATTCAGATGGATGGGGGACCCGAACATCCATTGTTTGCCATGTTGTCATCTGCATGACAGTGTGGCAAATACTGCCTCTCATCAGCAGTAAGGTCTTTCCCGCCAGTCAGAGAGTTGCGGTACCCATGCTGTCAGATGGCAGCGTGAGCCAGCAGCTGTGACCAGCATTAAAAAATTTACTATTAGAGGCGTCTATTACTGACTCCATAGTCATATTGTAAATAAAAAAAACAGAATGTTTTCTCTTCAACCTTAGTGGAGCTTAAATCTGCAAAGAGTTTGGAGATACTCCCTCACTGCTGAGTATTTGGTGCAGTGTAGGAGGAAGGGGGTCTCATCATCAGGGGCCCGCAGGTCACAGTGTGGGCACAGTTTGTCCTCCCTGGATTTGTAGTTCTGTCTGTGCCGATCGACCTTGATGGGCAGATTGTGGACACTGAGTCTATACCGTCTCAGGATCTGGTGGTCTCTGGGGTCCAGGAGTTTCTCCAGATATGGGGCCAGTCTGTAGTGTCTCTGTAGACTCCGATACATGGTCAGCTTCTGTGAAGTCATGATATCATTCCCCCAGTCAATGATCCAGCTTTTGTCAAGCTGCTGTGATTGGAGTTTTGGTCTGTTTGGGCTTGGGTGGGCTGTTTCGGGGGATCTGATTCGTGTGCGAGCTCGGACTGCTAATATGTTGGTAAGCCTGGAATTACAGCACTCTCTATAGAATTGCTAGATGTAAAGGGAATCTGCACAGCTCAGTTTATCTATCCATCTATTACCTATCTATCTTTCTATCTACCTATCTATCTATCATCTATCTATTTATCTATCTATCTATTATCTATCTATCATCTATGTTCTAAATTGCTTCTGGAATTATTATAAAACAGGAATGCATTAGTGGAGTATTGTTCATTTACGTATCATGGATCTTGTTCTTTTTATCTAGTGGATTCACCATGTACCCTGAAGACAAAATGTAGATGTACATATTTGTACTTTTATATTACCTGCATGGATATGAACCCTACACATTTTCGCCCTTTGCATTTATTAGTTTAACTCATTCTAAAGGTCAAGTGCATTACTGCCTTCATCTACATTAATATTTTTCTCTTTATAATACATTCAATGTTACTTATTACATGATGAACGGCTTGCCATGTAGCTATTCTTATGTAGGCATTCATAAAGGAAGTCAGCTAAATAGGCGCTTTAGTAAATATGTGGCTTTTATAATAGATTGAAAGTCAGAATACCCCGAAAATCAAATAAAGCAAATGTCTCGGCTCTGCAATACTCTCAGAATTTCATTATACCATTAGATTCCACTTCTTTGGAGCAGGTGGCTTAGTGAGCCCAGGGGGAAAAGGGAGTTTTTTTGCTCAATAAAAATATTGGCAATGGAAAATTATATATCAGTGTCATTTATGCATCTCCTTATATTCATGCTATCAACATAAACGTATTTACTTTACTTTCACCTTTTATGTTCTTGGACTGAGTTTATCTCGTTGGGACATCACAGTTAGGTATACCAAGACTTTTCCTCTACAAGATTAATTTTATGTATCGTTAAAAAAGTCTAAAAAGGATTACCAAACAGACTTAAATTGGTTTATATATACAATCTTGACTTTGCCTTCATGATTCCAACCCTCAATGTGTCTGCTGATAGCTTCGCCGTTCCATCTGGTGCAGGGGCATACTGAAGCTGTCAGTACTTTAACCGATAGCTCGGATGACCAATCTGAGACTGAGAGGATCTGGGCTGCCTTCAGGTGTTCCATGTCCCAGGTGATTGCCCAGCCACTTAGCTGGGCTGTCAGTCCAAGATATCTGTCAGATGACCATGCAGCTTTGTGTGGTTTGTCTATCTGTGCTTTGTGTTCTGCTTGTAGATCTTTTGCTGCCTGACTTTGGATCTCGTTCTGACCATCCATTTTGCCTGCTCCCTTTACTCTGATTCCTTTCCTCCCGGTATTTTGACCTCGCACCGTTACTTGACTATGCTTTTGTCTCTTCCCTCTTTTTATTAAGTACACTCCTGGCTTTTGACTTCGGACCCCTACCTTGACTTTCAGTTTGTCCATAAGAAGTGACTCAGCATCACATCTAAAACCTACAAGTGTCCCTATATAAATCAGAATGGTCTGAAGAAACATGGTGATTCTCTTTAGAATAATGTCACATTGTGTTATTTGCTGATATCATGACTTCTCCTCCCGGAGGTGGATCAAGTGAATGCTATTCGACTGCTGGTTAATCAAGCTATCATGTGACCACTGCCACTGATCTGATAGAGTCTTCACATTCAAGATGAAAGACTGTGTTCTCCCACTCAGAAAGAATATGAAGGCTACAACCTATTAGAGTCAGTGATTAAATGATGTCCCCTCCTGTAGGAAAAGCTTTTAGAGACCAGTGAGGGACACAAAGTGGAGTATGTAGGAGCAGAATGAGTCTGATTTGTATGAAAAAAAGTTCCCTACCATCTTGGGCCCATTTGGAATGTGTTTTAAAGTAGTAGACAATCCCTTTAAGGCATGTGATGACATGAAAAAGTCTCCCTATGAAGCAAGAATAGATTTACAAAGGATTAAATATTTTTTTCTGTTTTAACCCCTTCACAGCATAGAACTAAATGTATGTCCTATGTTGAGTAAGGGTTAATAAAGAGCCTCTTATGGCAGGTGGTGGCTGTATGCTATAGCCGGCTCTTACTTTAACTACCTTTTAACCATTTAGGTGCCATTGATGATCTGTGATAGCAACATACTGTATAAATTGTTGCCATCAGCTCATACATCTGTCTTTGTCTCCATTACCTTTCCCCCACTGCACAATGCAACATGGTCATGGACCCGTAGAAGCGCCAGTCGGGCGTAAAACGGCCGTAGTCCTCGTCTGTTCACCTCTCACTCCCCTGTACTCCCCCATGCCGTGAAGATTTATGTCTAACAAGCTTCAATAAAGACAAGCTTTGCATCACAGGACCGGTGAGTGTTGCCGTGCTTTGCTTCTTTTTTTTATGGGATAAAATAAAAAATAGTTGTATACTCACCCTCTATTGGCCCCCAGATCGATGCGCTCACGCGCAGTCTCGCGAGATGATGACGTAGCGGTCTTGCGATGAAGGAGCAACGCGCTCCGAAACACGCGTCGGGGTCGGACCTGGTCACCCATCTATCCTGCGTCCATTAAGTATGCATTAATGCTGGATGCTTTACACCATCACTGTTATCATGGCTGGGGCACTTGCCCAATATCTTTTGTATAGGAATAGTCATACATTATATGTGGCCTCATACGTTGTTGTGGCAGGATTTCGGTATTTGGGTGATCTAGTCCGTTTCATTGGGCCACAGTAGCACATATTGATTCCCCTGTTCGCATCTTTTGTACCTGTTCATATAGGTTTTAGTGTGATTCAATAAAGTTTATATATTTTATGGGACTATATGGCTGCTTGTTTGTTTTCTTGGGTGTTCATATTGTTGGCAGTTGGTCTCGTTATTTGTCCGTTATGCATGTCTGTTACTCTACATCCACACTGTGACAAAATTTCATAATTATTTGAACATCCTTGCCTCAATATCGTTTTGTCATTTTTTTTTTAAATATACACAATGTATGTCTAGGATGTCTAGCATCACCATAACTCCTTATGCGATTATGTTTCTGGAATTTTCTAGAAGGTTTCTGCAGCTTTTCAGCATCATTATATATGCTGGGATTCCTGCTGAGCCCAGTGTCCTGTAAGTGCTGGACAAGGGAAGGGGTTTTATGATCCCAGGCCAAATAAAATACAAATGGTTGGCATGGAATTATATCTCCAATATTTTTCACAAAGCCCTCCCAAATTTAAAAATAAGTTAAAAATATATATAAAAGAAATTTATCAGAGCATCAGTGGCTTCCAGGAAGTCTCCTCTCTGCTTGTGACTTCCAGGACAACTGCTTTCTGCCTGCTGTCTCCTGGCCATCTCTGGTCTGCCTGCAGCTTCCAGTACCTCTGCTTCCTATTTGCATCTTCTAGTACCTCTGCTACCTAGTTGCAGTTTCCAGGACCTCTGTTACTTGTCTATCGTGTGCCTCACCTGACTGCTGCATTGACACCGGTGTGCCCACTTGGGCCTTGGACTTCGAGAAACCACCTTACCCAGTGAGCCTAACTGCTGCCCATGAGTGACAGGTCTGCCCTATACACACACACGGCGATGAAAAGCTGAGAGAAAAATATGCTTATGTTTGCATTGCCGTAATTAGTCCTATAGTTGCTTGTTATCACCTTACGCTACTAAAATTTTCACTTAGCTTCAGATCAAAGTCAAAGACAAAGTATTACATACGTGAACTGTGTGTGCAATGCTCTAAGCTAATTGCTCTTACTAATTATCCCATCTGACAGTTACATATACAAGTTCTTTAACCCAACCTTTAAAACAACTCACAGACTCTTTAGGGAATGCTAAAAAGGTCATTTTTGCTGTTGACTGGCAGTTGTTAAATTACATTAATTCTGTGATTAAAGAAAACAAAACACTACACGTGGGCTATGTACAATGAGACAAAAAAAAACAACAAGATGTCAGAATAATGACTCAATTACCACTTGAGATATTACGAGCGCCCATAGGCGGGCGAAAGTTCGATAAAGGCTACACATTCTATCATTGCCTGTCAGCTCATCAAAATCGTTTCTCTTTAAGAAGATCTAAGAAGTCTTAAAAAAATAACAACTGAAAAAAGTTGAAAGGGGTTGTTCTAGCTGAAACACTGGTGAATGCTTGTCATCAATGTCTGGTGAGCCTTTTACTGATACTTTGCTACAAGATGCCACTTTGATGCTTGTTGGCCCCTGTTTGTTTGTTTTATTGTTGTTGCCGATTTTTAACAGCGCTGAGAAATAAAGTTCTAGCGCCCCCTTCCAGCGTAGGAAATTCTCCTGGGTCTTGGCTACAGGGGTAGCTGAGACCCTAGAAAACATGATTCGGGTTGGATTTCACCGACACTAGTGTTGCGATCGCCTTTTTTCATGGAATAACGGCAAGTGCTAAAAAAGAAAGTCCGAATTCCCATTTAATTTCTCTCTTTTCTGATATGCACATCAGAGGAAATGGAAATGGGGTTCCCCAAGCCCTCCCCGGTACCTCCAGTGTCCCTGGACCCTCCTGCATCCCCTGGTCCTGTCCCTCGGCCATCGGCGTCTTCTTCTTGGAAGAAAATGTGGCAAAGTGTGAATGTGCGCTTAGACGCTGCATGCACACCAGTTTGTATACCAAATTCATACCTTTGGGTTTTTTTCTGACTGTTTGCATCATCTGCATATAAAGGTGGGGCCTTCCTTTCCTGTGAGCTGGGCATTATGTTGATGTGGTCTCGCATTCCTGTGTGTCCACTAGTTCTGCACAGTCCATCTCAGTCCTTATCTACATGCACGTCACTTGACAAACGGTAAGGTTTTTAATGTCAGAGTTAGGACTGTTTCAATTAGGGTCACCGTGACAAGCTGGGATGGCTGTCACAATTTTTTTTATCAAAAAACATGGTATCTGTGTACCCTATATTAACTAAGTTCCCTATATGTTAGGTGTCGAGTTCCCGCCTCTGCACAGGGGGAATCTCGAACCATCTCTACAGCAGTCTCCCATTCTTCTCCAGCCGCAGTGGAGTCTGCTCAGCGGAGACGTCGTTCCCAGCGTCTTGCTCAGTCTCACTCTGTGCATAGGGTTACTGCTGCTTTTCCTGGTTCTGCCATTGAAGCCAGTGCTGGGCAGCGGCGAGCAGACGCTTTTGGGACTAAGTCCTGCTTTTTCCCTGCTGAGCATGCCCAGGGTGAGATCTCCCGTTGGAGATCGAGGGTCACATGCTCAGATGCTGCAGCGGTTCCCATTGGTCCTCCAGGAAGGTCCTGAAGGTGCTAAACTTCTGTGGCAGCTTCCCATTGGTCCTTTATTGGAAGGTCCTATACATGCTACAGCTATATAAGCTTCACATGACCACACAGCCATGCGCTAGTGTACAATTGTAATCGTGTGTGTGTTGATGAGTGCAAGTCATTCCTTAAAAAACCCATCCCTTGTGTATGACTGTTCGTGTAAGGTGTATGGCTGCAATCTAGCGCCCGGCTGAACTCACAGCGTTAACACATGAAACAGCGCCTACTGCTGTGACCGCCAGTATGGTGCCACGCGCCATTAGAGCGCTTCTTTAACCCAAATCAGAGTGGTTAGTGGCGTCCGCCAGTACGGCACAGTTCGCACTCTCATGCTATTTGATTATTATTTTTTTTACGTGCGGTACTGCGGCCCTGTGACACAACAGGGTTCGCTTCCTTCACACAGGGTGAAGTTAACCCGTGTCTGTATTCACATTGTACCGCCATGTAGTCCGTCATTACTTGGCAGCAGGTTCCATCTCTGCACAATGGACCCCGGGCTGTGAGCGCACCCTATTCTATCTTATTATTTGGTGCGTTCCGCTAGCCCTAACACTATATTACTTTCATGCACTATTGCTGTTTATTTATTTAGTGCAGGGTATTCAATCATTAAGTTTCCATCTTTGTTTTTAGTTTTTTTATATGTCACTTTTATTCCATGTGCTGTAGTTTAAATACAATCAGTGTTTTTTCAGCAGAAAATTATCACTGCAGGACTAGGTGTCACATGCCAGACAGTCCAGTTAAGTTGTGTAACTCCGCCCTCCAGCACTGATTGGCAGCGGCTCTCTGATTACATAGAAAAAAACTTTAAGGCAGTGTATCTAAATTCCCCCAACACTCATTAAACTAAAGTCAGCTGAATACAGTGAAGTGGTTTTTAAGAAATTATTGAAAAGTTTACAGGGCAATGTATTCAAACTAGAAATGAACAAATAAATTAGATTGAGAGTGAATTCTGCTTGAATTTTCAAAAATTTACATTTTTTGTAATTCGCTTCCACCTGGATTCAGCAAAGTGACAGTCACTCAACTGTAATAGGCCATCAAAAGGTTAAAAAAAAATCCTTACACTTTCATCACCACTCACCTTTCTGGACCCTCCTTTACTCAACTCCACCAGTCTGGTCTACACCACCTCTTCTGATCCCCCATTGCTCATGTTGGAATCGTCGGTCCTCCCATACTGTTACAGACTTTTGGCCGGATTTTTGGACCGGATGAGTGGTGGCATGACTGGAGAGGTATGCGGAGGGTTTCTTATAATTTCGGGTTTGGGCTCTAGAGCATATTAAAGGACATTAAATTTGGGGAAAATAACTACTCCTTTAAAAAAAATTGCCTGGTCCTCTCATCTCTAATTGACAAATATTGTTTTTTAATATTTTGGTAAATGTGTTGGTAAAGCAGTAGAAGAGAGGAAAAAACAGACAAAACGAAAACTAAAAGACTACTATAGCTGTTACCGCTTTGCTAAGATATTCAGAAAATGAAATACTAATGAAGATGAATCTGCTTCTCCTCCACCGAAGATTTTGGACACAGTCCCTGGTTTCACATCTCAGAATAGACGCCAAGATTGTGTCACAAGATAGACATCCGAGGAGCAGGCACTTCATTTGTTAATTACCTGGATTAATTTAATGAATGTATTCTCATTAGGTTTTACGAATCACACCTCTAGAAAAGTGTGAAAAAAATGTACATCAACAACATGCTGATATCGTAAAACAACTAAGAGCCCAAATTATCTTTTTTTATTATTTTTTTAAGGACTGAAAAAAATGCTTCACCGTTATCTCATTATTACATCGAATTTAAGCCAGATCATTACATTTTATTCTCTTCTTTTTTTATGATGTTTCATTCGAAAATGTTTAAAGCAGTTGTAGCAACTCGGAAAGTTATCATCTACCTAAACGTTCGCTGAGATCCACACTGATCAGGAAGTTCGGGCTTTGACATATCTCATTAGAATGAAGGGGGCATGCCACCATTCATTGTCTATCGGTTTGCCCAGTATGGTGCTCAATAGTTTTATTTGAAAAATGAACGTACATAAAGGGAATGTGTTTTTTTTTTAGAAAAACACATCAATATGGTATGTGATTGTGGGGATCTAATCCATGAGTTACCCCTTACAGAACATTATGAAGAAGGTACCATATTCTGGCAAAGAGCCCCTTCAGATGATCATATATCTCGGTTGATATCCGTGGTTTTGATGGATCACATTCATAATCATGTTATTCTATGGGACTCCTCATATGTCTAATTTTTTCATGTAGCATGCAGGATTTGCCTCGAGAATTGGTTGGAACCCAACCATTCATGTCTATGGGTCCATGGAAAAAAATCGGATCCCACTCTGATCACAGTCTGGTCAAAGTGTGATTAGCTAAATCGGACTGATTTTCTTGGAAGAGGAGAAAATGGTCATCTGCACCTGCCCAAATGAAAAGAATCCATAAAGATATATGTAGATAGACACTCATTGAATAACTACAGTCCCTTTAGTATACAAAAATGGTGAATTTAGCGGGTCGGATCACCACATATTTGATATTAATGGACTACGTGAAAGATAAATGATCAGTGTTAGGTGTCAGGATTCTCCCTCTACACAGGGTAGATCCCAAGTCTTGTCTGCCTCGGCATTCCCCCATTCAGGTTGAGCCACTGCGGGTGCTGCTGAGCATAGATGTTGGTCCCAGCATCTTGCTCACTCACGTGGTGTATGCTTGGTTACTACTGGCTCTCAATCCATGCCCTTAGTAACTAGTAGTATTCAGGTGCAGTCCAGCACTCTGGAGTCTAGGTTTGGAGATCACCATACTGAGCATGTCCGTTAGATGGCATATTATCATTGGTGGTCGGACGTCAGCTGCTCTGGTGATGTGGCAGTGCCGCATTGGTCCACGGGCAAGGTCCTGTCTGACTGGACATGAGCCTAATGTATAGAAGGTTCGCAGAGGTGAACACCGGTGAACTAGTATTATTTTATATAAGTATATATGTGAGTGGAGTCTCTACCACTCTGTCTGCAAGTGTTGAGTGTCTGTCTAGCTTGGGACTGTACACTTAGGCAGGCAGCTAGCATCAGTGGAGGCAACTAGCCATTGACGTAGCATCTGGTTTCTACATGTGTGCAGATAGCACAGCAGAGTTCCAGAGCAAGCACAACCCTAGTCAGAGTATTAGGCTCATAGCATCTGTTCCATTTCTGTGTGCGAGTGACACAGCTCAGTTGCTGAGCATCTCTTCCATTTCTGTGTGCAAGTGACACAGCTCAGTTGCAGAGCATCTCTTCTGTTTCTCTGTGTGAGTGACACAGCTCAGTTGCAGAGCATCTCTTTAGTTTCTGTGTGAGTGTGACACAGCTCAGTTGCAGAGCATCTGTTTCGCTTCTGTGTGCGAGTTCAGTTCACATGCTGTTCACATGGAGTCGCGTTCAACCCAGTGTGTATGGGTAATCACTAGTCGTGTATTCCGCCATTATGCACTAGCAGTAGTTTTCCAACTCTGCACGGTGGACCCCGGGCAGCAATTGCTCTTTATTATTTATTATTTAGCGCAATCCGCCAACCCTAAAAATCAGAGTTTTACCAAAAAGTCTTTTTGTGGTATAATCAAGTAAATGTAGAGCATTTCTGAATAGTATTATAATAGATATATCTTTAGAATATAATATACTAGCTGAAGAGCCCGGCGTTGCCTGGGCATAGTAAATATCTGTGGTTAGTAATAGCACCTCACGTTTCTTATTTTCCCATCATGCCTCTCATTTTCTCCCTCACTCCTCTCATTTTCCCCCTCACTCCTCCTATTTTCCCCGTCACTCCTCTCATACTCCTAACACTTGTCATTTCGACCTCACATCTGTCATTTTCCGATCACTCCACTATTTTCCCTCACTCCTCTCATTTTTCACTCACACCTTTTCATTTTCACCTTACACCCCTCATTTTCACCTCAGTATATACATGTTTGTCATCTCCCTTATATATAGTATACACCTGTATGTCTTCTCTTGTATATTGTATATACCTGTATGTCATCTCCCCTGTAAATAGTATATACCTGCTGTATGTCATCTCCTCCTGTATATCGTATATACCCATGTGTCATCTCCTATATTATATACCTGTATGTCATCTCTTGTGTATATACTATATACCTGTATGTCATCTCCTCCTATATATAGTACATACATGTATGTCATCTCCTGTATATAGTATATACCTGTATGTCATCTCCCCTGTATATAGTATATACCTGCTGTATGTAATCTCCTCCTGTATATAGTATATACCTGTATGTCATCTCCCCTGTGTATAGTATACACCTGTATGTCATCTCCTCCTGTATATAGTATATACGTGTCATCTCCTCCTGTATATAGTATGTACCTGTAAGTCATCTCCTCCTGTATATAGTATATACCTGTGTATCATCTGCTCCTGTATATAGTATATACCTGTGTCATCTCTTCCAGTATATAGTATATACCTGTATGTCATCTCCTCCTGTATATAGTATATACCTGTGTATCATCTCCACTGTATATAGTATATACCTGTGTGTCATCGCCCCTGTATATAGTATGTACCTGTATGTCATCTCCCCTGTATATAGTATATACCAGGTTGTCATCTCCTCCTGTATATAGTATATACCTGTGTGTCATGTCCTCCTGTAAATAGTATATACCTGTATGTCATCTCCTCCTGTATATAGTATATACCTGTGTCATCTCCCCTGTATATAGTATATATGTGTGTGTCATCTCCTCCTGTATAAAGTATATACCTGTATGTCATCTCCTCCTGTATATAGCATATGTGTGTGTCATCTCCTCCTGTATATAGTATATACCTGTCAGTCATCTCCTCCTGTGTATAGTATATATGTGTGTCATCTGCTCCCGTATATAGTATATACGTGTGTCATCTGCTCCCGTATATAGTATATACGTGTGTCATCTGCTCCTGTATATAGTATATACCTGTGTCATCTCCTCCTGTATATAGTATATACCTGTGTGTAATCTCCTCCTGTATATAGTATATATCTGTGCGTCATCTCCTGCTGTATTAGACCGCATTCACACATTATTTGGTCAGTATTTTTACCTCAGTATTTGTAAGCTAAATTGGCAGCCTGATAAATCCCCAGCCAACAGGAAGCCCTCCCCCTGGCAGTATATACAGTGGGGCAAAAAAGTATTTAGTCAGTCAGCAATAGTGCAAGTTCCACCACTTAAAAAGATGAGAGGCGTCTGTAATTTACATCATAGGTAGACCTCAACTATGGGAGACAAACTGAGAAAAAAAAATCCAGAAAATCACATTGTCTGTTTTTTTATCATTTTTTTTTGCATATTATGGTGGAAAATAAGTATTTGGTCAGAAACAAACAATCAAGATTTCTGGCTCTCACAGACCTGTAACTTCTTCTTTAAGAGTCTCCTCTTTCCTCCACTCATTACCTGTAGTAATGGCACCTGTTTAAACTTGTTATCAGTATAAAAAGACACCTGTGCACACCCTCAAACAGTCTGACTCCAAACTCCACTATGGTGAAGACCAAAGAGCTGTCAAAGGACACCAGAAACAAAATTGTAGCCCTGCACCAGGCTGGGAAGACTGAATCTGCAATAGCCAACCAGCTTGGAGTGAAGAAATCAACAGTGGGAGCAATAATTAGAAAATGGAAGACATACAAGACCACTGATAATCTCCCTCGATCTGGGGCTCCACGCAAAATCCCTCCCCGTGGGGTCAGAATGATCACAAGAACGGTGAGCAAAAATCCCAGAACCACGCGGGGGGACCTAGTGAATGAACTGCAGAGAGCTGGGACCAATGTAACAAGGCCTACCATAAGTAACACACTACGCCACCATGGACTCAGATCCTGCAGTGCCAGACGTGTCCCACTGCTTAAGCCAGTACATGTCCGGGCCCGTCTGAAGTTTGCTAGAGAGCATTTGGATGATCCAGAGGAGTTTTGGGAGAATGTCCTATGGTCTGATGAAACCAAACTGGAACTGTTTGGTAGAAACACAACTTGTCGTGTTTGGAGGAAAAAGAATACTGAGTTGCATCCATCAAACACCATACCTACTGTAAAGCATGGTGGTGGAAACATCATGCTTTGGGGCTGTTTCTCTGCAAAGGGGCCAGGATGACTGATCCGGGTACATGAAAGAATGAATGGGGCCATGTATCGTGAGATTTTGAGTGCAAACCTCCTTCCATCAGCAAGGGCATTGAAGATGAAACGTGGCTGGGTCTTTCAACATGACAATGATCCAAAGCACACCGCCAGGGCAACGAAGGAGTGGCTTCGTAAGAAGCATTTCAAGGTCCTGGAGTGGCCTAGCCAGTCTCCAGATCGCAACCCTATAGAAAACCTTTGGAGGGAGTTGAAAGTCCGTGTTGCAAAGCGAAAAGCCAAAAACATCACTGCTCTAGAGGAGATCTGCATGGAGGAATGGGCCAACATACCAACAACAGTGTGTGGCAACCTTGTGAAGACTTACAGAAAACGTTTGACCTCTGTCATTGCCAACAAAGGATATATTACAAAGTATTGAGATGAAATTTTGTTTCTGACCAAATACTTATTTTCCACCATAATATGCAAATAAAATGTTAAAAAAACAGACAATGTGATTTTCTGGATTTTTTTTTCTCAGTTTGTCTCCCATAGTTGAGGTCTACCTATGATGTAAATTACAGACGCCTCTCATCTTTTTAAGTGGTGGAACTTGCACTATTGCTGACTGACTAAATACTTTTTTGCCCCACTGTATTAGCTCACACATTCACATAATAGACAGGTCATGTGACTGACAGCTGCCGTATTTCCTATATGGTACATTTGTTGCTCTTGTAGTTTGTCTGCTTATTAATCAGATTTTTAGTGTTGAAGGATAATACCAGACTTGTGTGTGTTTTAGGGCGAGTTTCATGTGTCAAGTTGTGTGTGTTGAGTTGCGTGTGGCGACATGCATGTAGCGACTTTTGTGAGATGAGTTTTGTGTGGCGACATGCGTGTAGCAACTTTTTGTGTGTCGAGTTGCATGTGACAGGTTAGTGTAGCAAGTTGTGTGCAGCAAGTTTTGCGCATGGCGAGTTTTGCGCGTGGTGAGTTTTATGTGTGGTGCATTTTAAGTATGTGCAAGTTTTGTGTGAGGCAACTTTTGCATGTGTTGCAACTTTTGTGCATGTGGCAATTTTTCCGCGTGTGCAAGTTTTGCATGTGGCGAGTTTTCCATGAGGTGAGTTTTGCACGCGTGGCGAGTTTTGCGTGAGCCTAGTTTTGCATGTGGCGAGTTTTGCGCGTGGTGAGTTTTGAGCAACTTTTGTGTTTCGACTTTTATGTGGCGAGGTTGGTGTATGTGTGGTGAAATGTGTGCTGAGGGTGATATGTGTTCAAGCACGTGGTAGTTTGTGCGCCTTTTGTGTGTGTGTTCATATCCCCATTTGTGGTGAGTGTCTCATGTTGGGGCCCCACCTTAGCAACTGATCGGTATATACTCTTTGGCGCCATCGCTCTCATTCTTTAAGTCCCCCTTGTTCACATCTGGCAGCTGTCAATTTGCCTCCAACACTTTTCCTTTCACTTTTTCCCCATTATGTAGATAGGGGCAAAATTGTTTAGTGAATTAGAATGCGCGGGGTTAAAATTTCGCCTCACAACATAGCTTATGACACTCTCGGGGTCCAGACGTGTGACTGTGCAAAATTTTGTGGCTGTAGCTGCGACGGTGCAGATGCAAATCCCGGACATACACACACACACACACATTCAGCTTTATATATTAGATAGATGATATAAAAATTTAAAATTAGAGTATTTATTATAATCCATTAAGATATCTTAAAATAAATATGGGACTATGATTTGCAACTTTCCCAAATCTTCCCCAAAAGTCTATGCTACATACATTTTAATTTGTTTGCAATTTTGATTTTTATGACTTATTTTTTATCATTTATTTTATCGAATATTTTTTGTAACCTTGAAAGATTTAAGAATGATTGACCGAATAGATATCATAAATACATTTGCAGTCTATTTTATGTCTGGCCAACGGATTTTTAAGACAGATCGAGAAAGATTATAAATAAAAAAAATGCTGATAAAAAAGCTGACATGAAAAAATACTAATAAAAGTTAACAAAAGGATTGCTTATTGGTTACTTGGTGAAAATCAAAACAGATGGCAAACATTAAAAAATTAGACAGCATAAGTTAGAAGCAGCTGTGTGCTGTTGTTTCCATACAATGAGGATTTTATCACCAGAAGGTTTTCACTATCTGGACCACAGTACAAGTGAGTCCTGGTCCGACCACGCCCCCTCCTCTGATAAGCAGCTCACTGTCAATAGACAATGTACACAAAAGCTGTGGTTTGGGCGGGGTTAGTTTTCTGAGCTGTTCTACATGTTATATCTAAAAACTCTGATTGTGTCACCTTTGTTGCATCCAGTAACCACAATCTCTATCTCTACATTGTGCTGCTCTCAGATGAGGTAGCAAAAAGCCGCTGACAGATTCCCTTTAAAGAATAAGCCATTTTTAACAACAACAAATTCCCTTTAAGATCTATTAAAACAATGTAGTAACCAAGCAAACCTCTTCATTATAAAGTATATGCAAAATAGTCATAGTCACAGCAATAGCTTAGAAGGAAAAAAAGAGAAAGGGAGAGAGGAAAAAATGTGCATATGTGGAAATAGTGTGCTATGTGACAAATGTTTAATATAGCTAATGTACTGCACGTTCTTTGTTACCACCATCTGCAATATATATTCACATTGTCACTTCCCATGGAGTGAAAGAATCGCAAATAGACCAGTTGTCACATTATAACAAATAGTTGTAAGTACAATGCTGTGATGGAACTTTCCACAAATATACATAATACTTGAATATCAATAGTAATGTTTGAGCTGGAAAAAGCAAACAAAAAAAATAATACTATGTAAATTAATTTCAGAAAAGTCTATTTTCTTCAGTCTCACTCTGTACAGAGAGTTACTGCTGCTTCTTCAGCTTCTGCCATTTAAGCCAGTGCTGGTCAGCAGCGAGCGGACTTCTCTGGGACTAAGTCCTTGTCTGCACACACTGAGCATGCCCAGGGCAAGATCTCCCGTTGGAGATCGAGGGTCATGTGCTCAGGCCCTGCAGCACATTCCATTGGTCCTCTTGGCAGGTCTTGAAAGGGCAAAGTTTCTGTGGCCACTTCCTGTGCTGCAACTATATAAACTGCGCATGACCGCACGGCCATGCGCTAGTGTACAATTGTTAATGTGTGTATGTTGTGAGTGCAAGTCGTCCTTGGATACCCCTACCCTATTGAATGTCTGTTCGCGAAAGGTGTATGGTTGCTATCTAGCGCCCGACTTATCCTACAGCACGAATCACACATTACAGCGTCCAGTTGCTGTGACCGCCAGTACGGCGCCGTGCACTTCCTCTGTGCTTTCCTTACCCAAGCCTGGGTGGTTAGTGGCGTTCGTCAGTGCGGCACCACATGCACTCTTGTGCCTTAATATTGTTATTGAGTTTCCTTACACACCCAGTTGCGGTGTTGTGCCAGCAAGGGTCTAATCGGACTTCAATCCTAGTTGGGGTTGAGTTCGCTGACTACTTGCTCGCGCTCTATGTGCGGTACCGCGGTCCTGTGACGCAACAGGATCGCTTCCTTCACGCTGGGTGAAGTTTAACCCACGTGTGTATACTTATGAGTACCGCCATATAGTCCGTCATTACTTGGCAGCAGGTTCCATCTCTGCACGGTGGACCCCGGGCTGCGAACGCACCATACTCTATCTGTCTTATTATTTGGTGCGTTCCGCTAGCCCTAACATTACACTAGCGCCAGGGTCTGGCTAGTAATGACGGACAAACAGCAATCCTTGCGGTATATCCAGCAGCTGGAGGGTAGGTTGGCGGCTCTTGAGAGCGCAACCTCAGCTGTGGATGTTACCGCAGTTGCTGTACAGGCTGCTAGCGTGGCTGCAGCAACCCTGTCCATTGCCACCCCTGCTCCGACATTTTCTCGCCTCCCGCTGCCAGAAAAATTTTCTGGTGATAGCAAATTTTGTAGGGGATTTGTGAGTCAGTGCTCTATTCACCTCGAGCTCCTGGCTGCACGTTTTCCCACAGAGCGGGCTAAGGTGGGATTTATAGTGTCTCTCTTGTCAGACAGGGCGTTGGAATGGGCTACGCCGCTGTGGGAGCGTGGTGATCTTGTGGTGCAGAGTGCTTCGCTGTTTCTGAGCACTCTGAAACAGGTCTTTTTAGGACCTCAAGTCACCCATGATACTGCGCTCCAACTGCTGGCATTAACTCAGGGTGAGTCCTTGGTCAGTCATTTTGCCGTCCAATTCCGCACTTTAGCTTCTGAGCTGGATTGGTCGGATAAAGCTCTTATCCCCATATTTTGGAGGGGCCTGGCTGACCACGTTAAGGACGCTCTGGCCACTAGGGAGATTCCTGCCACACTGGAGGAGTTAATAACTGTCTCCACTCGAATTGACCTCCATTTTAACGAGCGGAGGTTAGAGCGAGCCCAGTGTAGGCAGAGGTTTCGGCTGGCTCCTACCTTCGCCAAACCTCTGGAATCTCCGGTCCTGGTTCCTGAGTCACATGAGGCCAGGGAAGTGTCACAAGCGGGATCTAAGTCCCGGACCGCTTGTGCACTCAAGGTCTGTCATGTTTGCCAGCAGTCAGGACATCTAGCCACCAGATGTTCTCAGCGGTCGAGGAAACATCAGCGTCTAGTGGTAGTAGGTGAAGGTACACTAGACACGGCGACGTTTGCCTCTAAATTGTCCTTTAAGGGGACAATTACTATAGGCTCATTCTCCCACTCGGTAGAGCTCTGCGTGGATTCTGGGGCGGAGGGCAATTTTATGTCTTCTGCCTTCGCCCAACGTCACGCAATACCCCTGGTTATGCTAGCTCAACCAGTAACAGTACGAGTGGTGAATGGGTCGACACTGCCCTCACAGATAACACACCAGACCATCCCTTTTACTCTGTCCATGTCGCCATCTCATCAGGAGATTATATCTCTGCTCGTCATTCCTGAGGGAATTGATGAGGTCCTGTTGGGAATACCTTGGCTACGGTACCACTCTCCTCATATCGAGTGGTCCTCTGCAGAATCCTGGGATGGGGCGAATCTTGTGGGGGTAGGTGTCAGAGGGAGTGCGTTCAGGTTGCTAATACAGAGGTACCCGCAGATCTTTCCTCTCTCCCCAAGCAGTATTGGTCTTATGCAGACGTGTTCTCCAAAAAGGCGGCGGAGATCCTTCCGCCCCATCGCCCCTATGACTGTCCTATTGATCTCTTGCCTGGTGCTGAGCCTCCCCGGGGTCGAGTCTATCCGCTATCTCTCCCGGAGATGGAGGCCATGTCACAGTACATCCAGGAAAATCTGGCAAGAGGATTCATTAGGAAGTCAGTGTCACCTGCTGGGGCAGGGTTCTTCTTCGTGCTGAAGAAGAATGGGGAACTACGTCCATGCATAGACTACAGGGGTCTTAACGCCATCACCGTTAAAAATAAGTATCCTTTGCCCTTGATATCTGAGCTCTTCGATAGGCTTCGGGGAGCAAGGGTATTTACTAAACTAGATCTGCGGGGTGCTTACAACCTGATTCGCATCCGTGAGGGGGACGAGTGGAAGACGGCTTTTAACACCAGGGATGGGCACTATGAATATCTGGTGATGCCCTTCGGCCTCTGTAATGCCCCAGCCGTTTTCCAAGACTTTGTGAACGATATCTTCCGGGATATGCTTTCCACCTCGGTCGTAGTCTATCTGGATGATATTCTCATCTACTCTCCAGATATTGACTCCCACCGGAGAGATGTTTGCAAAGTCTTCGACCTCCTACGGGCAAACTCCCTCTATGCCAAGTTGGAGAAGTGTATGTTTGAGCAGGAGTCCTTACCTTTCCTAGGCTACATCATCTCTGCCCAGGGATTGGCTATGGATCCTGCCAAACTACAGGCTGTGATGGACTGGCAGGAACCCCATTCTCTTAAAGCGGTGCAGCGCTTTATGGGGTTCATTAATTATTATCGCCAGTTCATTCCGCACTTCTCAACTTTGGTAGCTCCCTTGGTTGCCCTCACCAAGAAGGGGGCGAATCCCAAATTGTGGTCTGAGGAGGTCTCCAAGGCCTTTAACTCTATTAAGTCACACTTCGCTAGCGCTCCCATCCTACATCGCCCCGATGTTGATAAGCCATTTATCATGGAGGTGGATGCCTCTTCTGTTGGTGCTGGAGCAGTCCTCTTCCAAAAGGATGCTCAAGGTCGGAAGCATCCTTGCTTCTTTTTCTCCAAGACCTTCTCACCAGCAGAGAGGAATTATTCCATCGGGGACAGGGAGTTGCTAGCCATGAAGTTGGCTTTCTCGGAGTGGAGACATCTCTTGGAGGGAGCACGTTTTCCCTTCCAAGTCTTCACAGACCATAAAAATTTGGTGTACCTGCAGACAGCCCAGCGGTTGAATTCTCGCCAGGCCAGATGGTCCTTATTCTTCTCCCGGTTTCATTTCACCCTCCATTTTCTTTCTGGGAAGAAGAACATTCGGGCCGACGCTCTCTCTCGCTCCGTTGTGTCATCTGCAGAGGAGGAGGAGGAGCCTCGGCTTATTGTCCCCACCGAGTGCTTGAGAACTGTGGCCCCGGTTTCGCTAGAGTCTGTGCCCCCGGGCAAAACTTTTGTTCCATCCAGTTTGCGACCGGAGGTTCTCTCTTGGGCACACTCGTCCAGGGTGGGTGGACATTTTGATACCAAAAGGACATCTGAGTTACTGGCGAGGACATACTGGTGGCCGCATATGGCTCGTGATGTCGCAGAGTATGTTCGGGCGTGTGTCTCTTGCGCCAAGAACAAGACTCCTCGTCAACGGCCAGCTGGTTTGCTTTACCCTCTGCCGGTGGCGGACAGGCCCTGGGAGATGGTCGGGATGGACTTTGTGGTGGGCTTACCCAAGTCTCGTAACTGCACCATTATCTGGGTGATCAGCGACCATTTTTCCAAAATGGTGCACTTGGTGCCTCTTCCACGGCTACCTTCTGCACGGGCGTTGGCTGTCTTGTTCGTCAAGCATATCTTTCGCCTACACGGTATGCCAGACAAAATTGTTAGTGACCGGGGTCCCCAGTTTGCGTCTCGATTCTGGAGAGAGCTTTGTCGTCTGCTCAGTATTGAGTTGAATCTCTCTTCGGCATATCATCCCGAGACGAATGGGTTGGTAGAGAGGGCCAACCAGACCTTGGTCACATATTTACGACATTTTGTTTCTGCCAGGCAGGATGACTGGGCATCCTTGCTACCGTGGGCAGAGTTTGCACTTAACAATGCCGTAGCCGACTCCACCGGTCAGACTCCATTCCTCCTAAATTACGGCCAGCATCCGCATGTTCCTGTGCCCATGCCTGTGTCTTCTGCTGACTCCAGGGTGGCAGACTGGGCTGTGGAGGCACGGGACATTTGGGACCGCACGCAGGATGCCATTCGGGCCTCCAAGGAGAGAATGAGGTCCTCCGCCGATGTTCATCGGCGCCCCGCTCCGACCTTTGCTCCTGGCGACTTGTTGTGGCTCTCCGCCCGTAACATTAAGCTGCGAGTTGAGTCCACTAAGTTTGCTCCTCGCTACTTGGGTCCCTTCAAGGTTCTCGAACGGGTTAATCCTGTGGTCTACCATCTGCCCCTTCCTCCACGCTTGGGTATCACCAACACCTTTCATGTGTCCCTCTTGAAACCCGTATACATGTCCCGGTTTTCCGAGTCATCTGCCGGGACATCGGGTTCGTCTACGGACGATTACGAGGTGAACGCTATTTTGGGGTGCAAGGTGGTACGCGGCAAAAAGTTCTATCTGGTGGATTGGAAGGGTTATGGCCCAGAGGACAGGTCATGGGAGCCTGCTGAAAACATTCGGGCCCCACAGCTCATTGCTGCCTTCGAGCGTAGCGAGGCCCAAGGAGGGGGGGCCCTAGGAGGGGGGGTAATGTTAGGTCTCGAGTTCCCGCTTCTGCACAGGGGGAATCTCGAGCCATCTCCGCTGCGGTCTCCCATTCTTATCCAGCCGCAGTGGAGTCTGCTCAGCAGGGACGTCGGTCCCAGCGTCTTGCTCAGTCTCACTCTGTACAGAGAGTTACTGCTGCTTCTTCAGCTTCTGCCATTAAAGCCAGTGCTGGTCAGCAGCGATCGGACTTCTCTGGGACTAAGTCCTTGTCTGCACACACTGAGCATGCCCAGGGCAAGATCTCCCGTTGGAGATCGAGGGTCATGTGCTCAGGCTCTGCAGCACATTCCATTGGTCCTCTTGGCAGGTCTTGGAAGGGCAAAGTTTCTGTGGCCACTTCCTGTGCTGCAACTATATAAACTGCGCATGACCGCACGGCCATGCGCTAGTGTACAATTGTTAATGTGTGTATGTTGTGAGTACAAGTCGTCCTTGGATACCCCTACCCTATTGAATGTCTGTTCGCGGAAGGTGTATGGTTGCTATCTAGCGCCCGACTTATCCTACAGCACGAATCACACATTACAGCGTCCAGTTGCTGTGACCACCAGTACGGCGCCGTGCACTTCCTCTGTGCTTTCCTTACCCAAGCCTGGGTGGTTAGTGGCGTTCGTCAGTGCGGCACCGCATGCACTCTTGTGCCTTAATATTGTTATTGAGTTTCCTTACACACCCAGTTGCGGTGTTGTGCCAGCAAGGGTCTAATCTGACTTCAATCCTAGTTGGGGTTGAGTTCGCTGACTACTTGCTCGCGCTCTATGTGCGGTACCGCGGTCCTGTGACGCAACAGGATCGCTTCCTTCACGCTGGGTGAAGTTTAACCCACGTGTGTATACTTATGAGTACCGCCATATAGTCCGTCATTACTTGGCAGCAGGTTCCATCTCTGCACGGTGGACCCCGGGCTGCGAACGCACCATACTCTATCTGTCTTATTATTTGGTGCGTTCCGCTAGCCCTAACAGCAGCTTAACGTGCTTTGTGTAAAATTATGGTGGTTTAACTTTTTTTTTAAACTGCTTGGTCTGGAACATTTTTCAAAAAATTTTTATTTTCCAAAAATGTACTATTGTCATACTGTCATGCTTTATTATAACCTGCTTTGTGTGAAATTTTGTTGGTTTGAAATAGAAAAGAAAAATTTGTCTGCTACAGGTGTACTTGTATTTGGTTGTTCAAAAATTGACTATTTACATCTACTATATAAAGCTGAATGTGTGTGTGTGTGTGTGTGTGTGTATGTGTGTATGCCCGGGATTGGCATCTGCACCGTCGCAGCTACAGCCACAAAATTTTGCACAGTCACACGTCTGGACCCCGAGAGCGTCATAGGCTATATTGTGAGGCGAAATTTTAACCCCGCGCTGTTATGGCTGGCAATCAGGCAACACAGCGTGCAGTAATCAGCGCACATACAGAGATCTGGCAATAACCCAAAACAATAGGACGAGCTCTGAGACGTGGAATCTCTGTAGACTGCAGTACCTGATCTATCCTCACACAACTGGAAGCAGCAGTGGATTGCGCCTATCAACTACCTATGCAACTCGGCACTGCCTGAGGAGCTGACTAGCCTGAAGATAGAAATACAAGCCTGACTTACCTCAGAGAAATACCCCAAAGGAATAGGCAGCCCCCACATATAATGACTGTTAGCAAGATGAAAAGACAAACGTAGGAATGAAATAGATTCAGCAAAGTGAGGCCCGATATTCTAGACAGAGCGAGGATAGCAAAGAGAACTATGCAGTCTACAAAAAACCCTAAAACGAAAACCACACAAAGGGGCAAAAAGACCCACCGTGCCGAACTAATAGCACGGCGGTGCACCCCTTTGCTTCTCAGAGCTTCCAGCAAAAGATAATAACAAGCTGGACAGAAAAAACAGAAAACAAACTAGAAGCACTTATCTAGCAGAGCAGCAGGCCCAAGGAAAGATGCAGTAGCTCAGATCCAACACTGGAACATTGACAAGGAGCAAGGAAGACAGACTCAGGTGGAGCTAAATAGCAAGGCAGCCAACGAGCTCACCAAAACACCTGAGGGAGGAAGCCCAGAGACTGCAATACCACTTGTGACCACAGAAGTGAACTCAGCCACAGAATTCACAACAGTACCCCCCCCTTGAGGAGGGGTCACCGAACCCTCACCAGAACCCCCAGGCCGACCAGGATGAGCCACATGAAAGGCACGAACAAGATCTGGGGCATGGACATCAGAGGCAAAAACCCAGGAATTATCTTCCTGAGCATAACCCTTCCATTTGACCAGATACTGGAGTTTCCGTCTAGAGACACGAGAATCCAAAATCTTCTCCACAATATACTCCAATTCCCCCTCCACCAAAACAGGGGCAGGAGGCTCCACAGATGGAACCATAGGTGCCACGTATCTCCTCAACAACGACCTATGGAATACATTATGTATGGAAAAGGAGTCTGGGAGGGTCAGACGAAAAGACACCGGATTGAGAATCTCAGAAATCCTATACGGACCAATAAAACGAGGTTTAAATTTAGGAGAGGAAACCTTCATAGGTATATGACGAGAAGATAACCAAACCAGATCCCCAACACGAAGTCGGGGTCCCACACGGCGTCTGCGATTAGCGAAAAGCTGAGCCTTCTCCTGGGACAAGGTCAAATTGTCCACTACCTGAGTCCAGATCTGCTGCAACCTGTCCACCACATAATCCACACCAGGACAGTCCGAAGACTCAACCTGTCCTGAAGAGAAACGAGGATGGAACCCAGAATTGCAGAAAAATGGAGAGACCAAGGTAGCCGAGCTGGCCCGATTATTAAGGGCGAACTCAGCCAACGGCAAAAATGACACCCAATCATCCTGGTCAGCGGAAACAAAACATCTCAGATATGTTTCCAAGGTCTGATTGGTTCGTTCGGTCTGGCCATTAGTCTGAGGATGGAAGGCCGAGGAAAAAGATAGGTCAATGCCCATCCTACCACAAAAGGCTCGCCAGAACCTCGAGACAAACTGGGAACCTCTGTCAGAAACAATATTCTCAGGAATGCCATGTAAACGAACCACATGCTGGAAGAACAAAGGCACCAAATCAGAGGAGGAAGGCAATTTAACCAAGGGCACCAGATGGACCATTTTAGAAAAGCGATCACAGACCACCCAAATGACAGACATCTTTTGAGAAACGGGAAGGTCAGAAATGAAATCCATCGAAATATGTGTCCAAGGCCTCTTCGGGACCGGCAAGGGCAAAAGCAACCCACTGGCACGTGAACAGCAGGGCTTAGCCCTAGCACAAATTCCACAGGACTGCACAAAAGCACGCACATCCCGTGACAGAGATGGCCACCAGAAGGATCTAGCAACCAACTCCCTGGTACCAAAGATTCCTGGATGACCGGCCAGCACCGAACAATGAAGTTCAGAGATAACTTTACTAGTCCACCTATCAGGGACGAACAGTTTCTCGGCCGGACAACGATCAGGTTTATTAGCCTGAAATTTCTGCAACACTCTCCGCAAATCAGGGGAGATGGCAGACACAATGACTCCTTCCTTGAGGATACTCGCCGGCTCAGATAACCCCGGAGAGTCGGGCACAAAACTCCTAGACAGAGCATCCGCCTTCACATTTTTAGAGCCCGGAAGGTATGAAATCACAAAATCAAAACGAGCAAAAAATAACGACCAACGGGCCTGTCTAGGATTCAAGCGCTTGGCAGACTCAAGATAAGTAAGGTTCTTATGATCAGTCAAAACCACCACGCGATGCTTAGCACCCTCAAGCCAATGACGCCACTCCTCGAATGCCCACTTCATGGCCAGCAACTCTCGGTTGCCCACATCATAATTACGCTCAGCAGCAGAAAATTTCCTGGAAAAGAAAGCACATGGTTTGAACACTGAGCAACCAGAACCTCTCTGTGACAAAACCGCCCCTGCACCAATCTCAGAAGCATCAACCTCGACCTGGAACGGAAGAGAAACATCAGGTTGACACAACACAGGGGCACAGCAAAAACGACGCTTCAACTCCTGAAAAGCTTCCACGGCAGCAGAAGACCAATTAACCAAGTCAGCACCCTTCTTGGTCAAATCGGTCAATGGTCTGGCAATGCTAGAAAAATTACAGATGAAGCGACGATAAAAATTAGCAAAGCCCAGGAATTTCTGCAAACTTTTTAGAGATGTCGGCTGAGTCCAATCCTGGATGGCCTGAACCTTAACCGGATCCATCTCGATAGTAGAAGGGGAAAAGATGAACCCCAAAAATGAAACTTTCTGCACACCGAAGAGACACTTTGATCCCTTCACGAACAAGGAATTAGCACGCAGTACCTGGAAAACCATTCTGACTTGCTTCACATGAGACTCCCAATCATCTGAGAAGATCAAAATGTCATCCAAGTAAACAATCAAGAATTTATCCAGATACTCACGGAAAATGTCATGCATAAAAGACTGAAAAACAGATGGAGCATTGGCAAGTCCGAACGGCATCACCAGATACTCAAAATGACCCTCGGGCGTATTAAATGCCGTTTTCCATTCATCTCCCTGCCTGATTCTCACCAGATTATACGCACCACGAAGATCAATCTTAGTAAACCAACTAGCCCCCTTAATCCGAGCAAACAAGTCAGAAATCAATGGCAAGGGATACTGAAACTTAACAGTGATCTTATTAAGAAGGCGGTAATCAATACACGGTCTTAGCGAACCATCCTTCTTGGCTACAAAAAAGAACCCTGCTCCCAATGGTGACGACGATGGGCGAATATGTCCCTTCTCCAGGGACTCCTTCACATAACTGCGCATAGCGGTGTGTTCAGGTACGGACAAATTAAATAAACGACCCTTAGGGAATTTACTACCAGGAATCAAATCGATAGCACAATCACAATTCCTATGCGGAGGAAGGGCATCAGACTTGGACTCTTCAAATACATCCTGAAAGTCCGACAAGAACTCTGGGATGTCAGAAGGAATGGATGACGAAATAGACAAAAATGGAACATCACCATGTACTCCCTGACAACCCCAGCTGGTTACCGACATAGAGTTCCAATCCAATACTGGATTATGGGTTTGTAGCCATGGCAACCCCAACACGACCACATCATGCAAATTATGCAGTACCAAAAAGCGAATAACTTCCTGATGTGCAGGAGCCATGCACATGGTCAGCTGGGCCCAGTACTGAGGCTTATTCTTGGCCAGAGGTGTAGCATCAATTCCTCTCAACGGAATAGGACACCGCAAAGGCTCCAAGAAAAATCCACAACGTTTAGCATAATCCAAATCCATCAGATTCAGGGCAGCGCCTGAATCCACAAACGCCATGACAGAATATGATGACAAAGAGCACATTAAGGTAATGGACAAAAGGAATTTGGACTGTACAGTACCAATAACGGCAGAGCTATCGAACCGCCTAGTGCGTTTAGGACAATTAGAAATAGCATGAGTAGAATCACCACAATAGAAACACAGTCTGTTCAGACGTCTGTGTTCGTGCCGTTCTACTTTAGTCATAGTCCTGTCGCACTGCATAGGCTCAGGCTTACTCTCAGACAATACCGCCAGATGGTGCACAGATTTACGCTCGCGCAAGCGACGACCGATCTGAATGGCCAAGGACATAGACTCATTCAAACCAGCAGGCATAGGAAATCCCACCATTACATCCTTAAGAGCTTCAGAGAGACCCTTTCTGAACAAAGCCGCTAGTGCAGATTCATTCCACGGAGTGAGTACTGACCATTTTCTAAATTTCTGACAATATACTTCTACATCATCCTGACCCTGGCATAAAGCCAGCAGATTTTTCTCAGCTTGATCCACTGAATTAGGCTCATCGTAAAGCAATCCCAGCGCCTGGAAAAATGCATCAACATTACTCAATGCAGAATCTCCTGGTGCAAGAGAAAACGCCCAGTCATGTGGGTCGCCGCGCAAAAAAGAAATAATAATCAAAACCTGTTGAATAGGATTACCAGAAGAATGAGGTTTCAAGGCCAAAAATAGCTTACAATTATTTCTGAAGCTCAGGAACTTAGTTCTGTCACCAAAAAACAAATCAGGAATCGGAATTCTTGGTTCTAGCATCGATTTCTGATCAATAGTATCTTGAATCTTTTGTACATTTACAACGAGATTATCCATTGAGGAGCACAGAGCCTGAATATCCATGTCCACAGCTGTGTCCTGAAGCACTCTAATGTCTAGGGGAAAAAAAAGACTGAAGACAGAGCTAAGAAAAAAAAATGATGTCAGGATTTCTTTTTTCCCTCTATTGGAAATCATTGAATGGCTCCTTGTACTGTTATGGCTGGCAATCAGGCAACACAGCGTGCAGTAATCAGCACACATACAGAGATCTGGCAATAACCCAAAACAATAGGACGAGCTCTGAGACGTGGAATCTCTGTAGACTGCAGTACCTGATCTATCCTCACACAACTGGAAGCAGCAGTGGATTGCGCCTATCAACTACCTATGCAACTCGGCACTGCCTGAGGAGCTGACTAGCCTGAAGATAGAAATACAAGCCTGACTTACCTCAGAGAAATACCCCAAAGGAATAGGCAGCCCCCACATATAATGACTGTTAGCAAGATGAAAAGACAAACGTAGGAATGAAATAGATTCAGCAAAGTGAGGCCCGATATTCTAGACAGAGCGAGGATAGCAAAGAGAACTATGCAGTCTACAAAAAACCCTAAAACGAAAACCACGCAAAGGGGCAAAAAGACCCACCGTGCCGAACTAACAGCACGGCGGTGCACCCCTTTGCTTCTCAGAGCTTCCAGCAAAAGATAATAACAAGCTGGACAGAAAAAACAGAAAACAAACTAGAAGCACTTATCTAGCAGAGCAGCAGGCCCAAGGAAAGATGCAGTAGCTCAGATCCAACACTGGAACATTGACAAGGAGCAAGGAAGACAGACTCAGGTGGAGCTAAATAGCAAGGCAGCCAACGAGCTCACCAAAACACCTGAGGGAGGAAGCCCAGAGACTGCAATACCACTTGTGACCACAGAAGTGAACTCAGCCACAGAATTCACAACACCGCACGTTCCAATTCACCAAACAATTTTGCCCCTATCTACATAATGGAGAAAAAAGTGAAAGGAAAAGTGTTGGAAGCGTCGCAGCTACAGCAGCAAAATTTTGCACAGTCACACGTCTGGACCCTAAGAGCGTCATAGGCTACTTTGTGAGGTGAAATTTTAACCCCGCGCGTTCCAATTCACCAAACAATTTTGCCCCTATCTACATAATGGGGAAAAAGTGAAATGAAAAGTGTTGGAGGCGTCGCAGCTACAGCCACAAAATTTTGCACAGTCACACGTCTGGACCCTGAGAGCGTCATAGGCTATGTTGTGAGGTTAAATTTTAACCCCGCGCTTTCCAATTCACCAAACTATTTTTCCCCTATCTACATAATGGGGAAAAGTGTTGGAGGCAAATTGACAGCTGCCAGATGTGAACAAGGGGGACTTAAAGAATGAGAGCGATGGCGCCAAAGAGTATATACCGATCAGTTGCTAAGGTGGGGCCCCAACATGAGACACTCACCACACATGGGGATATGAACACACACACAAAATGCGCCACACACTACCACGTGCTTGAACACATATACCACCCTCAGCACACATTTCACCACACATACACCAACCTCGCCACATAAAAGTCGAAACACAAAAGTCGCC
Source organism: Ranitomeya imitator (assembly GCF_032444005.1). Lineage (NCBI taxonomy): Eukaryota > Metazoa > Chordata > Amphibia > Anura > Dendrobatidae > Ranitomeya > Ranitomeya imitator. The sequence continues at coordinate 128,205,175 of NC_091290.1, forward strand.
GCTCAAAACTCACCACGCGCAAAACTCGCCACATGCAAAAACTAGGCTCACGCAAAACTCGCCACAAGTGCAAAACTCACCTCATGGAAAACTCGCCACACGCAAAACTTGCACACGCAGAAAAATTGCCACATGCACAAAATTTGCAACACATGCAAAAGTTGCCTCACACAAAACTTGCACATAGTCAAAAGGCACCAGACATAAAACTCACCACGCGCAAAACTCGCCATGCGAAAAACTTGCTGCACACAACTTGCTACACTAACCTGTCACATGCAACTCGACACACAAAAAGTTGCTACACGCATGTTGCCACACAAAACTCATCTCACAAAAGTCGCTACATGCATGTCGCCACACACAACTCAACACACACAACTTGACAGACGAAACTCGCCCTAAAACACACACAAGTCTGGTATTAGCCTTCAAAAATAAAAATCTGATTAATAAGCAGACAAACTACAAGAGCAACAAATGTACCATATAGGAAATACAGCAGCTGTCAGTCACATGACCTGTCTATTATGTGTATGTGTGAGCTAATATATACTGCCAGGGGGAGGGCTTCCTGTTGGCTGGGGATTTATCAGGCTGCCAATTTATCTTACAAATACTGAGGTAAAAATACTGAGCAAATAACGTGTTAACGCGGTCTAATACAGGAGATCACACAGGTATATACTGTATACAGGGGAGATGACACACAGATATATACTATATACAGGAGAGATGACACACAGGTATATACTATATAGAGGAGGAGACGGCATACAGGTACAAACTATATACAGGAGGAGATGACATACAGGTATATACTATATACAGGAGGAGATGACACACAGGTATATACTATATACAGGAGCAGATTACCTATAGGTATATACTATATACAGGAGGAGATGACATACAGGTATATACTATATACAGGAGGAGATGACACACAGATATATACTATATAAAGGGGAGATGACACACAGGTATATTCTATATACAGGAGGAGATGACATACAGGTATATACTATATATAGAAGGAGATGACATACAGGTATATACTATATATAGGAGGAGATGACATACAGGTATATACTATATATAGGAGGAGATGACATACAGGTATATACTATATATAGGAGGAGATGACATACAGGTATATACTATATACAGGGGAGATGACACACAGCAGGTATATACTATATACAGGGGAGATGACATACAGGTATATACTATATACAGGAGATGACATACAGGTGTATACTATATATAAGGGAGATGACAAACATGTATATACTGAGGTGAAAATGAGAGGTGTGAGGTGAAAATGAAAAGGTGTGAGTGCAAAATGAGAGGAGTGAGGGAAAATAGTGTAGTGATCGGAAAATGACAGATGTGAGGTCGAAATGACAAGTGTTAGGCGGGAATGAGAGGAGTGAGGGAGAAAATGAGAGGTGTGAGGGAGAAAATGAGAGATGTGAGGGGGAAAATTAAAGATGTGATTGGGAAAATGAGAGGCGTGATGGGAAAATAAGAGAATTGAGGTGCTCTAACTAACCACAGATATTTACTATGCCCAGGCAACGCCGGGCTCTTCAGCTAGTATATACTATAGATCTTGGCTTGTGTGAAGCTTCATTGGTTTGAAATAAAAAACAACATTTTTCTGCTACAGGTGTACAAATTTGGTTGTTCAAAAATTGACTATTGTTATACATACTGTAGATTGTGTTTTGTGTGCAATTTCATTAGCTTGAAATAAATAACTAAATTTGCCTGCAGCAGGTGTAAATATTTCTTTGCTCAAAAAATGTTTAATTGTCATATATACAGTGGAACTTGGTTTGTGTGAAATTTCATTGGTTTGAAATAAAAACAAAAATTGGCCTGCTACAGGTGTATAAATTTGTTTCCTTGGGAGTCAGTCTCGAGCCGCCAATATTTCTCCCACTAGCGTCACGTCCTTGTGCCAGCATATATCCAGGAACATCACCCTTACTGAGATTGTCCACTTAACGACCAATACTTAGACAATCACTTGTGGCCAAGGACTCTACATTTCCCAAACACACACTAGATCAGTATTTCTCAAACTCCAGTCCTCACGGACCCCTCGGGTCATGTATTCAGGATTTCCATAGTGTTACACAGGTGAGACAATTCCCGATGCCTTGATGATACTCCCACTACTTGCGCAATACTAAGAAAATCCTGAAAATACTACCCGTGGGGTCCGTGAGGACTTGAGTTTGGGAAACACTGCACTAGATGAACATTGTGGTGGCCAGGGCCGAGTTCCGACCCTGACACGGCACATGTACTACCAATGCCGCCGGCTATTTCTAACAGGGTTTTCTTCACCTCTTACACCAGTTCCTGCACACCTTATATGCTTATTTATTGTGTAAATGCAATAAAGTATATATAATACTATGTACATATGATAGTACAGTAATCACACTGAGCCACAAACTATGAGTAACACTTTTTTAGTGCAGCACGCGAATGAGTAGAAATCAAAAACATTAAAAATAATGTCAGAATTTCTGCAATCTTTTTCTCAATTTTTCCCGATAGCAAGTTTATGAAAGTTAGTTTAGTTAAGTTAAAAATACATCATGATGGTGCCACTGGCAAATGCAACTCGTCTTGCAAAAAAAACAAAAACAAGCCACTTATATTATCTTCACCTAAAAATTATAAATTGATTGCAACAATGAATTAAGAAAAACAAGAAAAAATTGCCAAAATAAGCCTTCTTTCATAATTCTCCTTGTTCTTCTTCTTCATTTTCTTTCATAACTCTCCATCTTTATTTTCATCATCTTCTTTCGCAATTCTTCTTCATATTTTTTCCTAATTCTCCTTGTTCTTCATTTTCTTTCATAATTATTTTTCATCTTCTTTCATAATTCTCATTCTTTCATACTTACTCTTCTCCTTCTTTCTTAATTCTCTTTCATCCTCTTCATCTTCTTCTTTCATAATTATTATTCTTCTTATTTCATAATTCTCCTTTCTCTTCTTCTTCTTCATCATCATCTTCTTTCACAGTTCTTCTTAATTTTAATCATCTTCTTCTTTGACAATTCTTCATCTTCTTTCCTAATTCTCATTGTTCTTGTTCATTTTCTTTCGGAATTATTTTTCTTATAATTCTTCTTCTTTTTCATAATTCTATGTCTTCATCTTCTTTCATAATTCTCTTTCTTCTCCCTCTTCTTCTTCTTCATCTTGTTTCCTAATTCTCCTTCTCCTTCCATAATTTTTTGGGATATTTGTATTGATAAAATTAATAAATGCAATAAATTTAAATGCAATAAAATAATACAATATGGACTCAGTAATTTAACTCCTACAAGAACACAACTTATAATCATCACAAAAAAGATTTGCATTTTGCAACATCAAATGTCAAAAGCTTTGATAAAAATCTATTTCAGTAGCTTGAACAGTTTGGCTTTATTTGCCAGAAGTCCCAAATATTCTCTTAATGAGCATTAAACACACAGAATGTTTTAGGAGAAAAATGCCTATGAGTGCCATTTACTAATTCAGCTTACTCGTAAAGCAATTATCTTATGTGCAAGGCAGTAAAGGGGCAACAACAATTTATTGCATCTTATTATTTTAACTCTCAGAGATATATGGCATTGCGGAGAGCGTCGTGGTGCGCTCCACTATGCTGAATCCTAGTATGAGGCACAGCAGGGGTGCAACTTGTGCTAATCTATTGCTACATTTTGAGATCTGCCTATTGGATTCTTCAAGTTGCTGATTAGGTTGAAAGCTAAAATCACAATATGAATGTGTTTCTTGGGGTCAATATGGCCGTCTCCTGAGGAAAGAAGGCAAAATGAAAAAGGCTTGCACCATTTAACAAACTCATACACCAAATTAACTCTCTCAAAAGGAATTCACTACCTCTGTTTTTTTGTGTATGTTATTACATTTTGATATATTATTCATATTTTTTGTGCATTTTTAAAACTGAACTTGAATCACAAAATGAAAACTTTACAATTTTGTTTGTAAGTCTCTTTGCTATGGGCCTTTTTGTTTAGTGCTAATTTTTAGGATCCGCAAAAGTGGGCGTGGAAGATTATATGAGGGCATGTCTTTAGGCAGCTTTGCATAATTAGTATATAAGCCACACCCCCTTGAAAACATCATCAAAACTAGTGGTAAAGAAAAAGAACCATTTCTCTGGAACCATATGGTGGATTAAAAAAACTAAAATGCCAAATTCTCAGATCAGAAGAAATAGAATAAAAACGAAAATTAGGCACTTTTGACTTGGTAAATGTTAGGGGTCGAGTTCCCGCTTCTGCACAGGGGAAATCTCAGGCCGCTTCTGCTGCGGTCTCCCATTCCTCTCCTGCCGCAGGTAAACCTGCTCAGCAGAGACGACGGTCCTTGCGTCTGGCTCAGTCTCACTCGGTGCTTAGGCTTGCTGTTGCTTCTCCAGCCTTTGCCATTAAAGCCAGTGCTGGGCAGCAGCGAGCGGGCTTCTCTGGGACTAAGTCCTTATTTGCACATACTGAGCATGCCCAGGGCAAGATCTCCCGTTGGAGATCGAGGGTCACATGCTCAGGCACTGCAGCACATCCCATTGGTCCTCTTGGCAGGTCCTGAAAGGGCAGAACTTCTGTAGCTACTTCCTGTGCTGCAACTATATAAACTGCGCATGACCGCACGGCCATGCGCTAGTGTACAATTGTATACGTGTGTTTGTTGTGAGTGCAAGTCGTTCATTAAATACCCCTACCCTATTGTATGACTGTTCGCGTATGGAGTATGGCTGCTATCTAGCGCCCGACTAACCACTCAACGTGTCACACACGTATCAGCGTGTATTGCTGTGACCGCCAGTGCGGCGCCACGTGCCAGTAGTGCGCTTCCTGTGCCACGTCTGGGTTCTTAGTGGTGTCTGCCAGCACGGCACAGTTCGCACTTCGGTGCTCTAATTACTATAGTTGCCTAACACACCCAGTTGCGGTGTTGTGTCAGCAAGTGTTCTAATCGGACTTCAATCCTGGGTCTTGGGGTTGTGTTCGCTGACTCCTTGCTTGCACTCTTTAGTGCGGTATTGCGGACCTGTGGCTTTACCGGGTTCACTTCCACCGCCATATTACGCTGCCATTTACTAGCAGCAGGTTTTCACCTGCACGGTGGACCCCGGACTGCGAACGCATCTATTACATCTTTCTTGGTGCGTTCCGTCAGTCCTAACAGAACACTAGCGCCAGGGTCTGGCTAGTAAATGGCGGATGATCAGCGTTTACAGCGGTACATCCAGCAGCTGGAGGGAAGGTTGGCGGCTCTTGAGCGTTCAACCTCAGCTGTGGATGTCACTGCTGTCGCTGTTCAAGCTGCAAGTGTAGCCGCAGCCAGTTTGTCCGCTGCCACCCCTGCTCCGACTTTATCCCGTCTCCCGCTTCCTGACAAGTTTGCTGGCGACAGTAAACTATGTCGCAGATTCGTGAGCCAGTGCTCCATACACCTTGAGCTCCTGGCGTCACGTTTCCCTACGGAACGGGCGAGAGTGGGATTTATTCTATCTCTCTTGTCGGGCAGGGCGTTGGAGTGGGCAACGCCACTTTGGGAGTGAGATGATCGTGTGGTACAGAGTGCTCCTCTCTTCCTGGACGCTCTGAAGCAGGTCTTTTTAGGACCTCGTGTTACCCACGATACCGCGCTCCAGTTGTTGACTATTACTCAGGGCTCGTCCGTGGTCAGCTAGTTTGCCATCCAGTTCCGGACTCTAGCTTCAGAGTTAGAGTGGCCAGACAAAGTTCTTATTCCGGTGTTCTGGAGGGGACTGGCAGACCACGTGAAAGACGCCTTGGCCACCAGGGAGATACCCGCCACACTGGAGGAGCTTATTTCTGTATCTACCCGCATCGACCTCCGTTTTCACGAGCGGAGGTTAGAGCGGTCCCAGTGTAGGTAGAGGTTTCGGCTGGCTCCCACCTTCGCCAAACCTCTAGAATCTCCTGTCTTGGCGTCCGACTCCCATGAGGCCATGGAGGTTTCTCGAGCGGGACCTAAGTCTCAGGCTGCTCGAGTACTCATGGTTTGTAAAAACTGTCATCAACTAGGACATTACGCCAATAAATGTCCACGGCGGTCGGGAAACGATCGCGTCTAGTAACCATTGGGGAGGTTCACTAGACAAAGCTGCATTTTCCTCCAAACTGTCCTTTAAAGGGACAATCCTGTTAGGCTGCTCCACTCTATCAGTCGAGCTTTGTGTGGATTCAGGAGCAGAGGGAAACTTCATGTCCTCTGCTTTTGCTCTGCGCCACGCTATACCACTAGTCATGCTCGACAAACCTGTTACAGTTAGAGTTGTGAATGGGGCGACACTTCCACTGCAAATCACACACCAGACAGTTCCATTCTCGCTGTCCATGTCCCCTTCCCACCAGGAGATTATTTCCCTTCTTGTTCTTCCCGAGGGAATGGATGAGATTTTGCTGGGAATACCCTGGCTCCGTTTCCACTCCCCACATATTGAGTGGTCCTCAGGGAGAATATTGGGTTGGAGTAAGTCTTGTATGGGCAGGTGTGTGAGTGAGTGTGTACAGGTTTCTACTACCGAGGTACCCGCAGACCTTTCTTCTCTTCCCAAGTGCAATTGGTGCTATGCTGACGTATTCTCTAAAAAGGCTGCTGAGACTCTACCGCCTCATCGCCTCTACGACTGTCCTATTGACCTCTTGCCTGGAGCTGAACCTCCTCGTGGAAGGGTATATCCCCTCTCTCTCCCAGAGACGGAGGCTATGTCTCAATATATTCAGGAGAATTTGGCAAGAGGGTTCATTAGGAAGTCAGTGTCTCCTGCAGGGGCGGGATTCTTCTTCGTACAGAAGAAGAACGGGGAATTACATCCTTGCATCGATTACAGGGGTCTTAATGCTATCACCATTAAAAATAAGTACCCGTTGCCCCTGATATCTGAGCTCTTTGACAGGCTAAGGGGAGCGAAGGTTTTCACCAAACTAGATCTGCGGGGTGCCTACAACCTGATTCGCATCCGTGAGGGGGACGAATGGAAAACGGCTTTTAATACCAGGGATGGGCACTATGAGTATCTGGTGATGCCCTTTGGGCTCTGTAATGCCCCAGCTGTTTTTCAGGACTTTGTCAACGATATCTTCCGGGATATGCTTTCCACCTCGGTTGTAGTCTATCTGGATGACATCCTCATCCTCTCTCCAGATATTGACTCCCACCGGAGAGATGTTGGCAGAGTCTTCGAACTCCTACGGGCGAATTCCCATTATGCTAAGTTGGAGAAGTGTGTGTTTGAGCAGGAGTCCTTACCTTTCCTGGGCTATATCATCTCGGCCCAGGGATTGGCTATGGATCCTGCCAAACTACAGGCTGTGATGGACTGGCAGGAACCCCATTCTCTTAAAGCGGTGCAGCGCTTTATGGGATTCATAAATTACTATCGCCAGTTCATCCCCCACTTCTCAACTTTGGTAGCTCCCTTGGTATCCCTCACCAAGAAGGGAGCGAATCCCAAATTGTGGTCGGAAGAGGTCTCCAAGGCCTTCACTTCTATAAAGTCCCATTTTGCTAGCGCTCCCATCTTACATCGTCCCGATGTGGATAAGCCATTCCTTATGGAGGTGGATGCCTCATCCGTTGGTGCTGGAGCAGTCCTCTATCAAAAGGATGCTCAAGGTCGGAAGCATCCATGCTTCTTCTTCTCAAAGACCTTCACACCAGCGGAGAGAAATTACTCCATCGGGGACAGGGAGTTGCTAGCAATGAAGTTGGCCTTTTCGGAGTGGAGACATCTTTTGGAAGGTGCTCGGTTTCCCTTCCAAGTCTTCACGGACCACAAAAATTTGGTCTAATTGCGTACAGCCCAGCGGCTGAATTCTCGTCAGGCTAGATGGTCCTTGTTTTTCTCCCGGTTCCACTTCACTCTCCATTATCTCGCCGGGGAGAAGAACATTCGTGCTGACGCTCTCTCTCGCTCCCTTGTGTCAACTGAGGAGGAGGAAGAGGAGCCTCGGCTTATTGTCCCTTCAGAGAGTCTGAGAACCGTAGCTCTGGATTTGCTAGAGTCTGTGCCTCCGGGCAAGACTTTTGTTCCCATCAATTTGCGACCGGAGGTTCTCTCTTGGGCTCATTCGTCCAGAGTGGGTGGACACTTTGGGGCAAAGAGGACATCTGAGTGGCTGGCGAGAATGTACTGGTGGCCGCATATGGTTCGTGATGTTGGAGACTATGTCCGGGCATGTGTCTCCTGTGCCAAAAATAAGTCTCCTCGTCAACGGTCAGCTGGATTGTTATATCCTCTGCCGGTGGCAGACAGACCCTGGGAGATGGTCGGGATGGACTTTGTGGTGGGTTTGCCTAAGTCTCGTGGCTGTACCATCATTTGGGTAATCACCGACCATTTTTCTAAAATGGTGCATTTGGTGCCGCTTCCTCGGCTACCTTCTGCACGGGCCTTGGCAGTGTTGTTTATTAAACACATGTTCCGCCTTCACGGTATGCCAGACAAAATTGTCAGTGACCGGGGTCCCCAGTTTGCGTCTCGGTTCTGGAGAGAGCTTTGTCGTCTTCTCAGTATTGAGTTAAATCTCTCTTCGGCATATCATCACGAGATGAATGGGTTGGTGGAGAGAGCCAACCAGACCTTGGTCACATATCTGCGACATTTTGTCTCTGCTAGGCAAGATGACTGGGCATCTTTGCTACCGTGGGCGGAGTTTGCTCTTAACAATGCTGTAGCTGACTCCACTGAACAGACCCCATTCCTCCTTAACTATGGTCAGCATCCGCGGGTACCTGTGCCCATGCCCGTGTCTTTTCAGACACGGGCATGGGAATTCGTGCCGATTCCAGGGTGGCAGACTGGGCTGTGGAGGCACGGGACATTTGGGATTGCACTCAGGATGCTATTCGGGCTTCCAAGGAGAGAATGAGGTCCTCCGCCGACGCACATCAGCTCCCCGCTCCAACCTTTGCTCCTGGCGACTTAGTGTGGCTCTCCGCCCGTAACATCAGGCTGCGAGTTGAGTCTACTAAGTTTGCACCTCGCTACTTAGGTCCTTTTAAGGTCCTCGAACAGGTTAATCCTGTGGTTTACCGTCTAGCCCTTCCTCCACGCCTAGGTATCACCGACACCTTTCATGTGTCCCTCCTTAAGCCCGTGTACATGTCCCAGTTTTCTGAGTCATCTACTGGGACGTCGGGTTCGTCTACGGACGACTACGAGGTGAACGCTATCTTGGGGTACAAGGTGGTTCGTGGCAAAAAATTTTATTTGGTGGACTGGAGGGGTTACGGTCCTGAGGATAGATCCTGGGAGCCTGCTGAGCACATTCGGGCTCCGCAGCTCATTGCTGCCTTCGAACGTAGCGAGGCCCAAGGAGGGGGGGCCCTAGGAGGGGGGTAATGTTAGGGGTCTAGTTCCCGCTTCTGCACAGGGGGAATCTCGGGCCGCTTCTGCTGCGGTCTCCCATTCCTCTCCTGCCGCAGGTAAACCTGCTCAGCAGAGACGACGGTCCTTGCGTCTGGCTCAGTCTCACTCGGTGCTTAGGCTTGCTGTTGCTTCTCCAGCCTTTGCCATTAAAGCCAGTGCTGGGCAGCAGCGAGCGGGCTTCTCTGGGACTAAGTCCTTATTTGCACATACTGAGCATGTCCAGGGCAAGATCTCCCGTTGGAGATCGAGGGCCACATGCTCAGGCACTGCAGCACATCCCATTGGTCCTCTTGGCAGGTCCTGAAAGGGCAGAACTTCTGTAGCTACTTCCTGTGCTGCAACTATATAAACTGCGCATGACCGCACGGCCATGCGCTAGTGTACAATTGTATACGTGTGTTTGTTGTGAGTGCAAGTCGTTCATTAAATACCCCTACCCTATTGTATGACTGTTCGCGTATGGAGTATGGCTGCTATCTAGCGCCCGACTAACCACTCAATGTGTCACACACGTATCAGCGTCTATTGCTGTGACCGCCAGTGCGGCGCCACGCGCCAGTAGTGCGCTTCCTGACCAACGTCTGGGTTCTTAGTGGTGTCTGCCAGCACGGCACAGTTCGCACTTCGGTGCTCTAATTACTATAGTTGCCTAACACACCCAGTTGCGGTGTTGTGTCTGCAAGTGGTCTAATCGGACTTCAATCCTGGGTCTTGGGGTTGTGTTCGCTGACTCCTTGCTTGCACTCTTTAGTGCGGTATTGCGGACCTGTGGCTTTACCGGGTTCAATTCCACCGCCATATTACGCTGCCATTTACTAGCAGCAGGTTTTCACCTGCACGGTGGACCCCGGACTGCGAACGCATCTATTACATCTTTCTTGGTGCGTTCCGTCAGTCCTAACAGTAACAGGTCCCCCTTTAAATGTATGGGGAGTCCGGGGAAATAGCTATCGGAAGAACGAGCAATGTGTGAAGTTTATGGAAACTTAAGAAGCCACTGCACACTTTGTAGGAACTTTTTGGCAAGCATTCGAATATTTTTTGTATCACCACAAAAGAAATAAAGTTTTACACATTTACATTTACATCATTGTGCTTTCCTTGTACTGTTTGGAGATGTTGGGTCCTCCGGCTCGTATAATAGTTTTTCATTTTGATTTATAGTGTAGCTGAGGATATTAAATTAAAGATTCCCTTCTATTACCATAAAGTTACCTAAAAAGGTAATGACTGATCCATTGATAGCCTCCATGAGGGCACAGATTTTTACCTAAAATGAGCACAGGACAATGCAAAAAAGGGGCATAACGATCGCGGTCACAGAAGATGAGGTATCCGCTGTTGCCAGTCTCAATTTCACCAGGATGTGTGTCCTCACATGGACATTCAGCTGAAATGTACAATGGCACAGAGATTTGCTGGCACCCTGCACTGCAATAAATGCTGCTGGCCAATCAGGAGCCAGCAGCAGATTCTGGGAAGCGAATGGCAATGACGTCATGCACTGTTTGTGCCGATACACTGACGACAGCTGCCGACTTCTGCCCCGGCTATAGAAGAGGAGGCCTAACATTGTAGAAAGGTAATAATAATCATTTGGGTTGTGCTAGAGAAGAAAGGAAGGGGCCCAGGAGGGGAACATTATACCAGGGAGGGGCCCAGGATGGGGGATTTTCCTGGGAAGTGGTCCAGGCTTAGGAGACATTGGTATTGGATGAGTCCCAAGATCAGGGGCGTTATTATTGGAAGGGCCCAGTATGAGGGACATTATTTTTGAAATGGTACATGATGTGACATAATTACTGGACGTCTCCCCAGATGGAGGACATTATTATAGAAAGGGTTATTAGAATGGGGGGCATTTTACCAGCAAGTAGTCCAGGCTTGGGACATTGTTAATGGATGAGTCAAACAAACAAGGCAGCACCCTGTAGCGCCAAAACATGCAAGCATAAAATATGAAAGCTAGACTGCATTACTGCACTAGAAATATGAAAAAAATGAGAGCATTTAGCGCATAAATTGGCCAATTTATGGGTACCTGGTAGCCACTTTACGGCATCTCTCGTATACCAGGTCCTACGCTTTCCCTGCTGAGAACAAATGTCTTCATCTGAATGGGTACCTGTGAAACCTCTTCTTAGACTACATTTCTCTCTCTCTGTGGAGGGGTAATGGAGCTGCTGCGATTAAAACACCTGTGGCTAAGAGGCGGAGTGCTCGGTCAGAAGGCTAGTAAATACAAATTGTTAATGGATGAGTCCCAGGATGGGGGGCATTATTATTGGAAGGGCCCAGTACAAGGGACATTATTATTGGAAGGGTACATGATGTTACATAATTACTGGACGTCTCCCCAGTTGGAGGACATTATTAAAGGAAAGGGACCAGAATGTGGGGCTTTATTAAATAACGGGCCCAAGATAAATGACATTTTTCCTGGAAGGTTGGGGGACATTATTACAGGATGGGGACAGGATAGGGGAGATTATTGAAAGGAGGAGTCAGGACAGGAAACATTATTACATAGGGTCAAATACGCTTGTCCTCATAGGATCTACTTCAAGGGCCTAAATATCTGACCAACTTGCTGGTGGGGGCGCGGATCTAAATTTTTCACCTGGGCCCTTTGGACTCTTGTTACATCACTATGTATAGAAACAGAATTTCCACTTATTCAGTTATTTTGGTCCCTATATAGTTTGCATATTATTGACAGCTTATCCCTTGCTTAAACTTGGAGCTGTGTTTCTCCTAACGATGATTTTAGGGATCACGTTAACAATCAAATTGGGCAATTTACAAGCAATTTTCTCATTTGCTGCATCGGTCAATGAACTCAGGAACAAGAGACATCTTATGAACGTTTGTTCCGCTGATTGTCGGATTGTGTAAAAGGGTCTTCAATCAGGAACAGTTGATGTCATGGGCATGTACATTAAATAAAAAAACATAAAATTGAAGATGAAAGTTTTATCACGTTTTATGTACCCAAAAACTGTAATAATTAACTTGACATTAAAACTATTTGTTTTACTCCCTTAAAATTGGAAATTATTAGTTATCCCATTCATATGTTTAACCAGTGCTCTTTTGACAATCTTATTACGATTACATTGTATTCATTTTTTTTTCAAAAAATTCCTATTTCATTGTTATGCAGAATACCAAAAGAAAACATGGTCTGGGCTCCTCCAAGTGATCAATCACTTAGCTGTTCAGTTATCCAACTCGACACATCACTTAACTAGGCTTCCATATCTATTCCTCCTTTCCAATTAGGAGTGTGAAAGAAACTCAGTGAAAGCAGCCTAACAATGCAACAGAGATAATTTCAAGAAGACAGTGCAACCTTAGAAATGGAAGTGTGGTCCAGACAGTTAAAATATACATATTCCTCGGATACATGATAATTGCCACATACGGAGAGATATTTTAATATAAGAAAATTCAATGCTTATTCGAAGTCTTGTATCACGGATTATGACACTCAGCTTGATACCAAAAATCAGATATGCTGAATTTAATGTAGTTTTTCTTTAAGCATTATTTTAACCTTACTTATGTACTTATATATTAGAATGGAATTTATAGGGGCATAGCTAAAAGGAAAAGGCTTAAAAAGGTTGTCCATCTTTTGGGGACAATTTTTTTTCATTATTCAACTTAAATGCTTGCATTTGGGGCTAGTAATCATGAAACATTTGGCTTTTACTTTCCCTGCACATTAAACTTTTGATGTAGTCTTTGGTCATAGGTCAGTCGATAGGAGCTCCAAAAAACAAAACAAAATGAGCTACAAATTCTGATAACTCAGTTAACTCATTCCATAGTCAACAATTGAGAATGTTACCAAGATGTTATAGAATACAAATGGTCAATTTTTTAAAAGAACCCAAGGCAACAGTGATTTTCAGCTCCATTTACAAGCAGTTGAGTTAAAACAAAATGGCCTCCAAAGCGAACAACCCCTTTAATGTACCATATATCTCACTGACAGCTTTTTATTTAATCCTATCCTGAAAGATGGCGTAGTTCAGCTCTAACTGACCAAATTTTAAGTTCCAGAGCCATATCATTTTCTGATAGATCCATCCTTGCCCATGCCTTATGTTGCCACTGAATGTGGCTATAGATACTGTAGCTCGGTGTCATAGTAATTGATATGAAGGCACTGTTTGTGGTAGCTTGGCAGATTATAAAAGGGCTCCACATTATGGAGTAGGCTGCTGGCCTGTGGATCAAGCTGTGGAAGGAACAGTTGTCGAGGTCATTACCATGAGGTCAAACTGAGTGTCACGATCCAAGTTTGGATCTGTGGCAGATCTGGTTTCCCTCTGATTTAAACCTTTTTTCCTTTCTGGTCATTGGGGGACAAACCCGTGCTGGTGGGAGGAGTTGGTTCCAAAACTGGGTTGCCTGTGGTTCGTCGTGGAGTAGGGGCATGTTTCTACTGTGGGCAGACCGGTCATTTTATCAAAGTCTGCCCAGCACATGCCAAAGTACCTGCACCATCTAAAGAGCCACGTCCTCCTGGTCGTGTGGAGGGAGGCGACCAGAATGTGTATATTTCCTCCATTTTTTCATCTCAGTGTACCTTACCTGCTGAGGTGGTTATTGGTGGGGTAACTGAGAATATTCCGGTGCTTGAGGACAGTGGAGCAGGAGTCAATTTGGTGGATGCTCATTTTGTCCAGACCCATGGCCTGATGAGTAGGACGCTAGCGAAACCCTTTAGCGTCCAGGCCATTGACTCTGTTCCGCTCAGCCAGGGGAGCATTACTCAGGTCATAGACAATATACTTCTGCATATAGGGGCTTTTCATGAAGAGTATTTATCATGCTACGTCTTGGAGGGCATAACAACTCCCATGGTTTTAGGACTCCCTTGGTTGAAAAGACATAACCCGGTCATAGACTGGTGGTCCAGGGAAGTAGTCAGCTGGGGTCAGTCGTGTAAGGACTACTGCCCGGGAGCTACGATCTCTGCCGCTCTTCTAAAACTTACCCCTTCCCCTTCAGTGGGGGCAGCAGAGGTGCTGTCAGGGACAAGAGGCAAGACTTTACCCTCACTACAGGTTTACCCGGTGGGTCAGAGACCTCTTAGGAGGAGGGGTCAGATGAGGGTGGTGGTTCCCTCAGAGCATTGTGGGGGTGTGAGTGTAGTGACACAGGGGGACGCCTCTGTTGTCAATTCCTCAAAGAATTCTCCATCCTGTGGCAAACGTTTGCATCGAAATAAACGTTCAGGTCCGGACCTGTGTGTGAATGAGTACGTATGGGTTTCCACCAAAAACATCAGGTAGAAGTGTGCAACTTGGACCTGGAGTTCCAGGGTAATTGGGCCATATCGGGTGTCGGCCATTCTCAGCCCGGGGATTTTTCAGTTGGAATTACCCCCAGTTATGCATGTGCACAACTCATTCCCCAGGTCGCCCCTCTGGAGGTTTGTGGCGCCTTCGTTGGTGGCATTTTCATCAGGTCGCGTTTGCCATAAACCTGAGAGTCAGGTGCCTGAAGAGGTGAACTCTGGTGGATCGAGGCGTCCTCACCGTAGGTAGGTCTGGTGAGGTCTGATGTTGAGTATCCACAGGCCACTTATTGAAAGGGGGGTACTGTCACGATCTATGTTTGGATCTGTGCCAGATCTGGTTTCCCTCTGATTTAAACCTTTTTTTCCTTTCTGGTCATTGGGGGTTAATGCAGTTTTGCCCCCCCGGTGGCCGCTGGTGTTATTGCATTGCTGCTGGGTCAGCTGATGTTTGTGACCACTCCCACCATCCTTTATAAGGTCACCTGGTGCATCAGCTGACTGTTGGTTATACAGTTCCTTTCAGGAGACCAACCTCGCAGTAGCAGCTCCCTGGTGTGAGCCAAGTCTGGTGTTTGGAGCTCAGTTGCTGTACTATCTGTATTATGGAGTCTGCAGCGGCGTGCACAAGCTAAGTTCTGAGTTTTGTTACTTTGTAGTTTGTACATTCACCTTTTGGTATCGTGTTCCCCTCACTCTCATATTGTTTATTCCTGTTTATTTGCTTTGTGGTGCTGTTTACACTGTTCACCTCCTGGGGTGGGGGTTGGGGGTTTAGTTCAGGGTTTAACAGGAGACAGGGATAGGTCGGTGACTTGGGCCTCCCTACCTTCAATGGTACCACCAAGATAAGGAAAGACAGGGCTTCCCCTAGCCTGAGGGGCAGTTCAGGGGCCCAGATTCCTCATCTCCTGTTTTCCTATGTCTGCCCCCTGACACTGAGAGACAGAATCGTTGGGCAGCAGGATTGTCAGAAAAGTTGCAAAGGTCTACACCAAGTAAGTACAGGCCGAGTAGGAGCAAATAGATAATATTTAACCAGAGTAAAAAAATTGGAAAATGTCTCTCAGGAGTTTAAATATATAGCAATCCCACTCAGGGCTTATTACAGGTTGACTTGCCATAGCTAGTTGGCTAGCCAGGAGACAACTTCCAAATTTCCAGACTGGGCAGAGCCACAATTCCAGTAGAAAAACAAGGCTACTTTATTATTGTCCTGCACAGCTCACCAATCAAAGCACAAAGGGGACATGGTACCATGAAGGATATCATTGTATTGCAAAAGGTTGCATGAGCATTGCTTCACAGGTGGTTCCAGAAGGCTTCTAGGAGATTTGCCAACTCTTCCGAGAAGTTTAGAGGTCTCCACTATTTTTGAGAGACTTTTGAACATAACAATGAGTTGGCAGCTAAGGTGTTATGTGATATCACAGACCCATTAAAGAAATTGACACTATAAAGCAATACACATAGCCAAGTTTGTAAGAACTTAATGACCTACTGTACGGATTTATTTAGTGCACATTGCGGCCACCTATTCTAATCTCTCCTAATATTTCTATGTAACTTTCATGAAATTAATTTATTCCCAACCAGAAATTAATATTTGCTAAAAGTGGATGGCAAGTGTTAGGTTAATTGACTTAAAATTCTTTACATATATAAATATTTAATATTTTTTATAAATTAAAAAATAAAAATGTACTTGAATAAATGAAAGAAAAATAATAAAATAAATTGTTAAAATAATTTATTCCACATTCTTTAGCTACATATATCCTTTTGCTCATTACATGGATTGACGTCTGATTCTTCCTTCATCTTGACTAGACTAAGACAAGGTCTATAAATGATGGTATCTGATTTATTGAGATCCCATAAATTAGATCTATGTTTCACTATGTTCAAAGCCTTTCTCTAGCTGTCGATCTGTGTTAAGCAACTTTGAAATTTGTGATAGTGATTTTCTATCTGTTCACAAAGGCAATTCTATTAATCAAACAGCTTTCAATTACCTTCTCTCATTTATACACTTACTTCTAAGGAGCTTGAACATATTGAGTGAGTGAAATTGAGAATCCCCGGTAAGGAAGGTGAACGTGGTGACAGGTTCAAATGGAAAATTTCAACTATGCAGCTGTGAAAAGTATCTATGGTTTGCACGATGGATAATGCTTTGAAATGTTGTGCAAGATTTACTATTCTCTTTAGTGGCATGACATTGGTAATGGACCCTGGGTCCACAATACTATGGAAGCCAAAAGAGCCCCTTTATCACGAGATGCAGGAATGTTGACTGTGGCCTGCTCCCAAATTGTTGCCCAAAGGTGATGTGACAATGCCAGCCAATACAGCCTGTGAAGAGGGAGAGAGGAGTAGGCTACAGAAAGAGGCACCAAAAGTCTTTCCCTCCATGGTTTAATCTGGTAGAACACCATTGAATCTTACCAGACCCATAAGAGACCAATAAGAGTAGACCTAATCTCTGCATCCAGGCTCCATCATTCTTTGCCTATCACAAAACCTATTTGGCACTGAAAATGCTATGGTATAGTATGTGTTCATTATTCTTAGTTCAACTAGTGACCTGTCTTATCCGTCTGCAAAGTTCATGAACGAAACTCTACGGAACATCATTGCCTAGGATTCTCTTGTTATTACTAATTAAAGATTAAAACCAACCTGCCTGGTTTGTCACGTGACCATTTCATTGTTAGAGTAGCTCATGGGTATACCAACCATGTGGTTACATTTCTGTGTATCTTGTTTAGACCCCAGATATATCTTAGGTCTACCAAGGGTGAAATGGCAAAGACCACAGGAACCATACATGCTATATCTAGAGTGCTAATCTCCGCAACTAAGTTGGGACAGTGCCCTTTGTTTCAAGATGTAGTAGGGACATATTAAGCATTGTGGCAAATATCTACTGCTTCTAGCTATGCCTTATGGTCTGCCTACATGGCCTGGTCTTTATTTTTCAGTACTAGAGATGGGCAGATCATTTCTCAAGATTCCAGTCCATCAGCCAATAGACTTAATAATAGACTCTGGCCACTGGATGAAAGATTCACAATTGTCATAGCTTCTGAGATCCCAGTGTGGCTGTTTCTTACTTGGGCTAGTGTGACATCATCATTGTGGCATCACACAGATGTTGGTGTGGTATCCGGGGTAATCAAAATCTGTGCTGGGGATATATGAAGGTAAGATGAGTCCACCATCCAAGGGCCAGAGACCTGGATGATGGACATGAGTATTGTAAATCAATCCGCCCATCTCTACTCATCACTGTCATGGTTCCACCCCTCAGTGTGTCTGGGATGCATTTACTGACAGCTCGGCCTTCCAATCTGGTACAGGGGCATGCTGAGCTGTCAATATGTTGATTGACAGCTCAGCTATCCAATCTGAGACTGTGAGGCGTCGGCTGTCTCCATGTGTTCATTATTCCAGTTAATTGCCATGCTTCTTACCTGAGCTGGGTCTCCAAAACTCTGCCAGACGTACATTCAACCTGTGAGGTTTGTGCTCCTGTGCCTTGAGTTCTGTATGCTTGATCTGTTGCCTGACCTTGGACTTTGTTCTGACCAATCCGCCTGTTTAACCCCTTCACCTCTGATCGGTTATCCTTCCGGTACTCTGACCTTGGAATGTTACCTGACTACGCTTTTGTCTCTTCGTTCTGCTTATGATGTACCCTCCGATTTTGGACTCCTTGACCTCTGTGACTCACGGCTTGGCCGTGAGAAGCGACTAGCATCACAATCACAAGATGCACCCTTTTTTATGGATTATCATGGTTTTATCATAGCTTGAGATTATTTTTAAGACATTTTAATGTAAGTTAAATAAATACTAACTTTTATTTCATGGAAAAGGGGATATTTTTGTTTTTGTAGCTAAAACCAAACAATATAGCTCGAATTATACATAACATTATAAATATTTTAAAGGTTTTAACATCATTTTCTTACTACTCAGCTTATTAAAGGGGATTGAACTCCATATTCCTTTGCCTCTTGGCACATGTAGAATAAGATATTGTTATTATCGGCTTATTCTTACATGCTTTGGGAGTTCTTTGTAATGTTTTTTCCTCTGATTTGATATAATATTTTATGTATCTTGACATATTCCGGAAGAATGCAGTGACCAGCTACAGAATTGGCATGTGGGAAAATAAAATAAAAACAGCCATAAGGTTTAATGACTTGCTTGTTTTATGTATTTATTCACTCAGCACACTACATTTTTATTGTTAGGCTCCACCGGGACAAAAGAAAATGGGCAATTTACAGTTCAGGAATCATCAAATAAAAGTCAATCAGAATAATAAAAACAGCAACATTACAAAATTAAGAACATGGAATGTGAAAATATATATAGAAAATTTTTTTTTAAAAACAAAAAAGACGATTTTGTGATACTCCGTTTATGATATATGTGTCCCGATATGATGTTAGGGGTCAAGTTCCCGCCTCTGCACAGGGGAAATCTCGGGCCATCTCTGCTGCGGTCTCCCATTCTTCTCCTGCCGCAGTGGAGCCTGCTCAGTGGAGACGTCGGTCCCAGCATCTCGCTCAGTCTGACTCTGTACAAAGAGTTACTGCTGCTTTTCCTGCTTCTGCCATTGAAGTCAGTGCTGGGCAGCGGCGAGCAGATGCTTCTGGGACTAAGTCCTGCTTTTCTCGTTCTGAGCATGCCCAAAGTAAGATCTCTCAGTGGAGATCGAGGGTCACATGTTCAGATACTGCAGCTAAAGCCATTGGTTCTTCAGGAAGGTCCTGTAGGTGCTCAGGCTCTCATTGGTCCTTCTAGGAAGGTCCTGTACTTGCTGCAATTATTTAAGGCTCGCATGGCCACATGGCCATGCGCTGGTATCTTCCTATGTTATGTGCTTTGCGCCAGTGTGGTTATGTGAGTTTGTGTTCAGGGACCCGGCTGAAATAAGCCCCTAGAATGCTGGCACCTCCGGCGAGGAGATTATGTGTGAATGTATTCAGGGATATGGCTGAAATAAGCCCCTAGAATGCTGGCACCTCCGGCGAGGAGTTTTGTGTGCATGCATGACCACTGACTGCTCTAACTTGGGTAGTTAGCCTATGCCTCTGTGAAGACAAACAGGGTGCAGTGCGTTGATTTCACGGCTACTCTGTGAAGTAACAGAGTTAGCTCATACCGCCATATAGTTCCGCCGTTTGCTAGCAGCAGGTTCTCCTGCACGGTGGACCCCGGGCTGCGAACGCATCAATTACAATAAAACTTTTATATTTACTCGGTGCGTTCCACTAGCCCTAACATATGGTAACCCAGTAGTTGTAATGTGGGTTCGCGATTGTCAAGTTTTTGCTAGCGTGTTGTGATATTGTACTAAATTTGTATCATGAAAAAATGGAATCCTTAATGATGATTAGTAGGGCTTGTGCACATGACATCGGATCACAATCAGACCAATGTTATTCTATTCATGCAAGGGTTAAGAACCACTAGGTTTGAAACTCATCTGGCCATAGAACTCTTCCCACGATGGCGGCTTGTGACTTTTATCCTGAATTGATTACTTATTGTAAGGAATTTTTCTAATAAAATTTGAAAGTTTTTAAGCAGCTGCCTGAGCTGGATTACCTATTGACTTGAGTGTTATTCTATGGGGCCATGCATATGACTGATTTTTTCCTTGGACCGATTCGATTAAATAATCACAATATGGCCAAGTTGGATCCAATTACCGGTTCATGCTCAGCCATGAAAGTCAATGAGTCAGTGGAAAACATTGGACTGTATTCGGATGATGATTGCAGTTCAATTTTCACAGACAGACAGAATGGAGAAGATGGCGGAATATTTTTTTTTGCATCTTCTCATCTGCGAAAATTAGACCACATTTTGATTACAGTCTGATGGCATAAAATACAGTCATGTGACTCAAGTGGATATATCTGCATAGCATTGTTTGTAGCCCAGAGCCAAACTGGCTTTATCCATCTCCGCAAACTGCGTAACAAACCCTAAAGTGTTACAGCGGAACATCCTTTATCCCACATAGCAAGACTATCTGTAAGGGAAATAGTGCACTGATGAAATAGACAAATATTGGTTCTACGAAAACCTTACAAAAAGAAATCCCACCTGAAAATTGCTCACAGAATAAAAGCTGTTATATATGGGTTCAAGAAAAATGCCAACATGGAATATTTCCCACATAGAAAAAATGCTGACATATAAAATTACTCGCAGTAACCATATAAGTATAATGTTATGGGAGCAGCATGAACTGTGCTGTGTGTACAAATCTCTATGTTATCCGATAACTAAAGTCAGATCCTACATGCAGAAAGTCGAGGACGTCCTGGCACTCATTTAGACTTTTATCATGATTTTTTTAATGTCAAAACTGCACGCCTTTCAGTCCAAATGCTTCTAACTCCTTCACGCAGCAGCCCATTTTCATTTTTGCATTCCTGTTTCTTACTCCCCTGCTTCCCAGAGCCATAACTTTTTTATTTTTCCATCAATTTGGCCACGTGAGGACTTTTTTTGGCAGGACGAGTTGAACTTTTGAACGACACCATTGGTTTTACCATATCTTGTACTGGAAAAAGAGAAAAAATTTCCAAGTGCGTTGAAATTGCAAAAAAAGTGCAATCCCACAATTGTTTTTTTTTAGCCATATCACCAAATGCGAAAACTGACCTTGTTTTGATTCTCCAGGTCATTACAAGTTTGTAGATACCAAACGTGTAGGTTCTAAATTATCTAAGTGGTGAAAAAAAAAATCCAAGGTTTGTTAAAAAAAAATTGCTGAAAATTCCAAGACCTGTAGAGTCTCCATTTTTAGGAATCTGGTGCTTCTGAGAGCTTATTTTTTGCGTGCCGAGCTGACGATTTTATTGATACTATTTTGATGTAGATATGATCTTTTGATCGCCCGTTCTTTCATTTTAATGCAATGTTGCGGTGACCAGAAAAACATAATTCTGGCATTTTGACTTTTTTTTCGCTATGCCGTTTACTGATTGGATTAAATCTTTTCATAGCTTGATAGATCGGGTATTCTGAATGCGGCAATACCAAATATGTGTATTTTTTTCAATTGTTTTATTTTGAATGGGGTGAATGGGAGGTGTTTTGAACTTTTACACTTTTATATTTTTTTCAGATTTTTAAAAAGTTTTTTTTTACTTTACACTTGCTTCAATATTCTCCATGGGAGACTAGAAGCTGTGATAATCCGATCGCTTAGGCTGCCGTCACACTAGCAGTATGTGGTCAGTATTTTACATCAGTATTTGGAAGCCAAAACCAGGAGTGGAACAATTAGAGGAAAAGTATAATAGAAACATCTGCACCACTTCTGTATTTTTCACCCACTCCTGTTTTTGGCTACAAATACTGATGTAAAATACTGACCAAATACTGCTAGTGTGACGGCAGCCTTATACTACATAGGGCAGGGCTTCAGGCCATTGGGCGGCACTCGTAGCTATCCGGCAATGAGAACCACAGGGGTCTGCTGCAGACTCTGTGCCAACCCATCGGTGACCCGCAGTCATATAACATGGGCACCAATGGGTAGGATTACTTACACACTTCCAGCACGATCATATTAAATGCCGCTGTCAGAGATTGACAGCAGCATTTAACAGGTTAACAGCCACGGATGGATTGTGATTCCACCCGCGGCTGTTAGGGGCACATATCAATTGTTCAAATCAGCTGATGTGTGTCGGGAAAGATGTGGGCTCAGCGCCAAAGACCACACCAAAGGGAGAGACACAACATGCACAGTACATGCACGGTGCATGCCGCAGTGGGGTTAAAGGCTGAATTTGCTGAAACGCATCCACTTTTGACAATAAAGGAATAGAGATCAAAAAAATCGACTTGAATGCCAGGACTTCTTTGATTTTATGCTATTCATTTTTTCAGTTACACCACTACCAACAATGGAGTTCCAATCTCTTTGGATTTCCTAAATCTTACATCCAGACTAAATTCTTACTGTCCAGTGTGTAGGTAACAGGTTTGTAAACTTTCCTAAGGACGCTTGTTTCACAAAAATCATGTAGTCCAAACAGGCTGCCAATCATCCAATGAAAGAGCAAAACACTTGTCCATCCAAAGAGATGATCTTATGAGCTGCACACAAGATCATCTTTCTCCAGAAGAACTGTAAGCAGGACTCGCACTGCAAAGAACAATTTTAACATATTTGTGCTAAGGGATGTATTACAAATCGTTCAGTGTGCATCATCAAGTGTGATCTGCCTGTGTAGACAAGCTACTAAATGACCCACAATCAGTAAATATTTACTGATTGTCATTTGTCAGTCATTTAATTCATGCAATAGATGAGTTCCCTGTACCACTCTGTGGTTTCTGCATACTTGGTCCAACCCTTTAGAGAGAAATCCGGGAACCTGGTCACCAGATGTCCTCCTTTTGGTAACTTCATGTTAGGCACCGGGATTCTCCTGCTGCACAGGGTTGATCTCAAGCCTTGTCTGCATCAGCAGTCTCCCATTCAGCTTCGGCTATTGCGGGTGCTGCTAAGCGTAGATTTCGGTCCCAGCGTCTTGCACAGGCTCGTGCTGTTCAACTGGTTACTGCTGGTTCTTCAGCCAAGTTTATAGTAACCAGCGATAGGCAACGATAAACGGACGCTCTGGAGGCTAAGTCCAGAAATCACCTTACTGAGCATGCTCGTGATGTGGCGGTGTCCCATTGGTGGTCAGTCATTAGCTTCTCTGTT
The DNA here is from genome assembly GCF_032444005.1 of Ranitomeya imitator. Taxonomy (NCBI): domain Eukaryota; kingdom Metazoa; phylum Chordata; class Amphibia; order Anura; family Dendrobatidae; genus Ranitomeya; species Ranitomeya imitator. The sequence goes on from NC_091290.1 coordinate 128,228,689, forward strand.
GATGAGACAGCTCCGGATTGGTCCGCGAGCAAGGTCCTGTCCGACTGGACATGAGCTGAACATATAAAAGGTTCTCAGAGGCGCACGCGGGCGTGCTAGTACCATTATTGTTACTTGTGTGTATGGGACATTGCATCAGTGTGGTCTTTACCAGTATGTGCTCAGAGTCAGCTTTAAGTCAATAGAATTCCGGCACATCCAGAGAGGAGTTGGTTGAGTGCGTTTGCTGATTGTGTGACCATTGTTTGCCTTTTACCCCAATAGCGGGCTATGTTCCCCTGTGAGGTTAACAGGGGTTGTGTCTATTGCCATATCTGTTCTGTTTCTGAGTGCGAGTGACACAGTTCAGTTGCAGAGCATCTGTTCTTTTTCTGTGTGCCAGTGTCACTGTCACGGGAGTACTCGGTAGACTAAGGCTGGTTACCCGCCTCTGTGATATCCCTCAGGCTAGGAAAACCCTGTCTGACCCTCTCCCAGAAGTTACAATAAAGGTGTGCATGTCTGGGCCGCCAGGCCTGACCCTGTCTCCTGTTTCAGCCCTATGCTGAAACCACCTCCCGTCACCCAGTGAAGAGACCACACACCAATCCCCATAGAAAGCACAGACAGGGAAAACTGAAAAACGCACCACGCCGCAGTCACACAGGAATACACGAAAATGTGCACAGGGCAAAACATATACAAATATAGGAAGGAGAAATATGACAAAGGATAATACACCACCAAATACCATATTCTTTCTCCTAGACCACCACTCCAGACCGAGATCACCAGGCACAAGACACAAGCTATAATCGGCGACGCCCAAAGTTCAGCAGAACTATTTAAAGGCAGAGGGCGTGACCCAGCCTCCAATCCGAGTACCAGCTAGATTAACCCTGGACAACCTAGACAAAATCTAGCCAGCGCCACTGAGCGCATAGTGGACGAATGCGGAATTACCGCTGTCTGTTGGACGCCCTAGTGTGAATAGCGTCCGACATGACAGTCACAGCTCTGTTGCAGAGCTTGTGTTTTGTTGAGTGCAGTTCATGTGCTGTTCTCACTGAGTGGCATTTAACTCAGCGTGTGCAGGCAATTGCTCGCTGTGTGTTCCATCATTGTTCACATTAGCTGCAGTTTAACATCTCTGCACAGTGGAACCCGAGTTGCGATTGCACTTTACCATTAAATTTATTTAGCGCAATCCGCCAACCCCAACACGTTATTAGAACAGAAAACTCACAATGTTTTGGCCACGCAAGGCCTTTATCATGTAGTTAAAAGGAGAGATATGAATATCTCTCTTTTTTATGACTTGATAAAAGCCCTGCGCAGCCGAAATGTTTTGATTTTTCTGTACTAATAAAGTTACCAAAAGGAAGATGTTTGGTGCCCAAATTTCTCGGCAGTCGTTTAATGTCGCAAGTCAATAGGTGCAAACCCAGCTTTATAAACAAAGTCGAAACAATTGTATAAAGTTCTTTCTGCCTTTCCGTACCTCTGCTGTCTGGAGAGCTGAAGGAAAGGGAGGGTTCTGGATCTGAAAGTATGATGGGGTACCATAACTAGCATTTTGGTGGGGCATTTTTTTCAAGTTATGAAACAAGCAGTACCCGTATTCTGTTGCAATGACACCCAAGATCAACTCTTACGGTACTATCGAAAAAAAAATTAAAAATTACATGAAATCTTTGTAAGATACTACATATCACTAAAAGTAGAGATAAAGATGATACAATCGAAGATATTCACATTTTACTTTCCTTTTTTTTTCTCTTTTTCTATGGCAGCACTATGATTTTATGTCTCGTAGAGCCACCATATAACAACAAAGTCCTGTCTCTGCCAATTGTGATGCAGAGCAGAAGCCACCAGCACATTACTATGTATTGCACATTGCAGCCCTTACTGCTTCACTGAGCTTTGCTGGACTGTTTCTGATGGGTGATGAGCTGTTATGAAAATTAATCTTATCCTTTACTATCTTGAGCTGACCTCTCTCACGTTGCCTGAATTTTTTTGCTGAAGATACCGGGGAGATTGTCATTCTGGCAAATACATACCGCAGTTTTCTCTGGTCCTTTGTGAAGCTATTTACTTTTTATGGTATCCACAGGAATAACTACAACTAATGGGGAGAAGCATTAACTATGTATTGGGGATTTATTAGTTAAAGGAATATTTTATCAAATTCTGCCTCCGTCTAAATGAAGCCACTCTTCAGCTGGAGGACCCAATTAATCTGTTTGTTACAAGTATGGCCTGAATATGGTTGGAAATGTGCAATTCTTCTTTTTTCCTGCAGGAAAATTAAACATTAGCCATCAGGGTCAATCACTGATCGTAGCCTATCGATGAGATTTCCTGTGATCACTATATTTTTAGACTTTGAGTTCTAAAAGAATATAAAAATAACCCAACAATAGCACTACCAAGTACAGTTCAAATAAGTTTTGATTAGATCTAATGATAAGACATTTTGGGAATAAATCCCTTCTTCGGATACAAAGACCACTCATCATGACGCCTATTTAGTTATCTGATTAACATTTCTTATATAATATCACAAAAAAAATACTCAGTTCGTTTGTTCAAAAAAGTGCATGATCTCATTTACCATTTTCTTCCCCGATCATCTCTCCTTAATTTAATAGATTAAATCTAGTAGAGCGCATAATTTTGTTTCAAAATTTTCAATTCAAAAGCCAGTCTGCTATAATTAAGGACGAAACTTCCTCCATTTATACGTTATCTACTATCTGACAGTTCTCGTGATTGTGCGAAACAAATTCTCCAGCTTCCCAGCGTTAAATGGTCACCGTTTCAGCGATCTTTGCATAAATCAATAGTACATGTGAATGTCAGATACTTTGTGATATATCTTATCAGATATTTTTGCTTCTTTCTCCACTAATGTGCCACTACTCCACTTCCGACCTCCTGAATTTATCATTTACTCTGTAAAAAAAATAGCTCAAAGCTGTCTTGGTCAAAGCAAAGCACTACCAATGTGGTGAGGTATCAGGTTACACCTCTTATTACAAATTATGGAGAGGAGAGGCGGAAAAGAAAGAAAGAGCAGAGTGAGAAAACAAAGAGAGGCAGACAAGACTCATGTTACATGTATGAAGAAAGAAAGGGCAGCATCCAATCCAGGTGAAAAAAGTAAAAAAGTCTTTATTCTGCCATCAAGTCATACAACATTTCGACCAAACATGGTCTTTGTCAAGTCATCCAAGTAGCCAGGACTCTGAGCACAGGAACTGCAGAGCAGCAGGAAAAGCAACCAATCCACTAGGTAATCCAGCTAATGCTGACAGCTGAGGACTGCAGCTTATAGCTGTCACTTTATCTGCACTGGATATCAAGACTGGATGAGTCCTCACTCCATTTTTTTCTTTTGTTTATTTATTTATTAAGCAGATGCCGGCTGGTGAATACTCTCATCTATACTATCAGCCAGACCAGGTATATGATGGTGAGAAAAGTACTCTTATTAACTGACGTTTGTGACCGGCACTAACCTTTTTACGCCTGGTCAAAGCTGCTGGCTTACACGCTATCATCTGTGTAACAGCGTGGGAACTTCAGCACCTTGATCAGTGGTAACAAACGTATCACCGATCAGTCAATCCAATAGGTAAACCAGCTCAGGCAGTCTGTTGAAAAACTTTCACATTTTATTAGAAAAAATCTTTACAATATGTAATCCATTCAGCATAGAACTCACAAGCCCCCAATGTGGGAAGAGTTCTATGGGCAGACACATTTCGAACCTAAAGATTCTTAATCCTCGCAAATGCGTCTGCCCATAGAACTCTTCCCACATTGGAGGCTTGTAACTTTTATGCTGAATGGATTACTTATTTCAAAGATTTTTTCTAAAAAAAATTGAAAGTTTTTAACAGACTGCCTGAGCTGGATTACCTATTGGATTGACTGATCGATGATAAGTCCATTACCGCTGATCAAGGTGCTGCAGTTCCCACACTGTTAGACAGATGACAGCATGTAAACCAGCAGCTTTGACCAGGGGTAAAAGGTTAGTGCTAGTCACAGATGTCAGTTAATGAGAGAACTTTTCTCGTCATCATATGCCTGGTCTGACTGATAGCATAGATGAGAGTATTCACCAGCCGGCGTCTGTGCAATAAATTAGTAAACAACAGAAAAAATGGAGTGAGGGCCTTTCCATTCTTGATAACCAGCGCAGGAAAAGTGACAGCTATGGGCTGCAGTCCTCAGCTGTTAGCTTTATCTTGGCTGGTTATCAAAAACAGAATGGTTCCCAAACCATTAATTGTTTGCATAATAGTCCCTCCCATTTTTGACAACCAGCCAAGCTAAAGCAGACTGCTGGAGTTTGGTATTCTCAGACTTGGAAGGGACCATGGATATTGACCCTTCCCAGCCTAAAAATAGCAGCCCGCAGCCGCCCCAGAAAAGGTGCATCTATAAATGCGCCAATTTTTTTCACTTTGCCTGAGCAGTGGCAAGTGGGGTTCTAGTATTGGTGTCAGCTTTGTAAATCAGCTGACATCAAGCCTAAGGGTTAGTAATGGAGAGATGTCTGTCAGATACCCCCATTACTAACCTCGTAGGTTTAAAAAACATAAAAACAGAGTAAAGTCCTTTATTTGAAATTAAAAAAAACCCAACCCTCTTTTACCTATTTATTTTTTCCAAATAAAAAAAGCACAGTACAATACAGCCTTTTAACAAACTTTGTTCAGGCTGCCGAACGCGAATAGTAACGCCGACTTCCGGGAGTAGCTTTTGTTCGGGGACCGTGCACAGACACTAAGTGTCCGGTACAGACTCCGAACTTTACCAATCTCTAATCTTAACTGCTCATTTACATATTAATAAAAATTATGTTTTTTTTCTGGAATGAGACCAACTCAAAGATATCAAGGTATCACTTTATTCAACTTTCTATGACCGGCATGCCTATATAGACGGCTTACGAGAGTTGATCCTACTGACAGTTCCTTGTTAAATATATATGTATAGTAACAGTTACACCATACACATACGCAAATATAGACACACGTATAGTTATAGTCGCACTGGAATTCCTCAGCATGAATTATTAGCCTTTTAGTATTGAACTATAATTGTAACAGAGCATCTCTGCTGCGGAGATAAACATTAATACTGTCAAAGTAATTAAAGCAACAAAAAAGCAAATAATGGCATCTAATTAGATCTCTTTTCTGCTTAAAATTCTATTCTGCATCTGATACTTGAGGGTGAATGGCACATGAATCATCCCAGACCTATGTTACAATGGCTTTGAAGTATGTAAAGTTTGGCTTTATTATAAGAATTTCTGAATACCTTTTCAATTCTTCCTTAATCTTCGGCTGCTAAAATTCTCAAAAAGCAGCTGCTTTTACTGATTACAATATCAATGTAATTAGGTATTAAAATTCCTCCGTACACATTTTTAATATTCACCTGCCTTGATGGCTTAGTTCTTGTCATTAATCTATTTTACATAAGTAAGTTAGCTTAGAATATTACAGGAGAATTTAACATTCCGTTTCAGCTCATGACAGAAATTCCAAAGAGACAAAAGTGACGGCTGTCAGTGATTATAAAACAAGTCGGAAACTTTAGAAAAGTAGAGAAAGCCGAGTTACAGATAATGTCCATTTGAAAGCGCTTTTATGGGTCCGTGTAGAAGCAACATTTCTAATAAACTCTCCCATTTCCTAAGCATTTGCTTTCTCTATTTATCCTCCCAAAATACAAAATTGCTCATAGCAATGTCTTCTTTGAAGGAAGCCTATGTTCTCCAGATCTTCCATGTTCAAGAATGGAATGTCAAAGCTTTAGCGGAGGCTGACACACAAATAGCAAAGTAAAGCAGAAAACACAAGGATGGGAATGTATCTCTTTGTAATAACAGTTTTGGTCTGTGGATAGTATTTAGGGTCTGCGGAAGGCTAAGGAAAACTTGCAGATAATTCTTGAGAATTTCACTTTAGGCTGTTTGAGATCTAGAATTGAAAAGTTTCCTATGTTTTGCGTTCCTTCATTTGTAGACTGCATACTTCTTAGGTTCAAGGTTCTTAGAGGATAAATTGGCCAAGGTTCTTCTTCAAGGTTCTTAGAACATAAATTGGCCAATTCATGTGTGCCCATCAACTGCTGCAAGTTGACCTCCCTCTGATGGGTCACTGTTCTACTGTAAAATGCTCTATACTGGAGCTGAACAGAGAGGACTATACCAGAGGAGCACAAGGCTATATCTGGCAGCAGTAAGTTGAAAGTTTAAACAGGGTGTGGTGGTCTAGAATTGACTGTAGGAGAGAGCTTATAACTTCAGCTGTACAGCACGCACACCCATACTGCCAGACTGGATGTTAATGGCTGGAAAGAGCCTGCACTGTCCAGAGTGTTTGGTTCCAATGTCCTCTTCTATCACCAGCACCTCCACCAGAATGAATACAGAGGTTCCTAGAAACAAAGGCAGACATCGCAGGAGCAGATCCTGGTGGAGATGTGACAGCTGGTTTGTGTGGAACGAGTACTGTATGTAAAGAACCTTATTCATCGTAGAATCACTCAGATCACCCTACCTAGCAAGCCACCATGCTTTTCACATCACCAACAGCTAAGTGCTTCCCTATTATTGTCTTCCACTGTGCCCCTAAATACGTGCCAGACATATAAAGCTCCTTCACCAACATGGAGCTGGTAAAAAGCTAGCTATTGCCGTGAAGATACTCCTGCTTTACTCACCAAGTAGGACTTTCATTTTTACTGTCATTTTGTGCCATTCTCCCGCCAACGTTTTCCGCTTGCCCACTTCATAGAATGATTTTCTCACGAAGCATGGATTAAAAACCTGTTGCATCCGCTGCCATTAATCTCAACCGTTCACTGATTGTCCAATGGCTGCAGATATTACCAATGGGACCTGATATCACTAAAAGCAATGGAGACATTTTCCAAGACAAATTCTGCTCTCAGAATTTCAGTAAATTTGCTTTTGACGAATGTCCGCACTATCAGATACTGACCAGTTCATCACTAAGAAAGCAAACTTAGTTTCCTTTGATTTCCTGACTCAGGTCCCTTAAGGTACCTATGGTTTAACCAGATATCCTATAAAAGTTCAGTCTTGATGTTTCAATGACGGCTGTAACGTGATGCATGATTCCAGCAAATCTCCAGCTTCCCGGTTATTACCGCTAGTCAGATATGATATAAAATATCAGGGAATAAATGTAGCAAATAAGTGTTAATAAGAGTTTATTTTATCACTATGTTTTTTTATTTTTATTTTATCCTACATTCACTCTTGTCTTTAATTTGAGTAAAACTACGTTCACACTAAAGGATCTATATTATACAGTATTTTGTTTGTTTGTATTGAGGTAAATTGAAAGCAGAAGATGGATAAGTAATAGATTTGGGTTTATTGTGTTCCTATGCCAAGCAAATTCCCCCTATGGGAATAAAGCAGTAGTGAGCATGTGTGACCATTCATATGACCATTCATTCGCACATGCTCACTACAATCCATTCACTCGGAAACTCATGATTGGTTGAAATTTTAGCAATGGAACTCCCAATTATCATCCATTTATAATATTGTGAATGGGACAACCCTGTTAAAGACATATGCACCGTGGTAGACACTGAACAAGAACAGTCCATGGACCCTTGTGCTCCCAAAACCTTTTCGGACAGCACCCTCATTTATCTCTTTAACAATCCACCAGTAATTATGGGCCAAAAAATGTATTATCTAAAGTCTAAGTGATAATACTAAGCAGAGTTCAAGATAGCAATGCCCCATTATATCTACTGGTATCCTGTGCAGATGCATAGCTTACAAATATAATAAATCCATCTAGGGGGTAAAAGTGTGTACTCCATAGAAAAGTATCAAACTCACCCCAATTATTACTTGCCATGTTTTTCCGCACTAGTTAGAGCAGTGCTGCTGACTTCAGTTCCATCGCTCTTTCTTAAGACAATTTAGTCAAATGGGCACACTATTGCTAATGTAATTATTTTATTAAGAGAGTTCGGCAGAGGTGGTGGTCTTCAAAAGTAAAGTGGATGAGTCCAAAAAAGTTGGTCATTTCGGAGAACCTTGATCAGTCTCTGGGAATACTGCTCTTCAGGGAATGTTCAGAACTAACCACAGGGGGGTGACAGTATTAAGGTACCGTCACATTTAGCAATGCTGCAGCGATATAGACAACGAGCCGATCGCTGCCACGTCGCTGTTTAGGTCGCTGTAGAGATGTCAAACACCGGCAAAAGCAGAACGATGCAGGAGCGATCCAGTGACGTACTTATCGTTCTCCCTGGTTGTTCGCTCCATGAAAAAACATTGCTGGCATCGTTGCTTTTGCTGTCAAACATGACGAATCACGCCGACCTGATGACCAAATAAAGTTCTGGACTTTCAGCAACGACCAGCGATGTCACAGCGGGATCCTGATCGCTGCTGCGTGTCAAACACAACGAGATCGCTATCCAGGACGCTGTAACGTCACGGATCGCTGTCGTTCTCCTTGGTAAGTTGCTTAATGTGACGGTACCTTAACTCAAGCCCACAATGGTCTGCTGGGAGTTTGTGTCTTGCTCCATTTTTTTCTGTCAGCCTCTCTACACACCAGTTGCCCTTTTTAGTTCTTCAAGATACATTGCATTGAATTACAATGTTGCGCTCTGTATCTCCATTGACATTTATTAAAACCTAAACAAAAAATCAATTGGCCATAAGACAATCACCATAAAAGAAGGGAATAAATCTATTTTGCATATCAGGCCAATGTAGCCCTAAGGGGGCAGTCAGGCAGCCGCTTTTCTTGTGCGAGGATCACATCGCAATCCTCGGACTGGCCCGGCATCTCTCCTGACCTAAGCCTGACCGCTAGATAGAAATACAACATGCTCAGGTCAGGAGAGGTGCCAGATTTCGATGTGATCCTCGCACAGGAAATACAGCTGGATGTCTGCCCCTTAGTCATAGGCATGGATTTTACCACTGGCTCCTCTACTTTTTATGATTCAAGACAGAACTGAACCTTTAAGTGCATGCTGGCTATATAGGGTGAGCTGACAATTTTCATTTTCTAGTGCATCTCCAGCGACTCCAGTAATCTCCCATTTCTTATTATTTATGCAGGATCCCAATCCATCAACTCATCCTATTTCCTCAGCACTCACCCTCTGAACCCACTTTCTGCCTGAGCAGCATCTTCTTCTGTAGCTATCATTATTATTTGGCTCCCATTGATATATAATACTAGTGTTTGTTGATTGGTTGCACTGGTGATATCATGTTAGAAGAACGTCTCTACCGCTGTAGACATTGAGCTCATTGATAGGCTACTTAGCCATCGATGCAACATCAGAGTTGCAGCTGATCGTCAAAGACCAGAGAAGCCGTGAAGAGGCACCAGTAGATCCAGAGAGGGTAGGAAATGCTCAGTTTGATAATTTAAACATAACTGATTCTGTAGGCTAAAAAAAGGTTAAAGAAGACATCCCCTTTAATGATTTTGGGTATAAATATTGATGTAAATGATCAGTTCAAAGAATGTCGTTAGAATGTGAATAGCGAATGTGTAGCATCTAGCAGGATTAGAACTAGTGATGAGCGAGTGTGTTTGTTACTCGAGTTTTTCGAGCATGCTTGGGTGTTCTCCGAGTATCTTGGGCGTACTCTTAGATTATGTTTGAGTCCCCGCAGCTGTATGATTTGCGGCTGCTAGACAGCCTGATCACATGTGGGGATTCCTGTTGTGATAGGCAATACAGTATCACAATGGACATAGCGGTCAGAGCACATACAGTGATCTGACAATAACCCAAAATAATAGAACGAGCTCTGAGACGTGGGAACTCTGCAGACCGCAATCCCTAATCCTCTCCAAACAACACTAGAGGCAACCGTGGATTGCGCCTAACTCTGCCTATGCAACTCGGCACAGCCTGAGAAACTAACTAGCCTGAAGATAGAAAATAAGCCTACCTTGCCTCAGAGAAATACCCCAAAGGAAAAGGCAGCCCCCCACATATAATGACTGCGAGTTAAGATGAAAAGACAAACGTAGGGATGAAATAGATTCAGCAAAGTGAGGCCCGACTTTCTTAACAGAGCGAGGATAGGAAAGATAACTTTGCAGTCTACACAAAACCCTAAAGAAAATCATGCAAAGGGGGAAAAAAGACCCTCCGTACCGAACTAACGGCACGGAGGTACACCCTTTGCGTCCCAGAGCTTCCAGCAAAACAATTAGACAAGCTGGACAGAAAAAATAAGAAAGCAAATAGCAAAGAAGAACTTAGCTATGCAGAGCAGCAGGCCACAGGAATGATCCAGGGAAAAACAAGTCCAACACTGGAACATTGACAGGAAGCATGGATCAAAGCATTAGGTGGGGTTAAGTAGAGAAGCACCTAACGACCTCACCAGATCACCTGAGGGAGGAAACTCAGAATCAGCAGTACCAGTTTCCTCCACAAACGGAAGCTCCCAGAGAGAATCGGCCGAAGTGCCACATGTGACCACAGGAGGGAGCTCTGCCACAGAATTCACAACAGTACCCCCCCCTTGAGGAGGGGTCACCGAACCCTCACCAGAGCCCCCAGGCCGACCAGGATGAGCCACATGAAAGGAACGAACAAGATCGGGAGCATGGACATCAGAGGCAAAAACCCAGGAATTATCCTCCTGAGCATAACCCTTCCATTTAACCAGATACTGGAGTTTCCGTCTTGAAACACGAGAATCCAAAATCTTCTCCACAATATACTCCAATTCCCCCTCCACCAAAACCGGGGCAGGAGGGTCAACAGATGGAACCATAGGTGCCACGTATCTCCGCAACAATGACCTATGGAAGACGTTATGTATGAAAAAAGAATCTGGGAGGGTCAGACGAAAAGACACAGGATTAATAACCTCAGAAATCCTATAAGGACCAATGAAACGAGGTTTAAACTTCGGAGAGGAAACCTTCATAGGAATATGACGAGAAGATAACCAAACCAGATCCCCAACACGAAGTCGGGGACCCACACGGCGTCTGTGATTAGCGAAACGTTGAGCCTTCTCCTGGGACAAGGTCAAATTGTCCACTACATGAGTCCAAATCTGCTGCAACCTGTCCACCACAGTATCCACACCAGGACAGTCCGAAGACTCAACCTGTCCTGAAGAGAAACGAGGATGGAACCCAGAATTGCAGAAAAATGGCGAAACCAAGGTAGCCGAGCTGGCCCGATTATTAAGGGTGAACTCAGCCAAAGGCAAAAAGGACACCCAATCATCCTGATCGGCAGAAACAAAGCATCTCAGATAGGTTTCCAAGGTCTGATTGGTTCGTTCGGTCTGGCCATTAGTCTGAGGATGAAAAGCCGAGAAAAAAGACAAGTCAATGCCCATCCTACCACAAAAGGCTCGCCAAAACCTCGAAACAAACTGGGAACCTCTGTCAGAAACGATATTCTCTGGAATGCCATGCAAACGAACCACATGCTGGAAGAACAATGGCACCAAATCAGAGGAGGAAGGCAACTTGGACAAGGGTACCAGATGGACCATCTTAGAAAAGCGATCACAGACCAACCAAATGACTGACATCTTTTGAGAGACGGGAAGATCTGAAATAAAATCCATAGAGATATGTGTCCAAGGTCTCTTCGGGACCGGCAAGGGCAAAAGCAACCCACTGGCACGAGAACAGCAGGGCTTAGCCCGAGCACAAATCCCACAGGACTGCACAAAAGAACGCACATCCCGCGACAGAGACGGCCACCAAAAGGATCTAGCCACTAACTCTCTGGTACCAAAGATTCCAGGATGACCAGCCAACACCGAACAATGAACCTCAGAGATCACTTTATTTGTCCACCTATCCGGGACAAACAGTTTCTCCGCTGGACAACGATCAGGTTTATTAGCCTGAAATTTTTGCAGCACCCGCCGCAAATCAGGGGAGATGGCAGACACAATTACTCCTTCCTTGAGGATACCCGCCGGCTCAGATAAACCCGGAGAGTCGGGCACAAAACTCCTAGACAGAGCATCCGCCTTCACATTTTTAGAGCCCGGAAGGTACGAAATCACAAAGTCAAAACGGGTGAAAAACAGCGACCAACGAGCCTGTCTAGGATTCAAACGCTTAGCAGACTCGAGATAAGTCAGGTTCTTATGATCAGTCAATACCACCACGCGATGCTTAGCTCCTTCAAGCCATTGACGCCACTCCTCGAATGCCCACTTCATGGCCAGCAACTCTCGGTTGCCCACATCATAATTCCGCTCAGCAGGCGAAAACTTCCTGGAAAAAAAAAGCGCATGGTTTCATCACTGAACAATCAGAACCTCTCTGCGACAAAACAGCCCCTGCTCCAATCTCAGAAGCATCAACCTCGACCTGGAACGGAAGAGAAACATCAGGTTGATACAACACAGGGGCAGAAGAAAAACGACGCTTCAACTTTTGAAAAGCTTCCACAGCAGCAGAAGACCAATTGACCAAATCAGCACCCTTCTTGGTCAAATCGGTCAATGGTTTGGCAATACTAGAAAAATTGCAGATGAAGCGACGATAAAAATTAGCAAAGCCCAGGAACTTTTGCAGACTTTTCAGAGATGTCGGCTGAGTCCAATCATGGATGGCTTGGACCTTAACAGGATCCATCTCGATAGTAGAAGGGGAAAAGATGAACCCCAAAAATGAAACCTTCTGCACACCAAAGAGACACTTTGATCCCTTCACAAACAAAGAATTAGCACGCAGGACCTGAAAAATCGTTCTGACCTGTTTCACATGAGACTCCCAATCATTCGAGAAGATCAAAATGTCATCCAAGTACACAATCAGGAATTTATCCAGGTACTCTCGGAAGATGTCATGCATAAAGGACTGAAACACTGATGGAGCATTGGCAAGTCCGAACGGCATCACTAGATACTCAAAATGACCCTCGGGCGTATTAAATGCAGTTTTCCATTCATCGCCTCGCCTGATTCGCACCAGATTATACGCACCACGAAGATCAATCTTGGTGAACCAACTAGCCCCCTTAATCCGAGCAAACAAATCAGATAACAAAGGCAAGGGGTACTGAAATTTAACAGTGATCTTATTAAGAAGGCGATAATCTATACAAGGTCTCAGCGAACCATCCTTTTTGGCTACAAAAAAGAACCCTGCTCCTAATGGCGACGATGATGGGCGAATATGCCCCTTCTCCAGGGATTCCTTCACATAACTGCGCATAGCGGTGTGCTCAGGCACGGATAAATTAAACAGTCGACCTTTTGGGAATTTACCACCAGGAATCAAATTGATAGCACAATCACAATCCCTATGCAGAGGTAGGGCATCGGACTTGGGCTCATCAAATACATCCCGGTAATCAGACAAGAACTCTGGAACCTCAGAAGGGGTGGATGACGAAATTGACAAAAATGGAACATCACCATGTACCCCCTGACAACCCCAGCTGGACACCGACATGGATTTCCAATCCAATACTGGATTATGGGCTTGTAGCCATGGCAACCCCAACACGACCACATCATGCAGATTATGCAACACCAGAAAGCGAATATCCTCCTGATGTGCAGGAGCCATGCAAATGGTCAGCTGGGTCCAGTATTGAGGCTTATTCTTGGCCAAAGGCGTAGCATCAATACCTCTCAATGGAATAGGACACTGCAAGGGCTCCAAGAAAAACCCACAACGCTTAGCATATTCCAAGTCCATCAAATTCAGAGCAGCGCCTGAATCCACAAACGCCATGACAGAATATGATGACAAAGAGCAGATCATGGTAACGGACAGAAGAAATTTTGACTGTACCGTACCAATGGTGGCAGACCTAGCGAACCGCTTTGTGCGCTTAGGACAATCAGAGATAGCATGAGTGGAATCACCACAGTAGAAACACAGCCCATTCAGACGTCTGTGTTCTTGCCGTTCAACTCTGGTCAAAGTCCTATCGCACTGCATAGGCTCAGGTTTAAGCTCAGGTAATACCGCCAAATGGTGCACAGATTTACGCTCACGCAAGCGTCGACCGATCTGAATAGCAAAAGACATAGACTCATTCAAACCAGCAGGCATAGGAAATCCCACCATGACATCCTTAAGGGCTTCAGAGAGACCCTTTCTGAACATAGCTGCCAGCGCAGATTCATTCCATTGAGTGAGCACTGACCATTTTCTAAATTTCTGGCAATATACCTCTATCTCATCCTGACCCTGACAAAGAGCCAGCAAATTCTTTTCTGCCTGATCCACTGAATTAGGCTCATCGTACAGCAATCCGAGCGCCAGGAAAAACGCATTGATATTACTCAATGCAGGATCTTCTGGCGCAAGAGAAAATGCCCAGTCCTGAGGGTCGCCGCGCAAAAAAGAAATAATAATCAAAACCTGTTGAACTGGATCACCAGAGGAACGAGGTTTCAAGGCCAGAAATAACTTACAATTAATTTTGAAACTCAGAAACTTAATTCTATCTCGAAAAAAAACAAATCAGGAATAGGAATTCTTGGTTCTAACATAGATTTCTGATCAATAGTGTCTTGAATCTTTTGTACTCTTGCCGAGAGCTGATCCACAAATGAAGACAGACTTCTAATGTCCATCGCTACACCTGTGTACTGAACCACCCAAATGTCTAGGGGAAAAAAAAGACAAAACACAAAGCCAAGAAAAAAAAATGGTCTCAGAACTTCTTTTTTCACTCTATTGAGAATCATTAGTACTTTTGGCTTCCTGTACTGTTATGAGAGGCAATTCAGTATCACAATGGACATGGAGGTCAGAGCACATACAGTGATCTGACAATAACCCAAAATCATAGAACGAGCTCTGAGACGTGGGAACTCTGCAGACCGCAATCCCTGATCCTCTCCAAACACAACTAGAGGCAGCCGTGGATTGCGCCTAACGCTACCTATGCAACTCGGCACAGCCTGAGAAACTAACTAGCCTGAAGATAGAAAAAATAAGCCTACTTTGCCTCAGAGAAATACCCCAAAGGAAAAGGCAGCCTGTTGTGAATTCTGTGGCTGAATTCACTCCTGTGGTCACAAGTGGTACTGCAGCTTCTGAGCTTCCTCCCTCAGGTGTTCTGGTGAGCTCGTTAACTGCTTCATTACTTAACTCCGCCTGATGCTGCTATCCTTGCTCCTTGTCAATGTTTCAGTGTTGGATCTGAGCTTCTCCTGATTGTTCCTGTGACCTGATGCTCTGTATAGCTAAGTGCTTTTTGTTTTTTTTGTTGTTTTTTTTTTCTGTCCAGCTTGTCTTTTGTTTTGCTGGAAGCTCTGAGACGCAAAGGGTGTACCGCCGTGCCGTTAGTTCGGCACGGTGGTTTTTTTTGCCCCCTTTGCGTGGTTTTGCTTTAGGGTTTTTTGTAGACTGCAAAGTTCGCTTTACTGTCCTCGCTCTGTCCTAGAATATCGGGCCCCACTTTGCTGAATCTATTTCATCCCTACGTTTTGTCTTTTCATCTTACTCACAGTCATTATATGTGGGGGGCTGCCTTTTCCTTTGGGGAATTTCTCTGGGGCAAGTCAGGCCTATTTTTCTATCTTCAGGCTAGCTAGTTTCTTAGGCTGTGCCGAGTTGCCTAGGTAGTTGTTAGGCGCAATCCACAGCCGCTTTTAGTTGTGTTTAGGATAGGATCAGGTGTGCAGTCTACAGAGTTTCCACGTCTCAGAGCTCGTTCTTGTATTTTTGGGTATTTGTCAGATCACTGTGTGCGCTCTGATCGCTAAGCACACTGTGTTTCTGGATTGCCTTCATAACACCTGTCATTAGCAAACATAACAGTACAAGGAGCCTAACTAATGATTCTCAATAGAGGGAAAGAAAAAGTTCTGACATCATTTTTTTTTTTTTTCTGCTCTGTGTTCACTTTTTTTTTTTCCCCTAGACATTTGGGTGATTCTGGACACAGGTGTGGACATGGATATTCAGGGTCTGTGCTCTTCAATGGATAATCTCGTTATAAATGTACAAAAAATTCAAGATACTATTGATCAGAAATCTATGTTAGAACCAAGAATTCCTATTCCTGATTTGTTTTTTGGAGATAGAACTAAGTTTCTAAGTTTCAAAAATAATTGTAAGCTATTTCTGGCCTTGAAACCTCATTCTTCTGGTAATCCTATTCAACAGGTTTTGATTATTATTTCTTTTTTGCGCGGCGACCCTCAAGACTGGGCATTTTCTCTTGCGCCAGGAGACCCTGCATTGAGTAGTGTCGATGCGTTTTTCCTGGCGCTCGGATTGCTGTACGATGAGCCTAATTCAGTGGATCAGGCTGAGAAAAATTTGCTGGCTTTGTGCCAGGGTCAGGATGATATAGAAGTATATTGTCAGAAATTTAGGAAATGGTCAGTACTCACTCAGTGGAATGAATCTGCGCTGGCAGCTTTGTTCAGAAAGGGTCTCTCTGAGGCTCTTAAGGATGTCATGGTGGGATTTCCTATGCCTGCTGGTTTGAATGAGTCTTTGTCTTTGGCCATTCAGATCGGTCGACGCTTGCGCGAGCGTAAATCTGTGCACCATTTGGCGGTACTGCCTGAGGTTAAACCTGAGCCTATGCAGTGCGATAGGACTATGACTAGAGTTGAACGGCAGGAATACAGACGTCTGAATGGTCTGTGTTTCTACTGTGGTGATTCCACTCATGCTATTTCTGATTGTCCTAAGCGCACTAAGCGGTCCGCTAGGTCTGCCGTCATTGGTACTGTACAGTCCAAATTCCTTCTGTCCATTACCTTGATATGCTCTTTGTCGTCGTTTTCTGTCATGGCGTTTGTGGATTCGGGCGCTGCCCTGAATCTGATGGATTTGGATTATGCTAAACGTTGTGGGTTTTTCTTGGAGCCTTTGCGGTGTCCTATTCCATTGAGAGGAATTGATGCTACACCTTTGGCCAAGAATAAACCTCAATACTGGGCCCAGCTGACCATGTGCATGGCTCCTGCACATCAGGAAGTTATTCGCTTTCTGGTGTTGCATAATCTGCATGATGTGGTCGTGTTGGGGTTGCCATGGCTACAAACCCATAATCCAGTATTGGATTGGAATTCCATGTCGGTATCAAGCTGGGGTTGTCAGGGGGTACATGGTGATGTTCCATTTTTGTCGATTTCGTCATCCACCCCTTCTGAGGTCCCAGAGTTCTTGTCTGATTATCAGGATGTATTTGAAGAGCCCAAGTCCGATGCTCTACCTCCGCATAGGGATTGTGATTGTGCTATCAATTTGATTCCTGGTAGTAAATTCCCTAAAGGTCGATTATTTAATTTGTCCGTGCCCGAACACGCCGCTATGCGCAGTTATGTGAAGGAATCCCTGGAGAAGGGACATATTCGCCCATCGTCATCACCACTGGGAGCAGGGTTCTTCTTTGTAGCCAAGAAGGATGGTTCGCTGAGACCGTGTATTGATTACCGCCTTCTTAATAAGATCACTGTTAAATTTCAGTATCCCGTGCCATTGTTATCTGACTTGTTTGCTCGGATTAAGGGGGCTAGTTGGTTCACTAAGATAGATCTTCGTGGTGCGTATAATCTGGTGAGAATCAGGCAAGGAGATGAATGGAAAACTGCATTCAATACGCCCGAGGGTCATTTTGAGTATCTAGTGATGCCGTTCGGACTTGCCAATGCTCCATCTGTGTTTCAGTCTTTTATGCATGACATCTTCCGTGAGTATCTGGATAAATTCCTGATTGTTTACTTGGATGACATTTTGATCTTCTCAGATGATTGGGAGTCTCATGTGAAGCAGGTCAGAATGGTTTTTCAGGTCCTGCGTGCTAACTCTTTGTTTGTGAAGGGATCAAAGTGTCTCTTCGGTGTGCAGAAAGTTTCATTTTTGGGGTTCATCTTTACCCCTTCTACTATCGAGATGGATCCAGTTAAGGTCCAAGCCATCCAGGATTGGATTCAGCCGACATCTCTGAAAAGTCTGCAAAAGTTCCTGGGCTTTGCTAATTTTTATCGCCGCTTCATCTGTAATTTTTCTAGCATTGCCAAACCATTGACCGATTTGACCAAGAAGGGTGCTGATTTGGTTAATTGGTCTTCTGCTGCTGTGGAAGCTTTTCAGGAGTTGAAGCGTCGTTTTTGTTCTGCCCCTGTGTTGTGTCAGCCAGATGTTTCTCTTCCGTTCCAGGTCGAGGTTGATGCTTCTGAGATTGGAGCAGGGGCGGTTTTGTCACAGAGAGGTTCTGATTGCTCAGTGATGAAACCATGTGCTTTCTTTTCCAGGAAGTTTTCGCCCGCTGAGCGTAATTATGATTTGGGCATTCGAGGAGTGGCGTCATTGGCTTGAAGGAGCTAAGCATCGCGTGGTGGTATTGACTGATCATAAGAACTTGACTTATCTCGAGTCTGCCAAGCGCTTGAATCCTAGACAGGCCCGTTGGTCGTTATTTTTTGCCCGCTTCGACTTTGTGATTTCGTACCTTCCGGGCTCTAAAAATGTGAAGGCGGATGCTCTGTCTAGGAGTTTTGTGCCCGACTCTCCGGGTTTATCTGAGCCAGCGGGTATCCTCAAGGAAGGAGTCATTGTGTCTGCCATCTTCCTTGATTTGCGGCGGGTGCTGCAAAAATTTCAGGCGAATAAACCTGATCGTTGTCCAGCAGAGAAACTGTTCGTCCCTGATAGGTGGACTAATAAACTTATCTCTGAACTTCATTGTTCGGTGTTGGCTGGTCATCCTGGAATCTTTGGTACCAGAGAGTTAGTGGCTAGATCCTTCTGGTGGCCATCTCTGTCATGGGATGTACGTACTTTTGTGCAGTCCTGTGGGATTTGTGCTAGGGCTAAGCCCTGCTGTTCTCGTGCCAGTGGGTTGCTTTTGCCCTTGCCGGTCCCAAAGAGGCCTTGGACACATATTTCGATGGATTTCATTTCTGACCTTCCCGTTTCTCAAAAGATGTCAGTCATTTGGGTGGTCTGTGATCGCTTTTCTAAAATGGTCCATCTGGTGCCCTTGGCTAAATTGCCTTCCTCCTCTGATTTGGTACCTTTGTTCTTTCAGCATGTGGTTCGGTTGCATGGCATTCCTGAGAATATTGTTTCTGACAGAGGTTCCCAGTTTGTTTCAAGGTTTTGGCGAGCCTTTTGTGGTAGGATGGGCATTGACCTATCCTTTTCCTCGGCTTTCCATCCTCAGACTAATGGCCAGACCGAACGAACCAATCAGACCTTGGAAACATATCTGAGATGTTTTGTTTCTGCAGACCAGGATGATTGGGTGTCCTTTTTGCCGTTGGCTGAGTTCGCCCTTAATAATCGGGCCAGCTCGGCTACCGTGGTTTCTCCATTTTTTTGCAATTCTGGGTTCCATCCTTGTTTCTCTTCAGGACAGGTTGAGTCTTCGGACTGTCCTGGTGTGGATTCTGTGGTGGATAGGTTGCAGCAGATCTGGACTCAGGTAGTGGACAATTTGATCTTGTCCCAGGAGAAAGCTCAACTTTTCGCTAATCGCAGACGCCGTGTGGGTCCCTGACTTCGTGTTGGGGATCTGGTTTGGTTATCTTCTCGTCATATTCCTATGAAGGTTTCCTCTCCTAAATTTAAACCTCGTTTTATTGGTCCGTATAGGATTTCTGAGGTTCTCAATCCTGTGTCTTTTCGTTTGACCCTCCCAGACTCCTTTTCCATACATAATGTATTCCATAGGTCGTTGTTGCGGAGATACGTGGCACATATGGTTCCATCTGTTGAGCCTCCTGCCCCGGTTTTGGTGGAGGGGGAATTGGAGTATATTGTGGAGAAGATTTTGGATTCTCGTGTTTCTAGACGGAAACTCCAGTATCTGGTTAAATGGAAGGGTTATGCTCAGGAAGATAATTCCTGGGTTTTTGCCTCTGATGTTCATGCTTCCGATCTTGTTCGTGCCTTTCATGCGGCTCATCCTGGTCGGCCTGGGGGCTCTGGTGAGGGTTCGGTGACCCCTCCTCAAGGGGGGGGTACTGTTGTGAATTCTGTGGCTGAATTCACTCCTGTGGTCACAAGTGGTACTGCAGCTTCTGAGCTTCCTCCCTCAGGTGTTCTGGTGAGCTCGTTAACTGCTTCATTACTTAACTCCGCCTGATGCTGCTATCCTTGCTCCTTGTCAATGTTTCAGTGTTGGATCTGAGCTTCTCCTGATTGTTCCTGTGACCTGATGCTCTGTATAGCTAAGTGCTTTTTGTTTTTTTTGTTGTTTTTTTTTTCTGTCCAGCTTGTCTTTTGTTTTGCTGGAAGCTCTGAGACGCAAAGGGTGTACCGCCGTGCCGTTAGTTCGGCACGGTGGTTTTTTTTTGCCCCCTTTGCGTGGTTTTGCTTTAGGGTTTTTTGTAGACTGCAAAGTTCGCTTTACTGTCCTCGCTCTGTCCTAGAATATCGGGCCCCACTTTGCTGAATCTATTTCATCCCTACGTTTTGTCTTTTCATCTTACTCACAGTCATTATATGTGGGGGGCTGCCTTTTCCTTTGGGGAATTTCTCTGGGGCAAGTCAGGCCTATTTTTCTATCTTCAGGCTAGCTAGTTTCTTAGGCTGTGCCGAGTTGCCTAGGTAGTTGTTAGGCGCAATCCACAGCCGCTTTTAGTTGTGTTTAGGATAGGATCAGGTGTGCAGTCTACAGAGTTTCCACGTCTCAGAGCTCGTTCTTGTATTTTTGGGTATTTGTCAGATCACTGTGTGCGCTCTGATCACTAAGCACACTGTGTTTCTGGATTGCCTTCATAACACCTGTCATTAGCAAACATAACAGCAGCCCCCCACATATAATCACTGTGAGTAAGATGAAAAGACAAACGTAGGGATGAAATAGATTCAGCAAAGTGAGGCCCGATATTCTAGACAGAACGAGGATAGGAAAGATAACTTTGCGGTCTACACAAAACCCTAAAGAAAACCACGCAAAGGGGCAAAAAGACCCTCCGTACCGAACTAACGGCACGGAGGTACACCCTTTGCGTCCCAGAGCTTCCAGCAAAACAAATAGACAAGCTGGACAGAAAAATAGCAACAAATAGCAAAGAAGCACTTAGCTATGCAGAGCAGCAGGCCACAGGAATGATCCAGAGAAACACAAGTCCAACACTGGAACATAGACAGGAAGCATGAATCAAAGCATTAGGCGGGGTTAAGTAGAGAAGCACCTAACGACCTCACCAGATCACCTGAGGGAGGAAACTCAGAAGCAGCAGTACCAGTTTCCTCCACAAACGGAAGCTCCCAGAGAGAATCAGCCGAAGTACCACTTGTGACCACAGGAGGGAGCTCTGCCACAGAATTCACAACAGACCTCACCAGATCACCTGAGGGAGGAAACTCAGAAGCCGCAGTACCACTTTCCTCCACAAACGGAAGCTCCCAGAGAGAATCAGCCGAAGTACCACTTGTGACCACAGGAGGGAGCTCTGCCACAGAATTCACAACAGATTCCCTAACAAACAGGCAATCCCTGCATGTGTTCAGGTTGGCTAACAGCCGCAAATCGTGCAACTGCGGGGACTCAAGCATAATATATGAGCACGCCCAAGATACTCGGAGAACACTTGAGCATGCTCGGAAACCTAGAGTAACGAGCATACTCGATCATCACTAATTAGAACATTTGACTTTTTTTTACTTAAATTACTAATACCAGTATGTAATAAAGATCAATGGGGAAAAAATATTTTTTTTTCTGGCTTCAGGTACTTAAAGCTACTTTGATCTTTGGCAATAAAATAGATTCCAATTGACTGGCCGGGAAATAATAACATTTGCTCATTTTTGTCCTCCATTTCAACCCCATTGAAATAAGTAGAATCCTGATGTTTTTCTCAGCAGCCCTATAAATATGTAACAAAGTGCATATTGTTACATTAGCGGATGGTAGAGGAGGACAAAAATGAAAAAATCACGACAAACAGGAGTAAAGTGAACTGTAACCCTAAAACTGCAGGCTTGACAAGGAGCCCCAGGCAAGCTTTCTGTGAAAATCCTCTAATCCCATTGATCCAGTCTCTGAAAAAAAAAAGAGAGAATCTCTTCTGCCACTCAGAAGGACAGCAATCTGTGGTAAGTGTGCACAGCAGGTACTACATGCTTCAGGGAACTTAATCATGTAACCCTCTTCATTACTTGGAAAATTCTTTGTTGTCGATACAGCCACCATGCCCTCACTGACAGCCTTAATGTTTCATTTGGCAACTTTTCTTATGATTTCACAAGCTGCTTTAATACAGATGATCAGTGATTCTGTTCCGCGCTTCTTTGTTTCATGAGAAAAAGAGACTCTGTAATGTTATAAGACTTATTAAACATTTTTATTCTACCGTAGAAGTAAAATAAGGACATCGGAGGCCATAAAAGCAAACTAAGCACTCATATAGCAATATGGATTGGAGATAGTGCTAAGCGAGTGTGCTCGTTACTCGAGATTTCCGAGTATGCTCATGTGTTCTCCGAGTATTTTGGGCGTGCTCGTAAATTATGTTTGTGTCACTGCGGCTGTTAGCCAACTTGAACCTATGCAGGGATTGCCTGTTTGTTAGGGAATCCCCACATGTATTCAGGCTGACTAGCAGCTGCAAATCATGCAGCTGCGGTGACACAAACATAGTCTACGAGCACACCGAAATACTCGGAGAACACCCGAGCATGCTCGGAAAACTCAAGTAACGAGCACACTCGCTCATCACTAATCGGAGAGCATCTGGAACATCATGTTTTTTTGTTCAACTCATTCTAAAGCTTTATTAAAATATTTTGCATTCAACAATTTAAAAAAAAAATATCTATGGATGCCAGAGCAGTGATTGAAGGGTTTATAACAAGACTTTTTAAACCACTTTCCGACATCGGGCGTAATAGTACACCGATGTCGGTATCTCTCCCTTTATGTGGGCTCCGGAGGTGAGCCTACATTTTTTCCTGGACATGTCAGCTGTTTTGAACAGCTAACATGTGCCCGCAATAGCTGCTGGTGGAATCGCAATCCACCCGTGGATATTAACTAATTAAATGCCGCTGTCAAACTCTGACAGCGGTATTTAAATTGCGCTTCTGGCAATTGTGCCAGAAATACGCACACTGGTGACCCCGTCACGTGATCGGGGGTCATTGATTTGTCAGAATGACAGCCAGAGGTCTCCTGATGACCTCTATGGTTGTCAGTGTCTGATTGTTGTGAGCACCACCCAGTGTTTGGCGCTCACAGCAACTCAGCAATTCTACTACATAGAGGCAATCTGACCGTTGCCTCCATGTAACAGAGCCCATTGAGTTGTGCCAGCTTCTAGTCTCCTATGGAGACAAATGAAGCATGGCAAAAGTAAAAAAAAAAATTATTTAAAAATATAAAAAAAATGTAAAAAATCTAAAAGTTCAAATCACCCCCCTTTCGCCTCATTCAAAATAAAACAATAAAAATAAAATCAAACATACACATATTTGGTATCACCGCGTTCAGAATTGATCGATCTATCAGTAAAGAAAGGAATAACCTGATCGCTAAACTACTTAGTGAGAAAAAAAGTCAAAACGCCAGAATTACATTTTTTTGGTCGCAACGAAAAAGCATTAAAAAAAGATCAAAAGATCGTATCTACACCAAAATGGTATAATTAGAAACGTCAGCTTGGAGCACAAAGAATAAGCCCTCACCCAACCTGCGATCACGAAAAATGAAGATGCTACAGGTATCAGAAAATGGCACTTTTTTTTTTAGCAAAGTTTTGAATTTTTTTACCACTTAGATAAAAAAGATTTATGAACTGGAGAAAAAAAGGAGCATAGGATATAGATTTTTTTTTAATAAACAAGTGTCTTTATTAGTACAAAACGATGCTAAAAACAGTAATACAATCCAATGGTAGGTGTACCCAATCAAGCACAGGAAAGGGGACCACCCCCTGTTACCCCCATACATATGCTTAAATCATGGCAAGGAGGGAACAAAGAAAAAAAACCCACATCAAATCAGATGGTGAGTAAACCCACATGTCCCTGAGCCAGTGCAGTGCAGTAACCAAATGGCAGGCTATATTAATAATGATGTGTGCTATAGAATGGCATAATGGGTCTAGAAAGTAGGCTTACCAATGGAGGGCACAGGAGGGGATCCCACTGGAAAAGAAGAACGCCCCGACGCGCGTTTTGCGGCTAGAAAGCGCTGCTTTCTCAAGGGGATGAATATCCGGCGGTGCAGGACCTTGTAATAATGAGACCAAATTTGAACAACAGGCGGGGGATGTCAGACAGAGATTTAAGGCCCGTGGCTACAGCCACAGGTCTATTAAAGCCGGCTACGACCGTGCAAGGACTACCCCACGGAGTGATCTTTTGCACGGTACCTCTCGATGTCGAAATGGGGACAAAGGTGGACCAATTAGATTAATTTCCACCTACAATCACGAGTGGGAGAACATGCGCTCCATTTTCGCCAAACATTGGCCTGTGCTTCATACTGAACCCTCCCTGCGTGCTGTCCTGGGTAACTCTCCCCTGATGACTCCTAAAAAGTGCAGGAGTCTTAATGATATGTTGGTTAGGAGCCACTATGTCCCGGCTCCTACAAACTTCTTGGGTACTGGGGGTCCTCGTCCGGGGTGTTTTTCGTGTGGGCGCTGTCTTGCCTGCGCCAATGTCCTCCGTTGCTCTAACTTCACCTCGAGTGATGGTCTGAAAACATTTCAAATCAGACAGCGCATAACCTGTAACACCACCAATGTTATCTATTACGCGACCTGTCCGTGCCCAAGGATATATGTTGGGATCACGACCCGTGAACTTAGGGTTCGTGTTCGCGAGCACGTGCGGGACATTGGCGCGGCCAAGACGGCGCCCCCACAATAGTCGATCTAAAAACAATCCCACGCCACTTTAGGCAGTATCATAACTGCAATGATAAATTGCTCACCATCAGGGGGATTGATGTACTTCACCTCGGTATAAGAGGTGGTGACCATAAAAAATGCCTAGCACAAATCGAATCCAAGTGGATTGTTCTACTTGATACCCTGACCCCTAGGGGTCTAAACGAATCTCTGAGCTTCGCCCCTTACCTTTGGCGCACTTTGAGACTAGTTTCCGTTGTGTCCCATCATAGTCCCTCCGGACTTTATGTTTTTATGTCTTTTTATATATGCTCTCTGTTCATGATTTTAATTTTCCATTTTCTTTGTCTATAGTAACACTCTCCATTTAAGAGCCCTCCCTTGATCCCGGCCTCACATGGAATAGACATCTTTCCTACATCTTGCTGTCCGTAAATATGGATCTGTGACAGCCTTTTGAGCAAGCTACCCGTCTCATATTGGATATGATATGGACTATGTGTACATATATATATTTATATATATATATATATATAATGGCTGTATGTGCATATTGTTTTATTTGCCATATTATATATGCTTATTTTGTTCATTTGTGGTCGTGCGGGTGTCATTTATGTTACTTGCACACTGTGTACTGCTGTTCTTTCCTTTCCCTCCCCCTCACCCCCACCTGTGTATCATATCCCGGTGGATCACTTTATTGGGGACCCGCTGGGGGGTGAGGTGTTCTTGTGCACAGTATGGCATAGTTGCGCTGTGTGGCGGCGCTGTTGCATACTTCTTACATGTTGCCAACACATATGCGCCTCCCCCTTGCTTGTGCACGATACCCTGGTGGACCGTTGCATTGGGGACTTATTTTGAGGTAGAGGTATCTATATGCAGATAATTTGGCATTGTCACACTGACACCACCACATAATGACACCCCCTTTGACTGTTTATACTACATTTGCACATCTCCCTTCGGTTATGGGCGGCCACATTGCTCCTCTTACTTGCTCACCCATGCGGCTGTGCGCATCGCGCTGTGCACGGGCGGCTCCGGTATGTGGACGGGCGTCTTAGTGCCTTGTGCACGATCCCCGGGTCTTTACCTGGCACCTGCGCACTCGGTTTGACGCCTGGCCCCCATTCCTGACCTGCCCGCCACAGTGCGCATGCGCCGCTGGCGCCGCTCGGATTGGCCGCATATTCACATGTGACCGGGGTCGGGGGGGTTATTACAAGGTCCTGCACCGCCGGATATTCATCCCCTTGAGAAAGCAGCGCTTTCTAGCCGCAAAACGCGCGTCGGGGCGTTCTTCTTTTCCGGTGGGATCCCATCCTGTGCCCTCCATTTGTAAGCCTACTTTCTAGACCCATTATGCCATTCTATAGCACTCATCATTATTAATATAGCCTGCCATTTGGTTACTGCACTGCACTGGCTCAGGGACATGTGGGTTTACTCACCATCTCATTTGATGTGGGGTTTTTTTCTTTGTTCCCTCCTTGCCATGATTTAAGCATATGTATGGGGGTAACGGGGGGTGGTCCCCTTTCCTGTGCTTGATTGGGTACAGGAAAGAGAAGGAGATCCAGCTCAACGAAATAGTGAAAAATCCATAATTTATTTCACTAAAATATAATGAAAGGACAAAACATCAGCATACAAAAAAATTAAAACCAAGGTCAACGCGTTTCCGGTCACTAAGCACCTTTAATCAAATCTGATTAAGGGTGCTTAGTCACCGGAAACGCGTTGACCTTGGTTTTAATTTTTTTGTATGCTGATGTTTTGTCCTTTCACTATATTTTAAGTGAAATAAATTATGGATTTTTCACTATTTCGTTGAGCTGGATCTCCTTCTCTTTCCTGTTCGTCCACGCCCTGACACAGCTGTTCCGTGCTCCGAGCTCTTGGGAATGTCGGTATGGTGAGCTGGATTTTGTTTTTTCCTTGATTGGGTACACCTACCATTGGATTGTATTACTGTTTTTAGCATCGTTTTGTACTAATAAAGACACTTGTTTATGAAAAAAAATCTATATCCTATGCTCCTTTTTTCTCCAGTTCATAAATGTATCCTATGTAGGTTTTCTGATTTGTCTGGGGGCACCAAATTTTTGTGTGCTGTGGCTCAGACTATCGCTATGATATTGGGATTCTTGTTAATATTAGATAAAAAAGAACCTATACATGTTTGGTGTCTATGAACTCATAATAACCTGGAGAATCATAATGGTAGGTTAGTTTTAGCATTTAGTGAACCTAGCAAAAAAAGCCATACAAAAAAAACAAGTGTGGGACTGCACTTTTTTTTTACAATTTCACCGCACTTGGAATTTTTTCCCATTTTCTAGTACATGACATGGTAAAACTAATTGTGTCGTTCAAAAGGACAACTCGTTCCACAAAAAATAAGCTTTCAAATGGCCATATTGACGGAAAAATTAAAAAGCTATGTCTCTGGGAAGGAGGGGAGCGAAAAACGAAAACACAAAACCGAAAAAAGCTCCGGCCATGAAGGTGTTAAATATGGATTTAAACCCTAGAAAATACCTTCTTATTATACCGATGCTGGCACAGAGAGGTCTCCTGCCAAAGATTCACCCGCTCCATGCCAACAAAGCAGCTCTTCTTCTTTTGGGCTGCTTTGTCAACTGGGCATGACTGTTGACTTAATGCTGATTGACTGTCAGCTCCCAGCATTTAGGCAGCGGAGAGCCATCTGTCAATCCGCATGACGTTGGCAATGACGCTCCGCCAACAGAGCAAAGTGGAAAAGAAGTAGCTGCTCTGTAGGAGTTACCTCAGTCGAAGACACAGAATTGCTGGCAGGAGTAGTCTATGATTGGAGCGGGGTACAAACGGCAGGTAGGTAACACTTACCTGCCTGTTAGTTTTTAGGCCCATAGTAAAAAAAAGTCTTGAATAAACCTTTTGAGGTACACTATACATTTACTGTATCCAGCTAAGGTATAACGGAACTGCCCAGGACACAACATATAGAACCTGAAGTTGGTGGAATCAATTCATAGGGCCTGATCTCTGGCTGCTGGAGAAGAACCAGGTAGGAATTTGCCAACATACTCAGCTGTTCTTTTGATTAACCGGCCTTGCACAACATCACTTAGGCATCATGCCATAAAAATGATGTTGAGCCAAGCCGGCTAATCAAAATAACAGCCACAGAGCTAAGAGTTGGTTCTCAGGGTTGCTGTCCAGTGGCCACAGAATACTGATGTGGTTGATAGGACGAGCCCTGCAAGTCGATTTGGACTCTAGTTCTAATAAAAACCCGTTCTTAAACACTTACCCTGACTCTATATCTCAATCGCACATATTCACTTGAAGCCAACCCTAGTTGTCGCAGTTATATATCAAGATAATTGGACAGTCATGCTAGATCGATATTTTATAGTGTATGTAGACCTTGATATTTTCACACAGATGAGAATAAAAGTAGATGTGCACATGTTCTTTATAGATGGAAAATATCCCCTCAGAATAATTTCCACTGGTGGGTCTAAGGAACACAAGTTTAACGATGCGTAAAGGGGTTTTCCAGGAGCAGAATATTGTTGGTCTATCATTAGGATAGCCCATTAATATCAGGACTGAAAGGGCTGTGACACTTATGTGAAAAAGAAAGTCTCTAGAATATTTACAACCTTCCATAAACCTGGCACGCAATCAACTTAGGGGATCACACACCTCACTTCAATGGAATAATACTGTGATATTCTATATATCTGCTACTAAATACTAAAAACGAACATTGGAGAGGTTACATTGCCTCGTGGCATCATGTGTCTACTCATGTTCCTGGTCTAATCAGCCCCTTTTGTGGACACTAAGTAAGACAGACCTAGTACTGGATGCCAGACTGACGACATTTGGCACTGATGTAACCTGCAGCTGCCATGGAGGACTGGACTTGATACCCGACCCAGGGAGGGCAAATCAAAGTTCTCACTCCTACTATGTGCCTTTCAAGAGGATTGGAGATTGTGCTGGAAGAAGGACTCCCACCGATGTAATATTGATAGGCTGTCAACATCAAATATATTTGAGTCAACTTCTCAGTTTGTTTGGAATATGGGGCGACAAGTTCAACTGAACAAACAGTGTTCCTGTCACATAGACACTAGTGAGCGCTATACAAGGGAAACAGGACTTGTTCTTGACATCAGTGGATTCTCAGTAATGGGACCCCCAACAATCAGACGCATATCACCTATCTAGTGGGTAGGTGATAAGCTAGGAAGGAGCTAGAGGCAGACACATATTCTACTGCAAGTTCTCCTGATAATAATAATGTTCCAATAGTTATTGATGTGTCAATTCAAGTTCTTGTATTGAAAGTAACATTTATTTTATGTTTAACACATATATTAGGACAATTTTTTTTATAGAACACTTTCTAAATGAAGTGTACATCAAAGGGATAAAATTCTCTAATGACTATCCTATTAGAGTTTGTGGAAGTATTTGATGACCTCGGCACGTAAAGTTAAGAGGTTCTACTGTTTGACAAGTTGAGAGCTTTTATTATAAAACAGTTTATATTACGGGTTTGATGTCGTTGTTTTTTTTTTTTTTTGCTTTTTTTCTTGCCGTACTGAATGTAATTTTTTACTGCCTGTGACCTAAGATCACAGAATGTTCTGCGGTGGGATTTCTCCTTGTACGTCGCGTTAAGAAAATAAGACAAAGGCAAAATGAACTTGACCCATTCCATACCATGGTAAGTGAACAGTAATGTACACAGATAAGGTTTAATGATGCATTGGATTAAATAATGATGACTTAAAAATAGTTTATCGTGTTGACCCGATAACTTCTGGAAAGCAGGAACCGTGTCGTTAGTATGAACTCAGGTTAAGCTGAAAGTATAGAGTAGGTTTATTCCTTCTACATTTTATGAAACTCATAATTATATGGCTTATGTTTGAACATCCCAGCCATAAATATCTCTTTTTAGTTCTCTGTAATCGTAGCCTTCCTCGGAGAAACACCTCAACATCATTACCGTCATGATGTGAAATTCGACCCTAAAAAAATCACAAGTAGCTCCATGGTTTAGACCCTTAGCTGTCTATAAGACATCTGTTTCAGCCAACTTCATACTATGTTGAGTCTATTCTAAAGATGAACAAATCTTCAGAAGTTTGATTTGGGCATAGTCAATTCATTCCAGATTGGTTTGGTCCATACCGTAACATCATGAAGTGAAGGGCATCATCCCCTTAAAAAATAATCATCAGAAGCCAATGGCAGACCCATATTGGCGTGAGCACCGGAGTAGAACGATGTAAACACAGAAGAATGAAGAGATGAACTTAGGAGTTAAGATAGGAGGATTGGTAATAAAAAGTGCCATAAGAATTGGTAATAAAAAGTGAGAATAACCTTTTTTTTTAATTAAAATCTTTCCTGGCCCCTAAAAAAAACTCTTTGAAAAATTGCAGATTAAATTTTGCTGAATTTTTGGAAATTGAAACCCAATTTTTGGCAAATCCAAAGTTCTATGAAAATTCATAACAAACTTCATCTGTTACAAATTGATTTGCTCGACTCCATTCTCTTCAATGAGAGCCAGTATCTCCCATAAGCAGTATCTACGATTGTAACCACAAATCAGTGCTATGTACAGATGAGTCTCTGGTTTGGCCTGAATGTGCTAATTTGCAGATAATTTTATCCCCGGTACCACCATGAGATTTTTCGTTTTTGCAGTTTTTTTATTTTGCCTCCTTTCTTCCCAGAGCCATAACTTTTTTATTTTTCCATCAATATGGCCATGTTAGGGATTATTTTTTGCGATTCCACCCATGGCTGTTAAGGGCACATGTCAGCTGATGAAATCAGCTCATATGCCAGAAAATATGCGGGCTCAGCGCCGGAGCCCGCATCAAACAGGGGGAGGCGACCTATGGCGTACCTGTACATCATAGGTTGTGAAGGGGTTAAGAATTCTTTGGCTTGTGACCATAGGTCTGCTTTTTCTAGCTTCAAATCATCATGTATCAGAAATATTGTGCAAAATTTTCCATCATGATGGAAATGCATTGTTCATCGCCATATTGAACCTTAATCATTGGGAGATGATGCTCTTTGTGAATGTTTAGATACCATATTTTATTTATAGCAGTGTTCTTAGGCAAAATTGTGAGTGAGCCCACTACCTTTATGGAAAGTCCCCACACATGATTGGCATGACACGGGACCCATGCTTCTTCAAGATATCCAAAATAGTCTGAAGGGAGCTTCATCAGAAAAAATAACTTTGTCAATACCTCTGTGGTCCAATCTATGGACTCCCTGCAAAATTATTTTCTCTGATGAAGCCCCTTCAGACTGTTGGGTACATCTGGATAAATGATTGTCTGGAGAAGAAAAGGTGAGCTCAACCATGAGTTGACTACTCATTTGTGGGGGCAGTTCATCTATGGAGATGGATCACTTTTTCCAGCATAATAGAAGCAATCTCGCAAGGCAAAAGTGATAACTAAGTGGATCGCTGAACAAAATATTGAAATTTTGGGCCACCGCCAGGAGCGTCCCCAGACCTCAACCCCATTGAGATACTGTGGTAAATGCTCAAAAGGGAGGTGGACAAAAAAACACATGCATTATGATACTGCCCAATCACTGACTAGGTTAGTATGGATTGCCATCAGTCAATTGGCTCAGAAGCTGATATTCAGCGGCCAGAGTGAAGGGCAGAAGTCTTGAAGAATAAAGGTCAACACTGTAAATTTTGAGTCTTTGCATAAACATGACTTATTTGTCATTAAAACTTTAAAAACTTTCGAAAAGCTGATGATATTTGGACTTCAGTAACCATAGAACCATCTGTTAGGGGTCGAGTTCCCGCTTCTGCACAGGGGGAATCTCGGGCCACTTCTGCTGCGGTCTCCCATTCCTCTCCTGCCGCAGGTAAACCTGCTCAACAGAGACGTCGGTCCTTGCGTCTGGCTCAGTCTCACTCTCACTCTGTGCTTAGGCTTGCTGTTGCTTCTCCAGCTTTTGCCATTAAAGCCAGTGCTGGGCAGCAGTGAGCGGACGCTTTTGGGACTAAGTCCTCCTTTTTCCCTTCTGAGCATGCCCAAGGTGAGATCTCCCGTTGGAGATCAAGGGTCACATGCTCAGATGCTGCAGTGGTTCCCATTGGTCCTCCTGGCAGGTCCTGAAAGGGCAAACTTCTGTGGCAGCTGCCCATTGGTCCTTTATTTGAAGGTCCTGAAAGTACTACAGCTATATAAGCTTCGCATGACCGCACGGCCATGCGCTAGTGTACAATTGTATACGTGTGTTTGTTGTGAGTGCAAGTCGTTCATTAAATACCCCTACCCTATTGTTTGACTGTTCGCGTATGGAGTATGGCTGCTATCTAGCGCCCGACTAACCACTCAACGTGTCACACACGTATCAGCGTCTATTGCTGTGACCGCCAGTGCGGCACCACACGCCAGTAGTGCACTTCCTGACCCACGTCTGGGTCCTTAGTGGTGTCTGCCAGCACGGCACAGTTCGCACTTCGGTGCTCTAATTATTATAGTTGCCTAACACACCCAGTTGCGGTGTTGTGTCAGCAAGTGGTCTAATCGGACTTCAATCCTGTGTCTTGGGGTTGTGTTCGATGACTCCTTGCTTGCACTCTTTAGTGCGGTATTGCGGACCTGTGGCTTTACCGGGTTCACTTCCACCGCCATATTACGCTGCCATTTACTAGCAGCAGGTTTTCACCTGCACGGTGGACCCCGGACTGCGAACGCATCTATTACATCTTTCTTAGTGCGTTCCGCCAGTCCTAACAGAACACTAGCGCCAGGGTCTGGCTAGTAAATGGCGGACGATCAGCGTTTACAGCGGTACATCCAGCAGCTGGAGGGAAGGTTGGCAGCTCTTGAGCGTTCAACCTCAGCTGTGGATGTCACTGCTGTCGCTGTTCAGGCTGCAAGTGTAGCCGCAGCCAGTTTGTCCGCTGCCACCCCTGCTCCGACTTTATCCCGTCTCCCGCTTCCTGACAAGTTTGCTGGCGACAGTAAACTATGTCGCAGATTCGTGAGCCAGTGCTCCATACACCTTGAGCTCCTGGCGTCACGTTTCCCTACGGAACGGGCGAAAGTGGGATTTATTCTATCTCTCTTGTCGGGCAGGGCGTTGGAGTGGGCAACGCCACTGTGGGAGCGAGATGATCGTGTGGTATACGATCGAGTGCTCCTCTCTGCCTGGACGCTCTGAAGCAGGTCTTTTTAGGACCTCGTGTTACCCACGATACCGCGCTCCAGTTGTTGACTATTACTCAGGGCTCGTCCGTGGTCAGCCAGTTTGCCATCCAGTTCCGGACTCTAGCTTCAGAGTTAGAGTGGCCAGACAAAGTTCTTATTCCGGTGTTCTGGAGGGGACTGGCAGACCACGTGAAGGACGCCTTGGCCACCAGGGAGATACCCGCCACACTGGAGGAGCTTATTTCTGTATCTACCCGCATCGACCTCCGTTTTCACGAGCGGAGGTTAGAGCGGACCCAGTGTAGGCAGAGGTTTCGGCTGGCTCCCACCTTCGCCAAACCTCTTGAATCTCCTGTCTTGGCATCCGACTCCCATGAGGCCATGGAGGTTTCTCGAGCGGGACCTAAGTCTCAGGCCGCTCGAGTACTCATGGTTTGTAAAAACTGTCATCAACTAGGACATTACGCCAATAAATGTCCACGGCGGTCGGGAAACGATCGCGTCTAGTAACCATTGGGGGAGGTTCACTAGACACAGCTGCATTTTCCTCCAAACTGTCCTTTAAAGGGACAATCCTGTTAGGCTCCTCCACTCTATCAGTCGAGCTTTGTGTGGATTCAGGAGCAGAGGGAAGCTTCATGTCCTCTGCTTTTGCTCTGCGCCACGCTATACCACTAGTCATGCTCGCCAAACCTGTAACAGTTAGAGTTGTGAATGGGGCGACACTTCCACAGCAAATCACACACCAGAGAGTTCCATTCTCGCTGTCCATGTCCCCTTCCCACCAGGAGATTATTTCCCTTCTTGTTCTTCCCGAGGGAATGGATGAGATTTTGCTGGGAATACCCTGGCTCCGTTTCCACTCCCCACATATTGAGTGGTCCTCAGGGAGAATATTGGGTTGGAGTAAGTCTTGTATGGGCAGGTGTGTGAGTGAGTGTGTACAGGTTTCTACTACCGAGGTACCCGCAGACCTTTCTTCTCTTCCCAAGTGCTATTGGTGCTATGCTGACGTATTCTCTAAAAAGGCTGCTGAGACTCTACCGCCTCATCGCCCCTATGACTGTCCTATTGACCTCTTGCCTGGAGCTGAACCTCCTCGGGGAAGGGTATATCCCCTCTCTCTCCCAGAGACGGAGGCTATGTCTCAATATATTCACGAGAATTTGGCAAGAGGGTTCATTAGGAAGTCAGTGTCTCCTGCAGGGGCGGGATTCTTCTTCGTACAGAAGAAGAACAGGGAATTACGTCCTTGCATCGATTACAGGGGTCTTAATGCTATCACCATTAAAAATAAGTACCCATTGCCCCTGATATCTGAGCTCTTTGACAGGCTAAGGGGAGCTAAGGTTTTCACCAAACTAGATCTGCGGGGTGCCTACAACCTGATTCGCATCCGTGAGGGGGACGAATGGAAAACGGCTTTTAATACCAGGGATGGGCACTATGAGTATCTGGTGATGCCCTTCGGGCTCTGTAATGCCCCAGCCGTTTTTCAGGACTTTGTCAATGATATCTTCCAGGATATGCTTTCCACCTCGGTTGTAGTCTATCTGGATGATATCCTCATCTTCTCTCCAGATATTGACTCCCACCGGAGAGATGTTGGCAGAGTCTTCGAACTCCTACGGGCGAATTCCCTTTATGCTAAGTTGGAGAAGTGTGTGTTTGAGCAGGAGTCTTTACCGTTCCTGGGCTATATCATCTCGGCCCAGGGATTAGCTATGGATCCTGCCAAACTACAGGCTGTGACGAACTGGCAGGAACACCATTCTCTTAAAGCGGTGCAGCGCTTTATGGGGTTCATAAATTACTATCGCCAGTTCATCCCCCACTTCTCAACTTTGGTAGTTCCCTTGGTATCCCTCACCAAGAAGGGAGCGAATCCCAAATTGTGGTCGGAAGAGGTCTCCAAGGCCTTCACTTCTATAAAGTCCCATTTTGCTAGCGCTCCCATCTTACATCGTCCCGATGTGGATAAGCCATTTCTTATGGAGGTGGATGCCTCATCCGTTGGTGCTGGAGCAGTCCTCTATCAAAAAGATGCTCAAGGTCGGAAGCATCCATGCTTCTTCTTCTCAAAGACCTTCACACCAGCGGAGAGAAATTACTCCATCGGGGACAGGGAGTTGCTAGCAATGAAGTTTGCCTTTTCGGAGTGGAGACATCTTTTAGAAGGTGCTCGGTTTCCCTTCCAAGTCTTCACGGACCACAAAAATTTGGTCTATTTGCGTACAGCCCAGCGGCTGAATTCTCGTCAGGCTAGATGGTCCTTGTTTTTCTCCCGGTTCCACTTCACTCTCCATTATCTCGCCGGGGAGAAGAACATTCGTGCTGACGCTCTCTCTCGCTCCCTTGTGTCAACTGAGGAGGAGGAAGAGGAGCCTCGGCTTATTGTCCCTTCAGAGAGTCTGAGGACCGTAGCTCCGGTTTCGCTAGAGTCTGTGCCTCCGGGCAAGACTTTTGTTCCCATCAATTTGCGACCGGAGGTTCTCTCTTGGGCTCATTTGTCCAGAGTGGGTGGACACTTTGGGCAAAGAGGACATCTGAGTTGCTGGCGAGAATGTACTGGTGGCCGCATATGGTTCGTGATGTCGGAGACTATGTCCGGGCATGTGTCTCCTGTGCCAAAAATAAGTCTCCTCGTCAACGGCTAGCCGGATTGTTATATCCTCTGCCGGTGGCAGACAGGCCC
Organism: Ranitomeya imitator; assembly: GCF_032444005.1. Taxonomy (NCBI): domain Eukaryota; kingdom Metazoa; phylum Chordata; class Amphibia; order Anura; family Dendrobatidae; genus Ranitomeya; species Ranitomeya imitator. The sequence goes on from NC_091290.1 coordinate 128,264,432, forward strand.
TGGGAGATGGTCGGGATGGACTTTGTGGTGGGTTTGCCCAAGTCTCGTGGCTGTACCATCATTTGGGTAATCACCGACCATTTTTCTAAAATGGTGCATTTGGTGCCGCTTCCTCGGCTACCTTCTGCACGGGCCTTGGCAGCGTTGTTTATTAAACACATCTTCCGCCTTCAAGGTATGCCAGACAAAATTGTCAGTGACCGGGGTCCCCAGTTTGCGTCTCGGTTCTGGAGAGAGCTTTGTCATCTTCTCAGTATTGAGTTAAATCTCTCTTCGGCATATCATCCCGAGACTAATGGGTTGGTGGAGAGAGCCAACCAGACCTTGGTCACATATCTGCGACATTTTGTCTCTGCTAGGCAAGATGACTGGGCATCTTTGCTACCGTGGGCGGAGTTTGCTCTTAACAATGTTGTAGCTGACTCCACTGGACAGACCCCATTCCTCCTTAACTATGGTCAGCATCCGCGGGTACCTGTGCACATGCCCGTGTCTTCCGCCGATTCCAGGGTGGCAGACTGGGCTGTGGAGGCACGGGACATTTGGGATCGCACTCAGGATGCCATTCGGGCTTCCAAGGAGAGAATGAGGTCCTCCGCCGACGCACATCAGCGCACCGCTCCAACCTTTGCTCCTGGCGACTTAGTGTGGCTCTCCGCCCGTAACATCAGGCTGCGAGTTGAGTCTACTAAGTTCGCACCTCGCTACTTAGGTCCTTTTAAGGTCCTCGAACAGGTTAATCCTGTGGTTTACCGTCTAGCCCTTTCTCCACGCCTAGGTATCACCGACACCTTTCATGTGTCCCTCCTTAAGCCCGTGTACATGTCCCGGTTTTCTGAGTCATCTACTGGGACGTCGGGTTCATCTACGGACGATTACGAGGTGAACGCTCTCTTGGGGTACAAGGTGGTTCGTGGCAAAAAATTTTATTTGGTGGACTGGAGGGGTTACGGTCCTGAGGATAGATCCTGGGAGCCTGCTGAGCACATTCGGGCTCCGCAGCTCATTGCTGCCTTCGAGCGTGGCGAGGCCCAAGGGGGGGGGCCCTAGGAGGGGGGATAATGTTAGGGGTCGAGTTCCTGCTTCTGCACAGGGGGAATCTCGGGCCGCTTCTGCTGCGGTCTCCCATTCCTCTCCCTGCTCAGCAGAGACGTCGGTCTTTGCGTCTGGCTCAGTCTCACTCTGTGCTTAGGCTTGCTGTTGCTTCTCCAGCTTTTGCCATTAAAGCCAGTGCTGGGCAGCAGTGAGCGGACACTTTTGGGACTAAGTCCTCCTTTTTCCCTTCTGAGCATGCCCAGGGTGAGATCTCCCGTTGGAGATCAAGGGTCACATGCTCAGATGCTGCAGTGGTTCCCATTGGTCCTCCTGGCAGGTCCTGAAAGGGCAAACTTCTGTGGCAGCTGCCCATTGGTCCTTTATTTGAAGGTCCTGAAAGTACTACAGCTATATAAGCTTCGCATGACCGCACGGCCATGCGCTAGTGTGCAATTGTATACGTGTGTTTGTTGTGAGTGCAAGTCGTTCATTAAATACCCCTACCCTATTGTATGACTGTTCGCGTATGGAGTATGGCTGCTATCTAGCGCCCAACTAACCACTCAACGTGTCACACACGTATCAGCGTCTATTGCTGTGACCGCCAGTGCGGCGCCACGCTCCAGTAGTGCGCTTCCTGACCCACGTCTGGGTCCTTAGTGGTGTCTGCCAGCACGGCACAGTTCGCACTTCGGTGCTCTAATTATTATAGTTGCCTAACACACCCAGTTGCGGTGTTGTGTCAGAAAGTGGTCTAATCGGACTTCAATCCTGTGTCTTGGGGTTGTGTTCGCTGACTCCTTGCTTGCACTCTTTAGTGCGGTATTGCGGACCTGTGGCTTTACCGGGTTCACTTCCACCGCCATATTACGCTGCCATTTACTAGCAGCAGGTTTTCACCTGCACGGTGGACCCCGGACTGCGAACGCATCTATTACATCTTTCTTGGTTCGTTCCGCCAGTCCTAACACTATCTGACTAAAAGATCTAAAAACACTGAAGCAATAAACATTGTAAAAATAAAAATTTGCTTCAGTCTCAAAACTTTTGGCCACAACCGTACATAATATTTTTTTCCCCTGAAGGTAAAATCCCATCATTTTTCTACATTTACTTCTGGATTTTTTTCTAATAGCCTGTTACGAGCTTATCCTTCGTGCAACATACAGCAACATTTTGAAGAAAAAATAAAGTAGATCTCCAAACTCTTTCATTAGTCGACCCTAACAAGCATGTAACTAGGTGCTAAACCTTTAAGAGGATAACATATGTATCTTTTTTCACTCTCAGACACCTTCACCGAGCATTAAATCCCGAAAAAGATGTTACTGAACTAAAATTTTAAATCAGATTCGCTGGGTTCCTTACTTCCGTAGAGGTTTGGTAACGTGAATATTTTTTTTTTCCCACTACTCAATGTTAATGTTAATTAGTAATTCTATCAACAGCCTTGTTAGAGTTTATCATATCATGCTACTCATATGATAAAATTAGATATTTTTATCTTTTATCGTAGCTCCTAACATAATTCTAATCATGTGCTAGATGAGTACTGGAACACTTGGGGTTATCATTTATTTTTAGCAATCTAGAATATTGAAAAAAACATAACGCAATGTGTTATTTGTAGCTTAGCTTACAACTTAGAAACTGCATTAATTCTCTTTCTAAACTTCCCCTTAGTGCATCGATCCATGTATACCTAACTGAGAACAATTTGTGCTTTCTAACAAGGGCAAATACTGTGAAACACATACAGTATCTGCAAATAGAGCTTCTGATTTTGTTTTTATCCTAAGTCCTGTGGCAAGGGACAATTTTGACTTTTAGGATCGCTACTTCCAGTAGGTAACACTAGAGTTCAAGTCTTCTTCCTCTCTGAAGATTCATTTAGCATATTCTATTACTCATAGAGATGATCTTACCCAACAGCACACCATGTGGCTAGGAGAGATATTGCCATTTTAATATAAATTTAATACGATAAAAAAACTGACTTGTCTGTAAGTATATATATATATATATATATATATATATATATATACAGGTGCTTCTCACAAAATCAGAAAACTGAAAAATCATTATGTCAGTAAATTAAAATAATTAGTAAAAAACATATGCAAAGGCTTCATAAGCATTTAAAAGGGTCCCTTAGTCTGTTTCCGTTAGCTCCACAATCATGGGGGAGACTGCTGACTTGACAGATGTGCAGAAGGCAGTCCTTAACACACTCCACAAGGAGGGCAAGCCACAAAAGGTCATTGCTAAATAAGCTGTATCCAAGCATATTAATGGAAAGTTAAGTGGAAGGAAAAATTGAGGTAGAAAAAGGTGCACAAGCAATCGGGATAACCGCAGCCTTGAAAGGATTGTTATGAAAAGGCCATCGAAAAATTTGGGGGAGATTCACAAGGAGCGGACTGCTGCTGGAGTCATTGCTTCAAAAGCCACCACACACAGACGTATTCAGGACATGGGATAGAAGTGTCGCATTACTTGCGTCAAGCCACTCATGACCATTAGACAATGCCAGAAGCATCTGGGCCAAGGAAAAAAAAAATTGGACTGGAGCTCAGTGGTCCAAGGTGTTGTTTTCAGATGAAAGTAAATTTTACATTTCATTGGGAAATCAAGGTCCCAGAGTCTGGAGGAAGAGTGGAGAGACACACAATCGAAGATGCTTGAGGTCTCGTATGAAGTTTTCACAATCAGTGATGGTTTGAGGAGCCATGTCATCTGCTGGTGTAGGTCTATTGTGTTTTATCAACATCAAAAGTCAGCGCAGCCATCTACCTGGAAATTTTAGAGCTTGTTTCCCTCTTCCGATCAGCTTTTTGCAGATGGAAATTTCATTCTTCAGAAGAACTTGGCATCTGTCTTTTGTCATTTTTTAACTCCCTCCTCCGCCCACCACTGCCCCCTCTGACTTCCTTAATCTCTGCTGAGGACTTTGCCATGCACTTGAAAAATAAGATAGGCCAAACAAGGCAAGTCTTTGTTGTCCGACCACCACAACCCCTTTGTATGCCAGTCCAATGCCCTAACCCCATAACTTCCCTCTCCAAAATCACTGAAGGACAGCTTGCTCATCTTCTCTCCAAATCACACCTTACCATTTGTGCACTTGACCCCATCCCATCCCACCTCCTTCCCAACCTCATCACTACACTAATCTGATCCCTAACCCATCTCTTCAATCTATCGCTAACTTCTTGTACCTTCCCCTCTGCTTTCAAACATGACACAATCACACCTATCCTCAAAAAGCCATCCCTTGACCCAAGCTCTATGTCTAGCTACCACCCCATATCGTTGCTTCCATTTGCTTCCAAACTACTTGAGCAGCACTCCCATGCTTTCCTCTCACCTTGCATCTAGCTCTCTCTTCGACAACCTACAATCTGGCTTCCGTCCCCACCATTCCACTGAGACTGCCCAGACCAAACTTACGAACAACTTACAGCCAAAGCTAACAGACAATTCTCTATACTCCTCCTTCTAGACCTGTCCTCTGCCTTCGACACAGTTGACCACTGCCTCCTCCTACAGATCCTCTCTTCCTTTGGTGTCAAAGACCTCACCTTATCCTGGATCTATTCATATCTCACCAACCACACATTTAGCGTTTCCTACTCCCTTACTACCTCTTCATCTCACCCCCTCTCTGTTGGTGTCCCTCAAGGCACTGTCCTAGGACCTCTTCTCTTCTCAATCTATACCCTTAGCATGGGAAAACGCATAAAGTCCTATGGCTTCCAGTACCATGTACAGTTAGGTCCATATATATTTGGACAGAGACATCATTTTTCTAATTTTGGTTATAGTCCTTACCACAATAAATTTTAAGCAAAACAATTCAGATGCAGTTGAAGTTCAGACTTTCAGCTTTCATTTGAGGGGATCCACATTAAAATTAGATGAAGGGTTTATAAGTTTCAGCTCCTTAACATGTGCCAACCTGTTTTTAAAGGGGCCAAAAGTAATTGGACATATTCAATAATTTTAAATAAAATGTTCATTTTTAGTACTTGGTTGAAAACCCTTTGTTGGCAATAACTGCCTGAAGTCTTGAACTCATGGACATCACCAGACGCTGTGTTTCCTCCTTTTTGATGTTCTGCCAGGCCTTCGCTGCGGTGGTTTTCAGTTGCTGTTTGTTTGTGGGCCTTTCTGTCTGAAGTTTAGTCTTTAACAAGTGAAATGCATGCTCAATTGGGTTGAGATCAGGTGACTGACTTGGACATTCAAGAATATTCCACTTCTTTGCTTTAATAAACTCCTGGGTTGCTTTGGCTTTCAGTTTTGGGTCATTGGTCGTCGTTTCATACTACAAATGGACAATCAGTTTTGCTGAACTTAGCTGGATCTGAGCACACAGTATGTCTCTGAATACCTCAGAATTCATTCGGCTGCTTCTGTCCTGTGTCACATCATCAATAAACACTAGTGACCCAGTGCCACTGGCAGCCATGGATGTCCAAGCCATCACACTGCCTCCGCCGTGTTTTACAGATGATGGGGCATGCTTTGGATCATGAGCTGTACCACGCCTTCACCATACTTTTCTCTTTCCATCATTCTGGTAGAGGTTGATCTTGGTTTCATCTGTCCAAAGAATGTTCTTCCAGAACTGTGCTGGCTTTTTTAGATGTTTTTTAGCAATGTCCAGTCTAGCCTTTTTATTCTTGATGCTTATGAGTGGCTAGCACCATGCAGTGAACCCTCTGTATTTACTTTCATGCAGTCTTCTCTTTATGGTAGATTTAGATATTGATACGCCGACCTCCTGGAGAGTGTTGGTCACTTGGTTGGCTGTTGTGAAGGGGTTTCTCTTCACCATGGAGATTATTCTGCGATCATCCACCACTGTTATCTTCCGTGGCGCCCAGGTCTTTTTGCATTGATGAGTTCACCAGTGCTTTCTTTCTTTCTCAGGATGTACCAAACTGTAGATTTTGCCACTCCTAATATTGTAGCAATTTCTCGGATGGGTTTTTTCTGTTTTCGCAGCTTAAGGATGACTTGTTTCACCTGCATGGAGAGCTCCTCTGACTGCATGTTTACTTCACAGCAAAACCTTCCAAATGCAAGTACCACACCTCAAATCAACTCCAGACCTTTTATCTGCTTAATTGAGAATGACATAAGAAAGGGATTGGCCACACCTTTCCATGAAATAGCCTTGGAGTCAATTGTCCAATTACTTTTGGTCCCTTTAAAAACAGGGTGGCACGTGTTAAGGAGCTGAAACTCCTAAACCCTTCATCCAATTTTAATGTGGATACCCTCAAATGAAAGCTGAAAGTCTGAACTTCAACTGCATCTGAATTGTTTTGTTTAAAATTCATTGTGGTAATGTCTATAACCAAAATTAGAAAAATGTTGTCTCTGTCCAAATATATATGGACCTAACTGTATATGCCAATGACACTCAGATCTACCTCTGTGGCCAAGATTTCACCTCTCTGCTCTCCAGAATCCCAGAGTGTCTATCAGCCATATCCTCCTTCTTCTCCTCTCGTTTCCTCAAACTCAAAGTGGACAAAACCGAACTAATTATCTTTCCTCCATCTCGCACACCTTCCCTACCTGATGTATCTATCACAATAAATTAATTCACACTTTCCCCGTCCTGGTAATCTGCAGCCTCAGAGTAACCCTTGACTCTGCCCTGTCCTTTAAACCGCACATCCAAGATCTCGCCACCTCCTGTCACTTCCAGCTCAAAAATATTTCCAGAATCCGTCCTTTCCTCAACCCTCACTCGACCAAAATGCTTGTGCATGTCCTAATCATCTCCCGCCTTGACTACTGCAACATCCTCCTTTGTGGCCTACCCTCTAACACTCTTGCACCCCCCAGTCCATCCTTAACTCTGCTGCCCAACTAATTAATCTCTTTCAGTACACTCCTGCTACTCCTCTTTGCAAATCCCTTCACTGGCTCCCAATTTCCCAGCGTATCCAGTTTAAACTACTAACACTGATCCACAAAGCCATCCATAACCTTTCTCCTCCATATATTTGCAAACTAATCTCTGAATATCTTCCCTCACGTAATCTCCGGTCCTCCAAAGACCTCCTTCTCTCCTCCACGCTTATTCGCTCCTCACCCAATCGCATCCAAGACTTCTCCAAAATATCCCCCATCATCTGGAATTCTGTGCCCCAACATGTTCGGTTATCCACCACATTTGAATCCTTCAAACTGAACCTGAAAACCCACCTCTTCAAAGAAGCTTACAACCTGTAATGACCACACAACCACCTCAACACCATTGGAGCTACTTCACCTACTGTCTCCTTCCCCACAATCCTGTAGAATGTAAGCCCGCAAGGGCAGGGTCATCTACCCTCTGTATCAGCCTGTCATTGTTAGTTTTGTTTACTGTAAATAATATTTATATTTTGATGTAACCCCGTCTCATGTACAGCACCATGGAATCAATGGTGTTATATAAATAAACAATAATAATAATAATCTGTCCACACTGCCAAAAGTACCAATACCTGGTGTAAAAACAACAATATCACTGTGCCTGATTGGCCAGCAAACTCACCTGACCTGAGCCAATAGCTGGAGGTCACTTAGGCTTGGTTCACATTGCGTTCAGTGGCAACGTTAAACGGAGTACGTTACACTGCGGCATAACGCGGTGTAACGTACTCCGTTAACGCCACAATTGAGTGCAATGTCGGACGCATCGCCTAGCGCACGCCCAGAATGGGCATGCGCTAGTGATGTGCCTTCATTGAGTGACGGACCCGAGACGCGGGCTGCAGCATTTCCGGGTCCGTCACTGCTAGCGCAGATGGAGCTAGCAGAAGCTCCTTCTGCGCTAGCGTGATGTAGCGCAGGCATTTGCACTAGCAGCAGCCCGTTAGCGTATGTGCTGAACGGACTGCTGCTAATGCAATGTGACCCTAGCCTTACTATTTAAAGCTCCTCCTTCAACAAGGAGGTGCCTGTACAATGTAGTGAGTTTGTTCCTAACATGCTTGTCAGTTCTCAGGTCCCAGTACTTGTATTTTAGCCAGCTGCACCCACCAGTGCTCACATCTGTGGCAGACGAGCCAGCTGCACGTGCCAGTGCTTACCTCAACTTCAGCCAAGCCAGCTGCACCCACCAGTGCTCACAATGGCAGCTGAGCCTGCTGCACCCGCCAGTGCTCTCCTCAATGGCAGCTGAGCCTGCTGCATCCGCCATTGCTCTCCTTAACGGCAGCCGAGCCTGCTGCATTCGCAAATGCTCATCTCTCCGTCAGACTGTCCTGTCAGCACCTGCGGCTCCTGTCATTTTCTCTGTCTGCCTGCATCTGTTGGACATACCTTTGCACTGTGTATTGGAGACATTATACCTCAGAAAGATAAATAGACTTGTGTTATTTCTCATGTGCACGAACAACAACTTATTTTGAAAAGTTTCTGCAAATGAAAAGTATGTTTTAAGACTTTGCCTCAAACATGTTATAATTATTATAACAAGTCAACTCTTAATGGTTTGAACAGAGTTAATAGCCCTATTAACAGCAGGGGAATTAAGTGTAATAATTATTTCAGTCTTCATGCTTTCCATCTTTATACATGCAATACTCTTGAATGTAATTTGTCTACTAGAATTGTACCTTTGTCATGTTATCACAGAGAATTGTGAGTAATGAATAAGGTATTAGAATGCTTTGCTATAAAGAGCACACCATCTACACTGTAATTCATTTCCATTATAGAGGGAACACGAGAATGGGAGAGTCAAAATGTTTTATTAGTTCTGCAATTGTTCATTTCTTCTTTTTTTCTTGTTTCATCTTATATTACTGTTATTAGAGAAGTCTTTAAAGAGAATATTCGAAAGTCAATTGGGATCGCAAGTCTTCAAAGTGAATAATGTCAACTGAACTTTTTTCTATGGAAGTAATTACTTTATTCTAATTATTACTATTATTGTCATCTCTATTATTACAATTATTACTGTCTTATTTAACCCCTTAATGACCGCCGATACTCCTTTTAATGGAGGCAGTTAAGGGTACTTATTCCTCAGCGCTGCTGAGAAATAAGAGTAAAGTGCCCCAAGACCCTGGAGAACATGATCATGGCCGGTTTTTACTGTCCCCTGTCACATGATTTCCGTTATTTGGTAAGTAATGGTGATCACAAAAAAATGTTCAATTTACAGTTCACTTCTCTCTCTTCTGATATGATCTAGCATATTAGAGAAGAGATAAGAGAGAAATGAGGTCCCCTGAGCCCCCCCGGGTACCTGCACCTTCCCCCAAACCTCTGTGCCATCTTCATGGAAAAAAATGGTGGGCGCATGCGTAGGGCGCCTGCTGAGATCTGCCGGCTAGTACCCATCAACAATAGGGAATTTTTCCTGTTGGATCATTTTGATCACTGTAATAGACCCTATCACAATGATCAAAATAAAAAAGTAGTAAATAAAATCCCCCTTCTTTGTCACTCTCTTAGATAACATTATAATAAATATATATATGTTCTGTTCTTTGCAGTTAGGGTTGTGTCTGGGTTAGGGTTCGTGTTAGGGTTGTGTTAGGATTAGGATTGTGGTTAGGGTTGTGTTAGGATTAGAGTTGTGTTAGAATTAGGGTTGTAGTTAGGGTTGTGTTATGGTTAGGGTTAGGGTAGTGTTAGGATTAGGGTTGGGGTTAGGGTTGTGTTAGGATTAGGGTTGTGTTAGGATTAGGGTTGTGTTAGGATTAGGGTTGTGGTTAGGGTTGTGTTATGGTTAGGGTTGGGGTTAGGGTTCTGTGAGCATTTGAAATAGATTTGTTTTTTTTCAAAGGTAAAAAAATAATGATGATAAGACGGCTAGTACTGAGCGCAAGTGCTCGCTACTTGAGTTTGCATCTGATGCTCGGGTATGCATGGAGTATTGCGGATCCTGGCATGGTTTTTCGGGGGTCCCTAACAGCCGCAAAACATGCGGAGCAGGGACTCGAGCATGTCACTCGAGCACCTGTGATATTTGGTGCATAACCGAGCAACTGATGCAAACTGGAGTAGCGAGCGCTACATATGGGGTATCAATTTACTCAGGAGACATAACAACAAACTGTGTGGTCAATTTTCTTTTGTTTCCCTTGTGAAAATAAGAAAAAATAGGATCTAAAGTATATTTTTTGTGAAAAAAGTTAAATGTTAATTTTATACTTCCATATTGCTTCAGTTCTCGGGAAGCAACTGAAGGTTTAATAAACTTATTTAATGTGGTTTTGAACTCCTTGAGGGGTGCAAATTTTAGAATGGTGTAACTTTTGGGTATTTTCGGTCACATAGGCCTCTGAAATTCACTTTAAATGTAATGTGGTCCCTAAAAAAATGGTTTTGTAAATTTTCTTGGGAAAATGAGAAATCGCTGGTCAACCTTTAACCCTTCTAACTTCCTAACAAAAAAATTATGTTTCCAAAATTGTGTTAATGCAAAGTAGACATATGGGAAATGTTATTTATTAACGATTTTGTGTGACATTACTCTCTGATTTAAGGTCACAAAAATTAAAAGTTTGAAAATTGCAAAATGTTCTACATTTTTGCCAAATTTCATTTTTTTCATGAATAAAATAAAAATAAACGCAAAAATGTTCCACTATGATAAAGTACAATATATCACAAAAGAACTCAGAATCAGTGGGATTTGTTAAAACGTTCCAGAGTTATAACCAAATAAATTGACACTGGTCAGAATTGTAAAATTTGGTGTGGTTATTAAGGTCAAAATTGGCTCAGTTACCAAGGGGCTAAAATAATTTTTGCCAATTGTTTTGCAGCTTGAGAGCCTAATACACTGGTATTACACACATGTCAAAATCAGACATGTCTCCAATTTTTTACAGACCACTTGTGTGACAAAACTAGATTATATTTTAATTACCGAGATGACTATGTTTATCAAACCAAGAAGAATTATCTTTTTATCTGTATGATGGCTTTTGGATTTAAGTGTTGATTTCTGATTGGTCAAGAAAACAGACTTTTGTTTGTGTAAGCCTGGAATATTAACTTGTAAGCTGATATTTGATATAACATATTGTGCTCTTATCCTTCATGAATAGAGAGGTCTACTGATGCTAATTCTACATTATAATCAACCACTTTTTGATCCCTATGATATCATTGTGTTATGCTATTAATCAAATAACCAAAAAAAACAAGTCCAAATTGCCAAATAACCAAAAAAACCAAGTCCAAAATTGCCAAATAACCAAAAAAACCAAGTCCAAAATTGCCTAGCCCAGATAGTTTGTTCATTTTTAAAACAGAGGAGGAAAATCTATGCAAATAGATTTCATGACCAAAAAAACGCAACTTGGTCGCCAACATTCTCCCCCTTATCAGTGAGGGTGAAATGAAGGACACTGGGTAAATCTAAAAAGGTAGCCGACACTGGGAGTTCGGACGTAACATCTGCCATTATCCTGGCAGGTCAGCGGAAGGGTGAGACTCTGTAATGTGCACCATCTTAGAGAATTTTGTTGGGACTGTTCTATGTATTATATGACTGTTTTGTGGTTTAATAAAGCATTGCCACACTGTTTTACCCTCACGTTGTGTTGTCTGAGTAGCATTATGCCCACATTAATGGGAGTGAGGGCGTTAGGCAGGATGATCCCTGGTCCATGTGGTTCCGGCTAGTGGACCTGGGCGTCCGTTGACACCCCATTTCCCCGCAACTTAGTGCAAGCAAAAAATCTGACCTGTGCACTGCCCCATGGAATATTCTAGTTATAAGTGTTATTCTTTAGGAACATAATCCCCATCCCTATATTCTGATTTTAGCTGAAGAATGTGCTGTTTAGTCTTTTTTTTACAGAAGTTCTCTGCAAAGATCTTCTGGTTTGAGAAATGTGTTGGTTATTTAATTAAAGGGGTTGTGTAACCATTGATGACAATAAGTAATTGCTAAAGAAAGTCTTGTCTTCCTGTATTTTATGGGTGCTGCTGGGGTAATATATTATGACATCTTGACTATGCAGCGATCACCGAAGCAATAATACCTATTTGTAAGTGAATCTTTGCTAAAGCCTTATATGACGGGTTCCCAAGCAGGACATTAATATACCTACACTATTTGAAAATTTAAATTATACTTATTTTTTGTTTATTCTGAAAAAAAATTGGGGAAAATCTTTTGACATGTTGACTTGGACTGGACTTGGACTCCCATTGACCAAAATTCCAAACATTCAGGTTTGGAGTTTTGATCAATGGGAATTCAAGTCCTGAGACCTCAAATGATCTATAGAAGGCAGAGGCAGGAACTCTGTGCTATACTTTTGGGAGAAGAGCTTGAGACTCTCCGCTGAATCTGTGGAGAGTGAGAAAAGCGCAGTTGTTTGGGTTTTTCGGAGTTAGAGGGTTTCAAAATCTGGAGAACTGCATTAACATCTAAACAACGTAATAGAGAAAACATATATGATAAATATAAAAATTGAAAGGGGATGCATATAGTATCTACTATCATGGTGGACCCAACATGTTTTTGCATTGTTCGGAAAATTGTATGATTTTGATGTAATACTCTACTTCTCCTGTAGAGGCATGGCAGGGAATTGAAATCTTATTTCTGGTTTTACGCATTTGCTGGAGGTCTTAAAATCGGCTCATCATTATGTGGGTCTTTAAATAAAAAATACAGTTCACAAAAAACAAATAATCGAAAATTAAATTATGTTTGCAAAAGCACAGTTTAGTTGACGGATGACAAGTCAACATGGTTAAGGTTTGGATTGAATCTCGCTACTTGCTATGATTGGGAATGACAGATCATTACTGTAACTCTTCACCTTTTGATACATTTAACCTTTTGGTTTGCGTTTTTACAATAACAGTTTCCTGTGTTTTTCTCACTTGGTGGTTTCAGGGTCAGGGCTGAACAATTGACGAGCTAACGTTAATGCCACCACTTTCTTCTAAACGTAACCTAGAGTGAGACGCCGCCGTTGGATAACACCACTGAAATCATCCATCTTGTTAGTGACTGATTGTCCTCCCTGCAGTAAAAGTTATCTGGATGGAGATGGGCATGTCAGGATATTTTTTAAACCATGAAATTAACAGGAAAGGCTGTTTTCAGGGTTACAATCACACTCAACTTCAATAAGACATATATGAAAGCAACTATGCTTATTGACATCTGATATGTTGCAATTGCATATTATTTTGTTGCAGTATATACAGCTACCCTGTTTTTCAGACATGTTACAAGGCTGTAAGGCAAACAATGCCTGACATGCTTATCAGCCGACTCTTCCATATATAGGAGCGCTCGTTTGGCTTGAGCGTTCCTGTATTCTCTAAGAGTAAGCCACCTGATGATACGAGGGCTGGCAGCTTGTCACAATCAGCAGTCTGAAACTGGACATACTTGATTGACATCTCTCCAAAGCATCAGTCTGTCGGCGCCACCTTATACATCATATCATTGGCTACACCTGTCAATATTGTCAGGTTTGGCCAACGTTAATCTAAGGTTGGCCAAACCTGACCTAATTCGTGGGGGAGAGTTAATCAATTTCGAATTTTTTTACGTCACTTGTCATAATTTGTGCTGTGGTATTGGCTGACATTTTCTGCACCACATTGTTCAAAATGCCACAAGTGGTTCATACAATTTGCGCAAAATTAAAAATGCTCTTTATTAAGGAAAAAATCTCTAAGCTTGTAAAAAAAGACACCAGATTTAAAGATCTAAAGTTTCTTTCTAAAGAAAAAAGAAAATTGAAGCTTATTGATGAATAGCAACTTTTTAATAGGTTGCATATTCTATTTTTATATTGACTTTTTTAGAGATAAACTTCAGTTCCCTCTTGAGTGATTTTTGAAAAGCTAATAATGAATTAGCTCCTTGGTCTTTGGTTTATTCTGCCATAAATTTTCAACATTCTCTGCCAAAATGGTTAAATCTGTTTATCAAGAAGGTTTTCTTTTAAGTAAGTTGTTCTCTTCAAATAAAACTAACTTTAGCTGGCTTCCTAATTGAGATTCTGGTTTGGCTTTTATCCTAAGTCATGTGACAAGGCTCATTAAAGGGTCGACATTGACTGTTAGGATTGCAACTTCCAATAGGTGGCACTAGAGTTCGAGTCCTCTTCCTCTCTGAAAAGACAAATTGCATAATACAAATATATACAGTATGTCATTTTTGCTATATGTTAAGGGAGTGGGCAAACTGGTTAGTTTTAGTAGCTAAGCCAGACCTCTTCTTTGTCTATGTATGTGGTGTGGGCTGAGAGCTGGTCAGTAAGTATGCGTATTATATTGATCTGTGATCAATTAAGAGAGTATAAATTTGCATATTCTGGGGATCTTGACACACTTCCCCCACCCCTGTTCCACATTGTCATGTGGACCCTCAGCCCATTTCCATTTGCTCCTTGCCTTTATTCAAACCGGTTGGGTAAATATCATCAGAGCTTTGGCCTTTTTTTTATTTTCTGGTCCTCAGTCTCCCTTGGTCAAGGGGCCTTCACATAGCAATCTTTTTTATGCTATAGGCATGGGTTATTCATCCTGGGCTTTTTAACACATAGGGGTTCACTGTTTACTATTCAGTTACATGTGGACATTTGTATACATGTGTATGCATCCTCATGTTTTGATTATATCATAATCATTGCCTGTCTATTGAACGTGACATATACACATGGTCTCATTTACCAGTGTTATAGTGAAATAGGGGGTTGAATTATCATTACACATGTATATTGGGTTAGGGGTGTTGTGATTTGATTTTGCATGTGTTTTTAAATGGTTTTAAGATTTATTGTGTGTGTTGTTTCCTCAATAAATTGTGATTTACATATTTGATATTCATTCAGGTGTGCAAACCATTTATTGCTTGGTCTTTTCTTTTTTTCAAATATACTGTAGATCCTTTTGCTTTCCCCATGACTCACAATCCAGAAGCGTCAGTGGCTGGATGAAAGATGCAAGAGTCTGTCTGGATCCCAGAAAATCACTCAGCTTTTATACACACACACTGATTACAAGCAAACAGGTCACAGGTGAGGATGTTACCTTTAGTAGCCATTCAAACCCATTTGTGTCAACTTCTGTGCATGTCATTAGGTCAAAACCTCCAGGGTATGTGAACTTCTGATCTGGGATGGATAGATAAATAGATGATAGATAGATAGATAGATAGATAGATAGATAGATAGATAGATGCAATAAGACAAAAAAAAGAAAATTGACTTAAAAATGGCAAATGATGAATCGAGTCCATACTGTGTAATACGATGAATACTCAGATAATAGAAAAAGCTCATCTAATTTCAGACATTATTTTTCCCTAAATTTACATTTCCATAGAAACAATCGCTCACAGAAACAAAGCAGTGATTGTCCCTCTGCTACTAGTAGAGCTCGGAGTACCAGTCTCAGCATTGCAGGACCAGCCTCTGTTCTGCAGCAGATAAGTCTGGTGCTTTATTGCTGTCTTATAAGAGATTTAAACTAGTTGACACTAGATAATAGAAGAGATTTACATTGAAATCATTTATTTGTTCCAATAAATAAATAGAAAAAAAATTGCTGGCATATTTATTTAAATTATTTCTGGAACCCCCGAATCTAATTTGTAGTGAGTCTCTAACTGAATTTTTGCATTTGAACGTCTTCAAGGTGAATACAAGTGGTGGCACCCGGCATTAACCTGAATCATAATTTACATATTATGGAAATAAATATCAGATATTCTAAAGGATCATATTGTTATAATTTATAATAAGGGCAATTTCATAAATGGAGATCAAGTTTACTTTCATTAAAAAATTTGTCATAATTAGCTGTGATACATTTCTAGTTGCAGAGAGCGTACAGAGTTAAATTAGCTTTGGGGCAAAAATTAAATACAGTATTAAATGGCCTGAAGAGGTATAACATATAATGAACACCGGCGAGAGAATTCATGAGATGCATTCTGCTCCCTGAACTAGACATGACTTATTGAGTAAGTCTTAAAGGAAGCGTTCCTTTAGGGCATTTTATGGTTAATAATTAGGAAAAGTTTGGTTTACAGATGTGACTTGCCCAAGCTATAATGATAGTTGCACTACGTGCTTTGAAAAATTGATACTCTATTATGTTGCATGTGTCTATATGTGGTCATCCAATGGTTCTGTTTTGGTTTTCTGTCCTTAAGGTCTTTATTTATTTATCTATCTAGCTCTCTATTAACTATGGATTTTTTTATGCTATCCAGCTGGGAAGTGTAGGATAGTGCTGTGTACTGATCATCAATAGTAATTAGTTATTTGCTGAGCCTTGAGGAGAGCCACACCCTATTTAACCTCCACCCAGCAGTCTTCTCCTATCTGGCAGTTAGATGTGTATGCTATAGTGGTCTACTGCTCGGTGCAACAATGCTGATTGATGATACCAATGTTTCTGGCTGCTGACTTTCGAATGTTTTGACATCTCGTTTGCCTTACGATTCTGTCTCTCACCGTTTCCTCCAGTATTTATCTCTGCTTCCTCTTTACCTTGTCCCTGACTTCAGATACTGCCTTTACACAACTCTCTCTGGCTCTCACACAGGACATTGGCTATCCTCTGCCAGCTGACTACACCAGTCAGCGGACACTCCATGGACCTAACCAAGGGGGCCCTGTTTTGTGCTTCAAAAGATTCAGCTTAGGACACATATGACTGGAATCCTCTGTAAGGAGATACAAGGAAAGGCCTGAAATATTTTATGGATCTGCTAAGCAAAGTGACTTGAGCAAATCCTTGTTACGAGCTATATGAAAAGTAGAGAAAGTGTCAATTCAGAAAAGTATCCCGGGAGACTTCCAGGGTAAACAGTCTGTGGTCTGGTTGTGGTGCATGGAGTAGGCTTCTAGGTCAAGTAGCAGTCAATGAGCCAAAACAGGATGTTCTCTCGCAGAAAGGAAAGCTATAATTAAGTGTTATTCTACCCAAAAAGCGGAAACATTATGGGTTTTCTTTTTTAATATGTGCACACTCTCCCAATTTTTTTCCCGACATGATTAAAGGCCAAGTTGTAACTATTTTCCTATGATGCTGAAGGAAATGTCCTTTTTGGATCATTGATACCTCACAGCTGTCAGACTTCTACATACAGCTGTACCTTACTCTATCAATATTACTTATCTAACTACAGTATTTGTCTGCCTTCATCGATATACCCACGATTAAATCATTGTGTGTTCTTTCAAGTCTCTTTTCTAATTTTTTCATTATATTTGTTCATGTTTTTGTGCGCTTGGTACATGAATTTTGCTCAAAATCAACAATGTTTTTAACTTTTTTTCTGAGACTTTGTTGGTGCAAAAAGCAACATTGTTAGGACTGGCGGAACGCACCAAGACAGATGATAAAGGTGCGTTCGCAGTCCGGGGTCCACCGTGCAGGTGAGAACCTGCTGCTAGCAATTTGCAGACAATATGGCGGTACACTAAAGTATACACGCGTGGGTTAAACCTCACCCAGCGTGAAGAAAGCGATCCTGTTAATTCACAGGACCGCAGTACCGCACTAGTGCGCGATCAAGTGGTCAGCGGACTTAACCCCAGAAGGGATTGAAGCCCGATTAGACCCTTGCTGGCGTAACACCGCAACTGGGTGTGTAGAGAACCTTAAGAAATATATGTGCACAAGAGTGCGAGCGATGCCGCACTAACGGACGCCACTAACCACCCAGACTCGGGTATGGAAAGCGCAAGGCAGGCGCACGGCGCCGTACTGGCAGGCACAGCTACAGGACGCTGAGATGTGTGTTTAGTGCTGTAGGCTAAGTCGGGCGCTAGATAGCAGCCATACACCTTCCGCGAACAGACATTCAATAGGGTAGGGGTTTCCAAGGACGACTTGCACTCACAACATACACACATAAGCAATTGTCAGATAATACTAGCGCATGGCCGTGCGGTCATGCGCAGTTTATATAGCAGCAGCACAGGAAGAGGCCACAGCACCTTTGCCCTTCCAGGGCCTGCAAAGAGGACCAATGGAATGTGCTGCAGAGCCTGAGCACATGACCCTCGATCTCCAACGGGAGACCTTATGCTGGGCATGCTCAGTACATGCAGACAAGGACTTAGTCCCAGGGAAGTCCGCTCGCTGCTGACCAGCATTGACTTTAATGGCAGAGACTGGAGAAGCAGCAGTAACTCTCAGAACAGAGTGAGGATGAGCAAGACGCTGGGACCGACGTCTTTGCTGAGCAGACTCCACTGCGGCTGGACAAGAATGGGAGACCGCAGCGGAGGCGGCCCGAGATTCCCCCTGTGCAGAAGCGGGAACTCGACCCCTAACATTACCCCCCCTCCTAGGGCCCCCCCCCTCCTTGGGCCTCGCTACGTTCGAAGGCAGCAATGAGCTGCGGAGCCCGAATGTGCTCAGCAGGCTCCCAGGATCTATCCTCAGGGCCGTAACCCCTCCAGTCCACTAAATAAAATTTTTTGCCACGAACCACCTTGTACCCCAAGATCGCGTTCACCTCATAATCGTCCGTAGACGAACCCGACGTCTCAGTAGATGACTCAGAAAACCGGGACATGTAGACGGGCTTAAGGAGGGACACGTGAAAGGTGTCGGTGATACCCAGGCGTGGAGGAAGGGCCAGACGGTAAACCACAGGATTAACCTGTTCGAGGACCTTAAAAGGACCTAAGTAGCGAGGTGCAAACTTGGTGGACTCAACTCGCAGCCTGATGTTACGGGCGGAGAGCCACACTAAGTCGCCAGGAGCAAAGGTTGGAGCGGGGCGCCGATGTGCATCGGCGGAGGACCTCATTCTCTCCTTGGAAGCCTGAATAGCATCCTGAGTGCGATCCCAAATGTCCCGTGCCTCCACAGCCCAGTCTGCCACCCTGGAATCGGCGGAAGACACGGGCATGGGCACAGGTACCCTCGGATGCTGACCATAGTTAAGGAGGAATGGAGTCTGTCCAGTGGAATCAGCGACAGCATTGTTAAGAGCAAACTCCGCCCACGGTAGCAAAGATGCCCAGTCATCCTGCTTAGCAGAAACAAAATGTCGCAGATATGTGACCAAGGTCTGGTTGGCTCTCTCTACCAACCCATTCGTCTCGGGATGATAAGCCGAAGAGAGATTCAACTCGATACTGAGAAGACGACAAAGCTCTCTCCAGAACCGAGACGCAAACTGGGGACCTCGGTCACTGACAATTTTGTCTGGCATACCGTGAAGACGAAAGATGTGTTTGACAAACAACGCTGCCAAGGCCCGTGCAGAAGGTAACCGGGGAAGTGGCACCAAATGCACCATTTTAGAAAAATGGTCGGTGATAACCCAAATAATGGTACAGCCACGAGACTTGGGCAAACCCACAACAAAATCCATTCCGACCATCTCCCAGGGCCTGTCTGCCACCGGCAGAGGGTATAACAAACCAGCTGGCCGTTGTCGGGAAGACTTATTCTTGGCACAAGAGACACATGCCCGAACGTAGTCTCCGACGTCACGAACCATATGTGGCCACCAGTACGTCCTCGCCAGTAGCTCAGAGGTCCTTTTAGCCCCAAAGTGTCCACCCACTCTGGACGAATGAGCCCAAGAGAGAACCTCCGGACGCAAATTGATGGGAACAAAAGTCTTGCCCGGGGGCACAGACTCCAGCGAAACCGGAGCTACAGTTCTCAGACTCTCCGAAGGGACAATGAGCCGAGGCTCGTCCTCCTCCTCCTCAGCTGACACGAAGGAGCGAGAGAGAGCGTCGGCACGAATGTTCTTCTCCCCGGCGAGATAATGTAGGGTAAAGTGGAACCGGGAGAAAAACAAGGACCATCTGGCCTGACGAGAATTCAGCCGCTGGGCTGTTTGTAAATAGACCAAATTCTTGTGATCCGTGAAAACCTGGAATGGGAATCGGGCACCCTCCAAGAGATGTCTCCACTCAGAAAAGGCCAACTTCATTGCCAACAACTCTCTATCCCCGATGGAGTAATTTCTCTCCGCTGGTGTGAAGGTCTTAGAGAAAAAGAAGCATGGATGCTTCCGACCCTGAGCATCCTTTTGATAGAGGACTGCTCCAGCACCAACGGATGAGGCATCCACTTCCAAAAGGAATGGCTTACCCACATCGGGACGATGTAAGATAGGAGCGCTGGCAAAATGGGTCTTTATAGAAGAGAAGGCCTTGGAGACCCCTTCGGACCACAATTTGGGATTCGCTCCCTTCTTGGTGAGGGATACCAAGGGAGCTACCAAAGTTGAAAAGTGGGGAATGAACTGGCGATAGTAATTTATGAACCCCATAAAGCGCTGCACCGCTTTAAGAGAATGGGGTTCCTGCCAGTCCATCACTGCCTGTAGTTTGGCAGGATCCATAGCCAATCCCTGGGCCGAGACAATATAGCCCAGGAAAGGCAAGGACTCCTGTTCAAACACACACTTCTCCAACTTTGCATACAAGGAATTTGCCCGTAAGAGTTCGAAGACTCTGCCAACATCTCTCCGGTGGGAGTCAATATCTGGAGAAAAGATGAGAATATCATCCAGATAGACTACGACCGAGGTAGAAAGCATATCCCGGAAGATATCGTTGACGAAGTCCTGAAAAACGGCTGGGGCATTACAGAGCCCGAAAGGCATCACCAGGTACTCATAGTGCCCATCCCTGGTATTGAAAGCCGTCTTCCACTCGTCCCCCTCACGGATACGAATCAGATTGTAGGCACCCCGCAGATCTAACTTGGTGAATATTTTAGCTCCCCTTAACCTGTCAAAGAGCTCCGATATCAGGGGCAACGGGTATTTATTCTTAATAGTGATAGCATTGAGACCCCTGTAATCGATGCAAGGAGGTAACTCTCCGTTCTTCTTCTGCACGAAGAAGAATCCCGCCCCTGCCGGAGACACTGACTTCCTTATAAATCCTCTTGCTAAATTCTCCTGAATGTATTGAGACATAGCCTCCATCTCAGGGAGAGAGAGGGGATATACCCTTCCCCTAGGAGGTTCAGCTCCCGGCAAGAGGTCGATAGGACAGTCGTAAGGGCGATGGGGCGGTAGAGTTTCAGCAGCCTTTTTAGAGAACACGTCTGCATAACACCAATAATACCTGGGAAGCGACGAGAGATCTGCGGGTACCTGGGTAGTGGAGACCTGTACACACTCACTCACACATCTGCCCAAACATGACTTACTCCAGCCCAATATTTTCCCTGAGGACCACTCAATATGTGGCGAGTGGAAACGGAGCCAGGGTATTCCCAGCAAAATCTCATCCATTCCCTCAGGAAGGACAAGAAGGGAAATAATCTCCTGGTGGGAAGGAGACATGGACAGCGATAACGGGACTGTCTGGTGCGTGATTTGCAGTGGGAGTGTTGCCCCATTCACAACTCTAACCGTTATTGGTTTGGCGAGCATGACCAGTGGTATAGCATGACGTGTAGCAAAAGCAGAGGACATGAAACTTCCCTCTGCTCCTGAATCCACACAAAGGTCGACTGTAAGAGTGGAGGAGCCTAACAGGATTGTCCCTTTAAAGGACAGTTTGGAGGAGAATGCTGCTGTGTCTAGTGAACCTCCCCCAATGGCCACTAGACGCGATCGTTTCCCGACCGCCGCGGACATTTATTGGCGTAATGTCCATGTTGTCGACAGTTATTACAAACTACGGGTACTCGAGCGGCTAGAGATTTAGGTCCCGCTCGAGAAACCTCCATGGCCTCATGAGAATCTGACGCCAAGACAGGAGATTCCAGAGGTCTGGCGAAAGTTGGAGCCAGCTGAAACCTCTGCCTACACTTGGTCCGCTCCAACCTCCGCTCGCGAAAACGGAGGTCGATGCGGGTAGACACGGAAATAAGTTCCTCCAGTGTGGCCGGTATCTCCCTAGTGGCCAAGGCGTCTTTCACGTGGTCTGCCAGTCCCCTCCAGAACACCGGAATAAGAACTTTGTCTGGCCACTCTAACTCTGAAGCTAGAGTCCGGAACTGAATGGCAAACTGGCTGACCACGGAGGTACCCTGTGTAATGGACAACAATTGGAGTGCGGTGTCGTGGGTAACCCGAGGCCCTAAAAAGACCTGCTTCAGAGTGTCCAAGAAGAGAGGAGCACTCTGTACCACACGATCATCTCGCTCCCAGAGTGGCGTTGCCCACTCCAACGCCCTGCCCGACAAGAGAGATACGATAAATCCCACTCTCGCCCGCTCCGTAGGAAAACGTGACGCCAGGAGCTCAAGATGTATAGAGCACTGACTCACGAATCCACGACAATGTTTGCTGTCGCCAGCAAACTTGTCAGGTAGTGGGAGACGGGATAAAGTCGGAGCAGGGGTGGCAGTGGACAAACTGGCTGCGGCTACACTTGCAGCCTGCACAGCTACAGCAGTGACATCCACAGCTGAGGTTGTACGCTCAAGAGCCGCCAACCTTCCCTCCAGCTGCTGGATGTACCGCTGTAAACGCTGGTCGTCCGCCATTTTTACTAGCCAGACCCTGGCGCTAGTATTCTGTTAGGACTGGCGGAACGCACCAAGACAGATGATAAAGGTGCGTTCGCAGTCCGGGGTCCACCGTGCAGGTGAGAACCTGCTGCTAGCAATTTGCAGACAATATGGCGGTACACTAAAGTATACACGCGTGGGTTAAACCTCACCCAGCGTGAAGAAAGCGATCCTGTTAATTCACAGGACCGCAGTACCGCACTAGTGCGCGAGCAAGTGGTCAGCGGACTTAACCCCAGAAGGGATTGAAGCCCGATTAGACCCTTGCTGGCGTAACACCGCAACTGGGTGTGTAGAGAACCTTAAGAAATATATGTGCACAAGAGTGCGAGCGATGCCGCACTAACGGACGCCACTAACCACCCAGACTCGGGTATGGAAAGCGCAAGGCAGGCGCACGGCGCCGTACTGGCAGGCACAGCTACAGGACGCTGAGATGTGTGTTTAGTGCTGTAGGCTAAGTCGGGCGCTAGATAGCAGCCATACACCTTCCGCGAACAGACATTCAATAGGGTAGGGGTTTCCAAGGACGACTTGCACTCACAACATACACACATAAGCAATTGTCAGATAATACTAGCGCATGGCCGTGCGGTTATGCGCAGTTTATATAGCAGCAGCACAGGAAGAGGCCACAGCACCTTTGCCCTTCCAGGGCCTGCAAAGAGGACCAATGGAATGTGCTGCAGAGCCTGAGCACATGACCCTCGATCTCCAACGGGAGACCTTATGCTGGGCATGCTCAGTACGTGCAGACAAGGACTTAGTCCCAGGGAAGTCCGCTCGCTGCTGACCAGCATTGACTTTAATGGCAGAGACTGGAGAAGCAGCAGTAACTCTCAGAACAGAGTGAGGATGAGCAAGACGCTGGGACCGACGTCTTTGCTGAGCAGACTCCACTGCGGCTGGACAAGAATGGGAGACCGCAGCGGAGGCGGCCCGAGTTTCCCCCTGTGCAGAAGCGGGAACTCGACCCCTAACAAACATTTTCCCCTAAAAAAATGTAGCAAAATTTGTGCAAAAAATTCAGATAAGGACAACTTCAGACGTCTGTGATAATTGGTCTGATGTTGGATCAGAATGTATGAACTGGCTATACATCCCCTGACCCGAAAGTGACAGCTTCATAGAAATATATAAAATTCTCATGCTCGGGGTAAGGAGACGCATGGCCAGTCAGTGAATTCGGATCCAAAATCGAAGGAGCCCTAAATTGAC
Source organism: Ranitomeya imitator (assembly GCF_032444005.1). Lineage (NCBI taxonomy): Eukaryota > Metazoa > Chordata > Amphibia > Anura > Dendrobatidae > Ranitomeya > Ranitomeya imitator. The sequence continues at coordinate 128,288,150 of NC_091290.1, forward strand.
TGGAGGACACAAATTTTGTGACTTTAAAAAGTTTTAATTGATGAAGCTGAAAATATCACAATGACAAATATAAAAATAAAGCAAAACAGCAAAACCATATAAAATAAACTTTAAAAAGGTGAAAACCAAAAATAAAAGGCACAAATGAAAAAGAATAAAATCTAGACCAAAAAAATAAGAAGCAGATGCGATAATGAACCAAGTCCTACAGAACACATCGTAATGATATTCTATGTCATTGTGCCGCAGAGTATCTTGTATCACTAAAAATTATTGTTCTCTTTTTGTTGTGTATGTGTTTCTTTTGCCTGTAATGAAACACATAATACTCAATATATATTCCACAGATAGCACTTCACTTCACAGACAGATTCTCCATTTGATGGTGTTTGAAAGATGCAGAATAGGACACATATGACAAGAATCCCTCTGTAAGACAAAACAAGAAAATATTCCTTTATTTCTGCATGAGCAAAAGTAACCCATTATTCCCATCAGTGACCTATCTCCGCAGTTTGTGGACTCTCTTCCCGTTAGAAAAAAATATATATTGCACATGGTGGAAGAAAGAAAATGCCGTGCCGAAATGAAACTTCTCGGGGGATGCAGAGCAGAAGAGACGAGGGGTCACCGCTCGATCGCATTAATCTTGAGTAAGCTGACATAATGATATAATTTTCAATATTCTCAGACACTTTAAGGAAAGTATTTCCAGGCTTCTCAAACATTAGTTGTGAGGCATGACTATATAAATAGACTGAGCAGCTCGGAGAAGTTCACAGGGCTCAGGATCTTCATATTGTGTTATGAATAGAACTGCAGGGAATGAAATCTTTGTATTTTTTCATTAACATTTATTAGGTTTGTTTCTTCGGGATATGTCAGTGGTGTGGGTAGTGCGTATGTGCCATACTTCATGATGATAGTAATGTATTTACATCTACTACATCTATTAGAGAAGAGTGAATCAATTTGTAAAGTGTCAAATTCATTAAAAATTTTCAGAAAATCTCAAGTTTGCCAGAATATGAAAGTTTTGGGTTTCGTTTTGAGCACATTCAGCAAAATGTCAGATTCTATATACAGTTAGGAAAAGTTTAAAAATCATCTTCATTCTACGGTTCTTCTGGCATTGATTTAGCCTCATAGGTCATCATGAATCTCAGTGCCAGAGGTTCTGGTGAGTGGTACATTACTTGCTATCTCCGGTGGTGAGCGATCCGTCACTTGCTACCTCCATTCTCTCTACATACCCTAAGAGAAAACATTGAAAAAGTTAGTTATTCCAACACAGAAACAGATACCTGTTCTTTTTTTTTTAAAGCAGTATATATGACTCTTTGTCCACAGCTCTATTTTGGGTAATTTCAGAAGCCCAGTTTTTGGAATGAGTTGGAATCTCAGCAGTTGGACTCCAGGCGAACCGCAAATTTTACCTATTTTTCTGATAGGTGACAATTTAGCAATGTAAGAGTAACCCTTTAAGTTTTATATTAATCAATAAAAATTACAGTATTTTCTAGGCTAAATTTTTCATTTTTAACCCATAATTATTCTATTATCTAGATTCATTGTAACTTTTGTCAAATCTATGACTCACTAAGAATAATAATATATATAAGAACATATCAGTCTTGTCAAAACTGAAATTCTAATCAAGTAATATCACATGTATAATACAGAATATGACATTTCGAATAATATAATGCTTCATCATTAGATTCTAGGAAAGACCAACCAGCTTGTGCCCTGCATAAAACATTAGATTGTCCAGACTGGATGACTAAAAATACCTGTATAGCCTGAGATTTCAGATTAGGCATCAGGAGACAAACTTTCTTATAAAATGATCTGTATATAAAATTTAGAAACTTTATCAAATCTTCATGAAACTTTTGGCAGCCAGTAGTTTTTCATGTCTAGACAGCGGACCTAATCTTTAGGGGAAGTTGATGGTCAAGCATTTTATGTCTTTATGTAATGAGGTGTCATGTCAGTGAATTGAGTAGCTAGAACAATTTTGAAAACAGTCTTCTGGAGACAACTTTAGATGACTGAATATTCCAAAATTTCTTCACTCGAAATTGCTTACAAATAGTGATGAGTGAACCCATTGATGTTCAGGTTCAGCGAGTTCAGCCGAAAAATCTTAAAAAAAGTTTGATTTGGGTACTAGAACAGTGCCCAAACCCGGACCTCCTTCACATGAATGGGGGACCCAAACATCCAGTGTTTGTCATGTTATCATGTGCATGACAGCACGAGAAATGCTGCCTCTGATCGGTGGTAAGATCATTACCACCAGTCCGTGTCGGATGATAGCGTGAGTCCACAGCTGTGACAGAGGGAAAAAGTTTACCTCTGGTCACAAACATCAGCTGATGGGACTATTACTCCCATTGGCCTATGCCTGCTGTCGCTGATAACCGCAAGAGAAGACATTGGCTGATGGGAGTACTTATCAGCCAGGACTTGTGCTATAAATAAATATATGAAGAAGAAATTGTGTGGTTCCTCTGCATTTTTGATAACCAGCAAGGCAAAACTGATAGCTGCGGGCTGCAACCCTTAGCTGTCAGCTTTACCATGGTTGGCTATCAAGAATTGAAGGGTCCCATGTAGTGATGGGCGAGAGCTAAAATGCTCGGGTGCTCATTGCTCGGGTTCAGCAAATTGGAAAACTTGCCTCCAGGATTTTACCCACAGTAGAGGTTAAGCTTACTGGCCTATAATTACCGAGTTCAGTTTTTGTCCCCTTTTTGAATATTGGCACCACATTTGCTATACGCCAGTCCTGTGGTACAGATCCTGTTATTATGGAGTCTTTAAAGATTAAAAATAATGGTCTATCAATGACTGTACTTAATTCCTGCAGTACTCGAGGGTGTATCCCATCCAGGCCCGGAGATTTGCCAATTTTACTGATTTTTAGACGCCGCCGCACTTCCTGCTGGGTTAAGCAGGTGGCATTTAATTGGGAATTTTTAATACTAGTCATTTTGTCTGCCATGGGATTTTCTTTTGTAAATACTGATGAAAAAAAGTCATTTAGCATATTGGCTTTTTCCTCATCCTCATCCACCATTTCACCCAGACTATTTTTAAGGGGGCCAACACTATAATTTTTTAGTTTCTTACTATTTATGTAGTTAAAGAATATTTTTGGATTATTTTTACTCTCTCTGGCAATGAGTCTCTCTGTCTCAATCTTTGCTGCCTTGATTTGCTTTTTACAGAATTTATTTAATTTTTTGTATTTATTTAATGCCTCCTCACTACCTACTTCCTTTAATTCTCTAAATGCTTTCTTTTTGTCACTTATTGCGCCCCTTACAGCTCTATTTAGCCATATTGGTTTCCTCCTATTTCTAGTATGTTTATTCCCATACGGTATATACTGTGCACAGGTCCTATCCAGGATGCTAATAAACGTCTCAGGATAGGACAAACCTTTATGACTGATGGCCTGAGGCTTTTTTACAGGGACCCTATCACGCCCCAGCCCCCACAAGTTACCACCGTGCCTCCTGGGTATAAGGTCAGGCAGCCAACATGGAATTAACTGTCCTGCCAGTCTCTGAAGTAAAGCGTAGAGATCCTTACTCCCTCAGTGTCCTGGCTACTGGAATCCTGCACCTCAGAAAGGAGGCAGCCATTTACAGGGCAGAACTCCTTCTAGTTTCCTCTCCTTTTGCTACGACTTAGTTTCTCACTCACTACAAGACAATTCCCTTCTTATGTCTCTTTCTTAGGATGCTGCTGCACATGGGGCAGGCGCAGCTCCATGAACCCTCGTCCTTCCCAGACCGCAGTCTGCATCTGGCTCCCTCTCCCTCCAGCCAGCTTCTCTCTCTTCCTATACAGACCACCAGTTTTACCTAATTGTGTGGAGTGCCCTAATAAATAGAAGCATGGCTCCCCCTGGTGGCCTGGAGTGTGAAGTATGTTGTGTGGTTTGTGATACCTGGTAAAGTGATCTCCTTTATTGCCATCAGATGTAACATCACTCCCCCTGGTGGAAGAATGACATTACTGCAATGACCAGGACCCTTGGGCGCTGCATAATGACACTGATACCTTGAATAGGGAGTAATGAAGCTGACAATAAGGGAACAGAATAATTACACACTGATTTTTGGGATATATGATAATGACACTGAAGCTTGGGGTTCTCCTTTTTCTGGCTGGATGTTGAGCTAGGTCTCATCATTAGTGTTGAGCATTCCGATACCGCAAGTATCGGGTATCGGCCGATATTTGCGGTATCGGAATTCCGATACCGAATTCCGATACTTCCCGCGTATCGGATACCGGAATCGGAAGTTCCCAGAATTCAAACTGAACGCAGCAGCCAATGAGGAATGATTGGAAGTGTGGGCACATCCTGTTTAGCATGGTGGGCATGTAAGTACTGGCAAGGCTTGGATTGGCTGCTGAAATGATGTCACTCTGCACTATAAAAAACGCTGCCGCCATTTTGCGCTCACTCTGCTGTGATTTCAGTTAGGGACAGGACGCTGTGTTCTAACTGAGGGCCAGTCGAGCTAGCTAATTGCTTTATTTTCCTTTCCAAAGGCTAATTTAGCAAAACGCTGTGTGTTCTTCACTGTTCACCTTGCTCTTGCCTTGCAGCGCTGTTTTAACAGCGTTCTGCAAGGTCTCTGTGTGTGTGTGTGTGTGTGTGCAGCTCACTCTGTAGTCTGTGTGCAGCCATATACCCGGTTGTATTCAGCTCAGGGGGGGTTCACACTGCCTCACACAGTTGTCCTTTTTTGCTCTTAGTGCAGCCTGCTGCACATTTTTTCTCAAATTTCCTATTAGTGTTTTTCCACCAGTCTCCAGCTCTATTGTGGAAAAACACTACATAGGATAACCTAGAGGGGGTTTTTTGGGCCTTGCAGCGCCGTTTACGGCTGTCTGCACGGTCTCCGTGTGAGCCCAGCTCGCCCTGTAGTCTGTGTGCAGCCATAGCCGGTTGGATTCAGCTCAGGGTTCGTTACTGGCTCATACCTTGAGAAAAATTTTACTTTTTTTCAAATAGTGCAGCCTGTTTAAAATTTGAAAAAAAAAAATTCCTATTAGTGTCTTTCCACTCGTATCCAGCTAAATAGTGGAAAAACACTATATAGGATAACCTAGAGGAGGGTTTTTTGGCCTTGCAGCGCCGTTTACGGCTGTCTGCACGGTCTCCGTGTGAGCCCAGCTCGCCCTGTAGTCTGTGTGCAGCCATAGCCGGTTGGATTCAGCTCAGGGTTCGTTACTGCCTCATACCTTGAGAAAAATTTTACTTTTTTTCAAACAGTGCAGCCTGTTTAAAATTTGAAAAAAAAAATTCCTATTAGTGTCTTTCCACTCGTATCCAGCTAAATAGTGGAAAAACACTATATAGGATAACCTAGAGGAGGTTTTTTTGGCCTTGCAGCGCCGTTTACGGCTGTCTGCACGGTCTCCGTGTGAGCCCAGCTCGCCCTGTAGTCTGTGTGCAGCCATAGCCAGTTGGATTCAGCTCAGGGTTCGTTACTGCCTCATACCTTGAGAAAAATTTTACTTTTTTTCAAATAGTGCAGCCTGTTTAAAATTTGAAAAAAAAAATTCCTATTAGTGTCTTTCCACTCGTATCCAGCTAAATAGTGGAAAAACACTATATAGGATAACCGAGAGGAGGGTTTTTTGGCCTTGCAGCGCCGTTTACGGCTGTCTGCACGGTCTCCGTGTGATTTAAACTAGCTCTGTAGCCCGATCTGCACCAAAAAAAAAGTTAAGTTCACCAAACACAACTTAACACTTGTGTAGGCCACATTTGAAAAATAATAAAGTTTAGTCCACAATTTACAACATTAGTGTTTCTTACACCTGTTAGGAGGAGCATTTCAGGAATAAGCACACTAAGGCCTTAGTACTTTTCTGCTTATCTTTATCTGTCAACCAAGATGAAGAGGGCAGGGAGTAAGGCACGTGGGCGTGGGCGCGGAGCAGGGAGAGGAGCAGGGAGAGGACGTGGTGATTCTGTGCCTGCTGCGGGCGCCGGTGACTCGTCGTCACTCAGTTTCAGCAGGGAACAGTCCTTCATGCGCAGCTTTGTCGGAGAGCGCCGTGCACCGCTGCTACGTGAAGACCAAATTGAAGCCGTTGTCGGGTGGATGGCAGCTAACGCCTCGGCATCGACTTCAGTTAGTGCCACATCCTCTCAGGCACAGAGCACTGGAGAGCAGCCATCTGTCTCTTCACCACCTGCCAAATTGGCCAGGCAGTCAGAGAGCCCAGGACAGGAGCCGTCTCTACTTCTGTTCTCTGAATCTCTTGGCTTGGAAACAGGGGGCCAGCCAAGCAGCATTGGAGAAATGGAAGAAGAGGCAGTGTGCAGTGATGCCCAAAAGCTTTATCTCTCTGACTCTGAAGAGGCAGGTGGGCCAGTGCCTCCGGTGACCACAGCACAGTACGCATCTGATGATGAAACTCAGGTGCCGCTTTCTGATGCGTACTGTGCTGCCGAGACTACCCAGGAGGAGCAGTTGGTGGCAGAGGGTAGTGGAGATGATGAGGTCCTTGACCCATCGTGGCGTGAGGAACAGGAAGGTGGTGGGAGCAGCTCTGAGGAAGAGCTTCCCCTTACGGGCCAAAGAGGGAGAGGGAGGGGGAAGACTGCTGAGCCTGTAGCCTCCACTTTGGCACCCGTTAGGAGCCTGTCTTTTTCCAAAGCCAAAAAGGGCGCTCCCAAGACTTGCAGTGCCTGGTCCTTTTTTGACACAGTTGCAGATGACATTTGTTTTGTCAAATGCAAGCTGTGTCATCAGAAAGTAAAAAGAGGTAAAAGCGTCAGCAACCTCAATACCACAAATATGTGGAAACATGTGCGGAACAGGCACGCGGTGGAGTTACAGAAACACAGTGAAGACGTAGGCCAACCAACAGCGGCAGCTACCACCTCTTCATCTCGTGTTGCCTCTTCCTCCACTGTTGTCCACCTTCCCAGTCATCCTCACACTCCCAGTCTACTCTACAGCCATCGGTAGTCCAGGCATGGGAGAAAAGGCGGGCATTCTCGGCCAACCACCCCCGAGGACAGGCTCTGAATGCAGGCATTGCCAAACTGTTGTCCCTGGAAATGCTCTCGTTCAGGCTGGTGGAGACTGACAGCTTCCGTGACTTGATGGCATTGGCAGTCCCACAGTACAAGGTGCCCAGCCACTTTTACTTCAGCAGGCAGGCTGTCCCTGCCCTGCACAGGCATGTTGAGGCAAACATAAAACATGCGCTACTGAACGCCGTCAGTAGCAAGGTCCACCTCACCACCGATGCGTGGACCAGTCAGCATGGACAGGGGCGATATGTTTCCCTCACTGCCCATTGGGTTAATGTTGTTGAGCCAGGTACAGATCGTGCGAGTGGCGCAGGACGTGTCCTGCCCACTCCAAGGATTGCAGGAATCCAGTCTGTACGCATCGACTCCTCCTCTTACACCAGTTCCTCTGATTCCTCTCTGCAGGATCCGTCACAGTCCACCTCCACATGGACCCGTGAACGTTTACCTATGACCGACATGAGCACAGCCGTGGCCAAACGTCAGCAGGCCGTCTTGAAACTAGTTTCATTGGGGCATCGAAGCCACACAGCGCAGGAGCTCTGGAATGCCATCAAGCAGGAGAGCGATGTGTGGTTACTGCCAGCGAATCTCCAGCCAGGCATGGTAGTGTGTGACAATGGCCGAAATCTGGTGGCAGCTTTGGCCCTTGGCAACCTCACTCACATCCCATGTCTGGCACATGTGCTCAATTTGGTTGTGCAGAGTTTTCTGAGGGACTATCCGGATCTTGATGCCCTGCTGCACAATGTCCGCCTAGAGTGTGCTCACTTGCGGCGTTCCAGCTTGGCCAGATCCCTCATTGCTGCTCTGCAGCGCCGATTCCGCCTTCCGGAACACCGCATCATATGTGACCTACCTACCCGGTGGAATTCCACGTTACATATGTTGGAGCGGTTGTGTGAGCAGCAGCAAGCAGTTATGGAGTACCAGCTGCATCAGGCGCAAAGAAGTTGCAGTCAGCGCCGATCAGACTTCACAACCACAGAGTGGGCCACTATGAAGGACGTCTGCCAGGTTTTGCGTCCTTTTGATTATTCCACGCGGATGGCAAGTGCAGATGATGCACTAGTCAGCATGACTGTCCCCCTTATCTGCCTACTTCAGCAAACTTTGCAAGGGTTAAGGGATGATGTGGTGGAAGAGGTGGAGGATGAGGAGTCACCTTTTCCATCAGCTTCTGGAGAGTCAGCGCCACGTGGTTCCTCACAAAGGGGTACGCAGGGGCCAATTTGTGAGGAGGATGAGGAGGAGTCAATGGAGGAGGAAGAGCTCCGTCCAGAGGAGGGAGCGACACAATTGTCCAGTGGTCAGTGTGTACAGCGAGGGTGGGGTGATGACGAGCGGGCAGAGATCATGTCTCAAGCAGGGGACAGCGTTTCTGGGCCAGTTGGCACTCTGCAGCACATGGTGGATTTCATGCTGCAGTGCCTGAGAAACGACCGCCGCATCGACCACATTCTCAACATGCCTGATTATTGGGTGTTCACCCTCCTCGATCCTCGCTACCGGGACAACGTCCAAAACCTCATCCCTGCGTTGACCCGGGAGCGTAAATTGCGGGAGTACCACGACACACTGGTGAATTCCATCATCTTCTCCTGTCCAACTGAGAGGAGTGCTGCTAGTGCTTTACAAAGCAGCTCAGTGTGTCGAGGCAGTGGGGGAGGCTCTGCCCAAAGAGGGAGCAGAAGCAGTGCCTCTGCCCAAGGCAAGCCCAGCATGGCACAACTCTGGCACACTTTTGTGTGCCCGCCCCAAATGTCTACACCATCACCGGCGGCTCCAGTCAGCAGGAGGCAACGGTTCCGTCAGATGGTGACAGACTACATGGCTTGCCCTCTTACTGTACTCCCAGACGGCTCTTCCCCGTTCAAGTTTTGGGTCTCTAAGCTGGATACATGGCCAGAGCTAAGCCAGTATGCATTGGAGGTGCTGGCTTGCCCTGCGGCTAGTGTCTTATCGGAACGTGTCTTTAGTGCCGCAGGTGGTGTACTAACAGACCGTCGCATGCGACTATCCTCCGATAACGTTGACCGGCTTACTTTCCTGAAAATGAACCAGGCCTGGATCTCGCAGGAATTTGCCACTCCTCTGCCTGATTAAGTAATTGGGTGTCATCCAGGTCTCCTGCTGTGTTCATCTTTCTACCACCTGAACTGCTACTCCTGGGCTCCAACACCGCCAGTTGCGGCTCAGAAGTGCAGGCTGCACAGTAAAAACATACGACCCAGTGTTATTGGGTTTCAGTAACGTCAGCTGATCCCCAGCTGTGTAGCCGGCAATGTGTCCTGCGACCGCCACGCTGGCACAACAACCTAAATGTAAGGGAACCTGTCCCCCCCCCCCCCCCCCCCGTCGTTTGTTACTGAAAGAGCCATCTTGTGCAGCAGTAATGCTGCACAAGGAAAAGGTAGCTCTTTTTTTTTAGCTCTTTGCACACGCAGAACTTAACACTTATAAAATGTGTTCACTGATACCGTTATACCGTCCCGGAGCTGGGACTTTCCTTCGTAATGTGACGCAGCACAGCCGTCATTCCTACCCCCTTGGTGCCATGCGCTGCCTCTTCAGCGTTGTTTTAAGCTGTCACGGAGCCTGCGCTGTTCTGTTATCCCTTGGGCATGCCCTATTTGCGCTGCCTGTCTTCTGACATAATTTGGTGTCAGGCTGGCTGCGCCTGTGCGGCCGCGCTGCCCGAGATCCCGCCTCGCAGTGTCTTCTGATTGAGTCACACTGCGGGCCTGGGATCCATGGGCATGCGCAGTGCATATCTTCCCTTCGGGCTCTCGCTCATTTCCCTCCGCCTTCTTTAGACTGTGCGCCGTCAGCTGATCCCTAGCATGCCACGGCCGTGACACCGCACAGTCTGAAGAAGAGGGAAGGAGGGGAGTGAGAGTCGAGGTTATGCACTGTGCATGCCCATGGTTCCAAGGCCCGCAGTGGGATTACGTTAGACGAGACTGCGAGGTGGGATCTGGAGCAGCATGGACGCACAGGCACTGACAGCCTGACACCAAATTATGTCAGAAGACAGGCAGCGCTAATTGGGCATGGCCAAGGGCTAACAGAACAGCGCAGGCTCCGTGACAGCTTAAAACAACGCTGAGGAGGCAGCGCACGGCATCAAGGGGATAGGAATGACAGCTGTGCTGTGTCCCATTACGAAGGAAATTCGCACCTCCGGAACGGTTTAACGGTATAAAGGGACACATTTTTAGTGTTTACTTCGGTGTTTGCAAGGAGCATAATTAAAAGAGCAACCTTTTCCTTTTGCATCCTTAGTGCTGCACAAGATGGCTCTTTCAGCTACAAACATCTTGGGGGGGGGGTTAAAGGTTTCCTTTCAACTTGCTCCAATCAGGCTTCGGCCTACACTCTGTTCCTCTGCTCCTCCTGCTGTCCCTGGGCTCTAACACCGCCAGTTGGTGCCTGGAAGTGCTGTGTGCACAGTCAACAGTCGCTCCTCTGTTATTGGGGTTCAGTAACGTCAGCTGATCCCCAGCTGTGTGTGCGGCAATACCTCCAATCTGCTCCTCCTGCTGTCCCTGGGCTCTAACACCGCCAGTTGGTGCCTGGAAGTGCTGTGTGTACAGTCAACAGTCGCTCCTCTGTTATTGGGGTTCAGTAACGTCAGCTGATCCCCAGCTGTGTGTGCGGCAATACCTCCAATCTGCTCCTCCTGCTGTCCCTGGGCTCTAACACCGCCAGTTGGTGCCTGGAAGTGCTGTGTGCACAGTCAACAGTCGCTCCTCTGTTATTGGGGTTCAGTAACGTCAGCTGATCCCCAGCTGTGTGTGCGGCAATACCTCCAATCTGCTCCTCCTGCTGTCCCTGGGCTCTAACACCGCCAGTTGGTGCCTGGAAGTGCTGTGTGCACAGTCAACAGTCGCTCCTCTGTTATTGAGGTTCAGTAACGTCAGCTGATCCCCAGCTGTGTGTGCGGCAATACCTCCAATCTGCTCCTCCTGCTGTCCCTGGGCTCTAACACCGCCAGTTGGTGCCTGGAAGTGCTGTGTGCACAGTCAACAGTCGCTTCTCTGTTATTGGGGTTCAGTAACGTCAGCTGATCCCCAGCTGTGTATCCGGCAACGTGTCATGCGACCGCCACGCTGGCACACCTAAAATGTAAGGGGACCTGTCCCCCCCCCCTAGGCGTTTGTTACTGAAAGAGCCACCATGTGCAGCACTAATACTGCACAAGGGAAAGGTCGCTCTTGAAATTATGCTCTTTGCAAACGCTGAACTACACACTCATGTAATGTGTCCCCTCACACCGTCCAACCGTCCCGGAGGTGGGACTTTCCTTTGTAATGTGACGCAGCACAGCCGTCATTGCTACCCCCTTGGCACCGTGCGCTGCATCCTTAGCGTTGTTTGATTCCGTCATGGACCCTGCGCTGTTATGTTATCCCTTGGCCATGCACAGTTTGCGCTGCCCGTCCTCTGACATCATTTGTTGTCGTCCTGGCTGCGCCTGTGCGTCCACGCTGCCCGAAATCACACCTCGCAGTGTCGTCTAATGTGATCCCACAGTGGGCCTGGTATCCATGGCCATGCGCAGTGCATATACTAGCCTCTCACTCCCCTTCTTCACGCTTCTTCAGACTAGGCAGCGTCAGCTGATCCCTAATAGCATGCCACGGCCGTGACGCCGCACAGTCTGAAGAAGCAGGAAGGAGGTGAGTGAGAGGCGATGATATGCACTGCGCATGCCCATGGATCCCTGGCCCGCAGTGGGACTACATTAGATGACACTGCAAGGTTTGATCTCGGGCAGCTTGGACGCACAGGCACTGCCAGCCTGACACCTACATGATGTCAGAAGACGGGCACCGCTAACTGTGCATGGCCAAGGGATAACATTACAGCGCGGGCTCCGTGACAGAACCAAACAACGTTGAGGAGGTGGCACCCGGCACCAAGGGGGTTGGAATGACGGCTGTGCTGTGTCACATTACAAAGGAAAGTCCCACTTCCGGGATGGTTTGACGGTGTAAGGGGACACATTATATGAGTGTGTACTTCAGCGTTTGCAAGGAGCATAATTTTCGGAGCCACCATTTTCCATGTGCAGTATTACTGCTGTACAAGATGGCTCTTTCAGCAACAAATGCCTGGGGGGGGGGTTAAAGGTTCCCTTTCAACTTGCTCCACTGCAGGCTTCGGCCTACACTCTGCTCCTCTTTGATTCCCTGGGTATCAACACTGTCAGTTGCCACCTGGAAGTGTTGTCTACACAGAAAAAACACTAGGTGATGTGTCAGTGGGGTTCAGCACCGCCAGCTGTTCCCCTGCTGTGTAGTCGGCAACGTGTCCAGCACAAGCCACGCTGCCACAACAGAACAAAAGCTGCCACCAGTGCAGGCTTCGGCCTACACTCTGCTCCTCTCCTCCTCCTGCTGACCCTGGGCTCAAACACCGCTAGTTTTTGCCCGGAAGTGCTAGCTGCACAGAGAAAAACACCAGCCAGTGTTAGTGGGGTTCAGCAACGCCAGCTGTTCCCCTGCTGTGTAGCCGGCAACGTGACCTGCAAACGCCACGCAGGCACATGAACTGAAATTAAAGGGAACCTGGCCCCACCCCCCCAGGTGTTTCTATGTATAACAGCCACCTAGTACAGCAGTACTGCTGCATTTGTACAAGGTGGCTGACTTTTTCTCCTTGCCCACGTGGAACTCAACACGTACAAAATGTGTCTCATTGAGACCATTCCACTGTCCCTGAGGTGTGACTTTCCTTTCTAGTGATACGCAGCACCCCCCTTGGTAGCGTTTCCCGTCTTTTGTCATCATGGTTAGCTGGCTGCGCCTGTGAATCCGCCCTGCTAGAAACAACGCCCCTCGTTGTCATATTTATTTTGTCAGCGAGGGTGTGGTTTATGGGCACGAGCAGTGCATATGTTCGCCTGTCTTAACTCATCTCCTTCCGCCTTCTTCAGACTGTGCGGCCTCCTGGCCGTGGTAGGCGATAAGGGATCAGCTGAGGCCGCCCAGTCTGGAGCAGGTGTAAGGACATGTGTAAGCGGCAAACCTATTTACTGCACAAGGCCACGAATCCCAGCCACGCAGTGTGATTTTTTGAAAACACACTGTGGGTCTGGGATTCATGTCCATCGCTAACCGCAACGGCCGAAATGAAATGAGGTCAGAAGACAGGAAGCGCTCACAGCGCATGGCCAAGGGATCACAATAGCGCAGACTCCTGTACAGCAAATAACAACGCTCAGGAATCTGCGCCCAGTACCTAGGTGCAAATTTTGACACCTGTGCTTCGTCTCCTTAAAAAGACAAGTCACGCCTCCACAACTGTTTGACAGTATAATGGGCTAAATAGTGTACGTGTTTTATTCAGCGTGTGCAAGGAGCAAAATTAAATAGAGCAACCTTTGACTTGTGCATCATTAATGCTGTTCAAGGTGTGGCTCTTGTACCTTGCAACACCTGAGGGGGGGGTTAAAGGTAACCTTTGAAATTGGTTCAACTAGGCTTCGGCCTACACTCTGCTCCTCTACTCCTCCTGCTGACCCTGGGCTCAAACACCGCTAGTTTCTGCCCGGAACTGCTAGCTGCACAGAGAAAAACACCAGTCAATGTGTTAGTGGGGTTCAGCACCGCCAGCTGTTCCCCTGCTGTGTAGTTGGCATTGTGTCCAGCACAAGCCACGCTGGCACAACTGACCAAAAGCTGCCACCAGTGCAGGCTTCGGCCTACACTTTGCTCCTCTCCTCCTCCTGCTGACCCTGGACTCAAACAACGCCAGTTTCTGCCCGGACATGCTAGCTGCACAGAGAAAAACACCAGCCAATGTGTTAGTGGGGTTCAGCACCGCCAGCTGTTCCCCTGCTGTGTAGCTGGCAACGTGTCCTGCAAACGCCACGCAGGCACATGAACTGAAATTGAAGGGAGCCTGCCCCCCACCCCCCCAGGTGTTTCTATGTATAACAGCCACCTTGTACAGCAGTACTGCTGCATTTGTACAAGGTGGCTGACTTTTTCTCCTTGCACACGTGGAACTCAACAAGTACAAAATGTGTCTCATTACAGACCATTACAATGTCCCTGAGGTGTGACTTTCCTTTTTAATGACACGCAGCACCCCCATTGTTAGCGCTGCCCGTCTCCTGACATCATTGGTTGGCTGGCTGTGCCTGTGCGTCCCCCCTGCCCGACACAACGCCCCCCGTTGTCTCATATATTTTGACTGCGAGGGTGTGATTGATGGGCACGAGCAGTGCATATGTTCCCCTGTCTTCACTCCCCTCCTTCCGCCTTCTTCTGACTGTGCGGCCTCATGGCCGCGGCATGCGATAAGGGATCAGCTGAGGCCGCCCAGTCTGAAGCAGGTGTAAGGACATGTGTGAGCGGCGAACATATTTACTGCACAAGGCCACGAATCCCAGCACCGCAGTGTGACTTTAGGAAAAGCCACTGTGGGTCTGGGATTTATGGCCATCGTTAACCGCACCGGCCAACATGAAATGAGGTCATGAGACGGCCTGCACTAACAGGGTATTGCCAAGGGATAACACAAGAGCGCAGTTTCCTGTACTGCAAATAACAACGGTAAGGAATCTGCGCACAGCACCTAGGTGTAAATTTGTACACCTGTGCTGCGTCTCCTTAAAAAGACTAGTAGTCACGCCTCCACTACTGTTTGACAGTATAATGGGCTAAATAGTGTACGTGTTTAATTCAGCGTGTGCAAGGAGCAAAATGAAATAGAGCAACCTTTGACTTGTGCATCATTAATGCTGTTCAAGGTGTGGCTCTTGTACCTTGCAACACCTGAGGGGGGGGTTAAAGGTAACCTTTGAAATTGGTTCAACTAGGTTTCGGCCTACACTCTGCTCCTCTACTCCTCCTGCTGACCCTGGGCTCAAACACCGCTAGTTTTTGCCCGGAACTGCTAGCTGCACAGAGAAAAACACCAGTCAATGTGTTAGTGGGGTTCAGCAACGCCAGCTGTTCCCCTGCTGTGTAGTCGGCAACGTGTCCAGCACAAGCCACGCTGGCACAACCGACCAAAAGCTGCCACCAGTGCAGGCTTCGGCCTACACTCTGCTCCTCTCCTCCTCTTGCTGACCCCGGGCTCAAACAACGCCAGTTTCTGCCCGGACATGCTAGCTGCACAGAGAGAAACACCAGCCAATGTGTTAGTGGGGTTCAGCACCGCCAGCTGTTCCCCTGCTGTGTAGTCGGCATCGTGTCCAGCACAAGCCACGCTGGCACAACTGACCAAAAGCTGCCACCAGTGCAGGCTTCGGCCTACACTTTGCTCCTCTCCTCCTCCTGCTGACCCTGGGCTCAAACAACGCCAGTTTCTGCCCGGACATGCTAGCTGCACAGAGAAAAACACCAGCCAATGTGTTAGTGGGGTTCAGCACCGCCAGCTGTTCCCCTGCTGTGTAGCTGGCAACGTGTCCTGCAAACGCCACGCAGGCACATGAACTGAAATTGAAGGGAGCCTGCCCCCCACCCCCCCAGGTGTTTCTATGTATAACAGCCACCTTGTACAGCAGTACTGCTGCATTTGTACAAGGTGGCTGACTTTTTCTCCTTGCACACGTGGAACTCAACAAGTACAAAATGTGTCTCATTACAGACCATTACAATGTCCCTGAGGTGTGACTTTCCTTTTTAATGACACGCAGCACCCCCATTGTTAGCGCTGCCCGTCTCCTGACATCATTGGTTGGCTGGCTGTGCCTGTGCGTCCCCCCTGCCCGACACAACGCCCCCCGTTGTCTCATATATTTTGACTGCGAGGGTGTGATTGATGGGCACGAGCAGTGCATATGTTCCCCTGTCTTCACTCCCCTCCTTCCGCCTTCTTCTGACTGTGCGGCCTCATGGCCGCGGCATGCGATAAGGGATCAGCTGAGGCCGCCCAGTCTGAAGCAGGTGTAAGGACATGTGTGAGCGGCGAACATATTTACTGCACAAGGCCACGAATCCCAGCACCGCAGTGTGACTTTAGGAAAAGCCACTGTGGGTCTGGGATTTATGGCCATCGTTAACCGCACCGGCCAACATGAAATGAGGTCATGAGACGGCCTGCACTAACAGGGTATTGCCAAGGGATAACACAAGAGCGCAGTTTCCTGTACTGCAAATAACAACGGTAAGGAATCTGCGCACAGCACCTAGGTGTAAATTTGTACACCTGTGCTGCGTCTCCTTAAAAAGACTAGTAGTCACGCCTCCACTACTGTTTGACAGTATAATGGGCTAAATAGTGTACGTGTTTAATTCAGCGTGTGCAAGGAGCAAAATTAAATAGAGCAACCTTTGACTTGTGCATCATTAATGCTGTTCAAGGTGTGGCTCTTGTACCTTGCAACACCTGAGGGGGGGTTAAAGGTAACCTTTGAAATTGGTTCAACTAGGCTTCGGCCTACACTCTGCTCCTCTACTCCTCCTGCTGACCCTGGGCTCAAACACCGCTAGTTTTTGCCCGGAACTGCTAGCTGCACAGAGAAAAACACCAGTCAATGTGTTAGTGGGGTTCAGCAACACCAGCTGTTCCCCTGTTGTGTAGTCGGCAACGTGTCCAGCACAAGCCACGCAGGCACAACAGAACAAAAGCTGCCACCAGTGCAGGCTTCGGCCTACACTTTGCTCCTCTCCTCCTCCTGCTGACCCTGGGCTCAAACAACGCCAGTTTCTGCCCGGACATGCTAGCTGCACAGAGAAAAACACCAGCCAATGTGTTAGTGGGGTTCAGCACCGCCAGCTGTTCCCCCGCTGTGTAGCCGGCATCGTGTCCAGCACAAGCCACGCTGGCACAACTGACCAAAAGCTGCCACCAGTGCAGGCTTCGGCCTACACATTGCTCCTCTCCTCCTCCTGCTGACCCTGGGCTCTAACACCGCCAGTTTTTGCCCGGACATGCGAGCTGCACAAAGAAATACACCAGTCAATGTGTCAGTGGGGTTCAGCACCGCCAGCTGTTCCCCTGCTGTGTAGCTTGCAACGTGACCTGCAAACGCCACGCAGGCACATGAACTGAAATTGAAGGGAGCCTGCCCCCCACCCCCAGGTGTTTCTATGTAAAACAGCCATCTTGTACAGCAGTACTGCTGCATTTGTACAAGGTGGCTGACTTTTTCTCCTTGCCCACGTGGAACTCAACACGTACAAAATGTGTCTCATTGAGACCATTCCACTGTCCCTGAGGTGTGACTTTCCTTTCTAATGATACGCAGCACCACCCTTGTTAGCTCTGCCCGTCTTTTGACATCATTGGTTAGCTGGCTGCGCCTGTGCGTCTGCCCGGCTCGAAACAACGCCCCTCGGTGTCTTATATTGACTGCGAGGGTGTGATTGATGGGCACGAGCAGTGCATATCTTCACCTGTCTTAACTCATCTCCTTCCGCCTTCTTCAGACTGTGCAGCCTCATGGCCGCGGCATGCGAGAAGGGATCAGCAGAGGCCGCCCAGTCTGAAGCAGGTGTAAGGACGTGTGTGAGCGGCCAAAATATTTACTGCTCAAGGCCACGAATCACAGCACCGCAGTGTGATTTTATGAAAAGGCACTGTGGGTCTGGGATTTATGGCCATCGTTAACCGCACCGGCCAACATGAAATGAGGTCATAAGACGGGCAGCTCTAACAGGGCATTGCCAAGGGATAACACAAGAGCGCAGACTCCTGTACAGCAAATAACAACACTCAGGAAGCTGCGCCAAGCACCAAGGCGTTATTTGGGACACCTGTGCTGTGTCTCCTTAAAAAGCCAAGTCACGCATCCACTACAGTTTGACTGTAGAATGGGCTAAATTGTGTACGTCTTTCATTCAGCGTGTGCAAGTAGACAAATTAATAGAGCAACCTTTCACTTGTGCAGCATTAATACTGCACAAGGTGTGTCTCTTGTACTTTGTAACACCTGAGGGGGGGTTAAAGGTTTCCTTTGAAATTGGTTCAAATAGGCTTCGGCCTACACTCTGCTCCTCTCCTCCTCCTCCTGCTTCAACACGGGCTCTAACATCGCTAGTTTTTGACCACAAGTGCTAGCTGCACAGAGAAAAACACACGCCATTGTGTTAGTGGGGTTCAGCAACGCCAGCTGTTCCCCCACTGTGTAGCCGGCAAAGTGTCCTGCAAACGCAACGCAGACACAAAGCTGCCTCCAGTGCAGGCTTCGGCCTACACTCTGCTCCCCCTGCTTACCCTTAGCTCCAACACCGCTAGTTGGGGCTCTAGGAAGACAATCTTTAATAGGCAACGCATCTGGGTTCCAGCACCGCCAGCTGGTTCTCGGCAGTGTTCTTGTCACAGGTACTCCCTCGTGCCAAGCCTGGTTTCAGCACCGTCAGCTGTTTCCGGGTTGTGTCAAGCTCACTGAGACGCCTATGCTTGCCCCGTCGTGGTGCAGTCGGGTTAGCCAACTCCAGGGTGCCTCCAGTTTAGGAGCTTCCTATGTGGGCTGCGTGAACTGGTAGTCAAGGCTGGTTCTGTAGTGCCAGTAGGCCCAGCTCCCCCTGTAGGACTGTTGGGGTTCGGTAACTGCGGCTGCCTCGCGGCCTAGCTGTTCTCTCCTCTCCTGTGGGCCTTGGGGTCCACCACCTGGTTCCAGCACCGTCAGCTGGTTCCGGGCCGAGCCTTTGGCTTAGGTGCCTCCTCCTGGGTATCCGAGTTCCGCCAACGTCAGGCGGTCCTTGGTAGTGCTTTTAAGCGCGGGCACCTACAGCTTAGTAACCGTGTTCCAGCACCGCCAGCTGGTCCTCGGTCGTGCCATTGGCTCTTGCACACTGGGTGTTATGACCCCAATGGCGAGGGTCTCAGAGGAACGTGGAAGTCTGCAAGATACAAAAATCCAGCTCATAGGGCAGTGGTAACTGGGTTGACCATATATCTACTCCTAACGCCAACACTAGAAGTAGCCGGGGGTCATACCTACGTTGATCCTAGATGACTCGCGCCAGCCGGAGAATCTAAATACCCCTAGTAGAGGAAAACAAAGACCTCTCTTGCCTCCAGAGAAAGGGACCCCAAAGCAGGATAGAAGCCCCCCACAAATAATAACGGTGAGGTAAGAGGAAATGACAAACACAGAAATGAACCAGGTTTAGCACAGAGAGGCCCGCTAACTAATAGCAGAATATAGAAAGGTAACTTATATGGTCAACAAAAAACCCTATCAAAAATCCACACTGGAAATTCAAGAACCCCCGAACCGTCTAACGGTCCGGGGGGAGAACACCAGCGCCCTAGAGCTTCCAGCAAAAGTCAGGATACAGATTAGGAACAAGCTGGACAAAAATACAAAACCAAAAACAAATAGCAAAAAGCAAAGTAATTGACTTAGCTGAATAACCGGACCAGGATCAGTAGACAAGAGCACAGCAGATTAGCTCTGATAACTACGTTGCCAGGCATAGAACTGAGTGTCCAGGGAGCTTATAAAGCAACGCCCCTAACTAACGACCCAGGTGCGGATAAAAGGAAAGACAGAAAAACCAGAGTCAAAAAACTAGTAACCACTAGAGGGAGCCAAAAAGCAAATTCACAACAGTACCCCCCCCTTAGTGAGGGGTCACCGAACCCTCACCACGACCACCAGGGCGATCAGGATGAGCGGCATGAAAGGCACGAACTAAATCGGCCGCATGAACATCAGAGGCGACCACCCAGGAATTATCCTCCTGACCATAGCCCTTCCACTTGACCAGGTACTGAAGTCTTCGCCTGGAGAGGCGAGAATCCAAGATCTTCTCCACCACGTACTCCAACTCGCCCTCAACCAACACCGGAGCAGGAGGCTCAGCAGAAGGAACTACAGGCACAACGTACCGCCGCAACAAGGACCTATGAAATACATTGTGAATAGCAAACGACACAGGAAGATCCAGACGAAAAGATACAGGATTAAGGATTTCCAATATCTTGTAAGGACCAATAAAACGAGGTTTAAATTTGGGAGAGGAGACCTTCATAGGAACAAAGCGGGAAGAAAGCCATACCAAATCCCCAACGCGTAGTCGGGGACCCACACCGCGGCGGCGGTTGGCAAAGCGCTGAGCCCTCTCCTGTGACAACTTCAAGTTGTCCACCACATGATTCCAGATCCGCTGCAACCTATCCACCACAGAATCCACCCCAGGACAGTCAGAAGACTCCACATGACCTGAAGAAAAGCGAGGATGGAAACCAGTGTTGCAGAAAAAAGGCGAAACCAAGGTGGCGGAACTAGCCCGATTATTAAGGGCAAACTCAGCCAACGGCAAGAATGTCACCCAATCGTCCTGATCAGCAGAGACAAAACACCTCAAATAAGCCTCCAAAGTCTGATTGGTTCGCTCCGTCTGTCCATTAGTCTGAGGATGGAAAGCAGAGGAAAACGACAAATCAATGCCCATCCTACTACAAAAGGATCGCCAGAACCTGGAAACGAACTGGGATCCTCTATCTGACACAATATTCTCAGGGATGCCGTGCAAACGAACCACGTTCTGGAAAAACACAGGAACCAGATCGGAAGAGGAAGGCAGCTTAGGCAAAGGAACCAAATGGACCATCTTGGAGAAGCGATCACATATCACCCAGATAACAGACATGCCCTGAGATAGCGGAAGATCAGAAATGAAATCCATGGAGATATGTGTCCAAGGTCTCTTCGGGACAGGCAAGGGCAAGAGCAACCCGCTGGCACGAGAACAGCAAGGCTTAGCTCTAGCACAAGTCCCACAGGACTGCACAAATGACCGCACATCCCTTGACAAAGAAGGCCACCAAAAGGACCTGGCCACCAGATCTCTGGTGCCAAAAATTCCCGGGTGACCTGCCAACACCGAGGAATGAACCTCGGAAATGACTCTGCTGGTCCACTTATCCGGAACAAACAGTCTGTCAGGTGGACAAGACTCAGGCCTATCAGCTTGAAATCTCTGCAACACACGTCGCAGATCCGGAGAAATAGCTGATAAGATAACTCCATCCTTAAGAATACCAACAGGATCAGCGACTCCAGGAGCATCAGGCACAAAGCTCCTAGAAAGAGCATCGGCCTTCACATTCTTTGAACCTGGTAAATACGAGACAACAAAATCAAAGCGGGAGAAAAACAATGACCAGCGGGCCTGTCTCGGATTAAGGCGTTTAGCAGACTCGAGATACATCAGATTTTTGTGATCAGTCAAGACCACCACACGATGCTTAGCACCCTCGAGCCAATGACGCCACTCCTCAAATGCCCACTTCATGGCCAACAACTCCCGATTGCCCACATCATAATTTCGCTCGGCAGGCGAAAACTTCCTAGAGAAAAAGGCACAAGGTTTCATAACAGAGCAACCAGGGCCTCTCTGCGACAAAACGGCCCCTGCTCCAATCTCCGAAGCATCCACCTCAACCTGAAAGGGAAGTGAGACATCGGGCTGGCACAAAACAGGCGCCGAAGTAAACCGGCGTTTCAACTCCTGGAAAGCCTCCACGGCAGCAGGAGCCCAGTTAGCTACATCGGAGCCCTTCTTGGTCATATCCGTCAAAGGTTTCACAACGCTAGAAAAATTAGCGATAAAACGACGGTAGAAGTTAGCGAAACCCAAGAACTTCTGAAGACTCTTAACTGACGAGGGCTGAGTCCAATCAAGAATAGCTCGGACCTTGACCGGGTCCATCTCCACAGCAGAAGGGGAAAAAATAAACCCCAAAAAGGGAACCTTCTGTACACCAAAGAGACACTTTGAGCCTTTGACAAACAAAGAATTTTCACGCAAAATTTTAAAGACCAACCTGACCTGCTCCACATGCGAGTCCCAATCATCAGAAAAAACCAAAATATCATCCAGATAAACGATCAAAAATTTATCCAGATACTTCCGGAAAATGTCATGCATAAAGGACTGAAAAACTGAAGGCGCATTGGAGAGCCCAAAAGGCATCACCAAGTACTCAAAATGACCTTCGGGCGTATTGAATGCGGTTTTCCATTCATCACCTTGCTTAATGCGCACAAGGTTGTACGCACCACGAAGGTCTATCTTGGTGAACCACTTGGCACCTTTAATTCGGGCAAACAAGTCAGACAACAGCGGCAGAGGATACTGAAATTTGACAGTGATCTTATTTAAAAGCCGATAATCAATACAAGGCCTCAAAGATCCGTCCTTTTTAGCCACAAAAAAGAATCCTGCACCAAGAGGGGAAGAAGACGGACGAATATGTCCTTTCTCCAAAGACTCCTTGATATACGAACGCATAGCGGTATGTTCAGGTACCGACAGATTAAAGAGTCTTCCCTTAGGAAATTTACTGCCTGGAATCAAATCTATAGCACAGTCACAGTCCCTATGAGGAGGCAATGCACTGGACCTGGACTCGCTAAAGACATCCTGATAATCAGACAAATACTCCGGAACTTCCGAAGGCGTAGAAGAAGCAATAGACACAGGCAGGATATCCCCATGAATACCACGACAGCCCCAACTAGAAACTGACATAGCCTTCCAGTCCAGGACGGGATTATGGGTCTGTAACCATGGCAGCCCTAAAACAACCAAATCATGCATTTTATGTAAAACAAGAAAACGTATCACCTCGCGGTGTTCAGGAGTCATGCACATGGTAACCTGTGTCCAATACTGCGGTTTATTTGCTGCCAATGGCGTAGCATCAATACCCCTAAGAGGAATAGGATTTTCTAATGGTTCAAGAGTAAAACCACAGCGCTTAGCAAATGACAGATCCATAAGACTCAGGGCAGCACCTGAATCTACAAACGCCATGACAGGATAAGACGACAGTGAGCAAATCAAAGTTACAGACAGAATAAATTTAGGTTGCAAATTTCCAGCGGTGACCGGACCAACAACCTTAGCTATACGTTTAGAGCATGCTGAGATAACATGTGTAGAATCACCACAGTAGTAGCACAAGCCATTCCGGCGTCTATGAATTTTCCGCTCATTTCTGGTCAGGATTCTATCACATTGCATTAAATCAGGTGTCTGTTCAGACAACACCATGAGGGAATTTGCGGTTTTTCTATCACATTGCACCGAATTAGGTGTCTGTTCAGACAACACCATGAGGGAATTTGCGGTCTTGCGCTCCCGCAATCGCCGGTCAATTTGAATAGCCAGTGCCATAGCATCATTCAGACCTGTGGGAATGGGAAAACCCACCATAACATCTTTAATGGCATCAGAAAGACCATTTCTAAAATTAGCGGCCAGTGCACAGTCGTTCCAATGTGTCAGCACGGACCATTTCCGAAATTTTTGGCAATACACTTCAGCCTCGTCCTGCCCCTGAGACATAGCCAGCAGGGCCTTTTCTGCCTGAATCTCAAGATTGGGTTCCTCATAAAGTAAACCGAGCGCCAGAAAAAACGCATCAATATCAGCCAATGCCGGATCTCCTGGCGCCAGCGAAAAAGCCCAATCTTGAGGGTCACCCCGTAAGAACGAAATAACAATTTTTACTTGCTGAGCGGAGTCTCCAGATGAACAGGGTCTCAGGGACAAAAACAATTTACAATTATTCTTGAAATTCCTAAACTTAAACCTGTCTCCGGAAAACAGTTCAGGAATCGGTATCTTAGGTTCTGACCCAGGACTTCTGATAACATAATCTTGTATGCCCTGCACACGAGTAGCCAGCTGGTCCACACTTGTAATCAAGGTCTGGACATTCATGTCTGCAGCAAGCATAAGCCACTCTGAGGTAAAGGGGATGAAGAAAAAAAAAAAAAAAAAAATGAGAGAGGAGAAAAAAAAAAAAACTCAGAATCTTCTTTCTTATAATCCCTCTTTTGCAATGCATTAAACATTTAATATAGGCCTGGCAAACTGTTATGACCCCAATGGCGAGGGTCTCAGAGGAACGTGGAAGTCTGCAAGATACAAAAATCCAGCTCATAGGGCAGTGGTAACTGGGTTGACCATATATCTACTCCTAACGCCAACACTAGAAGTAGCCGGGGGTCATACCTACGTTGATCCTAGATGACTCGCGCCAGCCGGAGAATCTAAATACCCCTAGTAGAGGAAAACAAAGACCTCTCTTGCCTCCAGAGAAAGGGACCCCAAAGCAGGATAGAAGCCCCCCACAAATAATAACGGTGAGGTAAGAGGAAATGACAAACACAGAAATGAACCAGGTTTAGCACAGAGAGGCCCGCTAACTAATAGCAGAATATAGAAAGGTAACTTATATGGTCAACAAAAAACCCTATCAAAAATCCACACTGGAAATTCAAGAACCCCCGAACCGTCTAACGGTCCGGGGGGAGAACACCAGCGCCCTAGAGCTTCCAGCAAAAGTCAGGATACAGATTAGGAACAAGCTGGACAAAAATACAAAACCAAAAACAAATAGCAAAAAGCAAAGTAATTGACTTAGCTGAATAACCGGACCAGGATCAGTAGACAAGAGCACAGCAGATTAGCTCTGATAACTACGTTGCCAGGCATAGAACTGAGTGTCCAGGGAGCTTATAAAGCAACGCCCCTAACTAACGACCCAGGTGCGGATAAAAGGAAAGACAGAAAAACCAGAGTCAAAAAACTAGTAACCACTAGAGGGAGCCAAAAAGCAAATTCACAACACTGGGGCAACGCATCTGGGTTCCAGCACCGCCAGCTGGTTCTCGGCAGTGTTTTTGTCACAGGTACTCCCTCGTGCCAAACCTGGTTTCAGCACCGTCAGCTGTTTCCGGGGTGTGTCAAACTCGCTGAGACGCCTATGTTTGCCCCGTCGTGTTGCAGTCGGGTTAGCCAACTCCAGGGTGCCTCCAGTTTAGGAGCTTCCTATGTGGGCTGCGTGAACTGGTAGTCAAGGCTGGTTCTGTAGTGCCAGTAGGCCCAGCTCCCCCTGTAGGACTGTTGGGGTTCGGTAACTGCGGCTGCCTCGCGGCCTAGCTGTTCTCTCCTCTCCTGTGGGCCTTGGGGTCCACCACCTGGTTCCAGCACCGTCAGCTGGTTCCAGGCCGAGCCTTTGGCTTAGGTGCCTCCTCCTGGGTATCCGAGTTCCGCCAACGTCAGGCGGTCCTTGGTAGTGCTTTTAAGCGCGGGCACCTACAGCTTAGTAACCGGGTTCCAGCACCGCCAGCTGGTCCTCGGTCGTGCCATTGGCTCTTGCACACTGGGGCAACGCATCTGGGTTCCAGCACCGCCAGCTGGCTCTCGGCAGTGTTCTTGTCACAGGTACTCCCTCGTGCCAAGCCTGGTTTCAGCACCGTCAGCTGTTTCCGGGTTGTGTCAAGCTCACTGAGACGCCTATGCTTGCCCCGTCGTGGTGCGGTCGGGTTAGCCAACTCCAGGGTGCCTCCAGTTTAGGAGCTTCCTATGTGGGCTGCGTGAACTGGTAGTCAAGGCTGGTTCTGTAGTGCCAGTAGGCCCAGCTCCCCCTGTAGGACTGTTGGGGTTCGGTAACTGCGGCTGCCTCGCGGCCTAGCTGTTCTCTCCTCTCCTGTGGGCCTTGGGGTCCACCACCTGGTTCCAGCACCGTCAGCTGGTTCCGGGCCGAGCCTTTGGCTTAGGTGCCTCCTCCTGGGTATCCGAGTTCCGCCAACGTCAGGCGGTCCTTGGTAGTGCTTTTAAGCGCGGGCACCTACAGCTTAGTAACCGGGATCCAGCACCGCCAGCTGGTCCTCGGTCGTGCCATTGGCTCTTGCACACTGGGGCAACGCATCTGGGTTCCAGCACCGCCAGCTGGTTCTCGACAGTGTTCTTGTCACAGGTACTCCCTCGTGCCAAGCCTGGTTTCAGCACCGTCAGCTGTTTCCGGGTTGTGTTAAGCTCACTGAGACGCCTATGCTTGCCCCGTCGTGGTGCGGTCGGGTTAGCCAACTCCAGGGTGCCTCCAGTTTAGGAGCTTCCTATGTGGGCTGCGTGAACTGGTAGTCAAGGCTGGTTCTGTAGTGCCAGTAGGCCCAGCTCCCCCTGTAGGACTGTTGGGGTTCGGTAACTGCGGCTGCCTCGCGGCCTAGCTGTTCTCTCCTCTCCTGTGGGCCTTGGGGTCCACCACCTGGTTCCAGCACCGTCAGCTGGTTCCGGGCCGAGCCTTTGGCTTAGGTGCCTCCTCCTGGGTAGAGTTGAGCGACCTTGACCTTTTTAGAGTCGAGCCGGGTTTTGCGAAACCCGACTATGTCCAAAGTCGGGTCGAGTGAAATCGGCCGATTATGACGTAAAGTCGGGATCGACCGAAACACGAAACCCAATGCAAGTCAATGGGGCAGCATAGTCGGCAGTGAGTGGGGGCCAGGAAAACACCTAGAGTACCCATTTTAATGTCAAAACCATCCATTCTTCTTAATGAAGCTTGTCAAGCGTAATTTACCTTATAATAATTGGAAGGCATTTGAAATTGGGGGTCATTTGGCTAAAGTTGTGGGGGGTAGGGCTGGTTCAAGTAATTAGTGGGCCCAGGAAATCTGGACCACGTCACGGCAGTGGAGCAGGGAGAGGTAAGTATTTCAACTTTGCAAGTGCTGTGAACCTGAGCAAGCAGGGGGGGCCCACTCGTTGGCATTGGCACTGGCACAGGGCCCCTCAAAGTACAGCGGTGTGTTTGCACGGCGGGGGCGCCTCCCACCGGCAGCAACACTTTTGCGTACTATGAGAGGCCCTGTGCCAGTGACGTCGCCAACTAGTATTCCTCCCCCCACCTGATGAAGGAACCTGCACTTTCATCTGCACCTTCCTCTTTGTCCCCGTGTAAGGTGGTATGGTATGCGGGAAGAGCAACCTGACTTTCAGCAGGGTCACAATGTTGTTGTGTAGCGTGCACGGGGAATGTTGCGTTATGGGTCAATGTACCAGCAGACTCATCTATCACTGGCTGGGCAATGGGCACGATGAAGTGGAAACACAGATATAGGCCCAAAGAAGAAAGTGGGCTAAATGCAGTTCAAAATTGGTAACACAGGAATAACCAGGGGGCATTGCAGTGGAGGACAACTGGAATGAGAGGCTGACACAGAGAGTAGGGCCAAATCAGTAAGTAGTCGAAATGCAGTTCAAAATTGGCAACCGTAGTAAACAGGCGGCACAGCTTTGTTCAGTGGAGGAGAACAGCAAGGAGTGGCAGACACCGATAGTAGGCCCCAACCCAACTAGTAGGCCAAATGCAGTCTAACATTAACAACTACTTAACGAGAGGCTGAAAATGGAATTTCAGGACAGGAAACCAGGAGAACAGCAAGGAGTGGCAGACACCGATAGTAGGCCCCAAACCAACTAGTACGCCAAATGCAGTTGTTCCATTTAACCACAATTTAATGAGAGCCTGAAGATAGAAGCTCAGGAAAGGCAACCTGGGGAACACCTTGGAGTGTAACACACCATCTCTCTCCACCCCATACCCATTTTGTAGGCCTAATGCTGTGTACTTTTCTACAACTACTAATCGAGAGTCGGAAGACCGAAGCAATGGCAAGGAAACCTGGGGAACACCTTGGAGTGTAACACACCATCTCTCTCCACCCCATACCCAATTTGTAGGCCTAATGCAGCCTACTTTCCGACACCTACTAAACGAGAGCATGAAGATCGAAGTTCAGGAAAGGCAACCTGGGGAACACCTTGGAATGTAACACACCATCTCTCTCCACCCCATACCCATTTTTTAGGCCTAATGCAGTGTACTTTTCTACAACTACTAAACGACAGTCGGAAGACCGAAGCAATGGCAAGGAAACCTGGGGAACACCTTGGAGTGTAACACACCATCTCTCTCCACCCCATTCCCCATTTTTTAGGCCTAATGCAGCCTACTTTCCGACACCTACTAAACGAGAGCATGAAGATCGAAGCTCAGGAAAGGCAACCTGGGGAACACCTTGGAGTGTAACACACCATCTCTCTCCACCCCATACCCATTTTGTAGGCCTAATGCTGTGTACTTTTCTACAACTACTAAACGAGAGTCGGAAGACCGAAGCAATGGCAAGGAAACCTGGGGAACACCTTGGAGTGTAACACACCATCTCTCTCCACCCCATACCCAATTTGTAGGCCTAATGCAGCCTACTTTCCGACACCTACTAAACGAGAGCATGAAGATCGAAGCTCAGGAAAGGCAACCTGGGGAACACCTTGGAGTGTAACACACCATCTCTCTCCACCCCATACCCAATTTGTAGGCCTAATGCAGCCTACTTTCCGACACCTACTAAACGAGAGCATGAAGATCGAAGCTCAGGAAAGGCAACCTGGGGAACACCTTGGAGTGTAACACACCATCTCTCTCCACCCCATACCCATTTTTTAGGCCTAATGCAGTGTACTTTTCTACAACTACTAAACGAGAGTCGGAAGACCGAAGCAATGGCAAGGAAACCTGGGGAACACCTTGGAGTGTAACACACCATCTCTCTCCACCCCATTCCCCATTTTTTAGGCCTAATGCAGCCTACTTTCCGACACCTACTAAACGAGAGCATGAAGATCGAAGCTCAGGAAAGGCAACCTGGGGAACACCTTGGAGTGTAACACACCATCTCTCTCCACCCCATACCCATTTTGTAGGCCTAATGCAGCGTACTTTTCTACAACTACTAAACGAGAGCATGAAGATCGAAGCTCAGGAAAGGCAACCTGGTGAAAACCTTGGAGTGTAACACAACCTGTCTCTACACCCCATACCAAATTTGTAGGCCTAATGCAGCGTAGTTTCCACCAACTACTAAACGAGAGCCGGAAGATCGAAGCTCATGAAAGGCAACCCGGGGAACACCTTGGAGTGTAACACAACCTCTCTCTACACCACGAAAGGGCTGATTCTTAGGAAGGAAGGCTGTTGTAAATAAGCATTGCGCGTCCGAGGGTGATTATATTCTTATTCGGTATCTACTCACCCTCGGACGCGCCATGCTTCTTGATTTGTAATTAATGTTTATTTGCAATGTGCTTTTGACTTACTCAATTATTTTTTTAATTATTGATTTTATTAAATTAATAGTTTAACATCTTATTGGAAATAATTTAAAGGAGACGCGACAGGACAACACTCGGTGGATGCCATATCTGTGTTAACAACTCCAAAAAACTTTCAGTTAACTTCTTGCAGGAGAAAGAAATTGTAGCTGTTGGACCTTTGTAGTACAGTTCCAGATATTTGTTGTGTGTTTGTTTTGATTGTTAAAATGTCTGCATTTGAGATCTCAACACGATCTTATTTTTTATAATCAAATTAATTTTTTAAATATTTTATTAGGTTGGTTCAAGGGGTACACGGGCCGCAGTAGACAGGTCAGTGGAGGCCTAGTGGAAGGAGGGACCGCAGATGCGCCACTGTTTCACCCATACACAATTAGTAGGCCTAATGCAGCGTAGTTTCCAACAGCTACTAAACGAGAGCCGGAAGATCGAAGCTCAGGAAAGGCAACCTGGGGAACACCTTGGAGTGTAACACAACCTCTCTCTACACCACGGAAGGGCTGATTCTTAGGAAGGAAGGCTGTTTTAAATAAGCATTGCGCGTCCGAGGGTGATTATATTCTTATTCGGTATCTACTCACCCTCGGACGCGCCATGCTTCTTGATTTGTAATTAATGTTTATTTGCAATGTGCTTTTGACTTACTCAATTATTTTTTTAATTATTGATTTTATTAAATTAATAGTTTAACATCTTATTGGAAATAATTTAAAGGAGACGCGACAGGACAACACTCGGTGGATGCCATATCTGTGTTAACAACTCCAAAAAACTTTCAGTTAACTTCTTGCAGGAGAAAGAAATTGTAGCTGTTGGACCTTTGTAGTACAGTTCCAGATATTTGTTGTGTGTTTGTTTTGATTGTTAAAATGTCTGCATTTGAGATCTCAACACGATCTTATTTTTTATAATCAAATTAATTTTTTTTATATTTAATGATGTTGGTTCAAGGGGTACACGGGCAGCAATAGACAGGTCAGTGGAGGCCTAGTGGAAGGAGTGACGGCAGACAGGCATCAAAGGCCTAACATTGGGCTGGCTGTAGGCAAGTTAAAATTGGTTCCAGGGGAACACGGCCATCAGTGGCCTGGTCAGTGTAGTTGTAGTTGAAAGAACGGGACGCAGACAGGCTTCGAAGGCCTAACATAATAACATAGGGCTGGCTGTAGGCAAGTTAAAATTGGTTCCAGGGGAACACGGCCATCAGTGGCCTGGTCAGTGTAGTTGTAGTTGAAAGAACGGGACGCAGACAGGCTTCGAAGGCCTAACATAACAAACTTGGGCTGGCTGTAGGCACTTTTAAATTTGTTCCAGGGGTACATGGGCAGCAGTGTATGGTCAGTGGAAGTCTAGTGGAAGGAGTGACCGCAGACAGGCTTCCAAGGCCTAACATAACAAACTTGGGCTGGCTGTAGGCACTTTTAAATTGGTTCCAGGGGTACACGGGCAGCAGTGGTCTGGTCAGTGGAAGTCTAGTGGAAGGAGTGACCGCAGACAGGCTTCCAAGGCCTAACATAACAAACTTGGGCTGGCTGTAGGCACTTTTAAATTGGTTCCAGGGGTACACGGGCAGCAGTGGTCTGGTCAGTGGAAGTCTAGTGGAAGGAGTGACCGCAGACAGGCTTCCAAGGCCTAACATAACAAACTTGGGCTGGCTGTAGGCACTTTTAAATTGGTTCCAGGGGTACACGGGCAGCAGTGGTCTGGTCTGTGGAAGTCTAGTGGAAGGAGTGACCGCAGACAGGCTTCCAAGGCCTAACATAACAAACTTGGGCTGGCTGTAGGCACTTTTAAATTGGTTCCAGGGGTACACGGGCAGCAGTGGTCTGGTCAGTGGAAGTCTAGTGGAAGGAGTGACCGCAGACAGGCTTCCAAGGCCTAACATTACAAACTTGGGCTGGCTGTAGGCACTTTTAAATTGGTTCCAGGGGTACACGGGCAGCAGTGGTCTGGTCTGTAGAAGTCTAGTGGAAGGAGTGACCGCAGACAGGCTTCGAAGGCCTAACATAACAAACTTGGGCTGGCTGTAGGCACTTTTAAATTGGTTCCAGGGGTACACGGGCAGCAGTGGTCTGGTCAGTGGAAGTCTAGTGGAAGGAGTGACCGCAGACAGGCTTCCAAGGCCTAACATAACAAACTTGGGCTGGCTGTAGGCACTTTTAAATTGGTTCCAGGGGTACACGGGCAGCAGTGGTCTGGTCAGTGGAAGTCTAGTGGAAGGAGTGACCGCAGACAGGCTTCCAAGGCCTAACATAACAAACTTGGGCTGGCTGTAGGCACTTTTAAATTGGTTCCAGGGGTACACGGGCAGCAGTGGTCTGGTCTGTGGAAGTCTAGTGGAAGGAGTGACCGCAGACAGGCTTCGAAGGCCTAATATAACAAACTTGGGCTGGCTGTAGGCACTTTTAAATTGGTTCCAGGGGTACACGGGCAGCAGTGGTCTGGTCAGTGGAAGTCTAGTGGAAGGAGTGACCGCAGACAGGCTTCCAAGGCCTAACATAACAAACTTGGGCTGGCTGTAGGCACTTTTAAATTGGTTCCAGGGGTACACGGGCAGCAGTGGTCTGGTCTGTGGAAGTCTAGTGGAAGGAGTGACCGCAGACAGGCTTCGAAGGCCTAACATAATAAACTTGGGCTGGCTGTAGGCACTTTTAAATTGGTTCCAGGGGTACACGGGCAGCAGTGGTCTGGTCTGTGGAAGTCTAGTGGAAGGAGTGACCGCAGACAGGCTTCGAAGGCCTAACATAACAAACTTGGGCTGGCTGTAGGCACTTTTAAATTGGTTCCAGGGGTTCACGGGCAGCAGTGGTCTGGTCTGTGGAAGTCTAGTGGAAGGAGTGACCGCAGACAGGCTTCGAAGGCCTAACATAACAAACTTGGGCTGGCTGTAGGCACTTTTAAATTGGTTCCAGGGGTACACGGGCAGCAGTGGTCTGGTCTGTGGAAGTCTAGTGGAAGGAGTGACCGCAGACAGGCTTCGAAGGCCTAACATAATAAACTTGGGCTGGCTGTAGGCACTTTTAAATTGGTTCCAGGGGTACACGGGCAGCAGTGGTCTGGTCTGTGGAAGTCTAGTGGAAGGAGTGACCGCAGACAGGCTTCGAAGGCCTAACATAACAAACTTGGGCTGGCTGTAGGCACTTTTAAATTGGTTCCAGGGGTACACGGGCAGCAGTGGTCTGGTCTGTGGAAGTCTAGTGGAAGGAGTGACCGCAGACAGGCTTCGAAGGCCTAACATAACAAACTTGGGCTGGCTGTAGGCACTTTTAAATTGGTTCCAGGGGTACACGGGCAGCAGTGGTCTGGTCTGTGGAAGTCTAGTGGAAGGAGTGACCGCAGACAGGCTTCGAAGGCCTAACATAACAAACTTGGGCTGGCTGTAGGCACTTTTAAATTGGTTCCAGGGGTACATGGGCAGCAGTGGTCTGGTCAGTGGAAGTCTAGTGGAAGGAGTGACCGCAGACAGGCTTCCAAGGCCTAACATTACAAACTTGGGCTGGCTGTAGGCACTTTTAAATTGGTTCCAGGGGTACACGGGCAGCAGTGGTCTGGTCTGTGGAAGTCTAGTGGAAGGAGTGACCGCAGACAGGCTTCGAATGCCTAACATAACAAACTTGGGCTGGCTGTAGGCACTTTTAAATTGGTTCCAGGGGTACACGGGCAGCAGTGGTCTGGTCAGTGGAAGTCTAGTGGAAGGAGTGACCGCAGACAGGCTTCCAAGGCCTAACATAACAAACTTGGGCTGGCTGTAGGCACTTTTAAATTGGTTCCAGGGGTACACGGGCAGCAGTGGTCTGGTCAGTGGAAGTCTAGTGGAAGGAGTGACGGCAGACAGTCTTCGAAGGCCTAACATAACAAAATTGGGCTGACTGTAGGCACTTTTAAATTGGTTCCTGGGTAACACGGCCAGCAGTGGCCTGGTCAGTGTAGTAGTTGTAGAAAGAAGGGACCGCAGACAGGCTTCGAAGGCCTAACATAACAAAAATGTCAAAACAATGGTATTGTCAGTGCCAGGCATTGAAGGATGTCAGCGCCTAGACTACACATTGGTGAAGCTGTGAGAGATAATTTTGCTAGTGGTAGAGCACTGTTTGAGCTGGGGGGGGGAACTGTCTTGTGGCCGGCGGTACAGGCACAGGGCCCCTCATATTACAACGGTGTGTCTGACGTTGGGTGCGCACCACCACCGCCAGAGACACTTTATTGTACTATGAGGGACCCAGTGGCAGTGCCGTCGACCAAAAGCGGCCACACCCACCTCTTCAGACAAACAGCACTCTCAAGGGTCCAAGCGCAAAGTGGCGATAGCACGGCCCCGTGTGGGGAGTTTGGCCATTTCGTGAGGTGGAAACATGTCGTATGCTGGACAATCAGGTGAAGAAAATTACGAGATTGGAAAAGTCATTCAGAATAGTCCACAGGCAAGACCTTTTCATAGGAAAGCTAGGTGTCAGCCGGGCAGGGTGGGGCAAAAGATTTTGAAATCCAGTTGTGGTTCATTTTAATGAAGGTTAGATCATCTACATTTTGGGTAGCCAGACGAGTCCTTTTTTCTGTTAGTATTGAACCTGCAGCACTGAATACTCTTTCTGATAGGACACTAGCTGCCGGGCAAGCAAGCTCCTGCAATGCATATTCTGCCAATTCTGGCCAGGTGTCTAATTTGGATGCCCAGTAATCAAATGGGAATGACGGTTGAGGGAGAACGTCGATAAGGGATGAAAAATAGTTTGTAACCATACTGGACAAATGTTGTCTCCTGTCACTTTGAATTGATGCTGCAGTACCTGTCCTGTCTGCGGTCATAGAAAAATCACTCCACAACCTGGTCAGAAAACCCCTCTGGCCAACGCCACTTCTGATTTCTGCCCCTCTAACACCTCTGGTCTGCTGGCCCCTGGAGCTCGTGTGAGAACGATCACGGGCGCTGTGTGCAGGGAATGCCAGAAGCAAACGGTCAACAAGAGTTGATTGTTTTGTTGCTAATATTAGTTCCAAGTTCTCATGTGGCATAATATTTTGCAATTTGCCTTTATAGCGAGGATCAAGGAGGCAGGCCAACCAGTAATCGTCATCGTTCATTATTTTTGTAATGCGTGTGTCCCTTTTGAGGATACGCAAGGCATAATCCGCCATGTGGGCCAAAGTTCCCGTTGTCAAATCTGCGGTTGTGCTTGGTTGAGGGGCAGTTGCAGGCAAATCTACGTCACTTGTGTCCCTCAAAAAACCAGAACCCGGCCTTGCCACGCCACCAATTTCCCGTGCCCCCAGGAAAGCTTCCTCATTAAAAATATACTCATCCCCATCATCCTCCTCATCCTCCACCTCCTCTTCGCCCGGTACCTCGTCATGTACACTGCCCTGACCAGACAATCGCTGACTGTCATCAAGGCTTTCCTCTTCCTCTGGTGCAGACGCCTGATCCTTTATGTGCGTCAAACTTTGCATCAGCAGACGCATTAGGGGGATGCTCATGCTTATTATGGCGTTGTCTGCACTAACCAGCCGTGTGCATTCCTCAAAACACTGAAGGACTTGACACATGTCTTGAATCTTCGACCACTGCACACCTGACAACTCCATGTCTGCCATCCTACTGCCTGCCCGTGTATGTGTATCCTCCCACAAAAACATAACAGCCCGCCTCTGTTCGCACAGTCTCTGAAGCATGTGCAGTGTTGAGTTCCACCTTGTTGCAACGTCTATGATTAGGCGATGCTGGGGAAGGTTCAAAGAACGCTGATAGGTCTGCATACGGCTGGAGTGTACAGGCAAACGGCGGATATGTGCGCAAAGTCCACGCACTTTGAGGAGCAGGTCGGATAACCCCGGATAACTTTTCAGGAAGCACTGCACCACCAGGTTTAAGGTGTGAGCCAGGCAAGGAATGTGTTTCAGTTGGGAAAGGGAGATGGCAGCCATGAAATTCCTTTCGTTATCACTCACTACCTTGCCTGCCTCAAGATCTACAGTGCCCAGCCACGACTGCGTTTCTTGCTGCAAGAACTCGGACAGAACTTCCGCGGTGTGTCTATTGTCGCCCAAACACTTCATAGCCAATACAGCCTGCTGACGTTTGCCAGTAGCTGCCCCATAATGGGAGACCTGGTGTGCAACAGTGGCAGGTGCGGATGGAGTGTTTGTGCGACTGCGGTCTGTGGACGAGCTCTTGCTTCTGCAGGAGGACGAGGAGGAGGAGGAGGGGGTGCGAACGGCTACAGACAACTGTTTACTAGACCGTGGGCTAGGCAGAACTGTCCCAAACTTGCTGTCCCCTGTGGACCCTGCATCCACCACATTCACCCAGTGTGCCGTGATGGACACGTAACGTCCCTGGCCATGCCTACTGGTCCATGCATCTGTTGTCAGGTGCACCTTTGTGCTCACAGATTGCCTGAGTGCATGGACGATGCGCTCTTTAACATGCTGGTGGAGGGCTGGGATGGCTTTTCTGGAAAAAAAGTGTCGACTGGGTAGCTCGTAGCGTGGTACAGCGTAGTCCATCAGGTCTTTGAAAGCTTCGCTTTCAACTAACCGGTAGGGCATCATCTCTAACGAGATTAGTCTAGCTATGTGGGCGTTCAAACCCTGTGTACGCGGATGCGAGGCTAAGTATTTCCTTTTTCTAACCATAGTCTCATGTAGGGTGAGCTGGACTGGAGAGCTGGAGATCGTGGAACTAGCGGGGGTGCCGGTGGACATGGCAGACTGAGAGACGGTGGGAGATGGTATTGTTGCCGCCGGTGCCCTAGATGCAGTGTTTCCTACTACGAAACTGGTGATTCCCTGACCCTGACTGCTTTGGCCTGGCAAAGATACCTGCACAGATACAGCAGGTGGTGCGCTAAATGGTGGTCCTACACTGCCGGAAGGGATGTTGCGTTGATGACTAGCTTCATTGGCCGAGGGTGCAACAACCTTAAGGGACGTTTGGTAGTTAGTCCAAGCTTTCAAATGCATGGTGGTTAAATGTCTATGCATGCAACTAGTATTGAGACTTTTCAGATTCTGACCTCTGCTTAAGGAAGTAGAACATTTTTGACAGATGACTTTGCGCTGATCAATTGGATGTTGTTTAAAAAAATGCCAGACTGCACTCTTTCTAGCATCGGATACCTTTTCAGGCATTGCAGACTGAGCTTTAACCGGATGGCCACGCTGTCCTCCATGAGGTTTTGGCTTTGCCACGCGTTTTGGGCAAGATACGGGCCCGGCAGATGGAACCTGTGGCGATGTTGATGCCTGCTGCGGCCCCTCCTCCTCCTCTGCTTCAGAACTGCTGCCACCTGCACCCTGTTCCCCCAATGGCTGCCAATCGGGGTCAAGAACTGGGTCATCTAATAACTCTTCTTGTACCTCCTGCGCAACTTCGTCTGTGTCACCGTGTCGTTCGGTGGTATAGCGTTCGTGATGGGGCAACATAGTCTCATCAGGGTCTGATTCTTGATCAGCACCCTGCGAGGGCAATGTTGTGGTCTGAGTCAAAGGACCAGCATAGTAGTCTGGCTGTGGCTGTGCGTCAGTGCACTCCATGTCAGATTCAACTTGTAATGGGCATGGACTGTTAACTGCTTCACTTTCTAAGCCAGGGACGGTATGTGTAAAGAGCTCCATGGAGTAACCCGTTGTGTCGCCTGCTGCATTCTTCTCTGTTGTTGTTTTTGCTGAAGAGGACAAGGAAGTGACTTGTCCCTGACCGTGAACATCCACTAACGACGCGCTGCTTTTACTTTTACCAGTTTCACGAGAGGAGGCAAAAGAGCTAGAGGCTGAGTCAGCAAGATAAGCCAAAACTTGCTCTTGCTGCTCCGGCTTTAAAAGCGGTTTTCCTAATCCCAGAAAAGGGAGCGTTCGAGGCCTTGTGTAGCCGGACGACGAACCTGGCTCCACAGCTCCAGACTTAGGTGCAATATTTTTTTCCCCACGACCACCTGATGCTCCACCACTACCACTACCCTCATTACCAGCTGACAATGAACGCCCCCGGCCACGACCTCTTCCACTAGACTTCCTCATTGTTTTAAAAACGTAACCAAACTAACGTTATTTGTTGCAGTCACACAACTTACACGGTGAGCTATAACTTCAGTATGATTTAGCTACCCCTTTACAGGTTGGTGAGACCACAGCGAAAATCAGGCCCAATGTTACACACTCTTTTTTTGGTGGCTGCAAATTAGAGAGATGCCCCACACGCAGGACTGTCACTGAAGCACAAATGTTAATATTAATGTCACACTATTATTTTTTTTTTATTTTTATTTTTTTCAGGAACACTTTAGAAACCCCAAAAAAAAAAAAAAATAGATTTTTGCAGGGAGAATTTAGAAAACAAATGTAACAAACTATATGCTTTCTATGGGCCACTGAGTGAGAGATGACGCACACAGGAATCAGGAGTGGCACACAAGCCCAGAGGCCAATATTTTTCTACCAATGATTGATGGAGTTATTTTCTCTGGTAGATTTTGGAACCCAAATCAAGGAAAAAAAATATAGGCTTTCTATGGACCACAATTGGAGAGAGAGAGAGAGAGAGAGAGAGAGAGAGAGAGAGAGAGAGAGAGATGGCACACCCAGGAGTCAAGACTGGCACACAAGCAGAAAGGCCAATATTAATCTCCCATTTTTTTTTTGGGTTTGTTTTTTTTTTTTTTTTTTCAGGGAGACTTTAGAAAAAAAAATAATAAAAAAAATATGATTTTATCAGGAAGAATTTAGAAACCAAATAAAATAAAATGATTTTTTCAGGGAGAATTTATAAAACAAATAAAAACAAAAATAGGCGTTCTATGGCCCACTGACTGAGAGATGACGCACACAGGAGTCAGGAGTGGCACACAAGCCCAAAGGCCAATATTTTTCTACCAATGATTGATGTAGTTATTTTCTCTGGTAGATTTTGGAACCCAAATCAAGGAAAAAAAATATAGGCTTTCTATGGACCACAATTGGAGAGAGAGAGAGAGAGAGAGAGATGGCACACCCAGGAGTCAAGACTGGCACACAAGCAGAAAGGCCAATATTAATCTCCCACTGTTTTTTTTGTTTGTTTTTTTTTTTTTTTTTTCAGGGAGACTTTAGAAAAAAAAATAATAAAAAAAATATGATTTTATCAGGAAGAATTTAGAAACCAAATAAAATAAAATGATTTTTTCAGGGAGAATTTATAAAACAAATAAAAACAAAAATAGGCGTTCTATGGCCCACTGACTGAGAGATGACGCACACAGGAGTCAGGAGTGGCACACAAGCCCAGAGGCCAATATTTTTCTACCAATGATTGATGTAGTTATTTTCTCTGGTAGATTTTGGAACCCAAATCAAGGAAAAAAAATATAGGCTTTCTATGGACCACAATTGGAGAGAGAGAGAGAGAGAGAGAGAGAGAGAGAGATGGCACACCCAGGAGTCAAGACTGGCACACAAGCAGAAAGGCCAATATTAATCTCCCACTGTTTTTTTTGGTTGTTTTTTTTTTTTTTTTTCAGGGAGACTTTAGAAAAAAAAATAATAAAAAAAATATGATTTTATCAGGAAGAATTTAGAAACCAAATAAAATAAAATGATTTTTTCAGGGAGAATTTATAAAACAAATAAAAACAAAAATAGGCGTTCTATGGCCCACTGACTGAGAGATGACGCACACAGGAGTCAGGAGTGGCACACAAGCCCAGAGGCCAATATTTTTCTACCAATGATTGATGTAGTTATTTTCTCTGGTAGATTTTGGAACCCAAATCAAGGAAAAAAAATATAGGCTTTCTATGGACCACAATTGGAGAGAGAGAGAGAGAGAGAGATGGCACACCCAGGAGTCAAGACTGGCACACAAGCAGAAAGGCCAATATTAATCTCCCACTGTTTTTTTTGGTTGTTTTTTTTTTTTTTTTTCAGGGAGACTTTAGAAAAAAAAATAATAAAAAAAATATGATTTTATCAGGAAGAATTTAGAAACCAAATAAAATAAAATGATTTTTTCAGGGAGAATTTATAAAACAAATAAAACCAAAAATAGGCGTTCTATGGCCCACTGACTGAGAGATGACGCACCCAGGAGTCAAGACTGGCACACAAGCAGAAAGGCCAATATTAATCTCCCACTGTTTTTTTTTTTTTTTTTTTTTTTTCAGGGAGACTTTAGAAAAAAAAATAATAAAAAAAATATGATTTTATCAGGAAGAATTTAGAAACCAAATAAAATAAAATGATTTTTTCAGGGAGAATTTAGAAAACAAATAAAACCAAAAATAGGCGTTCTATGGCCCACTGACTGAGAGAGAGAGAGAGATGGCACGCTTAGTACTGGCACACAAGCCCAAAGGGCAATATTAATCTCCCTTTTTTTTTCAGGGAGAATTTCTAAAACCCCCCCCAAAAAAAAATAGGCTTTCTATGGCCCACTATTTGTGAGAGAGATGGGACGCTCAGGACTGGCACAGATGGCACGCTCAGGACTGGCACAGAAGCCCAGAGGCCAATATTAATCTCCCTTTTTTTCTGGGAGAATTTATAAAACCAAAAAAATATTTAAATAGGCTTTCTATGGCCCACTATTTGTGAGAGAGATGGCACGCTCAGGACTGGCACAGATGGCACGCTCACAACTGGCACACAAGCCCAGAGGCCAATATTAATCTCCCTTTTTTCAGGGAAAATTTATAAAACCAAAAAAAAAATTAAATAGGCTTTCTATGGCCCACTATTTGTGAGAGAGATGGCACGCTCAGGACTGGCACAGATGGCACGCTCACAACTGGCACACAACCCCAGAGGCCAATATTAATCTCCCTTTTTTTCAGGGAGAATTTATAAAACCAAAAAAAAAAATTAAATAGGCTTTCTATGGCCCACTATTTGTGAGAGAGATGGCACGCTCAGGGCTGGCACAGATGGCACGCTCACAACTGGCACACAAGCCCAGAGGCCAATATTAATCTCCCTTTTTTCAGGGAAAATTTATAAAACCAAAAAAAAAATTAAATAGGCTTTCTATGGCCCACTATTTGTGAGAGAGATGGCACGCTCAGGACTGGCACAGATGGCACGCTCACAACTGGCACACAAGCCCAGAGGCCAATATTATTCTCCCTTTTTTTCAGGGAGAATTTATAAAACCAAAAAAAAAATTAAATAGGCTTTCTATGGCCCACTATTTGTGAGAGAGATGGCACGCTCAGGGCTGGCACAGATGGCACGCTCAGGACTGGCACACAAGCCCAGAGGCCAATATTAATCTCCCTTTTTTTCAGGGAGAATTTATAAAACCCCAAAAAAAATAAAATAGGCTTTCTATGGCCCACTATTTGTGAGAGAGATGGCACACTCAGGACTGGCACACAAGCCCAAAGGCCAATATTAATCTCCCACTGTATTTTTATCAGGGAGAATTTATACACCCCACAAAAAAAAATACAGAAAAATGAAAAGGCTTTCTATGGCCCACTACGTGAGAGAGATGGCACACACAGGGATGGCACTCTAGCAGAAATGCCAAATTGCCAATCTTAATCTCCCACCAAAAAAAAAAAAAAAAAAAAAAACAGGGAATGTCCTACAATTACTATCTCCCTGCCTGCAGTAATCTCAGCCAGGTATGGCAGGCAGCAATAAGGAGTGGACTGATGCACAAATGAAATAAAAAGTGTGGACAAACAAAAAAGATAGCTGTGCAGAAAGGAAGGAACAAGAGGATTTGTGCTTTGAAAAAAGCAGTTGGTTTGCACAGCGGCGTACACACAGCAATGCAGCTATCAGGGAGCCTTCTAGGGCAGCCCAATGAGCTACAGCGCTGAGGGGAAAAAAAAAAAAAAAACTTCCACTGTCCCTGCACACCGAGGGTGGTGTTGGACAGTGCAAATCGCTGCAGCACAAGCGGTTTTGTGGTTAATGGACCCTGCCTAACGCTATCCCTGCTTCTGACAAAGCGGCAGCAACCTCTCCCTAAGCTCAGATCAGCAGCAGTAAGATGGCGGTCGGCGGGAACGCCTCTTTATAGCCCCTGTGACGTCGCAGACAGCAAGCCAATCACTGCAATGCCCTTCTCTAAGATGGTGGGGACCAGGACCTATGTCATCACGCTGCCCACACTCTGCGTTTACCTTCATTGGCTGAGAAATGGCGCTTTTCGCGTCATTGAAACGCGACTTTGG
The DNA here is from genome assembly GCF_032444005.1 of Ranitomeya imitator. NCBI lineage: Eukaryota > Metazoa > Chordata > Amphibia > Anura > Dendrobatidae > Ranitomeya > Ranitomeya imitator. The sequence goes on from NC_091290.1 coordinate 128,329,270, forward strand.
CGCGAAAGTCGCGTACCGCATGGCCGACCCCGCACAGGGGTTGGATCGGGTTTCATGAAACCCCGACTTAGCCAAAAGTCGGCGACTTTTGAAAATGTTCGACCCGTTTTGCTCAACCCTACTCCTGGGTATCCGAGTTCCGCCAACGTCAGGCGGTCCTTGGTAGTGCTTTTAAGCGCGGGCACCTACAGCTTAGTAACCGTGTTCCAGCACCGCCAGCTGGTCCTCGGTCGTGCCATTGGCTCTTGCACACTGGGGCAACGCATCTGGGTTCCAGCACCGCCAGCTGGTTCTCGGCAGTGTTTTTGTCACAGGTACTCCCTCGTGCCAAACCTGGTTTCAGCACCGTCAACTGTTTCCGGGGTGTGTCAAACTCGCTGAGACGCCTATGTTTGCCCCGTCGTGTTGCAGTCGGGTTAGCCAGCTCCAGGGTGCCTCCAGTTTAGGAGCTTCCTATGTGGGCTGCGTGAACTGGTAGTCAAGGCTGGTTCTGTAGTGCCAGTAGGCCCAGCTCCCCCTGTAGGACTGTTGGGGTTCGGTAACTGCGGCTGCCTCGCGGCCTAGCTGTTCTCTCCTCTCCTGTGGGCCTTGGGGTCCACCACCTGGTTCCAGCACCGTCAGCTGGTTCCAGGCCGAGCCTTTGGCTTAGGTGCCTCCTCCTGGGTATCCGAGTTCCACCAACGTCAGGTGGTCCTTGGTAGTGCTTTTAAGCGCGGGCACCTACAGCTTAGTAACCGGGTTCCAGCACCGACAGCTGGTCCTCGGTCGTGCCATTGGCTCTTGCACACTGGGGCAACGCATCTGGGTTCCAGCACCGCCAACTGGTTCTCGGCAGTGTTCTTGTCACAGGTACTCCCTCGTGCCAAGCCTGGTTTCAGCACCGTCAGCTGTTTCCGGGTTGTGTCAAGCTCACTGAGACACCTATGCTTGCCCCGTCGTGGTGCGGTCGGGTTAGCCAACTCCAGGGTGCCTCCAGTTTAGGAGCTTCCTATGTTGGCTGCGTGAACTGGTAGTCAAGGCTGGTTCTGTAGTGCCAGTAGGCCCAGCTCCCCCTGTAGGACTGTTGGGGTTCGGTAACTGCGGCTGCCTCGCGGCCTAGCTGTTCTCTCCTCTCCTGTGGGCCTTGGGGTCCACCACCTGGTTCCAGCACCGTCAGCTGGTTCCAGGCCGAGCCTTTGGCTTAGGTGCCTCCTCCTGGGTATCCGAGTTCCGCCAACGTCAGGCGGTCCTTAGTAGTGCTTTTAAGCGCGGGCACCTACAGCTTAGTAACCGGGTTCCAGCACCGCCAGCTGGTCCTCGGTCGTGCCATTGGCTCTTGCACACTGGGGCAACGCATCTGGGTTCCAGCACCGCCAGCTGGTTCTTGGCAGTGTTCTTGTCACAGGTACTCCCTCGTGCCAAGCCTGGTTTCAGCACCGTCAGCTGTTTCCGGGTTGTGTCAAGCTCGCTGAGACGCCTATGCTTGCCCCGTCGTGGTGCGGTCGGGTTAGCCAACTCCAGGGTGCCTCCAGTTTAGGAGTTTCCTATGTGGGCTGCGTGAACTGGTAGTCAAGGCTGGTTCTGTAGTGCCAGTAGGCCCAGCTCCCCCTGTAGGACTGTTGGGGTTCGGTAACTGCGGCTGCCTCGCGGCCTAGCTGTTCTCTCCTCTCCTGTGGGCCTTGGGGTCCACCACCTGGTTCCAGCACCGTCAGCTGGTTCCAGGCCGAGCCTTTGGCTTAGGTGCCTCCTCCTGGGTATCCGAGTTCCGCCAACGTCAGGCGGTCCTTGGTAGTGCTTTTAAGCGCGGGCACCTACAGCTTAGTAACCGGGTTCCAGCACCGCCAGCTGGTCCTCGGTCGTGCCATTGGCTCTTGCACACTGGAGCAACGCATCTGGGTTCCAGCACCGCCAGCTGGTTCTCGGCAGTGTTCTTGTCACAGGTACTCCCTCATGCCAAGCCTGGTTTCAGCACCGTCAGCTGTTTCCGGGTTGTGTCAAGCTCACTGAGACGCCTATGCTTGCCCCGTCGTGGTGCGGTCGGGTTAGCCAACTCCAGGGTGCCTCCAGTTTAGGAGCTTCCTATGTGGGCTGCGTGAACTGGTAGTCAAGGCTGGTTCTGTAGTGCCAGTAGGCCCAGCTCCCCCTGTAGGACTGTTGGGGTTCGGTAACTGCGGCTGCCTCGCGGCCTAGCTGTTCTCTCCTCTCCTGTGGGCCTTGGGGTCCACCACCTGGTTCCAGCACCGTCAGCTGGTTCCGGGCCGAGCCTTTGGCTTAGGTGCCTCCTCCTGGGTATCCGAGTTCCGCCAACGTCAGGCGGTCCTTGGTAGTGCTTTTAAGCGCGGGCACCTACAGCTTAGTAACCGTGTTCCAGCACCGCCAGCTGGTCCTCGGTCGTGCCATTGGCTGTTGCACACTGGGGCAACGCATCTGGGTCCCAGCACCGCCAGCTGGTTCTCGGCAGTGTTTTTGTCACAGGTACTCCCTCGTGCCAAACCTGGTTTCAGCACCGTCAGCTGTTTCCGGGGTGTGTCAAACTCGCTGAGACGCCTATGTTTGCCCCGTCGTGTTGCAGTCGGGTTAGCCAACTCCAGGGTGCCTCCAGTTTAGGAGCTTCCTATGTGGGCTGCGTGAACTGGTAGTCAAGGCTGGTTCTGTAGTGCCAGTAGGCCCAGCTCCCCCTGTAGGACTGTTGGGGTTCGGTAACTGCGGCTGCCTCGCGGCCTAGCTGTTCTCTCCTCTCCTGTGGGCCTTCGGGTCCACCACCTGGTTCCAGCACCGTCAGCTGGTTCTCGGCAGTGTCTTTTGCTCTTGTACTTTCTGCTCCCCATCCTGGTTCCAGTACCGTCAGCTGGTTCCGGGCAGAGCCTTTGGCTTAGGTGCCTCCTTCTGGGTATCCAAGTTCCACCAACGTCAGGTGGTCCTTGGTAGTGCTTTCAGGCACGGGTACCTCCTGCTTAGTAACCGGGTTCCAGTAACGTCAGCTGGTCCTCGGTAGTTCCATTGGCTCTTGGACCTTCGGCTACCCATCCGGGTTCCAGTACCATCAGCTGGTTCTCGGCAGTGTCTTTTGCTCTTGTACCTTCTGCTCCCCATCCTGGTTCCAGTAACGTCAGCTGGTTCCGGGCAGAGCCTTTGGCTTAGGTGCCTCCTTCTGGGTATCCGAGTTCCGCCAACGCCAGGCGGTCCTTGGTAGTGCTTTTTAGCACGGGTACCTCCTGCTTAGTAACCGGGTTCCAGTAACGTCAGCTGGTCCTCGGTAGTTCCATAGGCTCTTGAACCTTCGGGTAGCCATCCGAGTTCCAGTTCCATCAGCTGGTTCTTGGCATTTTCTCAGCCTTCTTGTACCTTCTGCTACATTTCCAAGTTTAAGACCCTAAAGTCGACGACCCGGAAGACCACCCCGATGACGACGACCCGGAAGACCACCCCGATGACGACGACGACGACCCAGAAGACCACCCCGATGACGACGGCGGAGACGACGACGGCTGAGACGACGACGGCGGAGATGACGACACTGGAGACGACGACCCTGGAGACGACGACATGGAAGACCGAGAAGCAGAAGAACAAGAGGCTGCAGAACAAAGAGCAGAAGAACATTAAGCATAACTCTTAATATCGGAGTAAAAGATATTATCTAAATTATATGCAGAAGAAGACTAAGCAGTGTATGGGGGTGAGTCCGTTCCTCCTCGTCGTGCCCCTGGATAAAGCCTGATGCTGCAGGCCAAACTGAACGCGGACAAATGTAACTTTTGTGACTGGCAGAACGGAAGGTGTAATCTTCCAACTTTTATAGATAACAACTACGGGAATGCCTGTCACAAATGAGAATATGATGAAGAAGTAGAATAGGAAGAATAATAACAGTGGAATAAAAAGAATATGTAGAATAGGAAGAATAATAATAGTTGAATAAAATGAATATGAAGAATGTAATAAAAAAAAAATAGGTAGAAGATGAAGAAGAAGATGAATAAGGTGAAGAAGAAGTTGATGTCAAAGATGCTGATGATGATGAAGATGAAAGTGTGGGAAAAGTAAAAAAAAAAAAGAAAAAAAAGAAGGGGAAGGGCGTGGAATAGTGAAACATCAATATCTGACAAAATAAAAAAAATTTACCTACTCAATATCTTTTTCACTCCGAACGTCTTAAAAAAAAAACAAAACATGCTATTCTATTTGATTGGGCTAAACCTCATTGCCTTTAATGTCTCCGCCACCTCCCACAATACATCCTACATTATTCTTAGTTGTTTTCCTTGATGTAGAATGAACCTACAAGGAAAGAAAGGGTTTATTTTAATTCCGATATTTTGGTCCCATTGACTTGCATTGGGATCGGGTATCGATATCGGCGATATCCGATATTTTTTGAATATCGGCCGATCCCAACCGATACCGATACTTTCCGATATCGGAAGGTATCGCTCAACACTACTCATCATCCATTGGTGATGATAATCCTGATTGAAGAATGAAACTACATTGTATCTCGTTATTTGTACCTCCCCATACTGGTTTAAGCGTGGTGAATCTTCTGATTTTTCTTCTCTGTAGTTTATGTTCATCCTGGAGCCGGTCATGCAGATGATGTGATCATCTCCTCAATGCACAATGGTAACAATTATCAATAATCTAAATGTAGACAATTTTTTTTTTAGGTGTGATATTTATACGAGGTTGAGATCTACACTGTCCTGCAGTCCAGAAAATATCTACTATAACAATATGTAGTATATATCCGCAGCTCAAATGCAAAACTTTCACGGGAGAATAAATATATGGGACCGGCCAGACACAGTGGTGAACCATCCACTGACCCAGTGCGAGGATAAGGCGGTGTCACAATCCATTTTTGGTTTCGTGGCAGCTCTGGTTCCACTTTGATATAAATGGAGATTTTTTTCCTTTCAGGACCAGCTGTTAGGGCTAGCGGAACGCACCAAATAATAAGAAAGATACAATAAGGTGCGTTCGCAGCCCGGGGTCCACCGTGCAGAGATGGAACCTGTTGCCAAGTAATGACGGACTATATGGTGGTACAATGTGAATACACACACGGGTTAACTTCACCCTGTGTGGAGGAAGCGAACCCTCTTGCATCACAGGGCTGCAGTACAGCACCAAGAGCACAAGCAAGAATCTCGGAACTCGATCCCAAGACACAGGATTTGAGTTCATATAGACCTCATGCGCTCGACACCGCAACTGGGGTGTCAGAGTGACAGAAATAATAATAATAAAGATGCGCGAGAGTGAGTGCGGTGCCGCACTGGCGGACGCCACTAACCACCCAGACTTGGGTCAGGAAAGCGCTGTGAAAGCGCACGGCGCCGCACTGGCGGTCACAGCAATTATACGCTGTATTGTGTGTTACGTGCTGATGGCTAAGTCGGGCGCTAGATAGCAATCATCCACCTTCCGCGAGCAGTCATACAATAGGGAGGGGATTTTAAAGAACGACTTTCACTCACAACACACACACATTTACAAATGTACATTAGCGCATGGCTGTGTGGTCATGCGAAGCTTATATAGCTGCAGCATATTCAGGACCTTCCAATAAAGGGCCAATGGGAAGCTGCCACAGAAGTTTAGCACCTTCAAGACCTTCCTGGAGGACCAATGGGAACCGCTGCAGCATCTGAGCATGTGACCCTCGATCTCCAATGGGAGATCTCACCCTGGGCATGCTCAGAAGGGAAAAAGCAGGACTTAGTTCCAAAAGCGTATGCTCGCCGCTGCCCAGCACTGGCTTCAATGGCAGAAGCAGGAAAAGCAGCATTAATCCTATGCACAGAGTGAGACTGAGCAAGATGCTGGGAACGACGTCTCCGCTGAGCAGACTCCACTGCGGCTGGAGAATGGTAGACCGCAGCAGAGATGGTTCGAGATTCCCCCTGTGCAGAGGTGGCAACTCGACACCTAACACTGACAGGGGTTAATGTAAGTTTTCCTTGCTGCAACTGCAGAGTGCTAGGTCAGTTGATGTGGGTGGTGACCACTCCCACCATCCTTTAAATAATCACCTGATGCATCAGCTGACTGTCGGTGATAGAGCATTCTATATTGACCAAGCCTGGAGAAAGGAGCTCTCTGGCTACTGTGGTGTTTCAGCTGGTTTCGTGGTCTGGGAGCTTTTTATCTGCTGTGCAGTGCTTTGTAGCAGAGAAGGCTATTAAGCTAAGTTTGGTGTTTTTGTCTTCATCTGTCTCGTGTTTGTCACTTTCCCCTGTGTCATTCCATCTGCAATGATTAGGCTAGTGCCCTTGCCGGCCAGTGCACATGACAGAGAGGGATGAGGTTACTGACAGCGGTGGGCGAAAGGACCTACTTAGGGCACTCATTTCTCTATGAGTAGGGCCTTCCTCTCCGCATTTCCATCCGTTGCGTGTGTCATGACATCCGCTGAGCTATCCCCATGGGGTTGCTAAATATCATGACAGGTGGCCACATGGCACAGCGCTTTCTATATGGCATCATACATATGCATTTGCAGGACTGGATTGCTTGACATAAATATGGCAAAAATGGTAAACTGGGAAGGAATACCGATTTTAGCATTTAATTATTGTGATATCAAAAGTTCTGTAGCTTTCTTATACAGCTCTGGCAAAAATTAAGAGACCACTGAAAATGTTCAGTTGGTCTGATTTTTCTCTTTATAGGTATATTTTTGAGTAAAATTTAAATTGTTATTTTATTTTATAAACTACTGACAACATGTCTCCGAAGTCCCAAGCAATACATTTTGTATTTATTTTCTGAAAATGAAAAGTGGTCAAAATAACAAGAAAATGCATTGCTTGCAGACCTCAAATAATGCAAAAAAAAGTTCATAATCATTTAGAAACAACAATACTAATGTTTTAACTCAGGAAGAGTTAAGAAATCAATATTTGTGGAATAACCATGATTTTTAATCACAGCTTTCATGCTTTCCACCAATCTTTCACACTGCTTTTGGGTGACCTTATGCCACTCCTGGTACAAAAATGTAAGCAGTTGTTGATTTGATGGCTTGTGACTATCCATCTTCCTCTTGATTACATTCCAGAGGTTTTCAATGGGGTTCAGGTCTGGAAATTGGGCTGGCCATGACAGGGATTTGATGTGGTGGTCCTTCATCTACACCTTGATTGACCTAGCTGTGTGGCATGGCACATTGTCCTGCTGGAAAAAACAGTCCTCAGAGTTGGGGAACATTGCCTGAGCAGAAGGAATCAACTGTTTTTCCAGGATAACCTTGTATGCGGCTTGATTCATACATCCTTCGCAAAGAACAACCTGCCCAATTCCAGCCTTGCTGAAGCATCCCCAGATCATCACCGATCCTCCACCAAATTTCATAGTGGGTGCAAGACACTGTGGCTTGAATGCCTCTCCAGGTCTCCATCAAACCGTTAGACGACCATTTGATCCGTGGATGTGTATCTGGGGATTTTTCAGCAACTCTGGAATTGGGCAGGTTAATCTTTGTGAAATTGAGGAATCAGAGGTTTGGCTTACCTACTCCACAGCCCTGATTTTGTGTGACTGTGGGTTTCCTCCCATGTTCTAAAGACTGACCTGTAGGAGATATGACTCCTGATTGGTGCAGTAATGTCTGTAAAGTGCTGTACAATCAATATGCTTATTTATTATGCTTCAGAAGACAAGCCTCACTTTGCAGATATTATTGCCGGGTCAGGACTCACACTCTATCGGTATGTCTTTGGAAGTGGAGCTGCTCATACTCTGCTCCATTGATTGTTTAAGGAACTGTCTGAGAAGGCAGAGCTCCGTTTTTTCCAGACAGTCCCATAGACAATGAATACAGTGGAGGATAAGCCCGCATACCTCTGCTCCATTCAAGAATGGTATGGATCTACAACACATGTGCACCGAGCTCTGGAGACCGTGTCATGGAGATTATTACATGATGCTTTCTAGTGCGTGTACATGACAGAAATGCCCCACAGTGTACAGCCGCCCTTGCCGGTCTCTTGTCTTAGAACACAGAGACTAAAAACCATTTGTTCCCATTTCATAGATAGGTGGACAGCCTTTCTGTTGCTGGTGGTTAAGCACCCATGGGGCAGCATGGTAACTGTTAGGGCTGGCGGAACGCACCGAGTAATAGGTAGATAGCTATAAGGTTCATTCGCAGATATTTGCTGCTAAGTAAAGGCGGATGGACTCTGAGCTCACACGTGGGTTAGGCTTCACCCCGTGTGAACTGGTAGCGAACTCTGTTGCCTCACAGAGTCGCGCTGTACACAAAACTAATGCCCTAACTAGGCTAATTGCCCCCACTGACGCTAGCTGCCTGCCTGAGTGTACAGTCCCAATGCTAACAGCTTCACACCATGCTCAGTGTGTGCAAAGCAGGACTTAGACCCAGAAAAGCTTGCTCACCGCAGATCAATGCAGGGTACAATAACAGAGCCTGGAGAGGCAGTAGTAACCCTTTGCGCAGTATCAGTCTCAGTGAGACGCTGGGAGTGATGTCTCACGCTGAGCAGGCTGCACTGCGGCTGATGCAGAATGGGAGACTGAAGCATCCTGTGGAGACCCCCCTCCTTGAGTCTCGCTACACTCAAAAGCTGCAATGAGCAGCAGAGCCTGAATGTGCTCCACAGGCTCCCAGGTTCTATCCTCTGGACCATGGCCCTTCCAGTCCACCAGATAAAATTTCTTGCCACGTACCACCTTGCACCCCACGACAGCATTCACCTCAAACTCATCCGTGGATGAACCCGATGTCCCGGCAGATGACTCAGAAAACCGGGACAAATGAACGGGCTTTAAGAGGGAAACGTGAAAAGTATCTGTGATGCCAAGGCGTGGAGGAATAGCCAAACGGTAGACCACAGGGTTGACCTGTTCCAGAACTTGAACGGGCCAATGTAGTGAGTCGCAAACTTAGTGGACTCAACTCGCAGCCTGATGTTACGGGCGGAGAGCCACACTAAGTCGCCAGGAGCAAAGGTCGGAGTGGGGCGCCGGTGTGTATCAGCCGAAACCCTCATTCTCTCCTTGGAGGCCCGGATGGCATCCTGTGTGTGGTCCCAGATGTCACGTGCCTCCACCACCCAGTCTGCCACCCTAGAATCGGTGGATGACATGGGCATGGGCACAGGGACATGCGGATGTTGGCCGTAATTAAGGAGAAAAGGAGTCTGACCAGTGGAATCGGCTTCGGCGTTGTTCAATTCAAATTCCGCCCAAGGTAGCAAAGATGCCCAGTCATCCTGCCTAGCAGAGACAAAATGTCGCAAGTATGTCACCAGAGTCTGGTTGGTTCTCTCTACCAACCCATTCGTCTCGGGATGATATACAGAGGAGAGATTCAGCTCTATGCTGAGTAAACGGCAGAGCTCTCTCCAAAACCAAGACGCACACTGGGGACCCCGGTCGCTGACAATTTTATCAGGCATTCCATGTAAGTGGAAAATATGTTTTATGAACAACGCCGCCAAGGCCCGTGCAGAAGATAACTGTGGAAGCGGCACCAAATGCATCATCTTGGAAAAATGATCGGTGACTACCCAGATAATGGTGCAGCTACGAGACTTGGGTAAGTGTTGTGAATTCTGTGGCTGAATTCACTTCTGTGGTCACAAGTGGTATTGCAGTCTCTGGGCTTCCTCCCTCAGGTGTTTTGGTGAGCTCGTTGGCTGCCTTGCTATTTAGCTCCACCTGAGTCTGTCTTCCTTGCTCCTTGTCAATGTTCCAGTGTTGGATCTGAGCTACTGCATCTTTCCTTGGGCCTGCTGCTCTGCTAGATAAGTGCTTCTAGTTTGTTTTCTGTTTTTTCGGTCCAGCTGTGCTATTAACTTTTGCTGGAAGCTCTGAGAAGCAAAGGAGTGCACCGCCGTGCTGTTAGTTCGGCACGGTGGGTCTTTTTGCCCCTTTGCGTGGTTTTCGTTTTAGGGTTTTTTGTAGACTGCATAGTTCTCTTTGCTATCCTCGCTCTGTCTAGAATATCATGCCTCACTTTGCTGAATCTATTTCATTCCTACGTTTGTCTTTTCATCTTGCTAACAGTCATTATATGTGGGGGGCTGCCTATTCCTTTGGGGTATTTCTCTGAGGTAAGTCAGGCTTGTGTTTCTATCTTCAGGCTAGTCAGCTCCTCAGGCAGTGTCGAGTTGCATAGGTAGTGATAGGCGCAATCCACTGCTGCTTATAGTTGTGTGAGGATAGATCAGGTACTGCAGTCTACAGAGATTCCACGTCTCAGAGCTCGTCCTATTGTTTTTGGTTATTGCCAGATCTCTGTATGTGCGCTGATTACTGCACGCTGTGTTGCCTGATTGCCAGCCATAACAGTACAAGGAGCCAAACCAATGATTCCCAATAGAGGGAAAAAAGAAATCCTGACAGCTTTTTTTTTTTTTTAGCTCTGTCTTCAGTCTTTTTTTTTCCCCTAGACATTAGAGTGCTTCAGGACACAGCTGTGGACATGGATATTCAGGCTCTGTGCTCCTCAATGGATAATCTCGTTGTAAATGTACAAAAGATTCAAGATACTATTGATCAGAAATCGATACTAGAACCAAGAATTCCGATTCCTGATTTGTTTTTTGGTGACAGAACTAAGTTCCTGAGCTTCAGAAATAATTGTAAGCTATTTTTGGCCTTGAAACCTCATTCTTCTGGTAATCCTATTCAACAGGTTTTGATTATTATTTCTTTTTTGCGCGGCGACCCACAGGACTGGGCGTTTTCTCTTGCACCAGGAGATTCTGCATTGAGTAATGTTGATGCATTTTTCCAGGCGCTGGGATTGCTTTACGATGAGCCTAATTCAGTGGATCAGGCTGAGAAAAATCTGCTGGCTTTATGCCAGGGTCAGGATGATGTAGAAGTATATTGTCAGAAATTTAGGAAGTGGTCAGTACTCACTCTGTGGAATGAATCTGCACTAGCGGCTTTGTTCAGAAAGGGTCTCTCTGAAGCTCTTAAGGATGTAATGGTGGGATTTCCTATGCCTGCTGGTTTGAATGAGTCTATGTCCTTGGCCATTCAGATCGGTCGTCGCTTGCGCGAGCGTAAATCTGTGCACCATCTGGCGGTATTGTCTGAGAGTAAACCTGAGCCTATGCAGTGCGACAGGACTATGACTAAAGTAGAACGGCAAGAACACAGACGTCTGAACAGACTGTGTTTCTATTGTGGTGATTCTACTCATGCTATTTCTAATTGTCCTAAACGCACTAGGCGGTTCGATAGCTCTGCCGTTATTGGTACTGTACAGTCCAAATTCCTTTTGTCCATTACCTTAATGTGCTCTTTGTCATCGTATTCTGTCATGGCGCTTGTGGATTCAGGCGCTGCCCTGAATCTGATGGATTTGGATTATGCTAAACGTTGTGGATTTTTCTTGGAGCCTTTGCGGTGTCCTATTCCGTTGAGAGGAATTGATGCTACACCTTTGGCCAAGAATAAGCCTCAGTACTGGGCCCAGCTGACCATGTGCATTGCTCCTGCACATCAGGAAGTTATTCGCTTTCTGGTACTGCATAATTTGCATGATGTGGTCGTGTTGGGGTTGCCATGGCTACAAACCCATAATCCAGTATTGGATTGGAACTCTATGTTGGTAACCAGCTGGGGTTGTCAGGGAGTACATGGTGATGTTCCATTTTTGTCTATTTCGTCATCCATTCCTTCTGACATCCCAGAGTTCTTGTCGGACTTTCAGGATGTATTTGAAGAGTCCAAGTCTGATGCCCTACCTCCGCATAGGAATTGTGATTGTGCTATCGATTTGATTCCTGGTAGTAAATTCCCTAAGGGTCGTTTATTTAATTTGTCCGTACCTGAACACACCGCTATGCGCAGTTATGTGAAGGAGTCCCTGGAGAAGGGACATATTCGCCCATCGTCGTCACCATTGGGAGCAGGGTTCTTTTTTGTAGCCAAGAAGGATGGTTCGCTAAGACCGTGTATTGATTACCGCCTTCTTAATAAGATCACTGTTAAGTTTCAGTATCCCTTGCCATTGATTTCTGACTTGTTTGCTCGGATTAAGGGGGCTAGTTGGTTTACTAAGATTGATCTTCGTGGTGCGTATAATCTGGTGAGAATCAGGCAGGGAGATGAATGGAAAACGGCATTTAATACGCCCGAGGGTCATTTTGAATATCTGGTGATGCCGTTCGGACTTGCCAATGCTCCATCTGTTTTTCAGTCTTTTATGCATGACATTTTCTGTGAGTATCTGGATAAATTCTTGATTGTTTACTTGGATGACATTTTGATCTTCTCAGATGATTGGGAGTCTCATGTGAAGCAAGTCAGAATGGTTTTCCAGGTACTGCGTGCTAATTCCTTGTTCGTGAAGGGATCAAAGTGTCTCTTCGGTGTGCAGAAAGTTTCATTTTTGGGGTTCATCTTTTCCCCTTCTACTATCGAGATGGATCCGGTTAAGGTTCAGGCCATCCAGGATTGGACTCAGCCGACATCTCTAAAAAGTCTGCAGAAATTCCTGGGCTTTGCTAATTTTTATCGTCGCTTCATCTGTAATTTTTCTAGCATTGCCAGACCATTGACCGATTTGACCAAGAAGGGTGCTGATTTGGTTAATTGGTCTTCTGCTGCCGTGGAAGCTTTTCAGGAGTTGAAGCGTCGTTTTTGCTGTGCCCCTGTGTTGTGTCAACCTGATGTTTCTCTTCCGTTCCAGGTCGAGGTTGATGCTTCTGAGATTGGTGCAGGGGCGGTTTTGTCACAGAGAGGTTCTGGTTGCTCAGTGTTCAAACCATGTGCTTTCTTTTCCAGGAAATTTTCTGCTGCTGAGCGTAATTATGATGTGGGCAACCGAGAGTTGCTGGCCATGAAGTGGGCATTCGAGGAGTGGCGTCATTAGCTTGAGGGTGCTAAGCATCGCGTGGTGATTTTGACTGATCATAAGAACCTTACTTATCTTGAGTCTGCCAAGCGCTTGAATCCTAGACAGGCCCGTTGGTCGTTATTTTTTGCTCGTTTTGATTTTGTGATTTCATACCTTCCGGGCTCTAAAAATGTGAAGGCGGATGCTCTGTCTAGGAGTTTTGTGCCTGACTCTCCGGGGTTATCTGAGCCAGCGAGTATCCTCAAGGAAGGAGTCATTGTGTCTGCCATCTCCCCTGATTTGCGGAGAGTGTTGCAGAAATTTCAGGCTAATAAACCTGATCGTTGTCCGGCCGAGAAACTGTTCGTCCCTGATAGGTGGACTAGTAAAGTTATCTCTGAACTTCATTGTTCGGTGCTGGCCGGTCATCCAGGAATCTTTGGTACCAGGGAGTTGGTTGCTAGATCCTTCTGGTGGCCATCTCTGTCGCGGGATGTGCGTGCTTTTGTGCAGTCCTGTGGAATTTGTGCTAGGGCTAAGCCCTGCTGTTCACGTGCCAGTGGGTTGCTTTTGCCCTTGCCGGTCCCGAAGAGGCCTTGGACACATATTTCGATGGATTTCATTTCTGACCTTCCCGTTTCTCAAAAAATGTCGGTCATTTGGGTGGTCTGTGATCGCTTTTCTAAAATGGTCCATCTGGTGCCCTTGGTTAAATTGCCTTCCTTCTCTGATTTGGTGCCTTTGTTCTTCCAGCATGTGGTTCGTTTACATGGCATTCCTGAGAATATTGTTTCTGACAGAGGTTCCCAGTTTGTCTCGAGGTTCTGGCGAGCCTTTTGTGGTAGGATGGGCATTGACCTATCTTTCTCCTCGGCCTTCCATCCTCAGACTAATGGCCAGACCGAACGAACCAATCAGACCTTGGAAACATATCTGAGATGTTTTGTTTCCGCTGACCAGGATGATTGGGTGTCATTTTTGCCGTTGGCTGAGTTCGCCCTTAATAATCGGGCCAGCTCGGCTACCTTGGTCTCTCCATTTTTCTGCAATTCTGGGTTCCATCCTCGTTTCTCTTCAGGACAGGTTGAGTCTTCGGACTGTCCTGGTGTGGATTCTGTGGTGGACAGGTTGCAGCAGATCTGGACTCAGGTAGTGGACAATTTGACCTTGTCCCAGGAGAAGGCTCAGCTTTTCGCTAATCGCAGACGCCGTGTGGGACCCCGACTTCGTGTTGGGGATCTGGTTTGGTTATCTTCTCGTCATATTCCTATGAAGGTTTCCTCTCCTAAATTTAAACCTCGTTTTATTGGTCCGTATAGGATTTCTGAGATTCTCAATCCGGTGTCTTTTCGTCTGATCCTCCCAGACTCCTTTTCCATACATAATGTATTCCATAGGTCGTTGTTGAGGAGATACGTGGCACCTATGGTTCCATCTGTGGAGCCTCCTGCCCCTGTTTTGGTGGAGGGGGAATTGGAGTATATTGTGGAGAAGATTTTGGATTCTCGTGTCTCTAGACGGAAACTCCAGTATCTGGTCAAATGGAAGGGTTATGCTCAGGAAGATAATTCCTGGGTTTTTGCCTCTGATGTCCATGCCCCAGATCTTGTTCGTGCCTTTCATGTGGCTCATCCTGGTCGGCCTGGGGGTTCTGGTGAGGGTTCGGTGACCCCTCCTCAAGGGGGGGGTACTGTTGTGAATTCTGTGGCTGAATTCACTTCTGTGGTCACAAGTGGTATTGCAGTCTCTGGGCTTCCTCCCTCAGGTGTTTTGGTGAGCTCGTTGGCTGCCTTGCTATTTAGCTCCACCTGAGTCTGTCTTCCTTGCTCCTTGTCAATGTTCCAGTGTTGGATCTGAGCTACTGCATCTTTCCTTGGGCCTGCTGCTCTGCTAGATAAGTGCTTCTAGTTTGTTTTCTGTTTTTTCTGTCCAGCTTGCTATTAACTTTTGCTGGAAGCTCTGAGAAGCAAAGGAGTGCACCGCCGTGCTGTTAGTTTGGCACGGTGGGTCTTTTTGCCCCTTTGCGTGGTTTTCGTTTTAGGGTTTTTTTGTAGACTGCATAGTTCTCTTTGCTATCCTCGCTCTGTCTAGAATATCGGGCCTCACTTTGCTGAATCTATTTCATTCCTACGTTTGTCTTTTCATCTTGCTAACAGTCATTATATGTGGGGGGCTGCCTATTCCTTTGGGGTATTTCTCTGAGGTAAGTCAGGCTTGTGTTTCTATCTTCAGGCTAGTCAGCTCCTCAGGCAGTGTCGAGTTGCATAGGTAGTGATAGGCGCAATCCACTGCTGCTTATAGTTATGTGAGGATAGATCAGGTACTGCAGTCTACAGAGATTCCACGTCTCAGAGCTCGTCCTATTGTTTTTGGTTATTGCCAGATCTCTGTATGTGCGCTGATTACTGCACGCTGTGTTGCCTGATTGCCGGCCATAACAGGTAAGCCCACCACGAAGTCCATCCCGACCATCTCCCAGGGCCTGTCTGCCACCGGCATGGGGTAAAGTAACCCAGCAGGCCATTGTCGCGAAGACCGATTCTGGGCGCAGGAGACACACACCCGAATATAGTCCCAGACATCACGAGCCATATGTGGCCACCAGTACGTCCTCGCCAAAAGCTCAGATGTCCTCTTGGTCCCAAAATGTCCACCCACTCTGGACGAGTGAGCCCAAGAGAGAACCTCCGGTCGTAAATTCGCTGGTACGAAAGTCTTGCCCGGGGGCACGGACCCTAGCAAAACCGGAGCCACAGTTCTCAGGCTCTCAGGAGGAACAATAAGCCGGGGCTCCTCCTCCTTCTCCTCCTCAGATGACACTACGGAGAGGGAGAGAGCGTCGGCACGAATGTTCTTCTCCCCAGAGAGAAAATGGAGAGTAAAATGGAAATGGGAGAACAGGGACCATCTAGCCTGGCAAAAATTCAGCCGCTGGGCCGTCTGAATATATACTAAGTTCTTGTGGTCAGTGAACACTTGGAAGGGAAAGCGAGCTCCCTCCAAGAGGTGTCTCCACTCTGAAAAAGCTAACTTCATGGCTAGCAACTCTCTGTCCCCGATGGAATAATTCCTCTCCGCTGGTGTGAAGGTCTTGGAGAAGAAGAAGCAAGGATGCTTCCGACCTTGAGCATCCTTTTGGAAAAGGACTGCTCCAGCACCAACGGATGAGGCATCCACCTCCATGACAAATGGCTTATCTACATTGGGGCGATGTAGGAAGGGAGCACTAGTGAAGTGTGACTTAATCGAGAGAAAGGCCTTGGAGACCTCCTCTGACCACAACTTGGGATTTTCTCCCTTCTTGGTGAGGGCAACCAAGGAAGCTACCAAAGTTGAGAAGTGTGGGATGAACTGACGATAGTAGTTAATGCACCCCATAAAGCGCTGCACCGCTTTAAGTGAATGGGGTTCCTGCCAGTCCATCACAGCCTGTAGCTTGGCAGGATCCATAGCCAAACCCTGGGCAGAGATGATATAACCAAGGAAAGGCAAGGACTCCTGCTCAAACACACACTTCTCCAACTTGGCATAGAGGGAGTTTGCCTGTAAGAGGTCGAAGACTTTGCGAACATCTCTCCGATGGGAGTCAATATCTGGAGAGTAGATGAGAATATCATCCAGATAGACTACGACCGAGGTGGTGAGCATATCCCGGAAAATGTCGTTCACAAAGTCTTGGAAAACGGCTGGAGCATTACAGAGCACGAAGGGCATCACCAGATATTCATAGTGCCCATCCCTGGTGTTAAAAGCCGTCTTCCATTCGTCCTCCTCACGGATGCGAATCAGGTTGTAAGCACCCTGCAGATCTAATTTTGTAAATACCCTTGCTCCCCATAGCCTATCAAAAAGCTCAGATATCAGGAGTAATGGGTACTTGTTCTTAACGGTGATGGCGTTAAGACCCCTGTAGTCTATGCATGGACGTAAGTCTCCAGTCTTCTTCTGTACAAAGAAGAACCCAGCCCCTGCAGGTGACACTGACTTCCTAATGAATCCTCTTGCGAGATTCTCTTGGATGTACTGAGACATTGCCTCCGTCTCCGGGAGAGACAACGGATAGACTCGACCCCGGGGAGGCTCAGCACCAGGCAAGAGGTCAATAGGACAGTCATAGGGGCGGTGAGGCGGAAGGGTCTCCGCAGCCCTTTTGGAGAACACATCTGCATAGGGCCAATAGTGTTTGGGGAGAGAGGAAAGATCTGCGGGTACCTGTGTTGTAGCAAGCTGAACGCACTCCCTCTGACATCGACCCTCGCAGGATTTACTCCATCCCAAAATTCTCCCAGAGGACCACTCTATATGAGGAGAATGATAGCATAGCCATGGTATCCCCAACGGGACCTCATCAATTCCCTCAGGAATGACTAATATGGAGATAATCTCCTGACGTGATGGAGACACAGAAAGCGTAATAGGAATGGTTTGGTGGGTAATCTGTGAGGGTAGTGTCGACTAGGGTTGAGCGACCTTGACTTTTTTAGAGTCGAATCGGGTATCGCAAAACCCGACTATCTCAAAAGTCGGGTCGAGTGAAATCGGCCGATTATGTCGTAAAGTCGGGATCGACCGAAACACGAAAACCAATGCAAGTCAATGGGGCAGCATAGTCGGTAGTGAGTGGGGGCGAGGAAAACACCTAGAGTGCACATTTTAATGCCAAAACCATTCATTCTTCTTAATGAAGCTTGTCAATCTTAATTTCCCTTATAATAATAGTTAGGCATTGGAAATTGGGGGTCATTTGGCTAAAGTTGTGGGGGGTAGGGCTGGTTCAAGTATTTAGTGGGCCCAGGTAATCTGGACCACCTCAGGGCAGTGGAGCAGGGAGAGGTAAGTATTTAAACTTTGCAAGTGCTGTGATCCTGAGCAAGCAGGGGGGGCCCACTAGTTGGCATTGGCAATGGCACAGGGCCCCTCAAAGTACAACGGTGTGTTTGCACGGCGGGGGCACCTCCCACCGGCAGCGACACTTTTGCGTACTATGAGGGGCCCTGTGCCAGTGACGTCGCCAACGAGTATTCCTCCCCCCACCTGATGAAGGAACCTGCACTTTCATCTGCACCTTCCTCTTTGTCCCCGTGTAAGGTGGTATGGTATGCGGGAAGAGGAACCTGACTTTCAGCAGGGTCACAATCTTGCTGTATAGCGTGCACAGGGAATGTTGCGTTATGGGTCAATGTACCAGCAGACTCATCTATCACTGGCTGGGCAATGGGCAGGATGAGGAGGAAACACAGATATAGGCCCAAAGAATAAAGTGGGCTAAATGCAGTTCAAGATTGGTAACAGGACTAACCAGGGGGCATTGCTTTGTTCAGTGGAGGACAACTGTAATGAGAGGCTGACACAGAGAGTAGGCCCAAATCAGTAAGTAGTCTAAATGCAGTTCAAAATTGGCAACAGTAGTAAACAGGCGGCACAGCTTTGTTCAGTGGAGGAGAACAGCAAGGAGCGGCAAACACTGATAGTAGGCCCCAACCCAACTAGTAGGCCAAATAAAGTCTAACATTAACAACTACTTAACGAGAACCTGAAAATGGGATTTCAGGACAGGAAACCAGGAGAACAGCAAGGAGCGGCAGACACTGTTAGTAGGCCCCAACCCAACTAGTAGCCCAAATGCAGTTGTTCCATTTAACAACTATGTAACAAGAGCCTGAAGATAGAAGCTCAGGAAAGGCAACCTGGAGAACACCTTGGAGCGGCAGACATCGTCTATACAACCCAGACCCAACTTGTAGGCCTAATGCAGTGTTGTTTCAACAACTACTTAACACGAGCATGAAGATTGAAGCTATGGAGAGGCAACCTGGAGAACACCTTGGAGCGGCAGACACCGTCTCTACAACCCAGACCCAACTTGTAGGCCTAATGCAGTGTTGTTTCAACAACTACTTAACACGAGCATGAAGATTGAAGCTATGGAGAGGCAACCTGGAGAACACCTTGGAGCGGCAGACACCGTCTCTACAACCCAGACCCAACTTGTAGGCCTAATGCAGTGTTGTTTCAACAACTACTTAACGAGAGCTTCAAGATAGAATTTAGGGAGAGGCAACCTGGAGAACACCTTGGAGCGGCAGACACTGGTAGTAGGCCCCAACCCAAGTACAAGCCCCACTGCAGTTTGATTAAAAAACTGTTTAACAAGAGCCTCAAGGTTGAAGCTCAGGAAAGGCAACCCGGAGAACACCTTGGAGCGGCAGACACTGGTAGTAGGCCCCAACCCAAGTACTAGCCCCACTGCAGTTTGATTAAAAAACTATTTAACAAGAGCCTGAAGATCGAAGCTCAGGAAAGGCAACCAGGAGAACACCTTGGAGCGGCAGACATTGGTAGTAGGCCCCAACCCAAGTACTAGCCCCACTGCAGTTTGATTAAAAAACTGTTTAACAAGAGCCTGAAGATCGAAGCTCAGGAAAGGCAACCAGGAGAACACCTTGGAGCGGCAGACATTGGTAGTAGGCCCCAACCCAAGTACTAGCCCCACTGCAGATTGATTAAAAAACTATTTAACAAGAGCCTGAAGATTGAAGCTCAGGAAAGGCAACCCGGAGAACACCTTGGAGCGGCAGACACTGGTAGTAGGCCCCAACCCAAGTACTAGCCCCACTGCAGTTTGATTAAAAAACTATTTAACAAGAGCCTGAAGATCGAAGCTCAGGAAAGGCAACCAGGAGAACACCTTGGAGCGGCAGACACTGGTAGTAGGCCCCAACCCAAGTACTAGCCCCACTGCAGTTTGATTAAAAAACTATTTAACAAGAGCCTGAAGATCGAAGCTCAGGAAAGGCAACCCGGAGAACACCTTGGAGTGGCAGACACTAGTAGTAGGCCCCAACCCAAGTACTAGCCCCACTGCAGTTTGATTAAAAAACTGTTTAACAAGAGCCTGAAGATCGAAGCTCAGGAAAGGCAACCTGGAGAACACCTTGGAGTGGCAGACACTGGTAGTAGGCCTTAAACAAAAAATTAGGCTCAATGCAGTTTACAAAAGGTTCCAGGGGTACACAGGCAGCATTGGTGTGGTAAGCGGAGGACAATTTCAATTAGGGACTGCAGACAGACTTAGTAGGCTGTCCCCTGTGGACCATGCATCCACCACATTAACCCAGTGCGCCGTAATGGACATGTAACCTTCCGTGGACATGCCTACTGGTCCATGCGTCTGTTGTCAGGTGCACCTTTCTACTATTAGATTGCCTGAGAGCATGGACAATGCGGATTTTTACATGATGGTGGAGGTCTGGGATGGCTTTTCTCGCAAAAGAAGTGACGACTGGGTAGCGCATAACGTGATACAGCGTAGTCCATCTGGGCTTTATAATTATAAAATAAAGAAAAAAAGTAGGCTGTAGGCACTTTAAAATAGGTTCCAGGGGTACCCGGGCAGCAATGTTCTGGTCAGTGGAGGACTAGTGGAAGGAGGGACCGCAGACAGGCTTAGTAGGCCTAACATAACAAAAGTAGGCTGTAGGCACTTTAAAATAGCTTCCAGGGGTACACGGGCAGCAGTGGTCTGGTCAGTGGAGGACTAGTGGAAGGTGGGACCGCAGACAGGCTTAGTAGGCCTAACATAACAAAAGTAGGCTGTAGGCACTTTAAAATAGCTTCCAGGGGTACACGGCCAGCAGAGGTGTGGTCAGTGTAGGACTATTGGAAGGAGGGACCGCAGGCAGACTCAGTACTAGGCCTAACATAACAAACGTAGGCTATAGGCAATTTAAAATTGGTTCTAGGGGTACACGGGCAGCAGTGGTCTGGTCAGTGGAGGACAAGTGGAAGGAGGGACCGCAGACAGGCTTAGTAGGCCTAACATAACAAAAGTAGGCTGTAGGCACTTTAAAATAGCTTCCAGGGGTACACGGCCAGCAGCAAAAGGGTGGCATACTTAGGTACAGGGGTGGGCTCCTCTGCTGAGTTTCAGACCTAGTAATTTGCCGCAAAGTATTTACTGGTGTAAATATAGGACACTGGCCCTGACTATTTTAAGTAGCATCATACATGTCAACACATTGGTATTGTCAGTGCCAGGCATTGAAGGATGTCAGCGCATAGACTAAACATTGGTGGAGCTGTGAGAGATAATTTTGCAAGTGGTAGAGCACTGTTTGAGCTGGGGGGGAACTCTCTTGTGGCCGGCGGTACAGGCCCAGGGCCACTCATGTTACAACGGTGTGTCTGACGTTGGGTGCGCACCACCACCGCCAGAGACACTTTATTGTACTATGAGGGACCCAGTGGCAGTGCTGTCGACCAAAAGCGTGCACACCCACCTCTTCAGACAAACGGCACTCTCACGGGTGCTTGCGCCAAGTGGCGAGACCACGGCCCCGTGGGGGGAGTTTGGCCATTTAGGGAGGTGTAAACATGTCATATGCTGGACAAACAGCTGCTGCAAATTTCGAGATTTGAAAAGTCAGTCAGAGCAGTCCACAAGCAAGACCTTTTCATAGGAAAGCTAGGTGTCAGCAGGGAAAGGTGGGGCAAAAGAATTTGAAATCCAGTTGTGGTTCATTTTAATGAAGGTTAGATCATCTACATTTTGGGTAACCAGACGAGTCCTTTTTTCGGTTAATATTGAACCTGCAGCACTGAATACTCTTTCTGATAGCACACTAGCTGCTGGGCAAGCAAGCTCCTGCAATGCATATTCTGCCAATTCTGGCCAGGTGTCTAATTTTGATGCCCAGTAATCAAATGGGAATGACTGTTGAGGGAGAACATCGATAAGGGATGAAAAATAGTTAGTAACCATACTGGACAAATGTTGTCTCCTGTCACTTTGAATTGATGCTGCAGTACCTGTCCTGTCTGCGGTCATAGCAAAATCACTCCACAATCTGGTCAGAAAACCCCTCTGTCCAACGCCACTTCTGATTTGTGCACCTCTAACACCTCTGGCCTGCTGCCCCCTGCAGCTTGTGAGATAATGCTCACCATCGCTGTGTGCTGGGAATGCCTGAATCAAAAGGTCAACAAGAGTTGATTGTTTGGTTGCTAATATTTGTTCCAGGTTCTCATGTGGCATAATATTTTGCAATTTGCCTTTATAGCGAGGATCAAGGAGGCAGGCCAACCAGTAATCGTCATCGGTCATCATTTTAATAATGCATGGGTCCCTTTTCAGGATACGTAAGGCATAATCCGCCATGTGGGCCAAAGTTCCAGTTGTCAAATCTGCATTCGTGCTGGTTTGAGGGGCAGTTTCTGGCAAATCTACGTCACTTGTCTCCCTAAAAAAACCTGAACCCGGCCTTGCAACTCCACCAGTTGCTATTGGCCCCGGAGAAGCTTCCTCATTACAAAAATACTCATCCCCACCATCCTCCTCCTCCTCCTGTTTGCCCGCTACCTCATCTTGTACACTGCCCTGACCAGACAATGGCTGACTGTCATCAAGGCTTTCCTCTTCCTCTGCTGCAGACGCCTGCTCCTTTATGTGCGTCAAACTTTGCATCAGCAGACGCATTAGGGGGATGCTCATTATTATGGCGTTGTCTGCACTAACCAGCCATGTGCATTCCTCAAAACACTGAAGGACTTGACACATGTCTTGTACCTTCGACCACTGCACACCTGACAACTCCATGTCTGCCATCCTACTGCCTGCCCGTGTATGTGTATCCTCCCACAAAAACATAACAGCACGCCTCTGTTCGCACAGTATCTGAAGCATGTGCAGTGTTGAGTTCCACCTTGTTACAACGTCGATGATTAGGCGATGCTGGGGAAGGTTCAAAGACCGCTGATAGGTCTGCATACGGCTGGAGTGTACAGGCGAACGGCGGATATGCGAGCAAAGTCCGTGTACTTTGAGGAGCAGGTCGGATAACCCCGGATAACTTTTCAGGAAGCACTGCACCACCAGGTTTAAGGTGTGAGCCAGGCAAGGAATGTGTTTCAGCTGGGAAAGGGAGATGGCAGCCAAGAAAATCCTTCCGTTATCACTCACTACCTTGCCTGCCTCAGGATCTACAGTGCCCAGCCACGACTGCGTTTCTTTCTGCAAGAACTCGGACAGAACTTCCGCGGTGTGTCTGTTTTCGCCCAAACACTTCATAGCCAATACAGCCTGCTGACGCTTGCCAGTAGCTGCCCCATAATGGGACACCTGGTGTGCAACAGTGGCAGCTGCGGATGGAGTGGTTGTGCGACTGCGGTCTGTGGATGAGCTCTCGCTTCTGCAGGACGAGGAGGAGGGGGTGCGAACAGCTACAGCCAACTGTTTCCTAGACCGTGGGCTAGGCATAACTGTCCCAAAATTGCTGTCCCCTGTGGACCCTGCATCCACCACATTCACCCAGTGTGCCGTGATGGCCCCATAACGTCCCGGGCCATGCCTACTGGTCCATGCATCTGTTGTCAGGTGCACCTTTGTACTCACAGATTGCCTGAGTGCATGGACGATGTGCTCTTTAACATGCTGGTGGAGGGCTGGGATGGCTTTTCTGGAAAAGAAGTGTCGACTGGGTAGCTCGTAGCGTGGTACAGCGTAGTCCATCAGGGCTTTGAAAGCTTCGCTTTCAACTAACCGGTAGGGCATCATCTCTAACGAGATTAGTCTAGCTATGTGGGCGTTCAAACCCTGTGTACGCGGATGCGAGGCTAAGTACTTCTTTTTTCTAACGAGAGTCTCATGTAGGGTGAGCTGGACTGGAGAGCTGGAGATCGTGGAACTAGCGGGGTTGCCGGTGGACATGGCAGACTGAGAGACGGTTGGAGATGGTATTCTTGCCGGTGCCCTACATGCAGTGTTTCCAACAACGAAACTGGTGATTCCCTGACCCTGACTGCTTTGACCTGGCAACGAAACCTGCACAGATACTGCAGGTGGTGCGGAAAATGGTGGCCTTACAGTGACGGAAGGGATGTAGCGTTGCTGACTAGCTTCATTGGCCGAGGGTGCTACAACCTTAAGGGAGGTTTGGTAGTTAGTCCAGGCTTGCAAATGCATGGTGGTTAAATGTCTATGCATGCAACTTGTATTTAGACTTTTCAGATTCTGACCTCTGCTTAAGGTAGTTGAACATTTTTGACAGATGACTTTGCGCTGATCAATTGGATGTTGTTTAAAAAAATGCCAGACTGCACTCTTTCTAGCATCGGATACCTTTTCAGGCATTGCAGACTGAGATTTAACCGGATAGCCACGCGTTTTGGGCCAGATACGGGCCCGGCACATGGAACCTGTTGCGATGTTGATGCCTGCTGCAGCCCCTCCTCCTCCGCTTCAGAACTACTGCCGCCTGCACCCTGTTCCCCCAATGGCTGCCAATCGGGGTCAACAACTGGGTCATCTATGACCTCCTCTTCTATCTCGTGTGCAACTTCGTCTGTGTCACTGTGTAAGCCGGTGGTATAGCGTTTGTGATGGGGCACCATAGTCTCATCAGGGTCTGATTCTGGATCAGTACACTGCGAGGGCAATGTGGTGGTCTGAGTCAAAGGAACAGCATAGTAATCTGGCTGTGGCTGTGCATCAGTGCACTCCATGTCCGATTCAACTTGTAATGGGCATGACCTGTTAACTGTTTCACTTTCTAACCCAGGAACGGTATGTGTAAAGAGCTCCATGGAGTAACCCGTTGTGTCGCCTGACGCATCCTTCTCTGTTGTTATTTTTGCTGAACAGGACAATGGAGCGACTTGTCCCTCAGCGTGAACATCCACTAACGATGCGCTACTTTTACATTTACCAGTTTCAGAAGAGGAGGCAAAAGAGCTAGAGGCTGAGTCAGCAAGGAAAGCCAAAACTTGCTCTTGCTGCTGCGGCTTTAAAAGTGGTTTTCCTACTCCCAGAAAAGGGAGCGTTCGAGGCCTTGTGTAGCCAGACGACAAACCTGGCTCCACAGCTCGAGACTTAGGTGCTATATTGTTTTTCCCACGACCACCTGATGCTCCACCACCACTACCATCATTACCAGCTGGCAATGAATGCCCATGGCCACGACCTCTTCCACCAGACTTCTTCATTGTTTTAAAAACGTAACCAAAGTAACGGTATTTGTTACTGTAAAACAACTTACACGGTGAGCTATAACTTCAGTATGATTTAGATATCCCTTTATAGGTGGGTGAGACTGCAAGGAAAATCAGGCTCAATGTTACACACTCGGTTTTCT
This sequence comes from Ranitomeya imitator, assembly GCF_032444005.1. Lineage (NCBI taxonomy): Eukaryota > Metazoa > Chordata > Amphibia > Anura > Dendrobatidae > Ranitomeya > Ranitomeya imitator. Next base: position 128,354,200 of record NC_091290.1, read on the forward strand.
GTTGCACAAAAAGAGACAGATGCTGCACACGCAGGACTGGCACAGAAGCACAAATGCCAATATTAATCTCCCACTATATACTTTTTTTCAGGGAGAATGTAAACCCTCCCACCCCCCCAAAAAAAAAAATAGGCTTTCTGTGGCCAACAATTTGCGAGAGATGCCACACACGCAGGATTGGCACAGAAGCCCAAATGCCAATATTAATCTCCCACTATTTTTTTTTTTCAGGGAGAATTTAAAAACCAAAATAAAAAAAACCAGACACTAGGCTTTCTGTGGCCAACAATTTGAGAGAGATGCCATACAGGCAGGACTGGCACAGAAGCCCAAATGCCAATATTAATCTCCCACTATATACTTTTTTTCAGGGACAATGTAAACACCCCCCCCCAAAAAAAACAAAAACAAAAGGCTTTCTGTGGCCAACAATTTGAGAGAGATGCCACACAGGCAGGACTGGCACAGAAGCCCAAATGCCAATATTAATCTCCCACTATTTTTTTTTTCAGGGAGAATTTAAAAACCAAAATAAAAAAAAACAGACACTAGGCTTTCTGTGGCCAACAATTTGCGAGAGATGCCACACACGCAGGATTGGCACAGAAGCCCAAATGCCAATATTAATCTCCCACTATTTTTTTTTTCAGGGAGAATTTAAAAACCAAAATAAAAAAAAACAGACACTAGGCTTTCTGTGGCCAACAATTTGAGAGAGATGCCATACAGGCAGGACTGGCACAGAAGCCCAAATGCCAATATTAATCTCCCACTATATACTTTTTTTCAGGGACAATGTAAACACCCCCCCCCAAAAAAAAAACAAAACAAAAACAAAAGGCTTTCTGTGGCCAACAATTTGAGAGAGATGCCACACAGGCAGGACTGGCACAGAAGCCCAAATGCCAATATTAATCTCCCACTATTTTTTTTTCAGGGAGAATTTAAAAACCAAAATAAAAAAAAAACAGACACTAGGCTTTCTGTGGCCAACAATTTGAGAGAGATGCCACACAGGCAGGACTGGCACAGAAGCTCAAATGCCAATATTAATCTCCCACTAATTTTTTTTTTCAGGGAGAATTTAAAAACCAAAATAAAAAAAATCAGACACTAGGCTTTCTGTGGCCAACAATTTGCGAGAGATGCCACACACGCAGGATTGGCACAGAAGCCCAAATGCCAATATTAATCTCCCACTATATACTTTTTTTCAGGGAGAATGTAAACCCCCCCCCCCAAAAAAAAGAAAAAAATTGGCTTTCTGTGGCCAACAATTTGCAAGAGATGCCACACACGCAGGATTGGCACAGAAGCCCAAATGCCAATATTAATCTCCCACTATTTTTTTTTTTCAGGGAGAATTTAACAACCAAAATAAAAGAAAACAGACACTAGGCTTTCTGTGGCCAACAATTTGAGAGAGATGCCACACAGGCAGGACTGGCACAGAAGCCCAAATGCCAATATTAATCTCCCACTATATACTTTTTTTCAGGGACAATGTAAACCCCCCCCCCCCCCAAACAAAAAAAAAAAATAGGCTTTCTGTGGCCAACAATTTGAGAGAGATGCCACACAGGCAGGACTGGCACAGAAGCCCAAATGCCAATATTAATCTCCCACTATTTTTTTTTTCAGGGAGAATTTAAAAACCAAAATAAAAAAAAACAGACACTAGGCTTTCTGTGGCCAAAAATTTACAATTTACAATACAATTACTATCTCCCTGCAGTAATCTCAGCAATGTATGGCAGGCAGCAATAACAAGGAGTGGACTGAGGAACAAATTAAATCAAAAGTGTGGACAAACAAACAAGACAGCTGTGCAGAAAGGAAGGAACAACAGGATTTGTGCTTTGAAAAAAGCAGTTGGTTTGCACAGCGGCGTACACACAGCAATGCAGCTATCAGGGAGCCTTCTAGGGCAGCCCAATGAGCTACAGCGCTGAGGAAAAAAAAGTAGCTTCCACTGTCCCTGCAAACAAAAGGTGGTGTTGGACAGTGGAAATCGCTACAGCACAAGCGGTTTGGGGGTTAATTGACCCTGCCTAACGCTATCCCTGCTTCTGACGAAGCGGCAGCAACCTCTCCCTATGCTTAGATCAGCAGCAGTAAGATGGCGGTCGGCGGGAACGCCCCTTTATAGCCCCTGTGACGCCGCAGACAGCAAGCCAATCACTGCAATGCCCTTCTGTAAGATGGTGGGGACCAGGACCTATGTCATCACGCTCCCCACACTCTGCGTCCACCTTCATTGGCTGAGAAATGGTGCTTTTCGCATCATTGAAACGCGACTTTGGCGCGAAAATCGCGTACCGCATGGCCGACCCCACACAGGGATCGGGTCGGGTTTCATGAAACCCGACTGTGGCAAAAGTCGGCGACTTTTGAAAATGAACGATCCGTTTCGCTCAACCCTAGTGTCGACCCATTTACCACTCAAACGGTTACTGGCTTAGCGAGCATCACCAGGGGTATTGCGTAACGCTGGGCAAAAGCGGATGACATAAAATTACCCTCCGCCCCAGAGTCCACGCATAGCTCTACCATAAGAGTGGATGGGCCGATAGTAATTGTCCCCTTGAAGGACAACTTTGAGGCAAATGTCGCCGTGTCTAGTGTACCTCCTCCAACTGCCACTAGACGCTGACATTTCCCCGACCGCTGAGGACACTTGGAGGCAAGATGTCCTGACTGCCGGCAAACATGACAGACCTTATGTGCACGAGCGGACTGGGACTTGGATCCCGCTCGTGTCACCTCTGTGGCCTCATGTGACTCGGAAGCCTGGACTGGAGATTCCAAAGGTCTGGCGAAGGTGAGAGCCAGCCGAAACCTCTGCCTACACTGGGCTCGCTCCAACCTTCACTCGTGAAAATGAAGGTCTATGCAAGTTGGTACAGCTATGAGCTCCTCAAGTGTGGTGGGAATCTCCCTAGCAGCCAAAGCATCCTTTACATGGTCAGCCAGCCCCCTCCAAAATATGGGAATGAGGGTTTTATCTGGCCATTCCAACTCAGACGCTAAAGTCCGGAAGTGAACAGCGAAATGACTGACCATGGTTGAACCCTGAGTCAAAACCAGTAGTTGCAGCGCTGTATCATGGGTGACTTGAGTTCCTAAAAAGACCTGTTTCAGAGTGTCCAGAAACCGAGGAACACTCCGCACCACATGATCGTTGCGCTCCCACAGCGGCGTAGCCCACTCCAACGCTCTGTCCGACATGAGAGAGATTATGAATCCCACCTTTGCCCGCTCAGTGGGAAAACGTGCAGCCAGAAGCTTGACGTGTGTACCACACTGGCTCACGAAACCCCTACAGGACTTACTGTCCCCTGAATATCTCTCAGGCAAAGGGAGGTGAGATAGGGTCGGAACAGAGGTGGCAGTGGGTAAGGCTGCTGCAGCCACGCTAGCAGCCTGAACAGCTATTGCGGTAACATCCGCCGCCGAGGTTGCACGCTCAAGAAACGCCAACCGGCCCTCCAGCAGCTGGATGTACCCCTGCAATCGCTGTTCAGCCACTATTACTTAGCCATATCCTGGTGCTAGTATACTGTTAGGGCTAGAGGAACGAACCGAGTAATAGGTAGGTAGCTACAAGGTGCGTTCGCAGCCCGGGATCCACCATGCAGAGATATCTGCTGCTAAGGCGGATGGACTCTGAGCTCACACGTGGGTTAGGCTTCACCCCGTATGAACTGGTAGCGAACTCTGATGCCTCACAGAGTCGCGCTGTACACAAAACTAATACCCTAACTAGGCTAATTGCCCCCACTGACGCTAGCTGCCTGCCTGAGTGTACAGTCCCAATGCTAACAGCTTCACACCACATAGAACTGAGTGGTATAGTATCCACTGGCATAAGCCAACACACATTTGATACTAGTGCATGGCCGTGTGGCCATGCGAGCCTTAAATAGCTGCAGCACGTACAGGACCCTTCAAAGAAGGACCAATGGAATTGCTGCAGTACCCGAGCATGTGACCCTAGATCTCCACTGAGAGATCTTGCCCTGGGCATGCTCAGTGTGCAAAGCAGAACTTAGTCCTAGCACCTGCAGGACCTTCCGTGAGAAGGACCAATGGAAGTCGCTGCAGTACCTGAGCATGTGACCCTAGATCTCCACTGAGAGATCTTGCACTGGGCATGCTCAGTGTGTGCAAAGCACGACTTAGACCCAGAAAAGCCTGCTCACCACAGATCAGTGCAGGGTACATTAGCAGAGCCTGGAGAGGCAGTAGTAACCCTTTGCACAGTATCAGTCTCAGTGAGACGCTGGGAGCGATGTCTCGCACTGAGCAGGCTGCACTGCGGCTGATGCAGAATGGGAGACTGCAGCAGACACGGATTGAGATTTTCCCTGTGCAGCAAAGGAAACTTGACTCCTAACAGTAACACTGTTGCTTTCTTTTTCTTGTTGCTATTTTCATTGTTTCAGCTCTGACCAAGAACAATGAGATTCCTCCTCAGACACATCCCAGAAAATGAAATCAGTGACCACAAGGGAATCTGCTCTTCCTTTTCATGACCCGTCGGTGGGTACTGATAGGCATATTGATGACCTAGCCATCAGGTAATTCTGTAGTGGCTCAGTGACTAGCTCAATTACCTTTCAACACTTGTGTCCTTAGTTCAATTCTGACTGAGGTCTGAGTAATTCCACCTCTCAGTTGTACTTTAGAAATTGTGAATGGACCTGCTCCAGTTTTTCCTGATATTCCAATTGTTGCTGCGAGTCATATAAATGACTTTGCCAAATATTTTCTTCTGAGCAGCAAAGTAGCTCAGTGGTTAGCTTGATTACCTTCCTAATTCTTGGGTCAGTAGTTCAATTCTGCCTCTCAGTTGTACTTTAGAAATTTCAAATGGGCGTGCTCTAGTTTTTCTGATCTCCCAATAGGTGCTGGTAATAATATTAATAACTTTGCCAAAGGTGATTTTTCGAGCATCACGGTAGTCTAGTGGAACGCACAGGTGCTTTGCAGAATGAGAGTCCAGATATCAAATCCAACCATGAGAAAATTGTAAATTTACTTGCTGTTATGTTTCCTCCTCTTCCCATTGGAGCTGCGAGTCATATCAATTACTTTGCCAAAGGTTGTCTTCCGAGCAGCTATGTAGCCTCGTTGCAATCTCTGGTGTTTTGCAGTAAGGGAGTTCACGGTTTAAATCCCACGATGGATGACATCTGCAAAGAGTATGTATGTTCTACCTGTGCTTAGGTTGCCTGCCACCCATGGTTCAAAGGCATACAGGTATGTGTCAGAAATGTTTATAGTAAGCAGCCTGTCTCTTGTCTGAGAACGCGGACTAAAAGCCTTTTGTTCCCATCTCATAGATGGGTGCATAGCCTGCTGTTGCTGGTAGTTAAGCACCCATGGGGAAGCATGTTAACACTATTGCTTGCTTTTTCTTGTTGCTGTTTTCATTGGTTCAACTCTGACCAAAATCAATGAGCAGGCAGCATGGTATCCCAGTGGAAAGCGCTGGTGCTTTGCAGCATGGGAGTCCAGGGTTCAACCCCAGCATGAGAAATTTCAAATAGACCTTCTCAATTTTTTCATGATCTTCCCGTAGGTGCTGGTAGTAATATAAATGACTTTAACAAAAGTTATCTTCTGAGCATCATGGTAGCCCAGTGGGAAGCACTGGTGATTTGCACATGGGAGTCCAGGGTTCAAACCTCCCCAAGGGGATTTGCAGATGGACCTGCTTTAGTTTTTCATGATCTTCCCATTGGTGCTGCGAGTCATATCAATGACTTTGCCAAAGCTTATCTGCTCCGCATCTCGGTAACCCAGTGAAAAGCCCTGGTAATTTGCAGCATGGGAATCCAGGGTTCAAACGCCAGGATGGGAAATTGGAAATAAACCTATCCTAGTTTTTCCTGATCCTCCCATTGGTGCTGTTAGTCACATCAATGACTTTGAAATGGTTCTCTTACGAGCAGCGCGGTAGCCCAGTGGAAGAGACTGGTGCTCTGTAGCATGGGAGTCCTTGGTTCTAATTGCACCATAGATGGCATCTGCAAGGAGTTTGTATGTTCTCCCCGTGCTCAGGTGGTGTGCCACCCATTCTTGAAAGACATACATGTAAGGGCCAGTGATGGAAGTTCTGTGGCTAATGATGTGTCACCTGTGCAGCATCCATCCAGAAGGGCTGCTTGTCTGCCCCCCCCCCTTTGGGCAAGTATCCTGATTGGATAAATGTTCTGACACAATTAGCAACAAATTGATTTGTATATAAGCAGTTCAGCACAAGCTGAGCTGTGAAAATGCTATTTTGGGACTTAGGAAAAATTTTCCCCCATTACTCCATATGATTTCAATAAATTCTGATGTTCCTCCAATCCTCAGAAACACAGGATAGTAGCTGTTGACACAGGTAACACCACAGAACATCCATCACTGGCCCCTACTTGTATGTCTTTAGGGCATGGGTAGCCACCCACCAGAGCATGGGGAAAACATACAAACTCCTTGCAGATGTCGTCCATGGTGGGATTAGAACCCTGGACTCCCATGCTGCAGAGCACAAGTCCTTTCCACTGGGCTACCGTGCTGCTCAGAAGTTAACGGTTGCCAAAGTAATTGATATTACTCGCATCACCAGGAAGATCAGTAAAAACTGCAGCACGTCCATTCGCAATTTTATATGGTGGGACTTGAACCTTGGACTCATATACTGCAAAACACCAGTCCTATCCAGAGCTACCGTGCTGCTCAGAAGATAATGTTTTCAAAGTCATTGATATGACTCACAGCACCAATGGGAAGATCAAGAAAAACTAGGATGGGTCCATTTGCAATTTATAAAGAACGACTGAGAGCTAGAATTACTCAGACCTCAGTAAGAATTGAACAAAGGACCCAAGCATTGGCAGGCAACCGAGATAACCACTGGGCTACAGTGCTGCTCGAAAGACAACTTTCGACAAAGTCATTGATATGACTTGCAGCACCAATGAGAAGATCAGTAAAACCTAAAGAAGGTTTATTTCCAATTTCCCATCCTGGGGTTTCAACCCTGGATTTCAATGCTGCAAAGCACCAGTGATTTCCACTGGGTTAGCATGCTGCTCTGAAAATTATCCTTGGCAAAGTCATTAATATGACTCGCAGCACCAATGAGAAGATCAGGAAAAACTTTAGCAGTTCCATTTGCAAATCTCCATAGTGAGATTTGAACCCTAGACTCCCATGCTGCAAAGCACCAGTGCTTTCCACTGGGCTACCACGCTACTGAGAAGGTAATATTTGGCAAAGTCATTGATATGACTTGCAGCACCAATGGGAAGCTCAGGAAAAACTAAAGCAGGTTCATTTGTAATTTCTCATGTTGGAGTTGAACACTGGACTTTCATGCTGCAAAGCACCAGTGATTTCCACTGGGCTACCATGCAGCTTGAAAATAATTCTTGGCAAAGTCATTGATATTACTACTAGCACCTATGGACATATTTGGAAAAACTAGAGCAGGTACAGTTGCAATTTCTAAAGTACAACTGAGAGGTAGAATTACTCAGCCCTCAGTCAGAATTGAACTAAGGAAGGACCCAAGCATTGAAAGTAATTAAGCTAACCACTGAGCCACCATGGAATAACCTGAAAGTTAAGTCATTAATATGCCTATCAGTACCCACCAACAGGTCATGAAAAGGAAGAGCAGGTTCCCTTGTGGTCACTGATTTCATTTTTTAGATGTGTCTGAGAGGAGGAATCTCATTATTCTTGGTCAGAGCTGAACCAATGAAATAAAACAGCTGCGGCTAGAATTACCAGACCGTTGCACAACTCTTAGGGTAAATGACAGAAAAGCAGCTAGAAGAGCAAAAACCCACTATAATAAAACGTAACTTTTACTAATAACATTATAAAAAAGTAGACAAAGCAATACAACATATACACAAAGTGCTCACGCCGAAAACCGTGCTAATATAAAAATTGGTTTGATCTCACCAATCATGGACGATAGGAACCCAAACCGATGTAGGAGGGTCCCAGGGAGAGTCCAGTAGTTGTGGGGTAATGAGGGAACGGGGGATTTCTGTCCTATGTTAACCCCTGTCGTGCCCAAGCAATGACTCCTGTCCTAACAAGGACAGGCCCAAATAGGCCCCACTATGGACATCCCTCCACCGTGTAAGATGTAATATAGCGCCTCCCTACGCGTTTCCTCTCCAGTCTTTAAGATTCATCAGGGGAGTATATGGCTTACAAGTCCAAATCCTTAATAGTCCATTAGTCGGAGTTAAATGCAGTGGCAGTATAACCCCCAAATACCGGCAGTCCTGTGTGGTGTCTGCCACAGAAATGGAGTCAGCCAAGTGTGACGCCAGCTTCCCCCCTTTTAAGACAAAATGCCACTCCCTCAGACTAATCTGTAATAAAGCGTACACTCCCACCGATCTATAGCCAAGCCATATATGAGGTACAGTTACCGTTACAGTTCCGGAACGCATACTGCAGTCTCCCCATGCCACCATGATGTCGGCGTCTGCGCTCCGCAAAACCGGAAGTAACGGCGCCATTTTGGACACATCACTTCCGGTGCGCCACTCGTACGGTGCGCTCCAGAAATGGAACGCATACCTAAGGCGCCGATCACTAATAGGGTGCCCCAGACCTGGAAGTCTCGGCGCCACATTAGAGCGCAAACCGCAGTCTCCCCATGCCACCATGCTGGCGGCGTCTGCGCTCGGCAAAACCGGAAGTGCCGGCGCCATTTTGGATACGTCACTTCCGGTACGTCACTCGCTCGGTGCGCTCCAGAGATGGAACGCATACCTAAGGCGCCGATCAATGATAGAATGACCAAGGCCCGGAAGTATCGGCGCCACACTAAGACGCGCCATTATGGATGCGCCACTTATGCGGTGCGTTTCAGAGGTGGAACGCATACTTGAATCGCCAATTGATGATTAATTGTCCCAGACTCATAAGTACCGGTGCCATATAAAGGGCGCCGTTAAGACCACCCCGGTAATACAGGTGAAAAAGTGTCGCCACAGGTGTGTTATCATGACGACATCCACAAGAATCTGTAGCGTTCCCAGAAAGTAGAACGCATAACCTGGACACAATAAAATACCACAGTGTCGTTTCAACAATGTAGCCATGGCAGCATACATAATATGGTACCTCATGTTCATGGATATATATTGGCAAATACAGTCCCATAAAGTACATAACCACCCATAAACACTTAGATGTACATATGTTTCGTAGACCGATGTTATGCCTATACACCTAACAGAGTATCGTATAGTGTGTATGAGAGGCTAGTCAGATGCCACACAAGCATATCACCTACATATAGTATACAGCTAGAGATATGTGGCCGGAAGTGTCCGCTCACATAATTATATAACAACTGATATATATAAAAAAAAACATATCAGTAAGATGATGCAAAACATAGTGCCTGCGGGAATAAGCAGACGCTGGAAGTGTCCAGACTCAGGGTTATGCCATCGGCACCTGTAAGGGGAAAAAGGATCCGCTTGGCTTAGTGAGGAGGAACATACAGGAGTCTTGGGGGGAGGAGGAAGAATATATACGATTACAGAAAAATATACCATCACAATCTTCGTGATAGCGTGCAGGCGCCACTACTATTAAAAGTGTATAAAAAATGTCCACTCAAAACACCAATCTCCCCTCATTCCTGGAAGCTGCGTCCAATAAGCATATCTAGTACCAGGAAAACAGTACTGAGGGGAGAAAGTACAGGGTAGTAACCCCGTACTTCCATATTGCAGTAGTTTTGTTTAATCACAGCTGGCTTAAAGACAAAGAAACACATAACACAAACCAACAACTAACGGAGAGCAAAACAGGGTAAGGGAATATAGGAACCAATCTCTGGAAACCAAGGTTACTCAAATAACCCTAGAGGAAACAGCCCAAATTAAGCTGGTCATTAAGACCATAAGGGTGGCAAGTATCCAGCCGGAAAATCCACCTTGTTTCCCTCTGCAGTAGGATTTTATCAAAATCACCACCCCTTACTGGTGGGACAACTTTATCAATCCCCATAAAACTCACGACTTTGGTATCGCCATCATGGCAAGTGTTGACATGTCTCACAATGGGGGTATCCCTATTATTTCTGATATCCCCCAAATGCTCGCCCACCCTTCTCCTAAATTCCCGGATGGTTTTGCCAATATATGTAACACCACAAATGCAGACAGCTCTATAAATGACTCCTCTGGATTTACAGTTGATGAATTCTTTTATGACATATGTCTTTTGTGTTTGAGTGTCAAAAAAATCCTTGCCAGTCTGTATAGACGCGCACGCAACACAAGTGCCACATCTATAACAGCCACTAGGTCTGTTTGGTAGCCACGTCCCTTTGTTTGGTGTCGTTAGGTGACTGTGCACTAATCGATCCCCCAATGTTTTGCATTTTCTATATGTAATTTGGGGTTGTGTGCCAACAGCCTCCCTCAAGTCGTCATCCATTGTAAGTATGCCCCAATGCTTCCTCAAAATTGCCCTGACAGATGGAGCCCCATTATCAAACGCACAAATCATTCTGATAGCATTGTGGTCTTCTTCCCCTCTCTCACGTGGTGTCAGCAGATTGGTTCTATTCTGTCCTCTAGCATGATGGTATGCCTCCCTCAGCACCCGATCCGTGTACCCTCTATCTAGAAACCTGGATCTCAGGTCTCTTGCCTTTATTTTGAAGTCTGCGTCATCAGAGCAATTTCTTCTTAGGCGAAGATATTGGCCTTTGGGGATACCCTTTTTGAGAGAATATGGGTGGTGGCTGTTGTGAATTCTGTGGCAGAGTTCACTCCTGTGGTCACAAGTGGTACTTCGGCTGATTCTCTCTGGGATCTTCCGTTTGTGGAGGAAAGTGGTACTGCAGCTTCTGAGTTTCCTCCCTCAGGTGATCTGTTGAGCTCGTTAGCTTCTTCTCAACTTAACTCCACCTGATGCTTTGATCTGTGCTTCCTGTCAATGTTTCAGTGTGGGACTTGTTTTTTCCCTGGATCATTCCTGTGGCCTGCTGCTCTGCAAAGCTAAGTTTTGCTTATGTTATTTTGTTGCTATTTTTCTGTCCAGCTTGCTTTATTGGTTTTTCTCGCCTGCTGGAAGCTCTGAGACGCAGAGGGACCACCTCCGTACCGTTAGTCGGTGCGGAGGGTCTTTTTGTCCCCTCTGCGTGGTTTTTTATAGGTTTTTGTGCTGACCGCAAAGTTATCTTCCCTATCCTCGTTCTGTTCAGCTAGTCGGGCCTCACTTTGCTAAATCTGTTTCATCTCTATGTTTGTGTTTTCATCTTGCTCACAGTCATTATACGTGGGGGGCTGCCTTTTCCTTTGGGGAATTTCTCTGAGGCAAGGTAGGCTTATTTTTCTATCTTCAGGATTAGCTAGTTTCTCAGGCTGTGACGAGGCGCCTAGGTTCTGGTCAGGAGCGCTCCACGGCTACCTTTAGTGTGGATCGATAGGCTTAGGGATTGCGGTCTGCAGAGTTCCCACGTCTCAGAGCTCGTTGTCACGCCCGCACATACTTACCCGGCTTCTCCCATCCCTCGGCGCGCTCACGATCCTGTCCCGCGCCGCTCTGCCTCCTCCTTCGCCGGCTCTCGGCGTCTGGTCTCTTCGCGCATGCGCGGTCGCGTCTCCCCCGTCGCTGAGCCTTCTGGGAGGTCGCGACCCGGTGGCTCCGCCCCAACATGGCGGCGCCCATCGGGTATTTCTTCCCGGCGTCTTCCTAGGTAAGACGCCTTTGCTTTGTAGGTGCACTGTCTGCCGTCAGTGTCCCTATGCCCTAGGCTCCCCTGTACCAGTGTCTTTTCTCAGCCCAGTCCTTGCTTTGTCTCTGTATCCTGCCAGTCCGTGTTCCTGTTGTATCCTGCCAGTCCGTGTTCCTGCTGTATCCTGCCAGTCCGTGTTCCTGCTGTATCCTGCCAGTCCGTGTTCCTGCTGTATCCTCCCAGTCCGTGTTCCTGCTGTATCCTCCCAGTCCGTGTTCCTGCTGTATTCTGCCAGTCCGTGTTCCTGCTGTATCCTGCCTGTCCGTGTTCCTGCTGTATTCTGCCAGTCCGTGTTCCTGCTGTATCCTGCCAATCCGTGTTCCTGCTGTGTCCTGCCAGCCCGTGTTCCTGCTGTATCCTGCCTGTCCGTGTTCCTGCTGTATCCCGCCAGTCCGTGTTCCTGTTGTATCCTGCCGGTCCGTGTTCCTGCTGAGTCCTGCCGTTCCGTGTTCCAGACATTCTTTCAGTTAAGTCTTGTTTTCCTATTATTCCCTGCCATCCTTATAGCCTGTGGTTTCCTTCTTTATTTTGGGTCGTCCCTTTGGCTCTAGCTGTTGTGTCTCCATTCCCCCGAGGTCCTGCTCCTAACACTCCCTGTATAGGGGGTGATTCCATCTGGTCCGCTCAACCCCGGGGGCTCTAGAGTCACGACCCAGAGGGTCCACTCTCGGATATCTGTCCGAATACTTACAGGAAGCAAAGGCCATGGACCCCGCTGGGGCCTCTGCTACGCAAAAAGAGCTACTCTTTTTGCGGGAGAATCAGTCCCGTATGATGTCCTTTATGAAGGCTATGGATTCTCGTTTGTCCACGCTCCAGTCCTCCGATCCTGGCAACGCCGCTCTACTCATTGGCTTACAGCAAGAGTTAGCTCAGCAGCGTGACACCCAGGCCCATATACTTAGTTATATGTCTTCTATTGACGATCGGCTGCTTTCCATCCAGACAGCCGCTTCTACGTCTGCTCCTGCTTCCCACCCTCCACCCCGCTTGGCTAAACCGCCTCGGTACAATGGGGATTCTAAGTCCTGCCGAGGATTTCTAAACCAATGCCGTCTTCACTTTGAGCTTCTGCCCCAGCATTACCCGACGGATCGGTCCAAAGTTGCGTTTTTGATTTCCCATCTAGAGGGTGACGCCTTGGCATGGGTTAATCCACTCTGGGAGCGAGACGATCCCCTAGTCTCCCGGTTGTCTGAATTTTTGGAGACTTTCCGTCTTGTCTTTGACGAACCTGGACGACTGGCCTCTACAACTGAAGCCCTATTCTCTCTCCATCAGGGATCGTTATCCGTAGGCCAGTACGCTATTCAGATCCGCACCCTCTCCTCTGACTTGGGCTGGAACAATGAGGCGTTGGTGGGTGCTTTCTGGCGGGGTCTCTCTGGGCGCATAAAGGATGAGTTAGCTGGTCGGGACACCCCTACAGTTTTGGAGGAATTAATTTCCTTAGCGACCCGTATTGACCTTCGGTTCCAAGAACGCGCTCGCGAGCGGAGGTCTCTTCGTCCTTCTTCTGCCACCCGTAAGCCACTCAGTCCACAGCCTAGAACCTCCTCTCAGGCGTCCGCACCGGAACCTATGCAAGTGGACCGTCTTAAAATGTCCGAACAACGTCGTAAAGAGAGGCGCACTCAGGGGTTATGTTTTTACTGCGGAAGTGCTGCTCATTTATTGCGCTCTTGCCCTGAACGTCCGGAAAACTCCTCCGCCTAGGTCAGGTAAGAGAGGCCTCCCTAGGTGTGTGTGATTCCTCTCAACCCCTTACTTTGTCCGTTCTTTTGCATATTGCAGGCAAGGGCATTTCTCTGGATGCGTATGTGGATTCGGGTGCTGCAGGGAATTTTATTAGGTTGGAAGAGGTTTTGAAATTCTCCATTCCAGTCAGAACCTTAGAGGCTCCTGTGATTCTAGCATCTGTGGATGGTAAACCTTTACAGGAGACCATTCCTCAAGTGACACTTGAGGTGGAACTTCAGGTTGGGGCTCTGCACAAGGAGAGAATTGCATTTTATGTTTTTGGCGGGTCTGTCTCATCCTATGCTCTTAGGTCTTCCTTGGTTACGGAGCCACGAGCCCATTTTAGATTGGCGCAATGGTAATATCTTGCGCTGGGGTGAGCTTTGTCGGGAACGTTGTCTGCTGCCGGTGCGTCCTGTGGGATATTTCTCTAATTCTTCTCCTTCTTCTTCCTTTCCCGCCTTACCCTCTGTCTACAGCGCTTTTTCTGATGTCTTCAACAAGAAGGAGGCTGAGGAGCTTCCGCCTCACCGTCTCTATGATTGTCCCATAGATCTCGTGCCTGGAACTAACCCGCCCAGGGGCAGAATCTATCCTCTCCTGCTGAGACTCAAGCTATGTCTGAGTACATTCAAGAAAATCTTGCTAAAGGTTTCATCCGCAAGTCTTCTTCTCCGGCCGGAGCAGGGTTTTTTTTCGTGAAGAAGAAAGACGGTTCCCTCCGTCCCTGCATTGATTATCGAGGCCTAAACAACATCACGGTGAAGAACAAATATCCTCTGCCACTCATTCCGGAACTCTTCGACCGTCTTCGGGGTGCGCAAATCTTTACCAAATTAGATCTACGTGGCGCATACAATCTGGTTCGTATTCGTGCAGGCGATGAGTGGAAGACCGCCTTCAATACTCGTGACGGTCACTACGAATACTTGGTTATGCCATTTGGTCTCTGCAACGCCCCCACGGTTTTCCAAGGAATTTGTGAACAATGTATTTCGGGATCTTCTCTACTCCTCAGTCGTGGTTTACCTTGACGACATCCTCATCTTCTCTCCGGATCTCTCCACTCACAGGTGAGATGTCCGCCGAGTCCTGCAAAGGCTAAGAGAGAATCATCTGTTCGCTAAGATTGAAAAGTGCGTCTTTGAACAGTCCTCTCTTCCCTTCCTTGGGTATATTGTCTCAAGATCTGGCTTAGAGATGGATCCAGAGAAGGTTTCTGCTGTCCTGAATTGGCCTCGTCCTCTTGGAACAAAAGCAATCCAACGTTTTCTTGGCTTTGCCAACTACTATAGACAATTTATTCCTCATTTTTCTTCCATGACCAAGCCTATCTCTGCCCTAGTTCGCAAGGGAGTCAATTCCAGCCTTTGGACCCCTGAGGCTGAAGAGTCTTTTTTGTCCCTTAAACAAAGTTTCGCTACGGCCCCTGTGCTTCATCGTCCTGATGCTAATAGACCGTTTGTCCTTGAGGTCGACGCATCTTCTATTGGAGCTGGAGCAGTACTTTTGCAAAGATCTTCGTCCGGACGTTTGGTGACCTGTGGTTTCTTTTCTAAAACTTTTTCCGCTCCTGAGCGTAACTACTCTATAGGGGATAAGGAGCTATTGGCTATCAAGCTAGCCTTGGAAGAATGGCGTTATCTTCTTGAAGGGTCTCTTCATCCATTCATCATTTACACTGACCACAAGAATCTGGCCTATATTCAGTCTGCCCAAAGACTAAATCCACGACAAGCCAGATGGTCTTTATTCTTCAGACGATTTGAGTTTGAACTTCATTTCCGACCTGGAAATAAGAATGTCAAAGCAGATGCTCTTTCGAGATCCTTTCAACCTCAGGACATGGAGGATTCTCCGGCTCACATCATTGATCCTGCGAGGATCGTCACTCTTGCTCCTCTAAGAGTGATTCCTACTCCTCCTGGCAAGACTCTTGTGGCTAATCAAGACAAGGAGAGAGTTTTACGTTGGGGTCACTCCTCCAAAATTGCAGGACATGTAGGAGTCAAGAAGACACTGTCTCTTATCTCTCGGCACTACTGGTGGCCATCTCTCCGTCAAGACGTCACCAAATTCATCGCTTCTTGTCCTTCTTGTGCTAAAAATAAAGTCCCTAGGCAGCTTCCCTCCGGTCTCCTGCATCCTCTGCCTGTGCCTTCCGTTCCATGGAGTCATATCGCTATGGACTTCATCACTGATCTACCTTCTTCCTTGAATTGCTCTGTCATCTTGGTTGTTGTAGATCGGTTCTCTAAAATGGCTCACTTCATCGCTTTGCCTGGTCTGCCTTCCGCTCCTGAGTTGGCAAAGATCTTTTTACACCAAGTCTTCCGTCTTCATGGTTTTCCACATCATATTGTCTCAGACCGTGGAGTACAATTTACCTCACGTTTTTGGAGAGCTCTCTGCAGTCTATTAAAGGTTAACTTGGACTTCTCTTCCGCCTATCACCCTCAGTCCAACGGACAAGTGGAGCGAGTTAATTAAGTTCTGACTACATATCTGCGACACTTCACCAATGCACACCAAGATGACTGGGTCTCTCTTCTCCCTTGGGCTGAATTCTCTTACAACAATCTTCCCAGCGAGTCTTCCTCCAAATCTCCCTTTTTCGTAGTCTATGGTCAACATCCGAACATTCCTCTTCCTGTTTCTCTTTCCTCGGGGGTACCGGCAGCGGATTTCTTGTCCCGGGAATTCTCTACGATTTGGAATGAGACCAAAGTGGCTCTTGAGAAAGCTAGCCTTAATATGAAAAGGTTTGCTGACAAGAAGCGTTTGGATGCTCCGCCATATTCTCCGGGTGATAAAGTTTGGCTCTCCTCTCGCTATATCAAGCTTAAAATTCCCTCTTACAAACTGGGTCCTCGCTACATTGGTCCCTTTCCTATCTTGAGTCGCATTAATGATGTCTCTTATAAGTTGAAGCTACCTGCCTCTTTGCGCATCCCCAATGCCTTCCATGTGTCTCTTCTTAAACCCGCAGTCTTTAATTGTTTTCACTCCGCTACCTCTTCCTCTCCTCAGCTCTGTACTTCTGATGGAATCTTTAATGTTAAAGATATTCTTGCCAAAAAAGTAGTTAGGGGTAAAACTTATTTTTTGATTGATTGGGAGGGATTTGGCCCTGAGGAGAGGTCCTGGGAGCCCCGAGAGAACATCAACGCTTCCCTTATCATGAAAAGATTCCTTTCTAGCCTTAAAAGGAGGGGGACTAAGGAGGGGGGTACTGTCACGCCCGCACATACTTACCCGGCTTCTCCCATCCCTCGGCGCGCTCACGATCCTGTCCCGCGCCGCTCTGCCTCCTCCTTCGCCGGCTCTCGGCGTCTGGTCTCTTCGCGCATGCGCAGTCGCGTCTCCCCCGTCGCTGAGCCTTCTGGGAGGTCGCGACCCGGTGGCTCCGCCCCAACATGGCGGCGCCCATCGGGTATTTCTTCCCGGCGTCTTCCTAGGTAAGACGCCTTTGCTTTGTAGGTGCACTGTCTGCCGTCAGTGTCCCTATGCCCTAGGCTCCCCTGTACCAGTGTCTTTTCTCAGCCCAGTCCTTGCTTTGTCTCTGTATCCTGCCAGTCCGTGTTCCTGTTGTATCCTGCCAGTCCGTGTTCCTGCTGTATCCTGCCAGTCCGTGTTCCTGCTGTATCCTCCCAGTCCGTGTTCCTGCTGTATCCTCCCAGTCCGTGTTCCTGCTGTATCCTGCCAGTCCGTGTTCCTGCTGTATCCTCCCAGTCCGTGTTCCTGCTGTATTCTGCCAGTCCGTGTTCCTGCTGTATCCTGCCTGTCCGTGTTCCTGCTGTATTCTGCCAGTCCGTGTTCCTGTTGTATCCTGCCGGTCCGTGTTCCTGCTGAGTCCTGCCGTTCCGTGTTCCAGACATTCTTTCAGTTAAGTCTTGTTTTCCTATTATTCCCTGCCATCCTTATAGCCTGTGGTTTCCTTCTTTATTTTGGGTCGTCCCTTTGGCTCTAGCTGTTGTGTCTCCATTCCCCCGAGGTCCTGCTCCTAACACTCCCTGTATAGGGGGTGATTCCATCTGGTCCGCTCGACCCCGGGGGCTCTAGAGTCACGACCCAGAGGGTCCACTCTCGGATTTCTGTCCGAATACTTACACTCGTTCTATTATTTTGGGTTATTGTCAGTTCACTGTATGTGCTCTGACCTCCATGTCCATTGTGATTCTGAATTGCCTTTCATAACAGTACAGGAAGCCAAAAGTGCTAATGATTCTCAATAGAGGGAAAAAAGAAGTTCTGAGACCATTTTTTTTTCTTTGCACTGTGTTTTGTCTTTTTTTTCCCCTAGACATTTGGGTGGTTCAGGACACAGGTGTAGCAATGGACATTAAAGGTCTGTCTTCATGTGTGGATCAGCTCACGGCAAGAGTTCAAAATATTCAAGATTTTGTGGTCCAGAATTCTTTGCTTGAACCGAGAATTCCTATTCCAGATTTGTTTTTTGGAGATAGAACTAAATTTCTGAGTTTCAAAAATAATTGTAAACTATTTCTGGCTTTGAAACCTCGCTCTTCTGGTGACCCAATTCAACAGGTTAGGATCGTCATTTCTTTTTTGCGCGGCGACCCTCAGGACTGGGCGTTTTCTCTTGCGTCAGGAGATCCTGCATTGAGTAATATCGACGCATTTTTCCTGGCGCTTGGGTTGCTGTACGATGAGCCTAATTCAGTGGATCAGGCAGAAAAAAATTTGCTGGCTCTTTGTCAGGCTCAGGATGAGATAGAGGTATATTGTCAGAAATTTAGAAAGTGGTCAGTGCTCACTCAATGGAATGAATCTGCGCTGGCAGCAATATTCAGAAAGGGTCTCTCTGAAGCCCTTAAGGATGTCATGGTGGGATTTCCTATGCCTGCTGGTTTGAATGAGTCTATGTCTTTGGCCATTCAGATCGGTCGACGCTTGCGTGAGCGTAAACCTGTGCACCATTTGGCGGTATTACCTGAGCTTAAACCTGAGCCTATGCAGTGTGATAGGACCTTGACCAGAGTTGAACGGCAAGAACATAGACGTCTGAATGGTCTGTGTTTCTACTGTGGTGATTCCACTCATGCTATCTCTGATTGTCCTAAGCGCACTAAGCGGTTCGCTAGGTCTGCCACCATTGGTACTGTACAGTCAAAATTTCTTCTGTCCGTTACCTTGATCTGCTCTTTGTCATCATATTCTGTCATGGCATTTGTGGATTCAGGCGCTGCCCTGAATTTGATGGACTTGGAATATGCTAAGCGTTGTGGGTTTTTCTTGGAGCCCTTGCAGTGTCCTATTCCATTGAGAGGAATTGATGCTACGCCTTTGGCCAAGAATAAGCCTCAATACTGGACCCAGCTGACCATGTGCATGGCTCCTGCACATCAGGAGGTTATTCGCTTTCTGGTGTTGCATAATCTGCATGATGTGGTCGTGTTGGGGTTGTCATGGCTACAAGCCCATAATCCAGTATTAGATTGGAAATCCATGTCGGTGTCCAGCTGGGGTTGTCAGGGGGTACATGGTGATGTTCCATTTCTGTCAATTTCGTCATCCACTCCTTCTGAGGTCCCAGAGTTCTTGTCTGATTACCGGGATGTATTTGATGAGCCCAAGTCCAATACCCTACCTCCGCATAGGGTTTGTGATTGTGCTATCAATTTGATTCCTGGTAGTAAATTCCCAAAAGGTCGATTGTTTAATTTGTCCGTGCCTGAGCACACCGCTATGCGCAGTTATGTGAAGGAATCCCTGGAGAAGGGGCATATTCGCCCGTCATCGTCGCCATTAGGAGCAGGGTTCTTTTTTGTAGCCAAGAAGGATGGTTCGCTGAGACCTTGTATAGATTACCGCCTTCTTAATAAGATCACTGTTAAATTTCAGTACCCCTTGCTATTGTTATCTGATCTGTTTGCTCGGATTAAGGGGGCTAGTTGGTTCACAAAGATAGATCTTCGTGGTGCGTATAATCTGGTGCGAATTAAGCAAGGTGATGAATGGAAAACTGCATTTAATACGCCCGAGGGTCATTTTGAGTATCTCGTGATGCCGTTCGGACTTGCCAATGCTCCATCAGTGTTTCAGTCCTTTATGCATGACATCTTCCGAGAGTACCTGGATAAATTCCTGATTGTGTACTTGGATGACATTTTGATCTTCTCGGATGATTGGGAGTCTCATGTGAAGCAGGTCAGAACGGTTTTTCAGGTCCTGCGTGCTAATTCTTTGTTTGTGAAGGGATCAAAGTGTCTCTTTGGTGTGCAGAAGGTTTCATTTTTGGGGTTCATCTTTTCCCCTTCTACTATCGAGATGGATCCTGTTAAGGTCCAAGCCATCCATGATTGGACTCAGCCGACATCTCTGAAAAGTCTGCAAAAGTTCCTGGGCTTTGCTAATTTTTATCGTCGCTTCATCTGCAATTTTTCTAGTATTGCTAAACCATTGACCGATTTGACCAAGAAGGGTGCTGATGTGGCCAATTGGACTTCTGCTGCTGTGGAAGCTTTTCAAGAGTTGAAGCGTCGTTTTTCTTCTGCCCCTGTGTTGTGTCAACCAGATGTTTCTCTTCCGTTCCAGGTCGAGGTTGATGCTTCTGAGATTGGAGCAGGGGCTGTTTTGTCGCAGAGAGGTTCTGGTTGCTCAGTGATGAAACCATGCGCTTTCTTTTCCAGGAAGTTTTCGCCTGCTGAGCGTAATTATGATGTGGGCAACCGAGAGTTGCTGGCCATGAAGTGGGCATTCGAGGAGTGGCGTCATTGGCTTGATGGAGCTAAGCATCGCGTGGTGGTATTGACTGATCATAAGAACTTGACTTATCTCGAGTCTGCCAAGCGCTTGAATCCTAGACAAGCTCGTTGGTCGTTGTTTTTTGCCCGTTTTGACTTTGTGATTTCGTACCTTCCGGGCTCTAAAAATGTGAAGGCGGATGCTCTGTCTAGGAGTTTTGTACCCGACTCTCCGGGTTTATCTGAGCCGGCGGGTATCCTCAAGGAAGGAGTAATTGTGTCTGCCATCTCCCCTGATTTGCGGCGGGTGCTGCAAAAATTTTAGGCTAATAAACCTGATCGTTGCCCAGCGGAGAAACTGTTTGTCCCTGATAGGTGGACGAATAGAGTTATCTCTGAACTTCATTGTTCGGTGTTGGCTGGTCATCCTGGAATTTTTGGTACCAGAGATTTAGTGGCTAGATCCTTTTGGTGGCCCTCTCTGTCGCGGGATGTGCGTGCTTTTGTGCAGTCCTGTGGGATTTGTGCTCGGGCTAAGCCCTGCTGTTCTCGTGCCAGTGGGCTGCTTTTGCCCTTGCCGGTCCCGAAGAGGCCTTGGACACATATCTCTATGGATTTTATTTCTGACCTTCTCGTTTCTCAAAAGATGTCAGTCATTTGGGTGGTCTGTGATCGCTTTTCTAAGACGGTCCATCTGGTACCCTTGTCTAAATTGCCTTCCTCCTCTGATTTGGTGCCTTTGTTCTTCCAGCATGTGGTTCGTTTGCATGGCATTCCAGAGAATATTGTTTCTGACAGAGGTTCCCAGTTTGTTTCGAGGTTTTGGCGAGCCTTTTGTGGTAGGATGGGCATTGACTTGTCTTTTTCCTCGGCTTTCCATCCTCAGACTAATGGCCAGACCGAGCGAACCAATCAGACCTTGGAAACATATCTGAGGTGCTTTGTTTCTGCTGATCAGGATGACTGGGTGTCCTTTTTTGCCTTTGGCTGAGTTCGCCCTTAATAATCGGGCCAGCTCGGCTACCTTGGTTTCACCGTTTTTCTGCAATTCTGGGTTCCATCCTCGTTTCTCTTCTGGACAGGTTGAGTCTTCGGACTGTCCTGGTGTGGATACTGTGGTGGACAGGTTGCAGCAGATTTGGACTCAGGTAGTGGACAATTTGACCTTGTCCCAGGAGAAGGCTCAACTTTTCGCTAATCGCAGACGCCGTGTGGGTCCCCGACTTCGTGTTGGGGATCTGGTTTGGTTATCTTCTCGTCATATTCCTATGAAGGTTTCCTCTCCTAAGTTTAAACCTCGTTTTATTGGTCCGTATAGAATTTCTGAGGTTCTTAATCCTGTGTCTTTTCGTCTGACCCTTCCAGATTCTTTTTCCATACATAACGTATTCCATAGGTCATTGTTGCGGAGATACGTGGCACCTATGGTTCCATCTGTTGAGCCTCCTGCCCCGGTTTTGGTGGAGGGGGAATTGGAGTATATTGTGGAGAAGATTTTGGATTCTCGTGTTTCAAGACGGAAACTCCAGTATCTGGTTAAATGGAAGGGTTATGCTCAGGAGGATAATTCCTGGGTTTTTGCCTCTGATGTCCATGCTCCCGATCTTGTTCATGCCTTTCATGTGGCTCATCCTGGTCGGCCTGGGGGCTCTGGTGAGGGTTCGGTGACCCCTCCTCAAGGGGGGGTACTGTTGGGAATTCTGTGGCAGAGTTCACTCCTGTGGTCACAAGTGGTACTTCGGCTGATTCTCTCTGGGATCTTCCGTTTGTGGAGGAAAGTGGTACTGCAGCTTCTGAGTTTCCTCCCTCAGGTGATCTGGTGAGCTCGTTAGCTTCTTCTCTACTTAACTCCACCTGATGCTTTGATCTATGCTTCCTGTCAATGTTTCAGTGTGGGACTTGTTTTTTCCCTGGATCATTCCTGTGGCCTGCTGCTCTGCAAAGCTAAGTTTTGCTTATGTTATTTTGTTGCTATTTTTCTGTCCAGCTTGCTTTATTGGTTTTTCTCGCCTGCTGGAAGCTCTGAGACGCAGAGGGACCACCTCCGTACCGTTAGTCGGTGCGGAGGGTCTTTTTGTCCCCTCTGCGTGGTTTTTTATAGGTTTTTGTGCTGACCGCAAAGTTATCTTCCCTATCCTCGTTCTGTTCAGCTAGTCGGGCCTCACTTTGCTAAATCTGTTTCATCTCTATGTTTGTGTTTTCTTCTTACTCACAGTCATTATATGTGGGGGGCTGCCTTTTCCTTTGGGGAATTTCTCTGAGGCAAGGTAGGCTTATTTTTCTATCTTCAGGATTAGCTAGTTTCTCAGGCTGTGACGAGGCGCCTAGGTTCTGGTCAGGAGCGCTCCACGGCTACCTTTAGTGTGGTTTGATAGGCTTAGGGATTGCGGTCTGCAGAGTTCCCATGTCTCAGAGCTCGTTCTATTATTTTGGGTTATTGTCAGTTCACTGTATGTGCTCTGACCTCCATGTCCATTGTGATTCTGAATTGCCTTTCATAACAGGTGGCTGTCCCATCTCAGCACAGAATTGGTCGAGGTAGGTTTTCTGAAGATGGTAGTATCTAGGCCCTCACCACCACAAGCTTTGGAAATCATGATGTCCAGAAATGGTAGGTTATTCTCCTCCATTTCGAAAGTGAACCTTAAACCTATATGGTTCTGATTAAGTGATGACATGAAATTAGATAAAGTCTCTCTGGTACCCTTCCATATGACAAAAACATCGTCTATATAACGAACCCAAAGGTCGATATAGACGGTAAATTCTTCGTTGGCATCAGAGAATACGATGCTATCCTCCCACCAGCCCAGGAACAGGTTGGCGTAACTGGGCGCACATGGACTGCCCATGGCTGTGCCCCTGAGCTGGTGGAGGATCCGCCCATCAAAGCAGAAATAGTTGTTATTTAGGACGAAGTTAAGGAGGCTTAACACAAATTCATTATGGGGGGTATGCTGTTGACCCCTCGTCCCCAAGAAATGCCGCACTCCCTGCATACCATACACATGTGGGATAGAGGAATACAATGACTCGACGTCGATACTCACAAGGAATGACCCTGGTTCTAGGGAGATCCCCTCCAGTCTACGCAAGAGATCCATAGTATCCCTGATGTAAGAGGGAAGGGAGGTCACAAATGGTCGTAATATCTGATCAATATACGTCCCCGCATTCTGGCAGACACTTCCTATCCCAGACACTATGGGTCTACCCTTCAGAGGTTCAATCCCCTTATGTACCTTGGGTAAGGCGTAAAAGGTAGCCATGACCGGATGCTGAGGGAGGAGAAACAAAAATTCTTCTTGGCTGATGAGGTTATTTAATCTGGCATTTTCAAGGATAACTTTCAAGTTTTTAATACACCCAGCTGTTGGGTTCTGCATTACTCGAGTGTATGTGGTCTGATCATTCAGTAGGGCCAGGCACATATTTTTATAGCCATCCACATCCATGACCACCACATTGCCCCCTTTATCCGAGGGCTTAAAGATAATTGTTTTATCTGTTTCTAAGTTGTGGAGTGCTGTGATCTGCGCTTTATTCAGGTTATGCCTCTATTGTATCTGCGTAAGCTGTTTAATATCCCGAGTAGCCAGATTAAGGAAAACATCAATGGTCGAAACATCCCCCCCTACCGGTGCCATCCTACTGCTAGGATTCCTCAATTGGGTAAACGGGCCGAAGCCCCTCTCTATTTGTGGTACAGTGTCCAAGCCTGCCAATAGTTGAACATCTTGTATCATGTCCGGGGAAATCTTGCCACCCTTATGGTCTTAATGACCAGCTTAATTTTGGCTGTTTCCTCTAGGGTTATTTGAGTAACCTTGGTTTCCAGAGATTGGTTCCTATATTCCATTACCCTGTTTTGCTCTCCGTTAGTTGTTGGTTTGTGTTCTGTGTTTCTTTGTCTTTAAGCCAGCTGTGATTAAACAAAACTACTGCAATATGGAAGTACGGGGTTACTACCCTGTACTTTCTCCCCTCAGTACTGTTTTCCTGGTACTAGATATGCTCATTGGACGCAGCTTCCAGGAATGAGGGGAGATTGGTGTTTTGAGTGGACATTTTTTATACACTTTTAATAGTAGTGGCGCCTGCACGCTATCACGAAGATTGTGATGGTATATTTTTCAGTAATCGTATATATTCTTCCTCCTCCAACCAAGACTCCTGTATGTTCCTTCTCACTAAGCCAAGCGGATCCTTTTTCCCCTTACAGGTGCCGATGGCATAACCCTGAGTCTGGACACTTCCAGCGTCTGCTTATTCCCGCAGGCACTATGTTTTGCATCATCTTACTGATATGGTTTTTTTTATATATATCAGTTGTTATATAATTATGTGAGCGGACACTTCCGGCCACATATCTCTATCTGTATACTATATGTAGGTGATATGCTTGTGTGGCATCTGACTAGCCTCTCATACACACTATACGATACTCTGTTAGGTGTATAGGCATAACATCGGTCTACGAAACATATGTACATTTAAGTGTTTATGGGTGGTTATGTACTTTATGGGACTGTATTTGCCAATATATATCCATGAACATGAGGTACCATATTATGTATGCTGCCATGGCTACATTGTTGAAACGACACTGTGGTATTTTATTGTGTCCAGGTTATGCGTTCTACTTTCTGGGAACGCTACAGATTCTTGTGGATGTCGTCATGATAACACACCTGTGGCGACACTTTTTCACCTGTATTACCGGGGTGGTCTTAACGGCGCCCTTTATATGGCACCGGTACTTATGAGTCTGGGACACTTTATCATCAATTGGCGATTCAAGTATGCGTTCCACCTCTGAAACGCACCGCACGAGTGGCGCATCCATAATGGCGCGTCTTAGTGTGGCGCCGATACTTCCGGGCCTTGGTCATTCTATCATTGATCGGCGCCTTAGGTATGCGTTCCATCTCTGGAGCGCACCGAGCGAGTGAAGTACCGGAAGTGACGTATCCAAAATGGCGCCGGCACTTCCGGTTTTGCGGAGCGCAGACACCGCCAGCATGGTGGCATGGGGAGACTGCGGTTTGCGCTCTAATGTGGCGCCGAGACTTCCAGGTCTGGGGCACCCTATTAGTGATCGGCGCCTTAGGTATGCGTTCCATTTCTGGAGCGCACCGTACGAGTGGCGCACCGGAAGTGACGTGTCCAAAATGGCGCCGTTACTTCCGGTTTTACGGAGCGCAGACGCCGACAGCATGGTGGCATGGGGAGACTGCAGTATGCGTTCCGGAACTGTAACGGTAACTGTACCTCATATATGGCTTGGCTATAGATCGGTGGGAGTGTACGATTTATTACAGATTAGTCTGGGGGAGTGGCATTTTGTCTTAAAAGGGGGGAAGCTGGCGTCACACTTGGCTGACTCCATTTCTGTGGCAGACACCACACAGGACTGCCGGTATTTGGGGGTTATACTGCCACTGCATTTAACTCCGACTAATGGACTATTAAGGATTTGGACTTGTAAGCCATATACTCCCCTGATGAATCTTAAAGACTGGAGAGGAAACGCGTAGGGAGGCGCTATATTACATCTTACACGGTGGAGGGATGTCCATAGTGGGGCCTATTTGGGCCTGTCCTTGTTAGGACAGGAGTCATTGCTTGGGCACGACAGGGGTTAACATAGGACAGAAATCCCCCGTTCCCTCATTACCCCACAACTACTGGACTCTCCCTGGGACCCTCCTACATCGGTTTGGGTTCCTATCGTCCATGATTGGTGAGATCAAACAAATTTTTATATGAGCACAGTTTTCGGCGTGAGCACTTTGTGTATATGTTGTATTGTTTTGTCTACTTTTTTATAATGTTATTAGTAAAAGTTACGTTTTATTATAGTGGGTTTTTGCTCTTCTAGCTGCTTTTCTGAACCAATGAAAAAAACAGCAACAAGTAAAAGCAAGCAATAATGTTAACATGCTTCCCCATGGGTTCTTACCTACAGGCAATAGCAGGCTGTGCACCGATCTATGAGATGGTAACAAAATGATATTAGTCTCTGGGTTCTCAGACAAGAACATCTCTGACACCTACCAGTATGTCTTTGGAGCATGGGTGGCAAGCCACTTGAGCATAGGGAGAACATACAAACTCTTTGCAATTGTCATCCATGGTGGGATTTGAACCCTGGACTCACATGGTGCAAAGCGCCTGTGCTTTCCACTGGGCTACCGTGCTGTTCCTGCTATAACTTTTGGCAAAGTCATTGATATTACTACCAGCACCACTGGGAAGATCAGGAAAAACTAGAGCAGGTCAAATTGCAATTTCTAAAGTACAACTGAGAGGTAGAATTACTCATCCCTCAGTCAGAACTGAGCTGAGGACCCAAATTGTGAAAGGGAATTGAGCTAACCACTGAGACATTGTGCTGCCTGAGGATCTTCTGATGTCTAGGTCATCAATATGTCTATCAGTACCCACTGACAGGTCATGAATAGGGTTGAGCGAAACGGGTCGTTCATTTTCAAAAGTCGCCGACTTTTGGCAAAGTCAGGTTTCATGAAACCCGATCCGACCCCTGTGCGGGGTCGGCCATGCGGTACGCGACTTTCGCGCCAAAGTCGCGTTTCAATGACGCGAAAAGCGCCATTTCTCAGCCAATGAAGGTAAACGCAGAGTGTGGGCAGCGTGATGACATAGGTCCTGGTCCCCACCATCTTAGAGAAGGGCATTGCAGTGATTGGCTTGCTGTCTGCGGCATCACAGGGGCTATAAAGGGGCGTTCCCGCCGACCGCCATGTTACTGCTGCTGATCTGAGCTTAGGGAGAGGTTGCTGCCGCTTCGTCAGAAGCAGGGATAGCATTAGGCAGGGTCCATTAACCACCAAACCGCTTGTGCTGTAGCGATTTCCACTGCCCAACACCACCTTCGGTGTGCAGGGACAGTGGAAGCTACATTTTTTTTTTTTTCCCCCTCAGCGCTGTAGCTCATTGGGCTGCCCTAGAAGGCTCCCTGATAGCTGCATTGCTGTGTGTACGCCGCTGTGCAAACCAACTGCTTTTTTCAAAGCACAAATCCTCTTGTTCCTTCCTTTCTGCACAGCTATCTTTTTTGTTTGTCCACACTTTTTATTTAATTTGTGCATCAGTCCACTCCTTATTGCTGCCTGCCATACCTGGCTGAGATTACTGCAGGGAGATAGTAATTGAAGGACACTCCCTGTTTTTTTGTTTTTTTTTGTGGGAGATTAAGATTGACATTTCTGCTAGAGTGCCATCCCTGTCTGTGTCATCTCTCACTCAGTGGGCCATAGAAAGCCTATTTATTTTTTTGCTTGATTTGGGTTATAAAATCTACCTGAAAAAATCACTACATCAATCAGTGGGAGAAAAATATTGGCCTCAGGGCTTGTGTGCCACTCTTGACTCCTGTGTGCATCATCACTCACTCAGTGGGCCATAGAAAGCCTATTTATTTTTTTGCTTGATTTTGGTTCTAAAATCTACCTGAAAAAATCACTACATCAATCAGTGGGAGAAAAATATTGGCCTCAGGGCTTGTGTGCCACTCCTGACTCCTGTGTGCATCATCACTCACTCAGTGGGCCATAGAAAGCCCATTTTTTTTTTTTTTTTGCTTTATTTGGGTTCTAAATTCTACCTGAAAAAATCAATAAATCAATCAATGGGAGATTAATATTGGCCTTTGGGCTTGTGTGCCAGTCCTAAGCGTGCCATCTCTCTCTCTCAGATAGTGGGCCATAGAAAGCCTATTTATTTTTTTATTTTTTATTGGGTTTATAAATTTTCCCTGGAAAAAAAAAAAAAAAGTGGGAGATTAATATTGGCCTCTGGGCTTGTGTGCCAGTCCTGAGCGTGCCATCTCTCTCACAAATAGTGGGCCATAGAAAGCCTATTTATTTATTTTTTTTTGGTTTTATAAATTCTCCCTTAAAAAAAAAAGGGAGATTAATATTGGCCTTTGGGCTTGTGTGCCAGTCCTAAGCGTGCCATCTCTCTCTGTCTCTCAGATAGTGGGCCATAGAAAGCCTATTTATTATTTTTTTTATTGGGTTTATAAATTTTCCCTGGAACAAAAAAAAAAAAGTGGGAGATAAATATTGGCCTCTGGGCTTGTGTGCCACTCCTGACTCCTGTGTGCGTCATCTCTCACTCAGTGGGCCATAGAAAGCCTTTTTTTGTTTTATTTGTTTTCTAAATTCTCCCTGAAAAAATCATTTTATTTTCTTTGGTTTCAAAATTCTTCCTGAAAAAATCATTTTATTCTATTTTTTTTTTCCTAAAGTCTCCCTGAAAAAAAAACCAAAAAAAAACAAATCAGTGGGAGATTAATATTGCCCTTTCTGCTTGTGTGCCAGTCTTGACTCCTGGGTGTGCCATCTCTCTCTCTCTCTCCAATTGTGGGCCATAGAAAGCCTATTATTTTTTTAGCTTGATTTGGGTTCCAAAATCTACCTGAAAAAATCACTACATCAATCAGTGGGAGATAAATATTGGCCTCTGGGCTTGTGTGCCACTCCTGACTCCTGTGTGCGTCATCTCTCACTCAGTGGGCCATAGAAAGCCTTTTTTTGTTTTATTTGTTTTCTAAATTCTCCCTGAAAAAATCATTTTATTTTATTTGGTTTCTAAATTCTTCCTGAAAAAATCATTTTATTCTATTTTTTTTTTCCTAAAGTCTCCCTGAAAAAAAAAAAAAAAAAAACAAATCAGTGGGAGATTAATATTGCTCTTTCTGCTTGTGTGCCAGTCTTGACTCCTGGGTGTGCCATCTCTCTCTCTCTCTCCAATTGTGGGCCATAGAAAGCCTATTATTTTTTTTAGCTTGATTTGGGTTCCAAAATCTACCTGAAAAAATCACTACATCTATCAGTGGGAGATAAATATTGGCCTCTGGGCTTGTGTGCCACTCCTGACTCCTGTGTGCGTCATCTCTCACTCAGTGGGCCATAGAAAGCCTTTTTTTGTTTTATTTGTTTTCTAAATTCTCCCTGAAAAAATCATTTTATTTTCTTTGGTTTCTAAATTCTTCCTGAAAAAATCATTTTATTCTTTTTTTTTTTTTCCTAAAGTCTCCCTGAAAAAAAAAAACAAAAAAACAAATCAGTGGGAGATTAATATTGCCCTTTCTGCTTGTGTGCCAGTCTTGACTCCTGGGTGTGCCATCTCTCTCTCTCTCTCCAATTGTGGGCCATAGAAAGCCTATTATTTTTTTAGCTTGATTTGGGTTCCAAAATCTACCTGAAAAAATCACTACATCAATCAGTGGGAGATAAATATTGGCCTCTGGGCTTGTGTGCCACTCCTGACTCCTGTGTGCGTCATCTCTCACTCAGTGGGCCATAGAAAGCCTTTTTTTGTTTTATTTGTTTTCCAAATTCTCCCTGAAAAAATCATTTTATTTTATTTGGTTTCTAAATTCTTCCTGAAAAAATCATTTTAATCTATTATTTTTTTTTCCTAAAGTCTCCCTTAAAAAAAAAATAAAATCAAATCAGTGGGAGATTAATATTTACATTTGTGCTTCAGTGACAGTCCTGCGTGTGTGGCATCTCTCTCATTTGTTGCCACCAACAACAGAGTGTGTAACATTGTGCCTGATTTTCGTTGTGGTCTCACTCACCTGTAAAGGGGTAGCTAAATCATACTGAAGTTATAGCTCACCGTGTAATTTGTGTGACAGCAACAAATACCGTTAGTTTGTTTACGTTTTTAAAACAATGAGGAAGTATGGTGGAAGAGGTCGTGGCCGGGGGCGTTCATTGTCAGCTGGTAATGAGGGTAGTGGTAGTGGTGGAGCATCAGCTGGTCGTGGGAAAAAAAATATTGCACCTAAGTCTGGAGCTGGGGAGCCAGGTTCGTCGTCTGGCTACACAAGGCCTCGAACGCTCCCTTTTCTGGGAGTAGGAAAACCGCTTTTAAAGCCGGAGCAGCAAGAGCAAGTTTTGGCTTATCTTGCTGACTCAGCCTCTAGCTCTTTTGCCTCCTCTCGTGAAACTGGTAAATGTCAAAGCAGCGCGTCGTTAGTGGATGTTCACGGTCAGGGACAAGTCGCTTCCTTGTCCTCTTCAGCAAAAACAACAACAGAGAAGAATGCAGCAGGCGACACAACGGGTTACTCCATGGAGCTCTTTACACATACCGTCCCTGGCTTAGAAAGTGAAGCAGTTAACAGTCCATGCCCATTACAAGTTGAATCTGACATGGAGTGCACTGATGCACAGCCACAGCCAGACTACTATGCTGGTCCTTTCACTCAGACCACAACATTGCCCTCGCAGGGTGCTGATCAAGAATCAGACCCTGATGAGACTATGTTGCCCCATCACGAACGCTATACCACCGACCGACACGGTGACACAGACGAAGTTGCACACGAGCTACAAGAAGAGGTAATAGATGACCCAGTTCTTGACCCCGATTGGCAGCCATTGGGGGAACAGGGTGCAGGCGGCAGCAGTTCTGAAGCGGAGGAGGAGGGGCCGCAGCAGGCATCAACATCGCAACAGGTTCCATCTGCCGGGCCCGTATCTTGCCCAAAACGCGTGGCAAAGCCAAAACCTGTTGGAGGACAGCGTGGCCATCCGGTTAAAGCTCAGTCTGCAATGCCTGAAAAGGTATCCGATGCTAGAAAGAGTGCAGTCTGGCATTTTTTTAAACAACATCCAATTGATCAGCGCAAAGTCATCTGTCAAAAATGTTCAACTACCTTAAGCAGAGGACAGAATCTGAAAAGTCTCAATACAAGTTGCATGCATAGACATTTAACCACCATGCATTTGCAAGCCTGGACTAACTACCAAACGTCCCTTAAGGTTGTAGCACCCTCGGCCAATGAAGCTAGTCAGCAACGCAACATCCCTTCCGGCAGTGTAGGGCCACCATTTTCCGCACCACCTGCAGTATCTGTGCAGGTTTCTTTGCCAGGCCAAAGCAGTCAGGGTCAGGGAATCACCAGTTTCGTAGTAGGAAACACTGCATCTAGGGCACCGGTGGCAACAATACCATCTCCCACCGTCTCTCAGTCTGCCATGTCCACCGGCACCCCCGCTAGTTCCACGATCTCCAGCTCTCCAGTCCAGCTCACCCTACATGAGACTATGGTTAGAAAAAGGAAGTACTTAGCCTCGCATCCGCGTACACAGGGTTTGAACGCACACATAGCTAGACTAATCTCGTTAGAGATGATGCCCTACCGGTTAGTTGAAAGCGAAGCTTTCAAAGCCCTGATGGACTACGCTGTACCACGCTACGAGCTACCCAGTCGACACTTTTTTTCCAGAAAAGCCATCCCAGCCCTCCACCAGCATGTTAAAGAGCGCATCGTCCATGCACTCAGGCAATCTGTGAGCACAAAGGTGCACCTGACAACAGATGCATGGACCAGTAGGCATGGCCAGGGACGTTACGTGTCCATCACGGCACACTGGGTAAATGTGGTGGATGCAGGGTCCACAGGGGACAGCAAGTTTAGGACAGTTCTGCCTAGCCCACGGTCTAGGAAACAATTGGCTGTAGCCGTTCGCACCCCCTCCTCCTCCTCTTCGTCCTCCTGCAGAAGCGAGAGCTCGTCCACAGACCGCAGTCGCACAACCACTCCATCCGCAGCTGCCACTGTTGCACACCAGGTCTCCCATTATGGGGCAGCTACTGGCAAACGTCAGCAGGCTGTATTGGCTATGAAGTGTTTGGGCGACAACAGACACACCGCGGAAGTTCTGTCCGAGTTCTTGCAGAAAGAAACGCAGTCGTGGCTGGGCACTGTAGATCTTGAGGCAGGCAAGGTAGTGAGTGATAACGGAAGGAATTTCATGGCTGCCATCTCCCTTTCCCAACTGAAACACATTCCTTGCCTGGCTCACACCTTAAACCTGGTGGTGCAGTGCTTCCTGAAAAGTTATCCGGGGTCATCCGACCTGCTCCTCAAAGTGCGTGGACTTTGCTCACATATCCGCCGTTCGCCCGTACACTCCAGCCGTATGCAGACCTATCAGCGTTCTTTGAACCTTCCCCAGCATCGCCTAATCATAGACGTTGCAACAAGGTGGAACTCAACACTGCACATGCTTCAGAGACTGTGTGAACAGAGGCGGGCTGTTATGTTTTTGTGGGAGGATACACATACACGGGCAGGCAGTAGGATGGCAGACATGGAGTTGTCAGGTGTGCAGTGGTCGAAGATTCAAGACATGTGTCAAGTCCTTCAGTGTTTTGAGGAATGCACACGGCTGGTTAGTGCAGACAACGCCATAATAAGCATGAGCATCCCCCTAATGCGTCTGCTGATGCAAAGTTTGACGCACATAAAGGATCAGGCGTCTGCAGCTGAGGAAGAGGAAAGCCTTGATGACAGTCAGCCATTGTCTGGCCACGGCAGTGTACAGGACGAGGTAGCGGACGAAGAGGAGGAGGAGGACGAGGAGGATGATGGGGATGATTATATTTTTAATGAGGAAGCTTTTCCGGGGCCACTGGAAATTGGTGGCGCGGCAAGGCCGGGTTCTGGTTTTTTGAGGGACACAAGTGACGTGGATTTGCCTGAAACTGCCCCTCAACCAAGCACAACCGCAGATTTGAGAACTGGAACTTTGGCCCACATGGCGGATTATGCCTTACGTATCCTCAAAAGGGACACACGCATAACTAAAATGATGAATGATGACGATTACTGGTTGGCCTGCCTCCTTGATCCTCGCTATAAAGGCAAATTGCAAAATATAATGCCACATGAGAACTTGGAACTAATATTAGCAACCAAACAATCAACTCTTGTTGACCGTTTGCTTCTGGCATTCCCTGCACACAGCGCCCGTGATCGTTCTCACACGAGCTGCAGGGGCCAGCAGACCAGAGGAGTTAGAGGGGCAGAAATCAGAAGTGGCGTTGGCCAGAGGGGTTTTCTGACCAGGTTGTGGAGTGATTTTGCTATGACCACAGACAGGACAGGTACTGCAGCATCAATTCAAAGTGACAGGAGACAACATTTGTCCAGTATGGTTACAAACTATTTTTCATCCCTTATCGATGTTCTCCCTCAACCGTCATTCCCATTTGATTACTGGGCATCAAAATTAGACACCTGGCCAGAATTGGCAGAATATGCATTGCAGGAGCTTGCTTGCCCGGCAGCTAGTGTCCTATCAGAAAGAGTATTCAGTGCTGCAGGTTCAATACTAACAGAAAAAAGGACTCGTCTGGCTACCCAAAATGTAGATGATCTAACCTTCATTAAAATGAACCACAACTGGATTTCGAAATCTTTTGCCCCACCTTGCCCGGCTGACACCTAGCTTTCCTATGAAAAGGTCTTGCCTGTGGACTATTCTGAATGCCTTTTCCAATCTCGTAATTTTCTGCACCTGATTGTCCAGCATACGACATGTTTACACCTCACTAAATGGCCAAACTCCCCACACGGGGCCGTGGTATCGACACTTGGCGACAGCACCCGTGAGAGTGCAGTTTGTCTGAAGAGGTGGGTGAGCCCGCTTTTGGTCGACGGCACTGCCACTGGGTCCCTCCTAGTACAATAAAGTGTCTCTGGCGGTGGTGGTGCGCACCCAACGTCAGACACACCGTTGTAATATGAGGGGCCCTGGGCCTGTACCGCCGGCCACAAGACAGTTTCCCCCCACCCCAGCTCAAACAGTGCTCTACCACTTGCAAAATTATCTCACAGCTCCACCAATGTTTAGTCTATGCGCTGACATCCTTCAATGCCTGCCACTGACAATACCATTGTATTGACATTTTTGTTATGTTAGGCCTTCCATGCCTGTCTGTGGTCACTCCTTCCACTAGGCCTCCACTGACCACACCACTGCTGCCCGTGTACCCCTGGAACCAATTTAAAATTGCCTACAGCCATGTGTTATTATTTTAGGCCTTCGATGCCTGTCTGTGGTCACTCCTTCCACTAGGCCTCCACTGACCACACCACTGCTGCCCGTGTACCCCTGGAACCAATTTAAAATTGCCTACAGCCATGTGTTATTATTTTAGGCCTTCGATGCCTGTCTGCGGTCACTCCTTCCACTAGGCCTCCACTGACCACACCACTGCTGCCCGTGTACCCCTGGAACCAATTTAAAATTGCCTACAGCCATGTGTTATTATTTTAGGCCTTCGATGCCTGTCTGCGGTCACTCCTTCCACTAGGTCTCCACTGACCACACCACTGCTGCCCGTGTACCCCTGGAACCAATTTAAAATTGCCTACAGCCATGTGTTATTATTTTAGGCCTTCGATGCCTGTCTGCGGTCACTCCTTCCACTAGGCCTCCACTGACCACACCACTGCTGCCCGTGTACCCCTGTAACCAATTTAAAATTGCCTACAGCCATGTGTTATTATTTTAGGCCTTCGATGCCTGTCTGCGGTCACTCCTTCCACTAGGCCTCCACTGACCACACCACTGCTGCCCGTGTACCCCTGGAACCAATTTAAAATTGCCTACAGCCATGTGTTATTATTTTAGGCCTTCGATGCCTGTCTGCGGTCACTCCTTCCACTAGGCCTCCACTGACCACACCACTGCTGCCCGTGTACCCCTGGAACCAATTTAAAATTGCCTACAGCCATGTGTTATTATTTTAGGCCTTCGATGCCTGTCTGCGGTCACTCCTTCCACTAGGCCTCCACTGACCACACCACTGCTGCCCGTGTACCCCTGGAACCAATTTAAAATTGCCTACAGCCATGTGTTATTATTTTAGGCCTTCGATGCCTGTCTGCGGTCACTCCTTCCACTAGGCCTCCACTGACCACACCACTGCTGCCCGTGTACCCCTGGAACCAATTTAAAATTGCCTACAGCCATGTGTTATTATTTTAGGCCTTCGATGCCTGTCTGCGGTGACTCCTTCCACTAGGCCTCCACTGACCACACCACTGCTGCCCGTGTACCCCTGGAACCAATTTAAAATTGCCTACAGCCATGTGTTATTATATTAGGCCTTCGATGCCTGTCTGCGGTCACTCCTTCCACTAGGCCTCCACTGACCACACCACTGCTGCCCGTGTACCCCTGGAACCAATTTAAAATTGCCTACAGCCATGTGTTATTATTTTAGGCCTTCGATGCCTGTCTGCGGTCACTCCTTCCACTAGGCCTCCACTGACCACACCACTGCTGCCCGTGTACCCCTGGAACCAATTTAAAATTGCCTACAGCCATGTGTTATTATTTTAGGCCTTCGATGCCTGTCTGCGGTCACTCCTTCCACTAGGCCTCCACTGACCACACCACTGCTGCCCGTGTACCCCTGGAACCAATTTAAAATTGCCTACAGCCATGTGTTATTATTTTAGGCCTTCGATGCCTGTCTGCGGTCACTCCTTCCACTAGGCCTCCACTGACCACACCACTGCTGCCCGTGTACCCCTGGAACCAATTTAAAATTGCCTACAGCCATGTGTTATTATTTTAGGCCTTCGATGCCTGTCTGCGGTCACTCCTTCCACTAGGCCTCCACTGACCACACCACTGCTGCCCGTGTACCCCTGGAACCAATTTAAAATTGCCTACAGCCATGTGTTATTATTTTAGGCCTTCGATGCCTGTCTGCGGTCACTCCTTCCACTAGGCCTCCACTGACCACACCACTGCTGCCCGTGTACCCCTGGAACCAATTTAAAATTGCCTACAGCCATGTGTTATTATTTTAGGCCTTCGATGCCTGTCTGCGGTCACTCCTTCCACTAGGCCTCCACTGACCACACCACTGCTGCCCGTGTACCCCTGGAACCAATTTAAAATTGCCTACAGCCATGTGTTATTATTTTAGGCCTTCGATGCCTGTCTGCGGTGACTCCTTCCACTAGGCCTCCACTGACCACACCACTGCTGCCCGTGTACCCCTGGAACCAATTTAAAATTGCCTACAGCCATGTGTTATTATTTTAGGCCTTCGATGCCTGTCTGCGGTCACTCCTTCCACTAGGCCTCCACTGACCACACCACTGCTGCCCGTGTACCCCTGGAACCAATTTAAAATTGCCTACAGCCATGTGTTATTATTTTAGGCCTTCGATGCCTGTCTGCGGTCACTCCTTCCACTAGCCCTCCACTGACCACACCACTGCTGCCCGTGTACCCCTGGAACCAATTTAAAATTGCCTACAGCCATGTGTTATTATTTTAGGCCTTCGATGCCTGTCTGCGGTGACTCCTTCCACTAGGCCTCCACTGACCACACCACTGCTGCCCGTGTACCCCTGGAACCAACATCAGAAAATATAAAAATAAGTATTTTGCTTATAAAAAAGAAAATACTGGAGAGATATCAAATGCAGACATTTTAACATTAAAAACAAACACATACAACAAAAATCTGGTACAGTACTAAAAATGGCCACCAGCTACAATAACTTTCTCCTGGAAGTAGTTAACTGAAAGGTTTTTTCAATTTTAAACACAGATATGGCATCCACCGAGTGTTGTCCTGTCGCGTCTTCTTTATATTATTGCCAAGAAGATGCAAAACAATGAAAATAATAAAATCATTATTTACCAAAAAAATAGAGTAAGTCAAAACCACATTGCAAATAAACATTCATTACAAATAAAGAAGCAGGGCGCGTCCGAGGGTGAGTATATACCTAATAAGAATATAATCACCCTCGGACGCGCCCTGCTTCTTTCCGACATCCTTCCTTCCTAAGAATCAGCCCTTCCGTGGTGTAGAGAGAGGGTTTGTTACACTCCAAGGTGTTCCCCAGGTTGCCTTTCCTGAGCTTCGATCTTCCGGCTCTCGTTTAGTAGTTGTTGGAAACTACGCTGCATTAGGCCTACAAATTGGGTATGGGGTGTAGAGAGATGGTGTGTTACACTCCAAGGTGTTCCCCAGGTTTCCTCTCCATTGCTTCGATCTTCCGGCTCTCGTTTAGTAGTTGTTGGAAACTACGCTGCATTAGGCCTACAAATTGGGTATGGGGTGTAGAGAGATGGTGTGTTCCACTGTAGAGAGATGGTGTGTTCCACTCCAAGGTGTTCCCCAGGTTTCCTCGCCAATGCTTCGATCATCATGCTCTCGTTTAGTAGTTGTTGGAAACTACGCTGCATTAGGCCTACAAATTGGGTATGGGGTGTAGAGAGATGGTGTGTTCCACTCCAAGGTGTTCCCCAGGTTTCCTCTCCATTGCTTCGATCTTCATGCTCTCGTTTAGTAGTTGTTGGAAACTACGCTGCATTAGGCCTACAAATTGGGTATGGGGTGTAGAGAGATGGTGTGTTACACTCCAAGGTGTTCCCCAGGTTTCCTCTCCATTGCTTCGATCTTCCGGCTCTCGTTTAGTAGTTGTTGGAAACTACGCTGCATTAGGCCTACAAATTGGGTATGGGGTGTAGAGAGATGGTGTGTTACACTCCAAGGTGTTCCCCAGGTTTCCTCTCCATTGCTTCGATCTTCCGGCTCTCGTTTAGTAGTTGTTGGAAACTACGCTGCATTAGGCCTACAAATTGGGTATGGGGTGTAGAGAGATGGTGTGTTACACTCCAAGGTGTTCCCCAGGTTTCCTCTCCATTGCTTCGATCTTCCGGCTCTCGTTTAGTAGTTGTTGGAAACTACGCTGCATTGGGCCTACAAATTGGGTATGGGGTGTAGAGAGATGGTGTGTTCCACTCCAAGGTGTTCCCCAGGTTTCCTCGCCAATGCTTCGATCATCATGCTCTCGTTTAGTAGTTGTTGGAAACTAAGCTGCATTAGACCTACAAATTGGGTATGGGGTGTAGAGAGATGGTGTGTTCCACTCCAAGGTGTTCTCCAGGTTGCCTTTCCTGAACTTCTATCTTCAGGCTCTCATTAAATTGTGGTTAAACGGAACAACTGCATTTGGCGTACTAGTTGGTTTGGGGCCTACTATCGGTGTCTGCCGCTCCTTGCTGTTCTCCTGGTTTCCTGTCCTGAAATTCCGTTTTCAGGCGCTCGTTAAGTAGTTGTTAATGTTAGACTGCATTTGGCCTACTAGTTGGGTTGGGGCCTACTATCGGTGTCTGCCACTCCTTGCTGTTCTCCTCCACTGAACAAAGCTGTGCCGCCTGTTTACTACTGTTGCCAATTTTGAACTGCATTTCGACTACTTACTGATTTGGGCCTACTCTCTGTGTCAGCCTCTCATTCCAGTTGTCGTCCACTGCAATGCCCCCTGATTAGTCCTGTGTTACCAATTTTGAACTGCATTTAGCCCACTTTATTCTTTGGGCCTATATCTGTGTTTCCTCCTCATCCTGCCCATTGCCCAGCCAGTGAAAGATGAGTCTGTTGGTACATTGACCCATAACGCAACATTTCCCGTGCACGCTACACTGCAAGATTGTGACCCTGCTGAAAGTCAGGTCCCCCTTCCCGCATACCATACCACCTTACACGGGGACAAACAGGAAGGTGCAGATGAAAGTGCAGGTTCCTTCATCAGGTGGGGGGAGGAATACTAGTTGGCGACGTCACTGGCACAGGGTCTCTCATGGTACGCAAAAGTGTTGCTGCCGGTGGGAGGCGCCCCCGCCGTGCAAACACACCGCTGTACTTTGAGGGGCCCTGTGCCAGTGCCAATGCCAACGAGTGGGCCCCCCCTGCTTGCTCAGGTTCACAGCACTTGCAAAGTTGAAATACTTACCTCTCCCTGCTCCACTGCCGTGACGTGGTCCAGATTTCCTGGGCCCACTAATTACTTGAACCAGCCCTACCCACCACAACTTTAGCCAAATGACCCCCAATTTCAAATGCCTTCCAATTATTATAAGGTAAATTACGCTTGACAAGCTTCATTAAGAAGAATGGATGGTTTTGACATTAAAATGGGCACTCTAGGTGTTTTCCTGGCCCCCACTCACTGCCGACTATGCTGCCCCATTGACTTGCATTGGGTTTCGTGTTTCGGTCGATCCCGACTTTACGTCATAATCGGCCGATTTCACTCGACCCGACTTTTGAGATAGTCGGGTTTCGCGAAACCCGGCTCGACTCTAAAAAGGTCAAGGTCGCTCAACTCTAGTCATGAAAAACTAGAGCAGGTCCGTTTGCAATTTCTAAAGCACAAATGAGAGGTAGAATTAAGCCAACATCAGTCAAAGTAGAACTAAAGACCCAAGCATTGAAAGATAAGGGAGCTAACCACTGATCCACCATAGTATTACCAGATGGCTAGGTCATGAATATGCCTATCAGTACCCACCGACAGGTCATGAAAAGGAAGAGTAGGTTTCATTTGAGGTCTCTGATTTCCTGTTCTAATATGTGTCTGAGTGGAGAAATCTCATTTGCCTCAGTCAGAGTTGAACTAAGGACTGTAACATGTAATCCCTTAAAACATAGATTTATTAGTATATATTAAAAATACCATTACCCAGTGAAACACAAAAACAAATAAGAAAATTCAGGAACAGAGTATTGCCTTTCTGGATCTTAAAATTACTAAAAATGAAAAGGGGGGGATTGATACATGTACGTACCGTAAACCCACTGCAACAAACAGTTTGTTGCAGTGGCAGAGTCATCATCCTACCCCCCTTAAACGAGGCATACCAAAGGGGCAGTTTCTTCGGATTAGAAGGAACTGCTCAGATATGGATACATTTAAACATCAGGCTGGTGAATTACATCATAGGTTTAGAGAGAGGGGGTACCCCACGGATATTCTGGCCAAGTCTTATAATGAGGCACTCAGGAGGGATAGATCACTGTTGCTTAGAACGAGGGAGGCCTCGGGAACATCTCCAGACCTTGTCAGACTTGTAGGTACCTTTGATAATCAATCTGAAAGAATATTCCAAATAATGAAAAGACACTGGGGGGTACTTCGGGCGGATCCATATCTGAGGGATGTTATTCCACCTACACCCAGTATCACTTACAGGAGAGGAAGGTCAATTGGAGATAGACTAGTGCATAGCCTCTATCAAAAACCACAGGGTACAGGTACATGGCTAGGGAGGAAACCTCTGGGTTTCTTTAGATGTGGTAACTGCTCTAAATGCCAATA
This sequence comes from Ranitomeya imitator, assembly GCF_032444005.1. NCBI lineage: Eukaryota > Metazoa > Chordata > Amphibia > Anura > Dendrobatidae > Ranitomeya > Ranitomeya imitator. The sequence continues at coordinate 128,394,398 of NC_091290.1, forward strand.
TGCCAAACAAACCAAACAATTCACTAGTGCGGCCACCGGGAAAACCTTTGATATCAGGGACTTTGGCAATTGTAAGTCCACCGGGGTTATATATAAGATCATTTGCCCTTGTCCCCTAGATTACATTGGTAAGACCACTAGGGAACTTAGAACTAGGTTTGGAGAACATCTGGGGGATATTAGGCATAGGAGGGATACCTCAGTTGCCCGTCATGTTAATCAAATACATGGAGGAAACCCGGACGGGATGACTTTCTGTATGATAGAACTCCTACAACCTAGGATAAGAGGTGGGGATTTTGACAAGGCCCTTTTGAAACGTGAAGCAGAGTGGATCTTCCGTATGCAGTCGATCTCACCGCGAGGCCTAAATGAATCCCTGACCTATACCTACTTCCTGTAATGATAAATTAGTTCCCCTTTTTGTGTATTTCGCTTAGTCCTTAGTTGTGCCCTGCTGTTCATTTCTGTAAGGGAATTGGGAACCCTAATTTGGGAGTGCCATATGTACTGCATATACATGTAGTTGCAGTAGTCAATTTTGACCTTATATTTTTTTCATTACTATCAATTCCCTCTATCTGTTTAATATTTTTTGGTGCGTCTCTCCGGAGTATTTGTTGCCCCCTAATTGGGGCAAAATTATTTGTGTCTACTCTTTGAGTAGTATAGTTTTCCTCCTAGCTTGGGGTCTGGTCAATAAATGGTGCTGGATAGTATTTTTATTTTTATTTGTGAGTTGTATGATACAATATGTCTTCTGCTGAGCCAGTTTGTATTTTTACTGCTGGGCTCTGTATGGTATCCATCATCCAGCTTGGTTTCCTGCTGACTAGGCAGGAGGCACGTATGTTATTTACTATCTGTATTAGATATGCGCGGTTATAGTCCCCTTATTCTGTGCTCCACTGTCTGTGTGCGCTTATAGGGATACAGGCGTTATGTCCTTTGAGCGTGCGCATTGTATTGCTGTGTTCGCGTTATCTTTCTTCATAGGCGCCCTTCGGGTGTGTGGTCTGCGCAGGTGCGACTCTATTTAACACAGTTGGCGCGGGAGCATGAGCACTTCTGCTTTATGCGTTCCATGGTGCGTTTCACCTCCTGGCGCCGGCGCTTCTCTTTGTACGTTGTTTGCGCATGCGGCTTCGTCTGGTTGGTATCCAGTATGGCGGCCCCCATTGCGCAATGTGCTTCTGCACGCCGACTTGGAGGACACTACAGAGAAACGGAGATGGTAGGGACCTTGTACTTTTATTGTCTTCCTATTTGGCTGTGGGGGAGGGAACCACATGCAGTGATGGACACTTCCGTAACAATCGATCCGATTCATGGATCGTATCAATGTTACGTACGCTGCGCACGCTGCGCATACTTACCCGGCTTCTCCCGTCTCTCGGCGCACTCGCGATCCTGTCCAGTGCCGCTCTGCATCCTCCTTCGCCGGCTCACGGCGTCCGGTCCCTCTGCGCATGCGCGGTCGCGTCTCCTCCATCGCAGAGCCTTCTGGGAGGTCGCGACCCGGTGGCTCCGCCCCAACATGGCGGCGCCCATCGGGTATTTCTTCCCGGCGTCTCCCTAGGTAAGACGCCTTTGCTTTGTAGGTGCACTGTCTGCCGTCAGTGTCCCTATGCCCTAGGCTCCCCTGCACCAGTGTCTTCTCTCAGCCCAGTCTTTACTTTGTCTTAGTGTCCTGCCAGCCCGTGCTCCTGCTGTGTCTTGCCTGTCCGTGTTCCTGCTGTGTCCTGCCTGTCCGTGTTCCTGCTGTATCCTGCCAGTCCCTGTTCCTGCTGTGTCCTGCCTGTCCGTGTTCCTGCTGTATCCTGCCAGTCCGTGTTCCTGCTGTATCCTGCCAGTCCGTGTTCCTGTTGTATACTGCCAGTCCGTGTTCCTGCTGTATCCTGCCAGTCCGTGTTCCTGCTGTATCCTGCCAGTCCGTGTTCCTGCTGTATCCTGCCAGTCCGTGTTCCTGCTGTATCCTGCTAGTCCGTGTTCCTGCTGTGTTCTGCCAGCCCGTGTTCCTGCTGAGTCCTTCCGGTCCGTGTTCCTGCTGAGTCCTGCCAGTCCGTGTTCCTGCTGTGTTCTGCCGTTCCGTGTTCCAGTCATTTTCAGTTAAGTCTTGTTTTCCTATTATTCCCTGCCATCCTTATAGCCTTTGGTTTCCTTCTTTATCTTGGGTCGCCCCTTTGGCTCTAGCTGTTGTGTCTCCATTCCCCCGAGGTCCTGCTCCTAACACTCCCTGTATAGGGGGTGATTCTATCTGGTCCGCTCGACCCCGGGGGCTCTAGAGTCACGACCCAGAGGGTCCACTCTCGGATTTCTGCCCGAGTACTTACAGTAAGCAAAGGCCATGGACCCCGCTGGGGCCTCTGCTGCGCAGAAAGAGCTACTCTTTTTGCGAGAGAATCAGTCCCGCATGATGTCTTTTATGAAAGCTATGGATTCTCGTTTGTCCACGCTCCAGTCCTCCGATCCTGGCAACGCCGCTCTACTCGTTGGCTTACAGCAAGAGTTAGCTCAGCAGCGTGACACCCAGGCCCATATACTTAGTTATATGTCTTCGATTGACGATCGGCTGCTTTCCATCCAGACAGCCGCTTCTACGTCTGCTCCTGCGTCCCACCCTCCACCCCGCTTGGCTAAACCGCCTCGGTACAATGGGGATCCTAAGTCCTGCCGAGGATTTCTAAACCAATGCCGTCTTCACTTTGAGCTTCTGCCCCAGCATTACCCGACGGATCGGTCCAAAGTTGCGTTTTTGATTTCCCATCTGGAGGGTGACGCCTTGGCATGGGTTAATCCACTCTGGGAGCGAGACGATCCTCTAGTCTCCCGGTTGTCTGAATTTTTGGAGACTTTCCGTCTTGTCTTTGACGAACCTGGACGACTGGCCTCTACAACTGAAGCCCTATTCTCTCTCCATCAGGGATCGTTATCCATAGGCCAGTACGCTATTCAGTTCCGCACACTCTCCTCTGACTTGGGCTGGAACAATGAGGCGTTGGTGGGTGCTTTTTGGCGGGGTCTCTCTGGGCGCATAAAAGATGAGTTAGCCGGTCGGGACACCCCTACGGTTTTGGAGGAATTAATTTCCTTAGCTACCCGTATTGACCTTCGGTTCCAAGAACGCGCCCGTGAGCGGAGGTCTCTTCGTCCTTCTTCTGCCACCCGTAAGCCACTCAGTCCTCAGCCTAGAACCTCCTCTCAGGCGTCCGCACCGGAACCTATGCAAGTGGACCGTCTTAAGATGTCCAAACAACGTCGTAAAGAGAGGCGCACTCAGGGGTATGCTTTTACTGCGGGAGTGCTGCTCATTTATTACGCTCTTGCCCTGAACGTCCGGAAAACTCCTCCGCCTAGGTCAGATAAGAGAGGCCTCCCTAGGTGTGTGTGATCCCTCTCAACCCCTTACTTTGTCCGTTCTTTTGCATATTGCGGGCAAAGGCATTTCTCTGGATGCGTATGTGGATTCGGGCGCAGCAGGGAATTTTATTAGGTTGGAGGAGGTTTTGAAATTCTCCGTTCCAGTCAAAACCTTAGAGGCTCCTGTGATTCTTGCATCTGTGGATGGTAAACCGTTACAGGAGACCATTACTCAAGTAACACTTGAGGTAGAACTTCAGGTTGGGGCTCTACACAAGGAGAGAATTGCATTTTATGTTTTAGCGGGTCTGTCTCATCCTATGCTCTTAGGTCTTCCTTGGTTACGGAACCACGAGCCCATTTTAGATTGGCGCAATGGTAATATCTTGCGCTGGGGTGAGCTTTGTCGGGAACGTTGTCTGCTGCCGGTGCGTCCTGTGGGATCTTCCTCTAATTCTTCTCCTTCCTCTTCTTTTCCCGCCTTACCCTGTGTCTACAGCGCTTATTCTGATGTCTTCAACAAGAAGGAGGCTGAGGGTCTTCCGCCTCACCGGCTCTATGATTGTCCCATAGATCTCGTGCCTGGAACTAACCCGCCCAGGGGCAGGATCTATCCTCTCTCTCCTGCTGAGACTCAAGCTATGTCTGAGTACATTCAAGAAAATCTTGCTAAAGGATTCATTCGCAAGTCTTCTTCTCCGGCCGGAGCAGGGTTTTTTTTCGTGAAGAAGAAAGACGGTTCTCTCCGTCCCTGCATTGATTATCGAGGCCTAAACAACATCACGGTGAAGAACAAATATCCTCTGCCACTCATTCCGGAACTCTTCGACCGTCTTCGGGGTGCGCAAATTTTTACCAAATTAGATCTACGTGGCGCATATAATTTGGTTCGTATTCGTGTAGGCGATGAGTGGAAGACTGCCTTCAATACTCGTGATGGTCACTACGAGAACTTGGTTATGCCGTTTGGTCTCTGCAACGCCCCCGCGGTTTTCCAGGAATTTGTGAACGATGTATTTCGGGATCTTCTCTACTCCTCGGTCGTAGTTTACCTTGACGACATTCTCATCTTTTCTCCGGATCTCTCCACTCACAGGCGAGATGTCCGTCGTGTTCTGCAAAGGCTAAGAGAGAATCATCTGTTCGCTAAGATTGAGAAGTGCGTCTTTGAACAATCTTCTCTTCCCTTCCTGGGATATATTGTCTCAAGATCTGGCTTAGAGATGGATCCAGAGAAGGTTTCTGCTGTCCTGAATTGGCCTCGTCCTCTTGGAACAAAAGCAATCCAACGTTTTCTTGGCTTTGCCAACTACTATAGACAATTTATTCCTCATTTTTCTTCCATGACCAAGCCTTTCTCTGCTCTAGTTCGCAAGGGAGTAAACTCCAGTCTTTGGACCCCTGAGGCTGAAGAGTCCTTTCTGTCTCTTAAACAAAGCTTCGCTACGGCCCCTGTGCTTCATCGTCCTGATGCTAATAGACCGTTTGTCCTTGAGGTCGACGCATCCTCTATTTGAGCTGGTGCTGTACTTTTGCAAAGATCCTCGTCCGGACGTTTGGTGACCTGTGGTTTTTTTTCTAAAACCTTTTCCGCTCCTGAGCGTAACTACTCTATTGGAGATAAAGAACTTTTGGCTATCAAGCTAGCCTTGGAGGAATGGCGTTATCTCCTTGAGGGGGCTCTTCATCCATTCACCATTTACACAGACCACAAGAATCTGGCCTATATTCAGTCTGCCCAAAGACTAAATCCACGACAGGCCAGATGGTCTTTATTCTTCGGACGATTCGAATTTGAACTTCATTTCCGACCCGGAAATAAGAATGTCAAAGCAGATGCTCTTTCAAGATCCTTTCAGCCTCTGGACCTAGAGGATTCTCCGGCTCACATCATTGATCCTGCGAAGATCGTCACTCTTGCTCCTCTAAGAGTGATTTCAACTCCTCCTGGCAAGACTCTTGTGGCTAACCAAGACAAGGAGAGAGTTTTACGTTGGGGTCACTCCTCCAAAATTGCAGGTCACGTAGCAGTCAAGAAGACACTTTCTCTTATCTCTCGGCATTACTGGTGGCCATCTCTCCGACAAGACATCACCAAATTCATCACTTCTTGTCCTTCTTGTGCAAAAAATAAAGTCCCTAGGCAGCTTCCTTCCGGTCTCCTGCATCCTCTGCCTGTGCCTTCCGTTCCTTGGAGTCATATAGCTATGGACTTCATCACTGATCTACCTTGTTCCTCGAATTGCTCTGTCATCTTGGTTGTTGTAGATCGGTTCTCCAAGATGGCTCACTTCATCGCATTACCTGGTCTGCCTTCCGCTCCTGAGTTGGCAAAGATCTGTTTACACCAAGTCTTCCGTCTTCATGGTTTTCCTCATCATATCGTCTCAGACCGTGGAGTACAATTTACCTCACGTTTTTGGAGAGCTCTCTGCAGTCTATTAAAGGTTAACTTGGACTTTTCTTCCGCCTATCACCCTCAGTCCAACGGACAAGTGGAGCGAGTTAATCAAGTCCTGACTACATATCTGCGACATTTCTCCAATGCACACCAAGATGACTGGGTCTCTCTTCTCCCCTGGGCCGAATTCTCATATAACAATCTTCCCAGCGAGTCTTCCTCCAAAACCCCCTTTTTTGTAGTCTATGGTCAACATCCGAACATTCCTCTTCCTGTTTCTCTTTCCTCGGGGGTACCGGCAGCGGATTTCTTGTCCCGGGAATTCTCTACGATTTGGAGTGAGACCAAAGTGGCTCTTGATAGAGCTAGCCTTAATATGAAAAAGTTTGCTGACAAAAGGCGTTTGGATGCTCCGCCATATTCTCCGGGTGATAAAGTTTGGCTTTCCTCTCGCTATATCAAGCTTAAAATTCCCGCTTGCAAACTGGGTCCCCGCTATATTGGTCCTTTCCCTATCTTGAGTCGCATTAATGATGTTTCTTATAAGTTGAAGTTGCCTGCCTCTTTACGCATTCCTAATGCCTTCCATGTGTCTCTTCTCAAACCTGCAGTCTTTAATCGTTTTCACTCCGCTACCTCTTCCTCTCCTCAGCTCTGTACTTCTGATGGAATCTTTAATGTTAAAGACATTCTTGCCAAAAAGGTAGTTAGGGGTAAAACTTATTTTTTGATTGATTGGGAGGGATTTGGCCCTGAGGAGAGGTCCTGGGAGCCCCGAGAGAACATCAATGCTCCTCTTATCATGAAAAGATTCCTTTCTAGCCTTAAAAAGAGGGGGACTAAGGAGGGGGGTACTGTTACGGACGCTGCGCACGCTGCGCATACTTACCCGGCTTCTCCCGTCCCTCGGCGCACTCGCGATCCTGTCCAGTGCCGCTCTGCTTCCTCCTTCGCCGGCTCACGGCGTCCGGTCCCTCTGCGCATGCGCGGTCGCGTCTCCTCCATCGCAGAGCCTTCTGGGAGGTCGCGACCCGGTGGCTCCGCCCCAACATGGCGGCGCCCATCGGGTATTTCTTCCCGGCGTCTCCCTAGGTAAGACGCCTTTGCTTTGTAGGTGCACTGTCTGCCGTCAGTGTCCCTATGCCCTAGGCTCCCCTGCACCAGTGTCTTCTCTCAGCCCAGTCTTTACTTTCTTAGTGTCCTGCCAGCCCGTGTTCCTGCTGTGTCTTGCCTGTCCGTGTTCCTGCTGTGTCCTGCCTGTCCGTGTTCCTGCTGTATCCTGCCAGTCCGTGTTCCTGCTGTGTCCTGCCTGTCCGTGTTCCTGCTGTATCCTGCCAGTCCGTGTTCCTGCTGTATCCTGCCAGTCCGTGTTCCTGTTGTATACTGCCAGTCCGTGTTCCTGCTGTATCCTGCCAGTCCGTGTTCCTGCTGTATCCTGCCAGTCCGTGTTCCTGCTGTATCCTGCTAGTCCGTGTTCCTGCTGAGTCCTTCCGGTCCGTGTTCCTGCTGAGTCCTGCCAGTCCGTGTTCCTGCTGTGTTCTGCCGTTCCGTGTTCCAGTCATTTTCAGTTAAGTCTTGTTTTCCTATTATTCCCTGCCATCCTTATAGCCTTTGGTTTCCTTCTTTATCTTGGGTCGCCCCTTTGGCTCTAGCTGTTGTGTCTCCATTCCCCCGAGGTCCTGCTCCTAACACTCCCTGTATAGGGGGTGATTCCATCTGGTCCGCTCGACCCCGGGGGCTCTAGAGTCACGACCCAGAGGGTCCACTCTCGGATTTCTGCCCGAGTACTTACAATCAACTATGTACCTGGTGTTTCTGGTAAACATGAGGGTGGGTCTCCACCGGCGGTTTTTACTGGCCGGTCGGTTTCAACTCTGGCTATAAAGACCCTCCCCTTTGGGATTTATTCAGGCCTGCCCAAGCATCATGGCGCCTGTATCTTTGGCATATTGGTTCTGACATCTTTGCCTCCTGAGGAACCGTTTTACGGGGAAACGCGTCGGGGCTGGCACCTGGCAGCTAAGTAGATTTGGGCTGATGCCCTCCCCTGGCTGCCTTGTATATTATTTGTATTAATATGCTGAGACTGTACATTATTGTTACGTTGATCTGCTCTTAGTCTGATGCCTAGGGAAGGATTAGATTTTTTCTATTGTATTCTGTGACAAGAACATTATTTTTCTATATCAGTTATGTATGTTGTGTCACACTATATATCATCTACCCTGGCACTAGTGGCACATATTGCCTTAGACTGTTCTAAGAGGATCCGTTATTAACAGTCTGCTGACATATATTGAACCTGGTTGCTTTGAGGTTATTTTTCCTACCCTGGTCATTAATGCCATTGGGCTTTAATCTGTAACCTCTTGTAGTGCTGACTGTATTTGTCTATTTTGGGTTTTCTATAGCCAGCACACTTGAGTTTAGCTCTTATGTGACAGGATTTTTTGCTTGTATTGAGCATACATAAGAAGCTTTGTTGCAGGATGCTATATAGCTTTGGGGTTGTTTATTAATGTTTTTTCTTGTTTGTGCACCTTAGTATTTTTTCAGACCTTCCTTCATCTCTTTATATGGCTTATTGTTTTCCCACCTGTAGCTCGCTAGATATTTAACAGGGTGAGTTGGGGTCAGCCGTCGTTGAGTGGGGGCGCCAAATCGATCTATTAGGGTGCCAACCTCCACTGATAGGTAGGCATAGCAGCCAAGTGTAGGGCTATCTGACAGGATAGATGCGCAATTGGATCCTGTTTTTTCTTATTTGTTTTTGTGTTTCACTGGGTAATGGTATTTTTAATATATACTAATAAATCTATGTTTTAAGGGATTACATGTTACACTACTTAATATTTTTCCCTAGGTTATATACATATTTTTTCTTGGAACGTTTAGTTTGAACTAAGGACCCAAGTGTAGGATGGCAATGGAGGTAGCCACTGAGCCACTGTGCCGCTGTGCTGCCTGAGAGTTCATTTCTGGCCAGATCATCAATAGGACTCTCAGCATTTATGGGAAAGTCAGAAAAAATTAGAGAAGGTAACATTACAATCACTGACTACAATTTCTAAAATAGACCTGAGCGGAGGAACCTCATTGTCTTCATTAAGAGTTGAACCCAAGGCACCAGGATTGGACAAAAAGCAGTGCTAAACCACTAGGCCATCATGCTACATGAGAGATAAACTCTGGGTAAGTCATCAGTATGACTCACGGCACCTATGGGATGGTGAGGAAAAACTAGAGCAGGTACCATTACAATCACTGACTGCAATTTCTAAAATACACCTGAAAGGAGGAATCACATTGTCTTCATTCAGAGTTGAACCCATGATACCAGCAGTGCTAACAGCTGCGCCACCATGCTGCCCAAGTGCTAACCTATGGGTAAGTCATCTATATCAGGGTCCCCAACTCCAGTGCTCAAGGCCCACCAACAGGTCATGTTTTCAGGGTTTCCTTAAGGTACCTTCACACATAACGATATCGTTAACGATATTGTTGCTTTTTGTGACGTAGCAACGATATTGTTTAGGAAATCGTTATGTGTGACAGCGACCAACGATCAGGCCCCTGCTGGGAGATCGTTGGTCGCTGAGGAAAGTCCAGAACTTTATTTCGTCGCTGGACTCCCTGCAGACATCGCTGGATCGGCGTGTGTGACACCGATTCAGCGATGTCTTCACTGGTAACCAGGGTAAACATCGGGTTACTAAGCGCAGGGCCGCGCTTAGTAACCCGATGTTTACCCTGGTTACCAGCGTAAAAGTAAAAAAAACAAACAGTACATACTTACCTACCGCTGTCTGTCTCCGGCGCTGTGCTCTGCACTCCTCCTGTACTGGCTGTGAGCGTCGGTCAGCCGGAAACCAGAGCGGTGACGTCACCGCTCTGCTTTCCGGCCGCTGTGCTCACAGCCAGAGCAGAGAAGCACAGCGCCGGGGACAGACAGCGGTAGGTAAGTATGTAGTGTTTGTTTTTTTTACTTTTACGCTGGTAACCAGGGTAAACATCGGGTTACTAAGCGCGGCCCTGCGCTTAGTAACCCGATGTTTACCCTGGTTACCCGGGGACCTCAGGATCATTGGTCGCTGGAGAGCTGTCTGTGTGACAGCTCTCCAGCGACCAAACAGCGACGCTGCAGCGATCGACATCGTTGTCGGTATCGCTGCAGCGTCGCTGAGTGTGAAGGTACCTTTAGTATTGCCCAGTTGATAATTGCATTACCTGTGCAAAACAAAGGAAAACCTGAAAACATGATCTGTTGGTGGGCCTTGAGGACTGGAGTTGGGGAACTCTGATCTATATGACTCGGAGCACCTATAGGAAGGTCAGGAAAAACTAGAGGAGATCCCATTTGCAGTCACTGATTAGAATTTTTCCGGTACCGGAAGTATCTGGGCGTGTGAGACTGGCTTCATAGTGAAGGAGAACCTCAGCAGATGACAGCGATGTTAATGAAAATAATCCCTATATAAAGACCAACATTTTTATTACCACCATATGGTCAGTGGTAGATACTAGTACTACAGAACATATAAGAGATGACAGCACAGTTACAGATAATGACTTACCGCTGATGTTCTTTCTGATGGAGTCGTCACTTTTCACGTCTTTTCCATCTGGCCCAGACTGACATGACAACTTCTTCCAGCAATGATTCGTCTGCAGAGAATACAACAAAGACATGTTTCACGTCTCATATTTTCAGCCATCACCATCTATTCCCAACCTGCACAAACTTCTCATGCTGCTGCCATATGTGCACCTGCTGTGTGGTTCTCTGTGCCCTCTAAATTGTAAAGCAACCCTCTAGAATATGGTAATGCTGGGTGCAAGTGCCCTAGAAAACAGTGCCCCCAGAAAGTAATATTGCCCTGTGTGCTCCTTTGACGGTCACAGTAACCTGAGTTCCCTTATAACAATAAGTGCCCACTTAACATTGAATAATGTTGCGAGTCTCCCCCCCTTACAGCTCCCCTATACACAGTATGATGCTCTTTTATACGCAGTATAATGCCCGCTCACTGTATAGTACCAACCACACAATATACGGGCCCCTTAGTAGAACCCAAACTGTTTGATGGCTCCAACACTGTAAGATAACCCCTCACTGTAATCTCCACACTGTATGATGGCTCCCTAGATAGCCTCCATATAGTCCATATAGTATAATGCACCAGATAGTCCTCAATATAGTATAATGCACTCCCCATAGGACTCCATCTATAATATAACGCTGGGAGCGTCACTCTGTCCGAAGCCTCTATAGACTGCGCAAGCGCAAGCGCCGGCGCAGTCTGGGCCTCACAGAGCGACGCTCCCGGGAGATCGCGGTGTGCGTTCACACTGAACACACACCGCGATCTCCACTGCAGAAGCAGGGACCGCCAGGAGGGTGAGTATCGGCCATATTCACCTGTCCCCGTTCCATCGCTGAGCGGCGCCATCTTCCCGGTCTTCGGTCTGTGGCCTTCAGTTCAGAGGGCGCGATGACGCGCTTAATGCGCGCCGGCGCCGCCCTCTGACTGAATAGTCACGGCCAGGAGACCGGGAAGATGGCGGCGCTCAGCGATGGAACGCCGGACAGCTGAGTATAGTAAGTGCTGTGGGGGCCTGAGCTGGCGGCGATACCGGCACCTGACCCCCACAGCGCGCCGGTGTCCCCGCCTGCTCAGGCCCCCCAGCACTCGGCGCCGAGCGGGTCAGAGGCAGTATGGGGACGCAGGATGGAGCAGCACATAAGGATGGGGACGCAGGATGGAGCAGCACATAAGGATGGGGACGCAGGATGGAGCAGCACATAAGGATGGGGACGCAGGATGGAGCGGCACATAAGGATGGGGACGCAGGATGGAGCAGCACATAAGGATGGGGACGCAGGATGGAGCAGCACATAAGGATGGGGACGCAGGATGGAGCAGCACATAAGGATGGGGACGCAGGATGGAGCAGCACATAAGGATGGGGACGCAGGATGGAGCAGCACATAAGGATGGGGACGCAGGATGGGAGCAGCACATAAGGATGGGGACGCAGGATGGAGCAGCACATAAGGATGGGGACGCAGGATGGAGCAGCACATAAGGATGGGGACGAAGGATGGAGCAGCACATAAGGATGGGGACGCAGGATGGAGCAGCACATAAGGATGGGGACGCAGGATGGAGCAGCACATAAGGATGGGGACGCAGGATGGAGCAGCACATAAGGATGGGGACGCAGGATGGAGCAGCACATAAGGATGGGGACGAAGGATGGAGCAGCACATAAGGATGGGGACGCAGGATGGAGCAGCACATAAGGATGGGGACGCAGGATGGGAGCAGCACATAAGGATGGGGACGCAGGATGGAGCAGCACATAAGGATGGGGACGCAGGATGGAGCAGCACATAAGGATGGGGATGCAGGATGGAGCAGCACATAAGGATGGGGACGCAGGATGGAGCAGCACATAAGGATGGGGACGCAGGATGGAGCAGCACATAAGGATGGGGACGCAGGATGCAGCATGAACATAAGGATGGGGACGCAGGATGGAGCAGCACATAAGATGGGGACGCAGGATGGAGCAGCACATGACAGGATGGGGACACAGGATGGGAGCAGCACATAAGGATGGGGACGCAGGATGGGAGCAGCACATAAGGATGGGGACGCAGGATGGAGCAGCACATGGCAGGATGGGGACGCAGGATGCAGCAGCACATAAGGATGGGGACGCAGGATGGGAGCAGCACATAAGGATGGGGACGCAGGATGGAGCAGCACATAAGGATGGGGACGCAGGATGGGAGCAGCACATAAGGATGGGGACGCAGGATGGAGCAGCACATAAGGATGGGGACGCAGGATGCAGCATGAACATAAGGATGGGGACGCAGGATGGAGCAGCACATAAGATGGGGACGCAGGATGGAGCAGCACATGACAGGATGGGGACACAGGATGGGAGCAGCACATAAGGATGGGGACGCAGGATGGGAGCAGCACATAAGGATGGGGACGCAGGATGGAGCAGCACATGGCAGGATGGGGACGCAGGATGCAGCAGCACATAAGGATGGGGACGCAGGATGGGAGCAGCACATAAGGATGGGGACGCAGGATGGAGCAGCACATAAGGATGGGGACGCAGGATGGGAGCAGCACATAAGGATGGGGACGCAGGATCGAGCAGCACATAAGGATGGGGACGCAGGATGGAGCAGCACATAAGGATGGGGACGCAGGATGGAGCAGCACATAAGGATGGGGACGCAGGATGGAGCAGCACATAAGGATGGGGACGCAGGATGCAGCAGCACATAAGGATGGGGACGCAGGATGGAGCAGCACATAAGGATGGGGACGCAGGATGGAGCAGCACATAAGGATGGGGACGCAGGATGCAGCAGCACATAAGGATGGGGACGCAGGATGGAGCAGTGCATGACAGGATGGGGACGCATGATGGAGCAGCGCATGACAGGATGGGGACGCAGGATGGAGCAGCACATGACAGGATGGGGATGCAGGATGGGAGCAGCGCATCACAGGATGGGAGCAGCGCATCACAGGATGGGGACGCAGGATGCAGCAGCACATAAGGATGGGGACGCAGGATGGAGCAGCACATAAGGATGGGGACGCAGGATGGAGCAGCACATAAGGATGGGGACGCAGGATGGAGCAGCACATAAGGATGGGGACGCAGGATGGAGCAGCACATAAGGATGGGGACGAAGGATGGAGCAGCACATAAGGATGGGGACGCAGGATGGAGCAGCACATAAGGATGGGGACGCAGGATGGGAGCAGCACATAAGGATGGGGACGCAGGATGGAGCAGCACATAAGGATGGGGACGCAGGATGGAGCAGCACATAAGGATGGGGATGCAGGATGGAGCAGCACATAAGGATGGGGACGCAGGATGGAGCAGCACATAAGGATGGGGACGCAGGATGGAGCAGCACATAAGGATGGGGACGCAGGATGCAGCATGAACATAAGGATGGGGACGCAGGATGGAGCAGCACATAAGATGGGGACGCAGGATGGAGCAGCACATGACAGGATGGGGACACAGGATGGGAGCAGCACATAAGGATGGGGACGCAGGATGGGAGCAGCACATAAGGATGGGGACGCAGGATGGAGCAGCACATGGCAGGATGGGGACGCAGGATGCAGCAGCACATAAGGATGGGGACGCAGGATGGGAGCAGCACATAAGGATGGGGACGCAGGATGGAGCAGCACATAAGGATGGGGACGCAGGATGGGAGCAGCACATAAGGATGGGGACGCAGGATGGAGCAGCACATAAGGATGGGGACGCAGGATGCAGCATGAACATAAGGATGGGGACGCAGGATGGAGCAGCACATAAGATGGGGACGCAGGATGGAGCAGCACATGACAGGATGGGGACACAGGATGGGAGCAGCACATAAGGATGGGGACGCAGGATGGGAGCAGCACATAAGGATGGGGACGCAGGATGGAGCAGCACATGGCAGGATGGGGACGCAGGATGCAGCAGCACATAAGGATGGGGACGCAGGATGGGAGCAGCACATAAGGATGGGGACGCAGGATGGAGCAGCACATAAGGATGGGGACGCAGGATGGGAGCAGCACATAAGGATGGGGACGCAGGATCGAGCAGCACATAAGGATGGGGACGCAGGATGGAGCAGCACATAAGGATGGGGACGCAGGATGGAGCAGCACATAAGGATGGGGACGCAGGATGGAGCAGCACATAAGGATGGGGACGCAGGATGCAGCAGCACATAAGGATGGGGACGCAGGATGGAGCAGCACATAAGGATGGGGACGCAGGATGGAGCAGCACATAAGGATGGGGACGCAGGATGCAGCAGCACATAAGGATGGGGACGCAGGATGGAGCAGTGCATGACAGGATGGGGACGCATGATGGAGCAGCGCATGACAGGATGGGGACGCAGGATGGAGCAGCACATGACAGGATGGGGATGCAGGATGGGAGCAGCGCATCACAGGATGGGAGCAGCGCATCACAGGATGGGGACGCAGGATGCAGCAGCACATAAGGATGGGGACGCAGGATGGAGCAGCACATAAGGATGGGGACGCAGGATGGAGCAGCACATAAGGATGGGGACGCAGGATGGAGCAGCACATAACAGTATGGGGACGCAGGATGGAGCAGGACATAAGGATGGGGACGCAGGATGGAGCAGCACATAAGGATGGGGACGCAGGATGGAGCAGCACATAAGGATGGGGACGCAGGATGGAGCAGCACATAAGGATGGGGACGCAGGATGGAGCAGCACATAACAGTATGGGGACGCAGGATGGAGCAGCACATAAGGATGGGGACGCAGGATGCAGCATGAACATAAGGATGGGGACGCAGGATGGAGCAGCACATAAGGATGGGGACGCAGGATGGAGCAGCACATAACAGTATGGGGACGCAGGATGGAGCAGCACATAAGGATGGGGACGCAGGATGCAGCATGAACATAAGGATGGGGACGCAGGATGGAGCAGCACATAAGGATGGGGACGCAGGATGCAGCAGCACATAAGGATGGGGACGCAGGATGGAGCAGTGCATGACAGGATGGGGACGCATGATGGAGCAGCGCATGACAGGATGGGGACGCAGGATGGAGCAGCACATGACAGGATGGGGACGCAGGATGGGAGCAGCGCATCACAGGATGGGAGCAGCGCATCACAGGATGGGGACGCAGGATGGGAGCAGCGCATGACAGGATGGGGACGCAGGATGGGAGCAGCGCATGACAGGAAAGGGAACGCAGGATGGAGCAGCACATGACAGGATGGGGACGCAGGATGGAGCAGCACATGACAGGATGGGGACGCAGGATGGAGCAGCACATGACAGGATGGGGACGCAGGATGGAGCAGCACATACCATGATGGAGACAATATACCAATATAAATGCTCGCCACCCGGGCGTAGAACGGGTTCAATAGCTAGTATAGTATAATGCACTCTCCGTAGGCCTACCCTATATTGTATAATGCACCCCCATAGTCTGACTCTATAGCATAAGGCAGTGCCCATAGGCAGACCCTGTAGAATAAGGCAGAACACCATAAGCAGACGCTGTAGTATAAGGCAGCACCCCATAGGCAGACTCTGTAGTATAAGACAGCACCCCCATAGGCAGACCCTGTAGTATAAGGCAGCACCCCCACAGGCAGACCCTGTAGGATAAGGCACCACCCCATGGGCAGGCCATGTAGTATAAGACAGCACCCCCATAGGCAGACCCTGTAGTATAAGTCAGCACCCCCATAGTCAGACCCTGTAGTATAAGACAGCACCCCATAGGGAGACCATGTAGTATAAGACATCACCCCATATGCAGACTCTGTAGTATAAGGCAGCAACACATAGGCAGACCCTCTAGTATAAGGCAGCACCCCCACAGCCAGACTCTGAAGTATAAGGCAGCACACCCCCCCACAGGCAGAATCTGTAGTAAAAGGCAGCACCCCCAAAGGCAGACTCTGCAGTATAAGGCAGCACTCCCCACAGGCAGACCCTGTAGTATAAGGCAGCACACCCCTCCACAGGCAGACTCTGTAGTATAAGGCAGCTCCCATAAAGACAAACAATAAATACTCACCTCTCTTCTTCCTGGTTCCTGCTCTGCTCCCTGCTCCCGCTCACCTCCAGACCACGGGCGCCGGGCAGTGATGTCATTGCACCCCCTGTCAGTGTCTGCATCTGTGACGTTAGATGCTGACAGGGGGATGATGGGAGATGGAGACTAGCCCTCCTTTCCTCATCAATGCGGTCCACTGTATCGGCTAAATGCCGATACAGCTGACCATGCGATGACAGGCGGGGGGCCCACTGCTGGCTCTGCCCCCCCACCTGCTCAGAGGCCCATAGCAGCCGGGCGGCAGAGCAGGGAGATCGATTCTCCCTGCTCTCTTGCAGAATGTAACTGTATCGGCAAGCTGTGAACGCCAATATAGTTACAGTAGCGTAGCCCTGGGTGGGCCCCCTCTGAACACCCTCTGCCCCCCCCTAGCTACGCTACTGCTCGTAATACTATATGGATCACAAAAAAACAAATGTGACCATCTGCCTCTGCTATATATTTAGCAACAGACTGTAAAGCCCTTATCCCTGCCTAGAGGCTGTAATCTGTCACTCTCCCTGCTCCTGCAACTCTCTCTAACTGTGCTAAATGCAGAATGTATCTGATACAAATAGCAAAGCACAAGATTAACCCTTAGGGGGGCTGTTTGTATCACGGTTCCACTTCAACACCAGTATCAACACTACAGGACTCTGATTCATCCTAATATGCAAACATTGGCCTGTACAAGCAATATCTCTCTCCAATCACAGTAATGCCACTACAAGGATGGGTACGGCATTACAGTGACTCACAGGCAATCTCCGCATGCTTATTGGCTGTGTAACAGGCGCCAAACATATGGGGCAGGGTTTCTAGTTTGAAATTGAGCGCCGGCTAATGCTCACCGAGTAACGAGCACATCCAAGTGATATCCGAGTATCACCGAGCATGTTCACTCATCCCTAGTAATTATAAGGAATTGGGGAGAACATGTAATTTTAATGAATTGGGGGAGGACTTGTAATTATAATGGATTTTTGGAGCACATATAGTTATAATGCATTGAGGGAGAGCGGGAGGAGTACAGATGTAGTGGTTGAGGATACAGGAGATTTAATGTCACATCTGTGTCTGAACATACTGATGTAACTCCGGTCCTGGTCACTATTTGGCACCACACTAATGCCATGGGTACTGTTGGATGCCATCAGCATTTGGAAGTTTATCTTTTAGATTGCTGAGTCTTTTGACCAGTGGCTTGCCTCATAATTTTGTTACTGCTGTGATGTCTCAATATTGAAACCGCATGATGACCCATCTTTCTTTTGGTTTGATCCACCGCTCACCAGCCCTATCTAGCGGACAACATTGTAAGACCATAACCCTTTAGTGGGGTTAAACTGTGAATGAAGTGGTTCCTCTTCAATCTACCAACCCGAGTGGCTTCTGCCAAGTCTCTCTGACGTAGCCTTTTTGAGCTTGTGGCCATTGACAGATGTAACACTTAGCTAGTGACAACTTGAATTTTGTTGTCATTTATAACCGTAGATTTATGAAATATTAAAAGACTGATCATTAGTGTTGAGCGACTTTTACTTTTATAGGATTGGGTCGGGTTTCACGAAACCCGACTTTTTCAAAAGTCGGGTCGAGTGAAATCGGCCGATCCTATTAAAAAGTCGGGGTCGGGGTCGGCCGAAACCCGAAACCCAATGCAGTGCATTGGGTTTCCATGGTTCCCAGGGTCTGAAGGAGAGGAAACTCTCCTTCAGGCCCTGCGATCCATATTTAGGTGTAAAATAAATAAAAATAAAAAATATCGCTATACTTACCCTCTGACGCACCCTGGTACTAACCGGGAACCTTCCTCCTTCGAATCAGCGCTTCCAGGACCTTGCGGTGACGTCGCGGCTTGTGATTGGTCGCGCGACCGCCCATGTGACCGCTCGCGCGACCAATCAGAAGCCGTGACGTCACCGAAGGTCCTTCAAGCGCTGATTCTTAGGAAGGAAGGCTATCGGAAAGAAGCAGGGCGCGTCCGAGGGTGAGTATATTCCTATTAGGTATTCCTAATTAGGTATATACTCACCCTCGGACGCGCCCTGCTTCTTTCCGACAGCCTTCCTTCCTAAGAATCAGCGCTTGCAGGACCTTCGGTGACGTCACGGCTTCTGATTGGTCGCGCGAGCGGTCACATGGGCGGTCGCGCGACCAATCACAAGCCGCGACGTCACCGCGACGTCACCGCAAGGTCCTGGAAGCGCTGATTCGAAGGAGGAAGGTTCCCGGTTAGTACCAGGGCACGTCAGAGGGTAAGTATTGCGATATTTTTTATTTTAATTCTTTATTTTACACTTAAATCTGAATTCCGATACCAATTCCCGATATCTTAAACATATCGGGAATCGGTATCGGAATTCCGATTCCAGATTCAGAAGATCGCCGACTTCATGGCCGACCCCACACAGGGGTCGGGTCGGGTTTCATGAAACCCGACCTTGCCAAAAGTCGGCGACTTCTGAAAATTACCGACCCGTTTCGCTCAACCCTACTGATCATCACTTACAAATAGAATGATAAATGTGAACAAGTTACGAGAGCCACTCTGTATATAACTAGTTAAAAAATGAAGGTACTTAGCTCATAAATTGACCAATTCATCTGTGCCAATCAGTAAAGTACAAGGTGTACCCCCTCTGTGGTTTTAACTAAAGCTGGATCCTACCTGCCTATGTGATTGTAGGCTTCTAGCCCTGAAGAGGTATCATATTAGATAAGGATTTCACTGAGGGAATACGCCTGATGGGCACACATAAATAGGTCAATTTATGAGCTAAGTACCTTCATTTTTTAATTTGTTTTCTACAGCAGTAATGCAATTAGAAATTTGATTTATTCAATGTTTACATACTATAGTTAATAAATAATGATGAGTGAGAACTAAAATGCTCGGGTGCTTGTTGCTCGGGTCGAGCAGATTAGAATACTCGGGTACTCGGACAAAACAACAAACCCAATGTAAGTCTATAGGAGACCCGAGTATTTTTACCGTGATCTCCCTGGGGTCCTTTTAAGGTCTTAAAACATCTGAAAATGATGGAAACACTGCTTAAATGACACAGGAACATCATGGGGATCGCCCTTCGAAGTATTCCTGACTGCTTCTTCACAGCTCATAAACTTTTTTTCCAAGATTCATGCCATTTTTCCAGCTGCAACAAAAAACACTAAAACAAAACCAAAATGGATTTTTCTGGGAAATATGTCAAGGTACATCCTTTGCAGGTGAATGACTTGCCTGTAAGGCCAAATATTTAACCCCAGACCGAAAATTTCCTCTCCCACTTGGGCTTAGTTCAGACGCAGCGTTTTTGAAGCATTTTTCAACATTGCTTTCAACCACTACAAATGCATTCACTGGGAAATGTCATTGTAACATGTAACAACCCTAGCTGGCCATGTGGTGTGTGACACATAAGGAAACACATCTTGTTTTATTTATGAAGGACAGACTCTTAAAGTCACAGAGCCTATTTTTACTGGTGCATCAGGCGGCATTAATCTTCTTAAAGGGCCATTATTAAACAGTGGGTCTCCTAAACTATTGTAACCTATGCTATGAGTGGATGGGCTGCCAAGAGTTACGATGCACCACAATACCCCTTTCATAAGATGTCCACGGGGATTCCTGAAAAAGTGTTGCATTGAATTCAAGGCCTACTCTGCTACCAATTCATATGCACCTCAAAAGCCTTTCAACCCACATACTGGATGGACCCAGGAAAATCCACTTCATAATATGCATTTTGTACTCCCGTACTCCTTTGCTTTATACATTGGCGGCAAGGCCAGCCCTGCTGCACAGTCAGTCATATGCACCCCATTAGGACTTGGAACCCACATACTGGATGGACCCATGAAAATCCACTTAACAATATGCATTTTGTACTCCCGTACTGCTTTGTTTACACAGTGACAGTGACTGGATGGGCCCATGAAAATCCAATTGTATTTTTTAATGGTATGATGGTTCCCTCTTTGCAGAATTACTTACCAGAGAATTTGGCAATTTTATTTGCTAGGTTTTTAACGCTAAGGTTCAGATGCAGCTTTAAAAAAGTCTAATATTTGCAATACAATGCAATTTTATTGCAAAGTACAAAGGTCAAGGAATAGTATGATTGAATAGTATGAGTGCGTACACTTTTGTATATGTTAACATGCAAAGGTTAAATACATATAAGGATTAAATACATATAACGATTAAGTACAGTATATATACAGATTAACTACATACAGTTTACTTACATCATCACCAAGAGGCTTTTAAACATCATCCGTCTGGAATATCAGAGAAGCAACACCAAGACAGAGAACCCCTGGGAGATTACCTACACAGCATGGGCATCCCCAATTATGCAGGTATCATCATACTGTACATGTACAGGTACCCCAGTTTTTGCATCTGTCTTAGTCATGTTTCTCTGGTCTTATATAGTGATTTACACTAAGTAGTAACTCTAGTTTCACCCAGCCCTTCAAGTGGCCAGCTTTCAAGGTTGTATGAAACTGAGATATTATGGATTCATCCAATTAGGGGACATAAACCCCTAGAATATAAAAGACACAAGGATTTAGATCAAACCACCACAGGCAGAGTTTCAGTAAACCTTAATGTTTTACAATGACAAACAGCAAACATATAGAGGCTGAGAACTGTTTGTGAAGTGAATAAACAAACATTTCTCAAGATTGTATCCCTATGAGCATTGTCTGTCACATATGTAAATGTTTTACAAGAAATGCAGCTATGTGATTGCCTGAATGCATTTGGTATACAGTATTTTAATCTGGATTCCAAATCGTCATTTGTTTATTCGCCATTTGTACATTTGATGCAGGCCAAGTTATGGCTCTCAAGGAGAGAAACTAATATAGTAGACAAAGAAATATTTGTAATGAACTACTGAGCCAAACTAACAGCATTGCTTCAACAAATTTATATGAAGTGTATTGTGTCCAATGTAAGCAACCAGTCAACACAAAAAGGAGCTTTTCAAGTGAGCTCTTTAAGGTGCACAAATGTTATGAAGTCTTTGCCAACATGGATGTGTTTTCACCATTGTGGGGTACCTTTTTTGAAAATATACTAGTGCCATCACAGCCCCCCTTTCCCAAAATTCTGTGGCCTATAACAGTACAGAACACGTTCACCCAGGTCATGTAGTCGGAGATAAGGACGAGACATTGCAGGATACAAAGTTAAGAATTAGGCCCAATGTAGGGGTGTGGGCCTCTGTAACTTGTAATGGAGGGCATGAGCTGGCAAACAATTGGCCAATGGGGGGTCCTTTTTTAATAAATAAAATAGTGCCATCACAGCTCCCTTGCCCAAAATTATCTGGCCTATTACAGTGCAGAGCACGTTCACCCTGGTCATCTAGTGGCAGGTAAAGAAGAGACATTGCAGGAGACAGAGTTAAGAAGTAGGCCCAATGTAGGGGTGTGGGTCTCTGAGACTTGTAATGGAGTGCCTGGCCTGACAAGCATTTACTCATGGGGGTAAATTAAAAAAAAAATATTTCATGTGGATCATAGACACCCTTTCCAAAAAATTGACTGCCTGTAGCAGCGCGGAACACATGAACCCTGGTGATCTAGTGGTGGAAAATGATGAGAGGTGGAAGAAGGCCTCATTAAAACATAGTCTCAATTTAAACTTGTAGTGCTCATACAATAAGTGCCTATGGGCTGACAAACATTTCCCCAAGGGGGATACATTCAGTAAAAACATACTATTGGCATCAGAGACACCCTTGCCAAAAATGTGACTGTCTGTAGGAGCGCGGGACACATGAACCCTGTTGATCTAGTGGTGGAAAATGATGAGAGGTGGAGGAAAGCCTGATTAAAATCTAGCCCCAATGTAAAGGATTGTGTCTCCTACACTTGTAATAGCCATACCCTAAGTGTATAGGCTGAAAAACATTTCCCCAAGGGGGATACATTTACACTTGTTTTTTCGTTTGGCTTTTTTGCTAGGTTCACTAAAACTGACCTCCCAATATGATTCTCCAGGTTATTACGAGCTCATAGACACCACATGTCTAGGTTCTTTCTTATCTAAGTGGTGAAAAGAAATCCAAACCTTGCTAAAAAAAATAGCACAATTTTCCGTTACCCATAGAGTCTCCATTTTTCGTGATCTGGGGTTGGGTGAGGGCTTATATTTTGTGTGCCGAGCTGATGTTTTTAATGACACCATTTTGTGCAGATACGTTCTTTTGATCGCCCCTTATTGCATATTAATGCAATGTCGCCGTGACCAAAAAAACGTAATTCTGGCGTTTTAACTTTTTTCTCACTACGCCATTTAGCGATTAGGTTAATCCTTTTTTTTATTTATAGATCAGCGATTCTGAACATGGCGATAAAAAATATGTGTAGGTTTGATTTTTTTTTAATTGTTTTATTTTGAATGGGGCGAAAGGGGGGTGATTTAATCTTTTATATTTTTTTATTTTTTTTCAGATTTTTAAAAACTTTTTTTTTATTTTGACATACTTCAATAGTCTCTATGGGAGGCTAGAAGCTGCCACAACTCGATCACCTCTGCTACATAGAGGCGATGCTCAGATCGCCCCTATGTAGTAGAATTACAGCATTGCTATGAGCGCCGACCACAGGGTGGCGCTCACAGCAATCCGGCATCAACAACCATAGAGGACTCAAGGAGACCTCTGGTTGTTATGCTGATGCACCGATGACCCCTGATCATGTGATGGGGGTCACTTTTGCACGCATTTCCGGCCAGATGGCCGGAAGTGCTTGTTAAATGCCGCTGTCAGAGTTTGACAATGGCATTTAACTAGTTAATAGGTGCGGGCGGATCGCGATTCCACCTGCGCCTATTGCGGGCACATGTCAGCTATTCAAAACAGCTAACATGTCCTGGCTTTGATGCGGGCTCACCGCCAGAGCCTACATCAAAGTGAGGGTTCTGCCATCAGACATACTATTCCGTCCGATGGCAGAAAGGGACATTTGGGAATGTTGAAAGTCCAAGACCAAGTCTTCTTTATTATTTTTAATGAGGGTCTCACAAAAAGGAATTTGATGTTTGAGCCTTACCACAAATTTTCAAAACCCATACCAAAGTTGAAATTATTGCTAAATGTATTAATACTTTCTATGGGCTTTTAAAATACTTAATTATTGTTACAGACCTTTCCTAGGTCTTGGCTTTTCTTCCTTCACTTCAGTCCACTGCCCTCTGTTGTGCTCCACGTCAGGCTTTGCAAGTTGCCTTGCTTGTGACCTCATCTCCATAGGCCTTTTAAGACCCATTAAGACATACTCTAGTGTCTTCAAATTGCTATTCAAGACTCTAGCTATAGATACTCTACCTCCCGTGTACATCCTCTAATAAAGAGGTTGAGAAGAATCGATCCTGGTACAGATCCATGTGGTCCCCATTGCTGACTACATCCAATTTAAAGAGTGTTCCATTTACTCCTGTAGGTGCCATGTCTGCTGCTACCAAGGCTTCTGTGTGTGTCACATCCTTGCTCCTCACGTGCCATCCTGCCAGAAGCACCGACACCCAAAAATCGTGTATGCACCCAAACCTGGGGTTTAGCAAGTCCACTTTACAATGCAAGCTTAACAATTATGTTCCTAAACCAATGGTTGATGCAGCCAAAAAAACAGCCTGGACTTAAATAAAAATTGTCTTCCTAGATGAGCCTCACTAAAAACTAGAGTGCGTCTCTTGGATGAGGCTACCTCATAAATTGAGAGCACTGTCCAAAACTGTTGTCAAGTATTTTATTTTAAAGGTAATGGACCTATAATACAAAGATTCAACATCATGATCGATATCAATGAGGAAAATTCCCAACAGGCTCTAGATCTTGAAATAGAAAAATGAAGTTGTCCACCTGCATTGGTCCAGGCAAAGCTTTAATACCATGCATAGTTCACTGTCAAATGGCTCTGATTTTGGAAAAAAAAAAGTTTGTCCACTTTTTGAATCTCAGACAGAAAACCAAAGTTACATCTCAAGATCTAGAAATAAAATGGTATACGTATTATTTCAAAGATTTATTTAATGCCGAGCCTTGTAGAAATGTCTGTCTGTAGACACAAGTATGTAAGCAACATTTGGATGCAAACTATTTTTGCTTCCCTCTATTTTTTATGATCAAGCCTATTCTCTTAGAGGCATTTCGACACTCGAGGACGCATTCTGTATTCAATGATGCTAAGGCATTATGTCGACGTCTACTCAAAATTAAAATACACTGAGTACTTTTATTCTATAAAAATTTATTGTCTGGAAATTGTAACTTTCGCTAAAGGCTCAGAATCGACAGTAATGTACTAGTCATTTGGCAGGAGAAAATACAAATATACAAATTATGACATGGTTCTGGACGATCAGGATAATAGTAGAAATGTGAATGAAAACGATTCATTGTGGAACTAAGGTAATGTGATTTCACAAACCAGACAAATGCGATGTAGTCTTAGAGATGCATGGAAAAAGCAAACACCAGTGGCTTGTGTAGAAGAGAAGGAGCATATAGCATAAATTGTGGTGCTGACTTGTTATTAAGGACAATATGCAAATTTCCTCTTCACAGAGGAAGAGAACTTGCTACATGGCATAAAATAAAAGCCAAACCAGAATCTCAGCTTGCAGATACCGTGCTTCGGGATGTTGCCCCTCATCAGGGAAATTTATGAGATCTGATTTGGCTAGGTGAAATCCTTCTAACCAGTATCCAAGGTTTACCTCCTTGTGTAGAGGAACATGCCTAGCCTGGCATGCCAATGTGAAGACGTTTATAAGCCATGCAATGCTCCTCTGAGAAATTAAATATGTAAATTGTTTCTTCAGAGAGGAAGAGGACTTGAACTCTAGTGCCACCTATTGGAAGTAGCAATCCTAAATATCAATATTGACCCCTTAACAAGCCTTTCCATATGACTTAGGATAAAAGCCAAACCAGAATCTCATCTTGCGAACACAGTGTTTTGGGATAAAAGAAAAGGGAAATCCACCGGCACGTCCAACAGGAGAATAAAATTTACTATCTATTAGAAAAAAACTTTAAAACATGATAAAAAATGAAACCTCAGAAACCAGACGCGTTTCTGGTGTATACACCACCTTTATTCATAGGACAACTCAACTTTGTTGTCCTATGAATGAGGGTGTTGGCAACGTGGTGAGCTTTCTACACTTCCCCTCCCTCCTTCCCTCCTATGTTATTTTTAGTGTTTTGGGATGTTGCCCCTCATCAGTGTAAAATGTGAGATCTAGTTTGGCTAAGTGAGATGATTCTGATGGGTATCCAAGGGTTAATGGTTATCCCTGTGGAGAGTGACATGCCTAGCCTAGCATGCCAATGTGAGGAGGTTTATAAGCCTTGCAATGCTCTTCTGGGAAATTAAATATGTAAATTGCCTCTTCAAAGAGGAATGGGTCTTGAATTCTAATGCCACCTATTGAAAGTAGCAATCTTAACAGTCAATATCGCCACTTTAACAAGCCTTGCCACATGACTTAGGATAAAAGGCAGACCATGAAAATGATACCCCTTCAATCAGGGTCAAAAGCCTATCACCTAGAGAAATTAGATCTAATACTGTGCAACGATGAGGTGTAACACCCCGAAACACCGGTCTCTAAATTAAGATTCTAGTATGAATTTTATCCTAAGTCATGCGGCAAGGCTCGTTAAAAGGTCAATATTGACTTTTGGGATTGCTGCTTCAAATAGGTTGCACTTGAGTTCAAGTCCTCTTCCTCTTTGAAGAGGAAATTTGCATATTTAATTCCCAAAGAAGTATTACAATGCGTATAAGCCTCCTCACGTTTGCATGACACGCCAGGCATGTCACTGTCAATAAGGAGAGGCATTACACCTTGGATCACTATCAAGGACAAAAAGATCTGTTTTCTGTTTCCACTTACATTCTTTTTCATGGCCTTTGGATGATTTCCAACTCTATTGGTTACTATCACCTTAGCTTGTTCATAGAGCGTGATAGGGGCTCTCTATACAGATATTTCCAAATAGGATCAAAAGAGACCAATAACGGGTAGGTCCCCTCTTGCCCATCCTCTTGCCCCATCCATCTTTTCTGCATGGTGTGCTTCTACAGTATGTGCAACCTTGGGCTTAGCAGTAGGGTTAGTATGGCAATTAAGACATTGTAAAACCAACAATAGAAATGAGACAATTGATTCTAAACAAACTGGTTTCCCCAAAAATTCAGATTCTGACTAAGCCAAAGTTTGAGGGATTCTATTTGCACAAATTCTGCAGCCAGGTAAACTCAATTTTGCTGGTTTCTGAGGAAGAGACTACACAAATTATTGTACTCCCCTTGCTTTGACCCATTTCATTCCTGCAAAAACGAAAGAAATTACCTGTAATTTAAGTTGATAGACATTCTACTTGTAGGAGTATGTTCACACTGGCCATTAAACAG